>NW_026262690.1:113226825-114573492 GCF_021869535.1 Mytilus californianus | reverse complement strand
ATGTTGAAAACGAATGTTGAAAGTTGAAAATCGAATGTTAAAAACGAATGTTGAATGTTGGAAACGAATGTTGAATGTTGAAAACGAATGTTGAAAGTTGAAAATCGAATGTTGAATGTTGAAAACGAATCTTGAAAGTTGAAAATCGAATGTTGAAAACGAATGTTGAATGTTGAAAATGAATGTTGAAAACAAAAACAAAAATTGCAAAAAAAAATAATTTTGTATGTTGAATGTTGAAAACGAATGTTGAATGTTGAAAGTTAAAAATCGAATGTTGAATGTTGAAAACGAATGTTGAATGTTGAAAATCGAATGTTGTAATCGAATGTTGAATATTGAACCAACTTGACATCCGTATGGAAATAACTCAAACTTTATTTCCATGAACCAATAATGTAAATCTAAAATTAAATATGATTTAACCATAGACTCTTAAATTAGATATGATGTAAAGAGATATGATGTTATATTTATTTTTAAATTATAATCAAATATAATTAATAGTTTTCTAATAAATCTGTCACTTCAATTATAATTGGGTGATTGCATTGACAATTACCAGATGTGTGTTATCTTATCACTTACTGTAATCAAACTTTATATATATAGTTGATAGTTCCCAATATTTTTTCTTTCATTTGTATTTGTAACATACTAATATAGATCTGCAACTTATCTTATCTTAATTTTAACTTTTTAACTTATAAATAATAGATTATTATCTAATGAATTTTCAAATCTGGAACCCCAAACAGATCAAGTAAAAATTAAAATTAACAGACACAACAAATCAATTATATACATATAGCACTCAGAAAATTAGTGTTTACAGAATAACAAACACACCATAAAATTCTTCAAACAATTTCCCAAAGAAAAGAAAAGTTAATAATGAAAATCATACTTGCAAATCTGAAGGGTTATTTCCCTTTGAACAGAACTATGGTTTAACATGGTACTCTAACATTACATATATAATTATTAGTAATGTAATTAACTTCAAAATGTCTATCTCTTAAAAACCTATAAAACTTATCTGTAATTATCTTCAAAGTGGCTAATAATGAACAGTAACTTTCAAACTTTATTTATACAGTCCTACTAGCAAATTTCAAATAAATCTGTCACTCCAATGATTATCATATGCTAAGATATTTCCCAGATCTAATTAATAATGAAAATCATACTTGCAAATCTGAAGGGTTATTTCCCTTCGAACAGAACTATGGTTTAACATAGTACTCTAACATTACATATATAATAATTAGTAATGTAATTAACTTCAAAATGTCTTATAATATAGCTTAAATTCATCACCACTTAGGAAATAGAAAATTTTCAAATAAATCTGTCACTCCAATTATAATTGTGAGATAAGACATTTACCATATGCTTATGATTACAAGAGAAAAATATTTTAAAATACCACTATGGATATTAAAAATAGCAATAACTCAAAAAGGAGAAATACTACAATCGTGAAAATTAAACTTGAACTGCATTTAGTCACGAGAAACAACATATCTAAATTTGAAAAAAAAATCATCACAGCATTTTCATGTTATTGAAGAGACACTGTTTGGCAGCCGCCCGCCCGTCGTACATCCCCAAATCAATAACCGATATTTCCTTCGAAAATCCGGTTAAAAACTGAAGACTAAGCAACAAGAACCCCACCAAAAACTGGGGGTGATTTTAGCAGCTCCGGAAGGGTAAGCAGATTTATAAGGAAACAAACTAAAAAACACCATTACTATAGGAAGAAGTATTCCGTTTCTGAAAGTAAACTTAAATTTCTAAACCACCTGAAATCATTTCATGCCGTTTTGTTAACTAATATGCTTCGCTGAACTGCAGGGCAGATGTCATACAACGTCATAAACAGTAGCAATGTCACAAACAGAAGCAACTTCAAAAACAGTACAGTAAGAAACGATCGTGTGGGATGTCTAAAATAAACTTGAACAAAATTTACTGCAGAAAAAAACAACAAAAGGAGAATTAAAGATTTTCTCCAAACTATATAGGTGGAGGTAAGATACGCTCAACTATTTGACCTTTGAAAATGCAAAACTTGGTAAACTTATTATTTAAGACTTTCAAAAACTGTGTGAATTTTATTGATGAACATGCAGGTTGATATATTCTGTACAGTTTAGTACAGGAAGGTCAATTGTGATATCGTTATAACGTCATAAATTTGTATTAATTTACATAGTCATCTTTACCTAAAAAGGTCTTTTATACACAGTAAGTCATTTGGTCAAATATCGTTTAGGGTAAAGCTATTGATCATAGCTCATTAAATATTAATGACATGATTGCAAACTGAAGCTATTTATGCAATATGTGTTGTTTTGCACTGAATGAAAGAAGCTTGATGCCCTAATGCCAAATGAATGTGTAATACAAAATCAAAAATATAAATACCAATATCAATAATCGCTACTTAATTTACACTTTAAGTACTTTTATTGTGTGGTGCTTTATAAGTACAAACACTTTATCTAGATTTTTAAATATGGTACTTTATTAAGGTACATTTTCAGCGCTTTAAAAAGTTATAGCCCATAATGGTGCTAAATAGTTCATACAAATGAGCACCAGCATAATACACAGTTATAGAACAACTTGCAGATATCATACAAGGATTTCAGTGTCCGCCATAATTAAGGGAATCAGAGATCAGAACTCTCTTCTGTTTGTCCAATTCACAAAGAGTTCAACGTATCTATTGAGTGAGCCCTACATATATAGCATTTTCAAAAGTGTGTCAAAACTAAGTATGGCTAAATAATAAATCTTTTGTATCTGAAAATACGGCAAAAGTTCCATGTCGGCCAGTTTCGAATTTAACAGGCTATCGGTAACCATCTCATCCGGTATGATCCGTTTTGTAGAACATGTTATATTAAATCTGATATAAACTATACAGTGTCATTCTGCAGTCAGCAAAGGTAGAAACTCATATCACATGCTTAATACAACTTTTAAAATTGCTATCAAAACAGATCAAACAGAATCAGACTCGACCAAGTCACAATCTTGACCATGTAAACTGTGCATAATTTTCAAGGTAAATAAACCATGTCTGAGGTAAGCGGCCAAAAATAATATCCATTGATATAAGATATGATAATGTTTATACATTAAGGTGACAGTAGTTAAACAATGTTAAAATCTCCAGAATCATACAACTGCATACCAAATATTATAATTATAAATGATTGAACATTTAGTTTCCTTTAAACTGACACTGTCAAAACAAAAAATATACATACGTTTCAAAGTCCATGAATGACGGGTGAAATAATCTTCACGGCAATGGATGTGCTAATGCCAATGTAACTACATATGAAGAATGATTAACTTGTATGTGTGTCACGTGTGGAACAGGATCTGTTAACGCATCTAGACACCTGAAATCATCCCCGGTTTTTGGTTGGGTTCGTTTCGCTCAGTTTTTAGTTTTCTATGTTATGTTTTGCATACTACTGTTTGTCTTTTGATTGTTTTTCGTTTTTTTTTTTGCCATAGCGTTGTCAGTTGGTGTTCCACCTGTAGTGTGTTTGAATAACCCTTTTGTCCGTCTTTATATTACCATTGATGGTTTCCCTTAAGCTGACATAATCACATTTGTTTACAATTTGTTGGAGACGCTGATGACAAAAGCCGCCGGAAGCAAAATCCTTCGCATCCTTTCCTCAGTCATGGCTAGACGAAAATCAAATGCCATTGTTAATCTGCCTTTAAATAGCGGTATACTACTGTTGCCTTTATTTGGTTTCTGTTAAAACTTTGAAAAGAGAGTCAAAACACATGTGAAGTAGCAAAAGTAAAATCACAAAAATACCGAACGCCGATGAAAATTCAAAACGGAAAGTCCCTAATCAAATGCAAAATCAAAAGCTCAAACACATCAAACGAATGAATAAAAAATGTCATATTCATGACGTAGTACAGGTATTTTCTTATGCAGAAAATGGTGACTTAAACCTGGTTTTATGGCTAGGTAAACGTCTCACTTGTATGACAATCGCATAAAATTCCATTATGTTGACAACGATGTGTGAACAAAACAAACAGATATAATAGGTAAAAATGTCAAAAATTGGGAACAGCAGTCAACATTGTGTTATAATCTTAATCACTATAAAAACAAACAAATATGTAACAAAGAAACATAAAAAGGCATATAGACAAAGCACATTAGTAAAAATGAAAGACAGCAGTACAAATATTTAGCATAGCACAATAACACTATGACGGGATGTATAAGTACAGAGCCACGACATATGTAACAAGGAAACAAAAACAGCACACAATATTAAAAATTTTAATTGTTTACCATTTGGACCTGAGTGTAGACCAATTTGAAAACCGGGCGAAATATTGAAAAAAATAGATACACAGTTGAATGTAGCACATCAAAGAATCCAAGATTTCATTTTTATTTCAAATAAAACAAAGTTTAATTTGAACCCTTTGGGTCTTAATGTGGACCAATTTCAAAACGGGGCCCAAAATTAAACGTTTCATTGCACGGTTAGATTAGACATTACAAAGAACCCCAATAATTAAATTTTTGATGAAATCTAACAAAGTCTACTTTTGGACCCTTTTGACATCAATGTGAACCAAATTTAAAAACGGGACCAAAATCCAAAATATAAATACACGTTTAGAGTAAGTGAAATTGGTCAAGAAATAAGCAGTTTGTACAAAGTATTAGAAAAGTATTGTTTTGACGCCTTTTCCTCAACGGTTAAGCGATAACCCCTAATGTCTTTGTTTGGTATGGAATCTTGTATTACAATTTCATAGAGATCCATAGAATTATACTCAAGTTATTGCCCGGGAACCAGAAAATTCTTTATTATTGGCACCTTTTTTGGTCCGTAATTCCTAAACAGTTTGGGCATTTACCCCCAAATCAATCCCAACCTTCCTTTTGAAGTATGTAATCTTGTGGTACAATAGAGATTCATATACTTATACACAAGTTATTGTCCTGAAACAAGAAAAATGCTTCTTTTTTTCCCCCTTTTTTGTCCCTAATTCCTAAACAGTTGGGACAATAAACCCCGAAATCAATCACAACGTCTTTATAAATAAAAACGTTTCATCTTTTTTTTTAATAAATATTAAACCCCAGACGTCGTCGGAACAGACCCGCCTTTTTTCGTGATTACGCGATATTTTATTAACCAATCATGGTGCCCAAAATTTGAATTAAATGAAATACAAAATAAAGCACAGTAATAGATTTGATTGATTAAAATGATTTAAAGTACATTTAAACAATAAACTGCTTCGCCGAGCGCAGCTGGATACGACCGCAGAGGTCCAACCCTGAACAAAAATGGACACAATATTCAAGCTTAATACAGGTCTGAATTGTGATTGTAATTTAATATTTGACACATTATAGGTTTCTGACACAGAATAAATGTGTCAAAGAACTTGAAATTGGTTGTATGATTTGAATTTATATTCAATTGAAGATTGCTTGCTGTGGTGCAATACACTGTGCTGTTGCGCAATACTTAGTAAATCTGTTTTCAGACTATATACAAAGAATTAACAAAATAAATTGTGACCCCCATTTTTTTTCTTTGGAAAATTGACAATTTCTTAAATCTTGAGGGGGAAAAAATTGATCCCCCCCTAAAAAATATTTGTTTACCCCCAAAATTTTTTTTTTACCCCCCTCCACAAAAAATTATATTTGAAGAGAATTTTCTTTTGAGGAAAAAAAATTGCCTCCCCCTAAAAAAAAATATTTACTCCCCCTCCCCACTCCCCATTTCCAAAAAAGTTAATTTTGAAGAGCTTTTCTTTTTGTAAAATGTGGTACAAATTAAGAGACATCCATACACTTAAACACAAGTTATTGTCTGAAAACTAGAAAAATGCTTGTTTTAGACCCTTTTTGGCCCATAATTCCTGTACGGTTTGGGTAATTACACCCAAAATAAACCCCAACCTTCTACTTGTGGTATTAAACCTTGTGGTACAATTTCAGAGCAATCAAAATACTTATACACAAGTTATTGGCCTGAAACTAGAAAAATGCTTGTTTTGGCCCCTTTTTGGCCCCTAATTCCTAAACGGTTGGGACCATCACCCCAAAAAAACAATCCCAAACTTTCTTTTGTAGTATTGAACCTTTTGATTAAATTTCATAGAGATCCATACACTTAAACTAAAGTTATTGTCCTGAATCCAAATGTATGATTTGAATTTATATTCAATTGAAGATTTCTTGCTGTTGTGCAATACACTGTGCTGTTGTGCAATACTTAGTAAATCTGTTTTCAGACTATATACAAGAATTAGCATAATAAATTGTGACCCCAAATTTTTTTCTTTGGAAAATTGACAATTTCTTAAATCTTGAGGAAAAAAAAATTGACCCCACCCAAAATTTTGTTATTTACTCCCCCTCCAAAAAAATAATATTTGAAGAGAATTTTCTTTTGAGAAAAAAAAATTGCCCCCCCCACCAAAAAAATATTTTTTTACCCCTCCCCCCCTTTTCCAAAAAAAATTATTTTGAAGAAGTTTTCTTTTTGTAAAATGTGGTACAAATTAAGAGACATCCATACACTTATACACAAGTTATTGTCTGAAAACTAGAAAAATGCTTGTTTTAGACCCTTTTTGGCCCATAATTCCTGAACGGTTTGGGCAATTACACCCAAAATAAACCCCAACCTTCTACTTGTGGTATTAAACCTAGTGGTACAATTTCAGAGCAATCAAAATACTTATACACAAGTTATTGTCCTGAAACTAGAAAAATTCTTGTTTTGGCCCCTTTTTGGCCCCTAATTCCAAAACGGTTGGGACCATCACCCCAAAAAAACAACCCCAAACTTTCTTTTGTAGTATTGAACCTTTTGATTAAATTTCATAGAGATCCATACACTTAAACTAAAGTTATTGTCCTGAATCCAAATGTATGATTTGAATTTATATTCAATTGAAGATTTCTTGCTGTTGTGCAATACACTGTGCTGTTGTGCAATACTTAGTAAATCTGTTTTCAGACTATATACAAAGAATTAGCAAAATAAATTGTGACCCCCAATTTTTTTCTTTGGAAAATTGACAATTTCTTAAATCTTGAGGGAAAAAAAATTGACCCCACCAAAATTTTGTTATTTACTCCCCCTCCAAAAAAATAATATTTGAAGGGAATTTTCTTTTGAGGAAAACAATTGCCCCCCCCAAAAAAAAAAAATTTTTCCCCCTCCCCCTTTTCCAAAAAAAATAATTTTGAAGAAATTTTATTTTTGTAAAATGTGGTACAAATTAAGAGACATCCATACACTTAAACACAAGTTATTGTCTGAAAACTAGAAAAATGCTTGTTTTAGACCCTTTTTTTGCCCATAATTCCTAAACGATTTAGGCAAATACCCCCAAAATGAATCCCAACCTTCTACTTGTGGTATTGAACCTTGTGGTACAATTTCAGAGCAATCAAAATACTTATACACAAGTTATTGTCCTGAAACTAGAAAAATGCTTGTTTTGGCCCCTTTTTGGCCCCTAATTCCTAAACGGTTGGGACCATCACCCCCAAAAACAATCACAACCTTTCTTTTGTGGTATTGAACCTTTTGGTAAAATTTCATAGTGATCCATACACTTAAACTAAAGTTATTGTCCGGAAACCAAATGTCTTCGGACGACACTGGCCCCGACGACGACGACGAAGACGACGTGATACCAATATACGACCGCAAAATTTTTTGCGGTATATAAAAACATGTTTACATATTTAAACAAAGTAACATAATTATAAACAATGTCATTGCCAACACATTAAGTCATTTTCGAAGCCACTGTGATCTGAAGAAATCTAATTTCTTAATCAACTTATAGACCTAGGACTCTGGGAATCAACTCCTGATCGATTTTATTATATTTTTTTCTATTTTTTCAAACTATATTGATAATTTCTAGATGTTTCTTTCGTTCTTCAAAAAAGGAGTGCAGTAATTTAGATAAATTTGAAGTAACAAACAAATCTTCAGATGAAATAATCCAAACAAGTTTCGTTTCATCAGATAACTTTGAAATTATTTTGAATTTAGAATAAAAAATAGACAGATGTTGAGATCCTATATATTTTTGAACAGGACATTTTAAAAGAAAATGTAGTTCATATAACTATTAGTTTTTATCGTAAGAATACGGATTTCCGTCATTTTTTTATCCGCCTCCGACCGAAGATTTTCCAACATTCACTTTTCTCGTGTATACCTATAATTTTACTTTACAATCCAGGCTCTCGTATAACCCATTTTACTTTTTTTAACGTTTTCTAATTCCCGCGCAAAGTTAAAATTTATAATTCATAATCCATTATTTATAGGGGAGGGGGGTCAATATAAATCCCAAAAATAAATTTTTCCTGACATGTACATAAAATTTCCAGATCCAGTTTCCGATTTTACACACCTCAACAATAAATAATAAACTAAAGTTTCCTTCGAATATAAATGTCCGCATCTTTTTTAAAAATGGGTTCTTACTAGCAACTGTGCTCTAAATGTTTATGATTTTGATATATTTCGTATTCATAGACTTGGGACAAGATACATTGAAATATCGAAACTCGATAAGAGTTTTTTGTATCATAAAATGTAGGAATAAACAGCTGCGCCATGAGCGCATGATCCGCCCATCGCGTTTTCAAAGAAAAAAGTTCAATAACTTTTCAACGTCATATCTGAAATTCATGAAAAACTGAAGAGAGGTTATCTTAATAGATATAATTCAGTCACCAAAGTTTAATGAAAACTGCTCAAAGCCCTTTAAGGATAGTGTCCGAAAACTGGAAAATCATCCCTTTTTTATGAATAAAATCCCATAACTCGGAAACGTAAAATCTAACATTTATGAAAACCGAATGGGAGCTTACGGCAATAGATATAAACAATTTACCAATTTTCATGAAAATTGCTGAAAGCGTTTTTGAGTTATTGTTCGAAAACTGGAAAATCACCCTCTTTGTAATGAATAAAACCCCATAACTTGTAAACATAAACTCTGAAATTTATAAAAATCGAAAGGGAGCTTACGTCATTAGATATAAACAATTCACCAAAGTTTCATGAAAACTGATCAAAGCATTTTTGAGGTATTGTCCGAAAACTGGAAAATCCACCCTTTTGTAATGAATAAAACCCCATAACTCAGAAACGTAAAATCTAAAATTTATAAAAATCGAAATAGGCTCATGTCAATACACAAAAATAAAATAAATAACAGTAGTATACCGCTGTTCAAAAGTCATAAATCGATTGAGAGAAAACAAATTCGGGTTACAAACTTAAACCGACGGGAACACTTCAACTATAAGAGAAAAACAACGAAACAACAGAAATACTGAAATGCAACAAAAACAAAAGACAATGCAACATACATAGAAACGAACTATTAGATAACAACTGCCATAATCCTGACTTGGTACAGGACATTTTAAGACAAAATGGTGGGTTGAACCTGGTTTTGTGGCTAGCCAAACCTCGCGCTTTATTGCAATGTTAACAAGAGTCTGTCAGAGTGACAGAAAACCGGATTTTCCTGCAGAGGTCGAACCCTGAACAGTTGAGCAAGTATGGACACTACATTTAAGCTTAAAACAGCTCTGAATTTGGATTGTGATTGAATATTTGACGCAGCATAGGTTTGTGACACAAAATGAATGTATTCAAAGAACTGAAATATTTGAAATTGGACATTTAAATACCTATTATGGTCCAATATCCAAAATCTAAGTACATATTAGAATCAGCATATCAAAGAACCACAAGAATTCAATTTTTGATGAAATCAGACAAAAGTTTAATTCAAGACCCTTTGGACCTCAATGTGGACCCATTTAATAAAGGAACCCACAATCCAAAATCTCTCAATACATGGTTAGATCCAGCATTTCAAAGAACCCCATAAATTAATTTTTTGTTGAATCAAACAAAGTTTAATTTTGGACCCTGATTTGGACCAACTTGAAAACTGGGCCCAAAAATCTAATATTTAAATACAGGTTTAGATTCAGCATTTGAAAGAACCCTATATATATTTTATTTATGTTGAAATGAAACACAGGTTAATTTTATCCATAATATTTTCTGTGCAAAGGTAAATAACTCAAACTGGATAAATAGTTCTCTAAAATAAGATATGATGCAATTTTTCAAATTATAATCAATAATATAATAACAACAACCAGTGATGACTAAGTTCTCTAAAATTAGATATGATTTAACACTCAAACATTGTTAGAATCAGCATATCAAAGAACCAAAGAATTCAATTTTGATGAAATTAATCAAAAGTGTAATTTAGGACCCTTTGGACCTCAATGTGGTATTATCTTATTAATAATGAAAAGAAATATAGGTTTAGATTAAGCATTTAAAAGAACCCTATATATATTCAATTTATGTTGAAATAAAACACAGTTAAATTTTGGACCCCAATTTGGACCAACTTGAAAACTGGGCCCAAAATCAGAAATCTAAATATATGTTTATTAATAGACAATATAAGCTTAGATTTTAAAGCAGTTCACTTCATCAAAAAAAATATATAGCATTCAGAAAATTAGTTTTTACAGAATAAAAAACAAACTTGCCACAAAATTCTTCAAACAATTTACCAAAGAAAAGAAGAAAAAAATCAAAAATTTTAATTATTATTAATACAATGTCATTTCAAAATCTATAAAACTTATCAGTAAAAAGATATAATTGTAACAGGATGCTGTTACGAAGTCTCCCAAACAAACCTCCAATAATTCGTCATTCCCATGGTCGCCTGGCATTGGGCAATGTTCAGTACAAATTGGTTTATGATATGCATTAGTGACGCCTATGGATTGACCCTGTATGTCATTCAAATCTTCTTGAAATTACGAACAGGAATATATATGGTTTAGGGGTGGAGATCTCGACCGTTTACAAGTTCTCAAAAGGGGGATGACCCCCATGGACTTCCCCTATATTTCATTTCATTTGTGTTATTGTCCCATACAAGAAAATATATGGTTTAGGGGTGGGGATCTCGACCGTTTACAAGTTCTTAAACAGGAGGGGGTGGGGGTGACCCCAGGGGACTCGCCTTTTATTTCATTTGATTTGTTTTATTGTCCCATACAAAAATATATATGGTTTCAGGGTTGGGATCTTGACCGTTTAGAAGTTTTCAAGTAAACGGGGGGGGGGGGGGGGGGTGATGACCCCAGGGGACACCCCCTCAATTTCATTTGATTTGTTTTATTGTCCCATTCAAGAATATATATGGTTTAGGAGTGGGGATCTCGACTGTTTACAAGTTATCAAAAAGAAGGGGGGTTGGGGTGACCCCCCATGGACTTCCCCTATATTTCATTTGATTTGTTTTATTGTACCATTCAAGAATATATATGGTTTAGGGGTGGGGATCTTGACCGTTTACAAGTTCTTAAACAGGATGGGGTGGGGGTGACCCCAGGGGACTCGCCTTTTATTTCATTTGATTTGTTTTATTGTCCCATACAAGAATATATATGGTTTTGGGGTGGGGATCTTGACCGTTTACAAGTTTTAAATAAGAAGGGGGATGGGGGTGACCCCCCCTGGACTTCCCCTGTATTTCATTTGATTTGTTTTATTGTCCTATACAAGAATATATATGGTTTAGGGGTGGAGATCTCGACCGTTTACAAGTTCTCAAACAGGAGGGGGTGGGGTGACCCCAGGGGACTCGCCTTTTATTTCAGTTGATTTGTTTTATTGTCCCATCCAAGAATATATATGGTGTCAGGGTGGGGATCTTGACCGTTTACAAGTTTTCAAAAAGAGGGGGGTTGGGGGTGAACACGAGGACTCCCCAAATATTTCATTTGATTTGTTTTATTGTCCCATACAAGAATATATATGGTTTAGGGGTGGGGATCTCAACCGTTTTCAAGATAAAAGCATATTCTAAAATTGAAGGGGGTGGGGGTTAGAATATATATGGTTTATGGAGACTTAATTATCTACAAACTGTCTAATAATGAACAGTAAATTTTAAACCTCATTTATACAGTCCTACTAGTAAATTTCAAACTTTATATACAGTCCTACAGATCTTATCAGGAAACAGATGATATTATATGCTAAGATATAACCCAGATCTAATTAATGATTAATAATCTAATTAACTTCAAAATGTCTAATAATATAGCTTATAATCATCACCACTTAGGAAATAGAAAATTTTCAAATAAATCTGTCACTCCAATTTTTATTGTGAGATAAGACATTATGCTTAGTCATAAAAATGATAACAAGAGAAAAATATTTTAAAATACCACTTTTGGATATTAAAAATGGCGATAACTCAAAAAGGAGAAATACTAAAATCGTGAAAATTGAACTAGATTTTCATTAAGTCACAAGAAACAAAATATCTAAATTTGAAAAAAAATCATCACAGCGTATTCATGTTATTGTTAATCAATAACCGATATTTCCTTCGAAAATCCGGTTAAATATACCGCTAAAATGACAACATAACATGGCAGAAATACTCTACAAGTAAATGAACGAACACTCATGACAGAGAAATACATAAATAAATAATATAATAGTACATTTCGACATGTTATCCACAGAATAACAACGAATACCTAAAGTTAGTTTACGACATTACACAAAAACAGCATAATAGAATTAGGAACCGTGCGTCACACGAATGAATCAACGCCACAAAAAGTGACGTCACAGTTAAATTTCTAAAAATTGGATATAAATCGAGATTAGGTTTGTAATTATTTTATTTGATGTATTTTATAACAGTTATAGAATATTAATATAGAATTGTGTTAGTAACTGCATGTGTAACTAATTGAATATCTAACTATATCGGTTTTTCTTCTAAATCAAACAACTAAATCCTGTGCATGTAGTTGCTTTAAACTAAAATCTTAATAATGAACTGGGTGATTAATCATCTTTATTTTAACATACGAATAGAAAATAAAAAAATTGAATTAAAACTATAAACGATATGACATAAAACAATATCCGATCAGAATTACAAATAAAACATCATAAATAAATACATGAATGCTGGATGTACAAATACCGAGTCACGTCTTATAGCAATGCGAATTCACACTCAGCAAAACAGTCATATTCGGGAATAGGTCACGTTGGGTACTTAAAATACCAGACGACGTAAATGGTAAACTACAATCTAAGACGTGGTAAAAATGTGCTTAGTTAGTTCAGACACAGACACATCGTATGGAGCAACCAATTCGTGATGGTGTCCATAAAATTTACGGAGTGTCATTTTTAATCTTTCCTCCTCATCACTTTGTTGGAGCAGTTTCTGCGTCAGGAGCACACTCCTGTATATGAAGTCCGTATAGTGTGAATATACACGAGCATAACGTATCAACTGAGATATGTAAACACCATACGATGGGACAGAGTGTATGTTACTGCTGAGAAATGGGAAATTGATAATTGGGAAGATGAAATCGTCCCGTTTGTCATAGATTTTAGTGTGAAGTCGTCCGTCTGTGTCAATATTGAGGAAGAGATCAAAGTATGAAGCAGTACTTCTAGTATCAGTAGTATCCTTAATTTCAAGTTCACTGGGATATATGAGATGTCCGTACTGGCTGAAATATGGGTTATTCAGTGATAGGATATCATCAATATATCTGAAAGTAAAATTACAGAATTTCGCAAGGTGCTTTTTCTTTTTGTCTTTTAAAAAAATCACCAAAGATTCTTGCAAATTGGTCAAAGTTTTTTGAGTTATTGTCCAAAAACTGGAAAATCCCCCTTTTTAATGAAAAAAACGCCATAACTCGGAAACGTAAAATCTAAAATTTATAAAAAACGAAAGGGAGCTCACGTCAATAGATATAAACAACTCACCAAAGTTTCATGAAAATTTGTTAAAGCGTGTTTGAGTTAATGTCCGACATGTTGACGACATACGGACGGACAGACGGAAGGACGGACGGACAACGGTATACGATAGTTGGGCGTATAAAAAAACTGGAATATCTACCAAGATGTCGTATTTTAAAGTTACTTGTAGTACTTGAATTTGCAAAATAGTTTCCTGCAGTTGTTTGCAAATACTTTCATCAAATGGTCGTTTCTCTGCATTTGTGATTCTAAGTTGCATGTCGGGGGTCTTTCCATATACTTGAGCTAATGATAAGAGACATTTTTCAATCTGTGCTTTATATGCCCGGTAATCTTTGCTTGAAATTTCACCTTTAGCAGCATGGCAGCACTTGTTTCGCATA
Source organism: Mytilus californianus (assembly GCF_021869535.1). Lineage (NCBI taxonomy): Eukaryota > Metazoa > Mollusca > Bivalvia > Mytilida > Mytilidae > Mytilus > Mytilus californianus. The sequence goes on along the minus strand of NW_026262690.1, from coordinate 114,559,172 downwards.
GTAATCACCTCTTCGAATGCATTCCTTTCAACTGATCCTTGCGGGAGTATATTTGTAAAATTAAATAATAAGCACCTACAAAGCGTCAAGTCTAACTACTTAGTAGCAATATTTGGATTTGCATAATGGTCATTTTTCGTATGTGAACACGTTGGTTTTGAACGCACATGTACGGTGCATGGAATGGTGCTCCCTTTTGTATCTAGCAGAATGTCTAGCTGTGCTGGATAGAGTATTCTACTTTTAGGTTTATTCACAGTTCCATACTGACACCGACAGCACCAACTATAATTGTAGCATAAATGATATATCTCATGTTGGTTGTTTTCTATGAAATCTTTCAACGTAGTACCTTGTTTGGATAAATAATAATCCAACAATTCCCAAGCTGCTTCATTGCCATTATCGACAATTAATGTCATACAACGGTAGAAGTTTTCACGTGGTGATGGATTCATTGTTCAAATCATTTTCACAAAGCGGTAGAAATTGTCACGTGGTGCTGCATTCATGGTTACAATTAATGTCATAGCGGAAGAACTTGTCACGTGCTTATGAATTCATGGTTAAGTTTATATATGTGATATAGCGGTAGAAGTTGTCACAGGGTGATGGATTCATGGTTCAAGTATAACTGTCATTTGGTGGTAGAAATTGTCACGAGGTATTGGATTCGAGGATTAATTTAATGTTATACAACGTTAGAAGTTGTCACGTGGCGTTGGATCCATGGTTTAAAGTAAAGTCATACAGCGATAGAAGCTGCCATATTCTGTTGAAATCATGGTTTGAATAACATCTCAACTATACTGCAAAATAGCGTATATATATTAATGTATTAATTTGGTTATTCATATGATATGTATTTTAATAAACAACCTAAATTAATAAAAAGAGATAAAATGCTCCGCAGCAGGGCGCAGCTTATTCATGATTATTTCGTCATATCAAAGAACCCCAATTATTCACCAATCTAAAAACGGGGCCAAGAAAAATTTCAAAATCTAAATACACGGTTCGATTCGGCATATAAGAACCCATATAAGAACCCAAAGAATTCAAGACTTCAAATTAAACCTTAATGAGAATTGTAAAAATATAAGCGATGTATGCAAGGTACTAGAAAATTATTTGTTTTTGCATCTTTTTCCTTAACGATATGGGCCATAACCCCCAAATTTACCCCAACCTTCATTTTTTAGGATGGAACCTTGTGCTACAATTTCATAGAGAACCAAACACTTATACACAATTATTATACTGAAACAAGAAAAATGCTAAAGTGTTGGCCCCATTTTTGGTCCGTAATTTCTAAACAGTACATAGAATAACCCCCAAAATCAACCCCACCATTTCTTTTGAGGTATGGAACCTTGTGGTGCAATTTCATAGAGATCCTTACATTTATATAATAAGTTATTGTCAGGAAACAAGAAAAATGCTTGTTTTTGGTCACTTGTTGGCCCTAATTCCTAAACAGATAGGACAATAACTCCCAAAATCTATCCCAAAAATTTCTGTTCAGGTATGGAACCTTGTGGTACAATTTCGTTGTCCTGAAACAAGAAATTGCTTGTTTGTTGTCTCTTTTTTTGTTATACCATTATACTGCAGCAAACATTTTGCGGAAATAATTTCAATCGAAATTCATAATTAAAAGACAACCCATCCCACGACCAAAAGGAAAGAAATCACGACGTAAAATTAACAAACCATAACACAGAAAACCATAATACAGATTTAGCAAATAATCAATATCTATGAATCAGATAAAACCAGGTTCTCTGGAAGGGTCAGCAGATCCTAGTTCACACATAACACTTTGGAAAACATTGTTTTGCATCAACCCGCAAGAACAATAACATGAATGACTGAGAATGGTCCAGTTTAGTTTTGTTTAAAATTATTGTTTGTACATGTTGACAAATATATATATAGTGTGTCCAGGTTTTTGCACGGTGACACCATAGCTTAATTGCATCAACACAATGTACGTTTATATTAGCAAACATATGCCGTATATACATTTTTAGCATGAATTGAATTGATAATAAGTTGAAGAGATGATATGTTACAATTGAAATTTAATAACTGGAAACATAAAAATTGCAATATGAATACAAGGAGGATATAAGTAAAAAGGAATGAGGGTATTCGTCAGTTAGATGGCAACCAAATGGAACTAAAATAAATAAAAGCATCAGATGTATCAGCCATACAAAAGTTGTTCAACAATAAATTGGTGAGCTCAAAATAGTTCTTAGATGAGCCAATAAGAGAACACAAACAATTGAGACTATCAAAAACAGCCATCAATAAAAATATACAAAGGTAAAAAAAATAATTAAGTTATAAAAAAAAATTTACTGAGTCATAACTATACTGAGAAGATTCTTGACTTGGTATAGGCATGTAGCCGTGTGGTGCGGTAAACAATATGTTTGAACACTTAACCCTTACCTTTTAATTTTAATTTATCATGGAATAACAAAATTGATATATAGTTATATACATAAAACAAGAATGTGTACACGGATTCCACACTCGCACTATCATTTTCTATGTTCAATGGACCGTGGATCAAAACTCTATCTGGCATTAAAATTAGAAAGATAATATCCTAGGGAACATGTGTACTAAGTTTCAAGTTGATTGGATTTCAACTTAATTAAAAACTATCTTGACCAAAAACCTTAACCTAAAGCGGGACAGACGGACGAACGGACGAACGGACGGACGCACAGACCGAAAAACATAATGCCCCTAGGTGGGGCATACAAATCAATTACGAAGAAGTTGTACATGTTGTACGGGTATGACAAATAAATAAACAAAGAAGAACTTGCAGGGACATTGTGATGCTTTGTTCAATATGGATGGCCTCACCGTGAAATTTAGATGAACAATACCAATAAAAGCGCAGTTCCTTTGATTTTAATTTTGACTGATTTATTGAACTTTCCTTGATTCACCGTGACAACCTATAAGATTATAATGTTAAGTAGTATAGATATTAAATTTTACCTGTGTCATTCCAAAAACAAATTTCCGTGTCGTAATAAATGGACTTTTACTGACGCTGTCAGTAATATTTTCGGTTTTTGACCTATTTATAAAAGACGCTTCATTATGGTTACGGCATACATGATGTCACAAATCTTTACTCTGATTGGACGAAATCACGGAATTGAACAAAAACGGAAAAAAGGACCTATGATAAATAAAAAAATTTCGAACATTAAATTAAACAAAAAAGAAATTATCCAGAAAAATAAAAAAGATAAACTTAGTTAAAGAAGATGTCATTATCACCTCTATCAAATTGTTTCGATCTCTGTAGGCTTAGCCTTTAATACATGAGTAGGTAAATATCACTGACAAGTGCTTTAGAAAAAAAGTTTGAAAAAAGCATTAGAGTTAGATGCCGAAAAGGGGTTGAAGACATCTTGGTTCACAGTCAATATCTTGAGTATAGGTATATGAATCTCTATAAAATTTTAGCACAAGGTTCCATTGATGTTTGGGGTTATTGTCGTATATAGATATAAGAAGATGTGGTATGAGTGCCAATGAGACAACTCTCCATTCAAGTCACAATTTGTAGCTGTTTAGTAATTAAGGGCCAAAATCTAGCATTTTTCTGGTTCGCAGACAATAAGTTGAGCATAAGTTTATGGATCTTTATGAAATTTAGCACAAGGTGGCATACCCCAAAAGGAAGGTTGGGATTGATTTTGTGGGTTATTGTCGTAGCTGTTTGGTAATAAGGGGCTATAAAGGGTCCCAAAAAAGGGGTTTCTGGTTTCTGCTGAATAACTTAAGTATAAGTCTATGGATTGCTATTTATTTGTGCCACGATGTTTTATACCATAAAAGGAAGGTTTAATTGATTTTGATGGTTATGACCCCGACGGTTTAGGAAAAACGGACCAAAAGCAATACTTTTGTAATAGTTTGTATAAATTGCTTATTTATTGACCAATTTCAATGGGGTTTAATTCGAAGTCTTTTATTCTTGAGGTTCTTTAATCTAGGTATTAAGAATTTGGATTTGGGGCCCTGTTTTTTAATTGGTCCATTTCAAGGTCTGAAGGCTCCATATTTAACTTTGTTTGATTTCATAAAAAAATCAATTATTGGTGTTATTTGATATGGGAATATAACTGGTATTTAGATTTTTAATTTTGGGCCTGTCTTCAAATTGGTGCTCATTAAGGTCCCATGGGTACACAATTAAACTTTGTTTGATTTCATCAAAAAATGAATTATTGGTGTTTTTTATATATGCAATTCTTCAGGGTTTTAGATTTTTGAATTTGTGTCCGGTTTTCAAAATTGGTCTAAATTGGGGTCAAAAATAAACTTTTTTTGATTTTGTCAAATTGTGAAATATTGGTGTTCTTTGAGGTGTAAAATCTATCAGTTTTAGATTATTTTTTTTGTTTTGGGCTTGTTTATCAAACTGGTCCACTTTAAGGCAAACAAACAAACAAAAACCCTTCCTTTTAAGATTAGGAACCTTGTGGCAAAATTTCAAAGAGATCCATACACTTGTACACAATTATTGTCCTGAAATATGAAAAATACTTGTTTCGGACCCTTTATATCCCCTTATTACTAAAACAGCTACGACAATAACCCAACCTTTCTTTTGTTGTATGGAACCATATGCTAAAATTTCATAAAGATCCATACACAAATGTTCAACTTATTGTCTGCAAACCAGAAAATTGCTCAATTTTGGCCCTTTATTACTAAACAGCTACGACAATAACCCCCAAAATCAATGTTAACTTTCCTATTGTGGTATGAAACCTATTGCTAAAATTTTAAAGAGATTTATACACCTATACTCAAGATATTGACTGGGAACCAAAATGTCTTCAACCCCTTTTCGGTCCCTTATTCCTAAATGTTTGGGCCATGAACACCCAAAATCAATACCAATATTCCTTTTGTAGTATAGAGCTTTGTGGTAAAATTGCATAGAGATCCATACGCTTGTACTCAAGTTATTGTCTGTGAACCAGAAAAATGCTACTTTTTGCTACTTTTTGGCCATTAATTACTAAAAAGCTACGAAAATAACTCCCAAATTCAATACTCTCAAACTCAAGTTATTATCTGCGAACCAGAAAAATGCTTGTTTGTTATTCCTTTTATGGCCCCTACTTACAAATCAGCAACGACAATAATCATAACAAGCATCCTGAGAGTATTGCATGGCAATACATAGTCCCCTACCGGGTAAAAATTCATTATACTGGAACAAAATGCTAACTTGTTCTATAACTTGTCATGGTGTAAAAAAAAGAAAATATCAAGTCAATATTTTCAAGCATGACTAAAAACTGTGTGGAAAACTGAATATATCAGTGAATTTTTTCAAGTCCAAGGACCATAACTCTGCACAAAATTATCAGACTGATAAGATCAGTTATCTATTAATAGAGTTATTCCCCTTTAATGATGAATTTATCCTCTAAAAAGGGCTAAAAAAAGATGCAGGTGAGCGACACAGGCTCTTTAGAACCTATAGTTTCCGTAAGGAACAAGTACTGAGATATTTGTTCCATTGGAAATAATAATAACAGAATATTTCTTCCGCTTGGAACTTACAGTATAGCGGAATTTCGTTTTCGTGACAGCTTCACATAAACTCAAAGTGTAATGAGAAGAGATCACTTGGCCTTTTATTCCAGGTGAGCTAAAAAGGGCATAGAATTTTTGTTTCAAACGGAACAGATAGTATGGCAATGTTTATAACAAAGTTTTCAGGCAAACTTTTGTTAGGCGGAACAAATTTAACTTTACAAAGCTTAAACTCGAAAATAAAAAAGTCATGAACAATCTGTGAAAAAAGGAGGACAGTTGGTCCACAGCAAAATGTTTATCGTTTGGTCAAGTTTATCCCGAAAACTATATTCTTATACAATACATATACTGTGCTACTCGTCCAGGGTTATCGTAGAACCCTTTTTCATATAAGAATTTTCCTTTTAGTAAAAGTGTTGGTTAGTTTTGTAGTTAGTTTTGTCTCATAGGCGTTTATATATACCTCACATTTCATTTATTTATGTGAATACATCATATTTACAGCTAGGTAATTATTTAAAAGATTTGACTTGGTTTATCTTGTACGTTTACTAAAATGATCTAAATAAGATTTGTATAATAGATAACAACAAAGTATATCTACCATTATTTATGGTAGTTGTAGGACATTTGTTGAATGAGAGCTGCAGGCTTAGATAACATTGGTCACATTTTAATGTGAAAGTTCTAGCATTGCTATGGTTATCAAATATGTCCAGGTTATCACATTACATAACAAAGGCATATACGTGTATACTCATTTAGTTTATTATTTCAGATTCTGCAAACAAATTCTGTACAAACAAAAAGACCAGTCAATGCATAGCTAGGTAAGGTTTTAAATTATGTTAAAGATAAGTATGTGTTTGAATTCTTTTGGAAAGTCAGAGATTTTTTTTTCAGTTTTGTTTTTAAATATCCTTCAATAAGCCCGTCTATTCTCCAATGAGAACGATATTTTAAATTAATTTTCAAAATATGAAAAGGGGGCTTTTCGTATGTTTCTGTTCTTTATATGTATATGAGTACAAATATGTTTTTTCTTATGACTCTTGTGAAAATTTTTACAACGGACAACACAAATTGCATCGGGTCCCTTTAACCAGTACACTGAGCTGAAATAGTATTTTGACGGTAGACCATTAAGATTGATATTAAACGTACAATGCAATAGTAATGTATTGAAATTATTTATATACAAGTAAACGCAAATGTATGCTTGTGTCTATTAGAAAACAAAACAAAATTCAAAAACAGACAAATAAGAAAAGTCCTCCTACAGGTTCATCAAAACTATAACGTTGTGATCCATGTACTTCTCCTTATAGTTTTAGTTTATTCTGGTGCTCCTTAATTCAAATACAAACAAGCATTCTGAGAGTATTGCATGGCAATACATAGTCCCCTACCGGTTAAGAATTCATTGTAATGGAACAAAATGCTAACTTGATCTATAACTTCTCATGGTGTAAATTATATAACAAAAATCAAGACAATATCTTCAAGCATGACGAAAAAAAGTGTGGAAAACTGATTATTTTAGTGTATTTTCAAAGTCCAAGGACCATAACTATGCACAAAATCAACAAACCGGAACAAAATTCAAACTTGATCAGTAATTTGTCATGATAAAACTATATACCAATTATTAAATCAATATCTTTAAGCATGACAAATAAAAGTGCGGAAAACTGATTTTTTTAGTGAATTTTCTAAGTCAAAAGACCATAACTCTGCACAAAATCATCAGACCGGAACATAATTCGAACTTGATCTGTAACTTGTCATGATAAAACTATATACCAAATTTCAAATCAATATCTTCAAGCACGAAGAAAAAAAGTGTGGAAAACTGATTTGCCGGACTGACGGATGGACAGACAGACGGACGGAGTGCAAACCTAAAGTCCGCTTCGACTTCGTCGGTAGGGGACTAGTTTCCCCTTACAGCTTAATGACCACCAAGCAAACATACACCAACATGTATCATAATGAAACGTTTTGTTTACTTACTTCCGTATATGTGCATTAATTCAAGTAAATGGACTTTGGTCCCATTTATCCAACTGTTAATAAGTCAGTATTTTTTAAAGTATTATTTTTATGCATTTTAAGCACCCAAAGTGTTCACTGGTGTATACATATAGGTTGCAAGGCATACTTTTTGATTTTTCCAACACAGCCTCATTTTCCAGTGGCAGTCAAAGTTGTTGTCCTTCCTCTTGGTCGACGCACTTTGCGCCTACCTATGTCTTGATGACCTGTGCAATTGAAAAGGTTTTAATGTTTAGATTCCACTAGATTTTTAAATGTTAAATGCATTTTGTGTTTAGGAAAGATGAAATCTTTTTTTGGATTTTGATGGTAATTTTTTTCGTCCCCATCAAAATCAAAAAAAAATTATCTTCCTGAAACACATAATGGACTTAACCTTTATATATCTAGTGGATGCCAGGCCCTAAAACTTTCCCAATTGCACAGGTTAGCTGTACTCATAGTAAGTTAAGAGGTGTAAAGTTAAGTGAAACACACAGTCATTTTTTGTCAATTTTTTTATGATGAACCAAAAATACTTAAGATGGTTTGGATAGATTGGGGGGTGGGTTTATAAGGCATTCATCTTTATCTTCAAAAATACATTTATTTTGTAAATTTTTCCTGAAAATAATTTTACTGTTAGTCCTTTCTGCAAATGTAAAAATTTATCAGATCCATGATTACATCCATGTTATTTGAACTATGTTGGATAGTTGTCTCATATGCAACCTAACCACAACTCCTTATTTTTAAAAGTGTGATTTCATTATACTTTATCCCCGGCTTATTATAGTTCTAGGATTTTGATTGGTTAACGCATGTCGTTACAAAACCCATAGCTCCGGGTTGTAGCAACCCATATACCCGGACATTGCTACCCATTACACCGGGGAACTTCACGTGCGTTTTCCTTAGTTCCATGGTTGTTCCTTGTGAAATATCGAATACTGTAGATTATCCATGATGTCTGTGATTAAATATTTAATCCACTAACGATTTTATCTTATTATGTCGATCATTTGCACTTATTTTAGTAAATGCATCACTTGGCAGCCACATTGTCAATGAATGGGACTACTGACCTATCTATGCAAATGACCCACGTTGACGTCACACCGTCTATGATGTAACTCTCACAACATTGAGCGCCAAATTCGACCCATTCCAGTTTCTCTGTCTCTGGATTAAAAACGTCTTATATTTGACTACCTGTAGGGTTCTACACCATGTTAAAAATATGACAAATTCCTAAATTTCAATAAAACATTTTAAATAATGAAAAAATTCCTAAATTTCAATAAAACATTTTAAATAATGAAAAAATTCCTAAATTTCAATAAAACATTTTAAATAATGAAAAAATTCCTAAATTTCAATAAAACATTTTAAATAATGAAAAAAACGTTGCATTCACGTTACACTGTGTGGTCGAATTTCTCTAAAAATCGCCAGATTTGGACTAAGACCGGGGATAAATTCGTTATCTACGTTCATATCCGTAGATATGGGTATTTTAACATCCTACAGTACCCTGCTTCGCCTCAGGGTGTACTTGGATACTTCAGGGTGTTAAAATATCCATATCTACGGATATGAACGTAGATAACTTATAGTACATTGTTCATTTTTTTATCAATATTATATTACCTTATTCTTTATACTTTTTCACCCTATTATTCTCCTTTTTTTCTTTTTTTTTTACATTTTTCTCTATTCGTTTATTTTTTTTGACATTATCTCGATTCTTTGAACCCCATCCAAACCCTTGCTTAATTAGGTCCCAAAAAATTAAGATGTGAGCTTTTAAAACAAAAATAGAAATAAAAGTATATAAAGTCAAGGTTTTGATGTAACAAAAAAATAATATTCAGATCAAAAAGTAAAAAAGGACATTACTTGATGAAGAATCTATGAAAGTTTGTATGATCGAACCTTTTATACGAAAGGGCATATTCCATGTTATTGTATGGGAAACTACAGAAATCACTCTGATAAAAATGAATTGGTTCGAATGGAGAACAGAACGTAAAGACATCGAGATTACTGTATACCCCAACTTTATTGAGTAGCGGGTATAAGATAAGATCCCGTAACCCTGTGTCCTCTACTCTTAGTTGAGAAAGAAACCAAAAAAAAAAATGCTTCGCTGGGCGCAGCTTGATACGACCGCAGAGGTCGAACCATAAACAGTGCGGGCAAGTATGGATACAACATTTAAGCTTAAAACAGCTCTGATTTTGAATTGTGATTTAATATTTGACACAGCATAGGTTTGTGACACAAAATGAATGTGGTCAAAGATCCAAAATCTAAATATATGGTTAGAATCAGCATTTCAAAGAACCCCATATATATGCAATTTATGTTGAAATCAAACAAAGTTTAATTTTGGACCCCGATTTGCACCAACTTGAGAACTAGACCCAAAGTAAAAAAGCTAAATACATATTTATTAATAGACAATATAAGCTTAGTTTTTAGCTTCATAAAAAAATATATATATATAGCATTCGGAAAAATTAGCTTATACAGAATAACAAACAAACCTACCACAAAATTCATCAAACAATTTACCAAAGAAAAGAAAAAAATCATTTCCAAAATATGATTTATCAACAATATATCTATAAAACTTATCTTTAATTATCTTCAAAATATCTAATAATGAACAGTAAATTTCAAACTATACTTATACCGTCCTACATAGCTTATCATCAACAACAAAATTTTCAAATAAATCTGTCACTCCAATTATAATTGTGTTATTGATAATTACCACATGTTTTGTTATCTTGATAATAGATAAAAAAATATTGTATGAATAAATTAATAGTAAATACACTGTACTAATCCATATGTACAAATGTGTATATTTAGTTAATTGTAAAAATCTATTATACATGTTGTGTATAGTTTTATAGGAAGAAAAATTAAATTTTCAATTTCTGTTAGTTTTGTTTTCGGGAATTTCATTATAAACGTTCCTTCATTGTTTTTATATTTAATTTCTATGAATAGGTTATAAAGATGTTAAATATTATTCAAATTATCTTTCAATGAACAGTAAATTTTAAACTATCTCTATACATAATTTCTTCTCTAAAATTAGATGTGATGCTGTATCTATTTTTAACTATGATTCAACTTAAAATTTCAATTAATTGTGCAATACATCTCTAAATTCAGATTCTAATTAAATATTTGATATAGCATATAGTTTTTGACACAGAATGAATTTGGTCTAAGAACTTGCAATGTAGATAATTTAAAATTGGAACATTACCAACAATGTGAACCAATTAGATAACAGGACCAAAAATCCAAAATCTAAAAACAAACTTAAATTCAGCATATCAAAGAACCCCATATATTCAATTTTTGTTGAAATCAAACGATGTTTAATTTTGGATACTTTGGACCTTAATGTGGACCAGTTTCAAAAATGGGCCCAAAAATTTAAACACTGTTAGATTGCACAATTTAAGAATACCATTGATTTAATTTTAAAGAATTCAAACAAAGTTTAATTTTGGACCAACTTTGAAAACCAAGCACAAAATCAATAATATAAAACACTGTTGGATTGACCATATCAAATAACACCAACAATCAAATTTTTGAAGAAATCAAACAAAGTTCAATTTTGACCCCAATATGGACCAACTTGAATACTGTACCCTAAATCAAAAATATAAATACCCACTTAGATTTAGCACACCAAAGAACCCAAAGAATTCATTTTTTTTTTAAGATAAAAAAAGTTTTATTTTTGACCATTTGGACCTTAATGTGGATCAATTGGAAGACAGGCCCCAAAATTAAAAAATCTAAATACACAATTAGATTCAGCATATCAAGGAATACCATAATTGAATTTTTAAAGAAGTCAAACAAAGTTTAATTTTGGACCCTTTGGACCTTAATATGGTTCATTTCAAAAACATACCCTAAAATCCAAATTCTAAATACCCAAATAGATTCAGCATATTAAAGACCCCAAGAATTCAACAATTTAGAAATATGCAATTTATACAAAGTATTGGTTTTTGGCCCCTTTTAACTAAAACAATAGGGTCATAACCCCTAAAACCAATCCCAAACTTTATTTTATGGTATAACACCTTGTGGCACAATTAAATAGCAATAAATAGACTTATACTCAAGTTATTGTCCAGAAATATGAAAATCCTAGTTTTTTGGCCACACTTTGGCCCCGTATTATTAAACGGTTTGGACCATGACCCTAAAATCAATCCCAACTTTCCTTTTGAAGTATGGACCTTGTGCTAAAATTTTATAGAGATCCATAATCTTATACACAAATTATTGTCCTGAAACATGAAAAATGCTTGATTTTGATCCTTGTTTTGCCCATAATTACATGACAGCTCCAACAGTAACCCTAAAAATAAATCCCAACCTTCCTTTTGTATTATGAAACCTTGTGCTTGAAATTTATAGAGATCTATACAGTTATACTCAAGTTATTGTCTGTGAACCAGACAAATAATTGTTTTTGTCATGCCCTTTGTAGCCCTTAATTCCTAAACAGCTACTATAATAACCCCCAAAACAAACCCGAACCTTCCTATTGTGGTATGGAACCTTTTGTTACAATTTAATAGAGATCCATACACTTATACTTAAGCAAACCAGAAAAAAATATTTGTTTTCAGTCCCCTTTCGATCCCTAATTATTAAACGTTTTGGGTCATGACCCTCCAACAATCAATCAAAACTTTCCTTTTGAAGTATGAACCTCGTGGTAAAATTTCATGGAAAATTATACTCTTATACACAAATTATTGTCAAGAAACATTATAAATGCCTGTTTTGGCCCCTTTTTGGCCCCTAATTACTAAACAGCTACGATATTAACCCCAAAAAAAATCCCAACCTTCCTAATGTGGAATGGAACCTTGTGCTAAAATTTAATAGAAATCCATACACTTATTCTCAAATTATTGTCGCTAAGCAGCTATGACAATAACCCCCAAAATTAATCCCAACCTTCCTATTGTGGTGTGGAACCTTGTGCTAAAATGTTGATCAAAGATATATACACTTATACTCAAGTTATTGTCTTAAAACCAGACAAATAATTGTTGTTGGCCCCTTTCTGGCCCTAATTACAAAACAGCTAAGACAACAACCCCCAAAATCAATTCCAATCCTCCTATTGTGATATGGAACCTTGTGCTAAAATTTCTGACACATCCATATCCATAAACCCTTTTTGGCCCTAATTACTAAACAGCTACGACACTAACCCCCAAAATAAATACACTTTAACTAAAGTTATTGTCTGCGAACCAATTTATTTTCTATGAATCAGTAAACCTGACCTGTGTTGGTCCCTAATTACAAAACCGCTAGGACAATAGCCCCCAAAACAATCCCAACTATTCTTTAGTGGTATGGAACCTTGTGCTAAAATTTCAAAGAGACCAATGAACTAATACTCAAGTTATTTTTTGCGAACCAAAATGTCTTCAGACGCAGACGCAGACAACACCATAACATAATACGAACGCAAATAAATTTGCGGTCGTATAAAAAGTCATTAGTTCCTTGAATGCCTAGGGCATTACAATTCTCCTTAGTAGGAAAACTGAGGTTTTACAGATATTTGAATAGTAGAAGGGGTACCAAACAATGATACTGCATACAAAAAGTAACAGAAATTGCCAAAAATAACCGGTAATTTAAAATACCGTATCAACCACTAACACTCTAGAAGAGACAGCCTTACAAAACAAAGACAACACATGGTCCAAATGCATTTTTTAGTCTCACTTGGCCAAGTTGGTAGAGCACAAAAGAAGCATTGTGCGATTAACCAATTTTAAGTAAGTATAAACAAAACTTAAACACTGTGTGTTTACTATGATTCATGGGCCAGCAACTTGGTGTTTATAAGATAAAGGCCACATTAAATGCGCAGTTGTTTGTCTAAATAAATAAGGACTTGTCTAAATAAATAAGGAATGTGTCCATGGGACACAGATGATGGCACCGCTTGCATATAACATTATAAAGGTTCATAACTCAAGAACCGTAAAAGTGACGCTACCCAAATGTGTACTTGCTCTGAGTTTTGTGGTAATAAGCATTGTGTACAAGTTTCATAACATTTTGTTTAGGCAAACTAAAGTTAGAGAACGGAAACGAAAAATTCAGCAATTTTTCCATTTATAAAGGGGCATAACTCTAGAACGGTAAAGTGACGCCACCAAAATTCGAACTTGATCTGTGTTTTGTGGTAATAAGCATTGTGTATAAGTTTCATAACATTTGGTTGATGCAAACTAAAGTTAGAGAACAGAAACGAAAAATTCATCAATTTTTCAATTTGTAAAGGGGCATAACTCAAGAACTGTAAAAGTGACGCCATAAAAATTCAAATTTGATCTGCGTTTTATGGTAATAAGCATAGTGTTTAAGTTTCATAACATTTGGTTGAGGCAAACTAAAGTTAAAGAACGGAAACGAAAAATTCAGCAATTTTTCCATTTATAAAGGGGCATAACTCTAAAACGGTTAAAGTGACGCCACCAAAATTCAAACTAGATCTGTGTTTTGTGGTAATAAGCATTGTGTATAAGTTTCATAACATTTGGTTGATGCAAACTAAAGTTAGAGAACAGAAACGAAAAATTCAACAATTTTTCAATTTGTAAAGGGGCATAACTCAAGAACTGTAAAAGTGACGCCATAAAAATTCAAATTTGATCTGAGTTTTGTGGTAATAAGCATAGTGTATAAGTTTCATAACATTTGCTTGAGGCAAACTAAAGTTAGAGAACGGAAACGAAAAATTCAGCAATTTTTCCATTCGTAAAGGAGCATAACTATAAAACGGTAAAAGTGACGCCACAAAATTCAAACTTGATCTGTGTTTTGTAGTAATAAGCATTGTGCATAAGTCTCATACCATTTGATTGAGGCAAACTAAAGTTAGAGAACGGAAACCCATTTTTTGACGTACGGACGTTCGTACAGACGGACAAGAGTAAAACTAAATGCCCCCTCCGCTACGGCTGGGGTATAAAAAGGGAAAATAAGATCACGTGCATGACTCTGAGAAACACCGAAAGACAGAGGATTGCAAAGGAAAGCAGATGGGGTCTTGTCTCCTGTCTTTTAGGCTAGGTCGTACTCTGGACATAACAAAAAAAACTGCACAGTGCAACTACATTGTACCAGTAGGCCACTAACATTAACAAGGAAATTTTAATTCAGCACATAATCATGATTATATTGAAAAATTAAGAACGCTTCAAAATCTGGATACATTGCCATAACAACAGAGCATGACACTTAAGTATACACTATTAAAAGTTTTTTTGTTTTTTTGCAGGATAAATGTGGACGGCTTGCTTGCACTCTTCCCTTATGACTAAATCTACCAAGAGCGGTATATGTAGATGGTAGAGCTGACAAGAACACCAGATGCAAAGGTATTTATCATTTTTGCCTTATCAGTCTTGACTTCAATATATATGATATGGTAATTGTGGAAAATTCTGGATATTAAAGAAAATTGATATCTTGATTTATTCACTTATATTTTGTGATTCATCTATACATGGACTTTAATGAGATTATGGAAAAAAAAATGTAGTGTACTTTATTCTTATACTTGAAAGCTAAACAGAAGGCCAAATACATAATAGAACAAATAAAAGTAATAAATGATAGACAAGTGTCCAAACTAGTGTTGTCAAATTGAACATTTTCACCTAACCGGTTACTCAGATAAAATTTCGACCGATAAGCCGGTTAACCGGTATGAAAGTTAATGGTCAAAGAAAATGTACCTTAAGGGTAACTGGGGTAAAGAAATTCTATCAATTTTGGTCTTCTTCCGACCTGCAGTTTAAACACTTGCAAAAGTGGGGCGTCCGTTTGGATGTGTTGGTTTTATAAATTCGCAGCAATGTCAAATATGAATAGTTCGGTATTTTTGTAATTTTACTTTTCATTTAAGATTTTGTCCCAAGCTATTACAAGACAAAGTGTTTTGACACTAATTAATTTAGGTAAAATTGGAATGTATTCATTGTTAATTGAGTCATAAATGACTGAATAATTGATCTCATAAAGTACAATGTACCACGATGATCATATTTAAATATGAGTATTGATTTTAATATACATTTATATCAAAATTATTACAATTGAAAAAGGTCCGATAAACCGGTTAATGATTTTGGTATTCAATACCAGGTCCTTCCGACGGTTCACTGGTTAATCGTTGACAACACTAGTCCAAGCTATATGTGAACAGGCGGATACCCACTTGAAATTAAACAAAAGAAATGGAACTCTTTATTACAGAAGGTAAAAAAGGCCAAGTTGGTATCTTAGAATTGTTTACATCTGTTTCTATGTGCTTTAAAAATTTATTGTAGTTGCATAAATTAGGATTTTATGCATCTTATAAATCGGCGAACCTGAAATGTATGTTCATCATGTTACCAATAATAGATCATCAGTGAATTTACGTCTCCTAATGAATATGAAATTTTTCTTTGATGTGCATAACGCATCTTGAAATTGGTAGATGTTATGTTTCTTGCATTGCAGACAATTTAAAAAATATATATATACAACATATTAAGTAAATAAAATTTGTTTCATACCCTTGAACGGGGATTCCATCGTGTTTATGGTGTTACTGACACCTTTATTAATGAAAACATTATTGTGCTTGTAAATAATGCATTCGTGAACACACAAAAAAAAAAAACCGTGACATAGGGAATAAATATTTTTCAACAGCATCCATGAATACAGAAATTTGTCTTTTGTGTTACTATAAATAGAGTAGCAGAATGGGCTATATTTGTTTGAAATGCATTAAAAAATGTATACATGTAAAAAGTATTTACACAAAATGAAAATATTAACTCAACTCAATTGAATGTTGCATCTTTATCTTCGCAATTTAGCACAAACAATATATAACAAAGCACATTGGTAACAGGATAGACAATACCAGTGATATTGTAGCATGTGTAGTAAGTGTTGATTTTTTTTTTAAACCTTTAGAAAACAATTTTAAGAGGTATTTTTCGGTACAAAAAGGAAAATTTATCATTTAAAACTTTACTAAAGAAATAAAACTTCCTTCTAAAAATTGTAACAGGATAGACACAATATGTATCTAGTATGCATCATAAAGAGTGTTCTACAAGGAACCAAGATGGCGGTTATCAGGGAATCCCCTAAAAATACCGAGAAAAACAATCCTGAAATTATATATAGAAATTACAAAAAAATGATCAGTTTTATATTTTTTCATTGTTTCAGATTCTATGTTTTAGATGTAAGCTTCTCACGTATGAGGGGGTTTTATGAGACAATTATAGCTGATTTACATAGAAGTAATATATAAATATTTTATCTTTTTCTTGTTCTAAAAGGACAAATAAGTGTTGATAAAACAGGAAAAGTGTCATTAAATTATCTCAAATTTTCCAGATGCAATAACACTTTCAGGAGATATTTTTTTGTTGTTGTGGATATGGAATGAAATCTTAATTGCGTCTATTTTTCTGTCATTGAATTGACACGTAATTATTGTTTTGTATGGCAATATGAATCGCTGTACTATCTTCTCTTTAATTGCCAAAATCTGAGCGTTTTGCTAATAAATGATAACACTTCTATGTAAGTATATATATAAAACTGGAAACAAGAATGAATTGTTAATGTCCAGGTCCACTTTATTAATTATATATGACATAGTATTTGAAATTGTAATCGTGTCATTTTCTTGTCCATTCAAATTTTTTTTTAAATGTTTCCTAATTTGGCTATAATCTTAAATGGATTTGTATTCATCGGTCATAAATCAACTTTAACGCCTTGTTAGGTTATATATTTCTGGTAACAATTTTTATTGGATGAAAAATATAGCGTATATAATCAGATTATATGTATCCATATATGATCATGTTTCTATTATATTTAAAGGATTCTTTTGTTTGAATCTAGTTATGGCCCTACGAACTAATAATACGGCCCTAATAAAAAAAATTACACATTAATACTATTGCATTTTTTAAATATTGTTCGAGAGGTATTGTATGTTTAATTTTCTTATAAAACTAATGGTTTTATTCAGCTTAGCAATTTTAATATACGAAACTTTTAGAATGAACCATACATTTTATGCTGTTTGTTTTTGATGTTGTATAAATGTGCCATTATTCAATAACAGGTCCTAAATCATGGTTAAAACTCATTTGATTATTGCTTGATAGGATCCGAATCTAATTTTATGTATCGCCAGTTTAACTTGTAAATCTTGGGATAGTCTTGTTAATTTGGAATACTTCAGTATATTAGGTAACTACATATGTACTTCGCATGAAATAAAACCTAACAATGTTAAATCTGCAAAATTGCACGTGAAGCAGATGTATGTCCCTTCTAAAACAATAGATTAGCATCGATGCAAAATAAACAAACCTTACTGTGTCCCTCCTTCATCCCGATTATAAGGAAATTTCTATGAACGGATGTTTCTTGTTAAACAAATGCGTCACTGTTTTGAACACTTTAAATCAAAAGGTTAGAGGTCATTTGAAATTGAAAATAAAAATATTTTTTTAGTGAAATGCAGTTTATCGAATTCTAACCGATCAATTCATATACACGGTAAGTGTCAGACAGAGGTCATGATTTTTCGAGTGAATTGGTTCAGTTTTTGTGTAGAACAGGTTCTTTCAAGTTCAATTGTTTGTGATCAAATCGATTTAATAATATTTCGCAAGTATAACAGTTTCATTCATTATAGTTCATCATATTAATACTACGCATGTTTTGAGCACAAACCACGCTTAATTTCTTTGTATTTAACTTTAAATTCAACGTTTTACATTGTCCTTTTTTTTCGAGGACAACATTTAAAAAGTCTATTTTTTGGTAAATTGGTCCAGATTTTGTAAAGAAAACATGAATAACATGAAAAGAACATTATTGGTTTTTAAACTGGCTCTACTGATTTTCTAACTGTAATTTAGTGAATGACAATAACATATATTTACAAAAAAGTCACAAAATATGTTTACTATGTTAATCTGTTTCAACGAACCCTTTTCAATTTAATGATAATTTCCTGATCTGATTACATTTTACCATAACCTCGCAGTATTAAGATATAGTAGAAATCTATGATAAAAAGTTCATTAGAATCGAGTGTCGATGACTCATAATTTTTTCAATATTATTTTATGCTACCTTTTTTTTAACAGTTAATAGTATTTCATCTTTGTTAGACCAACGAGTTTTAAAAGGAGGGTCTTGAAAAGTATTGGTGCAGCAGTAAAAGAATCATAAAAATAAAATACAAATAAAATTTGTCTGCCATGAAATCCCGATCCCCCCCCCCCCCCCCTAAAAAAATCAACAACAACAAAATCATACAAATACACAAATAAACAAATAAACAAAAACAAAAAAACTTGCAAGATGTGAACAGTGTATACATGGCCGCAAAAAATGTGTTTTGTTGGCTATGCGATCTCTGTTAATTACCAGAAAATGACATATAGATGCTGATATATAAATTATCGCTCTGGTAGTGTGTTACAAACTAGAGGCTCCTATGAGCCTAGATCGCTTACCTGGCAATTATGCTGCTTATTCTCTATTACAAATATAGGGACAGAGGGTTTTGTTTTCAACCGTTCGCCCCTAACGTTGCAAAATAAATTGAAAAGCAGTTTAAGATGACAGCATATATGAAAATTAGCTATTCGGAATAACAGATTGCTTCTGTTGGTCCACTATTTTATCCGGTATAAACCAAATGAAAAAAATCAACACATAAGACTGATTTTATATATAATGTCTTACCTCTAGGTTTAACAGAGTTTTTATATCAATTTCGTGTATACATACAGTAAAATGTATGAAACGTTAAAACAACCGTTAATTTTGGAATATACAGCATAATTTACGCCTCCACGAACAAAGTGAAAATTAAACACACGCGAAAAAAACGCGATATATGGTATTTACATGTAGACATGTTTTCATCCGATAAGAACCAAAGAGAATCATTTCTAAAAGACTTTCAATGCATCTTTCAATACACCTTATCGCTATTTGTCCGCCATTACTGGACATCACAAAAGTTCCCGTAAAATTTTGACGTCATAATAGAAAATATCTGACGCCACAATGGACAAGTGATTGTTGTATGACGTCAAAAGTTCAAGCGAGACAGATTCTCGGGTCAAGCGGGAATAGCGATAAGGTGTATCATACATCATTCATGACAAGTCTGATGAACACTGGTCAAGTTGTATAAGAGAAAAAGAATGAAAAAGTTGTTTTCAGTAGAGTTTTGATGGTAATATGTTCCACCAATCCAACATGTTTGCCACCTTCTTAACATAAAATCAAAAACTGTGCAGAGGTTCTTCAAATAATAAACACCATAGAATTTGAAATTAGAATAAATGGTCATGTGACAATTGAAAGCCAACCAATGTGCCTAAAACTTTATTGTTCAAATTTTATCAGAACAAGGAATATTAGGAACACTCTGAAAATTAGGAAGTGCTTTGGGTTCTATATGCATATATTGTTTTCCATTTTTTTTTTCAATATGCAGAAAAATTACAAAACAATTCATATATATGCAACAGATGATGTATATAGCAAAACAGAATTTGGTTTCTAAATAACTTTAAATCCGGATTATGATTAACGTAATAAAAACAAACTATGAACTTATTCAACATTAGGCGGAATATACAAAGGGGACATAAAAAACTAATAATTTAAGAGAAACTGACACCGTCAAGGCAAAACAACGAAAGATGGCCAAACGAAAAACACTTTCACATAACACTACTAACTAAGGACTGAACAAATCAAACTCCACCAAAAACTGGGGATGAGATCAGTTTGTCAGGAAGAGTAAGTAAATCCTGCTACATTAATGGCATGCGTCGTGTTCTTCATGGTAAGTACACATTGTTTGATGAGCCTAATTTAGTTATGCAACTATGGAGGAAAAGAGGACAAGATTGTGGTTACGACAATTGGAACACATACGTAGTCATTCGTGACACAGATATTCCAGAACGGTCAAACAACTCGTAATAGTGTTCGTAAAACTTTTGAAGGGGTGACTTCAACTTTACCATTTACTTTAATAGCTTCCTTGTAAGCAACCATTGTTAACAGCTTTAGTATAACAAATCTATATTCAAGTTTTTTTTAAAGATAAAAGAACAGAGTTCCAATGTCCCCCGCGTTGCACATATTTTATCTGTTGAAGGTCATGTACTAAAAAAAAATTGTTGTTTTTTTTAAATTTTGAAAATTATCTTAGATTGTTAAAGACTTAAGAGCAAATTCTGATATAGTTGATATTTCCAAGGGGCATACTCATAAAAGATATCATGCCAAGAAATCCTCGCTAAAAAATCCGGTCGACCTCCTACGGCATCCATTAGTAGTTAAAGATTTGATTTCATTCAATGAATTAATTTATGACCCGCGTGTACGTCTCACTTAAAACACAGCCATATACTAAATGGTCAAAATTAATCATCCATGTAATTTGCTCTATGGGATGTTTGCAAAATTTCAACGGAGGCAATTTCTTGGCATGGGAGAAATGAAGAAAGACCATTCACAATTTGTCTTACATTTGTTTTTCTCTCTTTCAATTAAATAAAAAAAAAATTAAACCTTTCAGATGTAGAGTTCATAAGAAGGAATATTCCCTGTGGAACACCCTCTCCCCCCTATTTTTTTGTGCTCTCTATTTTCAACCCTCGAATCTAATTAAAATTAGAACTTTGATTTCTAACCGATCTATTCATGTACCGGACCGGCACATTTTTTTATTTAATAAGAAAATCTACAGTGCAGTTATACACATGCATGTTGATTGCATGGAGTCCCCGCCCGAAAAGAAAGAAATAGTCTAACTCCAAGATACTATATTCCTGAATCACGTGATTTTTACTATCTGGAGCTTAAATTAGAATAAATACCGAATATGGAAAGTGAAACTACAATTCATAACATAAAGTCCGTTGGCAAATAGAAGAAAAAGAAGATTATTTTTGGCAAAGGGTACCGGGGTTATCCTCTTTGTGTTCAAAATATATACATGAAATATTTGCCACTGCCCCTTGTCTCGGTTCTATGAATGTTTACCTTGAGTTTTCTATCTATAACATGCCAAGAAATCCTCGCTAAAAAATCCGGTCGACCTCCTACGGCATCCATTAGTAGTTAAAGATTTGATTTCATTCAATGAATTAATTTATGACCCGCGTGTACGTCTCACTTAAAACACAGCCATATACCAAATGGTCAAAATTAATCATCCATGTAATTTGCTCTATGGGATGTTTGCAAAATTTCAACGGAGGCAATTTCTTGGCATGGGAGAAATGAAGAAAGACCATTCACAATTTGTCTTACATTTGTTTTTCTCTCTTTCAATTAAATAAAAAAATATTAAACCTTTCAGATGTAGAGTTCATAAGAAGGAATATTCCCTGTGGAACACCCTCTCTCCCCTATTTTTTTGTGCTCTCTATTTTCAACCCTCCAATCTAATTAAAATTAGAACTTTGATTTCTAACCGATCTATTCATGTACCGGACCGGCACATTTTTTTATTTAATAAGAAAATCTACAGTGCCGTTATACACATGCATGTTGATTGCTTGGAGTCCCCGCCCGAAAAGAAAGAAATAGTCTAACTCCAAGATACTATATTCCTGAATCACGTGATTTTTACTATCTGGAGCTTAAATTAGAATAAATACCGAATATGGAAAGTGAAACTACAATTCATAACATAAAGTCCGTTGGCAAATAGAAGAAAAAGAAGATTATTTTTGGCAAAGGGTACCGGGGTTATCCTCTTTGTGTTCAAAATATATACATGAAATATTTGCCACTGCCCCTTGTCTCGGTTCTATGAATGTTTACCTTGAGTTTTCTATCTATAACATGCCAAGAAATCCTCGCTAAAAAATCCGGTCGACCTCCTACGGCATCCATTAGTAGTTAAAGATTTGATTTCATTCAATGAATTAATTTATGACCCGCGTGTACGTCTCACTTAAAACACAGCCATATACCAAATGGTCAAAATTAATCATCCATGTAATTTGCTCTATGGGATGTTTGCAAAATTTCAACGGAGGCAATTTCTTGGCATGTTGATCAGCAATTATTTTCAAAATTGTCCGTGGCATTGCTGATATTATCTGGCAAAAAATGTACATGTGCGAGCGCTTACTATGCAAATTTCCATATATCTACTATATCTAAGGGGCATAACTCTTTAAAAAATTGTTGATTTTTAAACTTTTTCGAGACGTTGCTGTTATAAACCTATGATATAAGTTTCATAAAAATCCTGCAAGTATAAACATGAGAGCACTAACATGGCATATTCCAAATAATTAATATTTCACTAAGGGGCAGAACTCATTTAAAAATTATTAATCGGCACTGTATTTTAAACTTGTCCGAGACATTGCTGATATAAACCAACAATATAAGTTTCATAAAAAACTGGCAAGAATTGTATACACGAGAGCTCTAACCATGCAAATTTCCATATAACTAATATTTCTAAGGGCCATAACTCTTTTAAAGATAAGTGATCGGCACTGATTTTCAAACGTCATAAACATTGATGATATAAACCTATATTATAAATTTTAATAAAAATCTGGCAAGAATTGTACAAATAAGAGCGCTCATAAGGCAATTTTCAATATAATTAATATTTCAAAGGGGCATAACTCTTTTAAAAATAATTGATCAACACTGACTTTTAAACTCATCAAAGACATTGCTGATATTAACCTATGAAATAAGTATCATAAAGTTCTGGCTAGAAATGAACATATAAGAGCACTAACGATGCAATTTTCCATATAATTAATGTTTCTAAGGGGCATAACTCTTTTAAAAATACTTGATCGGCACTGATTTTTGATCTCGTCCAAAACAATGCTAATATAAACCTAAGATATAAGTTTCATAAAAAATCTGGAAAGAATTGTACACATGAGAGCGCTTACGATGCAATTTTCCATATTATAAATGTTTCCAAGGGGCATCACTCTTTTAGAAATAATTAATCCGCACTGATTTTCGAACTCGTTCAAGACATTGCTGATATTGACCTATGATATAAATTTCATAAAAATCTGACAAGAACTGTACGCCTGAGAGCGTTAACAAGACCGGACGGACGGACTCACAGACGGACGAAACGCGTTGCGGGGGACAATTAGAATGGATGGGTCGGGGAATAATTCAGAAAACATGTTAATTTCCGGATGTCCTTTGAGTCAACCCCAAGGATAATCTACCACTAAACAACATGAGAGTGTAAGGACATCGGGTAGTCTATAATTATGGCGAAGAAGCTGAAGTACTCGGAGAAAAGAACCAAGCTCCTCGGAGGGAACAAATAAACTGAAGATTGATATCCGGGTCAAAGACAGGGACCACTTTGACAAACTGAGGCCCCAATACTTATTAATACTACTACATGTACTTTCGCTTCCTCCTTGATCACATTAGGGAATAACAAATTGCAAACATGCACCCCAATACAATTAAAGACACAATCAGGTTATGCAGAAGGAAAAGCGATTTCTGCTCTACTCTAAAATCCCTCCAGCTACGCACATTAAAATTCAGATAGTTTGAAACCAATTATAAACATTAACGCGTTCAGACCGATAGCTATTGCAAACAGAGAAAACTGTCCACCCAATTCACTTCGTGACTTCATCGGATGACAATACGAGTTATAAAAATCCCGGCTAAAAATAGACGTACTTATTTAATTTCGTTGCCGGTGTGTTCTATAGTTAATATATATTATATTCATGTTAAACTATGATGCAGACAAAGGTTTTTTCTCCGTAAATGTTTGGTTAAAGGTCTTCTGATGCTGTGATTACCTGTTTGTTTTCATTTTAAAATAAATACATCTTTCGGTATCAAATATTCGGCTTTGAGCGTTTCTGCTGAAGGTAAATTTACATAGCGCCTCGGACGCATGAAATTTATAACGTGTTGTTTTCATGTTTTATGATTTTCTTTCGGGACACAAATTGAAGAATTTGTAGGAGGACTTCGCTCTTTTAAATACATTTATATCTTCTGTGATTTTAGGCCGTATGGTGACCTGTAAATGTTAACATCTCTATTTCCAATCATGCACATACTCGTATTGAATGAAACTGCAGGCAGGGAATTTTGTGAAGAAAATATCAAATTATATTTGCGATGACAATAAACAAGCTGACATTTTTGTTCCTTTTGAGACCTGTGTAATTCGACAAGAATAACAGCAATTTTTCGAACCTTAAGCGGAATATTTTTTCTCTTTGCTATTCAATTGAGTGGACACATCCAAATCTGACTTGTCTTTTGGTTATTAATGTTGTAGGATTACTGTCTAATTGACGTTTATCTCTCATCTCTTTTTTTCTACCGGTATTTAAAAATTTCAAAAGGTAACTATTTTCCTGGTCGTCAGTAAAATTGTATCTCTGACTGACCATCAAAACCACTATCGGTGGTAGCAACCCTTTCGTAGCACATACCGTTATTCCTAACTGCTTTGTTATTTCATTATGATTGTTCATCTAGAACTAGTTCCGACAGGGAAAACGCTACACCTTAAGAAAACTCCGAATTATCGTAATGAAATATAAAATGAGAAAATATGACGGGACAAATGTTGTCGAATAAACAGCAGAAGTGTTTTTATTTGCTGATAAACATCTCTCCTCTAATATCCTTTTCATGTCCAAATCGGGTCAGATATTTCTGTATGAGGAAGATAATAACATAAATTTATGCCCTTCGTCTTAGAGAGATATGATTTTAAAGTTGTTCAAAGTTAACAAAAGAAAATTCAATAAATGAGTTTATTTTTATACATTTATTTCCCTTGCCATAAGTACATTGGCTACAATTTAGACATAAACATTTGTTTGCGTATCAATCATTTATACAAGTAGAATATTGAAATGATGCTTCACTATTATCAGTCAGTTTGGTTCAATTTTGAATCAAAAACATCCCTTATGTATTATTACCTTGTAAGTTAATAATATGATCTCATTTGAATCCTTTTAAGTGCGACTTTTGAATTAACCCTTGTTACTGATGGGTTGTGACTGTGAACAGCATAAACGGTTATTTTAACAAATGTCAGCTGAAATAAAAGTCAAACTAGGGAAGGCAGCAATTTGTAGATTGGTTCGACTACAATAAAAATCAGTCTTATACAGTTTTAATTTATTTGGTTTTATTTATAAAATGAGTTCAATGAGAGCTTTAAAATCAGCATTACACTGTTGCACGTACTTACCTGTTAATTTTTTTTAATATTTACCTGTCTGTTGTATAGGTTTATATCTTTATCGGGGTCACATGTATACATCGTGATGTTGACAATATCGTGTCAACATCGTGTTTATGTTGTATATATACAGTCTATACCTTTCTGTTTACATAGTTCACATCGTATACATCGCAATGCTAACAATATCGTGTCAACATCGTGTTTATATTGAGTATCGAGTTTATACTTTTGTGTTTACATCGTTCTCATCGTATACATCGTGATGTTGACAATATCGTGTTTACAGCGTTCACATAGTCAACCTCGTATTAATGGTGAGTACCAAGTCTATACTTTTGTGTTTACATCGTTCTCATCGTATACATCGCAATGTTAACAATATCGTGTCAACATCGTGTTTATGTTGTATATAGAGTCTATACCTTTTTTGTTTACATCGTTCACATCGTATACATCGCAATGTTAACACTATCGTGTCAATATCGTGTTTATATTGTATACAAAGTATTTACATTTGTGTTCACATCGTTCACATCATATACATCGTGATGTTGACAATATCGTGTCAGCATCGTCTTTATGTTGTATATAAAGTATATACCTTTCTGTTTAAATCGTTCACAACGTATAAACCGTAGGCCGTTAATGTCACATTATATAGCCTGTCTGATACCAGAATAACACATATATTACTGATTATCCTTGCCTTTTTTTTTACCAATACCAGGTATTTGTTAACCATTCACCACGCAGTATATATATTCAGTACATGTTTATTAAATCTTAATATTTTGTGTAATTCTTTGAAATACAAGTTTTCCATCTTCTCAAATATTTTTGTTTTCTTCAATAATTTTTTTCAATAAAGTTTTTAGATTTCATGTATACCGTTTGTATTTTTAATGTATTTTTTTAACAACAACAAATACTGAAAAAACCAACTTGATATTTTCCACATTTGTGAAGGATTTTATAATTTGCTGTGAAAATAATTCTATCATATATGCAATAATTTGTAATGGCACTTTAAGACATTACTTATGTATTGAATGTGTAAATAGCGTGGTTTTAAATTAAAAACATATTATTGACGGATACACGTCTTTATTTTCCCTCTGAGAGCCTATCACATTCTTTAAGTGTTCTGCATAGCTTAAGACTACGTCACATAGTAACGTTTGCTATGATGACGTTTTTGATGTTCCAATTGGGGTAAAAAATGTAGTATATACCCCGGCAATTTCCTGAATATATACTGACACCTCCGTATTGTTATCCAATTACAAAAATTGACACATTTGTAATCCATAATATATCGTTAATAAATTGTAATATATCGATGTAAACGATGTACATATTTTATTACATTTCAAACATTATAAATAATGTTGACACCATATCGTGCACACTACAATGCAAACGATGTAAACACGATATGATAATACATTGCATACATCGCGATGTTAACGATGTCAACGAGTATATAAGAGTTGTTACAATGTAAATGATGTTGACAATATATCTTGTTAACATTGTTAATATCACAATATAAACGATGTAAACACAACATCGTTACTACATCGTATACATCGCGGTGTAAACGATGTAAACAGTATAAAACAGCTGTTACAATGTAAACGATGTTGACACAATATACTGTTAATATTGTTGATATAGCGATGTAAACGATGTAAACACGATATTTTTACAACATTGTATACATCGCAATGTTTACGACGTCAACGATGTAAACAATATATAAGAGTTCATACAATGTAAACGATGTTAACACGATATTGTGTTAACATTGTTAATATCGCGATGTCGACAATATTGTTTTAACATTGTGCACTGGACATGGATGTGAAGAGTGACAGTTTACTAACTATATCAGCAAAATTTGACTTTTTAATAGATCTTGCATTGCAGATCATTTTTGAGATTTAAAGTGTTTATTTATCTATCATAATTTAAATCATATAAGCAAAATGGAAAAAAAATGTTTCTCTCTAAATGTCATAGTTTTCATGATATTAGGCAAAAATGGAAAAAAAAATGTTAAATTTGTCATTTATGGGCAATAATTCCTTCAGGGGTCAATTGACTATTTTTGGTCATGTTGACTTATTTGTAGATCAGTAGTTTCAGAGGAGAAGATTTTTGTAAAAGATTAAAACAAATTGTGAAAAATTGTGAAAAATTGACTTTAAGGATGTTCGCTACTCTGTTTCAAAATAACAAGCTTTTTAAAAGACTATTATAAATTGATAGTATATAAATAAAGGAACTGAAAAAGCAGAAAACAATGTAGGGTCCGTGTGCTTGTTTTAGAGATATAAGCCATTGAAAATTTGGCGGGAAATAATTCTCTCTAGACTTTTCTTACATTTAACATAAGCACCCTTTTTCTTTCAAAATTTATGAAAAAATAACAAGAATCTTATAAGATTTTCAAATATGGCTTTTTAAACTATTTGTAATAAAATTATAAAAAGAAAAGTAGGGGTTAGGGGGGGAATTTTTTTAATGACACTACATTGATAAAACCAGAGGATTCCGAATATCTGGCAATAATTTCAAACCCAATAGGAGCGAACATCCTTAAAGAGCAATTACTCTTTATGGGGTCAATTGACAATTTTGGTCATTTAATATATTTGTAGATCTTACTTTGCTGAACAATTTTGCTGTTTACAGTTTATCTCTATCTATTATAATATGCAAGATAATAATCAAAAACTGCAAAATTTCCTTAAAATTACCAATTTAGGGGCAGCAACCCAACAACGGATTGTCTGATGCGTCTGAAAATTTCAGGGTAGATAGATCTTGACCTGATAAACATATCTATTTCTTGTCAAATTTGCTTTAAATGCTTTAGTTTCAGAGATATAAGCAAAAAACTGCATTTTACCCCCATGTTCTATTTGTAGCCATGGCGGCCATCTTGGTTGATGGGCGGGGTCATCGGATACATTTTTAAAACTTGATACCCTAAGGATGATTTAGGCTAAGTTTGGTGTAATTTGGCCAAGAAGTTTCAGAGGAGAAGATTTTTATAAAAGTTAACGGACGACGACGACGGACGACGGACGCCAAGTGATGAGAAAAGCTCACTTGGCTAAAAAGAAATTTAGTTTAACTTTTGAATATATTTTAAACTTTTAAAGTCATTGTAACATTTCCCCGACATAATGAAGTAATATCAGATGTACAGGACTGGACTAACATATTGGTTGTAAAATAAAATTTTGTTGTAACTCAAATTTTAAATTTATTGATTTAAAATGGAAATAAACAAAAAAGATAATTCCTTTCTAAAATATAACATGATTTACATTCCTACTCACAATCAGGAAACATTTCTGACCATTTTATTGTTACTCGCTACCGCTCGTACTTAATCATGAAGAAAGGGATTATTATTCTCTTCCATATACATCAATTACACTTATATATGTTATTGGAAGTTAAGCAATGTATACAAGTTGAAGCCCCTCCTATCTATTGATTGCAGATGTCAATCTTAATTACAATGCTTGAGCAAACATTTATACAAACAAGCAAGCAAGCCAACCTAACCTTTAACTTGCTAGCATAAGGATAACAGCTTTAAAACTATGGTAGAAGCATTTGTCTACTTTATCGTGTCATTATTGTGTTTACATTGTATCCCTATCTATATATATGTTCTGTACCTTTGTATTACATCGTTCACATTGTACACATCGTGATGTTGACAATATCGTGTCTACATCGTGTTTATGTTGTATATGTATAGTATATACCTTTCTATTTACATCGCTCACATCGTATACATCGTGATGTTGACAATATCGTGTCAACATCGTGTTTATGTTGTATATGTAGAGTATATACCTTTCTGTTTACATCGTTCTCATCGTATACATCGTGTTGTACGACTTTGTTCCTAGCAGAGCCATAGAAAAACAATACATTAACGGTGTTACACGGACACTTTTTAGATGATACACGGACACTTCTTAGTTGTTACACGGACAATTTTTATGAATAGAATCACTCGTGCATGATCAGTGAGTTCATGAGCACTTTAAATTTCAATCAGATTTAAACTTTTTGTTTTACCGAGATATTGCCTGTATTTTTTTATTAAAATATTTACGTTGGCATCAATAACTGTATTTTTCAAACAATGTCAGTATATTACTATTCATATCAGTACACTAAGGGATTGTCCATTTGACTTCAAAAGGGGGGTTATGGTTTTTTCCTAAAAAATATTCTGATCCCCAACTTTATAAGAAAAAATATATTGTGGTCAAGCAGATGACAAAATAATGTTCTGACTCCTGATTTTCCGAATACCGTATATAATACTGCTAATTTCGAAAAAAAATATTTGGATGATAGCGTTGAAAAACTAAATCATTTTCTTAACTCAGAATTAAAAACATATCCCCTTTTAAAGCTCAATGGTCGGTCCGTAAATGTATTTTGTTTTTAATATATGGACATGAAAAGTATTCTGGACAATGCTGGTACCGACGCGTATATTTCAATAATAAATGGGGAATGTGTCCATTGGACACAGATGATGCCCCCGTTTGCATATCATATAAAGTTATAAAGGGACATAACTGAAGAACAGTAAAAATGACGCTACCTAAATTTGTACTTTGGTCTGAGTTTTGTGGTAATAAGTATTGTGTATTAGTTACATAAAATTTGGTTGAGGCAAACTTTAAAGTTAGAGAACGGAAACGAAAAAATCAGCAATTTTTCCATTTGTAAAGGGGCATAACTCTAGAACAATAATAGTGACACCCCAAAATTCAAACTTGATCTGTATTTTTGTGGTAATAAGCATTGTGTATAAGTTTCATAACATTTGGTGGAGGCTAACTTAAGTTAGAAAACGGAAACGAAAAATTCAACAATTTTTCCATTTGTAAAGGAGCATAACTCTAGAACGGTTAAAGTGACACCACAAAAATTCAAACTTGATCTGTGTTGTGTGGTAACAAGCATTGTTTATAAGTTTCATAACATTTGGTTGAGGCAAACTAAAGTTAGAGAACGGAAACCAACTCTTGGACGTACGGACGAACGTACAGACGGACAAGGGTAAAACTAAATGCCCCCTTCCTTACGGCGGAGGCATAAAAAAGACAAGGAAATATATAAAAAAAATCAAATCTAATCAAAAGATAAAATCCCTATCAACTCACCAATGCACGATTGATCCCATATATATGTAAGAGATTGATAATCCCTTTCTTCATGATTAAGTACGAGCGTTAGCTCTTACAATCTTAGAATATTGTAAAGTGCTCAAGTCTCAAATGATCTCTTGATTGGTTGTATTTAAGAATGAATTTCATTGTCAGTGCAATGTTTGTAATTAATGCATGACTGCCTTTTTGGTAATTTCATTTATGGATTAGTTTTAGTGGTGTACGGACTTTCTTATACTTTTGGAAAATATGATTGATTGTGTTTGAGACATTAGATGACACAACAGTACAATGAAATGGTAAGAAATGTTTCCTGATTGTGAGTATGAATGTAAATCACGTATATTTTTGCAAGGAATCATCTTTTTGTTTATTTCCAGTTCAAATCAATAAATAAAAAATTTGAATTACAACTAAATTTTTTTTTACAGCCAATATGTTAGTCCAGTCCTGTACCACATCAGATAGTACTTCATTATGTCAGGGAAAATTTAATGTTCAAATACAATGCCTTTAAAAATTTAAAATGTATTCAAAATTTAAACTTATTTCCTTTCTTTAGAATTTCATCAGAATATTGGAAATTCCTATTCTTACTAACTGCGGATCTAGTAATCTGAGATTTTGAAGGAGTATAAGCTGAATATTTTAGTTTTATTCAATTTTAAAAAACCTTTTTTTCTTTTTTTTTTCTTGCATTGCTTTGACATTTTTTTATTTTTTTTTAGTAATTTGATTTTATTAATATTATCATAATGACGTTAACGGTACCAATGTTATGCACCAGTGAACTTCATCTTATTTTGATTTTTCTGTTTGTTGATAAATTCAACTTTTAGTCAGTTTAAATCACAATTTCTTTCTTGCTGATAAATGTGCTTCGGGGCATTTGAAACTCATTATAGAACTCTTTGTTTTTAACTGTAAGTAGGCTTAAACACCAGGATGATCCCTTACTAAGAACATAGTTTCATTCATTCTTCACAATTAAGAAACATCGAATCCTACAATTTCATTGGTCGAGAGCACTTTGCTATATTCTAAAAATAAAAAGTGTCCGTGTAATACATGTTCAAATAAGCAGCAAATCTTGAACAAAATCATTCAACTTATGTCACCAATTTTGGACGGCAAGCTACGATTGGATCATATTGTGACACGTGTTTAATCCTGATCAACACTATCAGAGACATATAAAAACCTATAAGCATAAAATTTTTCTTTAAATCCAAATTATATGCCTATATATATCTAATAACAAGACAAAATCCATTTTTTCATAACATTTCATTTACTAATGAAATAGGAAATTCATTCTTTTGATACATTTATATTGTTATTGAATTCATATATACTGAATACGTTAGGAAATACCTTATTGTTTTTCTAATGTTTTTTTCCTTCCAACATTTTTTTGACATGCCCTCCCCTCGTTTCTGTTGAAGTTATCAAGACCAAATATGGACCATCGATAGACCTTATCATGAAGTATTACCAGATGATCCTGTTAAGGATTTCATCATCCCTTTTAGAAGGTATCTCCCTTTTATTGTTTTTTTTCGACATGGCCCCCTTTCATTGGTTTTAAAGATATCATGACCTTATTTGTACTATAGGTAGATCTCATCATGATGTATTACCATACGAGGCTTGGTAGGATTTCATCATCCCCTTTGAGAGTTCAATCCCCTTGAAACAATTTCTTTTATTTGCATTTTTCTTTAAAAGTTTTAGAGATAGAATCGAATTGAAAATGGCAGCATGTACAAGAACAGATGGCAATGTTAATAAACATAACAATTAGTATGTTATCAATCCTTATAAGGTGTTATTTCCCTTGAAAAATTATACACAATTTTTGAAAAATTATATTTCGAGAACCGGAAGTCGTAGAAACTTGGGACCTTCACCAATAATCTTTAATTCGTGTGACCTTTGATTTGCACCCAAGGTCATTGAGTGCAAAAAAAAATTACGCTGTAATTTCAAGCTTACATATTAAGAAAACGATAAGAGTTTGCTGCATACATACTGTGTATAAAATGTTCCTCTCGACGAGCTCTACATTTTATAAATAAAGCTCAAAACAGTCCGACCGTCTGTTCAAAAGTTACGACGAGATAATTCTTAAAAGTATAGTATTGTGTGTGTATCTTTTTAAAAGGTAACACATAGCAACCTACTATAAATTGCAAAAATGATCAGTATTTTAAGACCTTCAATTTGAGGTCAATGTCAGGTCATGATGAAATTTTACCTTGACCTTCACAGTGTACTATGACCTTGACCTTGTGATATTTGAAAGGTCAAGTGGTCCTGAGATGAATGGTGGTAGTCTCATGTCTCTACGACTTCCGGTTCTCAAGTTTGGTATTGAATCACAGATTTGATGATTCATTGTGACCTTGATGAACTTTGGAATTGTCCCAATATTTTTTTTTACAATGTTGTCCTTCAACTGCAGCAGATCATTTATCATTTAACAGATTTGAGATATCTATTGTCGTTTTAGAGATATTGCAGTTTGAAATTTTGCGAGCGGAGGCATGTATTTCTGAATCAACAACAGCTTTCCACCTGAAATTTTCAGAAATTGAAGAGTTTAACATGGTTATATGTTTGACTTATTACCAAAAACTTTCAATGAAAAACTAAAAAAAAAAAATCAATTTGAAATTTTCATCTATTACATTGACTTTGTAAGTTTCATAAGTTCTATTTAAATAATTGATATTGCATCATTTTTGGCACTTTGCCAAATGGGGTCATTATGTATATCAAATTGAAGTCTAAATGAGCTCTACTCAAAAACGAAAATTTTAAACCCCTTTTTCATCCCAGTGGGAAGGGTGGGGTCATTTAGTGCAAAAAATTCAAACTTCTCAGATGGTTAGGTTGTCGCATTTCAAATATCAAATTGACGTCCCCAAAAATGGGTTGGGTGGGGTCATTGAGTGCAAAACATAAATTTTCTTTTAAGATAAGGTTGTTGTATATCAAATGAAAGGTCATTACGTGTACATTTCAAATATCAAATTCCTGTCCTCCAAAAATCAGTTGGATGGGGTTATTAAATGCAAAAATCAAACTTTCTAGAACATGGCGTTGTCGCATATCAAATGAAAGATCATCAAGTCTACATTACATATATCATACTTCCGATCTCGAAAATTTCGGCGGATGGGATCATTGAGTGTAAAAAGCGAAAAGGTTTATAAGGTATGCGTGTCGTATATCAAATGAAAGGTCGTAAAAAGTACATTACGAAAACATCACTTTTACAGGAAAGACCTATCAATTGTTTTACAAACAATTGAGATACTAGTTCGAATTGTTTTTTCTTCTTCTGAAATATTTACATTTCCAAACAGAAAGTTATAGTTTATTAATGGGTTAATGAAAGGCGTAACCCATATTTCACAACAGCTTACTATGACTTATATATAACGTTACAGTTGTATTGTATGCATCATCGTTCTTGTTTATATCGAGTCTTTACATAAAGAGAAAATATATGGTCGTAACAAGTTATAGGGGGCTTTAAACTGTCATATCCCTGTTTAACAGAAAATAGATCTTACCTCTATTTGGTTTCAAGCGTTGTATTTATAGAAAGGATGTGATGTAGCTTGGTCTCGTTTCAGATTCCGGGATTCCCCTGTTGCAATTATATAATTGTCAATTTTCCGAAAACCTTGCCGTCTCAGAGATCATTTTATAGACATTATAATTGCTTTTAGCATGGTAGTTTATTCTATTGATAAGGTAGAAAATATATCTGTTTCGCAAGAATTGCAAGAATTGAATGAATTATTAACTATAGTATTACTGAAGTAGAAATCTATACATGTAAAAGAAAAAACACTAATAACGGAAAAACTTCTGATGATGATTCAACTGTAATTGAATATTTAAAGTGTACTTGTAATATTTTCATGTCTGTTTATGTTAATAACTTTTTAATAGTTTATTTAATACTCAGGAAGCGTTCCAGAATCGTGGATTATTCATTCTATAAGAATAAAGGAGATCAGAGCGACCCCCAGAACTATTATTATACTATGAAAGACCTATTATACCATTTTATCACCTGAGATCACCTCCCGTTTTCGATGGGATTCTTGTTGTTCAGTCTTTAGTTTTCTATATTGTGTGTTTGTCTTTTGGTGTTTTTCGTTTTTTTCCATGGCGTTGTCAGTTTATTTTCGACTTATGAGTTTGAATGTCCCTTTGGTAACTGTCGCCCCTCTGAAGATGTATGGGAAAACTTTTTACGTTTGTGCTAAATCTTAGAGGAAGTGCACAAATTCTATTGCTGAAAGAAAACCACTTTGGATTTAGAAAACTATCATTCTGCATTGACAATAATTATCTTGGTGTAAATTAGATACATCCATTCGGGCTAACGCCCTCAAGGTGTATCTAATATAAATAAATGATTACAAGACTTCAGCTAGCGAACAATAAGATGTATCAAGGTAGCGAACAATAAGCCAGCGAACAATAAGATGTATTAAGCTAGCGAACAATAAGATGTATCAAACTAGCGAACAATAAGATGTATCAAGCTTGCGAACAATAAGCCAGCGAACAATCAAGATAGCGAACAATAAGCCAGCGAACAATAAGATGTATCAAGCTAGCGAACAATAAGCCAGCAAACAATAAGATGTATCAAGCTAGCGAACAATAAGCCAGCGAACAATAAGATGTATCAAGCTAGCGAACAATAAGCCAGCGAACAATAAGATGTATTAAGCTAGCGAACAATAAGATGTATCAAGCTAGCGAACAATAAGATGTATCAAGCTTGCGAACAATAAGCCAGCGAACAATCAAGATGTATCAAGATAGCGAACAATAAGCCAGCGAACAATAAGATGTATCAAGCTAGCGAACAATAAGCCAGCAAACAATAAGATGTATCAAGCTAGCGAACAATAAGCCAGCGAACAATAAGATGTATCAAGCTAGCGAACAATACGCGCCAAACTGATCATGTCTAAAAACCGAAGACTTGTCTTAAGATGAAACGTCCTTTGAAATCTGATGACAATCATTTCCAGTAGGAAGACGAAATGCAATACATTTTCACAAAGACAAAATTGATTATGTATTTATTTATTTATTCAAGACATATTTTTCTAGACCAAAGAGCATCTCATATTGGATTTTCAAAATTCCTTTTAGCTCCGTCTCTCCCTTTTTGATTACCTTTGATTAGAAACGGTTTGTCTTTGTAATAATGAAATGAATAATAAAAATATACCATACTTGACTAGTGAAAAGATCAATACGCGCCAAACTGATCATGTCTAAAACCGAAGACTTGTTTTAAGATGAAACGTCCTTTGAAATTCGATGACAACCATTTCCAGTAGGAAGACGAAATGCAATACATTTTCACAAAGACAAAATTGATTATCTATTTATTTATTTATTTATTCAAGACAACATATTTTTCTAGACCACAGAGTATCTCATATTGGATTTTCAAAGTTCTTTTTAGCTCCGCCTCTCCCTTTTTG
This sequence comes from Mytilus californianus, assembly GCF_021869535.1. Classification (NCBI taxonomy): domain Eukaryota; kingdom Metazoa; phylum Mollusca; class Bivalvia; order Mytilida; family Mytilidae; genus Mytilus; species Mytilus californianus. Next base: position 114,522,402 of record NW_026262690.1, on the reverse strand, counting down.
ATTACCTTTGATTAGAAAAAATATACCATACTTAACTAGTGAAAAGATCAAATTAGATACACATGCTTATATGCTTTTCGAAAGAAAAAAACATACCGATTTTGGAACGTCAAGTATAGAATTATAAGTTGATGTAAAAGCTAATAAATATCCACAGTTTTCGTTGAGGAACGATTGAAAACTGGCAATTTATTTATTACATTTCAATAGTAAATGTGTTTTATGTGACAATGACACACAAGTGACACGATATATGAACTGATATAAAGATTTTAGCTAATTTAACATAGAGAATTTTCATATCCAAGCTTTTCTAGGAGGCATATTTAAAAATACTTGGCGAACAGACTGAAAAACCTAAATCAGAAGAACAATTGCTTTGCACTGATTAAATCAAAAAGAAAAGGGTGGAATCAAAACAATACGAACTGTTTCATTTTAACATTGAAACGATAATCGGGAAACGGTTCAAAGTTGGGGTATGGAGACCCTACCAACTTAATCAATTCGTAAAAAAAATTCCCTCCGGCAAAACTTTTGTCCAAACTAGGTGCAAATGAAAAGCAATGCCCTAAAGTAGCCCGAACCAAATGGCCCTGGGGCTCAAGTAGGATATATATAGATTATACCACTGCATCAAGTGTGATACGAGCGTTTTAAATATTTAAAATTTAACTGTCGAGAGTGGATAAATATCGTATTGCACGAGATTTGGTGGTGGAATCTGTTTCTGTAATGCCTTTTAGACGATATGCAGACAATCATAATCCTTTTTTTTTTTAATGATCTGCAAAAAGATGTGTTCCTTTCGTGTGACGTCATCAGGCATGGTCGCCTTTTTTCATGACGTCACAATGGGAATTTCAGGGGAAGCAAGAAAATTAGACGTCACAATCGAATTTTGACCAATGGCAAACTGGGATCAAACGAACCACATGTTGATTAAATAAAAATAATCAACAGGTCAGGAAAAGTATAAATCGAGTAAAAATTAGAGAAACGGTACTATAGTTCTGGCTTTTATAATAAATTTATACGCGGATGTATTCATGGGCAATAAAGGTATTTAAATTATACAATATAAAAAAAAAAGACTGGTAGACGGGTTGACATGTCGACAGGTTCACAATGTGTTAAACATGTAAATATTTTTATGGTTGACTGGTTGACAGGTTGACAATGTTAAAAATGTAAATATTTTATGGTTGACTGGTCGACAGGTCGACAGGTTGACAAGTTGACAATTTAATAGTTTAAATTCAAGTTATGATTGACAAGTCAACAGGTTGACCATTTAAAAGAATTTATATAGTGTAAAATAGTATTATTTGTGACTGGTAGACAGGTCGACAAGTCGACAGGTTAACAATTTGACGGTGAAAAAAGAAAACTGTAATAATGGTTAACAGGTTCACAGTCGACAGGTTAACAGGTCAACAGGTAGACAGTTATAAGTCAGGACTTAATAAAAAGGTTTAAAAACTGAAGTAAAAGTTAATTCTATTTTACTTAATTACAATTAAGTTTTGTATTTAATAAATAGTTAATGGTCAATAGCTAAAGTACAAAACAAACAGCTATTAGATGTTTTAAAATTTTGCATACTATAACAAAGTACATAAAATAAAACACCTGTCGACCTATACACTTGTCGACTTGTCAACCTGTCGACATTTTCACTTGTCGACCTTTCAACATGTCCATCTTAAAACTTGTCAACCTGTCGACCTGTTAGTCTGTCAACTTATGTACATATAAACCGATTTACTTCTTCAGTTAAACCGATTCTCTCCTCTGTTTTCCAATTGAACTACAGTACCATTTATCCTACTTAACTCGGCCCAGGTTGGTATATTACAGAAATTTCTGCAACTCAGGTCCAAAGTTTGGGTACGGAGACGTTATCCCCTCCCCACTTTGATACATAAACAATTCCCTACGGCAAAGCTTTTATTCACATTAGGGACTAATGATAGGCAATGCCCTAAAGTTGCCCGGGCCAGATAGCTCAGGTTTGTAAATTCACTGAACTTCTGCAGCTGGAGTCCAAAGTTGGGGTATGTAGACCCTACCCAATCTCAAATTCGTGAAAAAATTCCTACGGCAAAGTTTATGTCCATTCTTTTTACAAAATTAATGATAGGCAACACCCTAAAGTTGCCCGGGCCAAACGGTCAAGGTGGGTACATTCACGGAACATCTGCAACTGAGGTCCAAAGTTGGGATATAGAAACCCTACCCTCTCCCAATTTTAAGTCGTAAAAAATTCCCTACGGCAAAGCTTTTATCCACACTAGGTACAAATGATATGCAATGCCCTAAAGTTGCCTGGGCCAGATGGTCAAGGTGGGTCCTTTCACGCAACTTCTGCAACTGAGGTCCAAAGTTGGGATATAGAAACCCTACCCTCTCCCAATTTTAATTCGTAAAAATTCCCTACAGCAAAGATTTTGTCCACACTAGGTACAAATGATATAAAATACCCTAAAGTTGCCCGGGCCAGATGGTCCAGGTGGGTAAATTCACGGAACTTCTGCAACTGAGGTCCAAAGTTGGGGTACGGATAACATACCCCTCTCAACTTTCAGTTCGTAAAACATTCCCTACCGCAAAGCTTTTTTTAACACTAAGTCTAAATGGTAGGCAATTGCGTAAGGTTGACCGGATCAAAAGTCACAGGTGAGTAAATTCACATAACGCATGCAACTAAGGTCCAAATTTGAGGTATGGTGATTTTTCCATCTCCTAAACTAATTAATCAAAAATTCATTCCCTAAGGCAAATATTTTTTCCACACTAGGTACAATCGATAGGCAATAGTCTAAGAATTCCTGGACCAAAAGGACTAGGTGTGTAAATTCACGTAAGGCCTACAAATAAGGTCAAAAGTTGGGGCCTTGGAGACCCTACCCCTCCCAACTTTAATTCGTAAATTAATCCCTACGGCTAATTCTTTGTTCGCACCAGGTACAAATGATAGAAATGCCCTAAATTTGTCTGGACCAGATGGCCCAGGTGAGTAAATTAACAGAACTTTTACAACTGAGGTCGAAAGTTGGGATATTGAGACCCTACTCCTCCTAAATTTAATTCGTAAAACATTCTCTACGGTAAAGCTTTTGTCCACACTAGGTACAATCGGTAGGCAATGACCAAAAGGCCCAGGTGAGTAGAATGTTGACTGCTGTTCCCCTATTTTTGACATTTTTACCTATTACGTCTGTTTTTTGTTCAAACATTGTTGTCAATATAATGGAATTTATGCTGCTGTCATACAAGTGAGAGGTTTAGCTAGCTATAAAACCAGGTTTAATCCATCATTTTCTACATAAGAAAATGCCTGTACCAAGTCAGGAATATGACAATTGTTATCCATGTGTTTGATGTGTTTGAGTTTTTTATTTTGCCATTTGACTACGGACTTTCCGTTTTCAGTTTTCCTCGAAGTTCGTTTTTTTTGTTATTTTACTTTTCACATAACGCTTGCAACTAGGGTTCAAATTTGTGGTGTAGTGATTTTGCCACCTCCCAACTTTAATTACTCAAAAATTCCAAAAGGCAAATATTTTGTTCATACTGAGTTCAATTGACAGGCAACGGTCTATTTATGGTTGCCTGAACCAAAAGGCACACAAATTCACAAAAGGCTTACAAATAAGGTCAAAAACCGGGGTCTGGCGACCTTATTCCATCCCAATTTTAGTTCGTACAAAAATTCATACGGCAAAGCTTTTGTCCACAGTAGATACAAATCATATGCAAAGGTTTCAGTTTGCCCAGACAGAAAAAAACAAGTTTGGTGAAATCACAGAAGACTATCCCTGCTCAAGTTTAATTCATAAAAAAATCCTTACGGCAAAAATGTAGTCCACATCATATACAAATAGTATGCAATGGTCTAAGGCTGTCATAGAAGGCCTACACCGGGAGTCCAAAATTCTGATTCTGCTAAAACTACCTTCGCCTCTAAGCTTTAATGATCTTTAATAACAATAATTTTGGATATCCTTAAATTATTAAATGCTATTTTTTATGAATAAAGGATATTCCATAACGGATTAACGTTATTATTTTTGACATTAAACGAAAAAAAATTATAAATAAGCCGGGCCGTTAGTTTTCTCAATTGAATTGTTTCATATTTTTCATGTCGGGGACTTTTATAGCCGACTATACGGTATGGGTTTTTTGCATTGTTGAAAGCCGTATGGTTTCCTACAATTGCTTACATCTACTTCATTTTAACTTTATGGATAGTTGTCTCATTGACAATCATTCCAAATCTCTTTATTTTTATAAAGATATCACTTGTTTATTAAAATGTGTCAATAATAGTTATGATTTGGCATTATGGGATTTCAATAAATGCATTCTTTAAATACATTTTGAATTATATATTGATATACTTAAATGTTTTATTGTCGCATTTTGGTGTACATGTATCGTTTAATATACATGTATAATAATTGTTTTCATTAAATGATGTATTGATATCCTTAAATGAATACGAATACGGATATGAATTATGGAAAATAATTCAGCAAAAATTTGCAATATCTGAAAATGATAATGAGATATTTTGAATAATGTATGGATATCATTCAATAATGTATTGTATTCCTTATTGGATTGTGTGCATGTAGGAATATCTTCAGTTTTTAATTTAAGTTAATTAATATTCATGTAGGCTTTCTTGGGTAAACCATGTACTTTTCCCTTTAAGTGTTTACTGTAATCTTTGTATTTGCCACTGTCTTACTTTTGTATGTCCGTTGTATAGATATAGGAAGATGTGGTATGAGTGCCAATGAGACAACTCTCCATCCAAGTAACAATTTATAAAAGTATGTCTGTATAATAATTATGCATTATGTAATAATATATAGTGTGTGCATCTCTATACCAATGTAGTTGGGTTCGTTTAGAAATGAAAGATAAATATAATAGCAATGTTTATATATTTTTTGCAGGAATAACATAATCCGTCAAGAGGATTATAAGAATGTTCAGAACCAAAAAAAAAGGGGTGCTGACATTTTATCTAAAAAATGCAAAGTTTGTGGTTTCATCAATCACACGCATTTTTATTTTCCCCCTTCTTTGGAAAAAAGATTTGTACCTGTGATAATCTACCTGTGATTAGGTCTTTTAATACTTCTATCAGTTCATTTTTTTTCAACAGGCACTTCATTTACTTACTTATTTGTTTGTTTATTTATTTGGGTTTTTTGTTTGTTTGCTTGCTTGTTTGTTACGTTCCCCCCCCCCCCCCCCCAACCTTTCTCGTTTCTTACAATTGTCCTTGAGAGTTTCTCTTTCGATGATAATTTTTAGACAGCCTTCCATGCATATTGGGATAAAAATATTCAAAAGGAGGAAGCATGATATGATCAAAAATTGTATTGCAACAGAATATTTCCGACAGAACGTAACGAAAAGTTAAGCGCTCAATATTCTATATCTTCACGTAAACGACGTCTTCTATCATAAAAAATAAGTTTTGTACAATTTATCAAGCTCATGCAATGTCAATATCTGTACAAAAATAAGGAAATGTGATAGGATTGCCAATGAGATAACTATCCACCAAAGTTCAAATAAAGTGGATGTAAGCAATTACAGGCAACCATACGGCCTTCAACAATGTGTAAAAAACCATACCGTATAGTCGGCTATAAAAGGCCCCTACATGAAAAATGTAAAACAATTCAAACGAGAATACTAACGACCTAATTTAGAACAAAAATATTTACGAAAAACAAATTGGTTAGACATGAACCAACAACAACCACTGAACTACAAGCACCTGACTTGGGACAGGCACATAAAGATTGTGGCGGGGTTTGTGAGCGCTCAACCTTCCGGTAACCTGGGACAGTGGTGTAACAGCACAACATAAGAACAAAATTTAAAAATCAGTTGCAATTGGCTTAATTCAAAAGATCGGTAATCAAAATCTACTATGGACAATATTATTGACTTTTGAATTTTAACAAAATGTATCAACTAGTTATTTCGAAAATCATTAATTTGATTCGATACCTTATGATGCAGTCTGGTGACCAATGAAATTGTAGGAACTGATGTTTCTTAATTGTGAAGAATGAATGTAAATAATGTTCATAGTTAGGGATCATCCTATTGTTTCGGCCTTATTACAGTCCAAAACAAAGAATTTCTTTAAATTAGTTACAACTGCCCCGATGCACATTTATCAGCCTGAAAGAATTTATAAGTTTTCTTATATATACTAAGACGAACGACAAAAGATTTGGATATTGGCATCACTGTAGACAAACATAAATGTTCGGGGAAATTAAGCTATAACAGTAGTATGAAGTGATCCGTTATAACGTTTTTACCTTTTAATTCACGGCTAGCATTCGGTATATCGAGAAAATTATCGTGAAATAATCTATAAGTAACGGTGGTCAAGCATTGCGAACGGATCGTGAAAGATCTGGTATCGGATTGTGAAAGCAATTAAATACAATTCAACTGCATAATCTGGGAAAATATCCATCGTAAAAGACGACACATATAACCTTATGCGAATCTTAAGAAAAAGCACGTTTTGGATCAATAATGGTCATATTCTAATAAATCATGATATATTTAAAACTAAATATTTTGTTTGTCTGATAGTAGAGTAAAATGAAAGTGATGTTTTACTTGAAAAGGTTAAGATTATTTTTTTTAAAAGAAGGATTTTGTTAATTTGTTATCAAATTTGATCGTGAAAGATTAGGCAACGCGATATTTTGATCGTGAAAACAATGCGTGTCCACAAGACTGTATAGGTTTTGCTCATCATTGAAGGCCGTACGATGACCTATAAATGCATTCTACGTCATTTGGTTTCTGGTGGATAGTTGTCTCATTGGCAATCATGCCACATCTTCTTATTTTTTTTATATCCATCATCAGAAAATTATTCTTTTTCACCATGGGTGTATGGCAAGCCGTTTTATATTTATTCAATTTCAAGATATTGTATTAAGTAAATAAGATATCTTATAAAGTATATACGATATCTTGTATTCTTTATGATGTATCTTATTTAATTCAATGTTAATCAGATATCTTATTAACTGTATAAGATATCTTATTAACTTTGTAAGATATCTTATTAACTTTGTAACATACCTTATTAACTTTATAAATATCTTATTAACTTAAAAATTACTTTTAAACTTATAGAGATATCTTATATATTTTGCAAAATATCTTTTATCTTTTTAAAGATATCTTTTAAACAAATACTTTATGAGATGTCTTTTTTAATTTATAAGATATCTCTTTAAGTTCATAAGATATCTCAATTAGGTAATTATACATGTATATCTAATTCAATATATGAGATATCTTATAAGGTATATCAGATATCTTGGTAACGTCAAATTAAATAAGATATCTCATAAAGAATACAAGTGTGCTCTATGGTCGGGTTGTTGTCTCTTTGACACATTCCCCATTTCCATTCTCAATTTTAAGATATTTTATACATATTATTAATTTAAATTGATTTATAAGATATCGTAGTTTGTTCATAAGACTATATGCGGTATGGGTTTTGCTCATTGTTGAGGCCGTACGGTGACCTATAATAGTTGTGAACTTCAATGTCATTTGGTCTCTGGTTGAGAGTTGTTTCATCGGCAATCATACCCCGTCTTCTTATTTTTATATTGCCGTATTATGGTCGATATGCTTATATTGATTGAATCTTGTGATATCTTAATAAGAACGAAACTTTTTTTAGGGTGCAATTGACCACCACCTCATTTTATACAAAAACTTTTTAAAAAACTTAAAATAAAAAACAATACTTATTATATTCATATTCATCTACAAGTATTACTTTCATGGTTATTCACAGAGTAAAAATTTAAAAAAATTTATGTTAAAGGGCTAGCGCTTTCCGTTCATAACTTAATAAGAAAAACATTTTTGTATTTTTTGTGTATTTTTTGTATATATAACCACATATTAAGTCCTGTTTTCACTTAAACGACAAACAAAAAACTTGGCATCCAAAATGATAAGACCACCATGAGCCTGACTTGTCAAGAATAAGTATCTTTGCATCTTTAATGTTAAATGCCTTTGTGAATGTTTGATGCGAGAGGGGGTCTAGGGGATCTTTCCTGAAAATACATTTTTCATATTTATAGATTTATTACACAGCATGCCAGTAATTATATTTATGTATTTTTCAATAAGTGTATTATTTGTGTAATAGGAGACAGATTTGTTTCTGAATCCTTAATATTTATTTCAATTGTATTATATCGTTATATGATGATTTATCTGAATAAGTCATGTTTAAACTAAAATACATTGAATGTGTGCGCATTGATATACATCATAGTACCAAACTGGGTGGTGAAAATTTCAACGCACGTACCAGGAGTATTGTGAGATCGACTTCCTAGCTTGGTGTGTAAATTTATCAATTCCCGATCGTCTTGATTCGCTTGCTGCTGATGCATGCATAACAGAAGACGCTTATCTTGCGGACACATCCGGTCTCGCTCAGTTAGGAGATAATAAGTTACCATAAGGTTGGTTTTTTTTTTCTCATTGTATGTATGTATCTTAACTTTTTTTAAATCTAGATGGATAGTCAATTCATTTACGCTAAGCACGCATCACAAGTGAAAACAGCTAACACTGTCCAACTTTTAAGTCTAAATCACATGTCCGGATGTAGTTATCCTGCACTACAAAAGTCTAAAAGTCTGAAAAGACCAGTTTTTGTCTTAATTTGCATGAACTTTTACTCGACATTCTCCAAAAGTATGACTTGTGTCTTAATTTTTCTTGACAAATTCTCATTTATATTAAATTTGTATGAAATTTACTCGACATATTCTCGACATTCTGAATATGGTCTTAAAATTTCTTGACAAATTCTTGACATTTGAATACTGTCTTGAAATTTCTCGACATATTCTCGACATTCTTATTTTTTCTCAGTATGGCTTGACATATTCTGAACATTTTGAATCCTGTCTTAAATTTACTTGACAGTTCTGAGTTTTACAAATCATGACCAATATTCATGATATAACTTTAATCTTTATTTCTCTTTATATGATATACTGTTGTTTCAATTTACACTTCTTTACAACAAAAATAAAAGTTGGGCATGTAAAATAATTGAAAATTTGGGTATATAAATATTTTTACAAATGCAAATATGGCTATGAAATCTAAAGTATAAAATAATTCAAATGTGGGTTTGTTGATATAAAACAATTTCAATGTGGGTTTTTAAATAATTACAAATTTTGATTCCTAAATCTTATAAATTAAATGATTCAAACCAATCATACTGTAGACATATTTCATTCTACATTCATAATATTCAATGTTGATATGGTAAATAATTATTATACCAAAATGTGGTTTATATAAATAGCAAATTATGATGATATACAAATCATTCATTTAACAGAAGAAAAATTTGTGTAATATCATCTGTTGGAATATATTAAGTATTACACATGGACAGGATGTTCCCCATAAAATTAAGGTATTCCACACCCCAGAGTACACGCAACTGTCAAATAGAAGTTATTGCTTTACCTGTAATCAGCCATACAACTTATCAGTTGACTGACCATGCCACTACAATTTAAAAAGTTTGTTGATAGATGAAAATGAAAATCATCATTTTGATGAAAAAAAATTGAATTGAAATGGATTTTCTTCATCAAAATTATGAAGTTAATTATTTTAACATAAAAACAAATTGAATAATTCCCAAAGATTAAAAGAAAATTATTATCTACTCCAGGAATAATAAAAAAAATGTATTTATAATGGGTCCCATCAATGATTTCCATAGAAATCATCGGTCTTATGAAATGGTTCTCAAACAGACATGCATAATATAGATCTAAACATTTTTTCTTTTCAGGAAGGAGTTATCACAAATATTTATTTTTGATAAAAAATTATAAAATTCAACACTTAAATTTGAATAAAAAATGTTTTTGGGTTGTTCTAAAAAATGAATAAGGTTTTTGAATCAAGATGGGAACAAATTCTTTGACCTAAACAAAAGCCCCCCCCCCCCCCCCTCTTTTTTTAGCCACACAAACCCAAAATATGAATTGTGGGGGTCCAAAAGAGATACAAGACACTTATTTTAGTAAAGCAAATTTGACTGGCAGTTTTGCGAACGGCAAAAATCTAAATGCTGTTTGTCAATACCTTCGACTTATATTCCAAGTGAAAACAATTACTTAAATGTTTAATAAAAATAAATCAAAATTAAACTACATGGGGGATTATTCAGGGTATTCCAACTTAGTTGCACCAAAACGGTATCTTACTATACCAAATTAATCCTTGATTCTTCAAAGTTTAGTTTAGCCATAATAAAAAGGAGTATACAACAGCAATAGAATGTCATAAACAGTGCAGAATAAGTCTGTTCACATTTCAGGCGAAATTTATACTGTTGAGATAGTGTCAAGACATATTTAAGACTGTCAAGAATGTGTCGAGACATATTCAGACATTATTTAGAACGTCAAGAATATGTCGAGACATATTCAGACATTATTAAGAATGTCAAGAATATGTCAAGACAGATCGAGACAAATTTAAGACAGTCAAGAATTGGTCGAGACTAATCCAGACTCTTATCAGATGATACAGGAAGTGTCGAGAAATTTTAAGACAATGTTCATACTGTCAAGACACTTGTCAAGAAAAATCAAGAACCTTATTAGACAAATTCATACTATGTCAAGAATTTTTAAAAATTATTCAGACAAATTAAGAATGTCGAGTAAAAATTCATGCAAATTCAGACAAAAACTGGTCTTTTCAGACTTTTTGACTTTTGTAGTGCTGCGAACTGTGAACACCTTTTTTTCAGCTCAAACGTAAATGATTTAGCTCAGCGTATTTAGTATGTTAATGTCAGGACTTTCTTTTAATCGTATCATTCATTGTGTCCACAACCGCTATTTATACATTGCGTGGCATTGAAACGTTTAAACATGACAAATTTAAACCAGGAATTATTTCGAGATATGTTTTTATATATTTTTACGGTCATTTCGAAAATGGCAGCCAACAGATAATTTTTAAAACCGGGAATCAATTCATAATGACGTATTCATTCTAACACAAAAAGAAGTTTCTCAAATTTTGTGGGTTTTTTTAATTATAAAAGCCAATATGTTGTTACCGCAATTTGGACACTTAATAATCAATTCAGAATAGCACAATACATTTAATTTAATTTCGATCAAGTCATAGGACAGAAAGAGATTCTTCAAATTTGTCATTTGTTTTTATTCAAAACTATTTCTGATCGAAAATTTTAATCTGTTAAACAATCTTTCACATGTCATAAATTTGAATTACCCGGAATCAATTATCATTAGCATTGAAATTCCAGCCCAGCAAGATATTTTTCAAAATTTGTGAAGTTTGAAGCAAAAAATATGACTTTTTACAAAAATAGATATAAATACTGTTCATTAACATTATTGATATCAGATGGGGCATTATTGACTTATAATAACAACATAAAGATGTTGACGGACAGACATACAGTAATTGCTTTAAGGCACCACGGACTAGTCGGCATTGTTATGTTAAAAAAACCAGACCAACTGGCATTGAACCCTCATAGGCCAACAGATTATTCCAAAACAAAAAGTGAACTGGGTAAAGTCATGTAGGTCCAATCTTTTGCTTTACCAATTACATTTTAAAAATTCATATTAATACAAAATCATTTGAACACTTTCAATAATTTGTCTATTGAAAAATAAGCGACACCGAATATTTCACGATCCTTTTCGAGATCTCAAAAAGGTGGTACCCGATCTTTCACGATCATAAATATCAAATTATTACAAATATTCCAATTTTGAGCGATTTTCTAATTAAGCTACTTTAAATTTTTTTTAAAGAATTGCGAGCCATTTGAAACATAAATGTAGAACGACACTGTTCAGACCATAGTAATTTAGTCATTCATATAATGAAAAAAAATCATGTTTGTTGTTGTATATCTGTATGTTGAATCCGTACTTTCCGGAACTGTTGTATTGCCTTGTCCGTGATTGGTGTGATTATTACTTGTATCAGCCTCTTTTTGTGTTTGAATCCAAAGTAAAAGGATCGTAATTTGAAAGCTCTTAGTTTTATTTATATTATACTTGTCTTTAGTCCCCCAAACCTAAGTCAGGTATATTACATGGTGGAGAACCTTAAAATCGAACAATTGGTACCTGATATATACAAAATGAACATATGAAACATTAAGATGAAGCCTTGAAATAATTGTCAACAGTACAAAACACGTGGTTTGACTCACAACGTTACGTGAGGGCAGAAAATGGCTGTACATTTGAACTTTCTATGACAAGCAGATCGAGTGTTACTCATGAACCGATATGATAGTGACGACAATCTAGCTCTTTTTCATGACACTTATATGCCACGAAATTACGAATCTGAGGATGCCGAATTTAACGAATTACTTTCTTTAGTTCCTACAATAAACACACCCAAAATTTCTGTGCCATTGGCAAATCAACCAGGTATTTTCATTCGAGATTCAGATGCAATAATGGAAAAATTGGCTGCTTGTCGCAAATTTGGGGGTTATCCCCACGAAAATGCGTCGGTGTTTATGAAAGAATTTACTTCATTTGCAACTCTTCACAAAATTGACCATGCCGATGATCAAAGAATGATTGCCGCTTTTCACCTTAACTTAACAGGCCCTGCATTAACATGGTTTAATTCACTAGATGCGGGAAGCAAACGCACATGGAGACAATTTCTTGCAATTTTTGATGAAAAGTATATAGAGTTCGATTGGCAAAGTCCGACCGTGTTCCTTGAGAGCGAAAATTTTCAAAATATGAAATTAAGTAGGGGTCAAATTTTGGAAGATTTTTATGGACAGATAGTTGAGAAAGCTCAGATTTTGAAGAAGAAGGACCACGAAATTCTCTCTCAGTTTATCAAGGGTTTACCGGAACAGCTTGCGTTTTTTGTTAGGGCTGGTACACATAAAGACAGTGCTAGTGCATTGTCCGCAGCTAAAATGGGCGAAGCCTATGGGTATAGGAAGGACGATGTAGTTTGTGTTGCAGCTGCTAAGCCAATTGTTGTTAATGATAATAATCCGGTTCAAGAGTTACAAAACCAAGTTAAAGAGCTCATAAAAGCATTATCAGAATTAAAATCACAAAGTAACGATATCAAACCAGGAATGCCTCCAAAATATCAAAACCCTCGTTACAACAACCCTCGTTACAACAATAACTTTTCAAGTCAGGCAGGAAATAACCGACCAAAAACGTGCTTTAATTGTCAGGCTCCTGGTCATTTTCGAGCAAATTGCAACTGGAATGGTCACGGTGAAATAAGTCCAACTCTGCAGTGTCAACTTTGTCAGCAATTTGGACATGGTGCTTTTCAGTGTCACCATCATAGTAATCCGGGAAACCAGTCGAACCCGGGGGTCACAGGGCACGCCCCCTCGGGCGTTCATCCATAGGTGCCAGAAAAAGGAGTCCGCCTCAAAGTCGTCAACGTGAAGAAATAAACTATGCTAATTATTGCACTGATACTGAAGACTGCGAATTTACTGATGAAAATTTAACTAGTTTTAAATCTCAATTTATTCATATGCCCGTCAAGGTTAATCACATATCTGTCGCAGCACTTGTAGACTCTGGAAGCTCAATAAACATTATTTCTAAAAGTTTTTATGATTTTTTGCCGGACACTTGTAAAACGTCAATATGTTCAGTATCAGAGAAAATAGTTTTGGCGAATAACCAGTCAGTTAATATTGTTGGCAAATGTACCGTCAAAATACAAGTGCCGCAGGGTAAACATTGGATACATACGTATATTCTAACTCAATCTTCACATCCATTGATTCTTGGTACGAGTTACTTAATTTCAAAGAACATAGTATTAGATTTTAGTAGTTTATCTGTCTCAAATAAAACAGCAAAAGTTAAATTACAAAAGCATGTTATTGTAGATCCAAATTCTGAACTTTTGATATGGGGTAAAGTGTCAAACTATATTCTACAGGGACAAACAGGAATGTGTCAGAATAGTTCTCACTTGTTGAAAAGCGGACTTCTAATTTCGAAAGCCGTAGTTACTGTAAATAGCCATAAAACTGTTCCGATCAAGTTATTAAATCCTACTAATGACCAAATTCGTATCTCTCGTGGAGACGTTATTGCTAATTTTGAACCGTTCACGGAAGACTACATGTTAATTAATGCAGATGAAAAGGACAAACACTTTGTTCAAAATGTACAATTAGATAATAAAAGTCATACTACAGGTGAAGGAACTGAGTCCAAGTTTTTGTCACACTTTGAATTGCCGAAACATTTATCAACCGATGAACAGCGGCAAATATCACAATTTTTGATTCAGTATAAGGATTTGTTTGTAACCGATGAAAATCCAAGGTTAGGATATACGGAACTTGTTAAACATAACATTTGCTTAAAACCGGACTTTAAACCCAAACATCAGCAACCTTATAGATTGTCACCGGACAAGAAAAATGTACTACATGATCACTTGGATGAATTACTAAAACAAGGTATTATTTCAACGGTTCAAGAAACGGAAGATATACCGATTACTAGTCCGATAGTTCTTGTATCTAAACGAACCAGACCTCAACCCAAAAACAATTCAATAAATAAATCAACAAGTTTGTCACAGTTTAGATTTTGTTGTGACTTTAGGTACTTAAATAGTCAATGTCAAGACTTCCGGTATTCAATTCCTGATTTACAAGACTTAACCGAATCTTTTTCTGACCGAAAACCCGTTTTTCTTACATCTATAGATTTGAGCTCTGGATTTTTCCAATTACCTATTTCAAAGGAAAGTCAAAGATATACTGCATTTAACACTTGTTTTGGATCATATAAATTTCTCCGTTTACCAATGGGTTTAAGTTCTGCTCCAGCATCCATGCAGCTATTGATGGACAAAGTTTTGAAGGGCTTAACATTTCGATCTTGTTTATGTTACTTGGACGATATACTGATAGTTTCTGAAACATTTGAAGATCATATTGGTGATTTAAATGAAGTTTTCAATCGTCTTGCCACTGCCGGATTAAAGCTCGGACCGAAGAAATGTTCATTCGCACAAAGTTCTTGTGTTTTTCTTGGACATTTGATATCAAAAGACGGAATTCAACCTCCCGCCGATCGTGTTAGTGCAGTACTTGATATGCCATCGCCAACATCAGTTAAAGATTTACGACGAGCCATTGGACTTTTCAACTGGTTTCGAAAGTACATTCAAAATTTTAGTGCGGAAGTTGACCCAATGACCAAGTTACTGAAAAAATCTGTAAAATTTAAATGGGGAATCGAACAGGAACAGGCTTTTAAGAAAGTTAAGTCATTACTAGTGAACTCTCCAGTTCTTGCGTTCCCGAAGTACAACCTGCCGTTTTTCCTTGCAGTTGACACATCGTGTAAAGGAATAGGATATATGTTATATCAACACCACCCAACGGAAGATACTAGCGAAGAATTACGCGTTATTCGTTTTGGTTCAAAGTCTCTAAGTAAATGGCAGAGGTCTTACGGTCCCACGAAATTAGAGCTTCTTGGTATGGTAACAGCAATATTAGACTGTTCAATGTATTTAAGGGGACAAAAATTCATAGTTGAATGCGATCACCAAGCACTTAAGCCACTTTTTCAAAAACAGTTAAAAGGAGCAATCTATGAAAGATGGATCGCCATATTACAGCAGTTTAATTTTGAATTGAGATATAAACCGGGTAAAGACATGCAAGTCGCCGACGCTCTGTCACGTGCGCCTTACAAATCGTCAACAACAGGATTTGAAAGTCCGGACCAGCTTGATCCATATTTCCCCTATCACACCGAAAATGTCGGAAATATTATTACACCGAATGGAATGCCTTTTACAAGCTTATTGTGTAGTGACAAATCAAGTGACACCGACGAGCTACAGCTTAATAATATTGATATTTTGCAGAATTTGTTTAGTAGGCCAGTAAGTGAATCTTTCAAACAAACTGACTTTGAATATGATGGCGATACAGAGGAAAACGATGATTGTGTTTCTCGCAAATTTACAAAGAAACGAGTTCGTACGAATCAACCCTTATCAATAGCCGAGGAACCGGTGGCGTCTGACATGTCCGACTCAACTGCAAATGTTTCCGAAAAAGAAAATTCTATACAATCTTCCAATGGGGAAATAAGATTTTCTCAGACTAGTGATGATAACCTTATGATGAACACTTCAGGCGAAAGTCCTTGTAATGATCAATTTATTACAAATACCGTCGAGGAGAGCCAATCGGCATTCAGCTCAACAAATATACCCGATAGTGATAGCCTAGTTTCGGCAACTGTAGACGATTTGTCAGATGTTAATTTTATTTCGGATGAGCAAACTGTCCAACAGAAAATAGAATCGCTGCAAATTTTCAGAAATTGTGATTTCAGTCCGAAAAGTATAAAACAGTTACAAATTAATGACCCGCAATTTTGCAATATTTTCCGATATTTAGAAAACGGTGATTTACCACAATCACAAAAACTAGCTCGTAAAGTTCTACTTGAAACAGGAGATTTTTCTTTATTCGATGGCTTGCTTTTTCACACTAGAGTCGCAAGATCTAAGCGAACACAACAATTTTGTCAGTATCAGCTTGCATTACCTGAAATAGCCGTAAAAACAATTATTTCGCTTTACCACGATTCACCACTTGGAGGCCATGGCGGGATTCAGCATACAGTAGATTTGATAAGGGAACATTATTATTTTTCAAATTTAGCAGGAAAAGTGTCCGACTTCATAAAATCATGTCATGCTTGCCAGTGTCGTAAAATGACTACCAGAAAGACTAAAGCCGGCATTGTTGCTTTTCAGACTCCAATTCGTCCTTTTCAAGTTTGGGAAATTGACCTTTTTGGTCCTGTTCCAGTGTCTAAGTCAGGCAACAGTTACGTGTGTACTGCAGTCGATATGTTTAGCAAGTTTATTTTTACAGAGCCTATACCAAATTCTGACCCAATTACTGTTTCGCATGCACTTTATAAAATAATCACTCAGTTTGGTGTTTTTGATACTCTTATTAGCGATCATGGATCTGAGATGATAGGAAAATGCACAAAAGAAATATGTAGACTTTTAGATATCAAACAACAATTCACACCAAGTTTTACACATCACTGTTTGGGAACTTGCGAACGCTCACACAGAACCTTAGCAGAGCGAATTACACCGTATTTGTTGACCAATACAAATTGGGAGGATTTTATTCCAAGTATCGTCTTTTCTATGAACAACTCCGTGAATGAAGGAACAAAATATTCACCATTTGAGATTATCTATGGACAAAGGCCATCATTTCCCTTATCGTGTGTAACAAAAACCGCATTTTCAGAAATTCCAAAAGATTATCACAATTATATTCGAGAGTTTGCTGACAAACTTGAATTTATTCGAAATCAAGTGCGTGAAAATTCAGAAAAATCTAAAATATCAATGATTGAACGGGCTAATCAGACAGCTCATAATCTGTCTCTAGAAAAAGGGGATTATGTGTATTTAGGAAAAGATCCCAGAGGGGCTGGTCAGAAGTTTAAGCTTAAACAAGCAGGGCCGTATATTATTCATCGCATAGACAGTCCTCATCTTTATTCGTTAATGGAACCCAAAACAAACAAAGTTATTCCACAACCAGTTCACATTAACCGTTTAAAGCCAGCTTATATTCGTGTACCAAATCCATGTGAATATTTTATAGATCGTGTCATAAGCAAACAAGACACCGTGGATACTGCGTCAACAAGTCGTGATAATTCAACAAGTGACAAATCTAGCACAAACACCGACGAAGCTCCAGAAGTGCCAAATCTACGGCGATCAACAAGACAGAGACAAAAACCTGTTCGCTTTAGAGATGACAGTTTCGTTACTTTATCAGGCACCGATACAAGTTCTGCGTCAGACGGGACATTATTGAAAGTGAAAAGATTTTTAGCAAAGAAAAATCACGATGGAAATATTCGTTACCTTGCACATTTAATTGGGGAACCGGCACAGAACGCTATCTGGATCGATGTAAATCAGTTAGGACCGAAGGCGCGTGCCTTATTAAAGTCAAGACCACCTCCAATTATACCATAGATTTATGTCTGTGAGATTTATCTCATGACATCGCAATAAGAAGGCTGTATATGAAATATTTTGCTGTGAGATTTATCTCACGCATATCGGACATATCGAAAGTTACAAAACACGATTTACTATTTGATTACTGTTAGAAATTTACCTGAACTGTTTTGAAGATACATTTTATTGATACATTTTATTTATGTGTTAACAATTTTATGATTAGTATATACCATTTATTGCAAACATATGTTCAAAGATGTTTTTTTTGTCACAGAACTGTTATTTTTTCTTCTAATTTGAATATTACGGTATATAAAGTTTTGAGAAAAGTATTTTCATTTTGAGAACTTCCATTTTACAATTTTTATAAAAACTTTCTGTTTCGGCTCATTAAGACAGTAATTTTTTTTAAATTGTTAAAAGATTTAAACGGAACAGTTAATTATTTTCTGAAATACACTGAGTGCGAAAATACCGTCAAAGTTCACTATGTTAATGATTTTTTTTGTTGGTCCACATGTACATATGTTGATTAGACTAGATAGGACAGCTATATTATAGGATTTCTTGTTGTATTTTTAAGTACTTGAGTTTCTAATGGTTAGTTTTTTTTTGTATACCTCAACATGTGAAATATTTTGAAAAATCATAGAGGTAGAAGTTAAAGTTTTGAAATGAAGTACGGAGATACTTAAATTTACTTGTTAGTAAAGATTAATGAAGATTTGTTTTGGTATGATAACGAACGTTATGTATGACTGATTGGATGGAAATCTGAGCATTAAATTTTTAAATCTGTCTGTGTACAGTAAGAAAAGAAATCTGATTTGTGTGTTAGTGGTGCAAGAGATGACTCAGAAATAACCCTGGTTGATAGTCTTGTTCTGCTGAAATTTATTTGTTTCACTTTATTGTTTTATTTACTCGAGAGCATGTGTGTATGATAGGGATGGTATACCGTGAAAGTCGGCGCAATAGTAGATTTTTTTTTTTCTCATTAGTGTAACCTATAAATTTTGTTCATTATAAGGTGTATCTAACCATTAGCCAGGAGCAGGGACTTTACTGAATCTAATCTCGTACTGTATATCTACCACTTTTTAACAAGCACACTAAAATTCAGTAAAATGATGATATGCTATACTTTATAAGATTTCGCTACATCATATTTATGTTGAAGTTAAAGAGTAACCAGCATTTGGTCATACGTATGTTGAAGTTATTTACATGTCTGCGAACATGAGAAATATAAAACTAGTAATAGTAAAAGATGATGAAGCTTAAAGGTGCCTGTTATTTTGTATGTTGTATTGTCATATATAAATGAAAACTTGATTTTTGTTGGGGTACGAATTCAACATTTTCGAAAAATATGGGAATTTTTCATTTTTGGGCGGGGATGTTGTATATCTGTATGTTGAATCCGTACTTTCCGGAACTGTTGTATTGCCTTGTCCGTGATTGGTGTGATTATTACTTGTATCAGCCTCTTTTTGTGTTTGAATCCAAAGTAAAAGGATCGTAATTTGAAAGCTCTTAGTTTTATTTATATTATACTTGTCTTTAGTCCCCCAAACCTAAGTCAGGTATATTACATTGTTTACATTTTTTATGTCATTGGAATGTCGAAGAGCAATCTGCCTTTTGTAGTTTTGTGAAAACGGCGATATTTCAAACTCTGATTTTTCTACGATACTGATCATAATGTTAACTATTTTGACAGACAGTTCAATTATTTTCAAAATTTTTCCTGATAATTTAATAAATTAGATTATATATTGATCTTGCATATCTTACCGCAATACTTGACCACCGTTACTTATTCTTTCACGATCATTTTTCTCGATATATTGAACGACAGCCGTGAAAAATAAATAACCTTAATTGAAACTAGACTCAAGCTGGCAGCCACTTTTAGCAGCCAATCAAGATAGCAGCCACTTTTTTCCAGCAGCCAATTTTGATGATATGTCTAAAAACCAAAAAACTGTATAAGACTCAAACGTTCCAAATATCTCAAAATCTTAGTTAAATGTAATTTAACAGCGGAATTTGACAATTTCACGGCTTGTAGTCATTCTCAAAGGATTTCAGTCCGTTCTAAATACCAATAATGATAGCAGTCACTTTTTTGTTGGCAGTTGTAAGGAATCGTGTTATACATATAATTCAAACCAATTTGGAATGAATAAACCAGATGCAATGCACGATAGAAAAGTTACATACATGCTTTCCATAAACTCGGCATCCTCAAATATCAAGTATTTTCGCTGAAATCATTTTTAATATTTATTTTTGTACATATGAAATGAAAACATTTTGATATACTTGTAATGGTTATCTATATTTTAATGTGAACAAGTATTTTCACAAAACTCCTGCGTGGACTATTTTGTACGGCATGCATCATTATCAACTCATTGAATTAAAACTGAAACTTTCCTTGTCAAATGTGCCAGTACAAATAATTGACATATAACTAAAACTGTGGGTAAACGGACCCGGATCCCAGAAAAATATTTAAGCGGGGAATAACCTAGGTCAACACCTTTAAAATGAACTAGGTCTGGTTCGGAACTTTGCCGTAAGGATTTGCCGAGGAGTACCGAAAGCATGTGTAGTAAATACAAAAAGTACGTATAGGGACAACTTTGAACCCCTGTGGTGGCCAAACGTATTTTTTTCTATAACAACAACTTTGAAAATCTACAAATACCGAATGGGCCTAACTCCCAAAAAAACCTTCCAGTGGGGCCTTCCCTAAGTTATTACCTTTCATTTGAGCCATGTCCGGTAGCGAACTTTGCCGTACGAAGCTGGCGAGGCTTACCGAAAGAGTGTAAGGTGGAGACGTATTTTTTTCTATAACAACAACTTTGAAAATCTACAATTACCGAATGGGCCTAACTCCCAAAAAAACCTTCCAGTGGGGCCTTCCCTAAGTTATTACCTTTCATTTGATGGCTCAAATGAAAGGTAATAACTTAGGGAAGGCCCCACTGGAAGGTTTTTTTGGGAGTTAGGCCCATTCGGTATTTGTAGATTTTCAAAGTTGTTGTTATAGAAAAAAATACGTCTCCACCTTACACTCTTTCGGTAAGCCTCGCAAGCTTCGTACGGCAAAGTTCGCTACTGGACATGGCTCAAATGAAAGGTAATAACTTAGGAAAGGCCCCACTGGAAGGTTTTTTTGGGAGTTAGGCCCATTCGGTATTTGTAGATTTTCAAAGTTGTTGTTATAGAAAAAAATACGTCTCCACCTTACACTCTTTCGGTAAGCCTCGCCAGCTTCGTACGGCAAAGTTCGCTACAGGACATGGCTCAAATGAAAAGTAATAACTTAGGAAAGGGCCCACTGGAAGGTTTTTTTGGGAGTTAGGCCCATTCGGTATTTGTAGATTTTCAAAGTTGTTGTTATAGAAAAAAATACGTCTCCACCTTACACTCTTTCGGTAAGCCTCGCCAGCTTCGTACGGCAAAGTTCGCTACAGGACATGGCTCAAATGAAAAGTAATAACTTAGGAAAGGGCCCACTGGAAGGTTTTTTTGGGAGTTAGGCCCATTCGGTATTTGTAGATTTTCAAAGTTGTTGTTATAGAAAAAAATACGTCTCCACCTTACACTCTTTCGGTAAGCCTCGCCAGCTTCGTACGGTAAAGTTCGCTTCCGGACATGGCTCAAATGAAAAGTAATAACTTAGGAAAGGGCCCACTGGAAGGTTTTTTTGGGAGTTAGGCCCATTCGGTATTTGTAGATTTTCAAAGTTGTTGTTATAGAAAAAAATACGTCTCCACCTTACACTCTTTCGGTAAGCCTCGCCAGCTTCGTACGGTAAAGTTCGCTACCGGACATGGCTCAAATGAAAGGTAATAACTTAGGAAAGGCCCCACTGGAAGGTTTTTTTGGCAGTTAGGCCCATTCGGTATTTGTAGATTTTCAAAGTTGTTGTTATAGAAAAAAATACGTCTCCACCTTACACTCTTTCGGTAAGCCTCGCCAGCTTCGTACGGCAAAGTTCGCTACAGGACATGGCTCAAATGAAAAGTAATAACTTAGGAAAGGGCCCACTGGAAGGTTTTTTTGGGAGTTAGGCCCATTCGGTATTTGTAGATTTTCAAAGTTGTTGTTATAGAAAAAAATACGCCTGGTCACCACATGGGTTCAAAGTTGTCCCTATACGTACTTTTCGTATTAACTACACATGCTTTCGGTACTCCTCGGCAACTCCCTACGGCAAAGTTCCGAACCAGACCTAGCTCATTTTAAAGGTGTTGACCTAGGTTATTCCCCGCTTAAATATTTGTCTCGGATCCGGGCCCGTTTAACCACAGTTTTAGTTATATGTCAATTATTTGTACTGGCACATTTGACAAGGAAAGTTTCAGTTTTAATTCAATGAGTTGGTAATGATGCATGCCGTACAAAATAGTCCACGCAGGAGTTTTGTGAAAATACTTGTTCACATTAAAATATAGATAACCATTACAAGTATATCAAAATGTTTTCATTTCATATGTACAAAAATAAATATTAAAAATGATTTCAGCGAAAATACTTGATATTTGAGGATGCCGAGTTTATGGAAAGCATGTATGTAACTTTTCTATCGTGCATTGCATCTTGTTTATTCATTCCAAATTGGTTTGAATTATATATATAATACGATTCCTTACAACTGCCAACAAAAAAGTGACTGCTATCATTATTGGTATTTAGAACGGACTGAAATCCTTTGAGAATGACTACAAGCCGTGAAATTGTCAAATTCCGCTGTTGAATTACATTTAACTAAGATTTTGAGATATTTGGAACGTTTGAGTCTTATACAGTTTTTTGGTTTTTAGACATATCATCAAAATTGGCTGCTGGAAAAAAGTGGCTGCTATCTTGATTGGCTGCTAAAAGTGGCTGCCAGCTTGAGTCTAGTTTAATTGAAGAAAGAAAACGGTTAATATTGAGAATTGTCTCTTCATTTTCACTCCTCTACATCTATATAAATGAATGAATTCAAACATAAATTTATTAAACTGATTTAAGCCATCTGAACTTCCTTTATTGTCTCACCAGTTTCCTAAAATCCTTTGGGCGGGGAAGAAAACCAGAGAATGCAAAAACCTTGGAAGAAAATATATCAATTTAGAAGCAAACTAAAAAAAGGCAGATTTAATAAATAGACAACAAATGAATATGATTTGTACCAACACGATTACAAGTAAGCAATTGTATCAATCATACATACTACCCTTCTACTTGTTCAGTTGAAAAGTTTGAACTAGGATTTTTTGTTAACATCTCAATCCTGTTCCTTTTTTAGTCTCGATCAGTATATACATACAAGAACATATGATCTGCGTCGGATAGAAATCGACCTCGTGCAAGTGCACGTATACATGTACATGTATAAGACTTTGATTGATTTTGGAACATTCAAATACGAAATAAAAGGTGAATTTTGGTCTGTTTTGTAAGGTTCCTATAATAACTAAATGAACAGTAACAGACTTTCCGTAGAGACTTTTTCAACCCGGAATAGATTAACAGATGTATTTATATTCATTTGCATAAGGTCGACTTCTATCCGACGCAGCTCATATAATAAGACAAGTACACTGTACAGGAAAATCACTTTAACTCTAAAATAACGATAAATATAAAAGATAAGAAAAACATAAAATGAATAACAAATTATGCGGTATTAAAAAGGCTCGCAGTTACGGACAATAAAGACAAATTATCAAGGAAAGGTCATCCAGTTTTTTTGTAGATTTTGGTATGGATATGTATATGTGAAATTTTAATATCAAGGTATAGAAAAGGACATCGGAAACTATTAATGTTGAATAAGAGTATGAATGAGTTCATTTTGATGAATGAAATTTTTATATATTTAGGATAGCCCTTTTCCAATTTTTAACAGTTTTCATTGTTTAAACTGACATAAATCAAAATTCGTGTTTATCAAAAAAAAAAGAAAAAAGCTGTGGTATAACTACCAATGAAATAAATGTCCACCAAAGATCAAATGACATTTCAACCACTTCATCTCGGTCAACATACCTTACAGAAACTGCCTATTGTATTAAATGTTAACTTTACCAACTCGTTCACGCAATGTACTATACAGTAAATATTTGCCACTGGACGTTTTGTAAATGACATTCAGTCAAACTGCTATAAATAGGGGGTATAAGATACAAAGTGTTGCAATAAGAAACCACCAGTCTAAGAGAAAAACCAACAACACCATGACCAAAAAGAATTAAGAAAAACGATAAAAGTCCAACGTGTTGGTGTCTAAACTTATTTAATATATAAATAAGGTGATGTGATATGATGCCAATGAGATAACTATTCACAAAAAGATACGTTGTTTATAAAATTGACTGTAGCAGGATTTTCTGATCCGAATTGTATACAAAGAAACTACAGTGCGACGTCCAACATACTTTAGTGAAAGTTATTAAAAAATGTAAACACATTAACATGTATTTAAAATATATAATAATATTTATGTCAAATACTACAAGAATAAACACATATCTTGATTTTTTGTGAAAATGACAAGAGAAATAAATCTTTCTCACAATTTAAATTGATTTTTTCTGGTTGATTTTGTTTAAATCGAACTGTTATCTTTTACATGCACGTGGTGATATGTTTTGCATGTCTTTCCAACTGTGAAAGGTAGACGTCATAGGGTGGTGCAGGTGATATTTTTCTACCTTTGCAACACAGGCACTTGTCTCAGAAAAAAAATTTCCTATATACCTTAATATAACACAAGGTACTTAACTCGCAGTTTTGAAAAATGTCAGCCGGTTGCGAAATTCCTTTATATGCCGATTTCTCGGTTGTCAACTCCACTAAAACTTGTTATGTCGTAAATCTAAATTAATTTGTCTACACAATGGTGTATAACACGCCTACTTTTGTTGTCGGAATCATCCGTAGCAATCCTACCCAAGTATGTCAAACGGGCTGAAGTACGTTCACTATTCACTTTTCACTTTTCACTATTCAAAATTCATGAATAGTGAACTGTTTCTTTTTGCACTATTCACTATTCAAGTTTATTCAAATTGAATAACTTTAATATCTACTTGAATATATAAAAAAGAAGATGTGGTATGATTGCCAATGAGACAACTCTCCGCAAGAGACCAAATGACACAGAAATTAACAGCTATTATAGGTCACCGTACGGCCTTCAACAATGAGCAAAGCCCATACCGCCTCGAAATCACAAACATAAAGACAATTCAAACTAGAATACTTCATTAATTAAAAAATTAACGAAAAACAAATATGTAACACAGCATCAAACGACAACCACGGAATTACAGGCTCCTGCCTTGGGACAGGAACATAC
The DNA here is from genome assembly GCF_021869535.1 of Mytilus californianus. NCBI lineage: Eukaryota > Metazoa > Mollusca > Bivalvia > Mytilida > Mytilidae > Mytilus > Mytilus californianus. Next base: position 114,496,832 of record NW_026262690.1, on the reverse strand, counting down.
ATACAGAATGTGGCGGGGTTAACATTTTAGCGGGATCCCAACCCTCCCCTACCTGGGACAGTGGTGTAACAGTACAACAGAAGAACAAACTATAAAAATCAGTTGTAAAAGGCTTAACTCATGAGATGGATACACATAGAAATACATTTAACAAAAACATAAAATGAACGTTGCCGGGTATTTGTACATCCCAACAACAAAAAGACACTAAGTACAGACCTGAGAGTACTCGCAGTTACTGACAGCTAGTTTAAAGCCAATAACAACTAATAAAAAAATCATGCATCTAAGACTAAACTGATTATCAATCAGTACACATCCAACATGGATTTAGTGTAAAGACGTCATATACAGTCAGAGAAATACATTACCTTGTGCAATGCCAAGATACAGGAATCGACAGATTGAAGATCCATGAAAGCGTATAATGTATATAAGAATAATATTTAGTTTGCTTTTAATTTACTGATAACAAAATCAATAGTAATACCAATAAAAACAATATTCAAAGATCTAATGACAATGTTGAATTGGTAACCTTTTAGAATAAGTTTTTTTAAGTTGGTCAGTTTTATGTAATAATTTTTAGAATTCGATTAAAATTCTATCAGCTTAAAACGTTGAGGCCTAGTATTATCTAGTATTAAGGTATAAAGAGATAGGATATTTGTTAGCATTCGTTTCTTCCAGCATTCATATATCGGGATGTCCACACTAAATGAAATCCGCTAAACGGTACACATTGTGTCAGGGGAGGGCAAAACACATATTATGTTTCAAAGTGCAAAGATTAATACTTCTTTTCTAAATCACATTTCCCAATTAAAAATACTCACATATTTACACATTTAAACATAAAAAAAACATAGAAAAATATGAAAAGGCTATAAGAAGTAATATTCACTAGTAATGAAAGTTTCGCATAAAATACGAGGGGTGTTTTCCTCAAGAAAAATCTAAAAAAAAGCACTAAAATATAAAAACTCAGTGTTATGGAGCGCCCGAATACCGAAAACTGCCGAACCTAAGAAAAATACTTCAACAAGCACGTTACGATCGCGATTTGAACCCTTGAATCCCCTAATTACAGGTATATCCTATATATCCGAAGAAAGCTTATAGAATGGGAAACAATACCTATATAGTGAATATAGTGCACATATCCAGGTTAAGGGGTAATGGAGCGCCCGAATACCGAAAACGGCCGAACCTAAGAAAAAATACTTCAACAAGCACGTTACGATCGAGATTTAAACCCTTGAATTCCCTAATTACAGGTATATCGTATATATCATAAGAAAGCTTATAAAATGGGGAACAAAAGCTATATAATGAATAGGTTCGACCGTTTTTGGTATTCGGGCGCTTCATTACCCCTTAAACCGAATCTGTGACCTATATTCACTATACAGCTTTTGTTCCTCGTTTTATTAGCTTTCTTATGATATATAGGATATACCTGTAATTAGGGGATTCGAGGGTTCAAAACTCGATCGTAACGTGATTTGTGTTGTATTTTTTCTTAGGTTCGGCCGTTTTCGGTATTCGGCCGCTTCATCACCCCTTAAACCGGATCTGTGCCCTATATTCACTATATAGCTTTTGTTCCTCATTTTATTAGCTTCCTTATGATATATAGGATATACCTGTAATTAGGGGATTCGGGGGTTCAAAACTCGATCGTAACGTGATTTGTGTTGTATTTTTTCTTAGGTTCGGCCGTTTTCGGTATTCAGCCGCTTCATTACCCCTTAAACCGGATCTGTGCCCAATATTCACTGTATGGCTTTTGTTTCTCATTTTATTAGCTTTCTTATAATATATAGGATATACCTGTAATTAGGGGATTCGGGGGTTCAAAACTCGATCGTAACGTGATTTGTGTTGTATTTTTTCTTAGGTTCGGCCGATTTCGCTATTCGGCCGCTTCATTACCCCTTAAACCGGATCTGTGCCCTTTATTCACTATATAGCTTTTGTTCCTCATTCTATTAGCTTTCTTATGATATATAGGTTATACCTGTAATTAGGGGATTCGGGGATTCAAAACTCGATCGTAACGTGATTTGTGTTGTATTTTTTCTTAGGTTCGGTTCAGTGTTGTTTTTGGTATTCGGGCGGTCTATAACACAGATCTCCTATTTTTTGTGCTATTATTAGATTTTTCTTGAGGAAAACACCCCTAGTTTTTTTATACGAAACTTTCATTACTTGTGTATATTACCTCTTATAGCCTTTTCATATTTTTTCTATGTTTTTAATATATAAATGTGTAAATATGTGAGTATTTTTTATTGGAAAGTGAGATTTTGAAAAGAATTATTGGCACTTAGAGACATAATAATACTTTTGCCCTCCCCTGACACGAGATGTACCGTTTAGTCGGCGGATTTCATTTAGTGTGGACATCCCGATAGAAAAATGATGCCGGAAACGAATGCTCACTTTAATGCTTTATGAATAAAAGTGGACCCCAGCCCCTAGAAATATATGTAACAAACTAAGTGCGACATTTGTACCGTAAGCTTCTAGATATGCATAAGTGGATTTGAGATGCATGATCAAGTGCAATTTTACGTAAAAAAGTTAATTCTAGATAAAAGGGATAGGCCTAACAAATATCCTATCTCTTTATTAATACCTTAATACTATATAATACTAGGCCTCAACGTTTTAAGCTGATAGTATTTTAATCGAATTATAGCAATTCATTACACAAAACAAACCAACTTAATTATCGATCCTTTAAATAAAAGGTTACCAATTCAACGCTGTCATTAATTCTTTGAATATTGTATATATTGGTATTAATATTGTTTTTATCAGTAAATTAAATTCCATTGATCTACAATCTGTCGGTTCCTGTATCTTGGCATTGCACAATGTCATGTTTTTCTCTGATCCTAACACTAAATCCATGTTGAATGTGCACTGATTGATAATTTAGTCTTAGATAGATATAAGAAGATGTGGTATGAGTGCCAATGAGACAACTCTCCATCCAAGTCAAAATTTATAAAAGTAAACCATTATAGGTCAAAGTACGGTCTTCAACACGGAACCTTGGCTCACACCGAACAGCAAGCTATAAAGGGCCCCAAAAATTACTAGTGTAAAACCATTCAAACGGGAAAACCAACGAAATTAGATGCATTTTTTTTTATTAGTTGTTATTTGCTTTGAACAAGCTGTCAGTAATTGAGAGTACACTCAGATCTGCACTAAGTGTCTTTTTGTTGTTGGGATGTACAAGTACTAGGCCATGTTCACTCTATGTTTTTGTTATATGTATTTCTATTTGTATCCATCTGATGAGTTAAGCCTTTTACAACTGATTTTTACATCGCGATGACCGTGAGGGCATTCCGATATATTGTTGCAACAGAGATTTCTACTTACGTAACTTCCGCTTTTGACGGTAACCGATCTATAAATACGCGGACATTATCGAGTGCAAAATAACATTCCTTATCGTCTGTTATAAATTCATTTCTTTAATGATTACTTAGAAAAATATTTTATTTATAACATAAATTAATAATATGAAAATGTTTTGTCGTTAGAAATATATATATAAGTAAAATATCATTAATATCTTTGCACTCGTTTAGAAGAATTTTGTTAACGCATGCGGAAGAATATCTCAAGAACATTTTGCGGAAAATATGAATGCCTATTCAATCCAATCTATTAGAAAAATCGAATTATTACAGAAGTGTGTCCACCATGCACTTGTACTGCACTATTATTAGAATAGTAGAATAGAATAATATGCAAATGGATGATAATTATATATACATGTAACTATTATATACAAATATTAATATAATATATAACAACAAACCAGAGTATACTGATTTGTATCACTACAATCAGAGACATATATACTAGATATTAAGATTCTCTGCTGCAATATAATAGTTATTACGGTGAGGTTGAATTCCCTGTCATTTATTCATCATCCACACACGAACTTGTCTCAGAAAAAATATATCTCTGTACATTAACCTCACTTTCAGGTATAGAGATGTGATTTTTTTTTCTGAGACAAGTGCTTGTGACCATCCACAAGAACTTGTGGTCATCCGATGTTCAGTACTTCAGTACTTTGATTAGAGTTGGTCCTTATGTTGTACTGTTATACCACTGTCCCATGTTAGGGGAGGGTTGGGATCCCGCTAACATGTTTTACCCCGCCACATTCTGTATGTATGTGCCTGTCCCAAGTCATTGTCGTTTTTTGGTGTGTTACATATTTGTTTTTTGTTCATTTTTTTTGTACAATAATTAAGCCGTTAGTTTTCTCGTTTGAATTCTTTTAACATTTGTTATTTCTGGGCCTTTCATAGCTGACTATGCGGTATGGGCTTTGCACATTGTTGAAGGCCGTACGGTGACCTATAGCTGTTAATGTCTGTGTCATTTGGTCTCTTGTAGAGAGTTGTCTCATTGGCAATCATACCACATCTCTTTTTTAATTTGTATGTATACAAGTAGATATTAAAGTTATTCAATTTGAATAAACTTGAATAGTGAATAGTGCAAAAAACACAGTTCACTTTTAATGAATTTTGAATCGTGAAAAGTGAATAGTGAACGTACTTTAGCCCGGTAGTATGTCAATCGTAATTATTTCGTCTACCGACGCCAAATTGGAAACATACGTCTCGCAGTAAAAGGTATCTTCCCACTCTCTTTATATATCTCGGTTTCCGATTGATCAAATTTTATGGGAAGGTCTAAATGTTTCTCGGAGTTATCTGATCTTATTTCATATCATACGTAAAGTCCAGACAGAGTCTGAATGACATTGACGTAATGGGAAAATTTGTGTCTAAAAAAGAAACTCGTAACTTATTAGACATACCACAAATAACACTTGTTAGATTTTTTTTCACGGTATCTTATACAATTTTACTAACTGGGTGATAATTTCTATTCAGACAAAAACTAATAGTTTTTTTTAAATAATTTTTATAATTAATCATTTACTGCGAGTTTTGTGTTGCCAATCTGGCGTCGGTAGACGAAATAATTACGATTGACATATTTGGGTAGGCCTGCTACAGATGATTCCGACAACAAAAGTAGACGTGTTATACACCATTGTGTAGAAAAATCAATTTAAATTTACGACATAACAAGTTTAAGTGGGGTTGACAACCGATAAATCGGCATATAACGGAATTTCGCGACCGGCTGGCATTTTTCAAACCTGCGAGTTAAGTACCTTGTGTTATATTAAGGTATATAGGATTTTTTTTTCTGAGACAAGTGCCTAGCTGTGCTATGCAAATGTGACAAGGAGAAAAGCAAAAAAGTCGCTTTTGTTCCACCATATTCCTTTCGGTGATAATTTTAATTGTACTAAAATATAGTCGCAATTCTGCTAACGTTATCTTGTCTGTTCTGTTTAGGTCGTTCTGGTTTTATCGATTACATTATTTATCATATAAAGCCTTCCATAACTTTGATCTCAAGCCTAATTAAGATCATTTCTGAAACGCGTTTCAATGACGGCCATGTACCAGATTTTTTTATTATCCATGTTTGGAGGTTTGGTTACTATTCTTGATAATATAGAAAAATTAAGGACTCATGTGAAAATTTTGCAACACTAGTAGATATTCGTCAGACGTAACACTGAGGAGTGACTAAAATTTAAAAGAAGACCACAAAATTGCCAAAAGAATATATGTTCATAATGACATTATTTTCGAAACATTGCTGTTGGAGAAATTTTGAGGAAAACAAATGGAAAATTATCCAGTCCGGTAGCCTAACAGCATGAATACAAGTAGAATCGATTTATGACTTTTTAACACCGGTATACTACTGTTGCCTTTATTTAGGTAAAAAGAGATAGATTGATGTTTGCTTAACGTCCAGCGACAAATATTTCATGCGTATTCAGGACGAGCAAATAGACGTCTGCAACCAAAATGAATATATTCATAGTATAAAAATGTATACCGAGTTTGCACAGTATGGTACGCTGTTTATCCTATTCAATGACTATTTAAATTTGAATGCGCATGTCTGTCGAGAAAAAAGTTTGTACGGGCCACTAAAAAGAATGATGAATATATGTTATCCATGACACAAAGTATAGTTGACACAAAGCACAGTATCATTGACACAAAACAAAGCATAATAGTTGATACAAAACACTTGATCGTTGACACAAAACACAGTATGGTTGACACAAATCACGGTATCGTTGACACAAAACACAGTATCGTTGACACAAAACACAGTATCGTTGACACAAAACACAGTATCTTTGGCACAAAACACGGTATCCTTGACATAAAACACGGTATCGTTGACACAAAACACAGTATGGTTGACACAAAACACAGTATCGTTGACACAAAACACAGTATCGTTGACAAAAACGCGGTATCGTTGGCACAAAACACGGTATCGTTGACACAAAACACGGTATCGTTGACACAAATCACGGTATCGTTGACACAAAACACAGTATCGTTGACACAAATAACGGTATCGTTGACACAAAACACGGTATCGTTGACACAAAACACGGTATCGTTGACACAAAACACGGTATCGTTGACACAAAACACGGTATCGTTGACACAAAACACAGTTTCATTGACTCAAACAACAGTATTATTTAGAATGTGTAGTTCATTCTCATGCGCGACTCAATTTTTTTTTATATCAGCCACTTAAATGTGTATATTTTTAGAAATTTTATGGGGAATTAACATTTTGTTTTATAATTTTAGTGATTTATTTATTAGCTGTTATACGCTTTGAACTAGCTTTCAATATCTGCGCGTATTCTTATATCGGTGCTTTGTGTTGATTGTATTATGCTAGTTTTTTGGTTTGTTTTTTTATATGTACCCATCTATCGAGTTAATCCTTTCCAACGGATTTATAGTTTCATCTTATGTTGTGCTGTAACTACACTGTCCTAGGTTAGAAAGGGGGGATCGAGGAGCGCTTACAAAGATTTTTAATCCCGCCACATTCTTTGTGTCCTATTCCTAGTAGTAAGAACCTGTTATTCAGTGGTTGTCTTCCAAAAAATCACAACAGATATGCTTTATAATCTTTACATCTATAGACTCGGTAGGTAATACCGTCTCTGAAAATCTATAAAACTTTATCTCATTTTTTATTTATGGGTCATAATACAAATGTACCGACAGAACTTTTACCAAAACGTCAAAATTAGGCGTGTCAGACGTAACAGACAATACGCATAATAACCTTTACAGGCTTGTTTGCTCTCTTCAGGAAAAAGTGAAATTCCCAAAAATTTGCATTTTGTGGCATTTTTCATTTACGATTTTATTATCGGATCTATGCTAATTCAACAGCTAAACTGATTTTTTTGACAAAAATTAAAAGTTTTCACAATGGTCAAATTCAGGAAGTTTTAAATATACGGTGATATGTTATTTCGTTTTGATAAATGATGCTTACAAAAGTACATATATAATAGATCATATCAAAACCGAATTTTGTACAACATTCACACCACGAATAAAAAAGCAACGGAATTTAGTAAATGTAATGCAGAATGTCTAATGTCGAAGTTCGACGCTTTTTAAAGGTTAACTGTCAGTTAGGACATCATCGATTAAAATATTCGATTTCAAGTATATAACATAATACTTTACAGTAATTGTACTTCAACGCCTTAAAACGATTAAATGTTATATCCAAATAAAAGAAACAATAAAGATAACAAAAAGAACGAATACATTATGTTTTGATAAATGAACCTATCTAAAATAAAATATATAATAATTTGGCAATAATAACACGAATAAGTAATAAATCATTTAAAAAATTAAAATCCGATGACCAGAATCGTAGATATATGCCGATTGACACCCAAAAACTCCGATACGAATCTTTTACTCAAAGACCTATCGTGTTACAACCTTTAAATGGAGAGATAAGCAATTGTCAAAAAACACAATTTATTGGAATTAATGAAAATGTTTCAAACTGTAAGCTACTTAAATTCTGATAGAAATGAAGATATTTGCGGTAGATTATCTTTTCGAGTTACAGTTTTAGCAGAGGATCCAAATTATGAACAATACATTGAAAGAGTAAAAGCAAGACGATATATCAAATGAACAAAGTATTTTTATGACTGGCACTGTTCGTTCAACCATAAATTCGAAAGTGATTAAAGGAATCTATTAATATCGGATTAAAAATCAAAATCGTCTAACTGGTGCAGCGTGTTTCATACATATATGTGCTGTTTGTTGTACCCAACGAATTTCATTTCATACCCTTTCTTTGTACTCAGTCATTTAGAAGTATCTATATTAACCACAACCAACTGTACCGACAAAAAATGAACAAAAAGAACAAAACGCTCTCGATTGTCGGTTGAAAACTTCAAATTAACGTCGTTACCGATTGAAACCGAATATCGTGCATAACATCTTTACGATACGGATTTTTTCGCATTGGTGAACGCCGCACGATTACTTATAATAACTTTTAGTTTTGTCATTTGAACTCTGTTGGATAGTTGTCTCATCATACCACATCTCCTTATTTTTTCATATTGCCTCATCAGATCGATGCAAAACACAAAAATAACTAACAAAAACACTAAAGACACAAAGTATAGATCCGAAAGTGCAAGCAGTTACTGAAATATATTTCAAAGCAAATAACGACTAATAAAAAAATCATGTATGTTCTATTTGTAGCCTTGGAGCCCACCTGGGTTAACAGGTTGCATCACCGAACACAATTTTGGAACTAAACACCCCAATGATGATTGACGTCAAGTTTGTTTGTATTTAAAAGGGAAGAGCATACACCAAGTTGAACTGAAGGTGCAAGGAGAAATCATTCCATCGATAATTGACAATCCCATCAAGTGCTTAGGAAAGTGGTATGATGACTCTTTAAGTGACAAGAACAATATCAGGAGAATCGAACAACAGGTTTCAGATGGAATGAGGAACATCGACAAGTCAGGTCTACCAGGAAAGTTAAAGGCATGGATATACCAACATGGACTCCTGCCAAGGATATCATGGCCACTTATGTTGTACGAAATTACATTGACAACAGTTGAGAAGCTTGAAAGAACCATCAACAGACATCTAAGGAAATGGTTAGGTGTCCCTCAAAGTTTTACAACTGTAGGACTGTACAGCAGGACCGCCGAGGTGCAGCTATCATTAACATCTATAGTGGAGGTATTCAAAGTTAGCAAAACTAGCCTTGTAATGACATTGAAAGAATCTAGAGATGACAAAGTAAGAACAGCAGGTGTCCAATTAAGAACAGGACGAAAGTGGTCAGCCTCCAAAGCAGTTTCTGAGGCAGAGAGTAGAATGGGGCATAAAGATATAATAGGAACAGTGGCAGTAGGAAGACAGGGCCTTGGTACATCAATAAGTTGCTACTGGAAAAACGCTAACACCCAAGAGAGACGAAGTCTAGTTCAAAGAGAGATAAAATCTAGAGAAGAAGAAAACAGACAAGCAAAGAAAGTAGAATTAGGGAGCCAAGGCGCTTGGTCGAGATGGGAATTAGAACAACGATCCCTTACATGGTCAGAAATATGGCGATATCCTCAATACCAACTACAGTTCCTTCTAAGATCAGTGTATGATGTGTTACCAACACCTACAAATCTGCACAGGTCGAAACTTTTAGAAACACCAGATTGTCCCTTGTGTGGAAACAGAGGAACTCTACAACATGTACTTTCAGGATGCAATATCGTTCTACACAGGGGAGATATACATGGCGACGCAACCAAGTACTTCGGAAACTTGTTGAAGTGATAGAGAAACAGAGGGAAAATGCAAAAAAACATTAAAAACAAACCTATCAAGATCCAGTTTGTGAAGGAGGGGGAACTATGTCAGAAAAGTAAACAGAACACATCGGAAATGCTAAATCAGGCGAGAGATTGACAGTTAGAAGTTGATCTAGGAAAGAAGCTGCAATTTCCTGATATTGTACCAACTAACCTAAGACCAGACATGGTTCTCTGGTCTTCCGGCAGTAAAAAAGTAGCAATTATAGAGTGACGGTTCCCTGGGAGGAGAGATGTGGCGAAGCCAATGAAAGAAAGAGGGCAACATATGATGGACTGTTAGCAGAGTGCAAAGATAGAGGATGGCAGATATGGAACTTTCCTGTTGAGGTTGGCTGTAGAGGCTTCCCTGTACAGTCAGTGTGGAGGTTGTTTTCTGCAGAATGAGTGACTGGCCAGCATAGAAGAGCAGCAATTCAGAAACTGGGCCAAGCAGCAGAGAAAGCGTCTTGCTGGATATGGATGAAGAGAGACAGTAGTAGCTGGAAACCCACCACCAATGCGCAGTGATTGATCACCACTGTGGACCCCTCATCCTGAGAGTGTACCGAGCTAGGGGTCGAAACACATGATGATGGATGGCCTCGGCTGAGGACATTGATGGTGTTTGCAGTAATTCCACCAGTACTGTATGTAAGTAACTAACTAGTCCCAATAGTTTCAGAGGAAAAGTTTTTGTAAAAGTTAACAGATGACAGGGCGATGGACACCAAGTGATTGTAATAGCTCACACTGGCCCTTTCGGCAATGTAAGCTAAAATGTGTTAGTTACCAAGTTCTTTAGTGTGCAGACAGTACGATACACTTCAATACATATTTGTTCATCAAGCCTGAAGGATTACACACCCGTCAGTACCAAAAGATGATGTGGCCTCTTACCTGAATGAAGTTTGTCAAACTACTACACATGTATTGTATTCATTTTAGCAATTCCAATTTGCTAGAATGTAACGTCGTTTTTATACATCCCGCATATTCCATTTGCAAGATAAGTCTAATTATGACAGGGGTTATCCTAAGTACTCAATTTCTTTACGAAATAATACTTCAATATAACAATTAACAAAATGTACCTTTACGAAAAAAATAGTTATTTTTTAATTTTTTAATTGCTTCACGTTTTGTCATATCAGGGGCCTTTTATAGCTGACTAAACGGTATGTGTTTTGATTATTGTTGAATGCCGTATGGTGACCTATAGCTGACCACAACATCTTTGAAACTTTAAAGAAAAGTTGTCTTATTGGCGATCATACCACATCTTCTCATGTTTTGAATGATAGTATTAAAAATGAATTGTCACTTTAACATGTAAAACTCGCGATTATACTAAATCCATCAACATCCAATGATATAAAAGCAGTCGTTTCTTTTATTAAAGAGTCATTAGAACTGAGAAAAGAGACCAATAACTGTTTTTAATATGTACCTTAATATTGCTTTTTGAGTTTTTCTTATGTTTGCTTTGTGTCTGTATTGCTATGACCAAAATTGGTTTCAGTTTGTTTTGCAATAAAGAATATTAATGTAATATGTAAATTCGTCAAACTTGTAAGATCGAGACACATTTCAAAATGATTAATGTTTTTATCAAAGAAAAAAAAGATACACCAACTACTATAATCTTTTAATCGCTTACATAACTTTGGCTGATTTCTCTTCCCCAAAAAAATCAAAACCAAAGATATACTAAAAATATACTAAGAGCAATTACAATCACAAAAAAACAAAATAATTTGTCAATTCATACTTTATAAATAAAATTTATTGGAAAATCTAGAAATATTTTCTTTTATACAATGATGATGTTAACAACATACTGCATCATAAAAACTGAGAACAAAGAGAAGAACAATAATTTGTAAAAAAAACCTTTCCTGACAAACAATGCATTTTATTAAACTATATAGACATCAAAGCGAAAAAATATAAACCGCAAACAGATGAAAAAATGAACGCTTTTCAATATTTGCATATAACATGGCATAACGTTACAAAAATAGTTTTTATATTTACAGTTCTTGATAAAGGTTATATCACACTTAGTGTCTGTCCAATGTAAAGAATTTGGTCTGTTATTGTATTTAACTAGTATATGTAAGAGAATGATAATCCCTTTCTTCATGATTAAGTACGAGCGTTAGCTCAAATGATCCCTTGATTGGTTTTATTCAAAAATCAGTTTCATTGTCAGCATGGTCAGTGTAAATCAAATGTTTATAATTGATGCATGACTTCATTTTTCAGCATTTCATTAAAGGGTTAGTTTAAGTGATGTAAGGACTTTTTTATGATTTAGGAAATATTTAAAAAAAAATGAGTTATATACATTAGGTGACACAACAGTACAAAGAAAAGGTAGAAATTGTATATCTTTCCTGGTTGTGAGTATCATGTAAATCATGTAATATTTTAGTGATGAATTATCCTTTTTTATTTACAGTTAAAATCAATAAATACACTTGAGTTACTACTAATTTTATTTCACAGCCAATATTTTGGTCCGGTTTTTTAAATAAAATACTTTTTCATTATAACAGGGAAACATTCTAACAAAATGCGTTTAAAAGTTTTAAATATAACCAAATTCCTGTTGTTGTTTTTTTATTCTATCGGAATATTGTAAATATCTATTCTTCCCAACCGCTGGGTCAGTAATAAGAGTTTTGGAAAGCTGATGATTTAGGTAAATTTTTTTTTTTTTACCTTTTATATTTTTTTGCATTGCTTTGATATTGTTAATTTCTTTTAGTAATTTGAAGTTATCAATATATTAATAATAACATTAAAGGTACAAATTTTACTGCACCAGTAAACTTCAACTTATTTTGATTCTTTTTGTTTGTTTCACAATTCAACTTTTAGTCAGGTTCAATCACTGTGATAAATCTTTTCAATCTGATAAATGTGCTTCGGGGCATTTGTAACTCATTTATAGAAACTCTTTTTTTTTAACTGTAAATAGACCCAAAATAATAGGATAATCCCTTACTAAGAACATGATATTTACAATCATTCCTCACAATTAAGAGACATCAAATCACACAATTTCATTGCTCGAGAGCACTTTGCTATATTCTAAAATACAATAAAGTGTGAATATTTAGTTGATAATTTGATAATACAGGTAAAATATAATACAATTAAGTGTGAACATTTAGTTGATTATGCTGATAATGAAGGAAAAACACAATACAACGTGAACATAACATTAAACGTGCAGTTGAAGTAATTGTCCGACTTGAATTAAACATTATATCGAAGAAAAACAACAATGAACAAAATTGATGATTTACAATAAAAAGAATAAGGCTGTGTCTTCACAATTTTTCCCTGGATGTTCTTTGTTCAACGAAATACATTTGTTTTTTATAGTTTTTCGTTAATAAAATAAAAGAAAGTACCCACGAAATTATACTTTCTCAACCCTTGAAAATTGGTAAACATGAAATTAAAAAAAAAAATGCTTCGCTGGGCGCAGCTTGATACGACTGCAGAGGTCAAACTCTGAACAGTTGGGGCAAGTATAGACACTACATTCAAGCTTGACACAGCTCTGAATCTCGATTGTGATTAAATATTTGACACAGCATAGGTTTCTGACACAGAATGAATGTGGTCAAAGAACTGAAAAATCTAGAATTGAACTTTTACCTATTATGGTCCAATATCCGAAATTTAATTACACGGTTATATTTAGCATATCCAAGTACACAAATAATTTAATTTATTTATTTATTAATATCCAATATCAGCTAAGCCTTTAAAGGGGTTCGTTCTATATATATATACAAAGCATTCTGAAAATTAATTTATACAGAATAACAAAACTACTTCGAAGTTGTTTTATAAATGAGTTAATCCACCAACTCATAATTTTAGCCCTAAAAATCTGAAAAAATTTTACTGTGATAATGTAGTGAAAACTTGATTAACACATATGTTGAAATGTCCAATTATTTCAGTTCAAACTTATTTTCACTAATTGTGTCATCAGTGACGTAACTTTGACGTCAACATGAAGGGGAATTTTGTAAAAACCTGGGTTTTTTTTGCAGAATTCTGCAACATTTATGACAGTTTTCTGCGCCAACATTCGCTCACAAATATCTTTGCTGAAATATTATTTATATATGATATATATTCTTTACTTTTCAATAAAAAATTCAAAGGGCTAGTGTTGGGGGCATATTAAAAATCATGAAAAAGGTGGAAAAGTTGACAAATTTCAAGAAAAATGGACGAACATTAAATCTGTTTACAAATATGAGGCAGATGTATAATTTTCGTTTTATACATATAAATATCACACATTTAGCAACGCATACCCATTAGATTTGCTTTAATAATTGAAGTAAAAAAAAAAAAAACTTTTACAAGACCGTTTTTTGGTGTTCCTGGCTCTACTCCTTTAACATAAAATTAGAAAAAAATATTTCCAAAATATCATGCCTCATTAATACAATGCCTTTAAAAAGTCTATTGAACTTACCTGTAATTGATTTTCAAAATATCTAATAATGAACTATAAATTTCTATATTTATACTTAATTTCTTCTCTAAAAGTACATTTGATGCTTTATCTCTTTTTTATTTCTATGACTCTACTTATAATTTCTATTAATTGTGCAATACAGCTATGAATTCGGATTTTGATTAAATATTTACCAAAGCATAGTTTATGGCACAGAATGAATGTGGTATAAGAACTAAGAATTTGAAATTGGACATATACCTATTATGGTCCAATATCCAAAATCTAAATACCTGGTTAGAATCAGCATATCAAAGAATCCCAAGAATAACATTTTTGGAGAAATCAAACAAAGTTTGATTTTAGACCCCTGGACCTCAATGCGGACTTATTTGATAACGGGGCAAAAAATCTGAATACGCGCTCAGATTCAGCATATCAACGAACCCCATGTATTTAAGTTTTTGATGAAATCAAACAACATTTAATTTTGGGACCCCGATCAGGACCAACTTGAATACTGGGCTCAAAATAAAAAAAACTAAATACACGGTTACAGGCGGAAACCCAGTTGAAATTTAACAAAAGAAATGGAATTCTTTGTTAGAGAAGGGGAAACATGCCTAGTTGTTAAATTTGAATTGTTTTAAGACATCTGTTTTTATGGGCTTTAAAAGTTAAATGACTGTGCCTAATTTAGGATTTTATGCATATTATATATGTGTTTTTACTTAAATTTTCTATGGAGCTTTGAGATATTTGTAAACTTTTAAATTATAGACAATTTTTCACAAAACAGTCAGTTCTGGTAGGTACAATTACATGTGGATCTTTTTTGTGCATAAGTATAAATTCCGCCGAAAAAAATTCCAAAGAAAAATAATAGATTGATTTTTCTAAAGCATTAATTTGCATCTCTGCCCACGGTGACTGTTTTTTTTTTGGAAAAAAAAAACCCAAAATGGACAATAATTTTATCAAAAAGAGAAAGTCGAGTACACCTTTTTATGCGTGTCTGAGCCGACTACTCTGTCTTTAAAAAGCATAAAAGAAAAATATTTCATCTATCATCTCGCTTAAGATTCTATCATTTTTATATATTAGGCTCTAGGTTGATATATTAACATTAAAAATTTACAGTACTAAATTTGAAATATATGGGACAAGTGAAATACCTTTCTAATGAGTCATAACAACAGAATAGGTGTGTTCGAATAACAGATTTTTACTAAAAGTACTTGACAACAGACTATTCAAGTGGATCTCAAAAATGCATAACTTAAAAAAAAGTTCCTTTTTTTCGGTATGTTATCTATGTTAATTAAGTTTCAACTTTTGAAAATATTCAGTCTGCCCATCTACGAAATAATAAATTAGAATTTTTTTAAATATTTTTGAACTTTTGAAAATTCCCCCTGACAACCGATCAGACAATAGTTTTAAGTTAACCAAATGCATAAAAGTACATCAAATGATGCTAAATAGCCAGTAGATACATTTGTCTTTTAAAAGACAACTCTCATATAAGGATCGTAATGATGCTATGTAGATAAATTTATCGGTTTAGAAGAACTAAATTGACAGCGCTTCAACACTACAATGGGCCTTTGGCTTCCATTTTTACGATCATAAAAATTTTTTGGTGGCGTATTGGGGAGATAATTTTGACGAAGTAGAATCCTGACTGGTTAGATTCAGCATATCAAAGAATCCCAATAATTACATTTTTGTAAAAGTCTTGAATTCTTTTGGTTCTTGAATATGCTGAATCTAACCGTGTAATTAGATTTTTGGCCCAGTTTTCAAGTAAGCGAAAATTGTGGTCCAAAATCAAATTTTGGAGCGGTTTTTCTATTGGTCTCATTGAGGTCCAAACTTGAAAGGGTCCAACACTAAACTTAGTTTGATTTTGACGACGACGACGCTGACAACGCCATCACATAATACAAAAAAAAAATTGCGTTCATATAAATACTCAAAAGTTTTTGATAATGCATTCTTATTTAATGAACTTATTTTATTTGAAAGAGGTTTTGAAAATATGGCAAAAGATGTACAGATATATATACAATCCTTTGATAGATTAGAGAGATTTCGATGAGATTTTTAAATTATGATGTGGGGATGGGATTTACTGTGATAGAGTAGAGAATAATTAACTGAACAAAAAATAATGAATAGAGTAAAATGTGCAATAAAGATAAGATGACAAAAAGGAGTACCACCCCTTACTTATAAAGAACAAAATTCACACACTATTAAGTTGAAAGTATTTTTTAAATTCAATGTCCAATACTGGCTACATTTGGAGAACACTCCAAATAGGAACATTGCGAATTGACTGCCATATGATAGGGAAATCCAAATAAAAGTGGTTATGAGCTGCACTTACCTACCCAACTTTATGATTATCATTTCTAATTTATCTTTGCATTTTATTTTTGGTAGAATTGTATCTGCCTTTATAAACTTTCAGTCAGATATATCTGAATATCAGTGGGGTGGCGATTGGACTTTAAAATTCAGAAAAATGCAACTAGAGAACAGTTGAATGGCTTCACAATCTTTGCTCTGTTTTTTTTTTTTTTAAATTTCGTTTCGATTTTTTAGGTTAGAGTTTAATTGTTTATATTTTATAACAGAAAAAAACACCGAGTACTCTCATCAACATGCATCTTTATGACAGCTATGCCGAACATGATAACGGACTACCTTTAAGTTCTCGTTAGTACAGATTCTCAACTCAAATACATTAACGTCCTATCAACACATGACCCGCTTGTACATTTGTGTGAAAGACAATTAAAACGGACGAAAACAAAGACAAACCTCTTCATTGAATATGATTTGTTGTAAATTGTGACCCTAGGAATTTATTCAGAATAAGTTCTACGTTAATATCAAGTTTCGTAAAATGTTCTATAAAGTTTAATGTATTTTGATGATTATTTGATTATTTTGGGATTAATATAGGGCACCTGCGACTAACATACTAATCTTACAAAGGCTAAAATTACTATTACTGATTAAACACACAAATAAAATAAAACCAAACAACATTCTGAATACAAATATCAAAAATTTAAGAAAACATTTGTTAACTCCAATAATACGTACAAGATTTGTTTATAAAATCACACAATAACGAATAAAACAAAATTCTGAAGAATTAAAATTTAAAATCTTAGAAAAGCAAAATCCTCACAAATATGAAAATAAATAAATGTAGTAAGCATAACAAAAATAAACTATTAAATTCATACAATATTTATATCATATAACAGGATTTCTTCGTGAAAGAAGAAAATAGGGAAACAATCATTTTCATTTGACATAAAAGCACAGTGTTCCAAAGACCCCCGCGTTGCACATATTTTATCTGTTTTGTCCATGGACAATTACTAGAAAAAAATTTTGTTCTTTAAAACTTTTTGAAATTATTTTACTAGAGAGTTGAAGACCGGAGGGCAATTTGCGATATATTTAATATTTCCAAGGGGAACCCCTTAACAATATTTGATCGGCACTCATTTTTGAAATTGTCTGAGACATTGCTGTTATATAACTTTGATATGAATTTGTTAAAAATCTGGCAAAAAATGTACATGCAAAAGCACTTACAATGCAATTTTGCATAAAATCAATGTTTCCAAGGGGCATAACTCTTTAAAAATTAATTGATCGGCACTGATTATCGAACTCGTTAAAGAAATTACTGATATAAACCTATGATATAAGTTTCCTAAAATTATGGCAAGAATTGTACATATGAGAGTGCTAACAATGCAATTTTCCATATGATTAATGTTTCCAAGGGGCGTAACTCTTTTAAAAGTAATTGATCGACACTGATTTTCGAACTCGTTGAAGACAATGCTGATATAAACCTATGATATAAGTTTCATAGAAATTTTGCAAGAATTGTACACATGAGAGCGCTAACGATGAAATTTTCCAAATTTGTAATGTTTCCAAGGGGCATAACTCTTTGAAACAATCGATCGGAACTGATTTTCGAACTCGTTGAAGACGTTCCTGATATAAACCTACGATATAAGTTTCATAAAAATCTGGCAAGAATTGTACAAATAAGAGCGCTAACGGTGTAATTTTCCATATAATTAATATTTTCAAGGGGCATAACTCTTTAAAAATAATGGATCACCACCGATTTTCGAACTTGTCCAAGACATTGCTGATATAAACCTATGATATAAGTTTCCTAAAAACTGGCAAGAATTGTACAAATGAGAGCGATTACGATTCCATTTTCAATAAAAGTAATGTTTCCAAAGGGCATAACTCTTTAAAAAAAAATAGATTGCTGATATAAACTTATGATATAAGTTTCATAAAAATCTGGCAAGAACTGTACACGTGAGAGCGCTAACAAGCCCGGACAGACGGACGCACAGACGGACGGACAGACGCCCGGTATTTCTATGTCTCCCCAACATGTTGCGCGGTGGACAAAATAAATACAAATTGGAAATCTGTTTTCTATTTCTTTATACGTCAAATTAAAGTTTCCAATAACCTCTTATACCTAAGTTATCACGAACAATAATATCAAAAGTTGTTAAACTTCATTTTTTCCAAACTTTTTATTCTTCAAAGATTATGGTTTTGACACCTGCATTTAGTACACACTCTACTTTTAGAAGACATTCAAATCCAATGCAAACTCCAATTTAAACTTCTAATTTATATTTTCTTTATTTTTTTCAAATATATGATCATACCATTTTTCCTATAGATATCCTATATATTTCAAAACATTCATTCGCTGTTCATGAATAATATGAATATATCTGAAAATCTTTGCATGCGGATGAATTTGCTGCGCGTGGATAACTAAACATGCTAAAAGTGGTCAAACTATCCCCTCAGAAAAGGAGAAGATTAGTCAAACATCACTGCCATTTATTCTCTTCAAATGTAAGCTTACTCTTCGCCATCCAAATTCACGTGCTTTTTCAGACACTGCCTCCTTACTACATGGTGCAAGATTACTATATTTAAGCAACATAAGTACTAAGTTTTCATGTAAATGACTGTTACACGCATGAACTATCGCAGTCTCAAAGTCAAAAGATTTTTTATCAATCTTCTGAATCAGGGCTACAACAATTCCTGCTTCTCCAAAACGACATGCCTCGTTCATTGCAATCGTGGTGTCAAACATACAATGATTAACTCGTTCTAACAGCAAGGATACTATTTCATCCCATCCTTTTTGACATGAAATAATCATAGCAGTTTTCATTCCAAGGAAATTTACATCAACCTTATCAAGAAATAATTTTATGATATCTGTTTCACCGCTTTTACAAGCGTTTTCCATTGCTTCTTGCATTACACATTTGCTATTTTTGCAACTGTTTATAACAGATTCAACAATTTCTTTCCATCCATGCACGCATGCACTTTTCATGATTTTGTCTGTACATAGTTTTGCGTTGTCGAATTTCTGCAGTAAAAATTGAATAACTTCTAAAGTATGAGATTCTCTGCAAGCCTTTTCAACTAAGATATTCATATCAAAATTACCAGAGCCATACTTTAAAAACAGCAATTCAACAACTTTCAATCGTCCCTGGGTACAAGCATCGACTATACAAGCCTTTAAATCAATTGATCTGATATCAACTTGATCAATCAATTTGTTGACTACATCCATCCATCCATATCCACAAGCTTTTTCGAAAATGCGTGGAATACAGAATAATTTCCAGTCCGCGATTTCAAGGAGATATTGCACAACTTCAACTCGACCATATGAACACGCTTCGTCCATTAACACCCTCATTTCACAAGTTTCTGTATCAACATGTGGCCACAATATATGAATAACGTTGGTCCATCCATATCCACACGATTCACTGATTACTGTTTGGACATCAATTTGTCCAATCCCAACGTTCGCCAAACACCATTTAATCACTTCTTCTTTTCCACATTCACATGCTATGTTAATTGCAGTTTTCAAGTTTATTAATGTATGATCTACGTTATCACAGAGCCACTGTACTAATATGATGTGACCCGTGCGGCATGCTTCGCACATAATGGAAGTCCAATTTTTACTGTCAAACATTGTTTTGTCGGCACATTTTAATATATTCAGTATAAGTGACATCCGGTCCGTTAAAAGCGTTTCGTTCTCGTCGGTTATAACAGCATTACTTTTTATCATTTCCATGACCGAACATTTGAGGTCTAGTAAACTATTGTCAATGTTGGTCATTAACCAATCTACAATAGGCACATTACATCTGATACAGGCTTCGCTCATTGCTATGTTTAAATTTTCAGGAGTTTGAATAAGTCGTCGATTAAACAGAAATCTGATAGTTTCTTTTCCAACTTCTTCATTTCGACACGCTTCTTTTATTGCTAGTTGTATATCTATCAGTTTTTGGTCAATACTTGTGAAAAGAAATTCTAAGACTTCTGTGTTGCATGAACGACAGCCGTTTGCCCATGCAGACTCCACATCAAACATATTTCCATCTAATTTTCTCCAAAACCATTTGACTATTTTGAAATTACCATAACGACATGCATTATTCATTGCTGTGCTCATATCAAATTTATCATATTCATTGTTTGTACACAACCAATTTATAACTTTTAGTTTGTTTTCATCTCTACTACGACAAGCCTTATTCATTGCAATTCGCTTATTTAAACAAGTAGTGTCCATTTCATTCCATAAATATGAAATTATCTCAAGATTACTATTTCGACAAGCCTCATTCATAAGAACGATTGCATCAAATTGTCCTTGATCAACCGTTTGTAGAATATATATGACAATTGATGTTATATCTTTTCGACATGCACTTTCAATGACATTTCCTATATCAAACAACTCATGGTTTACTTTATTCCACAATATTTTGAATGTATCGAAAGCATAAGGAGCAGACGGTTCTGATAAAAGACGATTAACTGCCGTATCCATATCGATAACTGCATGGTCAATGTTGTTAAGCAACCATTTCACGGTATCTACCCAACCATGCTTACAAGCTTTATTCATAACCCTTTGAATACAAACTGTGTCAAAATTTACTTTTTCAAGTAACTTCCGAAGTAGTTCTTTTTCTTCGTTTTCAAATTGTAAAGCTGTATTAATTAATTCTTTTACATCGATCAGTGACTGATCGACATTATCTAACAACCATGTCACTACATCTAACGATCCTTTGTTCATGGCAGTCTTCATATCAAGCAATGTATGATCGACATTGTCTAACAACAATTTCACTACTTCTAACCTAGCATTTTTACATGCTTCGTTCATGGCAGTCTTCATATCAAGCAATGTATGATCGACATTATCTAACAATAATTTCACTACCTCTAACCTACCATATTTACATGCTATATTCATGGCATCCTTCATATCAAGCAATGTATGATCGACCTTGTCTAGCAAACATTTCACTACATCTAATAGATCAAAGACACAGGCAGCATTCATGGCTTCCTTTATATCAAGCGAATAATTAAACAACCATTTCATAAAATCTTGCGAACAATCAAAATCAAGCAACGTATGATCGACATTATCTAACAACAAGTTCACTAAATCTAACGAACCTTTGTAAAAGGCTTTATTCATGGCAGACTTCATATCAATCAATGAAGGATTGACCTTGTCTAACAACCATTTCACTACAACAAAACAACCATTGTGACATGCTTTATTCATGGCATCCTTTATATCAAGCAATTTAGGATCGACCTTGTCTAACAACAATTTCACTACATCTAACCAACCTTTGAAACAGGCTTTAGTCATGGCATACTTCATATCAAGTGATGTATGATTGACATTATTTAGCAACAATTTCACTTCTTCTAACCTACCACAGTTACAGGCTTTATGCATGGTAGTCCTCATATCTAGCAATGTATGATTGACATTATCTAACAACCATTTCACTGCATCTAACCTTCCATATTTACATGCTTTATTCATGGCGGTCTTCATATCAAGCAATGTATGATCGATATTGTCTAACAACAATTTCACTTCCTCTAACCTACCATATTTACATGCTTTATTCATGGCGGTCTTCATATCAAGCAATGTATGATCGACATTATCTAACAACAATTTCACTACATCTAAACGACACCTGTGACAGGCTTCATTCATGGCTGTCTTCATGTCAAGCAATTTAGGATCGACTTTATCTACCAACCATTTCACTACATCTAACGCACCATAGCCACAAGTTTTTTTCATGGCAGACTTCATATCAAGCAATGTATGATCGACATTATTTAACAACCTTTTCACTACTTCTAACGAACCTTTGTAACAGGCTTTGTTCATGGCAGTCTTCATATCAAGCAACGTATGATCATTCTTGTCTAACAGCCATTTCACTACTTCTAACGAACCTTTGTAACAGGCTTTGTTCATGGCAGTCTTCATATCAAACAATATATGATTGGCATTATCTGACAACAATTTTACTACTTCTAACGAACCTTTGTAACAGGCTTTGTTCATGACAGTCTTCATATCAAGCAATGAATGATCGACATTATCTAACAACAATTTCACTACTTCTAACTTACCAGAGTTACAAGCTTTATTCATGACAGTCTTCATATCAAGCAACGTATGATCATTCTTGTCTAACAGCCATTTCACTACTTCTAACGAACCTTTGTAACAGGCTTTGTTCATGGCAGTCTTCATATCAAGCAATGTATGATCGACCTTGTCTAACAACCATTTCACTACATCTAATAGACCATAGTTACAGGCTTTATTCATGGCATCCTTCATATCAAGGGAATTTAAAAACCATTTCATTACACCTAACGGACAATCCAAATCAAGCAAAGTATGATCAACATTATCTAACAACAATTTCACTAAATCTGTCGAACCTTTGTAACAGGCTATATTCATGGCAGTCTTCATATCAAGTAATGTATGATCGACTAATGTATGATTGTCTAACAACAACTTCACTACATCTAACGAACATGAGTTACATGCGAAATTCATGGCATCATTCAAATCGAGCAATGTGTGATCAACATTATCTAACAGCCATTTCACTACTTCTAACTTACCACAGTTACAGGCCTTATTCATGGCAGTCTTTATATCAAGTAATGGATGATCGACATTATCTAACAACCATTTCACTACATCTAACGAACCTTTGTAACAGGCATTATTCATAGTAGTCTTTATATCAAGCAATGTTAGGTCGACATTATCTAACAACCATTTCAATACATCTAACCTATCACAACCACATGCTTCATTCATGGCAGTCTGCATATAAAACAATGAATGATCCACATTATCTAACAACCAATTCACTACATCTAACCAATTTCCGAAACAGGCATTTTTCATTGCAGTCTGCATATCAAGCAATGTATGATCGACCTTGTATAACAACAATTTCACCACATTTAACCATCCACAGTCACAGGCATTATTCATAGCAGTCTTCATATCAAGCAATGTAAGTTCGACATTATATAACAACAAATTCACGACACGTAACCGTTTAAGAGGCCATGCTTCATTCATAGCAGTCTTCATATCAAGCAATGTATGATCGACATTAACTAACATCCATTTCACTATATCATACCAATCACTATAACAGGCTATATTCATGACGGTCTTCATATCAAACAATGTATGATCGACATTATCTAACAACCAATTCACTACATCTAACCAACTTCCGAAACAGGCATTTTTCATTGCAGTTTGCATATCAAGCAATGTATGATCGACCTTGTCTAACAAAAATTTCACCACATTTAACCATCCACAGTCACAGGCATTATTCATAAGAGTCTTCATATCAAGCAATGTAACGTCGACATAACATAACAACAAATACACGACACGTAACCGTTTAAGAGGCAATGCTTCATTCATAGCAGTCTTCATATCAAGCAATGTATGATCGACATTATCTAACATCCATTTCACTATATCATACCAATTACTGTAACATGCTTTGTTCATGACGGTCTTCATATCAAGCAATGTATGATCGACATTATCTAACATCCATTGCACTATATCTAACCAACCACAGTTACATGCTTGATTCATGGCGGTCTTCATATCAAGCAATGTATAATCGACATTATCTAGCATCCATTTTACTATATCTAACCAACCACATTTACATGCTTCATTCATGGCGGTCTTCATATCAATCAATGCATGGGAAACATTATCTAACATCCATTTTGCTACATTTAACCAACCATGATGACATGCTCCAATCATGATTGTCTTCACATGAAGGAATACTAGTTTACCTTTATTTACCATCAATTTCACTACATCTAACCAACCAAAATGACAGGATTTGTTCATTATTTCTTTCAAATCAAGTATGTCATGGTTTACTTTCTCAAGAACTAATTTTGCCAATGCTTCATTTGATTTAATATTAGATACAGTATTAGAATTTTCTAGTATTATCGTAACATCAACAGGAATCTCAAATTGATTGCTAAACACAATATTCATTGCAGTATTTATATCTAATGAGGAATGGTTGACATTGTCCAGCAACCATTTCACTATATGGATCCATCCAAACCTACAAGATTCTTTCATTACATAACTTACATCATATAATTTATCATCTATACTGTTCAGAAATAATTCTAATATACATACATGTTCTCCTTCACAAACTAAGCGTATTGCGTCTTCAATGTTCAATCTTTTATGATCAACCACAGACAACACAATTCTTATAAGTTCTACTTGTTTTCTTTTACATGCATTTTGCAGAACTTTGTTCACATTTAAAATATTGTCTGTGGAATGTTTCAGCAATATTCTAAGCTCTTCATATCTATCGTTTGCTAAAGCTTCACAAATTATGAGCATCATGTTGTCCAACTTCAAGTCAACATTTAAGAAAAGCCATTCAATTAAATCTTTGTTGTTACCTTTCCAATCACTATTTACGGCAGACATTAACACAGACGTGCAGGCCAAATGACTGTGGTCAATTTTATCAAACAAGGTCTTTACCATTTCAATTTCTTCGGCAACACATGCCTGAATTAACATTTCAAGAGTGTTCAACTTTTCCTTTTCTACAACCGTTACCATCCATTTAAAGAAACTTTTTATGCTATGTTTTCCTTCTTTGTATATTTTAGTGAACACTAATTCCATGTCCAACATGTTGTTATTAACATTTCTCAATAAACACTTCACATCGTCGATACATCCAACTTCAAGAACTTCACATGTAATTTGTTTCATATCAAATAATTGATGATTTATGTTCTTTATCAACCATTTTGAAACCGGCTCATCTGGGTCATTCCAGACATTATTCATTGCCGCAATAAATGCGGATGTAAATTCCAGCTCGTCGTGGTTAACAGTTTTACATAGAAACTGTACAACATCAAGTCTTTTGAATTCACAGGCCCTATTCATTAAATGGTTCATTTCAAATGTACTTCGGTCAATGTTGTTTAACATCCATTGCATTGTTGTGATTGGACACCTAGAACAAACTGTACTGATAACGCTCCTCATGTATTCTTTCATTTCGGACATATTCAATTTATTAACAGATTCCCATATATTGTCTAAAATCTTTTCATTGTTTTCTAATTCACATACATGTAAAAACGCTTCTGACAGGGATGCATTACAGGCTAATTTAATGTCGTCTTCAGAATTCAACACCAACTTTACATGATCTAGCAACAGAGTTATAGTTTTATTCATTTCTCTTTGCTGTGCAATACGCCCCAGAAAAAGTGCAGGTAAATATATTTTGCAAAGTCTGCATTCACCATTGTATGTTGAATAAGATTGTAAAGCATAGTCTGGCTTAAAGTAAGCATCGTGTGCTTTGTCAATCAAACATTTGATGAAACGTTCATCATTTTCTCTCATTATTTCTGAATCACACAACAACTGAATATTTATTGACAATGAATTATTAAAATATTCCGATCGTACTATTTTAATTATTCGGTCAGCAAGTTTTAGATAATGTTTTGGAGAGATTTTCATCGCGATCTCACCTTCTTTCAAGAAATAATTTTGAAGTCGTACCAATTCTCTAATGAAGTCAAAGCTTAACCTTGACAAGATAAGATTCTGATCGATTCTACTATATGATATTAAGATACTTTCAAATATAGTTTGATGCTGGAAGTGATATG
Organism: Mytilus californianus; assembly: GCF_021869535.1. NCBI lineage: Eukaryota > Metazoa > Mollusca > Bivalvia > Mytilida > Mytilidae > Mytilus > Mytilus californianus. The sequence continues at coordinate 114,470,298 of NW_026262690.1, read as the reverse complement.
TACCTCTATCGCACCGAAATGTCAGATATTTTCCTATCATCCAATCTGCAGCATCTCTAATATGGCATGTTGGAAGTTTTTCATATGAACTCCCATAGCAAGACCTTAAGATTTCAAGACATTTTTCACCGTCTATGTCTTCTGGGTCAAGAATATCTTCGTTTAGAAATATGTACACTAGTGTTATATAAGACATTCTGTCCCGACGGTTGTCAGCGCCATTAATCCTAAGTTTTTCAATTTCTTCAAATAAATATTTGGATGGGTGTTTGAAGAAACTTAAACCAAGACGAGTGAATTTTCTGTTGCCCGTAAATAGAGAGCAAGCTTCAGGGAAACCCAGAAGTGGTTCTGTTTCAACAATATTATGTAATGTTACTTGATTAATAGTGACAGCAATTTGAGGATCCAATATAGTTTCTTCAGAATAATTTTCTGGATCATTAAATTCAAGAAGACGAAAGTTATTTGCAACAAAATATTTTGAAAGTAGCAATTCCTTTTCAGTTTTGGTAATTTTAAATTTTTGTGAACTAAGATCTACTTCACACGTACCATGGAATATTTTGTGTGAGGTTAAAACCCATTGACAAGACATTCTAATTGTATCTCGTACAGTTAAAATAACCTTAACATTACCCTTAATAGTGCATGCATGTATTCTATCAATAATTTGAACATCAGTATTTTCTGCAAACCTTGTATTAGTTCTACCAAATATATCTTCAAACAATATGACTAGCTTTTCCTCGGCAGTAACAACATCTGTAAAATCATGTAGGTCTGTAAGTTTAATTGTTTCATATTCAGGATATTTGACCCGGAACTGGTGAAGTATTTCTAAACTGTTTCTACTTTTCCCTGTACCAGCTGCCCCTGTTAGTATAAGCAACGAATTTGTTTCAAGCAGTTTGATACAAGCCTGTACAGCTGGTGTCTCAACAAAAGTTCCTTCCTTCGAATGTCCTTCAATTTCTGTCTGCGTCAAACCTTAGGAAAAGATAAACAAAATAAGGTGACTATATCTAAAATGGCTTCAGGTATTGATTAATGTTATATAATAACATTAACGGTAACAATTTTATTGCCCCAAAAAGAAATTTTGATATTCTTTATACCTCCACTAGATGATTTTTCAGAGTACTAAGTATTATGAAGTCTGTGGCGTATTCTGTTCTATTTTTACTATTTTTTTTATAGGAAAAAAGGTTATAATCTAATTTATGTTTGGATTATGATAAGTTAAAAAGCAATATTGTTAACAAAAATCCAAATAGACGATTTTTTACTAATTCTAATCATAATTTTGGTAACTTTTATCAGAAGGTCTTCTGGATTTACCTTTCTTTTTATGAGCAGAAGATGGACTGATTAGGAACTGGATAGTTATATCATACAATAGGGAGGCTTTCAACTTCCCTGAAAAAATGTGTAACTCAGCAATATTATTACTGAAGTGCTAGTAGTATTTCAGGAATAACACAGTTAAACACAAATGTGATCGTGAAAGGAATTGTTCTACGAAATTGACCAGTACTATAAGGAGAACAAGGAAAATATAATTTTAACCTTCCACGTAAGTGCCGTTGAAGATTGTGAACATTTAAGACCGATTATAAATGGGTTAACATCAGTTTCTGGTACAACTTCGAGCATTAACATACATAAATTGAACAGTGTTAAGCAAATGACAAACACAATTCTAAAATATTTGTAGTGGAGAATAACATGAAGTTTCTAGATATTCTTTGTAAGGACATATTCGAAACAACAGAAGAGATAATCTAATATGTACACCCAGTTCCAAATATTGAAGACGGTTTAATTTGGTCAGATTTATAATTACATAATACATTCTTTCAAACCCTTTAACAATGATACACAAACTAACCAAGCCATTTCCTTCCATAAGCTAATTCTCAAATGGACAGGTCGGAGATCACAAATGAAAACTTTTAGAAACTTAGATATTTTAATAGAGTTCTAAATTTGATATATTTATCAAGTATGATAAATGACAGTGTTTCAATAATACATCAGTTACTGTCTATTTCAGATATTGAAAATAAATTCCTACCTTTTCAAAAGAATTCAAGCTTTTGTATATGTCATTTTGTTTTTCTTTGTTGACATAGATTTTTGTTTTTATAGTGATTAAGATTATAACACAATGTTGACTGCTGTACCCTAATTTTTGACATTTTTTTCCAATTATGTCTGTTTATTTTGCTCGAACATTGTTGTCAATATATTGAAATTCTATGTGACTGTCATACAAGTAAGAGGTTTAGCTAGCTATAAAACCAGGTTTAATCAACAATTTTGTACATACGGAAATGTTTGTATCAAGTCAGGAATATGACAATTGTTTTTCATTCGTTTGATGTGTTTGAGCTTTTGATTTTTCCATTTGATAAGTGACTTTCCGTTTTGAATTTGGATTTCGGTATTTTTGTTATTTTACTATTTATTTGAGGTACGATGCTACAAGAGAACAGTGAATTGTCCAAGAAAGAGCTGATTTGAATTTTTGTATGTGCAGGGGATCGAAATTTCGATCATTCATATACTATTCAGTGGAAGGAATGTCGTAAAATCTTCAGCGAAAAGTATTCTCCTTACTGAAAATCATGGCACAGAAAAGAGAAATACACTGTTCAAAACAAGCATTCTGAGAGTATTGCATGGCAACACATAGTCCCCTACCGGTTAAAATGCAATGTACAGGAACAAAATGCTAACTTGATCTATAACTTGTCATCATGGTCATGGTGTAAACTATATACCAAATATCAAGTCAATATCTTCAAGCATGACGAAAAAAAGTGAGGAAACTGATTATTTTAGTTAATTTTCGAAGTCTAAGGGCCAAAACTCTGCACAAAATCATCAGACCGGAACAAAATTCGAACTGTAACGTGTCATTATAAAACTATATATTTATTATCAAATCAATATCTTCAAGCATGACGTAAAAAAATGTGGAAAACTGATTATTTGAGTGAAATTTCTAAGTCCAAGGACCATATCTCTGTACAAAATCATCAGACCGAAACAAATTTTAAACTTGATCTGTAATTTGTCATGATAAAACAATACACCAAATATCAAATCAATATCTTGAAGCACGAAGAAAAAAAGTGAGAAAAACTGATTTGCCGGACTGACGGATGGACAGACAGACAGACAGACGGACGGAGTACAAACCTAAAGTCCACTCTTTGAATTCGTTGGTAGGGGACTAAAAAGTAAAGCATACCTCGGTAAATTTTTTCAAAATGCATAATATGTATTTTATCAGGTAAAATGAAAGAACCAAGTTTGAATGTTTATTTGATCATAATGTTTTAATGCTGCCTTGCCACGGCTTGATCCTGCTACTCGAAATATCGTCATCGGCCGTCTCCTGACCGGAGTGTCCCAAAGTGAATTTGATATAACTGAAGATGTTAACCAGAGAACAATTTCGCGATTGTGGAACATATACCAGCAGACTGGCTCTACCAATGACCGCCGGAGGAGTGGACGATCTCCCAAAACGATAGCTGGACAAGATTACTACATCCGGTTATTACATCTACGGAATCGAACCGTTGGCGCTACGGCCACTGCAGTTGGAATGTAACTGTTTATTTGTTCCCCATAATATATGTTCCATATAGAACAACATGGTATATAACAAAAGTTCTTGAGAACTTAAATTATATAATATTTATTCCCGCTTCATAAAATAATTTCCTGGAACATAAATCCTCATAAAATCTGTTCGTACAATGTCTAGGATGACTGGAAATTATACAATAGAATGATTTTAACTGTCATAATAAAAGATACATTTTTGTCTTGTGATTGTTTACAAAAGAGTGTAATTTTGATGGGGAATCACCTGGCCATGAAGGTTTTATTAAAAATAGTTAGGCCAGAAATATCTGTTAAATAATAAATATTCCAAAAACTTCTCTTACATAATTATTATTCCTGGAAATGCTGTTACATAATTAATATTCCCCTGTATTCCCGTTATTATTAAAAAAGGGATACCATAATATTTTGTAAATCTTGAAATGTTGTTTTGAAATGAGTATTGTCACTAAATTTTTTTTTTTAATAAATATTTGCAATTTAACGATCAAATTGTTTGAAATTTTGATATTCTTATGTGTTGTATCTCTCTATATGTCATAGGAATCCATATTTATTGCTAAAGTTCCAACATATTTGATCTACAGAATTTAATTATATAACAAAAGTTCCGATTAAAACTTTTATCATATGATATTTTATTCATTGTGCAGGAAATTTTATTTATTAAAACATTAGTTCCAATTAGAACTTTTCTTATGTAACAAAAGTTCTTTGGAACAGATAGTATGGTGGGACTTCTATTCCGTCACAGGAATACCAGGATTGCTAAGAACAGCTCACAAACAGTCCGCAACCGACTTCGGCAAAATGGCATTATACCCAGCCCAGGAGGCCGTTTTTAGGAGCAGTATTGACGCCGTTACACAGACGGGAAAGAGTCCGATCATGCAACATTGTTGAGGGGCTGAAGATTCCGCAACTGGCGAAAATTCTACTTAAGCGTTTATTCACGCTTTCTGCTGCAGAAACATGATGGAAGAATATTCGTGTATACCGGCGCAGGAATGAACGTTTCGCTTCCTCGTGTGTTCAAGAAGTGGTAAGCTTCGGTGGTGGTAGTGTCATGATGTGGGCACACATAAGCTATCTCGAATTACCGTTAAACAGAACTAGTACATGTTCAGAATAATTTAAAGGCTCAAAGGTATAGAGACGAAATTCTCCAACCTCACCTGATGCGTGTTATTGACCGACAGAGGGGTGGGGGCTTTAGTAAAATAAAATGTCTAATATCTTATGTTAAAGTATACATAGCGATTATCAGATCAATAGTATTTAATTCGAAGATATATTCTACGAATGAAGAAGACTTTAACAATCTTAACAAGTAGGATGCACAATCTATACTTTTAAGTTTTGAAGACTGATTAGAATTGATGACTAATGTCCATCAGACAATATTACATGAAAGTTCAGGACGATAATAGATCATAATATGTATACGTTATTTAGACAATTCCAACGACATCGTTCACAATTCAAATCGAGATTTAGCAGACCATCTTATGAATCATCAGAAGGCATTCTAAAGAAGATGTGTATAGCCATGTTCTGGCACATTATTGTAATTCCCACCATACTTAGTTTATATCAAAATATAAAATATGTGACATGGTTGCGACTTTTTTTTCATGAAGTCACAAATCACAAACATTAGGTTTAGAGACTAATCAAGTTTTAGTCCGTTTCTTTTTATGTCGCCTCAATAATTGGTGCTTTATTTTGTTGGTTTTAACTTTGTTTGATGGTAATAATGGAAATGATAATTATTCATAACCGTGAAATTGTTTGTATGCACTCCTTTTCCCTCTTTTTTTAGAAAGGGGGGGGGGGGGGGGGGGGGGGTCTTTGAAAGAGACAAGGCCAATTTTTCCTGGGCTTATTTCATTCATAGGGTATAAATCTAAAATTGGTCTGAAAATTGAAAATTGAAAATGACGTAATATATTGTGTGACAGTTTTATATATTCCCTTAAAATCAAAATACTATTCAGTGCTATATGTTGATGTTAAAAGCATTTTAACACAACATTGCAATGGGATACAGCCAATTTCCCCATTGCTTGTTTCACTCACAGGGTCTAATATTTTTTTTTCATATCTCTATTCTACTTCAGATTTAATATTAAAGTGTATATCATATAACCAAAATATTTTTTGATAATTTTACGCATTCATTTCCAAAAATTTGAAATGCTAATCAATGTTTCATGCTGCTGTTGAAAACATATGGATACAATTTGCAAATTTTATATGTTTTTGTCAAATTTTGCGTCGAAGGACATCGATAACCAAAACGGATTCATAAAGACAATACATAGCGTTACTTTTAGCATAATTTTGGTTTTGGTTAACGATGAGCTTCTTATACATTTTAGATATAAATACTTAAAAGCAAAAATTTGCAAAAATCGCGGTTTTGAGATATATTAAGGTGTTTATAATTGGTGATATGTTTAGAATTAAGTGACTATATTGTAAGAAAAGGATACACTTCGGGCTGTGGTACTATGAATCTAAGTAAATAAAGGCAACAGTAGTATACCGCTGTTCAAAAGTCATAAATCGAAAGAAAACAAATCTGGGTTACAAACTAAAACCGAGGGAAACACATCGACTAGAAGAGGAAAACAACGGCAGAACAGAAACACTGAAGTGCAACAAAAAAGCCAATGCAACATACATGGAAACAAACTATCTGATAACAACTGCCATATTCCTGACATGGTACAGGACATTTAAAAAAAAATGGTGGGTTGAACCTGGTTTTATGGCTAACCAAACCTCCCGCTTATATGACAATGTTAAAAATACCGTTAAAATGATAACATTACGTGACAGGAATACAGTACAAATAAATGCAAGAACACTCAAGACTGAGAAATACATACATAAATAATATAATAGTAAAGATTGACAGACTTTTTGAAAATGGCCCTGGCGTGAATTAAAATAATAGTGCTATGGTGGCATTGTGACACTTTCTTCTTTAGAGCTACTCCGAAGTGAGTTGGTGGTACCGTTGAAGTGCGATGATTACATAAACTATATTTTCATTGTTTTTCATGTTTAAATGTCAACATAAACGTCAATTATTTTTTTAGAAGTTTGTTTTTAGGTTTTTATTAATTTCAAGTTAATCATCGAAAGATGGCAGCAAAATAAAATAGGACGAATTCTCATTTAGTATGAAACTAAGGACATACATAATATGAAATATGTATTTTTTTTCATTTCAAATATTGCAAACACCGTTTAAAGGAATATACATTAAAGGTATGGATAGTATAGATGAACATAGAATGCATGTATCAGTAGGGTTCTTACAGATAATATATATTCAAACCAAACAGTATACGATTATTACATAATTCTATTGACTTATTGCATGATGATAATTCTTTTACCAATTTTTCTTCCAACAATACACAACGATTTCATCGATACAGATTCGCCATTATTGGTGAATGGAGAATAATGAATGCAAATGTATATACTAACTAGATAGTACATTTATAACTAGGAATCACGCGTCATATAGACCATCGCACATCAGCGAAAGGACCGTCACACTTAGGCGAAGACCTTTGCACTTCAGCGTCCCCATCGCATCTCCGAGTCCTACATATACATATATTATTTTACAGAATTTTGATTTTGGATAACTATGTCTTGTTTATTCATTTTGACTATAAAACCTCAAAACTGTTCAAAATCTTTCAACAAATTTCCGTTTTTGACTATCTGTAAGGACTGTAGGTGTTTATAATTTTGTGATCTGTTTAGAAGTGACCCATTATATTGTTAGAACCTTAGAGAACATTTGGCTATGATACATGCACTGATAATTTATTTAAGGACTGATAGACTTTTTTTAAAACGGCCCTGGTGTGAAATAAATTCAGGGGGAAATTGGCCCTTATGCTACCTCTTTAAACTTATTTACAACTATTTAATGCGTTCTTGTTTTTACGATAACAATAGACGCGTGCTAAGACAGCACGTATAAACGGAAGCGAATATGGATATCGTCTTAGTTGATTGATAACGCTAAAGGCAACTTGAATAAGGCCGCTAAAGACGGTTTATTATTTACATGGCCATATAAATAAAAAATTATAACACATGAACATTATGTTGTTTCAAGTAGCGTTCTGTCTTATAAATTTAGGGCCTGTTACTGGTATTATACAATCATGATGTTGATTTTTATGTAAATTTATGTCTCGGACATGTTCAATAAAATGCTTCGCTGGGGCGCAGCTTGATACGACCGCAGAGGTCGAACCCTGAACAGTTGGGGCAAGTATGGACACAACATTCAAGCTTGATACAGCTCTGAATTTGGATTGTTATTAAATATTTGACACAGCATAGGTTTCAGACACAGAAAGAATGTGGTCTAAGAACTTGAATTTTTTTAATTTACCTATTATGGTCCAATGTCCAAAATCAAAATACATGGTTAGATTCAGCATATCAAAGAACCCCATATATTCAATTTTTGTTAAAATCAAACAAAGTTTAATTTTGGACCCCAACTTGGACAAACTTGAAAACTGGGCCCATAATCAAAAATCTAAACACATGTTTAGATTCAGCATATCAAAGAACCCCAAGAATTCAATTTTTGCTAAAATCAAACTAAGTTTAATTTTGGACCCTTTGGACCTTAATGTAGACCAATTTAAAAAACAGGACTTAAAATTAAAAATCTAAATACACGGTTAGATTCAGCATATCAAAGAACCCCAAGAATTCAATTTTTGATAAAATCAAACTAAGTTCAATTTTGGACCCTTTGGACCTCAATGAAGACCAATTTAAAAAACGGGACCCAAATTAAAAATCTAAAAACACGGTTAGATTTGGCATATCAAAGAACCCCAATAATTCAATTTTTGATGAAATCAAACAAAGTTTAATTTTGGACCCTTTTGACCTCAATATGAACCAATTTGATAGCGGGGCCCACAAATAAAAAATCTAAATACATGGTAAGTTTCAGCATATCAAAGAACCCCATACATTCAATTTTTGTTAAAATCAAACAAAGTTTAATTTTGGACCCCAATTTGGACCAACTTGAAAACTGGGCCCATAATAAAAAATCTAAACACATGTTTAGATTCAGCATATCAAAGAACCCCATATATTCAATTGTTGTTGAAATCAAACAAAGTTTAATTTTGGACCCCAACTTGGACCAACTTGAAAACTGGGCCCATAATAAAAAATCTAAACACATGTTTAGATTCAGCATATCAAAGAACCCCAAGAATTCAATTTTTGTTAAAATCAAATTAAGTTTAATTTTGGACCCTTTGGACCTTAATGTAGACCAATTTAAAAAACAGGACCCAAAATTAAAAATCTAAATACACGGTTAGATTTGGAATATCAAAGAACCCCAATAATTCAATTACTGATGAAATCAAACAAAGTTTAATTTTAGACCCTTTTGACCTCAATATGAACCAATTTGATAACGGGGTCCACAAATAAAAAATCTAAATACATGGTTAGATTCAGCATACCAAAGAACCCCATATATTCAATTTTTGTTGAAATCAAACAAAGTTTAATTTTGGACCCCAATTTGGACCAACTTGAAAACTGGGCCAAAAATTAAATCAAAAATCTAAATACATGTTTAGATTCAGCATATCAAAGAACCTCATATATTCAATTTTTGCTAAAATCAAACAAAGTTTAATTTTGGACCCTTTTGACCTTAATGTAGACCAATTTGAAAACTGGACCCAAAATTAAAAATCTAAATACACTGTTAGATTCGGCATAACAAATAAATAAATGTGATCAAAGATTTTACAAATCTAATGCGCCATACTGTGCAATTAAAGATTACTTCTTGAAATTTTTCAATATTTGAAAGGAGTAGGTCCAGTAAGACCCCTTTTTGGCCCCAAAATATAGCAGTTTTACAAAATTGTTAAAATGTAAACTTTTAGCTATTTATTGGAAAGAAGAATACTTCTGTTACATAAATATGGGCTGTTTTTGACAATACAATACACATGTATCGGGTACTAACATCATTAAGTCATGCTAAATTACTGAAATCTTCACAATTTTAGCATTTGAGTTAATTTTTAGACGGTTTTCGTCTTAAATGGAAGTGGCCGCATTCGTGTTCATTCTTAATATTTAAATGTAAGTTGTATTTGATGTTAATACATATCATATATAAAGGTCGAGGATGAACACGAATGCGGCCACTTTCATTTTTGACAAAAACCATCTGAAAAGTGTCATATTATGACATAATTGGTAGATTTTTAATATTTAAGCCTGAATTTGAGCGTCTTTAGTGACTAAATCGGCCCAAATCTTTCAGATAAACTAATTGAATCTACTAAAGTAGACACTTGAGTGTTTAAAAAGTGTCCAAAATATTTCATCAGATGAACCTGAAATTTGAGGCCAAATTCGGCCCTTACCGGACCTACTCCTTTGAAAAAAAAAAATATTTGAAGAATAATTCTTTTTAATTTCTGAAATCTGAAATGAGAAAAAATTGACCCCCCACAATTTCTTTTTATCCCCCCCCCCCCCCTTTTTTCCCCCAAAAAATTCTTTCCCTCAAGATATGGTCATAATCTCAATTCAAATTTCCAATGGAGTTGGCAACCATAATTACCCATTTAAATTTACCATAGTGCTAACTTAATCTATTTTATAATAGAATTAAAAATATAGTGTCAAATCTTTCATATGGATTTTTTTGTAAAAAAAAAGATGCAACATTTGCAGATATTTTTACTGGTCTTCCTTTATAAATATGCATTTCTTTAAACATAATTTAAAAGCAGTGTTAGGGAAGTAACCAAAACGTTGTATTTGGATTACCTCCCTTACACTGTTTTAAATTATCTTTATTGATCATTAACCAGTACTTTATACATAATTTAAAAGCAGTGTAAGGGAGATAATTTCAATGATGTATTTGATTTATCTCCCTTACACTGCTTTAAATTATGTTTTGTACTAAAGTATTTGTCCATTTACCAGGACAACCTTGTTTTTCCCCCTTTTTTGCCCCTAATTCCTAAACGGTTTGAGCCATAACCCCCAAAGCAAATCCTAACCATCCCTTTGTGGTATGGAAACTTGTAGTATAATTTCAGAGAGATCCATACATCGTTCCACAGTTATTGTCTGGAAACTAGAAAATGCTTATTTTTGGCCCTCTTTTTGGCCCCTAATTCCTTAACTGTTGGTACCATAACCCCCAAAATCAATCCCAACCTTTCTTTTGTGGTATTTAACCTTATGGTCAAATTTCAAAAAGATCCATTCACTTAAACTAAAGTTAGAGTGCGAAAACCAATGTGTCTTCGGACGACGACGCTGGACGACGACGACGACGACGACGCCGGACGACGACGACGACGCCAACGTCATACCAATATACGACCACAAAATTTTTTTGCGGTCGTATAAAAACCAGTGCAGATTAACTATGTATAACTATACTGTTGTTTTAAGATTGGGTTGATGAGAGTAAAGACAAATAAGTTAAAATATCTAAAACAATTTACTTAAATCGTCACCACAAGAAAAGAAAAGTAAAAGAAAAAAGGTGGTCTACAACCCAAGTGTTTGTGAACAAGAATAGAATTGAGAATGGAAACGGGGAATGTGTAAAAGAGACAACAACCCGACCGAAGAGCAGAAAACAGCCCCAGGCCCACAATGGATCTTTAACGCAGCGAGAAAATCCGCTGAGGCGGGCTTCAGCTGGCTCCTAAGGTAGCAATACACAGTTAGGAGAAAAACTTAAAATTGACATTCATAATTTTTAACCACCCTCTTTCCCTTGCTTTCTAACAAATAAGGCTTTATGTTTGTGTTATGCATGTGCATATATATGGAATCTTCCATAGATTTTATTTCCTATAGTTTTAATGGTGAAATATAATCTCTTTTTGGTATAACCATGGCAACAATCTGCATTTTTTCGATACAACATATTGCAAAAGGGGGTGAAAATGTCCCAAAAGTCCTCAAAATTTGGTCCAAAGGATAATTTCAATCTATTAAAGTGATACCTTTCCTGAAACCATAGACATCTATCTATCAAGAGGTCCAAAAAATTATCCTATGCATTTCTGCTCATTTTTCCATAAAATATAATTGAAAATTTCGAGGGTCAAATCTTTGTTGAAAAACACTACAATAATTTCTGGAACTGTGAGCGGTTCGGATGTGAAAATATGTACTGTCAAACAGAAAAAATGCCCATAAAACATGCAAAAAACAATCTTGATGTTCATATAAACCCACTTGGAAGGCTATATTATTCTTCCGCTATCTAAAAATCAAATCTCAATTAAACTAATCGCAAGATTATGCCTCCACTATATGAAAATCAAGCACAATCCCTGCCGTTAGGGGTTTAGTATCATGCCATCATAAATTATACGAGAAGAACAAAACCCGTATCATGCCAACGACTGGTTTTAGAATAAATGTGTTTTTTCCGATGCAAAGACCCTATGAGTGAATCAATATTAATTTAAAAAAGTGCCATCTTTAATGACTTGACAACAGTATCGTAACAATATCCCTTCTGAATAAGTCTGTTTAAAGGTTTGGTAAGCTTTAGCGGTGAATGACGACATTTTTATGTATATAATATTACCATAAAAGATGGGATGTGAAATAACCGAACGTATAAGATGTCTGCACGTTGATTTATATTTACTTATGATGTACTTGAACCGATGATAAAATTTAGTAAATGTTTTGACTAGTTTGTGATATCGAAAACCCTGGTATAATAATTTTTCAGTAATAAATAGAGATTTCTTTCGTTAAAATCAAATACCTTGTGACATACACGAGCGAATCGAACAAGTTGAGATATATAAACACCATAAGATGGTGACAAGGGAAAAATGGATAATTAACAATAGGAAATGAAAAATTATCTCTCTAATCGTTTTGGTATTAAGCTCCCCGTTAAAGATATAGAAATCAAGATCCAGGAAAGGGCAGTGTTCATTGTTAGTATTAGCTTTATTTAAATATCTTTTTATTAATATCTTCATGTGATTTCAATTTCCATTGTAATTAATATTTCCAAGGGCATAACTCGTTCAAAATATTGATCAGCACTGATTTTCGAATTTGTCCAAGATGTTGCTAATATAAACCTATGATATAAGTTTTATAAAAATCAGGCAAGAATTGTACAAGTGAGAGCGCTAACAAGACCAGACGGACTGACGCACGGTGTTTCTATGTCCACCGCAACGAGTGGCGCGGGGGACAAAAACCCATAATGCGCTTCTTTTTTTTGCAGAGTATATCTAAATTAAATATTTTCATATTTTCTTTCAAAATATTTCTAATCTGGTTGATAATCATATTCAACATTTTGAAAAGTAACTCTTTTTTTTTACAAAACCGCTTTACTAAAATAACATATGTACCGAAATGATTTTATATACTTTCATATTTTCTTTCAAATCTGGTTGATAATCATATTCAACATTTTGAAAAGTAACTCTTTTTTTTTTAAAAACCGCTTTACTAAAATAACATATGTACCGAAATGATTTTAATTGTATGTTCATTTATGTACCATTGTTAATCCTCTGATCGAGATAAAAAAAAAGGAAATAGTTTGAGATCTAAAAATAGTTTAAGCCCGCCATATTTACATGTCCCAAGTTGACATCTCGTCAACTGTTGTCTTATGTCATATCTTCATACTTTAATGTTATTTTTTTATGATGGCAGAAATTTTGTAGCTTTCGATTAATTTATTCACAACTTTGAAAGATGTGGTAGGTTGAGAGCTTTACATATTAAAACACCATATATTCAAAGAAAAAGTGTATCTCGTCTTCAACTTTCTTAGCAGACCATTTTTTTTAATTTTGTTGTGAAGGGGAATATTATGATTAAAACTAGACTTCACTACACAGACTTATGAAACCTTTTTTTAGCTCAAATATAAGCCTGTATACTTTGGTCTCGAACATCTCTGAAAAGACAACTAAATATCGAAATGCCAATCTTGTGCAGTAGAATTGGTACCGTTACTGTTGTAATACCCCGAAATGGTTGATCAGAGTAAGAATATGTAGAAAACTAAATCACTGTTCAGTTTAACTTCTTTGGCAGACCATTTTCTACAAATTTTATTATATATATCTTCATCAACAGCGAGGTCATAAACATGGAGCAAACACGCTCACCTTTCTATAAGTTCAAGACCATCCCTATCATTTGCATGATACAGTTATTTGACATTGTATACTTGTAAAAAGATGCCAAGGTACAAATTAAGCATCATCAATCCTATAGAAAAGACAAACCTGGCAAAAAAAAAAGAAATGACGAAAACACAAAACAACAATAACAAGACACTATACACAAAAAATCAAAGATTATTGAGCAACACAAACCCGACCAAAAATCCAACTCATGAAGGGTAAGAAGCTCCAGCTTCACTGGAATCATCTATCGAGGTACTCATTACAAGTAAAACACTCATCAAAGATACAAGGCTTATAGATTGGTACGCCAGACAAGAGTTTCGTCTACATCACAATCATCAGTTGCTCTTGAATCCTTAGGGCTAGAAAAACCTTTGTTTTGAAGAATTTCTACATTTAGTAAACGCTAAATACAAAAGTGATGACTAATGGGCTATACCAAATACGGTTATAAATCGCATTATTAAAATCAAATTCGAGGTGAAAAGTGACGGATTGTTGTGCTGACAAGTAGAACACATCTGTGATAATCTGTGTCACAGATATTCCATAACGGTAAAATAAATGCGATTTTAAGTCCTTTTTGTCATAGCTTGGACATTGTAAGAGGTATCCAAAATCATTTGTCGTACTCCAGATATCTCCCGTCAAGATTTACACTATGGATATAATTATCCGATCCAAAATGAAAATAATCTTATACAAAAACAATCTTCAAATTAAACGTGCTAGTCACTTATAGCTTGGCATATGCATGGACTATCAGACTTAAATGTAAAATAATTACTATATTGGCAGCACCAGCTCAGTAGCCAGTACTTTTGTTGTTATAAAATTTTGGAAATTATCTTAAATAAAGAAATGTATTTGAATTTTCCTCCATGCATAGCTCTATTTACATGTTAATATTTGGCTTCCTTTTGGTATTTTTTTGTTTAATCAGCAATTCAACGTTTGTTTAAGATTTCGAACTTTCAGATATTTCGGCCCCAAGCATCATTAAATAGACATAAAAAGTAGAGACGTCAACTACCGCAAGAGGGAAATAACTGGAGGTAATAGACTTGTCCAAATTCTTGACCATAATCTTTCTTACGTTACGTCGCGTAACAGGTCAATGACAAAGCGTCGTTCAGGAATGCAATGTGTGCGAGCTAGGGGACCACATAGATGGCAAAAAAGAACTACATATAAGGATATTTTTGTAGCAAAATTATAAAGGAAACACTAAAAAGACTATTCGTAGCGTTTAATTTGTTAACTTAGGACTGGTTCGTAAGAATACAAAACAATAAATATTTTAAAACATTTTTTTTTCTCTTCTCCAAATGCATACCTGTCATCTGACCCGTATCCTGCGGGTGTGACCCGAGATTTTCACAACTCTGAGTGTTCACCCGGGATACCTGCCGGGTCGTTAAATAACCCAAGAATTCCGAAAATGAATCGTTTTCACCCGGATTCTTAAGCCTTCAGACTGATTTCATAAGTGATTTTCCTTTGAAATACCGGCAAATTCGTAATTCTTCCTGGACAAGAAGTTCAACTAGCTGTGTAAACTCAAATTAAGTGACCCATTTTAGTGCATGGCTTCACTTGACAGCTTTGGTGTCAAACACACTGTTAATTAACACCAATTACCTTAGCTTTAGGTCGTAAATAATTTGTGTATTTCAAAGTTGTTTCACAAAAAATTTGAGTTACTTCCCCTTTTTTGTCACCTTTCAAAATATACTCCTTAAATTTATGTTTATTTTTGTAAAAAAGATTACATCTAAAACAAATTGAATGCAAATACGTATTACACTATTACTTTTCATTATTTTTCTACCTTAGTACAATTAGAAAATAAATAGTTGAAATTATTTTTCTTATCTCTACTTCCTTTAAATGTTTAACTTTTTTTTATACTCTAACATCAACCAATCTTTAAAGAGTGAATAAAACTGTACAGATAGATGCACAATGAGTGTCTTCTGACTGGTGAACTGATTATAATACAAGACAGTGGGGTTATGTTTGGCTTGAACTGTTAAAGTATTTTATAAAACAACAATATATCAAAATCATAAGTGCATTGCAACAATAACAGTTTTAAATTATTATCAGTTAATACTTAACCATTGGAACATGTTTTGGATACTGTTTGTTTTAAAATATAAAAAACAAGAGGCTGTCAGATAGACAGCAAACCGGATTTTCCTGCAAAGGTCGAACCCTGAACAGTTGAGCAAGTATGGACACTACATTTAAACTTAAAACAGCTCTGAATTTGGATTGTGATTTAATATTTGACACATCATAGGTTTGTGACACATAATGAATGTAGTCAAAGAACTGATATATTTGAAATTGGACATTTAAATACCTATTATGGTCCAATATCCAAAATCTAAGTACATATTAGAATCAGCATATCAAAGAACCCCAAGAATTCAATTTTTATGAAATCAGACAAAAGTTTAATCTAGGACCCTTTGGTTTGGATCTCAATGTGGACCAATTTGATAAAGGAGCCCACAATCCAAAATCTCTCAATACATGGTTAGATTCAGCATTTCAAAGAACCCCATAAATTCAATTTTTGTTGAATCAAACAAAGTTTAATTTTGGACCCTTATTTAGACCAACTTGAAAACTGGGCCTAAAAATCTAATATTTAAATAGAGTTTAGATTCAGCATTTGAAAGAACCCTATAAATATATTTCATTTATGTTGAAAAGAAACACAGGTTAATTTTATCCATAATATTTTCTGCGCAAATGGAAATAACTCAAACTGGATAAATAGTTCTCTAAAATAAGATATGATGCAATTTTTCAAATTATAATCAATAATATAATAACAACAACCAGTGATGACTAAGTTCCCTAAAATTAGATATGATTTAACACTCAAACATTGTTAGAATCAGCATATCAAAGAACCAAAGAATTCAATATTTGATGAAATTAAACAAAAGTTTAATTTAGGACCCTTTGGACCTCAATGTGGTATTATCTTATTAATAATGAAAAGCTCAACCGTTTATAAGTTCTTAAACAGGAGGGGGTGGGGTGACCCAAGGGGACTCAACATATATTTCATTTGATTTGTTTTATTCTCCCATACAAGAATATATATGGTTTCGGGGTGGGGATCTTGACCATTTACAAGTTTTTAAAAAGAAGGGGGGTGGGGGTTACCCCAGGGAACTTTCCCTCAATTTCATTTGATTTGTTTTATTGTCCCATTCAAGAATATATATGGTTTAGGGGTGCGGATCTCGACCGTTTACAAGTTATTAAAAAGAAGGGGGTGGGGGTTACCCCCATGGACTTTCCCTATATTTCATTTGATTTGTTTTATTGTCCCATACAAGAATATATATGAATTAGGGGTGGGGATCTCAACCGTTTACAAGTTCTCAAACAGGAGGGGGTGGGGTGACCCCAGGGGACTCGCCTTTTATTTCATTTTGATTTGTTTTATTGTCCCATACAAGAATATATATGGTTTCGGGGTGGGGATCTTGACCGTTTACAAGTTTTAAAAAAGGGGGGGTGGGGGTGACCCCCTGGACTTCCCCTATGTTTCATTTAATTTGTTTTATTTTCCCATACAAGAATATATATGGTTTAGAGGTAAGGATCTCGATCGTTTACAAGTTCTCAAACAAGAGGGGGGTGGGGGTGACCAAAGGGGACTCGCCTTATATTTCATTTGATTTGTTTTATTGTCCCATACAAGAAAATATATGGTTTCGGGGTAGGGATCTTGACCGTTAACAAGTTTAAAAAAAAGAGGGTGGGGGTTTCCTCAGGAGACTTCCCCTCAATTTCATTTGATTTGTTTTATTGTCCCATTCAAGAATATATAGGTTTAGGGGTGGGGATCTTGACTGTTTACAAGTTCTCAAAAAGAAGGGGGTGGGGGTGACCCCAATGGACGTCCCCTATATTTTCATTTGATTTGTGTTTTCTCCCATACAAGAATATATATGGTTTAGGGGTGGGGATTTCGACCGTTTACAAGTACTCAAACAGGAGGGGGTTGGGGTGACCCAGGGGACTCACCTTTTACTTCATTTGATTAGTTTTATTGTCCCATACAAGAATATATATGGTTTCAGGGTGGGGATCTTGACCATTTACAAGTTTTCAAAAAGAAGGGAGTCGGGGGTTACCCCAGGGGACTTCCCCTCAATTTCATTTGATTTGTTTTTATGTCCCATTCAAGAATATATATGGTTCAGGGGTGGGGATCTCGACCGTTTACAAGTTATCAAAAAGAAGGGGGTGGGGGTTACCCCAGGGGACTTTCCCTCAATTTCATTTGATTTGTTTTATTGACCCATACAAGAATATATATGGTTCAGGGGTGGGGATCTCGACCGTTTACAAGTTATCAAAAAGAAGGAGGTGGGGGTAACCCCCTGGACTTCCCCTATATTTCATTTGATTAGTGTTATTGTCCCATACAAGAATATATATGGTTTAGGGGTGGGGATCTCGACCGTTTACAAGTTCTGAAACATGATGGGGTGGGGTGACCCAAGGGGACTCGCCTTATATTTCATTTGATTTGTTTTATTGTCCCATACAAGAATATATATGGTTTCAGGGTGGGGATCTTGACCGTTTACAAGTTTTCAAAAAGAAGGGGGTGGGGGTGGTCCCGGGGACTCCCCCAATATTTCGTTTGATTTGTTTTATTGTCCCATACAAGAATATATACGGTTTAGGGGTGGGGATCTCGACCGTTTACAAGATAAAACTCAAATTTATTTCCATGAACCAGTAACAAAACACCAAAATAATTCTCTAAAATTAGATATGACTTAACCACTCATAAATCTCTAAAATTAGATATGATTTTATATCTATCAATTAAACACATCACTTCAAAACAAATAACTCAAACTTATTTTTATAAACCAGTAAAAAACTAGCAAAATACTTCTCTAAAATCAGATTAATGTTATATCTATTTCCATATTATAATCAAATTTAATAAATAGTTGCTAATATTGTTTCTTTCATGTGTCAAAAAATATTACAGATCTGCAACTTATCTATCAATGTCAAAAACTTTATCTCATAATAAAAATAGATTATTATCTAATTAAAAACAAGTTCAGATTCAGCACTTGAAAGAACCCTATATATATTTAATTTATGTTCAAATATAACACACACAAACTGATTAATTTTCCCAGGGGACCTGCCCTTTATTTCATATGATTTGTTTTTTTGTCCCATACAAGGATATATATGGTTTAGGGGCGGGGATCTCGACCATTTACAAGTTCTTAAACAGGAAGGTGGGAATGACCCCAAGGAACTCACCTTTTATTTCATTTCATTTGTTTTATTGTAACATACAAGAATATATATGGTTTCAGGGTGGGGATTTTGACCGTTTACAAGTTTTTAAAAAAAAGGAGAGTAGGGGTTACCCCCAGGGGACTTCTCTTAAATTTAATTTCCTTTATTTTATTGTCCCATACAAGAATATATATGGTTTAGGGGTGGGGATCTTAACCGTTTACAAGTTTTCAAAAAGAAGGGGGTAGTGTTTACCCCCGTGGACTTCCCCTATATTTCATTTGATTCGATATATTGTCCCATACAAGAATATATATGGTTTAGGGGTGGGGATCTCGACCGTTTACAAGTTCTCAAACATGATGGGGTGGGGGTGACCCCAGGGGACTCGCCTTATATTTCATTTGATTTCTTTTATTGTCCCATACAAGAATATATATGGTTGCAGGGTGGGGATCTTGACCGTTTACAAGTTTTCAAAAAGAAGGCGGGTGGGGTTGGTCCCGGGGACTCCCCCAATATTTCGTTTGATTTGTTTTATTGTCCCATACAAGAATATATATGGTTTAGGGTTGGGGATATCGACCGTTTACAAGATAAAACTCAAATTTGTTTCCATGAACTAGTAACAAAACACCAAAATAATTCTCTAAAATTAAATATGACTTAACCACTCATAAATCTCTAAAATTAGATATGGTTTTATATCTATCAATTAAACACATCACTTTTCAAAACAAATATCTCAAACTTATTTCCATAAACCAGTAAAAAACTAGCAAAATACTTCTCTAAAATCAGATTGATGTTATATCTATTTCCATATTATAATTAAATTTAATTAATAGTTGCTTATATTGTTTCTTTCATGTGTCAAAAAATAATACAGATCTGCAACTTATCTATCAATGTCAAAAACTTTATCTCATAATAAAAATAGATTATTATCTAATTAAAAACAAGTTCAGATTCAGCACTTGAAAGAACCCTATATATATTTAATTTATGTCAAATATAACACACACAAACTGATTAATTTTCCCAGGGGACCTGCCCTTTATTTCATATGATTTGTTTTTTTTTGTCCCATACAAGGATATATATGGTTTAGGGGCGGGGATCTCGACCATTTACAAGTTCTTAAACAGGAAGGTGGGAATGACCCCAAGGAACTCACCTTTTATTTCATTTCATTTGTTTTATTGTAACATACAAGAATATATATGGTTTCAGGGTGGGGATCTTGACCGTTTACAAGTTTTCAAAAAAAAGGAGAGTAGGGGTTACCCCAGGGGACTTCCTCTAAATTTAATTTCCTTTATTTCATTGTCCCATACAAGAATATATATGGTTTAGGGGTGGGGATCTTAACCGTTTACAAGTTTTCAAAAAGAAGGGGGTAGTGTTTACCCCCGTGGACTTCCCCTATATTTCATTTGATTCGATATATTGTCCCATACAAGAATATATATGGTTTCAGGGTGGGAATCTTGACCGTTTACAAGTTATCAAAAAAAAAGGTGGGTAGGGGTTACCCCAATACAAGAATATATATGGTTTAGGGGTGGGGACCTCGACCGTTTACAAGTTCTTAAACAGAAAGAAGGTGGGGATGACCCCAGGGGACTTGACTTTTATTTCATTTGATTTGTTTTATTGTAACATACAAGAATATATATGGTTTCAGGGTGGGGATCTTGACTGTTTACAAGTTTTCAAAAAAAAAGGGGTGGGGGTTACCCCAGGGGACTTTCCCTAAATTTCAATTGATGTGTTTTATTGTCCCATACAAGAATATATATGGTTTAGGGGTGGGGATCTCAACCGTTTAAAAGTTTTCAAAAAGAAGGTGCGGGGTTTACCACCGTGGACTTCCGTTAAATTTCATTTGATTTGTTTTATTGTCCCATACAAGAATATATATGGTTTACGGGTGGGGATCTCAACCGTTTACAAGTTTTCAAAAAGAAGGATTTGGGATTTACCCCTCGTGGACTTCATCTATATTTCATTTGATTTGATATAGTGTCCCATACAAGAATATATATGGTTTCTGGGTGGGAATCTTGACCGTTTACAAGCTATCAAAAAGAAGGGGGTGGGGGTTACCCCATTGGACTTCCCCTATATTACATTTGATTTGTTTTATTGTCCCATACAAGAATATATATGGTTAAGGGGTGAGGGATCTTAACCGTTTACAAGTTCTTAAACAGGAAAAAGGTGGGGTGACTCCAGGGGACTCGACTTTTATTTCATTTGATTTGTTGTATTGTAATATACAAGAAGAAAAATGGTTCAGGGTGGGGATCTTGACTGTTTACAAGTTTTCAAAAAGAAGGGGGTGGGGTTTACCCTCGTGGACTTCCCCTAAATTTTATTTGATTTGTTTTATTGTCAAATACAAGAATATATATGGTTTCAGGGTGGGATCTTGACTGTTTACAAGTTTTCAAAAAAAAAAGTGGTGGGGGTTACCCCAGGGGACTTCCCCTAAATTTCAATTGATTTGTTTTATTGTCCCATACAAGAATATATATGGTTTAGGGATGGGGATCTCAACCGTTTACAAGTTTTCAAAAAGAAGGAGTTGGAATTTACCCCCCGTGGACTTCATCTATATTTCATTTGATTTGATATATTGTCCCATACAAGAATATATATGGTTTCTGGGTGGGAATCTTGACCGTTTACAAGCTATCAAAAAGAAGGGGGTGGGGGTTACCCCAATGGACTTCCCCTATATTACATTTGATTTGTTTTATTGTCCCATACAAGAATATATATGGTTTAGGGGTGAGGGATCTTAACCGTTTACAAGTTCTTAAACAGGAAAAAGGTGGGGTGACTCCAGGGGACTCGACTTTTATTTCATTTTATTTGTTTTATTGTAATATACAAGAAGAAAAATGGTTTCAAGGTGGGGATCTTGACTGTTTACAAGTTTTCAAAAAGAAGGGGGTAGGGTTTACCCTCGTGGACTTCCCCTTAATTTGATTTGATTTGTTTTATTGTCAAATACAAGAATAAATATGGTTTAGGGTGGGGATCTTAACCGTTTACAATTTGTCAAACAGAAGGGGGTGGGGGGGGGGGGTTAACACAATGGACTTCCCCTATATTTCATTTGATTTCTTTTATTGTCCCATACAAAAATATATATGGTTTAGGGGTGGGGATCTCGACCGTTTACAAGTTCTCAAACAGACACGCTGGGGGTGACCCCAGGGGACTCACCTTTTATTTCATTTGATTTGTAACATACAAGAATATATATGGTTTCAGGGTGGGGAGCTTGCACATTTACAAGTTTTCAAAAAAAAGGAGGTTAGCTGTGAACCCGAGGTCTATCCAAATATTTCATTTGATTTGTTTTATTGTCCCATACAAGAATATATATGGTTTAGGAGTAGGGATCTCAACCGTTTACAAGATAAAAGCACATTATCAAATTGAAGGGGGTAGGGGTAAGAATATATATGATTAACGGACACTTAATTATCTACAAAATGTCTAATAATGAACAGGAAATTCCAAACTTCATTTATACAGTAATACTAGTAAGTTTCAAACTGTATATATACAGTCCGACAGATCTTATCAGAAAACAGAAATTTTTCAAATAAATCTGTCACTCCAATGATTATCATATGCTAAAATATTTCCAAGATCTAATTAAAAATGAAAATAAATCATTATCATATGCTGAAATATTTATAATATCGAATTGAACAGAACTATGGTTGTTTAACATAGTACTCTAACATAATTAATAATGTAATTTTCAAAATGTCTAATGATATAGCTTATAATCATTACCACTTAGGAAATAGATAATTTTCAAAAATATCTGTCACTCCAATTTTTATTCTGAGATAAGACAAATCATAACAGAATAACAACAGTAAAAATTTAAAAATTCTACTTTTGGATATTAAAAATGGCGATAACTCACAAAGGAGATATACTAAAATCTTGAAAATTAATAGAGACCTTCATTAAGTCCCAGGAAACAACATATTTAAATTTGAAAAAAAATTGTTAAAGCGTTTTCATGTTATTGTGCGGACACTTTTTGGCAGCCGCCAAACCGCCCAGCCGCATATCACCATTTTAATAACCGATATTTCCTTCGAAAATCCGGTTAAAAATGTCCCCTAAATACTTTAATTCAGCTTGAAAAAAGTTCGTTCGCGTTTTGACCTGAGATTTTATTCTTCTATGCAGGTCATGACCTGCATTTTCATTTTCATAGGTTGACAGGTATGCAAATGTCTTAATTTTTACATATATTTTCCTGTGTTGTTTCTGGTGGTAATGTACTGTCTTCATGTCATTGTCCCTAAATCTGTTTTTTTTCCACATTGATACTTTGAAATTTAGTGTCCTTTTTAAAGTTTTGGTTGGTTTTCAATGAGTTGCTTTTCGTTATCGTATGTTTTGAATGTGTGTTTTGTTTTTATATGATATATAAAAAAAATGGATCAAAATTTCCGTCTGATTTTTCCTAAATTAAATTAAACAAAAACTTGAACTTCGTAGCATTGCTATTGAAAATGTCTGTACTAAGTGCAGGATATGCCAGTTCTCTTACATGTTGTTAATTTATTAAAAACTAACAAAAATTTGACTTTGTTGGTGACGATAGCCTTGAGAATTTAATATTTTCAAATTTGTTTTTCAAATAAGAATAGTAGACAAAACAAACTTAGGTATTTTATTTCATAAAAAGCTCCTTTCTTGATGGACATAGATGTTTATTGGATTCTCCTTCGTCGATAAAGACAACCTCAGTTATAACAATGGTTGGCTTTGGACAGACTATAATTATCCTTATTAGTTTCATTATAACAATATTCCCTGATTTGTTCATAGAGATACCACGGTCTTGCTACATTTAATCCTTTGGGTGTTAAGGTGTTTGGCATAATAGATAGTGAAATTATAATGTTCTTCTTTATAAACATATTGGTGATAATAGGTTCTGAGTCACATGATTCTTTACATGTTACACATCTGTGTTTTGATGAATCAATAATAAAGTGCTGATACGTGCTTATATGCTGCAGTGTTTTGAAATACTGCTGAAGGTATTGCTTCCAATTATGATATATGACAGGTTTCTCCATATCCTTGACTAACTGGGCAATATTATGGCTGTTCCTACTGGACTTGATGATACTATCTGAAGTCTGCAAAATAATAAAATATAAAATCTATTACATCAGTAACAAATATTGTACATGCAGTATGTTTTGGTTTAAATGTAGCCAGAAGAGACAATACATTCAAAAAGGGTTGAGCATACTTTTTTCCTGCAATGGGTATAGGATGCATACATGTATTATCTTTCAATTGAATAATTATATTTATATGGTTAATCAGTGACACACTGATAAGACTCAGTGACAGATCCAGGGGTGAAGAGGGAGTGTGAAACTCTCCCCGCCCCCATCTACCCCTTTGATTGCCGGAAAAATCATGTTTTTCACAATATATATAATGTATGGTATAAAATCAGCCAAAACTTTTTTAACGCCACACATTTTGGGGGTAATCAATTATTGGAAATTACACCCCCTTTAAAAAAATCCAGGATCCGCTCCTGAAACTTAAGGTAGTCTATAAAAGCAAGCATATTCAGGAATAAGATAAGTTGTGATGATAACAGAAAATAATCTTTCGTATCCTTGATCTATCTTTTTGTAATTCTTTATTGAATTATCATAATTATGCCAAAATATTTAAATATGTTTTTTCTTATGTACATGTATTTTGACATTATTGCATTTTTAAGTGTTGACACAGTTAAAATCTAGTACTTTTTATAAGAAAAATGTCAATAAAAAAATTAAACAAAAACATGATATGATATGAAATCTTAAATTAATAAGAAAATTAATGTGAATGTTGTTTGTTCGTAATAAATGAACTCATTCTGGTTTTAATTTAGTATCTATATTGAAATCAAATATTTTAATGAAAATAGAATTATGATACTAACTTAAGGGAGCCTTATAAAGAAAAAAAAATGTTATGTTAATTTGAATTATGCATAATATTTTTGGCATCTACATGTCCTTATAAAATGTACACATTTATAAAGTCACTTTGAATTTTACCTCACAAATTTTATCTCGTTTACCTTGACCTACATTTTCCTTTTAAACTCAGTTTAGAAGTAAAATAAAAAACACAATTTAACACAAGTTTGAAATTAATGTCATTAAATATGTTTAATGCACTTCATTGCACTTTGGTGAAATTGTGTTTAAACAGCTTTTTCACAACAAATATACCTCAGAATTGTACTTAGTGTATTTTTGTTGTTGGGATGTACAAGTACCCGGCCACGTCCACTCTATGTTTTTGTTATATGTATTTCTATTTGTATCCATCTGATGAGTTAAGCCTTTTTCAACTGATTTTTATAGTTCGTTCTTATGTTGAACTGTTACACCACTGTCCCAGGGGGAGGGGTGGGATATGTATGTTCATTGTTGAAGGCCGTACGGTGACCTATAGCTGCTAATTTCTGTGTCATTAGGTCTCTTGTGGAGAGTTGTCTCATTGGCAATCATACCACACCTTCTTTTTTATACATATATAAAAATGAGGAGATGTGGTATGATTGCCAATGAGACAAGTATCTAATAAAGGTAAAATAAAGGGGTATAAAGCAATTTAAGGCACTGTATGGCCTTCAACAATGAGGAAAACCCATACTGTAAAGCTAGCTGTATTAAACAGTCCCAAACATAAAACATGTGAAACAATTCAAACGAAAAAATTAACGGCTTAGTTTATAACAAAACAATTATGAATAACAAATTAGACAGACATGATCATACGACAACCACTGTACCACAGGTTACTATCTTTGGACCACCCCAACCCCCAACCCCCCAAAAACCCCCAAACCCTCCCCCAACTTCAGACAGTGGTGTGACAGCCCAACAAATGAACAAACTACAAAAATTACTAGCAATTGGCTAAACTGAAAAAGGAGGCACACAAACCACAAAAAGAGTCAACGTACATGTACATGTATATATTAAATTGTGGTTTTTTTTACAGCGGATGACCTTGAGAGGTCATTCCGGTGTTATGCTGGCGCAGAAATTGTGCACACGGCCCTTGCATTTTTAAGCACCCATCACTTCGTGTAAATCGTATAAATACGCGGACATTACCAAATAAATATCGAGTGCAAAATAACATTCCTTATCGCTTGTTATATATTAATTTCATCAATAAATGTTCATGAAAATATTTTTTAAGACCATAGATAAATGATATGAAAATGTTTTGTTGTGAGAAATATATATATATACATATATCAGTAACAAATCATGAATACCGAAAATTTGTGTTAACGCATGCGGAAGAATATCTCGAGGACGTTTCTATGTACCTTAACCTAACTTACAGGTATAGAGATATGCTTTTTTTTATGAGACAAGTGCCTGTGACCATCCACCAGAACTTGCGGTCATCCGATGTTCAGTACTTCAGTACTTTGATTAACTCTTTACTTCTAGGCTGAGTTAAAAGGACAGTTTATAGGTTGAGTAAAATAAAGGCAACAGTAGTATACCGCTGTTTAAAAGTCATAAATCGATTGAGAGAATACAAATCCGGGTTACAAACTAAAACCGAGGGAAACACATCAACTATAAGAGGAAAACAAAGGAACAACAGAAACACTGAAGAGCAACAAAAACAAACGCCAACATACATAGACACGAACTTAACAAGATGAAATTTTAGGTCTAAAATTACAAAGCGACTTTATAAATGGGACATATAGGTGCTATTATGATATGCATATGTAGATGCTAGTCATGCTACATGTAGTATAATATGCATTTTCAGACTATAACATAAAGACAATGATAAAGATGCAGTTTTCAGATTGGTGCTGTGAGTACAAACTGTCTGTTAATTAAATTCATAGGTGTTCCAAATTTAACTTTAAACATGTTGCTAAATATCTGATGCATAAATGTTGGGGAATATATTTTCAGAGAAAACTGGCTAAATCCCTCTTTTTCATACTAATACTAAACTGCAATTTTGTGCTTTCATCATAAAAAGTAAATATTTACATGATAGAACATCATTATGCCATTTATGCAGCAGTGTGGTAAAAAAGTGCATATTAATTTATAAATGATTTAGAGTCAATAACATTTCATTAATTTCATGTGAACATAGATTTCTACATTTCTACATGATTACATGTATATTATGCATACATTCTTGTTCTAAATGGATACATGTCATATGTAAGTTGTCAGTCCCATTTTCATTTACTTTAGCTGTTTAGAGGGGTACACAGCCTGAGTTATCACAACATTTATTGATTTTACATAATTATTTTATTTTATAAACATGATAAATAAGATAAATAAAAACAGAAAATGTTGATATTCAAATATATGTAATTTTGTGTTGCTCACTTATTAGTTTGTTTTAATCTGATTTTAATTATTCATTATATTTACCTGTATCTTGGCTGTCACCTGGGAGTTTGGTATCGTTTTCTTTGCTGGAAGAGCATTAATCCCTTTATTTTGTTGCAAGCTGAGCATGTACATGTGTAAGTAAATCACGTTTTCAGTACATGGTTTTGATACCACTTTGTTTGGAAATCTTTAAAAAGAGCGTAAACCAGCACTTTTGTATTTCACTTCTGCGGCATATGTTTCATGAATTCACGATTTTCTTCATTTGACGGATCAATTTGTATAAAAAGATCATCCTACTCTGACTCAGGTCAAAGGTATTACAAAACAGCGCCAACATCATCGTTTAGATTATAACATTGACAACTTTCCATCTGGGCAAAATATAATTCATCAAAAAACCGTAGCTCCTCAATAAACTTTCATCCTGTTTATTTGTTAGTTCCGATGGGATACTTGAGCAAAATGATACAAAACTAGCTTGAGACTCTTGGTATCAGGTCCGTTTGCGCCCAATACACTTTCGCACCTACACGTTCGCCCCCTAAGTCCGTTGGCACCCTACACGTTCGCACCCAATTTTTATTCAAATTCCAGTTGAATTAATAGATATTTTTTATATGTATATACCAAAAAAATTATATTTTCCTGAATGAAAATTGGGGAATTATTATATGAAATGTTTTTTTTTAATAATTTGATGATTAATTATTAAATGTTAATTATGTATGATTACTGCTAATTGGTATTTATACACAGCTAAATTTGGTATTATTGTTGTGTGTTTGAAAATCATGATTGTTGTTTTAACTTGCTTTGATGTAAATACTGCATGTTTTTAGCTTGGTATGAGTAAAACATTGAAGATTTTAAATGAAAAACATGAAAGATAATTGTTTTACCAGCTTGGCCCCTTTGATGAGGGTCGTAATGGGGATACCTTCATGACGAATAACGGTAAAAATGCTTGCCAAATGACGTTAACGGTAATTTTTGGTGCATGACGTTAAAATGTACACTTGCTTTTAGACGATAAAAAAATCGACTGATTTTGACGAATCACGTTAATTTTTTCCCAAAAATAACGGTAACGATAATTATTTGAGCCCTCTGACGAATCACGATAAGGATATTTTGACGAATCACGGTAAAATTTTAACCAATTTGACGCTAACGGTAGCCGAAAATAACCGTTTGACGCCTGACGGTAAAGGGCATTCCTACCCTCTTTGATCTCTTTTTGATTTGGAATAGTGCATGATCGGATGAGCTTAAATTTTATTACTGTTGATATTTATGATGTTTGTTTTGAATAATTGTTGGAATGTAAGATATCAGGATGAAAAAAATGAAATATATATAACTTATGTTCTTCTTTACCCTCATAGTGTACCTGCAAGATTCTTTTCATATGGAAATAAATGAAATTGAGAATGGAAATGGGGAATGCCCTGTATTGTAACTGATAGCTATAATACAACCTCAATTATATGTATACAAGTACACAAGTACATGTTGGCACCTTCATTCTTCTTTACTCATGGAAATAAATGCTCTGTTGGTACTTTGTAGCTGACAATTCAGCAAATAAAGAAACAATGAAAAACAATATTTACAGCAATACAAATACACTAACCAGAACATGATTAAGATTTATGCAAAACAAAAAACGTTGTCGGAATGTCACTTTATTTTGAACCAATGGAAAAAAATTTATTTATAGCAATACACTAACCAAAAATGATTTAAGATTTATTCAGCTCAAAAAAAAAGTTGTGAGAATCTCACTTTATTTTGAAACAATGAAAACAAATAAATTTATAGCAATACACTAACCAAAACATAATTTAAGATTTATTCAGCACAAAAAAAAACAAAAAAAACAAAAAAACGTTGTGAGAATCTCACTTTATTTTAAAACAATGAAAACAAATATATTATAGCAATACACTAACCAAAACATGATTAAGATTTATTCAACAACAAAAAAAAACCCGTCAAAATCTCACTTTATTTTGAAATAATGAAAAAAATAAATTTATAGCAATCTGAGACTACAATAACACAGTGTTATAGTAGTCTCAGTAGCAATACACTAACCAAAACATTGTCAATGTATATTTGTTCCGCCTAACAGAAGTTCCACTGGAAACTTTGTTATAAACAATGTCATAATATCTGTTTTGTTGGAACACATATTCTATACCATTTATTCCGTTAGGAACATTTACTGTAATATTTATTCCAGTGGAAATAATATCCCAGAATATTGTTTCCATTTGGAACTTATATTATGAAGGAACTTCCATTCCGTGACAACATGACTAAGATTTATTCAACACAAAAAAAAACGTTGTCAGAATCTCACTTTATTGTGAAACAATGAAATTTTTTTTTTATAACAATACACTTACCAAAACTCGTTTCAAAATTAATAAACACAAAACCAATAAAAAGGGTGCGAACGTGTAGGGTGCGAACGGAATTCGTGTGCGAACGTGTTTTTAGGCGAACGGACCAGGATTCGAGACTTTTTCACTTTGTCAACTTTCGTTTTCGGTAAGGGAAGTAACTTATAATATAAACAGGCTAAAATACGGAATTGTGTTAAAATGAATATTGCGGACTTTAATATGTAAGGACAATTACGAAATACGCACACATTGTAAGCTGTACATGTTATATAATTAGTGAAGTAATATTGTTTTTAGGAAGCGAGCAAATATTTTGCAGGTGCTCGTCTACGTTAACTTTGCAACGTTATAGTCAAAATTTCGTTTTACCGCATCTGGG
This sequence comes from Mytilus californianus, assembly GCF_021869535.1. Lineage (NCBI taxonomy): Eukaryota > Metazoa > Mollusca > Bivalvia > Mytilida > Mytilidae > Mytilus > Mytilus californianus. Next base: position 114,439,835 of record NW_026262690.1, on the reverse strand, counting down.
CCCATTTTGTCAGACGTCGTCACATATGCCTAATCATTTAAAATTCGGGAATGTATGTCCATATTGCATAGCTCTTGGTTCCTTCTTAGGGATTCGCTTTTCTTTGTTCTCTTTTGACTTTATTAGCTCTCAAACGTTTGTTTTAGGTTGTGGGCTTTCAAATGTTTTGGTCTATAGCATTGCTGAAAAATGACCTATTGTCGAAACGTGTATCGAGTGCAGTTAAATAGATACCGTTTATTGCTTTTGTTACCACTGTGTTCATATCTTGCTGGTTGACCGTTAGTCCCCTATAGTCTCACCAGCACAATATCAGGTACTTCGATCGGTACTGTCATGAAAATATGGATATTAATTTATTGAATTTTTGGAGATACAATTTATACGATGCATGATGCAGCAGTTTAAAAAATAATAAGACAAGTTTTTCTATGCGTATAAGAATTTAAAAAAATAGCGCTGCTAATAATTAAGTATCAGTAAACATGGCTGAGAGTGGTCATTTTATATTTCTAAACAGTGTATTTAGATATGGAATATGGCTATATCAACCAGAAGGTAACATACAAACCAAACTGCAGCTACTTGTAACTTAAAATAAAATTTAAGCAATATATTAACTCAATTTTGCATTTAGAGTCCAACAGCATTCAAGTTGTAAGAAAATTCGCAGGTAGTATATATTTTACTCATGAATAACTATGAATTAAGAATCAGTTAAAAGAGAGGCGAAAGATACCAAAGGGACATTCAAAATAATAAGTCGAAAATAAACTGACAAAGCCATGACTAAAAAAGAAAAAGACAAACAGACAAACAACAGTACACAAAACACAACATAGAAAACTAAAGACTGAGCAATACGAATCCCACAAATACTGGGGGTGATCTCAGGTGCTCCGGAAGGGTAAGCAGATCCATGACTTTGTATGCAGGCGCTGCTGGAATGTTGCTACATAGAAATGGAAAGTTCGCAATTGGGAAGCTGAAATCATCTCTTTTGTCGTAAAGTTTTGTTTTCAACCGAACCTCATTGTCAATATATAGATGTAAGTCAAGATATGAGGCAGACTTAACTATATCTGTTGTATCCTTAATCTCAAGGTCGATGGGATAGATGCGTACATAGTCACCAAATTTTGAATTATTCAGTGAGAGAACATCATCTATATAGCGGAAAGTAAGGTAAAATATACGAAGTATACGGATAAGGTTACATGTACCTTATCTGAAGATGTGCAGTTGATGTATCAGTAGCTCACACAGACAAGACGTGCCCACAAATGTTAAAATGTAATAAAGTTAAACAGTGACATCAATTTGTATTGGTGTTATATTTTTCTCAATTATATCTTACCTATCAGTCGAACTCTTTTAGAGACTTCTGAAACGATTAAAGTACAATTTATAAAATGACAAAAAGTTACGTCTTTACTTGAATCAAACATACCATTTGGCAAATTATATTACAAATCACAATGTTAGCTGTTTCAACCATTATTTTCTGTTTCTTATTGGTGTTCTGAAAACTTGGAAGAATGAGCTCATATTGTTTCTTATAAAGTCATACGCCAGAGCGGATTATCTACTTTCTTTCTACAGTTTTTAGATTTTATTTGTTTTTATCTTTACTATGCGAATTATTCATCGGATTACTTCCTTGATCTATGTATTTAAAAAAAACTTTATTAACAGATTATTGTCTTTGAGCAGCTAGCATACCGTGTTTTTTTTTTTTTTTTTTAAATCATGGATTATTTATAATCTTGGCTGTGAAAGAGAAAACCTTTTTTAATATTTTACCCACCACATTTCGAGACATATTCTTTTACTTTCTTTGTTTCCGTTTCAACGCTCTTCAATCTGTCAGATGTACATTGTATTGATTCGTCAAGTTTTTGTACATTAGCCGCTATGTGTTCCTCTGTCTTTTTACTGGATTCTATCATGAAACTAATTGTTTCTGTTTTTTCTTCAAGTTTCTGTAGCTTTGCAGTTGTATGTTCATCTGCCTTTTGACTTGATTCAACAAGGTTCTCTGCAGTTTCTTGTAGTGCTTGCAATTTCACCAACGCTTCGTCCGCTGCGGTAAACAGTTGCATTACATCCTGAAGAAAAGTTATTATCGGAATATCTACTTGATTTCTACTACTTTATTGCAAAATGAAAAATAATAATAACTCCAAAAGTAAAACATAATTCTTGCATGATAAGACTTTAACCAAAATCGAATGAGTCTGTAATTCAGGACCCATGAAAATGATGATAATTATGATGAGGATGAGGATGATTAATAGCTGTTTAACGTCCAGCAGCAAATTTAAATGCATAATCAGCACGTGAACAAGTTCATATAATATGACTAGCATATACTTAGAGAAAAATAACTTATAATTTTTACAGTATAATAGCATAAAATTTACGTGAATTCCATATTTTCCGAAATGGAGTCTAGCGGGCTGATATGAAAAATTTATAAACTGCTTCCAGCTATTATCGCATGCCTTTCCGTAGCGTTATCACATGGCATTCCGGCGTTACTCGGCAAATTCCGTTACGTTTTCAGTGAAAAACATAGCAAAGTAAGGTACAAAACAAATATAAGGAAACAGGAAAATACATAACGTAAAGTGCAAAACAAATGATACAATAAATGCATTTTTCAAAGTTTCAGCATAATTTAGCAAGTTACCTTTCAAATGTTGACTTTTCCAAACAGTGTTCATTATGTTTTGTTGAATTTTTATTATCGTCAATATAAAAATATATAATACTGTTGTTTTTCTCCTCTGTTGAGGCAAATGGCCCGAGAACACAGTTATTTCGCAGTGCATTTCTTTTAGACAATAAATTCAAGTTAAAATAAAATGCTCCACTAGGCGCAGCTTGATACGACCGCTGAGGTCGAAACCCTGAACAGTTAGGGCAAGTATGGACACAACATTTAAGCTTAAAACAGCTCTGAATTTTGATTGTGATTGAATATTTGACACAAAATGAATGTGGTCAAAGAACTGAAAAATTTGAAATTGGACATTTACCTATTATGGTCCAATGTCCAAAATCTAGGTACATGGTTAGAATCAGCATATCAAAGAACCCCCAAGAATTCAATTTTTGATGAAATCAAACAAAAGTTTAATTTAGGACCCTTTGGATCACAATGTGAACCAATTTGATAAAGAAGCCCAAAATCCAAAATCTAAATACATGGTTAGATTCAGCATTTCAAAGAACCCCATAAATTCATTTTTTGTTGAAATCAAACAAAGTTTAATTTTGGACCCTGATTTGGACCCAAAAATCCAAAATTTAAATACAGGTTTAGATTCGCCATTTCAAAGAACGCCATATATATTCAATTTATGTTGAAATCAAACCAGGTTTAATTTTGGACTCCGATTTGGACTAACTTGAAAACTGGGCCCAAAATCAAAAATCTAAATACCTGTTTATTAATAGACAATATGAGCTTAGTTTTTAAAGGAGTTTTCTTCCTCCAAAGTAAATAAGCAATAATATACAGTATTTAGAAAATAAATGGGGAATGTGTCCATTGGACACAGATGATGACTCCGCTTGCACATAATGTTATAAAGGGACATAACTCAAGAACCGTAAAAGTTTTTAAATTTCTACTTGAACTGAGTTTTGTGGTAAAAAGCATTGTGTATTTTCATAATATTTGGTTGAGGCAAACTTAAGTTAGAGAACGCAAACGAAAAATTCAGAAGTTTTCATCTGTAAAGGGGCATAACTCTTGAAGGGCAAAAAAGACGCCACCAAATTCGTACTTGAACTAAGTTTTGTGGTAATAAGCATTTAGTATAAGTTTCAAAACATTTGTTTGAGACAAACTGAAGTTAGAGAATGAAAACAAAACATTCAGAAGTATTTCATATGTAAAGGGGCATAACTTTAGAAGGGTAAAAGTGACCCCACCAAAATTCAAACTTGATCTGTGTTTTGACAGACAAGGGTAAAACTTAATAAAGGGCATAATTATTTTGTACAGAATAACAAACAAACCTACCACAAATATCTTCAAACGATTTACCAAAGAAAAGAATAAAAATAATTTCCAAAATATCATTTATCATTAATACAATGTCTTTAAAAAATCTATAAAACTTATCTGTAATTATCTTCAAAATATCTTATAATGAACAGTAAATTTCATAACTATATTTATACATTCCTACAGTGCATATCATCAACAACACTTAGGAAACACAGAATTTTCAAATAAATCTGTCACTCCAATTATACTTGTGTTATTGATAATTACCAGTCCTACACACAGCTCTCAAATTTAAAAGTTTTAAACAACTACTGTTCAGATAAAAACATCATAAAACTTTAAGTGGCTGTCAACATTCATTTAATGAAATTTGTCAAATTTGTTATTTATCAGTAAAGTTAACATTACTCAGGTTGGTTCAGTTATCTTACTAGCTACAGTGATAATTTCTATATCCTTTGTGATAAAACTAGATGGCATTGTTTTGTTCAAAACACGAAATATAATTTCAGGTGTATATATTATTCACATGTTATACATAAAAGAATAAACAATTTCATGACTTTTTGTTTTGGATGATGAAAAACATCAACAGAAAATAAATGTTTGGTATAAATATTTCAACTAGTTATAATAAATAAGAACATTTTAAAGCAAGATATAATTTGAAAATGCCATTTGTCATACAGATGTGAAGGTCATCTTTTCAGTTATTTTGCACTTACATTTATCACACAATTCAAGTTACTTAAATAAACAACAAAAAAGGGGGGTTGGAAAATTAAAATAAATTTTTCATTTCAAATTTTACAAATGAATAAAAATTCCAGCATTGTTTTTGTTCAAAACATGAAATATAGTTTCTGGTAAACAAAAAACGGGGGGGGTTGTTAGAAAAATTAAATAAAATTTTCTTTAAATTTTACAAGTAAATAAGAATGTCTGGATTCACAATTTATTCTTTTAATAAATTCCAATAAGTCTCTATCAGAGTCCCCGCCCCCTCCACACACACACACACACCTCTTATTAATATTTCAGGACAAATGTAATTGTCATCTTAATATTTAGTCATATTAGAAACAACATTCTAATTCTGTGCTGACAAATCTTTTCGTTAATGTTTTGTGCTTAGCGGAGAAGCAGCAAATACCAATCTTATTTTGTCTTGACTTAGGAACCAGCCACCTCCTACCCTATTTGAATCACAATGTCCAGATTCTAAATTCCATAGTTAAGATGTCAGTGTTATATAAACATCCTGTTTGTAAAAGATTACAATTAATAACCATGAAAATATTCAAATTCTAAATACATGTTGTATTCAGCATATCAAACAACCACATTGTTTCATTTTTTGTTAAAATCAAACTAAGTTTTATTTTGGATACTTTGGACCTTTATGGGGTCGAGTTTGAAAACGAGCCCAAATTAAAAAAATTAAACATTGTTAGATTGCACACATTAAATAACACCAATGATTTAAATTTTGAAGAAATCAAACAAAGTTAAATTTTGGACCCAAATTTCGAACAACTTTGAAAAGCAAGCACAAAATCAAAAAATCTAAAACACTGTTGGATAGACCATATCAAATAACACAAACAATTTAATTTTTGATCAAATCAAACAATGTTCATCCGGAATAATGTGCCCAAAATCAAAAATCTAATTACAGGCTGAGATTCAGCATATCAAAGAACCCCAACCATTCTTTTCTTCTTAAATCAAAGAAAGTTTAATTTTGGACCCTTTGAACCTTAATGTGGGCCGACCATGCCCAAATCAAAAATCTAAATACACGCTTAGATTCAGCATATCAAAGAACCCTAAGAATTCAATTTTTTTTCAAATAAAAAAAAGTTGTATTTTGGACCCTTTGGACCTTGATGTGGACCAATTTGAAGACAGGCCTCAAAATTAAAAAAAAATCTAAATACAAATTTTAGATTCAGCATATCAAGGAACACCAATAATTTAATTTTTAAAGAATTCAAACAAAGTTTAAATTTGCACCCTTTAGACCTTAATATGAATCATTTCAAAAACAATCCCTGAAATCCAAATAATAGATACCCAATTAGATTCAGCATATTAAAGACTCCCAAGAATTCAAGACTTTTGAATTAAACCCCATTGAAATTGCTTAAAAATAAAGCAATCTAAACTAAGTCTTGGTTTTGGCCCCTTTTAACTAAACCAATAGGGTCATAACCCCTAAAAGAAGAGAAATTTTATAAAGAAGACAATGGTTGAAATGATTGGTGATCAAGGTAATCATATATCATACCAATCCAAGATTCTCTCAGAACAACATAATTTTTATAAAAATTTGTATTAAGAGAGAAAAATTGATTGTTCACATGACCTGTGTGAGGGTAACTTGACATATGAGGAATGTGCTTTAGCATTGAATAAGATGAAAAATGGAAAACTCCCAGGAAGCGATGGATTAACTGTCGATTTTTTCAAAGAGAGATCTTGGACCATTTGTTTATCGATCATTATTCTATGGATATGAGTCTGGTCTTTTTTCAGATTTTCAGTATCAGAGTGTCATAACTTGTATACCAAAAGAAGGAAAAGATAGGCGATATATTAGTAATTGGCGACCTATCAGCCTATTAAATACAGACTTAAAATAACTTCTGCAGCAATAGCAAACAGAGTCAAGTCTGTATTACCATATATTATTAGTGACACTCAAAAGGGATTTATAAAGGGGAGGCTCATTGGGAAGAGTACTAGATTATTATACGATTTGATGCTTTATCTTGAATACCACAACATGAGTGCCTTACTTTTATTGGTTGATTTTGAAAAGGCATTTGACTCTGTTGACTGGATCTTTTTACAAAAAGCATTAAAAAGTTTTAATTTTGGTCCTTCGATGTGCAGATGGTTCAAGACTCTCTACAAAAGTGCCAAAAGTTGTGTAATCAACAATGGCCATTTATCAAATTTTTTCAATCTTGAGAGAGGTTGCCGACAAAGGGACACGCTCTCCCCTTATTTGTTTGTATTTGGTGTAGAGTTATTATCTTTGAAACTGAAGTCCAACCCCAATAATCATGGTATCCTCATAAATGAAAAACAAACACTATTAAGTCAGTATGCAGATGATACTTTTCTTACTTTAGATGGTAGTGAAACATCACTACAAGAAAGCCTCAATTGTTTTGATTCTTTTTACATGTTATCTGGATTAAAAATGAACAAATCAAAGACAAGAGCTTTGGTAACAAAAAATATTCTGATCACATATTGTGTCCTAATTACAATCTTATGTGGTCACATACAAACTTTAGACTGTTAGGAGAAGATTTTTCTCTTGATTTAAAATGTATTCTTGATATTAATTTTAGAAAAAGATCAAAGAGGTTTCAGCAATAATAAAAAGCTGGCAACATAGAAAATTAAAATTACTAGGTAAAATCACTGTAATCAAGGCTCTGGTATTGCCAAGACTGATTCATTTGTTGACCGCTCTGCCGAATTTACCTCACTCACAATTAAATGAACTGAATGCTATGTTTTTTAATTTCATATGGAATGGTAAGACTGATAGAGTCAAGCGTAGTACTCTTATTGCAAATTTTTCACAGGGAGGATTAAATATGGTGCATTTGCAGTCTTTCTGTACATATCTTAAATAATCTTGGGTAAAGAGATTTTTATCAAATTCAGACGGTTCTTGGCAGAATTTATTACTTACAGAACTAAAACAGTGAAGTGGTTACAGAGTCTTTACATTACAAAAGGATAAGATTAAAGAAATTTCGAATTGCTTAAAAAATCTATTTTGGAAAGACATATTTTATTGTCTACACATGGAAAAGCCTTATTCAAAGTTATGTGTTCCAGAAATTTTATCCTTGGATATTTTAAACTTTATACCAGTATCTGAATACCCTGTTTATATGAAATGGAAGTTATATGGTATACAATTTATAAAGGACATTGTAGATAGTCAAAGCAAATCATTGTTAACATTTCCACAAGTAAGACAAAAACTTAATATTGAAAATGTTTTGATATACTATAGTTTATTATCTAACTTTCCAAAATATAATCAAAGATTATTGTGATTTAAACTTAGAAAATTTTGTTCCTTTTGATGCATTTTCTAAAAAAGATCTTGGAAAATAAGAAGTTAAAATTTGTATACAGAGATCTTGTAGATAAAATATGCATACTCCCATATGATATTTTTTTTTTAAATGGGAGGAAGTAACAAATTCTGAAATCATAGAATGGTCTAAGTATTTTTCTCTTCTGAAAAGATGTTGTAGAGATACATATTGAAAGAATTTTCAATATAAAGTATTACATAGAATTATACCTACAAATACATTTTTATATAGAATTAAGTAAAAGGAAACAAGTCATATGTACCTTCTGTAATGAGGAAGAGGAAACAATAGAACAGTTATTTTATGATTGTAATGTTACCTACAATTTTTGGTTGTCATTTTTACAGAAAATCAAATTATTTGATGAGCAATTCAGCATCAGTAAGAAACAAATTTTGTTGGGATTTATTACTAAGAGTTTGTTTATAAATTTGTTAATTATTATAGCTAAAAACTACATCTTCAGAAGTAAGTTAAGAAATATAGCTCCTAGTGTAATACGACTTAAAATCAGAATAAAACAATACCAATCTAATGAATTTTATATTGCAAACAAAAATAATAGAGCAAATGCTTATGAAAGATTCTGGTCCCCACTACATACAATATTTTCGTGATTTATTATCATTTATACTTTAAATTATACTCTAGTGAGCAGTTGATATTTGATTTGTACTTTATATATAGACATGCATGCATACTAAGGGTAAGATTGCAGTGACTGTGTGTTAGTTGTGAGAGAAAGTGTGAGTGTGAGTAGCTTTTTATTTCTCCAGTAACTATATTCTTGTATTGTGAATATGAATTTTACATATTTTTCAATGTTTACCCCGGAAACCATAGTCATGTGGTGATTGTTGGGGTATTGTAAAATCCTGACTATTGAAAAACAAATAAAAGATAAAAAAAAAACAACCCTAAAATTAATCCCAAACTTTATTTTATGGTATAACACCTTGTGGCACCATTAAATAGCAATATCTAGACTCAAGTTATTGTCCAGAATTCAGAAAATCCTAGTTTTTTGGCCCCTTTTCAGTCCCTTATTATTTAACAGTTTTGACCATGACCCCCTAAAATCAATCCCAACTTTCCTTTTGAAGTATGGAACCTTATAGTAAAATTTCATAGAAATCCATGCTCTAATACACAAATTAGTGTCCTGTTTTTGACCCCTTTTTGGTCCTTAATTACTAAACAGCTACAACAATAACCCCTAAAATAAATCCCAACCTTCCTATTGTTGAATGGAACCTTGTGCTTAAATTTATTACAGGTCTATACAGTTAAACTCAAGTTATTGTCTGTGAACCAGACAAATAATTATTTTTGTTAGGCCCTTTTTGCCCTCTAATTCCTAAACAGCTACAATCATAACCCCCAAAGTGAATCCCAAGTTTCCTATTGTAGAATGGAACCTTGTGCTAAAATTGAAGAGAGATCAATACACTAATACTCAAGTTATTGCCTGCAAACTAGAAAAATAGTTGTTTTCAGCCCCTTTTCGACCCCTAATTATTAAACCGTATAGGCCATGACCCTCCAAAAATCATTCAAAACTTTCCTTTTGAAGTACGGAACCTTGTAGTAAAATTTCATTCCATACTCTTATACACCAATTATTGTCCTGAAACATTAAAAATGCTTGTTTTGGCCCTTTTTTGGCCCCTAATTCCTAAACAGCTACCACAATAACCCCTGAAATAAATCCCAATCTTCCTATTGTGGTATGGAACCTTGTGCTAAAATTTAATAGAGATTCATACACTTATACTCAAGTTATTGTCTGTGAACCTGACAAATAATTGTTTTTGTTAGACCCTTTTTGCTCCCTTATTCCTTAACAGCTATGACAATAACCCCCAAAATTATCCCAACCTTCCTATTGTGATGTGGAACCTTGTACTAAAATATTGACCAAATAAATATCTCTTATACTCAAGTTATTGTCTTAAAACCAGACAAATAATTGTTTTTGGCCCCTTTCTGGCATCTAATTACAAAACCGCTAAGACAATAACCTTCAAAATCAATCCTAACCCTCCTCTTGTGGAATGGAACCTTGTACTAAAATTTCTTCCACATCAATAGACTTACACTAAAGTTATTATCTGCGAACCAATTTATTTTCCATGAACCAGTAAAACTGACCTTTTTTGGCCCCTAATTACAAAACCGCAAGGACAGTAGCCACCAAAAACAATCCCAACCATCCCTAAGTGGTATGGAACCTTGTGCTAAAATTTGATAAAGATCCATGACCTTATACTTAAGTTACTGTCTTCAAACCAAAATGTCTTCAGACGCAGATGCACACAACACCATAACATAATACTTCCGCAAATAAATTTGCGGTCGTATTGCGGTCGTATAAAAATCGCACCTGCTCTATCTCAAAAAGATTTGTACAGTGTAGTGTACTACTATTGTGACAAATAATATAAAAATTATAGAAAAGTCTACCAGCTTTAACTCAAAATATTGACAATTATATGTAAAAGGGGTCTGAAATTCAGTTTGACAGCTTCAGACTTACATATTTTTGACCTTTTTTAACTGGACAAAGTTACTACTTAACTTTAAGATTCAGTACCAAAAATTTTTTAACATGTAATTTCATCCCCTTACTTAATATTTCATGCATAAAATATAAATAAATAAATTTGGAAAGTGTATGAAAAAAAAGTTATACACTGTCCACACTAGGGACTATATTTGTAGACAACGAAATCAAAGGACGATAACTGTGTCCTCGGACCATATGATAGAAAGATTTCATATCGGATGTATTTACATTTGGCGTCCGTCGTCCGTAAACTTTTCATTTTTTGAACTTCTATTTGAGAACCACTTAAAAAGATCAATATAATAAACTGTTATCTTTCTCCATTGTTGAAGCATATGATAAAAAATTCATAACATGTCATTTTTCATATCAGATGTATTATCAGCCTTCGGCTCTTGGGCTGATATTGGACATTGGGATGATAATACATCTGATTTGAAAAATCCCATGACATTATCTAATAATATCAACCTCGGTGAGCCGAATTGTTAACATGGCAGTTCACAAGATAACAGTACGCAGGGAGACATGTCCCTCTACCCTTACACCTTATTCTGACTCCGAGCCGACCATTCTTTGCTCTTTTTCCTTAACGCCCCGTACTTAGCGGAGAAGCAGCAAATACTAATTTTAAAATCGTCGGTCGAGGTTCAAACCCACAGGATCTATGCTATTGTATAACAAGTTTAAGCAAGAGTACTATAATTATAATCCCAAAGCTTAATAATTGAACTACAAACGCACCAATAACTGGGCACGAGGGTCCTCCAATGTCTAATAGATACAAGAGAAAATAGCGAGAAATCACCCCCTCCAAAAAAGAGTCAAAAACATTTAAAGAGCATGCAGAGATAAATAGATAAAACTTTATAGTTATACAACAACCAATCCAATCTTTCAATGTATTATAATGCATACAATAAATTTTTGATTTGATAATTATAAACAAATTTAAACTTACACTTTTCATTTCTAATAAACTGTTTTGATATTGAACAAGGAGGGAGTGATCCAAACTTCTGTGGTTCACGTCATTCAAAGCAGTTTTAAACTCTTGCTCTTTTCCACAAACTATTGCTATATCTAATACTGCTTTTTCAATATCATTCTTGTACCTGGTATAGTCTGTACCACTTATCCTTGCTTCCTTAGTGTGTCCGTAAACGTTGTTTCTAATTTTCACGAGCACTTCTATTGATATTCGATTTGAACAACAGTACTCGAGTACACTTTGTTGGAGAATAGGACCAAGGAGACCTTGGTTGATACCAGATATTGCAGAAATAGAACAGATACAGTTCGTAACGCCAGTATGTGACCTTTTCCGACACAATGGTAGCCCAAAAGAGGCAATAAACATAGCATTCCACTGTTGTGTATTTACTATCTGGCAATTAACAGGAAGTTGAAAATGATTTGGGCAATGGCAGCATCCTTTGTTATATTGCCACAGATGATATATTAGATGTTTGTTCTGATTAAGAAAATTTTCAAACGAGATTCCTTTAAATTGCAAACAACTGTACCAGAAGACATCGGTACAGCAATTAACAAGAAGACATCTTGCTAGGGTCAGGTCAAGGACATCAGTACCAATTCCTTTGTTTGCAAGGCTACAGCAGAAATCTGGTCCCCGTCTATGTCCACACATCTTGGTTGCTTTATCGAACAAAATTTCCATCTGTGACGGAAATATAATCCTATTTCTTCGTGGTAGGGAGCTTCCTGGTAAACATCTACAGCACCTTCCATTGTTGTAGCATAGATGATAAATTTCATGCTGACTTTGGTTCAAAAATTGTTCAAACGTTAAATGCTTGTTTTGTAAATCCAACTCAATAAGGGATATTAATGCAGCTTTAGAATGGTCGACGACTAAAATGGCATTTCTGAGAAAATTCTCCCGTTCCTGTTCTGTAGTTGTCATGACATCCTTCAATATAAAAACAAAAATAAAGTTTGATTTTCCATGCTAACAGATCATAAAAACCAGTATGAATAAAAGAACACAGTTCCAATGTCCCCCGCGTTGCACATATTTTATCTATCCAAGGTACAAGGGCAAAAGCTAAACAAACTTTTTATTAATATCTTAAGAGAAATGAAGGCTACAGGACAAATGCAATGCGATTTAAATTAGAATTTATATTTCCAAGGGACACAACTTGTTAAAAATATTTGATCAGAACTTATTTTTCAAAAGTGTCAAAGACATTGCTGATATAAATCTATAATGTAAGTTTCATAAAATTCTGACAAGAATTGACCACATGAGAGCGATCACATTACAATTTTTCATATATTCAATATTTTCAAGGGGCATTCCTCTTTTAAAAATGATTAGATCGTCACTGACTTTCGAACTCGTCAACGACATAGCTGATATAAACCTATGATGTAAGTTTCATAAACATCTTCCAAGAATTGAACACATGAGAGCGCTAACAAGACCGGGCTGACGGACGTTCAGTATTTCCATGAACCCCGCAATGCGTTAAGCGAGGAATAAAAACAGAGGAGAGGATTTATTCACGTGACATAATTAATGGGAAATGTTTTCATGAACGACATATGTATAAATTACGTACAAAGATACCAGGCTTATAATTTGATACGTCAGACACATGTTTAGTCTACAAACACCCATCAGTGCCGCTCGAAACAAAGCAGTTGGACGTCAAAATAAAAAAAAGGAGAAAGGCTTAAAAAAATAATATAAAATGCTTCGCGGAGCGCAGTTTAATACGACCGTAGAGGTAGAACTCTGAACAGTCGGGCCAAGTATGGACACTAAATTCAAGCTTGATACAGCTCAGGACTTGGATTGTGATTAAATATTTGACAAAGCACAGGTTTCTGACAAAGAATGAACGTGTTCAAAGAGCTGAACAATTTATAAATTGAAGTTTTATCTATTATGGTCAAATATCTTAAATCTAAATACACGCTTATATTCAGAATTTCAAAGAACTACATAGATATTCAATGTATGTTGCTATCGAAGACATTTTAATTTTGGACCACGATTTGCACCAACTTGAAAACTGGGCCCAAAATCAAAAGAAATAAATACATGTTTATTAATAGACAATATTAGCATTCAGAAAATTAGTTTAAACAGAATTACAAACAAACCTATCACAAAATAATTCAACAATGATGATACTTTTCTAACAAACAATCTAAAGTTGTCCGTTTATAAATTTTGAACTTAAACAGAAACTAAGGTTTCAACTCCCTCAGGCAAATTAAGCCTTAAATGGATTTAGATATTTTAGGTCCTTTTTAGGTGTATAGCTCTTCAACGTTTTCGGTACTTATACATTGTTGTCTTTCAAATATTCGGCTTTGAGCGTTCCTGGTGAGGTCAAATCCAGAAAAGCGCGTTGGACGCATGAAATTTATAAGGTGCTGTTAGCATTTTTTTCCAGACCATTTATCAAAAAAAGTAAAAGAAAATAATTTTCAAAATATCATTTATCATTTATACAATGTCTTTTAAATATCTATAAAACTTATCTGTAAATATCTTCAAAATATCTAATAATGAACAGTAAATTTCAAACTATATGTATACTGTCATACAGAGCTCATAAACAACACTTAGGAAACACAAAATTTTCAAATAAATCTGTCATTCCACTCATAATTGTGTTATTGATAATAACCACATGTTTTGTTATCTTGATGAAAAGTGAAAATTATTGCATGAATAAATTAAAAGTAAATACATTGTACTAGTCCATATGTAACAAGAGGCTATCAGAGAGTCAGCAAACAGGATTTTCCTGCAGAGGTCAAACCCTGAACAGCTGAGCAAGTATGGACACAACATTTAAGCTTAAAACAGCTCTGAATTTGGATTGTGGTTGAATATTTCATACATCATGGGTTTGTGACACAAAATAAATGTGGTCAAAGAACTGAAAAATTTGAAATTGAACATTTACCAATTTTGGTACAATATCAAAATTCTAAGTAGATCGCAAGAATCAGCATACCAAAGAACCCCAAGAATTAAATTTTTGATGAAATACTTCTTATTTAAACCTTTCCTGTTCAAATAGAAATAACTCAAACTTTATTTCCATGAACAATTAATGTAAATCTAAAATTAGATATGATGTAAAGAGATAAGATGTTATATTCATTTTTAAAGTGTAATCAAATACAATTAATAGTTTACTAATAAATCTGTCACTCAAATTATAATTGTGTGATTGCATTGACAATTAACAGATGTGTCTGTTATCTTATCACTTGGTGTATAAATCAAAATCAAACTTTATATATATAGTTGATAGTTCCCAATACTTTTATTTCATTTGTAACATACAAATATAGATCTGCAACTTATCTTCTCTTAATCTTAACTATTGAACTTATAAATAATAGATTATTATCTAATGAATTTTCAAATCTGGAACGGTCACTCTACCCCAAAAAAGGATCAAGTAAAAATTAAAATTAACAGGCACAACAAAACAATTATATACATGTATCACTCAGAAAATTAGTTTTTACAGTATAACAAACACACCATAAAAGTCTTCCAAAAATTTACCAAAGAAAAACAAATAAATAATGAAAATCATACGTGCAAATCAGAAAGGTTATTTACCTTTGAACAGAACTAACTTTTAACATAGTACTCTAACATTACATATATAATTATTAGTAAAGTAATTAACTTCAAAATATCATCTCTCAAAAACCTATAAAACTTATCTGTTATTATCTTCAAAATGTCTAATGATGAACAGTAAATTTTAAACTACATTTATGCAGTTCTACTAGAAAATTTCAAACTTTATATACAGTCCTATAGATCTTATCAGGAAACAGAGAAATTTCATATAAATCTGTCACTCCAAATATTATCATCGTTTGCTAAGATATTTCCCAGATCTAATTAATGATGAAAATCATACTTGCAAATCTGAAGGGTTATTTCCCTTTGAACAGAACTATGGTTTAACATAGTACTCTAACATTACATATATATATATAATAATTAGTAATGTAATTAACTTCAAAATGTCTAATGATATAGCTTATAATCATCACCACAAAGGAAATAGTAAATGACCATTTATGGTCTTATATCCAAATTCTCTTTATATAGTTAGAATAAGCATATTAAAGAACCCTAAGTATTGATTTTTTTTATTTTTGAAGAAATCCTACAAAGTTTAATGTTTGACCCTTCAGACCTCAATGTGAACCAATTTGATAATAGGACTAATAATTCTAAATCTAAATAAACACTTAAATTCAGAATATCAAAGAATCATATGTGTTCATTTTTTGTTGAAATCAAAAACAGTTTAATTTTAGACACCAATTTAAACCAACCAGAAAACTTTGCAAAACAATTATTTATCACAGAATCGCAAAAAATAGTTTTCGTTAAAATCAAACTAAGTTTTATTAGTCCCCTACCGACGAAGTCGAAGGGGACTTTAGGTTTGCACTCCGTCCGTCTGTCCATCCGTCAGTCTTGAATATCCGTTTCCACACTTTTTTCTTCATGTTTGAAGATATTGATTTGATATTAAGTATATTGTTTAATCATGATAAGTTACAGATCAAGTTCGAATTTTGTTCTGGTTTGATGATTTTGTGCAACGTTATGGTCTTTTGACTTAAAAAATTCACTATTATAACCAATTTCCACACTTTTTTGTCATTCTTGAAGATATTGATTTGATAATTGATTTATAGTTTTTATCATGACAAGTTACAGTTCAAGTTTGAATTCTGTTCCGGTCTGATAATTTTGTGCAGAGTTAGGGTCCTTGGAATTCATTCAGATAATCATTTCAACACTTTTTCGTCATGCTTGAAGATATTCACTTGATATTTGTTATATAGTTTACACCATGACAAGATATAGATCAACTTATAATTTGTTCCGATACAATTACATTTTAACCGGTAGGGGACTATGTATTGCCTTACAGTACTCACAGAATGCTTTTTTCTTCAAAAAATGAATTATTGATATAATTTAACCATGTATTTAGATTTTAAATTTTCGTTTATGTTTTTAAATATGTCCACATTAAGGTCCAATTTATCCAGAAATTGATCTGTAACTTTTCATGATAAAACAATATACCTAATATCAAATAAATATACTAGTATTCAAGCATGAAGAAATAAATGTGGATAGTGTCCACATGTGGACACAGATGATGCCCCCGCTTGCATATCATATAGTTATAAAGGGACATAACTGAAGAACGGTAAAAGTGACACTACCCAAATTTGAACTTGATCTGAGTTTTGTGGTAATAAGCATTGTGTGTAAGTCTCATAACATTTGGTTGAGGCTAACTTAAGTAGAGAACAGAAACTAAAAATTCAGCAATTTTTCTATTTGTAATGACGCATAACTCTAGAACGGTTGTGTATAAGTTTTACAACATTTGGTTGAGACAAACTAAAAAATTCAGCAATTTTTATGTTTATAATGGGACATAACTCTAGATTGGTAAAAGTGTTGCCACCTAATTTCGTACTTAATCTGTACTATGTCGTAATTAGCATTGTGTATAAGTTTCATAACATTTGGTTGAGGCAAACTCAAGTTAGAGAACTGAAACAAAAAAAATGTACTTGATCTTTACTGAGTTTTGTTGGAATGAATATTGTGTATAGGTTTCACAATGTTTGGCTGGGGAAAACTTCAGTTACAGAATGGAAACTAAAAAATTTTGCAATCTTTCTATTTATAAAGGGGCATAACTCAATAATGGTTAAAGTGACACTACCCAAATTCAACTTGATCTGTGTTTTATCAGTGGTAGTCAAAATTAAACATTGCATTGTATAAAGCATTGATTGTAGTTGATTCAACTATTATCATGGTCAAAGGAAGATAACTCCAATTTTAAAAATATATTATATAAACTTGATATTTAGAAGAAAATAAAAATTTTGCAATTTTTCCTTTTATAAAGGGGCATAACTCTAGATCGGTTAAAGTGACACCACCAAAATTCAAACTTGATCTGTGTTTTGTGGTAATAAGCATTGTGTATAAGTTTCATAACATTTGGTTGAGGCAAACTTAAGTTAGAGAACGGAAACTAAAAATTTTCCAATATTTCCTTTTATAAAGGGGCATAACTCTAGATCGGTTAAAGTGACGCCACCAAAATTCAAACTTGATCTGTGTTTTGTGGTAATAAGCATTGTGTATAAGTTTCATAACATTTAGTTGAGGCAAACTCAAGTTAGAGAACGGAAACCAATTTCGGGACGTACGGACGGACAAGGGTAAAACTTAATGCCCCCTCCGGTACGGCGGGGGCATAAAAAAATGTGGAAAACTTATTTGCCGGACTGACGGATGAACAGACGGACAGAGTGCAAACCTAAAGTCCCCTTCGACTATGTTGGTGGGGGATTATAAAACAATGTTTAATTTTTGACCCTTTGAACCATAATATGGATCAAGATTCAGCATATTAAAGAACTTAAGAATTCATGGCTTTAAAGTAAACCCCATTGAAATTGCTGAAGAAATAAGCAATGTATACAAAGTTATAAAAATAATTTGTTGGCACCTTTTAACTAAACTGTCACGGTCCTAATCCCTAAACTCAAATTCAAAACTCTTTATTATGGTATAACACCTTGTGCCACAATTAGATAGCAATACATAGACTTCTATTCAAGTCATTCTCCACAAACCTGAAAATTCTCAAAACATTGTGGTCCCATATTATTAAACGGTTTATGCCATGATCCCCAAAATCAATCCCAACTTTTCTTTTGAAGTATGGAACCTTGTGGTAAATCCATACACTTATACTAAAGTTATTGCCTGCGAACCAATCAATTTTCCATAAACCAGTGATGTAAACCACAAAAATAGTTCTCTAAAATTATATATGATGTTATATCTATTTTCAATTATGACCTAACATAAAATGTCTGTAAATTGTGCAATAACATCTCTAAACTTGGATTCTGAGCAAATATGAAATTCTAACACAGAAAGAATTTGGTATAAGTTCTTAAATAATTTCAAAATTAGACCAATTATGGTCCAATATTCAAATTCTTAATACATGGTTGGATCAGCATATCAAATAACCTCATTGTTTCAATTTTTGTTAAAATCAAACTAAGTTCTATTTTGGATACATTGGATCTTTATGGGGTCCAGTTTAAAAAACGGACAAAACATCAAAAAATTTAAACTGTTAGATTGCACACATTAAAAATCACCAATGGATATAATTTTCGAAGAAATCAAACCAAGTTAAACTTTTACCAAAATTTCGACCAACTTTGAAAACCAATCACAAAATACAAAAATTTAAAATACTGTTGAATTGACCATATCAAATAACACAAACAATTTAATTTTTGATGAAATCAAACATGTTCAATTTTGGACCCTAATTTCTGCCATCTTGAATACTGTGCCCAAAATCAAATAACTAAATACACTCTTAGATTCAGCATATCAAAGAACCCCGACCATTTTTTTTTAATCAAACAAAGTTTAATTTTGGACTCTGTTGACCAGTTTGAAGACAGGCCTCAAAATAAAAAAAATAATTTTAAACACGGTTAATATGAATTATTTCAAAACAAACATAAAATTCCAAATATTAGATAACCAATTAGATTCAGTATACTAAAGACTCCCAAAAATAGAAGACTTTTGAATTAACCCCCATTGAAATTGCTAAACAAACAAGCAATTTATACAAAGATTTGGTTTTGGCCCCTTTTAATAAACCCATAGGGTCATAACCCCTAAAATCAATCCCGAACTTTAATTTATGGTATAACACCTTGTAGCACATTTAAAAAGCAACAAATAGACTTAATTATACTCAAGCTATTGTCCAGAAATCAAACAATTTTAGTTTTTGGTCCTTTTTCAGCCTCTCATTTTTTAACGGTTTGTACGACCCCTAAAATCAATCTATCCTTTTTGAAGTATGGAACCTTGTAGTAGAATTATATAGAAATCAATACTTTAATACACAAATTAGTGTCCTGCAAAATGAAAATTCTTGTTTTTACTTCTTTTTGGTCCTTAATTACTAAACAGCTACCACAATAACTCCAAAAATAAACCCAAACATTCCTTTTGTGAATTGGAACCTTGTGGCTTAAATGTAATACAGATCTATACAGTTATTCTCAAGTAATTGCTGTAAACCAGACAAATAATTGTTTTTGTTAAGCCTTTTTTGGTCCCCAATTCCTAAACAACTATTATAATAACCCCCTAAAATAAACCCTAACCTTTCTATTGTGGTATAGAACCGTGTGCTAAAATTAAATAGAGATACATGCACTTACACTCAAGTTACTGCCTGCAAAACAAGAAAATAGTTGTTTTTGGCCCCTTTTTGACCGCTTATTATTAAACGATATGGGCCATGACTCTCTAAAACTCATTTATAACTTTCCTTTTGAAGTATGAAACCTTGTGGTAAAATTTCATAAAAACCTATACTCTTATACACTAATTATTGTCCTGAAACATGAAAAATGCTATTTTATGGCCCCTTTTTGTCCCCTTATTCCTCAACAGCACTTATACTCCAGTTATTATCTGTGGACCTGATAAAAACTTGGTTTTTTTTTGTTAGAGTCTTATAGCCCTTAATTCCAAAACAGCTATGACAATAACCCCCCAAAATGTATCCAAACCTTCCCATTGTGGTTTGGAATCTTGTGCTAAAATTTTGACCTAAGAAATATCTCTTACACTCAAGTTATTGTCTTAAAACCAGACAAATAATTGTTTTTGATCCCTTTCTGGTCCCTTTTTACAAAACAGCTAACACAATAACCCCCAAAATCAATCCCAAACCTCCTGCTGTGGTATAGAACCTTGTACTAACATTTATGATGAGTTTATTTCGTACCTATCGATACACTTACGCTAAAGTAATTGTCTGCGAACCAATTTTTTTTTCCATAAACCAGTAAAACTTACTTCTACTTACTAGTACACTTGGTACAATGAAAAAAAACTGTTAATAAATTGTTCAAATAAGGCATTTGAAAATAGTGGAATTAATCACTGTTGGAGTGTCAAATATTCGTTGGAAGTACTTCATAAATTGCATGCTTATATTGGCGATTTTGAATCTGATCAAAGTTTTATTTTTTCTACCCTATATACAACTTTGCCTTAATCTTAATCTTATTAAGAAAAATTCACACACCTCATTAAATGGGCATTTGAAAGTCATAATGCGAATATATATGTTAAAACTCTTTTAGGTCATATTTTAATAACAATAAACAAAAGAACTATGCCAATTTCACCTGCTTCGAAACTATAACTGCCCTTGAATTTTTACTGGATAACATTTTTGTTCGCTTTGGAGATTCCTTATATCGTCAAGTTATCGGAATACCCATGGGAATTAACTGTGCACCACTTATTGCAAACCTGTTTCTGTATTGTTATGAAAATTACAATTTATGACTAATCAGCAGAGACCCATCGAAACAGCAGCTGATTCAAAAATTTAGTAACACTTTTAGATATTTGGATGATATATTGGCTCTCAATAATGACGACTTCAGTATGCACACTAAAGAGATTTATCCAGCCGAACTGACTTTAAACAAACATTTTGTGAGTATTGCATGGCAAAACATAGTCCCCTACTGGTTAAATGTCATTGTATTGGAAAAATATTTTAACTTGATCTATTACTTGTCATGGTGTAAACTATATAACAAAAATCAAGTCAATTTCCAAGCATGATGAAAAAAGTGTTGAAAACTAATTTTTTAAGTGAATTTTGTAAATCCAAGGACCATAACTCTGCACAAAATCATCAGACGGAAACCAAATTCAAACTTTAAACATATTTTATTAAAAAAAATCATGTACATGACATATATATATATATAAATACAGTGATACATTAATACTAAGGGATTCGGAAACAAGGTTTCCCTTATATTAATCCGTCTCCCTGTCACAAAAGAAAAAGGGAAATAACTACAAATAAAAAGTAGATTTTTTTCGTCTGATCTTTCCTATATATATTTACCGGTGGAGGTGTGTGTTTCCAGGACTTTGTCAAGACTGTCTTACCCAAATCACGATTCTTACCATGAAATACGCTATATGCCAAATCGCTCTGAATCTACTAAAATTGTTGAACTTGTTTAAACACGAGTAGATTTTCCTCTTGACTAAGGTTATTGCTGCCAAACAGAAGTATTTTTATATTGTATGGGAACGGCATTGTTTCTATCGTACGTTTTCGAAGAAGGGAGTTATTATTACACTCGAGAAGAAAATGCTTACTTCTCTCTATTCTACCGCAAGTACAGTTTTTACTTTCAACAAGATTTCTCTTAAATAAATGTTCGTTTAGATTGGTGCAATCCATCCGAAGTATGGCATGAAGTATTTGTCCTTTCTAGTCTCCATAAAAATAATAATTGGGTATTTTACTTACATTTTGATTAGGGTAACGTTTAAGTGTAAACTTAGATGGGCTTAAAATTCAAACTAAGATGGACTTCAAATTCAAATTCAAATTCAAATTCAAGATTTAGTGGAAACTTAGATGGACTTAAAATTCAAACTTGATCTGTAACTTGACATGATAAAACTATATACCAATTTTCAAATAAATATCGTCAAGCATGATGAAAAAAAGTGCGGAAAACTGATTATTTGAGTGAATTTTCTACGTCCAAGGACCATAACAAAATCATCAGACTGGAACAAAATTCAAACTTGAACTGCAGCGCCTGCATACGCAGTATATATCTCCAAATTGATACGATATTCCTGGGCTTGTATTTCCTATCATGATTTCCTTGATAGAGGATTGCTGCTCACAAGGAAGCTATTTAACCATGAGTCCCAAATGGTGAAGTTGAAATCATCCCTCAGTAAATTTTACGGACGCCATCACGAGTTAGTTGACCGTTAAGGAATAACTGTATCACAGATGATATCGGATATGTTCCTTATGTCGTAACTACAATACCCTACCCTTTTCATGAATGTGACCTACCGAATTAGACTATTTACCGGATGTGTAATGGCATAAGCAACACGACGGGTACCACATGTGGAGCAGGATCTGCTTGCCCTTCCGGAGCACGTGAGATCACCCCCAGTTTTTGGTGGGGTTCGTGTTGCTTGGTCTTTGGTTTTCTGTGTTGTGTCTTCTGTGCTATTGTTTGTCTGTTTGTCTTTTTATTTTTTAGCCATGGCGTTGTCTGTTTGTTTTCAATCTGTGAGTTTGACTGTCCCTCTGGTGTCTTTCGTCCCTCTTTTGTCATGATAAAACTATAAACCAATCATCAAATCAATATCTTCAAGAATGACAAAAAAAAGTGCGGAAAACTGGTTATTTCAGTGATCTTACTAAGTCCAATGACCATAACTTCGCACAAAATCATCAGACCAGAACAAAATTCGAACTTGATCTGTAACTTATCATGATAAAAACAATACACCAAATATCAAATCAATATCTTTAAGCATGCGAAAAAGTGTGGAAAACTGATTTGCCGGACTGACGGTTGGACAGACATACAGACGGAGTGCAAATCTAAAGTATCCTTCGACTTTGTCGGTAGGGTACTAATAAAGCTAATACTAGCAATGAATACTGCCCTTTCCTGGATCTTGATATCTATATCTTTAACGGCAAGCTTAATACCAAAATTGATGATAAAAGAGATGATTTTTCATTCCCTATTGTGAATTATCCATTTTTAGATGGTGACGTTCCCGTGTAACATATTACGGTGTTTATATATCTCAACTTGTTCGATTCGCTTGTGTATGTAACAACGTATTTGATTTTAACGACAGATATCTCTGTATTACTGAAAAATTATTACACCAAGGTTTTCGATATCACACACTAGTCAAAACATTTACTAAATTTTATCATCGGTACAAGGACATCATTCGTCAATATAAATCAATCAACATGCAGACATATTTTATGTTCAGATATTTCACATCCAATCTTTTATGGTTATATTCTTTACAAAGCACAATAAAATGCTCCGCTGGGGCGCAGCTTGATACGACCGCAGAGGTCGAACCCTGAACAGTTGGGGCAAGTATGGACACAACATTCAAGCTTGATACAGCACTAAATTTGGATTGTAATTAAATATTTGACACAGCATAGGTTTCTGACACAGAATGAATGTGGTCTAAGAACTTAATTTTTTTTAATTTACCTATTCAAACCATATCATTATTATTTGCTTTTATATATAAATCAGAAATAACCAATTTAAAATGGAAAATTTTAAAGAAAAAAAAGGAAAAAAATCCCCCCCCCAAATTTTTTGAACCTCCTTATGATTCATCACCCCCAAACTCAATCCCAGCCTTCCCTTTGTGGTATGGTACCTTGCAGTACAATTTCAGAGAGATCAATACACTTGAACACAAGTTATTGTCTGGAAACTAGAAAAATGCTTGTTTTTTGGCCCCTTTTTGGCCCCAAATTCCTAAACGTTTAGGGCAATTACCCCCAAACTCAAACCCAGCTTTCCCTTTGTGATATGGAACCTTGTAGTACAATTTCATAAAGATCAATACACTAACACACAAGTAATTGTCCTGAAACTAGAAAAATGCTTGTTTTTTTGCCCCTTTACGGCCCCGAATTCCTAAAATTTAGAGGCAATTATCCCCAAAATCAATCCCAGCCTTTCTTTTGTGGTATAGTACCTTGCAGTACAATTTCAGAGAGATCCATACACTTGAACACAAGTAATTGTCTGGAAACTAGAAAAATGCTATTTTTTGCCCCTTTTTGGCCCCTTATTCCTAAACGTTTCGGGCAATTACCCCCAAACTCAATTCCAGCTTTCCCTTTGGGATATGGAACCTTGTAGTGCAATTTCATAAAGATCCATACACTTACACACAAGTTATTGTCATGAAACTAGAAAAATGCTTGTTTTTTGCCCCTTTTTGGCCCCTAATTCCTAAAATTTGGAGGCAATTACCCCCAAAATCAATCCCAGCATTCCCTTTGTAATATGGAACGTTGTGGTACAATGTCAGAGAGGTCCATACACTTACACTTACACTTACAAACAAATTATTGTCATGAAACTGGAAAAATGCTTGTTTTTTCCCCTTTTTGGCCCCTAATTCCTAAAATTTGGAGGCAATTACCCCCAAAATAATTCCCAGCATTCCTTTTGTGATATGGAACCTTGTGGTACAATGTCAGAGAGACATATACACTAACACACAAGTTATGTCTGGAAGTTACAAAAATGCTTATTTTTGGCCCATTTTTGGCCCCTAATTCCTTAACTGTTGGTACCATAACCCCCAAAAGCAATCCCCACCTTCCTTTTGTGGTATTGAACTTTATATGTGGTAAAATTTCATAGAGATCCATTCACTTAAACTAAAGTTAGAGTGCGAAAACCAATGTGTCTTCGGACGACGACGACGACGACGACAACGACGACGCCAACGTCATACCAATATACGACCGCAAAATTTTTTTGCGGTCGTATAAAAATGTCGGCATTCACCTCAAAAACTAACCAAACCTTTAAACAGACTTATTCAGAAGGGATATAGTTACGATACTGCTAACTGGTCATTTGGTATTAATATTGATTTACTCATCTTCGCATCGGAATAAACACATTCATTCTAAAACCAGTTGTTGGCATGACACAGGTTATGTTCTTCTCATATATTCTATGATGGCATGATACCAAACCCCTAACGGGAGGGATTGTGCTTGATTTTCATATGATGAAGACATAATCTTTCAACAAGTTTAATTGAGGTCTGGAGCTGGCATGTCAGTAACTGCTAGTAGTTCTTTGTGAATTTATTTATCAGTCATTTTGCTAAGTTTCTTTTGTTAACTTTTCTGTCATCGGACTCGGACTTCGTTTAAACTGAGTTAACTGCGTATTGCTGTGTGTTTCTTTATTCTACATTGGCTATAGAGGGAGGGTTGAGATCTCACAAAACATGTTAACCCCGCCGCTTTTTTTGCGCCTGTCCCAAGTCAGGAGCCTCTGGCCTTTGCTAGTCTTGTATGTTTTTTTTTAAATTTAGTTCATTGATATTTTTTGGAGTTTAGTATGACGTACATTTTCAATGAACTAATACACATTTGTATTTAGGGGCCAGCTGAGGCCCATCTCCGACTGCCGAATTTTATCGCTGCGTTGTCTTCGGCTGTTTTCTGCTCTTTGTCGGGTTGTTGTCTCTTAGACATATTCCCCATTTCTATTCTCAATTTTAGTTGTTCGTCCTTAATTTCTAAACAGCTAAAAGGTGCTAACTGTTTGTCCCTTTATGGCATCTAATTCCTAAACACCTAAAACTATAACTCCCAAAATAAATCCCAACCTACCTTTTGTGAAATGGAACACTGTGTTTAAATTTGATATAGATATAGACAGTCATACTCAAGTTATAGCGTGTGAACCAGACAAATGTTTCTGTTAGGCCCTTTTTGGTCCCTAATTCCTAAACAGCTACGATAATAACCCCTTGAAATAAACTCCAACCTTCCTTTTGTGAAATGGAAGCTTGTGGTAAAATTGAATAGAGATTCATACACTTACACTCAAGTTACTGCCTGCAAACCTGAAAAATAGTTGTTTTCGGCACCTTTTTGACCCCTTATTATTAAACGATATGGACCTGGACCCTCCAAAAATCATTTTAAACTATCCTTTTGAAGTACGGAACCTTGTCGTAATATTTCATAGAAACTTATACTCTTATACACCAATTACTGTCCTGGTACATGAAAAATGCTAATTTTCGGCCCCTTTTCGACCTTGACCATACCATACAATGAGAATATTTAAAAAAAAAAGACTTTCATTACATCAGTCGGATGAGAAGAGTCTGTCAGAGAGATAGCAAGCCGGATTTTCCTGCAGAGGTCGAACCCTGAACAATTGAGCAAGTATAGACACAACATTTAAGCCTAAAACAGCTCTGAATTTGGATTGTGGTTGAATATTCGATACAGCATGGGTTTGTGACACAAAATATATGTGGTCAAAGAACTGGAAAATTTAAAATTGGACATTTACATATTTAATATGGTACAAAATCAAAAATCTAAGTTCATTGCTAGGATCAGCATATCGTAGAACCCCAAGAATTCAATTTTTGATGAAAAATTTCTTAGTTAAACCTTTTCTGTTCAAAGGAAAATAATGTAAATTAAATATGATTTAACCCTAGACTCTTAAAGTAGATATGATGTAATTAGATATGATGTTATATCTTTTTTTGAATTGTAATAAAATATAATTAATAGTTTTCAAATAAATATGACACTCCAATGATTGACAATTAACAGAAGGTGTGTTATCTTGATAAAAGATGAAAATCATTTTAAAACACTTAGTGTAATCAAACTTTCTTTATATAGTTGATAGTTCCCAATATTTTCATTTGTAGCAAACTTATATAAATATGCAACTTATCTGAACTTTAACTTTTTAATTTATAAAAAATAGATTATTATCTAATGAACTTGCAAATCTTGAACCCCAAACATGATCATGTAAAAATTAAAATGTACACACACAACAAAAATTATATATATAACACACAGAAAATTATTTTTTACAGAAAAACAAACACACCTACCACAAAATTCTTCAAACAATTTACCAATTTAAAAAAATACTTATCTGTAATGACCTGACTCAAGCTAGCGAACAATTGTAGCGAACAATTAGCTAGCGAACAATTAGGAGGTATAACTAAAAACCACAATATCACATAAGGTTATCACGTTTTTTCGAGCTAGCGAACAATTATGAGAATACATACAATCTTAAACAAAAACGAAAAAACTAACTTAAAACAAAAGGGAAACCATACTTCATATATAAAGAATACAAAGCTTTTCTTTCCTAACTAAATAAATCCACATAAGGCATTCGATAGACAGCTGGATTACAATGACCATAAGTTAACACATTGACACAATGCATTTTTAGGGAATGGGGGTGCGCTTTACGTTGTTTGGTCCGATTAATAGAGATTGTGACAGGTTACAACTATATAGGTGTTTAAGAGGAGATAGTGCCGCATCGTTTAGGAAAATCTCCAGAGTGGTTTATGTTCGAAGATCTTAAATTGTGGTAGAAAAAAACTGAAATTAACAAAATGAAATTAGGGTATAGGACATTTTAAGTTATTTTTTGACCAATTTGAATACATTGTTACAGGCAACGACTATATATGTGTTTAGAGGAGACATTTCCGCATCGGTTAGGAAAATCTCCAGAGAGGTTTATTTTCGAAAATCTGAAGTTACGGTAAAAAAACTGAAATTGACAAAATGAGATTAGGGGGGTAGGGCACTAAAAGTTAATGTTGAACCAATTTATAGAGATTGTGACGGGCAACGACTATATACTTGTTCTAGAGGAGACATTGGCGCATCGTGTAGAAAAAAAATCCAGATCACTTTATGTTCGAAAATCTGATGTTTGGGTTAAAAAACTGAAATTTACGAAATGAGATTTGGGGAATTTGGGAAATTTACAAAGTTAATTTTGGACCAATTTTAAGAGATTGTGACGGGCAACGACTATATAGGTGTTGTAAAGGAGACATTGGGGCATCGTTTAGAAAAATCTCCAGAGTGGTTTATGTTCGAAAATCTGAAGTTACGGTTAAAATACTGAAATTGTGAAATTGACAAAATGAGATTGGGGGGTAGGCCAATTAAAGTTAATTTTGGACCATTTTGAAGAGATTGTGACGGGCAACGACTATATAGGTATTGTAGAGGAGACAATGGCGCATCGTTTAAGAAAATCTCCAGATGGGTTTATGTTCGAAAATCTGAAGTTACGGTTAAAAAACAGAAATTGTGAAATTGACAAAATGTAATTAGGGGGGTAGGCCAATTTAATTTCATTTTGGACCAATTTCAAGAGATTGTGACGGGCAACAACTATATAGGTGTTGTAGAGGAGACATTGGCGCATCGTTTAAGAAAATCTCCAGAGTGGTTTATGTTCGAAAATCTGAAGTTACGGTTAAAAAACTGAAATTTTGAAATTGACAAAATGAGATTGGGGGATAGGCCAGTTTAAGTTAATTTTCGACCAATTTCAAGAGATTGTGACGGGCAACGACTATATAGGTGTTGTATAGGAGACATTGCCGCATCGTTTTAGAAAATCTCCAGAGTGGTTTATGTTCGAAAATCTGAAGTAACGGTTAAAAAACTGAAATTGTGAAATTGCCAAAACGAGATTAGGGGGGTAGGCCAATTTAAGTTAATTTTGGACCAATTTTAAGAGATTGCGACGGACAACGACTATATAGGTGTTGTAGAGGAGACAATGGCGCATCGTTTAAGAAAATCTCCAGAGTGGTTTATGTTCGAAAATTTGAAGTTACGGTTAAAAAACTGAAAATTTTAATGTGAAATTGACAAAATGAGATTAGGAGGGTAGGGCACTAAAAGAAAAATTTGGACCATTTTAAAGAGATTGTGACGGACAACGACTATATATGTGTTGTAGAGGAGACATTGGCGCATTGTTTAAGAAAATCTCCAGAGTGGTTTATGTTCGAAAATCTGAAGTTACGGTTAAAAAACGGAAATTTTGAAATTGACAAAATGAGATTGGAGGATAGGCCAGTTTAAGTTAATTTTGGACCAATTTCAAGAGATTGTGACGGGCAACGACTATATAGGTGTTGTAGAAGAGACATTGCCGCATCGTTTTAGAAAATCTCCAGAGTGGTTTATGTTCGAAAATATGAAGTTACGGTTAAAAAACTGAAAATTTTATTGTGAAATTGACAAAATGAGATTAGGGGGGTAGGTCACTAAAAGAAAATTTTGGACCAATTTCAAGAGATTGTGGCGGGCAACGACTATATAGGTGTTGTAGAACAGACGTTGGCGCATCGTTTAAGAAAATCTCCAGAGTGTTTTATGTTCAAAAATCTGAAGTTACGGTTAAAAAACTGAAATTGTGAAATTGACAAAATGAGATTAGGGGGTAGGCCAATTTAAGTTAATTTTCGACCAATTTCAAGAGATTGTGACGGGCAACGACTATATAGGTGATGTAGAAGAGATAATGGCGCATCGTTTAAGAAAATCTCCAGAGTGGTTTATGTTCGAAAATTTGAAGTTACGGTTAAAAAACTGAAAATTTTAATGTGAAATTGACAAAATGAGATTAGGAGGGTAGGGCACTAAAAGAAAAATTTGGACCATTTTAAAGAGATTGTGACGGACAACGACTATATATGTGTTGTAGAGGAGACATTGGCGCATCGTTTAAGAAAATCTCCAGAGTGGTTTATGTTCGAAAATCTGAAGTTACGGTAAAATAACTGAAATTGTGAAATTGACAAATTGAGATTAGGGGGGGAGGCCAATTTAAGTTAATTTTGGACCAATTTCAAGAGATTGTGACGGGCAACGACTATATATGTGTTGTAGAGGAGACATTGGCGCATTGTTTAAGAAAATCTCCAGAGTGGTTTATGTTCGAAAATCTGAAGTTACGGTTAAAAAACTGAAATTGTGAAATTGCCAAAATGAGATTGGGGGGTAGGCCAATTAAAGATAATTTTGGACCAATTTTAAGAGATTGTGACGGGCAACGACTATATAAGTGTTGAAGAGGAGACATTGGTGCATCGTTTAAGAAAATTTTCAGAGTGGTTTATGTTCGAAAATCTGAAGTTACGGTTATTAAAAAACTGAAAATTATATTGTGAAATTGATAAAATGAGATTAGGGGGGTAGGGCACTAAAAGAAAAATTTGGACCAATTTCAAGAAGTTGTGACGGGCAACGACTAAATAGGTATTGAAGAGGAGACAATGGCGCATCGTTTAAGAATATCTCCAGAGTGGTTTATGTTCGAAAATCTGACGTTACGGTTAAAAAACTAAAAATTTTATTGTGAAATTGACAAAATGAAATTAGTGGGGTAGGCCAATTTAAGTTAATTATGGACCAATTTCAAGACATTGTGACGGGCAACGACTACAAAGGTGTTGTAGAAGAGACAATGTTGCATCGTTTAAGAAAATCTCCAGAGTGTTTTATGTTCGAAAATCTGAAGTTACGGTTAAAATACTGAAAAATTTATTGTGAAATTGACAAAAAGAGATTAGGGGGGTAGGGCACTAAAAGAAAATTTTGGAGCAATTTCAAGAGATTGTGACGGACAACGACTATATAGGTGTTGTAGAGGAGACATTGGCGCATCGTTTAAGAATATCTCCAGAGTGGTTTATGTTCGAAAAAATGAAGTTACGGTTAAAAAACTGAAAATTATATTGTGAAATTGACAAAATGAAATTAGTGGGGTAGGCCAATTTAAGTTAATTTTGGACCAATTTCAAGAGATTGTGACGGGCAACGACGATATAGGTGTTGTAGAGGAGACATTGGCGCATCGTTCAAGAAAATCCCCAGAGTGGTTTATGTTCGAGAATTTGAAGTCACGGTTAAAAAACTGAAAATTTTATTGTGAAATTGACAAAATGAGATTAGGGGGGTAGGCCAATTTAAGTTAATTTTGGGCCAACTTCAAGAGATTGTGACGGACAATGACTATATAGGTGTTGTAGAGGAGACATTGGCGCATCGTTTAAGAAAATCTCCAGAGTGGTTTATGTTCGAAAATCTGAAGTTACGGTTAAAAAACTGAAATTGTGAAATTGAAAAATGAGATTAGGGGGGTAGGGCACTAAAAGAAAAATTTAGACCAATTTCAAGAGATTGTGACGGGCAACGACTTAAAAGGTGTTGTACAGGAGACAATGGCGCATCGTTTAAGAAAATCTCCAGAGTGGTTTATGTTCGAAAATTTGAAGTTGGGGTTAAAAAACTGAAAATTTTATTGTGAAATTGACAAAATGAGATTAGGAGGGTAGGGCACTAAAAGAAAAATTTGGACCATTTTTAAGAGATTGTGACGGACAACGACTATATATGTGTTGTAGAGGAGACATTGGCGCATTGTTTAAGAAAATCTCCAGAGTGGTTTATGTTCGAAAATCTGAAGTTACGGTTAAATAATAAACAGCTGCGCCATGAGCGCTTGATACGCCCGTCGTCTTGTGTGTGAACTTTTATGCAATAATCATATATAGTTTCTGACATACGGCGCAACATGTGAAAACCCCCCTTTTTTTTACAAAAAACTCAATATCTCTAAAATAAAATTTTGAATCAAAACCAAAAAGTATACAGATCTTTAGATTAATATAACTAAGAAGTGTGTAAAATTTTTAGCAATAATCATAAATCGTTTTAGAGATACGGCGCGACATGTGAAAACCCCCCCCCCTTTTTTTTTTACAAAAAACTCAATATCTCAAAAATAAAATTTTGAATCAAAACCAAAAAGTATAGAGATCTTTAGATTAATATAACTAAGAAGTGTGTAAAATTTTAAGCAATAATCATAAAATCGTTTTTGAGATACGGCGCGACATGTGAAAAACCCCTCCCGCTTATTTTACAAATACTCCATAACTCAAAAATAAAATTTTGAATCATCACCAAAAAGTATACAGATCTTAAGATTAATATAACTAAGAAGTGTGTAAAGTTTTAAGCAATAATCATAAATTGTTTTTAAGATACGGCGCGACATGTGAAAAAAAAAACACACACCTGTTTTAGTTACTAAGTCCCGTAACTCAAAAAGTTTTAATCCTATTTTCACCAAAAAGTATACAGATTGTTTGACCATCATAAGAAACAACTATATTAAGTTTCATGAAATTTGGATAAGTCGTTCTCAAGTTACGGTGCGACATGTTTACGCCGGACAGACAGACGGACAGACGGACAGACGGACGGACGGACAGACAGACAAACGGACCGACGGACAGACGGACAGACGACATTTGTATACCATAATACGTCCCGTCAAAATTTTGACGGACGTATAAAAACTGAAATTGTGAAATTGACAAAAACGGAAAAATTGATGAAATTTTCGTTTCCGTTCTCTAACTTCAGTTTGCCTAAACCAAATGTTATGAAACTTAGACACAATGCTTATTACCACAAAACGGTCTCAACTGTATGTGGAAGTTGACTCATGTATATTTAAAATCTTGAAAAAAAATAGACCAACACTCATCCTTAATGTTTAAAATTAATTATTTCCCAGTTAATCAAAGTGACAATTTATATACCTTCAGACATTTATTGACATGTACAATATATTTCAGATCACTTGAAGTAGTATTGGCAGTAATTTTAAAGTGATCATTTGATTAAGTATTTGAATGGGCTTGATAGTGCTTTCTTTTTTCGATATCTCACTTTTTGTAGTAGTCATTCAAAATTCGTAATTTGTCTAAATAAACATATCTTTAATAAATAAATATCACAAAATAATAAAGAAAAAACATACGGAAACAGAAGAGGGCAAGTGGCCGAAAATGGTTTATTTATTACAATAACAAAAATAGACATAATTTGAAAGTCACAATAATGAAATGCTTACGTTTTCCCTTTTCTTTAGATTACTACGTATTCGTGAACATATACATGCAAACAAATAAATATTTTCCTCTCATTCTACGTTTAGAATTAACAATGGTAATGGAATTAAATGAGGTTTTTCTAAACATTTAATTATAAATACTTCTGTTAATATTTGAAATGTATGTTCTTATTATTTAGTTACTTTTTGTTGGGTTGCTTAATGATTGACATTTGCACTTCATTTGGTCTTATTTATACCAAATGAATACTCATTCATTTTACAATAACAATAACAATAGGTCTTGACAGATACAAGTTCTTAATTACTTCATTTAATTTAAGGATGAAAATGCAAAGGGATACTGAATTGCACATAACTATTACATCTAATTTACTTTTGTTTTAATGAGTTTGGACAGATGGGCATAAATCCTTCATTTGAAACAATTAAACTTGTTATAAAATATTGTAAGAGGAAATCTGTCACTGAAACCAATTAATCCACCTTAAAATTTGGTGGTTCACACAATAAAATTCTAACCTTAGAGATTTGGTAAATTGTTTTAAATGGCTTTCTATAATCATTATCATGATAATCTATCATGTGTCTCTAGATTTCAATTAAATTCATGTTTTATTAAAGAAACAGGGGGGGGGGGGGGGGGGGGTAACACACACATTGAATGAAAAGTGATATTACATGTTTAATATAACATAACAAAATAACAAAACATTTAACATAAATAGTTTAAGAAAGGTCGTAATGGAATTGTAGCAAACTTTGCACACTTTTAAATGACTTTGTAAATCAACAAAAAATACACCGGCGTTATGGTCATTATTTTTCATAACAATTCTTTCAGTGGAATTTTGATAAAGTCGTGTATTTCTTCCTGAAAAGGTTCTGTTTCGTACACATCGCTATGCAACCAACAGTCCGCTCCGGTATCACTTGATCCAACTCTTTATTGGAATAATTGAAATCTAAGCAAGCTTCTGTCCAAGTTTGGTACAAATCCAGGATAGTTTAAGAAAGTTATTAAAAGTTTGAAAACTTTAACCACAGAGTGAATGTAATGTTAACTGGCAGAAAAACTTAGTTCATTTATAAGTAAAATACGGATAAACAGGATTGTTTTTTTTAACAAAATTAACTTTTGAATACTATCTTATGATCATTAACAAGCTTCTGTCCAAGTATGGTACAAATCCAGGATAGTTTAAGAAAGTTATTAAAATTTGAAAACTTTAACCACAGAGTGAATGTTATGTTAACTGGCAGAAAAACTAAGTCCAGTTAGAAGTAAAATACGGATAAACAGGATTTTTTTTTTTACAAAATTTACTTCTGGATACTATCTTATGATCATAAACAAGCTTCTGTCCAAGGTCATTAGAAATCCAGGATAGTTTAAGAAAGTTATTAAAATTTCAAAACTTTCGTGTGAATATGGTGTAAAATGTTAACAAACAGACTTCTTCTCTGGTAAGACGGGAAATAAAAGTTTTAAAAAAGCGTCAAAGGTAAAAACATCAATTGAACTTATACACGTTGAATATAAAATTATCCTTAGAATTCTCTTTTTGAATATTCAAAAATGTGTAATAAAGCCAACTGTAGGGTGTAGGTAGGTGAAATTCTAACATAAAAACCGATCTAGAATTGATACTTTAAGTCAGAAGAGCATAAGTTATGGAACAAAATAACATTTGGCTGAGACAAATTGGAGTTAAAGAGAACGGAAATGAAAATTTCAGCATTTTTTCTATTTGTAAAGGAGTATAACTCTAGAACGGTAAAAGTGACGCCACCAAAGTTAAATTTGATCTGTATTTTGTGGTAATAAGCATCGTTTGTTGATGTGGTTCATAAGTGTTTCTCGTTTCTCGTTTTTTATATAGATTAGACCGTTGGTTTTCCCGTTTGAATGGTTTTACACTAGTAATTTTTGGGGCCCTTTATAGCTTGCTGTTCGGTGTGAGCTAAGGCTCCATGTTGAAGACCGTACTTTGACCTATAATTGTTTACTTTTATAAATTTTTACTTGGATGGAGAGTTGTCTCATTGGCACTCATACCACATCTTCTTATATCTTTATATTGTGTATAAGTTTTATGACAATTGGTTGAGGCAAACTAAAGTTAGAGAACGGAAACCAATTTTGGGACGTACGGACACAGGGACGTTCAGACGGACAAGGGTAAAGTTTAATGCCCCTCCGCTACGGCGGGGGCATAATAAGCTAAAAAATATCGATAGGTTATCGAGTTCCTTTTTGTGATATATATTTTGTTTTTTTTAGATGGGGCGAAAAGGATGACTCGGACTTTTACATTATATTTAGCATTGTCATTATTTGGGACGTACGGATGCACGGACGTACAGACGGACAAGGGTAAAGTTTTAATGCCCCTCCGCTACGGCTGGGCATAATAAGCTAAAAATGTTGATAGGTTATAGAATTCCTTTTAGTGATATATGTTTTTTTTTAATGGGGGGAAAAGGATGACTAAGACTTTTACATTATATTTAGCATTGGCATTATTTGGGGCGTACAGACGCACGGACGTACAGACGGACAAGGGTAAAGCTTAATGCCCCTCCGCTACGACGGGGGCATAATAAGCTTAAAATATTGATAGGTTATAGAATTCCTTTTTGTGATATTTATTTCACACGCGAGTAAATGTAAATATATTTATTTTCTAAAAAGATATAAGTTCGATATCGCACAGCTAATTCTTCTAAAACCTAGAAACAACTGATTAACATAAAAGTTGACAAACACTAAAATTGGAACACGTGCAACCTAGTTCACGAGAAAGATAATAAACCGTTATTAGCTACCACAGACGAACATCTATCAACTCTTGCCATAAACTTGCGTATCGTCCCCATAACATTTATGAATTTGACAGTTGCTGAGTTCGGACAGAGAAAACAATAAACATTGATATAAACATCTATTAAAATTTCAAATTCAAATGAAAGTTGTGTTTTAAATTTCGTTTATATACGACCGCAAAAATTTTTGCGGTCGTATATTGGTATGACGTTGGCGTCGTCGTCCGGCGTCGTCCGAAAACACATTGGCTTTCGCACTCTAACTTTAGTTTAAGTGATTGGATCTCTATGAAATTTTACCATAAGGTTCAATACCACAAAAGGAAGGTTGGGATTGATTTTGGGGGTTATGGTACCAACAGTTAAGGAATAAGGGGCCAAAAAGGGGCCAAAAATAAGCATTTTTGTAACTTCCAGACATAACTTGTGTGTTAGTGTATGGATCTCTCTGATATTGTACCACAAGGTTCCATATTACAAAGGGATTGCTGGGATTGATTTTGGGGGTAATTGCCTTAAAATATTAGGAATAAGGGGCCAAAAAAGGGACAAAAAACAAGCATTTTTCTAGTTTCATGACAATAACTTGTGTGTAAGTGTATGGATCTTTCTGAAATTGTACTACAAGGTTCCATATCACAAAGGGAAAGCTGGAACTGAGTTTGGGGGTAATTGCCCGAAACGTTTAGGAATAAGGGGCCAAAAATAAGCATTTTTCTAGTTTCCAGACAATAACTTGTGTTCAAGTGAATGGATCTCTCTGAAATTGTACCACAAAGTTCCATATCACACAGGGAATGCTGGGATTGATTTTGGGGGTAATTGCCTCAAAATTTTAGGAATTAGGGGCCAAAAAAGGGGCAAAAAACAAGCATTTTTCCAGTTTCATGACAATAACTTGTGTGTAAGTGTTTGGATATTTCTGAAATTGTACTACAAGGTTCCATATGAAAAAGGGAAAGCTGGAATTGAGTTTGGGGGTAATTGCCCGAAATGTTTAGGAATTGGGGGCCAAAAAACAAGCATTTTTCTAGTTTCCAGACAATAACTTGTGTTCAAGTGTATGGATCTCTCTGAAATTGTACTGCAAGGTACCATACCACAAAGGGAATGCTGGGATTGAGTTTGGGGGTGATGAATCATAAGGGGGTTCAAAAAATTTGGGGGGGGGATTTTTTTTTTTTTTCCTTTTTTTTCTTTTTTTTCTTTTTTTTTTCTTTTAAAATTTTTCATTTTAAGTTGGTTATTTCTGATTTATATTTAAAAGCAAATAATAATGATATGGTAGGAGACACACACCAAACAGGATGTGTAAATTATTATATAATAAGTATTGTGCAATAGCAAGAAATTTTCAATTGCACAGTATTGCATAATTGCAAGAAATCTTCAATTGCACAGTATTGCGCAATAGCAAGAAATATCCAATAGCACAATATTGCGCAATAGCAAGAAATTGTCAATTGTGCAGTATTGCGCAATAGCAAGAAATATTCAATTGCACAGTATTGTGGAAAAGAAGATACTTCGTATAAATTGCTTATTTCTTGACCAATTTCAATGGGGTTTTATTCTTGAATTCTTGGTGTTCTTTAATATGCTGAATCTAACCGTGTATTAAGTTTTTGGATTTTGGGCCCCGTTTTTAAATTGGTCCACATTGAGGTCCAAAGGGTCCAAAATTAAACTTTGTTTGATTTCATCAAAAATTGAATTATTGGGGTTCTTTGATATGCCGAATCTAACCGTGTATTTAGATTCTTAATTTTTGGTTCCGTTTTCAAATTGGTCTACATTAAGGTCCAAAGGGTCCAAAATTAAACTAAGTTTGATTTTAACAAAAATTGAATTCTTAGGGTTCTTTGATATGCTGAATCTAAACATGTATTTAGATTTTTGATTATGGGCCCAGTTTTCAAGTTGGTCCAAATCGGGGTCCAAAATTAAACTTTGGTTTGATTTCAACAAAAATTGAATATATGGGGTTCTTTGATATGCTGAATCTAACCATGTATTTAGATTTTTGATTTTTGGGCCCCGTTATCAACTTTGTCCACATTGAGGTCAAAAGGGTCCAAAATTAAACTTTGTTTGATCTCATCAAAAATTGAATTCTTGGGGTTCTTTGATATGCTGAATCTAACCATGTATTTAGATTTTGGATATTGGACCATAATAGGTGAATGTCCAATTTAAAATTTTTAAGTTCTTAGACCACATTCATTCTGTGTCAGAAACCTATGCTGTGTCAAATATTTAATCACAATCCAAATTCAGAGCTGTATCAAGCTTGAATGTTGTGTCCATACTTGCCCCAACTGTTCAGGGTTCGACCTCTGCGGTCGTATCAAGCTGCGCCATGTGGAGCATTTTATTGTATTACTGTTCTCTTATATTTTCCATTATTTTGTAAAAAAAAATTGAAATTGTCTCAGTCAAATAATTTGACAAAGTTTATCAGAAGTTTAGCTATTACCCTATTATACTCAACGAAGCTCGGAGATAAATATACGTTCACCCGTTAGAAAGTAAAAACGACCGTTGACTCGTCGAAAAAAGGAAAGGGGTGTGGTTTGGTCATTCAACAAGATAATTCCAAAGCTTTCAGACAAATTACTTCTTTATTTCAGCAATCACTTCTTTTTTATTAGTAAAATAAAATTAATAGGACTGTATTATATTTTTTTCCTTTTTTGGGGACCATTATTATCAATTATGTTGTGTGCAGTATACAAATATGTAATAATGTGCACGT
Source organism: Mytilus californianus (assembly GCF_021869535.1). Lineage (NCBI taxonomy): Eukaryota > Metazoa > Mollusca > Bivalvia > Mytilida > Mytilidae > Mytilus > Mytilus californianus. The sequence continues at coordinate 114,401,019 of NW_026262690.1, read as the reverse complement.
TTACAATCATCCATGTTTTATGTGGATGGCGAAGCTGTTGACAGAAAGAGATATGCAAAAAGAATATAAAATGACATTGTCAAAGTTTTAGGACCCTGTTATTTCAATATAAAAAATTACTTACTTCATTGTCGTGTTTGTGGACTACCGACTCAAGAGAATGTTGATTTCAACAAAGTGTGTTGTAAACGGTGTATACATACTGTCGGATAAATTTCGCGGGAAAAATATTGATGTACTTTTTTATACAAGTATAAAAAGTAACATCTTTCCATTATAAAAGGTAAACCCCGCTATTTATTTTCACCTAACTTCAGATTTCCAAACATAAACGATTCTGGAGTTTTTCTAAATAGATACGCCAATGTCTTTTCTAATGTCTCCTCTACGTTACATAAACAGTCGTTGCCCGTCACAATCTCTATAAATTGGTCTTCAATCATCTTAAGGTACGCCATCCCTCGTTTTTTAACCGTAACTTAAGATTTTGAACATAAACCACTCTGGAGATTTTCCTAAACGATGCGCCAATGTCTCTTCTACAACACCTATATAGTCGTTGTGCGTTACAATCTCTTTAAAATGGTCCAAATTTTTCTTTTAGTGCTCTACCCCCCTAATCTCATTTTGTCAATTTCACAATAAAATTATCAGTTTTTTAACCCTAACTTCAGATTTTCGAACATAAACCACTCTGGAGATTTTCTTAAACGATGCGCCATTTTCTCCTCTACCTTACCTATATAGTCGTTGTCCATCACAATCTCTTTGAAATGGTCCGAAATTTCCTTTTAGTGCCCTACCCCCCTAATCTCATTTTGTCAATTTCACAATAAAATTTTCATTTTTTTAACCGTAACTTCAGATTTTCGAACATAAACCACTCTGGAGATTTTCTTAAACAATGCGCCAATGTCTCCTCTACAACACCTATATAGTCGTTGCCCTTAACCGTAACTTCAGATTTTTGAACATAAACCACTCTAAAGATTTCTTAAACGATGCAGCATTGTCTCTTCTACAACACCTATATAGTCGTTGACCGTCACAATCTCTTGAAATTGGTCCAAAATTAACTTAAATTGGCCTACCCCCTAATCTCATTTTGTCAATTTCACAATTTCAGTTTTTTAACCGTAACATCAGATTTTCGAACATAAACCACTCTGGAGATTTTCTTAAACGATGTGCCATTGTCTCCTCTACAACACCTATATAGTCGTTCCCGTCACAATCTCTTGAAATTGGTTCAAAATTAACTGAAATTGGCCTACCTCCTTAATCTCATTTTGTAAATTTCACAATTTCAGTTTTTTAACCGTAACTTGATTTTCGAACCTAAAACACTCTGGAGATTTTCCTAAACGATGCGCCAATGTCACCTCTACAACAGCTATATATATAGTCGTTGTCCGTCACAATCTCTTTAAAATGGTCCAAACTTTACTGTTAGTGCCCTACCCCCCTAATCTCATTTTCTCAATTTCACAATTTCAGTTTTTTAACCGTAACTTCAGATTTTCGAACATAAACCACTCTGGAGGTTTTCTTAAACGATGCGCCAATGTCTCCTCTACAACACCTATATAGTCGTTGCCCGTCACAATCTCTCAAAATTGGTCCAAAATCAACTTAAATTGGCCTACCCCCCTAATCTCATTTTGTCAATTTCACAATTCAGTTTTTTAACCGTAACTTCAGATTTTCGAACATAAACCACTCTGGAGATTTTCTCAAACGATGCGCCATTGTCTCTTCTACAACACCTATATAGTCGTTGCCCGTCACAATCTCTTCAAAATGGTCCAAATTTTTCTTTTAGTGCCCTACCCCCTAATCTCATTTTGTCAATTTCACAATAAAATTTTAAGTTTTTTAATAACCGTAACTTCAGATTTTCGAACATAAACCACTCTGGAAATTTTCTTAAACGACGCGCCAATGTCTCCTCTCCAACACCTATATAGTCGTTGCCCGTCACAATCTCTTAAAATTGGTCCAAAATTAACTTAAATTGGTCTACCCCCAATCTCATTTTGTCAATTTCACAATTTCAGTTTTTTAACCGTAACTTCAGATTTTCGAACATAAACCACTCTGGAGATTTTCTTATACGATGCGCCATTGTCTCTTCTACAACACCTATATAGTCGTTGCCCGTCACAATCTCTTGAAATTGGTCCAAAATTAACTTAAATTGGCCTACCCCCCTAATCTCATTTTGTCAATTTCACAATTTCAGTTTTTTAACCATAACTTCAGATTTTCGAACATAAACCACTCTGCGGATTTTCTTAAACGATGTGCCATTGTCTCCTCTACAACACCTATATAGTCGTTGCCCGTCACAATTTCTTGAAATTTGTCCAAAATTAACTTAAATTTGCCTACCCCCTAATCTCATTTTGTCAATTTCAAAATTTCAGTTTTTTTACCGTAACTTCAGATTTTCGAACATAAACCACTCTGGAAATTTTCTTAAACGATGCGCCAATGTCTCCTCTACAACACCTATAAAGTCGTTGCCCGTCACAATCTCTTAAAATTTGTCTAAAATTAACTTAAATTGGCCTACCCCCTAATCTCATTTTGTCAATTTCACAATATAATTTTCAGTTTTTTAACCGTAACTTCAGATTTTCGAACGTAAACCACTCTGGAAATTTTCTTAAACGATGCGCCAATGTCTCCTCTACAACACCTATATAGTCGTTGCCCGTCATAATCTCTTTAAAATGGTCCAAATTTTTCTTTTAGTGACCTACCCCCCTAATCTCATTTTGTCATATTCACAATATAATTTTCAGTTTTTTAACCGTAACTTCAGATTTTCGAACATAAACCACTCTGGAGATTTTCTTATACGATGCGCCATTGTCTCCTCTACAACACCTATATAGTCGTTGCCCGTCACAATCTCTTGAAATTGGTGCAAAATTAACTTTAATTGGCCTACCCCCTAATCTCATTTTCTCAATTTCACAATTTCAGTTTTTTAACCGTAACTTCAGATTTTGGGACATAAACCACTCTGGAGATTTTCTTAAACAATGCGCCAATGTCTCCTCTACAACACCTATATAGTCGTTGCCCGTCACAATCTCTTGAAATTGGTCCAAAATTTTCTTTTAGTGCCCTACCCCCCTAATCTTATTTTGTCAATTTCACAATTTCAGTTTTTTAACCGTGACTTCAGATTTTCGAACATAAACCACTCTGAAGATTTTCTTAAACAATGCGCCAATGTCTCCTCTACAACACCTATATAGTCGTTGCCCGTCACAATCTCTTGAAATTTGTCCAAAATTAACTTAAATTGGCCTACCCCCCTAATCTCATTTTGTCAATTTCACAATTTCAGTTTTTTAACCATAACTTCAGATTTTCGAATATAAACAACTCTGGAGATTTTCTTAAACGATGTGCCATTGTCTCCTCTACAACACCTATATAGTCGTTGCCCGTCACAATCTTTTGAAATTTGTCCAAAATTAACTTAAATTTGCCTACCCCCCCCTAATCTCATTTTGTCAATTTCACAATTTCAGTTTTTTAACCGTAACTTCAGATTTTCGAACATAAACCACTTTGGAGATTTTCTTAAACGATGCGCCAATGTGTCTTCTACAACACCTATATAGTCGTTGCCCGTCACAATCTCTTGAAATTGGTCCAAAATTAACTTAAATTGGCCTACCCCCTTAATCTCATTTTGTCAATTTCACAATTTCAGTTATTTTACCGTAACTTCAGATTTTCGAACATAAACCACCTTGGAGATTTTCTTAAACGATGCGCCATTGTCTCCTCTACAACACCTATATAGTTGTTGCCCGTCACAATCTCTTTGAAATGGTCCAAAATTTCCTTTTTGTGCCCTACCCCCCTAATCTCATTTTGTCAATTTCACAATAAAATTTTCAGTTTTTTAACCGTGACTTCAGATTTTCGAACATAAACCACCTTGGAGATTTTCTAACACGATGCGCCATTGTCTCCTCTACAACACCTATTTAGTCGTTGCCCGTCACAATCTATTGAAATTGGTCCAAAATTTTCTTTTAGTGCCCTACCCCCCTAATCTTATTTTGTCAATTTCACAATTTAAGTTTTTTAACCGTGACTTCAGATTTTCGAACATAAACCACTCTGAAGATTTTCTTAAACAATGCGCCAATGTCTCCTCTACAACACCTATATAGTCGTTGCCCGTCACAATCTCTTGAAATTGGTCCAAAATTTTCTTTTAGTGCCCTACCCCCCTAATCTTATTTTGTCAATTTCACAATTTAAGTTTTTTAACCGTGACTTCAGATTTTCGAACATAAACCACTCTGAAGATTTTCTTAAACAATGCGCCAATGTCTCCTCTACAACACCTATATAGTCGTTGCCCGTCACAATCTCTTGAAATTGCTCCAAAATTAACTTAAATTGGCCTACCCCCCTAATCTCATTTTGTCAATTTCACAATTTCAGTTTTTTAACCATAACTTCAGATTTTCGAACATAAACCACTCTGGAGTTTTTCTAAACGATGTGCCATTGTCTCCTCTACAACACCTTTATAGTCGTTGCCCGTCACAATCTCTTGAAATTTGTCCAAAATTAACTTAAATTTGCCTACTCCCCCTAATCTCATTTTCTCAATTTCACAATTTCAGTTTTTTAACCTTAACTTCAGATTTTCGAACATAAACCACTTTGGAGATTTTCTTAAACGATGCGCCAATGTGTCTTCTACAACACCTATATAGTCGTTGCCCGTCACAATCTATTGAAAATGGTCCAAAATTAACTTATATTGGCCTACCCTCCTAATCTCATTTTGTCAATTTCACAATTTCAGTTATTTTACCGTAACTTCAGATTTTCGAACATAAACCACCTTGGAGATTTTCTTAAACGATGCGCCATTGTCTCCTCTACAACACCTATATAGTTGTTGTCCGTCACAATCTCTTTGAAATGGTCCAAAATTTCCTTTTTGTGCCCTACCCCCCTAATCTCATTTTGTCAATTTCACAATTTCAGTTTTTTAACCATAACTTCAGATTTTCGAACATAAACCACCTTGGAGATTTTCTAAAACGATGCGCAATTGTCTCCTCTACAACACCTTTTTAGTCGTTGACCGTCACAATCTCTTGAAATTGGTCCAAATTAACTTAAATTGACCTACCCCCTAATCTCATTTTGTCAATTTCACAATTTCAGTTTTTTAACCGTAACTTCAGATTTTGGAACATAAACCACTCTGGAGATTTTCTTAAACGATCCGCCAATGTCTCTTCTACAACACCTATATAGTCGTTGCCCGTCACAATCTCTTAAAATTGGTCCAAAATTTTCTTTTAGTGCCCTACCCCCCCTAATCTTATTTTGTCAATTTCACAATTTAAGTTTTTTAACCGTGACTTCAGATTTTCGAACACAAACCACTCTGAAGATTTTCTTAAAACAATGCGCCAATGTCTCCTCTACAACACCTATATAGTCGTTGCCCGTCACAATCTCTTGAAATTGCTCCAAAATTAACTTAAATTGGCCTACCCCCCTAATCTCATTTTGTCAATTTCACAATTTCAGTTTTTTAACCATAACTTCAGATTTTCGAACATAAACCACTCTGGAGATTTTCTTAAACGATGTGCCATTGTCTCCTCTACAACACCTATATAGTCGTTGCCCGTCACAATCTCTTGAAATTTGTCCAAAATTAACTTAAATTTGCCTACCCCCCCTAATCTCATTTTCTCAATTTCACAATTTCAGTTTTTTAACCTTAACTTCAGATTTTCGAACATAAACCACTTTGGAGATTTTCTTAAACGATGCGCCAATGTGTCTTCTACAACACCTATATAGTCGTTGCCCGTCACAATCTCTTGAAAATGGTCCAAAATTAACTTATATTGGCCTACCCCCCTAATCTCATTTTGTCAATTTCACAATTTCAGTTATTTTACCGTAACTTCAGATTTTCGAACATAAACCACCTTGGAGATTTTCTTAAACGATGCGCCATTGTCTCCTCTACAACACCTATATAGTTGTTGTCCGTCACAATCTCTTTGAAATGGTCCAAAATTTCCTTTTTGTGCCCTACCCCCCTAATCTCATTTTGTCAATTTCACAATTTCAGTTTTTTAACCATAACTTCAGATTTTCGAACATAAACCACCTTGGAGATTTTCTAAAACGATGCGCAATTGTCTCCTCTACAACACCTATTTAGTCGTTGACCGTCACAATCTCTTGAAATTGGTCCAAATTAACTTAAATTGACCTACCCCCTAATCTCATTTTGTCAATTTCACAATTTCAGTTTTTTAACCGTAACTTCAGATTTTGGAACATAAACCACTCTGGAGATTTTCTTAAACGATCCGCCAATGTCTCCTCTACAACACCTATATAGTCGTTGCCCGTCACAATCTCTTAAAATTGGTCCAAAATATTCTTTTAGTGCCCTACCCCCCCCACCCCCCCCCCCCCCCCCCCTAATCTTATTTTGTCAATTTCACAATTTAAGTTTTTTAACCGTGACTTCAGATTTTCTAACATAAACCACTCTGAAGATTTTCTTAAAACAATGCGCCAATGTGTCTTCTACAACACCTATATAGTCGTTGCCTGTCACAATCTCTTGAAATTGGTCCAAAATTAACTTAAATTGGCCTCCCCCCCTAATCTCAATTTGTCAATTTCACAATTTCAGTTATTTTACCGTAACTTCAGATTTTCGAACATAAACCACTCTGGAGATTTTCTTAAACGATGCGCCAATGTCTCCTCTACAACACCTATATAGTCGTTGCCCGTCACAATCTCTTTAAAATGGTCAAAATTTTTCTTTTAGTGACCTACCCCCCTAATCTCATTTTGTCAATTTCACAATATAATTTTCAGTTTTTTAACCGTAACTTCAGATTTTCGAACATAAACCACTCTGGAGATTTTCTTATACGATGCGCCATTGTCTCCTCTATAACACCTATATAGTCGTTGCCCGTCACAATCTCTTGAAATTGGTGCAAAATTAACTTTAATTGGCCTACCCCCTAATCTCATTTTGTCAATTTCACAATATAATTTTCAGTTTTTAAACCGTAACTTCAGATTTTCGAACGTAAACCACTCTGGAAATTTTCTTAAACGATGCGCCAATGTCTCCTCTACAACACCTATATAGTCGTTGCCCGTCATAATCTCTTTAAAATGGTCCAAATTTTTCTTTTAGTGACCTACCCCCCTAATCTCATTTTGTCATATTCACAATATAATTTTCAGTTTTTTAACCGTAACTTCAGATTTTCGAACATAAACCACTCTGGAGATTTTCTTATACGATGCGCCATTGTCTCCTCTACAACACCTATATAGTCGTTGCCCGTCACAATCTCTTGAAATTGGTGCAAAATTAACTTTAATTGGCCTACCCCCTAATCTCATTTTCTCAATTTCACAATTTCAGTTTTTTAACCGTAACTTCAGATTTTGGGACATAAACCACTCTGGAGATTTTCTTAAACGATGCGCCAATGTCTCCTCTACAACACCTATATAGTCGTTGCCCGTCACAATTTCTTGAAATTGGTCCAAAATTTTCTTTTAGTGCCCTACCCCCCTAATCTTATTTTGTCAATTTCACAATTTCAGTTTTTTAACCGTGACTTCAGATTTTCGAACATAAACCACTCTGGAGATTTTCTTAAACAATGCGCCAATGTCTCCTCTACAACACCTATATAGTCGTTGCCCGTCACAATCTCTTGAAATTGGTCCAAAATTAACTTAAATTGGCCTACCCCCCTAATCTCATTTTGTCAATTTCACAATTTCAGTTTTTTAACCATAACTTCAGATTTTCGAATATAAACCACTCTGGAGATTTTCTTAAACGATGTGCCATTGTCTCCTCTACAACACCTATATAGTCGTTGCCCGTCACAATCTTTTGAAATTTGTCCAAAATTAACTTAAATTTGCCTACCCCCCCTAATCTCATTTTGTCAATTTCACAATTTCAGTTTTTTAACCGTAACTTCAGATTTTCGAACATAAAACACTTTGGAGATTTTCTTAAACGATGCGCCAATGTGTCTTCTACAACACCTATATAGTCGTTGCCCGTCACAATCTCTTGAAATTGGTCCAAAATTAACTTAAATTGGCCTACCCCCTTAATCTTATTTTGTCAATTTCACAATTTCAGTTATTTTACCGTAACTTCAGATTTTCGAACATAAACCATCTTGGAGATTTTCTTAAACGATGCGCCATTGTCTCCTCTACAACACCTATATAGTTGTTGCCCGTCACAATCTCTTTGAAATGGTCCAAAATTTCCTTTTTGTGCCCTACCCCCCTAATCTCATTTTGTCAATTTCACAATAAAATTTTCAGTTTTTTAACCGTAACTTCAGATTTTCGAACATAAACCACCTTGGAGATTTTCTAACACGATGCGCCATTGTCTCCTCTACAACACCTATTTAGTCGTTGCCCGTCACAATCTCTTGAAATTGGTCCAAAATTAACTTAAATTGACCTACCCCCCTAATCTTATTTTGTCAATTTCACAATTTAAGTTTTTTAACCGTAACTTCAGATTTTCGAACAAAAACCACTCTGGAGATTTTCTTAAACGATGCGCCAATGTGTCTCCTCTACAGTACCTATATAGTCGTTGCCCGTCACAATCTCTTGAAATTGGTCCAAAATTTCCTTTTAGTGCCCTACCCCCCTAATCTTATTTTGTCAATTTCACAATTTAAGTTTTTTAACCGTGACTTCAGATTTTCGAACATAAACCACTCTGAAGATTTTCTTAAACAATGCGCCAATGTCTCCTCTACAACACGTATATAGTCGTTGCCCGTCACAATCTCTTGAAATTGCTCCAAAATTAACTTAAATTGGCCTACCCCCCTAATCTCATTTTGTCAATTTCACAATTTCAGTTTTTTAACCATAACTTCAGATTTTCGAACATAAACCACCTTGGAGATTTTCTTAAACGATGTGCCATTGTCTCCTCTACAACACCTATATAGTCGTTGCCCGTCACAATCTCTTGAAATTTGTCCAAAATTAACTTAAATTTGCCTACCCCCCCTAATCTCATTTTCTCAATTTCACAATTTCAGTTTTTTAACCTTAACTTCAGATTTTCGAACATAAACCACTTTGGAGATTTTCTTAAACGATGCGCCAATGTGTCTTCTACAACACCTATATAGTCGTTGCCCGTCACAATCTCTTGAAAATGGTCCAAAATTAACTTATATTGGCCTACCCCCCTAATCTCATTTTGTCAATTTCACAATTTCAGTTATTTTACCGTAACTTCAGATTTTCGAACATAAACCACCTTGGAGATTTTCTTAAACGATGCGCCATTGTCTCCTCTACAACACCTATATAGTTGTTGTCCGTCACAATCTCTTTGAAATGGTCCAAAATTTCCTTTTTGTGCCCTACCCCCCTAATCTCATTTTGTCAATTTCACAATAAAATTTTCAGTTTTTTAACCGTAACTTCAGATTTTCGAACATAAACCACCTTGGAGATTTTCTAAAACGATGCGCAATTGTCTCCTCTACAACACCTATTTAGTCGTTGACCGTCACAATCTCTTGAAATTGGTCCAAATTAACTTAAATTGACCTACCCCCTAATCTCATTTTGTCAATTTCACAATTTCAGTTTTTTAACCGTAACTTCAGATTTTCGAACATAAACCACTCTGGAGATTTTCTTAAACGATGCGCCATTGTCTCCTCTACAATACCCATATAGTCGTTGCCCGTCACAATCTCTTGAAATTGGTCCAAAAATAACTTAAATTTGCCTACCCCCCTAATCTCATTTTCTCAATTTCACAATTTCAGTTTTTTTACCGTAACTTCAGATTTTGGAACATAAACCACTCTGAAGGTTTTCTTAAACAATGCGCCAATGTGTCTTCTACAACACCTATATAGTCGTTGCCCGTCACAATCTCTTGAAATTGGTTCAAAATTTTCTTTTAGTGCCCTACCCCCCCCCCCCCCCCCCCCCTAATCTTATTTTGTCAATTTCACAATTTAAGTTTTTTAACCGTGACTTCAGATTTTCGAACATAAACCACTCTGAAGATTTTCTTAAACGATGCGCCAATGTGTCTTCTACAACACCTATATAGTCGTTGCCCGTCACAATCTCTTGAAATTGGTCCAAAATTAACTTAAATTGGCCTCCCCCCCTTATCTCAATTTGTCAATTTCACAATTTCAGTTATTTTACCGTAACTTCAGATTTTCGAACATAAACCACTCTGGAGATTTTCTTAAACGATGCGCCAATGTCTCCTCTACAACACCTATATAGTCGTTGCCCGTCACAATCTCTTTAAAATGGTCAAAATTTTTCTTTTAGTGACCTACCCCCCTAATCTCATTTTGTCAATTTCACAATATAATTTTCAGTTTTTTAACCGTAACTTCAGATTTTCGAACATAAACCACTCTGGAGATTTTCTTATACGATGCGCCATTGTCTCCTCTATAACACCTATATAGTCGTTGCCCGTCACAATCTCTTGAAATTTGTCCAAAATTAACTTAAATTTGCCTTCCCCCCTAATCTCATTTTGTTAATTTCACAATTTCAGTTTTTAACCGTAACTTCAGATTTTCGAACATAAACCACTCTGGAGATTTTCTTAAACGATGCGCCAATGTGTCTTCTACAACACCTATATAGTCGTTGCCCGTCACAATCTCTTGAAATTGGTCCAAAATTAACTTAAATTGGCCTACCCCCCTAATCTCATTTTGTCGATTTCACAATTTCAGTTATTTTACCGTAACTTCAGATTTTCGAACATAAACCACTCTGGAGATTTTTTTAAACGATGCGCCAATGTCTCCTCTACAACACCTATATAGTCGTTGCCCGTCACAATCTCTTTAAAATAGTCCAAATTTTTCTTTTAGTGACCTACCCCCCTAATCTCATTTTGTCAATTGCACAATTTCAGTTTTTTAACCGTAACTTCAGATTTTCGAACATAAACCACTCTGGAGATTTTCTTAAACGATGCGCCATTGTCTCCTCTACAACACCTATTTAGTCGTTGTCCGTTACAATCTCTTCAAATTGATGCAAACTTTACTTTTAGTGCCCTACCCTCCTAATCTCATTTTGTCAATTTCACAATTTCAGTTTTTTAACCGTAAATTCAGATTTTCGAACATAAACCACTCTGGAGATTTTCCTAAACGTTACGCCAATGTCTCCTCTATATCACCTATAGGCAGTCGTTGCCCGTCACAATCTCTATAAATGGGTCAACAATCAACTTAAGGTATCCCCCCTTTTTGTTTTTAATTACAATTTTTCAACCTAACTTCAGATCTTTTAACATAAACCATCCTGGAAATTGTCTTAATAGATACACTAATGTCTCAGCTGCACAATCTCTATAAATGGGTCAAAAATCAACTTAATGTATGCCCCCTCCTCCCTTTTCGTTTTTACAATTTCAGTTTTTTAAACTTAACTTCAGATTTTTAAACATAAACCATTCTGGAGTTTGTCTTATTAGATACGACAATGTCTCCTCTATGTTACCTTTACAGTCGTTGCCTGTCACAATCTCTACAAATTGGTCAAAATCTTTATGGTATCCCTTTTGTTTTAATTTTTTTTATTCTTTTTAGTTTAATATTTTGAATATTCTTATAATTGTCCGCTAGGTCTCTGTAATTGTTCGCTAGCTCGAAAAGAACGTGATTGTCTTATGTGAAATTGTGGTTTTTAGTTATACATCCTAATTGTTCGCTACAATTGTTCGCTAGCTTGAGTCAAGTTCTGTAATGTCTAATAATGAACAGTAAATTTCTAACTACATTTATACAACTCCTATTTAGATTTTAATCATCAACACTTAGAAAACAGAAAATTTTCAAATAAATCTGTCACTCAAATTATAATTGTCAGCTATTTACCATATGCTTACTTAACTGATAACAGGTGAAAATTATTTATAAAGGCTAAGTGTAATCAAACTTTATGTATATAATTAACCATTTCTGAATTTAGAGAAATAACTCAATCACATTATAAATACCACTTTTGGATATAATAAGGACGATAACTCAACAACGAGAAGAGCTAAAATCGTGAAAATTGAACTTGACCTTCATATAGTCGCAGGACACAACATATCTAAATTTCGTCAAAGGGTTTTTATGTTATCAAACGAACATTGTTTGGCAGCCGAACTAACGCCCGCCCGCCTGCTGTACATCCCCAAATCAATAACCGATTTTTACTTCCAAAATCCGGTTAAAAATTGGTCAAGAAGTTTAAAAGAAAAGAATTAAAACGTTATTTAAATAGGGTAGCTTAACTTAACTGTCCAAGGACTTGATATATATATGTTCCGGACCATATGAGTATTTGGACCATACGCGTATGGTCATGACCATATGGGTATGTACTCATATGGTCCGACCATACGTGTATGGTCCGACCGTACGCGTATGGTCCGACCGTACGCGTATGGTCGGGGTAATTAACAGGTTTACTTTTAATACTTAACTCTTCATATAACCCTCCTAGTTGTCACGTCATTTAAAAAAAGACACTACCAAAGGTCATTTTATTATAGATCTATTAAAAATTAATAATAACAAGATTAACTAAATAAAATAAGCAGTTTCACACAGTAAATTTCATCACTAGTCAAAACGATAGGTAACAAATTTTATACCTATGGTCATTACCGATATGTTATTACGAGTGGATGGCAAAATGTCGACTTGGGAAGATAACTATAACTGCCAAAAATATCTGTTACAAAAGAAGTCAACTGTTTTGATATAAACTGACGTAAAAGTCGATATGCAGGATAAAGAGTGTAATAGTTTGCTTATTTTTGAAACTTTATATAATTAGCATTAGCAGTTCAGAATTTTTTTACTGATACGTGTTTTTGTTTTTAAAAAATGAATGACGTCACCGTGATATGAATGTACTTCAGTCATGTTACGGTATTGGAGATAACTTAACTTAGCTTTAAATGTCTTTTTGAAAAACACATGATGCATTTTCCTTTATGTTTGACTGTTGTTTTCCCATCTTTACGCATAGAGGTAGAGATGATGAACATTGTTGACCTTTTCTCACTAAAGTGTCGTAAATGGTTTTATTTCGGCTCAGTATAGCATTGTTCAATGTAACAAATGATTTTACACTTGCTTATGTACAAAAATTCAATATTTCTACGTCTTTTCCGTTTTACGGAATTCAGAATTGACCATTTCATGAATGTTTGCATTATACCAACTTTTACGGCTAAATCGTTTTTCAAAACTAATTTAACGAATTTTAAAAACACGTGTCCTGTGAAGCTTATCAAAAACACTTTTTGTACCTTTTCGCATGGAGGGGCGTATATAACAGATGATAAATATAGCATTACAGAATTGTATTTTCAAAATCAGTTTTAATCCTGATTATGGTTACTGAAACTAACAAACCATGAACTAATTCAACATTAGGCGGAATATACCAAGGGGAAATTTAAAACTCATAAGTTGAGAGAAACCGACGACGCCATGGCAAAATAACGAAAGGTTGCGAAAAAAAAACCCCATATCCAACCAGAGTTACAATCGAAACATCATAACTAAATACATGAATGTTGGATGTATATATACAGAGACACGTCTAATATCAATGCGAATTCACACTCGGGAAAAGTCAAATTCGGTAATATCGTATCAACTGGGAGATGTATACTCAATATACAGGCGCTGCTAGAATGTTGCTCTATAGAAATGGAAAGTTCACGATTGGAGAGCTAAATTCATCTTTTTATGTGGTTAAGTTTGGAGCACTCGAGTTTGATCACGGTTTGTGGTGGGGCTCGTGTTGCTTAATCTTTAGTTTTTTACGCAGTGTTTCTTTTTTGGACTGGTTAGTCTTTAATTGTGTCGTTGTTTAGCAATGGTATTATCATTTTCTACGACTTATGAGTTTTAAATATACACTTGGTATCTTCCGCCTTTGTTCTTCTCAAATGTTTTAGAAGTAAATATATAGTTTTAAAGGTAAAAATAATATATATTTATTGCAATGGAGGTCAGAAATCTTAGCAGGCGTATTTTTTCTCATTAATTCCCCGAGCGGAAGTTGAGAACTCATTTAGCAATGTGTAAAAATATTGAAAACAAAACAAATGAAAATCTGGATGTGAAATATACTTTTCATTATAAAGAATTTGAACTTCAGGTAAAAAAAATATTTTTAAAATAGAGATTGCTTTACGTGTAGAGCGTGTAAGTCTGTCAGGAAGGAACACAGTCAGACATTACTGAATTTAGAATAAAATCAACGTACTAGATCACCCCCCCCCCCCCCCCCCCCCCCCACCTTTAAAAAAAAAAAGAACTATGATGCACGCATCTATTCAATCGAACTTGAAATAAAAGATACAACAGATACAGTTCAGACGGCTTCATTACTTAAATGTACATCTAGAAAGTGTGACAATGAGGGTCATTTGAGAACAACATGATTTCAGCTTCCCAATTGTGAACTTTCCATTTCTATGTAGCAACATATCAGCAGCGCCTGTATATGGATAATATATATCTCAGTTGATTCGAGATACCAGAACTTCGTCTCCTATCATAATTTCCTTGACAGAGGTTACAAGGAAGCTATTATACCAAGAGTTGCATGTGGGGATGTTGTAATTACCCCTACGAAAACGCCATCACGAAGTGGTTGACTGATATGGAACATATGTTTCACAGATGACATGAGATTTGTTCAAATTGACATAACTACAATCCGTCCTCTTTTTCTCGAATACGATCTACCGAATTAGCATTATCTTCGGTTTTGTATTTAAATGAGAAATTGGCGGTTGACGCATGTGGAACATGATCTGCTTACCTTCTGGAACACCTGATATCATCCTCGGTTTTTTTGTGGGGTACGTATTGCTCAGCCTTTAGTTTTCTATGTTGTGCTTTGTGAAGTGTTGTTTGTCTTTTGTTTATTTTTTTCGTTTTTTGCCATGGCTTTTTCAGTTTGTTTTCGACTAATGAGTTTAAATGTCCCTTTGGTATCTCTTGTCTCATTTCTATCACCGTAAAGTAGTTAAAATCAAGTTCACCAGCATGTGTTGTGTTAACTATTTCATTGCTGCTAAAACGAATACTTACCAAATACCTTTCTCATGTTTTACATACTACTTGATTTTTTTTTTGAAATTCAGTCATCTTGGGAAATTTAAACATTCTGGAAAGAAAGAAGTAATTATTATTTTCTTAAAAAGATGCCCTGAAAAACCTTCAATTTAACAAGCAAATGACATATAGGTTTTCATCATAAGAGAGATTTTCACTGGTGATGTTCTCTGTACTCTTTTTTTAGGAATAAAAACTATTGTTAATAGTAATAATAATCAACTAACTAATAAAAGTTTATTAGAGCTTTCTTACAAATTGACGAAAGGTACGTATGCTTGACGAATCATACGTAAGACTCGTTTTAGGGATCCTTTATTTTGACATAATCACATAATCGTCATGGAACTTCGATGGCATTTCACCCTTAATGTTAGCCTACTAAGGACCATTAACCTACATTCAACGACACTTATTAAATTATATCTTTCGTGAGATATAGGATTTCGTGACGTACGATAGGTAAAAATATAATACCACCAGGTGAAAGGAGATAACTCTACAAAATATACTAATTAAAATATAGGGAAGACAGAAGAAAAACATACTTCTAAAAACAAAACAAAAAAGGCGTCCAATCCACCTCCCCCCACAATTTTCAAAAAAAAATATACAATATTGCATTATTTAACCAAAGAAAATACCAATACAAGTACATTGTCCACTTCTCTGAGAAAAATAAGAAAAAATTAAAAAAAAACAAATACTTCCTTAATTCAATATTTGCAACGCCCACAATAATAAAATGAAAAAAAAAATGACCTTTATACTATGTCATATATAGGTGCTAATTGAATAATTCTTACATGATTTGCATATCTACAAATACTTGAATTTGATTGGTCCATTAGAAGTTTTTCCCTTGGTTTACACTTCGATAAACCATGTTGCCGAAACTACTTTCACTGATCAATTCAAGCGCTATACACATGCATGTGATCCAGGAGTACTGAGCAAATTGAGATTGAAAAACAAATTACATAATTTGTTTAAGCATCGAAAAAAGAAATAATGCATTCAAGCTTGGAAAATGTCTGAAATTTAAATAAAATAAAATTCCGCGAAATATCATGAATGATCCTACCGCGTTAACGTCATGGCAAAACATGACGTCATACGAATGAAAACTCTCAATCTGAAGATTATTGTGTTACTTGTACGCTTCAAATTCGGATAATATCTCATTAAAAGGACGTTTTTGAGGTATGTGATGTTTCATTTTAGATACTATTGCATTTAACGCACATTTTATGGATTTCAGAAAGTCAATATGGCGGCTAACTCCGTAGTTACGACATTTTCATTGTGCATTTGAAGATAAAAAGAAGCCAATGAATACAAAAATCTTAATTAAGAAATAATTCATGGGGGCTTGAATATATCGTGATTTTACCACGGGTTGGCCCTTTATGACAAATATTTTACCCTGAGCGATAGCGAGGGGTAAAATATCGGCATAAAGGGACAACCAATGGTAAAATCACGATATATTCAAGCCCCCATGAATTATTTCGATTCTAATAGGACAAATACGGCAATTGTTTTGGATCGAATCGCTCTAGATAAAGGCATTATTTGCCGTTCCCATAAATGAACGCACTATTAAATTGACGTAACAGACCGGAGCAAACTGAATAAATGACATGCTTAAACTATTTACAATAACATATTTAGATAGGTTTGGATGAATCTAAATGATAATTATACTTATATGTCTTATATGTATACAAAAAATGGCTTATGTAACACATTTAAGCATCGTTTGTTTACGTTTCCTTGTTGTGATGATTTTCGGTTTCACAATCGTGTATTTTCCCGTAAAATGCTTATATTCTTACGTCATCGTTCTATGACGTCGGGTAGCTCATTCATAAAAAGGCATATGACGCGGGAGTACGATCGGAACAGCCCAAACAATATATTCATATTTTACCACGGGTGTGTACTCAAAGCGTTTGAAGAACGTCATGTTAGAATTAAAGATTGCGAATGTTTTGCTAAGAATTATAAGGATTAAACACATTTTTTCTAGAGGTTATTGATGTGTAAACTGGGTCGCTTACTCACAAACTTTACATAAAAGTCCTTCGGACTTTTATTCAGTTTGTGAGTTAATCGCCCCAGTTTACACATCAATAACCTCTATAAAAAATGTGTTTAATCCTATAATAACTTGTGAATCACCGCCTCTCCCTGGGTAATATTCATTGTCACCGTGTGGTGTGTCCATTCACCGGAGTTAGTCTCTTTTATGGAACCGTTTTTATAGCGTATGAATGCGTTTTGGTACTGAACAGTCATGAAATATTAGCCACCTGGACGTCTATGCGTCTATCTCCCAAGCACATTGTGTGTTTAAACGTCATTATGAAATCCACAACCATAACCCACTCCCCCTTTTGAAGTTAAATGATTGCTCCCATAACTTGTTGCTTGGTTTCTTCTCTTTTTTTAGTCATTTAATGCTTGTTTAACAGTGTGAACTTTGTTACGTTCATATTAAACTGAATTTGCAATTAAAGCATTAGTTTCACATTTGTTGCCTGCGATCACAAAATTTACATTACTTTTCGTCATTTACCATAACATTAATTAAAAAAAAAATTATCACAAAATCTGTTTTCCTACATTTATTTCACATTGCTTTTTCAAAACATTGTAGCATCCTTGTTTTGCAAATCTCGATAATCCATGTGGAAAATTTGCTGAAACGGTACTCATAAAAAAAAAAAAAAAATGTGAACCTTGTCGTTAAACGATTAACGCACTACAATAATGCCATTAAAAGATTAATCATGAAACTCGTGCTTGAACAATTCCCGCGAAAATGTATGTAATCGTTGTTTACGTAGGTAACGTAATGCACGTAAGTGTATTGACACTATGTTTATTCATTTTCTGATATTAAAAGCGTGTATTATTTGCGATATGCTTATTTTTGAAAGATAACTTTGATTTAGAAAAGAATGCTGTTTTACCGGATAAAACGAAGACTCTTTTAACTGTTATTGTGGAAATGTAATACGTGCTCCCTTTACATTCGTTCGTACCTTTCGTCAATTTGTAAGAAAGCTCTAATAGGACTAACATATCGAGCTGTACAATATCCAAAACTTACACATTACTTTGATTCCTTTATGTGTTGAACATTGTATATATTTAGACATATGAGTTATATTCTGCATATCAAAGAATCCCATCTATTCATTATTTGTTGAAATTAAACAAATTTTAGGCAAACTTGAAAACTTGGTTCAAATCAAAAATGTAAATACATATTTAGATTCGGCAGACCAAAGAACCTCAAGTAATCAATTTTTCCTGTACCTTCATGTGGACCAATTTGGAACGGGACCCAAAATCAAATTTCTTATACATGGTTAGATTCGGCATATCAAAGAACCCTAGTTATTCAATTTTTTTAAGAAATCAAACAACCTTTAAATTTGGACCCTTTGGACCTCAATGTGGACTATTCTAAAACGGGGCCCAGAAATTTCAAATTCTAAATACAAGGTTTGATTCAGCATTTTAAAGAACCCCAAGAATTCAAGACTTCAAATTAAACCTCATAGAAATTGGTCAAGAAACAAGCAATAGATGCAAAGTATAGAAAAGTTTTAATTGTGTGATCACCTTTTTCCTTAACGAATGGGTCCATATAAGCACCAAATCAATCCAAACCTTCCAATTATAGATGAAACCTAGTAGTACAATTTCATAGAGATCCAAATTTTGAATTATTTAGTGAGAGAACATCATCTATATAGCGTAAAGTAAAGTTCAGGGCATACGATACAGTTTTGATCCCATAATGAAATTTTGATGAAAATTTGCAAATAGGCTATTTTTTACCTGCTTAAATCAAATATGTTATAAAAAAATATACCTTCATGTGCTACTTTTTGAGTAAAATGAGGTCGAAATTTCAGATATTTGCTCAAAATTCGGATTTGTGGACGTATTTTTCCTTCCGACAGAAATGCATTACTTTTTTGATTCAAAAGAAAAACACAAGCTGATTTTTGTTAAATTATTTTTAATTTCCCTTTTATATAAGTATCCTATAAATTTATGAAATTTTTTGTTTAGAAATAACTAAAATTTATCATATGTTCATGACTGTAGAAAAAAACGTCATTTTTGCTGTATATTTATCAAATTTTAAAAAAAATTGCATTATTGACTTTTTCATAAAAATCGGTACAAATAATCTTCATACGTAATCAAACCGAATGTCATTTTGAAAAAGAAGGGTCCATGAACTCGTTTAAAAGTTAAATCAGTTTGAATGATAACAAGAGGCTGTCATAGTGACAGCAAACCGGATTTTCCTGCAGAGGTCGAACCCTGAACAGTTGAGCAAGTATGGACACTACATTTAAGCTTAAAACAGCTCTGAATTTGGATTGTGATTGAATGTTTGACACAGCATAGGTTTGTGACACAAAATGAATATGGTCAAAGAACTGAAATATTTGAAATTGGACATTTAAATACCTATTAAGTTTAATTTAGGACCCTTTGGACCTCAATGTGGACCAATTTGATAAAGGAGCCCACAATCCAAAATCTCTCAATACATGGTTAGATTCAGCATTTCAAAGAACCCCATAAATTCAATTTTTGTTGAATCAAACAAAAGTTTAATTTTGGACCCTGATTTGGACCAACTTGAAAACTGGGCCCAAAAATCTAATATTTAAATACAGGTTTAGATTCAGCATTTGAAAGAACCCTATATATATTCAATTTATGTTGAAATGAAACACAGGTTAATTTTATCCATAATATTTTCTGTGCAAAGGGAAATAACTCAAACTGGATAAATAGTTCTCTAAAATAAGATATGATGCAATTTTTCAAATTATTATCAATAATATAAGAACAACAACCAGTGATGACTAAGTTCTCTAAAATTAGATATGATTTAACACTCAAACATTGTTAGAATCAGCACATCAAAGAACCAAAGAATTCAATTTTTGATGAAATTAAACAAAAGTTTAATTTAGGACCCTTTGGACCTGAATGTGGTATTATCTTATTAATAATGAAAAGAAATACAGGTTTAGATTAAGCATTTCAAAGAACCCTATATATATTCAATTTATGTTGAAATCAAACACAGTTTAATTTTGGACCCCGATTTGGACCAACTTGAAAACTGGGCCCAAAATCAGAAATCTAAATATACGTTTATTAATAGACAATATAAGCTTAGTTTTTAATGGAGTTCACTTCATAAAAAAAAAAAATAGCATTCAGAAAATTAGTTTTTACAGAATAACAAACAAACTTGCCACAAAATTCTTCAAACATTTTATCCAAGAAAAAAAGAAAAAAATCCAAAATTTTATTTATCATTAATACAATGTCTTTTCAAAATCTATAAAACTTATCAGTAACAAGAAATAATTGTAACAGGATGCTGTTACGAAGTCTCGCAAACAAAGCTCCAATAATTCGTCATTCCCATGGTCGCCTGACATTGGGCAAAGTCCAGTACAAATTGGTTTGTGATATGCATAAGTGACGACTATGGATTGACCCTGTATGTCATTCAAATCTTCTTGAAATTACAAACAGGAATACATATGGTTTAGGGGTGGAGATCTTGACCGTTTACAAGTTGGGGGAGGGGGGGGGGGGAGTGATCCCCAGGGGACTTCATTTGATTTGTTTTATTGTCCCATACAAGAATATATATGGTTTAGGGGTGGGGATCTCGACCGTTTACAAGTTATAAAAAAGAGGGGGGTGGGGGTTACCCCCATGGACTTCCCCTATATTTCATTTGATTTGTTTTATTGTCCCATACAAGAATATATATGGTTTAGGGGTGGGGATCTCGACCGTTTACAAGTTCTCCAACAGGAGGGGGTGGGGGTGATCCAGGGGACTCGCCTTTTATTTCATTAGATTTGTTTTATTGTCCCATACAAGAATATATATGGTTTCGAGGTGGGGATCTTGACCGTTTACAAGTTTTCAAAAAGAAGGGGGTGGGGGTGACCCCCCTGGACTTCCCCTATATTTCATTTGATTTGTGTTATTGTCCCATACAAGAATATATATGATTTAGGGGTGGGGATCTCGACCGTTAACAAGTTCTTAAACAGGAGGGGGTGGGGTGACCACAGGGGACTCGCCTTATATTTCATTTGATTTGTTTTATTGTCCCATACAAGAATATATATGGTTTCGGGTGGGGATCTTGACCGTTTACTAGTTTTAAAAAAAAAGGGGATGGGGGTTACCCCAGGGGACTCGCCTTATATTTCATTTGATTTGTGTTATTGTCCCATACAAGAATATATATGGTTCAGGGGTGGGGATCTCGACCGTTTACAAGTTCTTAAACAGGAGGGGGGTGGAGGTGACCCCAGGGGACTTGCCTTATATTTCATATGATTTGTTTTATTGTCCCATACAAGAATATATATGGTTTAGGGGTGAGGATCTCGACTGTTTACAAGTTTTCAAAAAAAAATGGGGTGGGGGTTACCCCAGGTTACTCGCCTTATATTTCATTTGATTTGTGTTATTGTCCCATACAAGAATATATATGGTTCAGGGGTGGGGATCTTGACCGTTTACAAGTTTTCAAAAAGAAGAGGGGTGGGGGTTACCCCAGGTTACTCGCCTTATATTTCATTTGATTTGTGTTATTGTTCCATACAAGAATATATATGGTTTAGGGGTGGGGATCTCGACCGTTTACAAGTTAATAAAAAGAGGGGTTTGGGTGGGGGTTACCCCCATGGACTTCCCCTATATTTCATTTGATTTGTTTTATTGTCCCATACAAGAATATATATGGTTTAGGGAGTGGGGATCTCGACCGTTTACAAGTTCTCCAACAGGAGGGGTCGGGGTGACCCCAGGGGACTCGACTTTTATTTCATTAAATTTGTTTTATTGTCCCATACAAGAATATATATGGTTTCGGGTGGGGATCTTGACCGTTTACAAGTTTTCAAAAAGAAGGGGGTGGGGTGACCCCCCTGGACTTCCCCTATATTTCATTTGATTTGTGTTATTTTCCCATACAAGAATATATATGGTTTCGGGGTGGGGATCTCGACCGTTTACAAGTTCTTAAACAGGAGGGGGGATGGGGGTGACCCAAGGGGACTCGCCTTATATTTCATTTGATTTGTTTTATTGTCCCATACAAGAATATATATGGTTTCGAGGTGGGGATCTTGACCGTTTACAAGTTTTCAAAAAAAAAGGGGTGGGGGTTACCCCAGGGGACTCGCCTTATATTTCATTTGATTTGTGTTATTGTCCCATACAAGAATATATATGGTTCAGGGGTGGGGATCTCGACCGTTTACAAGTTCTTAAATAGGATGGGGTGGGGGTGACCCCAGGGGACTCGCCTTATATTTCATTTGATTTGTTTTATTGTCCCATACAAGAATATATATGGTTTAGGGGTGGGGATCTCGACTGTTTACAAGTTCTCAAACAGGAGGGGTTGTGGGATACCCCAGGGGACTGGCCTTTTATTTCATTTGATTAGTTTTATTGTCCCATACAAGAATATATATGGTTTCAGGGTGGGGATCGTGACAGTTTACAAGTTTTCAAAAAGAAGGGGGTGGGGGTGAACCTGGGGACTCCCCCAATATTTCATTTGATTTGTTTTATTGTCCCATACAAGAATATATGGTTTAGGGGTGGGGATCTCGACCGTTTACAAGATAAAAGCACATTCTCAAATTGAAGGGGGTGGGGTAAGAATATATATGGTTTAGGGGGACTTAATTATCTTCAAAATGTCTAATAATGAACAGTAAATTTCAAACTTCATTCATACAGGCCTACTAGTAAATTTCAAACTTTATATATACAGTCCTACAGATCTGATCAGGAAACAGAAAATTTTCAAATAAATCTGTCACTCCAATGATTATCATATGCTAAGATATAACCCAGATCTAATTAATTATAGATAATTTTCAAATAAATCTGTCACTCCAATTTTTATTCTGAGATGAGACAGATCATTACATGATAACAAGAGTAAAATATTTAAAAATTCTACTTTTGGATATTAAAAATGGCGATAACTCACAAAGGAGATATACTAAAATCTTGAAAATTGAACTAGATCTTCATTAAGTCCCAGGAAACAACATATTTAAATTTGAAAAAAATTTGTTAAAGCGTTTTCATGTTATTGTGCTGACACTGTTTGGCAGCCGCCAGTAGATCCGCCCAGCCGCCGTACATCACCATTTTAATAACCGATATTTCCTTCGAAAATCCGGTTAAAAATCAGTCGAAAAATGCATCTTTTCCCGATATGTCACAGTTTGACGTCGCGAAAATAACATTTTACGTTAGCAACGTCATTACCTCCCCTGTAACTGTAGCGTATGCCCTTAAAGGATATTGGACAAGGTCACCTCCAAGCAAACGTTCTTCCATCAACATTTATCAACATGATCAAAATGAATTTTGTTTACTTAAAGTAGCAGATCCAGAACTTTTTATAGGGGGGTTGCTGGCTGACATAAGGGGCAGCCCCTGTCATGCTTCAGTGATTCTATATATAATCAACCAAATTTTTCCAACAAAAGGGGGCCCATGCCCCCAGGGCCCCCTGGATCTGTAAGCGTAATTTCATTCCACCCTGTTTTTATTCCGGATAACTGTTTTTCACTGGAGAATATTGGATGTAAATAGTGTGAAAGCGTTGATCTTGATATCATTGTTTTGTTTATAGAGTATAGAATAGAATATTTTTTTATTTCCCAAAATACAGGGCCCATAAAGGTCATAAAATCAGATACAATTGATTTACATAATTGGTAACAAGCATATAAGCATTGGTCAGAATCAGAGCCAAAAACCACATATATATTGTGAATAAAAGAATAAAATTACATCATATGCATTCATTCTCCAATTATTTACTTGACTTATTGTCAATATTCATACCTGATCTCCTTAATTCAGAACAGTCACAAATATAACAGCCCAGTTTTTCCATAAGAGTTACATTTTCTTGGGTCAAGAGCCATAAAAATTTAGAAGATTTATTTAAATTTTTAAAATTATAACAATTGTTAGAAATGTATTGAAAAAAATCTTCCCTTTGAATATCATAAAGAGGGCATTCTAATAAAAAATGAAGCTCATCTTCAACTTTACCAAGTGAGCAATTTGAACAAAGACGCTTAGATCTTTCTATATGTTTTTTTTTAATATCTGTCTGTCTCAATTTTTAAAGAGTGAGCGCTTATTCTTAATTTACAAATTGACTGTCTTTTTTTAAAATCCTGTAGTTCTAAATATTTTTCTTTTTTAAAACAATTTTTTATAGAAAAATAAGTACCAAGCTTCCCCTTTTCCGAGTTAATTGTTTGATACTTCAGTTTATTCCAAAATGTTAAATTACTTTCACATAGTTTATTTTTAACATACTGACAAAAAGAACCAATTGATTGGTCAAAATTTGGCAAGAAGTTCAATCTCTCTCTGAATATTATGATTATATTAGACTAGTTTATTGTTTGCATACATTAATAGGTTAAAATTAGAATAGTTTTCAAGGAACCAGTTTGATTAATAGATATTGCCATAGAAGATTTGATTTTTATATCAAAGTCTAGACCAAAAACGCAAATGCACAGAAAAACTTCGGCAATCCAGTATATATGAATATTACAATTAGTTACAATTTAAATTAAAAGCATATGATTTAATTGGTTTGATTAGAAAATTTATCAAAATTTAATTCGTAAATAAGGCATTACATGTATATTGTTTTATCATGTGTTCAAAGTGGATACAAAAACACTCTCACTTGTGTAATCATTCCTGGTTCAAAACATTTGTGTGAACATTCCGTGGATGAAAAACACTACTTTATTTTGTCCATTTTTTACATAAATCAGCTATGCAAGTTTTAGTTAATTCTAATACCCAAAATTTCAAAAATACCAAGCCCCATTTTTTATATATTTCCGCTTATGACTTAAATCCGTATATGTAAATTAATTTTAGTAAATGGACTTTGGTCCCATTTATCAACCAGTTTTAATAAGTCGGTTTTAATTTTATTTTTATACATTTAGTACCCACAGTGTTCACTGGTGTAAACAAAATACCTCATTTTTTAGTGGCAGTCAAAGTTGTTCGGTGTTGTCCCAGCCGTTCCTTTTGATCGACCTGGAAACAGTATATCTATATATGTGTTCCTGGATCGACCCACTCAGTGCACCTATATACCTATGTCAAAATTGATATGGCAAGACTGAAACTTCATTTTTGTACACTAATTTAAATCTAGAAATATATTAATGTTACCTTATCTTTAATGTCCATGCATTCCTATACATGCGTCTTAAAATATTGACATTTTGAAAATTTCAGAGAAAACAATGAAATATTATCCAACCATTTCCCCTGAAGATATTAATAGAATTGACTCAATCTTAAAATGGAATTCCCCTTCTACATAATTAAAATTGTTTGCTAAATATTTTTGTCAGTAACATGCAACTAATTTCATCAATTAAACGAGCTCATTAAAGACAACGAACTTATAAATGCGATTGACTGAAAAGTACTACAGACTACAGTCGGATGCAACAAATGCCACGACAACGCGGACGTCGCTGACAACAGTCTATGACCGCAGCAGTCTTATTTTGTTAACAAGGGATATATCGGTAGTTATTTAGATCGTAAGTTCGAGAGATTCCGATAAACAACTTCCGGTGAAAACAAATCGGCATGATCAGCACCATTTGTTTAAAAAGTTGAATCATGAAGTAATGCTTTACGTCACTACACGAAATCCCGGATTTGAAGAGATATGTAAATGTTATGTAAATGTATTCAGAGACCGACATTTACGTATATTTACAAACCGCTGCATTTAGTTTATTAGATATGGCACAAAATGTGCACCTGAATATAGGTATCTTGTTTTGTTACCCCCATTGAAGCAATGGTTACATTGGTTACATTGGTTACACACATGGACTGTTACTAAATGATATGCAATACCGGCTTTATAATTGACCATTTCTGCTGCAAACTGAATAGGTAGGGGTAGACTGTAGAGCTAAATTATATGAGGCAGGCGTTACTGTGAAAGGGGACGAAGTCTGTATGAATTATTTTTTTTTAATTCAAACATATTTTAACTTCAAAATCTGTTCAAAAAAGAAACGGAAATACCCTTACGTTTTTGATTTCGGTTCTGTTGTTCGGAATTTTAGTTGTGACGTTATTTATGTTATGACGTCATATTCAATGTAAACAAAGAAACGCTATCAGGTAACGTTTTTTCATATCAAGCCATTCAAGGAATTATTGAAAATGGAATTGGTATTGCGTTCCTTCCTATATTTTACTAGACTGATAAATATATATTTTACTCAAAGACTCATAAATATATATTTTACTCAAAGACTCATGCAAATGAGACCAGAAAAAGGAAGTAGATTTCTGTGCAAATGCGGGAAAATAAAAAAGTTTGAAAATTAAAAAGTTAACGATTTTGAGTTCATTAGTAGAATGAAAATTTGGGGAAATTTTCCCGATTTTTTTTTTTTTTTTTTTTTCTATTGATTTTTCTACCGTAATAGGGGACTAATAATAGGGGACTTCGTCCCCTTATTACAATGCTTACATACACATTGAAGTTGGGTTACAATGGTTACATGCATGTGGAAGTCAGGTTACAATGATAAAATACATATGGTTTGGGGATAACAATGGTCACATAAATGGGAAATGATTGTATCAATGGTTACATGCATAGGGAAGTCGGGTTACAATGATTACATGCATAAAGAATGAGGGTTACAATGGTTAAATACATGGAGAATCAAGTTACAATGGTTACATGCATGGGAAAGTCAGGTTACAATGGTTACATACATGGAGAATGAGGGTTACATTGGTTACATACATCGGGATTGCTGGTTACAGTGGTTACATGCATGGGAAATCAGGTTACAATGGTTACATGCATGGGGAAGTCAGGTTACAATGGTTACATGCATGGGAAATCAGGTCACAATGGTTACATGCATGGGGATTGCTGGTTACAATGGTTACATACATGGGGAAGTCAGGTTACAATGGTTACATGCATGGGAAATCAGGTTACAATGGTTACATGCATGGGAAATCAGGTTACAATGGTTTCATGCATGAGGAAGTCAGGTTACAATGGTTACATACATGGGGAAGTCAGGTTACAATGGTTACATTCATGGGAAATCAGGTTACAATGGTTACATGCATAGGAAATCAGGTTACAATGGTTACATGCATGGGGAAGTCGGGTTACAATTGTTACATACATGGAGAATCAGGTTACAATGGTAACGTGCATGGGGAATCAGGTTACAATGGTTACATGCATGGAAAAGTCGTGTAACAATGGTTACATGCATGGAAAAGTCAGATAACAATGGTTACATGCATGGGGAAGTCGGGTTACAATGGTTACATGCATGGGAAATCAGGTTACAATGGTTTCATGCATGGCAAAGTTGGGTTACAATGGTTACATGCATGGGGAAGTCTGGTTACAATGGTTACATGCATGGGAAATCAGGTTACAATGGTTACATGCATGGAGAAGTCTGGTTACAATGGTTACATGCATGGGAAATCAGGTTACAATGGTTACATGCATGGTGAAGTCTGGTTACAATGGTTACATGCATGGGGAATCAGGTTACAATGGTTACATGCATGGGGATTGCTGGTTACAATGGTTACATACATGGGGAAGTCAGGTTACAATGGTTACATGCATGGGAAATCAGGTTACAATGGTTACATGCATGGGAAATCAGGTTACAATGGCTTCATGCATGAGGAAGTCAGGTTACAATGGTTACATACATGGGGAAGTCAGGTTACAATGGTTACATTCATGGGAAATCGAGTTACAATGGTTACATGCATGGGAAATCAGGTTACAATGGTTACATGCATGGGGAAGTCGGGTTACAATTGTTACATTCATGGAGAATCAGGTAACAATGGTTACATGCATGGGGAATCAGGTAACAATGGTTACATGCATGGAAAAGTCATGTTACAATGGTTACATGCATGGAAAAGTCAGGTTACAATGGTTACATGCATGGGGAAGTCGGGTTACAATGGTTACATGCATGGGAAATCAGGTTACAATGGTTTCATGCATGGCAAAGTTGGGTTACAATGGTAACATGCATGGGGAAGTCTGGTTACATGCATGGGGAAGTCTGGTTACAATGGTTACATGCATGGGAAATCAGGTTACAATGGTTACATGCATGGGGAAGTCTGGTTACAATGGTTACATGCATGGGAAATCAGGTTACAATGGTTACATGCATGGGGAAGTCGGGTTACAATGGTTACATGCATGGGGAAGTCGGGTTACAATGGTTACATGCATGGGGAAGTCGGGTTACAATGGTTAAATGCATGGGAAATGAGGGTTACAATGGTTACATACATGGGGAAGTCAGGTTACAATGATTACATGCATGGGAAATCAGGTTACAATGGTTACATGCATGGGGAAGTCGGGTTACAATGGTTACATACATGGAGACTCAGGTTACAATGGTTACATGCATGGGGATTGCTGGTTACAATGGTTACATGCATGGGGAATCAGGTTACAATGGTTACTTCATGGGAATTGCTGGTTACAATGGTTACATACATTGTGAAATCAGGTTACAATGGTTACATGCATGGAAATCAGGTTACATGCATGGGGATTGCTTGTTACAATGGTTACATACATGGGGAAGTCAGGTTACAATAGTTACATGCATGGGAAATCAGGTTACAATGGTTTCATGCATGAGAAAGTCAGGTTACAATGGTAACATACATGGGGAAGTCAGATTACAATGGTTACATTCATGGGAAATCAGGTTACAATGGTTACATGCATGGGAAATCAGGTTAC
This sequence comes from Mytilus californianus, assembly GCF_021869535.1. Classification (NCBI taxonomy): domain Eukaryota; kingdom Metazoa; phylum Mollusca; class Bivalvia; order Mytilida; family Mytilidae; genus Mytilus; species Mytilus californianus. The sequence goes on along the minus strand of NW_026262690.1, from coordinate 114,371,811 downwards.
AATGGTTACATGCATGGGGAAGTCTGGTTACAATGGTTACATGCATGGGAAATCAGGTTACAATGGTTACATGCATGGGGAAGTCGGGTTACAATGGTTAAATGCATGGGGAAGTTGGGTTACAATGGTTAAATGCATGGGAAATGAGGGTTACAATGGTTACATACATGGAGACTCAGGTTACAATGGTTACATGCATGGGGATTGCTGGTTACAATGGTTACATGCATGGGAAATCAGGTTACAATGGTTACATGCATGGGGATTGCTGGTTACAATGGTTACATACATTTGGAAGTCAGGTTACAATGGTTACATGCATGGAAATCAGGTTACAATGATTACATGCATGGGAAATCAGGTTACAATGGTTACATGCAAGGTGTAGTTGGGTTACAATGGTTACATACATGGAGACTCAAGTTACAATGGTTACATGCATGGGAAATCAGGTTACAATGGTTACATGCATGGGGATTGCTGGTTACAATGGTTACATACATTGGAAAGTCAGGTTACAATGGTTACATGCATGGAAATCAGGTTACAATGATTACATGCATGGGAAATCAGGTTACAATGGTTACATGCAAGGGGAAGTTGGGTTACATACATGGAGACTCAAGTTACAATGGTTACATGCATGGGGAAGTTGAGTAACAATGGTTACATGCATGGAAAATCAGGTTACAATGGTTACATGCATGGGAAAGTCAGGTTACAATGGTTACATACATGGAGAATGAGGGTTACAATGGTAACATGCATGGGAAATCAGGTTACAATGGTTACATACATGGTGAAGTCAGGTTACAATGGTTAGGCTTAAATTAAAATATTGTATGTTTGCAGTTTACCGACCGACCTTCGAAAATCCGCCCGACTGTGAACATTTTATTGTTTTTAATTTGAAGAAATTATTTTTAATACTTCAATTGACTCGATCGGGAATTTCGGGTCGTTTCCGGAATTGATTTCGAGTCTAGGTCAATTACATGTTTGAAGTTCGGTTTTTCTTCCCTTCCTGTCAAGCGTTCATCGGACCCTTTAATGGTAAAGCACATGGAGATTGTTTACAGGTATCCACGAAGTCATGGAGGAGTACTTTATTCTGTCGTCTTCTGTCAATTTTAAGACAAATAATACACAGAAAAGTTTCATAGTAAACTGTTTATACTGATTCAGGCAGAATTGCACACGGAATGATGTCTTCGATGATATCATTGACGATGATGCAGCGGATATTCATAAAACCGACACGATAACCGTTTCTGTCTTAAACAAATCGGATACAGAATCTTTTGAGACTGACTTTATGGAACCAATATCAGGGGTTCAACAATTCGACACCAGCCTGAAGTATGCCATATTTTCTTTAAATCGTCGTGAAGACGACAAAGAGGAAACAGACTCCTCCGTGACTTCATGGATAACTGTAAACACGACTGTACGGTGGAAGGACGCATTTGAAATGTTAAATCAATAAGAAGCCACACAAACTACACAAAGATGTAGAGAAAATGAATGGTTGGCTTGAGAAATAAATATATTCTTTCTGTATCAAATCTATCTTCGATTGCAATGAGTATGCTCCTTTAGGATAAGGGGGCTGTCCCACTCATTGCAATTATTCTCTCTCTTACAATATTAAATATACCCAAACTGTGTGGCCTGTGTGAATTGAATTGAAATATGTCCTTAGCTAGGAGCTATGCTGCTATTTTTTTTATGCAGTCAAAACATTTCAGTACAGACCATTTTCTTTTAATGGGGTGCTATGGATTTCACCCCAAAGCTAGACTTAAGATTTTTGTTTGTTTTAATTAAAGCCTGGCATCAACACATCTTTCCAAATATAACCTTTATGTCAGATGTCTAATATATTTTTTTTTAAGTTGTCTTTTTTTTCAATTGAGGAAGATTCAATGGTTGATTTTTTTTTAACACACTCCTAAATTGTCTTTTGAATCTTTAATATCTACATTTTTCTGATGCAAATACTCCACTCATGAAAACATTCTAGTAAAGATGCATATATGTCAGTGAATATGTTTCTTTACAACAATTCTAGTCATTCCTTGTTTATAAGTAATCCAGTATTTCATTATACCATAAATTTATGTCATAAATTGTATAATGACACTATGTTAAGTTTCAGTTTTGGTTAAAAAGGTGTTTACCTGAAAATGCCTGTTCATTTCATGTTGGTTTTCAGTGTTTGTTGTTTTAAAATGTTTTTTCTTCACAAGAAACTTGGTTTGTGTTAAACTACTTGTTTAAACTTTATTCTGGCTGATAAAATAAAATATTTTTCCTACCTACCGACCCTGCAGTCTGAAGGTACAGTCGGAAAACTGCAAACAAACATATTTTTAAGGTTGGCCTTACAAACATGGCGAAGTCAGGTTACAATGTTAACATGCATGGGGATTGCTGGTTACAATGGTTACATGCATGGGGAAGTCCGGTTACAATGGTTACATGCATGGGGAATCAGGTTACAATGGTTACATACATGGGGAAGTCAGGTTACAATGGTTACATGCATGGGGAAGTCGGGTTACAATGGTTACATGCATGGGAAATCAGGTTACAATGGTTACATGCATGGGGAAGTCAGGTTACAATGGTTACATGCATGGGGATTGCTGGTTTCAATGGTTACATGCATGGGGAAGTCGGGTTACAATGGTTACATGCATGGGGAAGTCGGGTTACAATGGTTACATGCATGGGGAAGTCAGGTTACAATGGTGACATGCATGGGGAAGTTGGGTTACAATGGTTACATGCATGGGGAAGTCGGGTTACAATGGTTACATGCATGGGGAAGTCAGGTTACAATGGTTACATACATGGAGAATGAGGGTTACAATGGTTACATACATGGAGAATGAGGGTAACAATGGTTAACTTCATGGGAAATCAGGTTACAATGGTTACATGCATGGGAAATCAGGTTACAATGGTTACATACATGGAGAATGAGGGTTACAATGGTTACATACATGGGGATTGATGGTTACAATGGTTACATGCATAGGAAATCAGGTTACAATAGTTACATACATGGGGAATGAGGGTTACAATGGTTACATGCATGGGAAAGGAGGGTTACAATGGTTACATGCATGGGGATTGAGGGTTACAATGGTTACATACATGGAGAATGAGGGTTACAACGGTTACATTCATGGGAAATCAGGTTACAATGGTTACATGTATGGGGAAGTAAGGTTACAATAGTTACATACATTGGGAAGGAGGGTTACAATGGTAACATGTATGGGGAAGTCAGGTTACAATGGTTACATACATGGGGAAGTCAGGTTACAATGGTTACATGCATGAGGAATGAGGGTTACGATGGTTACATACATGGGGATTGAGGGTTACAATGGTTACATCATGGGAAAGTCAGGTGACAATGGTTACATGCACAGAGAATGAGGGTTACAATGGTTACATACATGGGGATTGAGGGTTACAATGGTTACACACATGGGAAAGACAGGTTACAATGGTTACATACATGGAGAATAAGGGTTACAGTGGTAACATACATGGGGATTGAGGGTAACAATGGTTACATGCATGGGAAATCAGGTTACAATGGTTACATACATGTATGGGGAAGGATGGTTACAAAATATTTGAAATAACATGATCATTTTTATCATATATGTAATTAACCTCAATATTAGATAGGGTAACAAATTTTGTCAACATATATAGTTATTGAGTAGAAAATAAAAGAATGCATTATTGAAGCAGAAATTTGGTATAAATAATCTTATATGTATGTACTAGTATTTGATACAAGATGTAAAAAAACCCATTCTTTTTCTCTAAACTTAGTATACAAGGATGTGGTATTTCTAAGTTTGTATTTATTTTAATTGAATAAACATTCCAAGATTATAAACAAAATTGTGTTGATTTAGTTTTTTTTTAAACATTTTAACAGATGGTTGTCAAACGGTAAACGAACAAAAAGTTACAGGACAAAAATTCACAGGACAGAAAGTCACAAATAATTTGTTGACAATTGTTTGAATATACAGAATAAGAATAAGAATAAGAATTTTTATTGAATCCAATTAAACATGTTAAAGGGCCCATTTCCGAGCATATATATATATATATACAAGACAATGATCTTTGAATATTTTCTTTTTGTTGAGCCTGCGACCTTTTGTCGCAAAAGTGAGATATAGCGATCCTACATTCCGTCGAAGGAGGCGTCGGCGGCGTTGTCCACAAATATTCACTCTGTGGTTAAAGTTTTTAAAACTTTAATAACTTTCTTAAACTATACTGGATTTCTACCAAACTTTGACAGAAGCTTGTTTATGATCATAAGGTAGTATCCAGAAGTAAATTTTGTAAAAAAAAATCCTGTTTTTCCGTAGTTTACTCATAAATGGACTTAGTTTTTCTTCCAGTTAACATTACATTTACTCTGTGGTTAAAGTTTTAAAAATTTTGATACTGGAAAAAAGTTTGCCTTATAACTTTATATTAATCACAAGATATAAAAAAATGTTCTTTTGTCTCAACTTCAGTGCAAAATTTGCAAAAACGTTGTTCTCTTGGAATTTTGGGTTTATTATATCTACCCTGTTCTATATTTAAACAATGAGCACTGATACATAGTTGTGTAATTTTACTTTTTATATTTTTGGTAAGATTGGTTTGAAGATAGAAGGGAAAAAAATTTGGAATAAAAATATTACTTAAAAACATCAGTTTACTGTCCACAAGTCCAGATTTTATTTTTTGTAGTTGTGAGTCTGATTGCTGATTTTAATATCTTATTAGGCTATTTTTAAAAACACTATTATTTGTCAAATTTTTTGTATCAAGTTTAAGTACTATAAATATTTTATTTAGGGTAGAAAACCAGCATTTTGAGCTTTCTTTCTTGATCTGCAGTAAATGCACTATATAGTATTCTATCTCTTTTTATTTTAAGTAGTCTCATATAATAGTTATACATTAAACATAATGAGAAAATCAACATTGGATTCCTGTTACATTCAAGTCTACAAGCCATATTTGATGACTGACTTTTGACCCCCATAACAGATTTCAACATCTTGTGTTGTAATTTATCAATTGGTAGATTGTCAAAATTATTTAAATGTATGTTACATACATTCATTTCACTGTTTAGGAAATTGTTCATAAGCCTTGTTAAAAGAAAATTTATTAAATTTTAATCATGCAAATGATATATTTCTTGGCACCATGAAGCCGTTTATGTACCAATTGAGCCACTTTGACATTTTGTTTTCTTAACAATTATTTGATCATTATTGATATTTATCAAATAAATTTTAATAACAAAGTTGGTTTATATATACAATGTAATAGTTCAAGAAAAATACAAACTTTTTTTTTAAATAAGTTTTTTCTTCATCAATTAAATTAAATCTCAAAACTTAATTGTGACTTTCTGTCCTAAATTCTTGTCAAACAACTACATTTTATTATAATTTACTTGCTTCTATTTACTCTTTAAATTTTCTATCTATTGTTCAATATCTGAACAGATTATGACATCAAACATTTCCTTTTTTCTGTTCAGACACTGATGTATACTCAACACACAGGTGCAGTTGGAATATTGCTGCTTAAAGATGTGGACAATTTTTAATTTCAAAATTGAAATAGTTTCGTTTGTCATAGATTTTAGTACTGAGATGGCAACTGTAATCAAATTGGATGTACAATGTATATGTCTAGAAATAAGCAGAGGAAGCTGTATCTGTGTTTTATTAAACACTTATAAACAATTTAATTAAATCCTACTAAAAAAAATTAAAAAAATTATCCAAAAGTTTAATATTCCAAATTAACTACTTTCATTATTGTGACTATTTCCTGTAATTTTTTTCCTGAAACCTTTTCTTCAGGAAATGCCAATTTTATTCTTTTGTCTAAACATTCTAAAAAGTATAGGTTTCTCTATAAAAGATTTTACTTAATAATTCTGATTTTTCTATACTAAGTCTGTGTCTTAACAGTCTGAATTCTGTCTAAATATGTGTCAACACATTCGTAACACTGTCAGAATTTGTCTCAACATGCTCTAAATGCACTCTTCACGGTCTCAACTTAAGTCTGTAGTTGTCCTGACACATTTGATACTATCATAATTCTGTTTGAAAAAGTCTGGATATGTACAATCTGAACTGACATGGTGTCTTCTGTAGTAAAAACAATTATGATTTTTTTTTCTGCGACAGACCTCAGAGACTACCATAACACAGTAGTCTCAGGACTAACTTAGCCAAGGTCTTTAAACTCCCCTAATAGTAGGACTTTGTTAATGTTAATGTCAAGACCAATTACGGAATCACAAAAATTTTTTGGTCGTATATTGGTATGACGTCGTCGTCGTCGTCGTCGTCGTCGTCGTCTGGCGTCGTCCGGCGTCGTCCGAAGACACATTGGTTTTCGCACTCTAACTTTAGTTTAAGTGAATGGATCTCCATGAAATTTTACCATAAGGTCCAATACCACGAAAGGAAGGTTGGGATTGATTTTGGGGGTTATGGTACCAACAGTTAGGGAATTAGGGGCCAAAAATAAGCATTTTTGTAACTTCCAGACAATAACTTGTGTGTAAGTGTATTGATCTCTCTGACATTGTACCACAAGGTTCCATATCACAAAGGGAAGGCTGTAATTGATTTTGGGGGTAATTGCCTCAAAATTTTAGGAATTAGGGGCCAAAAAAGGAGCAAAAAACAAGCATTTTTCTAGTTTCATGACAATAACTTGTGTGTAAGTGTTTGGATATTTCTGAAATTGTACTACAAGGTTCCATATCACAAAGGGAAAGCTGGAATTGAGTTTGGGGGTAATTGCCCGAAACGTTTAGGAATTGGGGGCCAAAAAGGGGCCAAAAATAAGCATTTTCCTAGTTTCCAGACAATAACTTGTGTTCAAGTGTATGGATCTCTCTGAAATTGTATGCAAGGTACCATACCACAAAGGGAAGGCTGGGATTGAGTATGGGAGTAATGAATAATAAGGGGGTTCAAAAAATTGGGGGGGGGGGGGGGGATTTTTTTTTCTTCTTTTTTTTTCTTTTTTTCCTTTTTTTTCTTTTAAAATTTTCCATTTTAAGTTGGTTATTTCTGATTTATATTTAAAAGCAAATAATAATGATATGGTAGGAGATACACACCAAACAGGATGTGTAAATTATTATATAATAAGTATTGTGCAATAGCAAGAAATTTTCAATTGCACAGTATTGCACAATAGCAAGAAATCTTCAATTGCACAGTATTGCGCAATAGCAAGAAATCTTCAATTGCACAGTATTGCGCAATAGCAAGAAATATCCAATAGCACAAAATTGCGCAATAGCAAGAAATTGTCAATTGTACAGTATTGCGCAATAGCAAGAAATATTCAATTGCACAGTATTGTGCAAAAGAAGATACTTCGTATAAATTGCTTATTTCTTGATCAATTTCAATGGGGTTTTATTCTTGAATTCTTGGGGTTCTTTAATATGCTGAATCTAACCGTGTATTAAGTTTTTGGATTTTGGGCCCCGTTTTTAAATTGGTCCACATTGAGGTCCAAAGGGTCCAAAATTTAACTTTGTTTGATTTCATCAAAAATTGAATTATTGGGGTTCTTTGATATGCCGAATCTAACCGTGTATTTAGATTCTTAATTTTTGGTTCCGTTTTCAAATTGGTCTACATTAAGGTCCAAAGGGTCCAAAATTAAACTTAGTTTGATTTTAACAAAAATTTAAATTTTAGGGTTCTTTGATATGCTGAATCTAAACATGTATTTAGATTTTTGATTATGGGCCCAGTTTTTAAGTTGGTCCAAATCGGGGTCCAAAATTAAACTTTGTTTGATTTCAACAAAAATTGAATATATGGGGTTCTTTGATATGCTGAATCTAACCATGTACTTAGATTTTTGATTTTTGGGCCCCGTTATCAACTTTGTCCACATTGAGGTCAAAAGGGTCCAAAATTAAACTTAGTTTGATTTTAACAAAAATTTAAATTTTAGGGTTCTTTGATATGCTGAATCTAAACATGTATTTAGATTTTTGATTATGGGCCCAGTTTTTAAGTTGGTCCAAATCGGGGTCCAAAATTAAACTTTGTTTGATTTCAACAAAAATTGAATATATGGGGTTCTTTGATATGCTGAATCTAACCATGTACTTAGATTTTTGATTTTTGGGCCCCGTTATCAACTTTGTCCACATTGAGGTCAAAAGGGTCCAAAATTAAACTTTGTTTGATTTCATCAAAAATTGAATTCTCGGGGTTCTTTCATATGCTGAATCTAACCATGTATTTAGATTTTGGATATTGGACCATAATAGGTGAATGTCCAATTTTAAATTTTTAAGTTCTTAGACCACATTCATTCTGTGTCAGAAACCTATGCTGTGTCAAATATTTAATCACAATCCAAATTCAGAGCTGTATCAAGCTGGAATGTTGTGTCCATACTTGCCCCAACTGTTTAGGGTTCGACCTCTGCGGTCGTATCAAGCTGCGCCCTGCGGAGCATTTTATTTACCATTTAAGGTGGCTCCCTACAGATATAGCAACTTTTTTTTCACCATTGAATTTTTCTTAAAATTTGCATACACATACTATGCACTGGCCTCTATAAAAATTTGAGTTCTGTATAACTTTAAAAAAAAAAAGGAAAGAAATAATATTCTTTAAACATTTGTTCAAGAATGGTCATTATTTCTTATCAGATTTGTGACTTTTTTCAATACTTTTATCAGGATGTGAGACTTTTTTTCCTACCAAATGTGTGATTCTTTTTCCCACGAGTCTTCCTTTTACTAATGGGATAAACTTTATACACTAAAATCAATATATTGTTAAATTTTTAAGACTAGATTTTTCACAATTTTTCAGTTGCCGTATTTTACTGATCACTTGACAAAGTGTTTTTTCACAGTTAACATAATGAGAAGTCTAAGATCAATAATTTTGTCAAACCTATGTGGAATTTTATGAAACTTAGCTTTTTATGATAAAAAACGCCTGATCAAAAGACAATACATGTATCCACAGCACAATCTTATTTCCTTCTATTTTCGTTTGTTTGTATCCCAATTTTTGACTTTTTTGATACAAAATACAAGACATATAAAACAAAAAACTTAGAACATGGCGTGGTTTCATATATATGTTCAACCTGTATACATGGTATACATGTAATGGTCTTAGGACACGTCTTAGTCTTAAGTCAGGCTAACGAAAGTCTTCTAAAATAATATGTCTGAAATTTGGTGTCTTGGGATAGTCCTAAAAGTTACGATGTCCCAAGTCAAAATAAAAACAACAAATAAGGCATAAAGTAAATGATAAAAAAAAACCAATACAATATTAAACTATTATCATGATTATACTGTTATAAGAAATAAACTAAATAAACAAAATATTCCTCAATTTTTGTTAAAGATTTAATTGTGTTACATTATTTTAAATTTTTAGACAAATTTGATTAATGAGATACTTCCAGATATCAACAAAGATTGTTTATTATTCAGTTTGAGTTTTGGGAATAATAAGGTATATTACAAGGACTTTGTCTGGGTGTTCTAGAACCAACCTGATGCACATATCTAAATATATTGAGATATTCGGTTAAATATCTGATTTTGATAAATGCTCATTAAAAATTCTAATCATAATGAAAAATGTTCTTATCTCTCAGAATAAAGTGAATCTTATGAAAAGAAATTATTTAAAGAAAATTGTCTTGCTTTTTGAAACAATTGTAAACTTATCAAATATGTTATCTTCAGTTTGGCTAATTTCTGTCAGTTAACAAGCAAAATTTGTCTCCAGAAAAAAATAAAGTACACTTCTATAGATTGTGACATTTTTATGGTCTATTAATTAAATCACTTTTTGTTCTGTGTATTATATTGTCGAAACTGCCGGACTGGCATGATACATAGGTAAACGGACAGAAAGTCACAAATTTGATAGGACAAAAAGTCACAGGACAGAAAGTCACAAATTTGATAGGACAAAAAGTCACAGGACAAAAAGTCACAAATAATTTGTCAACAATTGTTTGAATATATAAGAGAAAGATCTTGAAATATTTTCTTTTTATAACATATTTTCCATTCTAAAGTTTAAGAAATTGTTCATAAGCCTTGATAAATGAAAATTTATTAAATTTTAATCATGCAAAGGATAAATTTCTTGGCACCATGAAGCCATTGAAGTACCAAGCCACTTTGACATTGTGTTTTCTTAACAATTATTAGATCATTATTTACAAAGTTTTTTTTAATAAAATTTATCAAGAAAAATTACAAAAATTTTTTTTTAAAATAAGTATTTTCTTATTCAAAGAAAAATAATCTCAAAACTGAATTGTGACTTTTTGTCCTGTGAATTTTTGTCCGTGACTTTTTGTCTGTGACTTTTTGTCCTGTGACTTTCTGTCCTACATTCGATACATATACTTGGTATACATTTGCTGAGAATATTTCACTCAACCCAGGCCTTTTAGATAAAGTTAATAATTGCAGGAACTTGAATGAATTAGACTCTTTAAAGCCCTTGATTAAAAATGAATTTACAGAAAAATAAAAAGATATTTTTGAAAATAGAATAAAAAATTATGATTGAAAACTTAACTGTAAACTCAAATGCTTCAGTAAGTAAAGAATTAGTGGTCATAATGTAGAAATAGAAAATAGTGGATAATATAAAATTCCTAGAAAGGATAGAACATGTAAACTGTGCCACTTGCTGGACGATGAAGAACACTTCCTCCTTGATTGTAAAATTAACAAAACAACTTAGATATATATAAAAAAGAAGATGTGGTATGATTGCCAATGAGACAACTCTCCACAAGAGACCAAATGACACAGAAATTAACAACTATATGTCACCGTACGGCCTTCGACAATGAGCAAAGCCCATACCGCCCAGTCAGCTATAAAAGGCCCCGAAATGACAATGTAAAACAATTCAAACGAGAAAACTAACGGCCTAATTTATGTACACTGTACAGAAAATGAACGAAAAACAAATATGTAACATAATCTATTTAAAATTGTTTACCTTCTCATTATTATGTCTCTTACCCATGTTACCCAAGAACAAAAAGTAAAAGAAATGCTTAACTTCTATAACATGGAACATGTTTAAAATATTGGCTCCTTTCTAAAATAATCATTAGAACTGAGGGCAGAAACTTGATAATTTTTTTCCATTTGTTAAAATTGTTATTTCTTTGGATTATAATGTTTGTTTTTTTTTGTTTTTTTTGTCACAAACTAAATATAATATGTTTATATGACAATAAAAATATTATCAAATTTTGCTGTAATAAATATATTTTGAGAATAGAGAAATAATGAATTGCCTAAATTTAAACAATTATGACCAGGTTGTTGGTCACCTCTGTCATATTTATTAGTTTCGGGGGAAACTAGCGGTATCTTAAATAAAGTCCAAGTCGCTGGAAAGTTTACATATTTATTTCGCATCCATATATTTCAATCATTAAAACATAACTGCATAACAACATAAAAACAAATCTAAAATACAAATTCAAAAGACTGATTGACATACGGAATATCAACCAATCAAATATCTTTTCATTAAATAATATTAATTCGCGTTTTGCCGAAAGCGGGGATTACCGATTAAAAACATGCTTCGTATAAGTTTGTCACGAATGGCTTTCGGCAGTTATCACTTAGTGTCAAATTATCTATGTTCTTTGTTACAGAACCTTTTATCTTAAAGACGGATATAAATCTTTGATAATTAATCTGAATGAAAGGATTATAGTTAAGTGTAAAATACAAGTAACTTTTGAATAGCGTAAAATACAATAAACTTATAAATTATTAAAACGCAATGAGGACTCGGAATAATAATAAAAAGCTAACATTTATAAAAATATACAAAATCCTAAATGTGAACTTTGAACGAACAATTGTCGGGTCATATTACCCCGTCGCTCCTTATCTGATACTCCCGTATCAGCATGTGTAAATTATGAACGAATAATATTTCAAAATGCATAGAGGAGAAATTAAAAAGAGCAAAATTTATTTACATTATTTACAAGCGCGCTATTTCGAACATTTGTCGTCTAAAATTTTCTCTCTCAAAATTTCTTTAAAGTACATGTAATTAAATCTAAGTGTGTCTAAATACCAACACGAATAAATCACGAATCAATATGTATAAAACGAACAGTCTGTAATATTTGTCACCATGCAAATAACAAATGAACACTGTGTCTCTTTCACAGAAGTTCGATACTTGAATCTATATGGAAATATAAAAAAAATCAGTAATATGTATATAAACATTGTTATTGCATTAAGTCATTGTTTTGTCAAATAAATCTGTTTTCCTCACCAACTCTATTTCCACCTGGAATGAACACTAAGAATATCCCGGAGATTCTCTTCAATCTGAATTTTGTTACTACATATTTTGAGTTTCAGGAACATTTGTCCGAACTAGTTCTGTAGCACTATATGCCTATTTATGTACACATCTTTGTACTAATACATCGAACACATCTATGTGAATGTAACCATTTATCAAAATGTCGCTTATACCTGATATCTGTTTTAAACAAAAAACGAAAAGTGTAGATCATTTCGATACTTGAAAAGGCATTGTATGGAACATCGCAATACTGATTGTAAAGCTAAAAATATATATTTGCAATTAAATAAAATCTCAACATACTCATTTAAAAATATTATGGTAACTTGGCTACGGATATAAAATGTTGGGAAATAATAAGGGGGGGGGGGGTCAAACTGTTGAACTTCAAATTGAGAAAATAAGACATAAGAACGAAATACGTATAAAATTCAAGTGTAAAAATCTTTCTGGTTGTAAACGTGCTGTGTATTTTTTTAAAAACAAAACAGGTTCTAATGGAATTTTTAAGATACTATTTTGTCTAAATAAAGCAATTCCTACTTATATTATGATAAATGCAAATGACATTGTGTTGTGGTGTTGTTTAAAAAAAATGCATGTTTTGAAGTAAAATACATGTTTAACAATGGTTTCTTAAAATGCAAAAAGCAGTTAAAATGATTTTTCAAGATTTGATCGTTTCAGCATAGGATCGTCACTCCTATATTGAAACTCCTTTGAACACGAATTGGGTGACGAGTCCAAATCATGCTCGAAAGGGGTCGAAAGAAATGCCAAACGTTTGGTACGCCTGTACCCATTATACCATTGTTAGAACGTGAAAATAACACCAATTTTGTTATTGCTGTTACTTGATGTATGAATTGTCACTGATGGTTGTCTGATAATACGACCATTAACTTGTGTAAAAACACTAGGTCCAAACTTACGACAAATATACTGTGACAACCCAATATGAATTTGAATGTTGTTATACTAACATTACTGTTTGAGAAAAAAAAATATGACTTGTTTTCTATATATATTTCTTGATTATGTTAATATCTATCAAACTGTGAGAGAGAAAAACGGCTTGTGTGTAAGTTTTGCTATTTGACTTGAAAAGTGATGTGTAATTAAAATGTGTAAATCTACAGAAGAATAAGGAGGGGGGGGGGGGGGGCTATTTCTATCTCTTTGTTTTACGTGCTTTTATACGTTTAGTTTGATCCATGCGAACTTTAAATTCGTGTCTTAATTCTGGAGGAATATTTTCTTCCGGTTCCCATGAATTGCTTCTGTTACCAAAACCTAACCATTTTATATAATAATGCATTTTATTGTTTATACGTTTTGCTTTTACTATCCGTTCTACTAGATACAGATCTGAATCATCGTTATTTCGGTCATCATTTGTGTGCCGTTGTACCTGGGTATCGTTTCGTATAGGGTCATTAGAGTCGGGCTGTGTATCAGTTTGAACAATTTCATCGTCATCTTCAGCATTTTCCTCTTCATTGTCATCATCGTCTGACATTTCGTCGTCAGTTGGAACATCTACATTGTTTGTAGGCCTGTCTTGTGGATCGTGATACTGTTTCAATCTGTTTGCGTTGACGGGTCCTTTAATTGGTACATCGTCTGAGCAGCGCCGTAGTTTGTATGTGTTCTTTCCGGTTACCTCGGTTATGTAATATGGACCTTGCCATTTATTACAAAGTTTTCTTGAATAGCCAACTGGCGTAGTCTTTGTATCCATCCAAACTTTATCTCTAATCTTAAAAGTTGCCTCTCTCGCATTTTTATCATGTTGTGCCTTGTATTTCTGTTGTGCCTCAAGTGAATTTTCTTTGGCTATCTCTCGGGCCAATATGATATTCTTATGTAGTCTATCGATGAACAGTCTTGCGTCTGGTCCAACATTTGTGGGTTCTGTCAAAACTGTATCAATCGGCGTTCTGCATTCTCTACTAAACACCATGTAATACGGGGTATACTGTGTAGATTCTGTACATACGGTCGTGTTCATTGCATGAGCAATACTGGACAATTTTTCCGGCCAATCTAATTGGTTTGCGGCGATGTATGTACGAAGTTTCTCGGCTATTGTTTTATTATTCCTCTCGCAAGTACTGTTTGTTTGAGGTCTGTAGCTACTGGTTCTCATCTTTTTGATCTCGAATATATTGCAAACCTCTTTTAATATATTAGACATGAAATTTTGTCCTTTATCTGTAAGAATTGCATCTGGCGCGGAATAACGGCATATCCATTGGTTGTAAAATATGTTAGCTACGTCTTTTGCACCTGTATTCTTCATCGGAAAGATTTCTACATATTTCGAGAACGAGTCTACGACAAGTAAGACATGTGAATATCCATCTGGACTCTTTCTAAATGGTCCTAAAATGTCCATATGAACCCTTCTGAAGACGTCTAGGATTGGAAGTGGCTGTAAAGGTGTAGGGCGTTTGTGCGCATCCGGCTTAGCTCTTTGACACTGTATACACGTCTGTACGTATTGTTGAATGTCACTGTACATACCAGGCCAATAGTATTTATATCTGATGGTATGGTAAGTTCGTTCAATGCCACTATGTCCACCGAGTAAGCTGTCGTGGTATGACTTCAGGATATCGTCTCGTAGGGTTACGGGTACTGCTAATCGTTTAACTATTCTATCCGCTCTGTGACCTTTTCCTTTCGGGTAGTATAAATGAAATAATACGTCATCGTCTATAATATAATCTTGGGATTCAATAACAGTTTTTCGCGCTTGTCTGGTCTTGTCGGGTAGTTCTTTATCTAATATGTATTTAATGACATCTTTGAAATTTTCATCTGTTCGTTGATCATTTACGACTTTTTCTTTTGGACTTGTGGTTATTTCGCAAATGGACGCATATGGGTCTAACTCGATGAAAGTGGCTTCTGTCTGTGTTGACGATTCGACTGTAGCTGTTGTAATAGTAACTATTTCGGTACCATATGGTCTTCTACTTAACGCGTCAGCGTTACCATTAGTTGTTCCCTTTTTGTGAATTATTTCATAATCATAGCTTTGCAGGAACATAGCCCATCTTGCAAGTCGGCCTGTGCTTTTCTCTTTCGTAAGCTTCTGGATGTATTGAAGTGCTATGTGATCTGTATATATTCTGAATTTTCGGCTAGCCAAATAAACATGATATTGCTTAACTCCTTCAACCAAAGCTAAATATTCAAGATCTCTGATACAGTAATTCTTCTCGGCTCCTCGTAACGATCGTCCACCATACGCAATGACTTGTTCTCTACCTTTACGGTCCTTTTGTCCAAGTATGTAACCAATAGCGATCTGTGAAGCATCTGTGTACAGGATAAAGTCTTTTGAGAAGTCAGGAAACGCAAGAATTGGAGCTGAGATTAAAAGTGTCTTTATTTCATCAAATGAATTTTGACAATCATTGTCCCATATAAATTTGGCACCTTTAACAAGTAGTCTGTGTAATGGGCTGGCAATTTTGGAAAAACCTTTCACGAATTTTCTGTAATAGTTCGCAAGTCCTAAAAATGCTCGCACGTCTGTTATATTTTGTGGAACTGGAAATGTTTTAACAGCATCTATCTTTGTTGTGTCGACTGCTATGCCATCTTTTGACAGAACATGTCCCAAAAACTTAACTTCTTTTGCGGCGAAAGTGCATTTTGTTGGTTTCAATTTAAGGTTGACCTCCCGTAGTTTTTGAAATAAAATTGTTAAGTGATGTAGATGTTCTTCGAAAGTTTTTGAAAATATTAGTACATCATCCATATATACCAGTGCGCTTTTCCAGTTTATACCACGTAAGGCTTCGGACATTACTAGTTGAAAAGTATGAGGACTATTTGACAGGCCAAACGGCAATCTGTTAAACTCGAAGACTCCCTCGTGACAGGTGAAAGCTGTTTTATGTTTAGTCTCCGGATCTAACTTTATTTGATGATATCCATTGAACATATCGACAGTGCTGTAGAATTTCGCCTTCGCCTCGCCTAACATATCTACTATATCATCCATCTGAACAATTGGGTAAACGCGTTTAACACAAAGCAAATTCAATTGTCGAAAATCAATGCAAAATCTATATTGTGGTTGGTTGGATGCTGAGGATGAAGATGTGGAACCTTTTTTTCTTACTAGACAAACAGGACTCGCCCATTCACTTTGGGACGGTTCGATTATGTTGTTGTCAAGCATTTCTTTGATATGTTTGCTTGATTCTGTTTTCATGGCTGGTGACTGCCTGTAGAACCTTTGTCTTACGGGTGCTGCATCGCCAGTATCAATACGGTGGGGATGAAGATCTGTACAACCAAGTTCGGATAAATTTATAGCAAAAACGTCCCTATTTGTACCTAACATTACCATAAGTTTTTGTTTTTGTTCTGTTGTTAAATCAGAGTTTGAAAAATCGAAATTTAAACTTTTAGCTATTTCGATGTTCTTTGCTTCATTATTATTATTTTGTGTATCCTTATCTATTGAATTTATTTCTATTGTGTCATCGGTGATTTCACTTGAAATCGAGTTCTCTATAATTTCACTGAACTTGCCTATTTTTGTGTGTTTTGATAACCGTACTTTGGCATTTGTAGGATTAAGAACTTGTAAAAATGATTTATTGTTTATTATTTGTACAAGACATGTGGCACCTACAATATTTTGTTTACCAACTAAGGCTGGGTTCGGTTCAATAATACCTATTTTAGATTTTATACTTTTGTCAACAGTTTGAACGGGGATAATGACTTCTGACCTACTGGGAATTACTTCGTCGTTAATTAAAGAAATAAAGCAAATACTATTTTCATTATTATCACCATTAGTAAGGGGAACTTCAGTAATACCAGACTGTAGAACAAGGGTTTTGTCATCAAAATTAAGCCTAGCTTTTTGTTGATCTAAGAAATCTAAACCAAGAATAATTGAATGTGCGAAATTTTCAAAAATATGAAAGGTTTGTTGCATGGTTAAACGACCTATTTCTATAGGGACATCAATTGTTCCTATTCCTCTTAAAGATGCTCCACTTGCTCCTGTTGCAAGAAGCGATGCCTTTTTAAGTGTAACCTTCTTATGCAAATTTGCATAATAAAAATCTGCCGAAATTGCGCTAATAGTAGCTCCAGAATCAACCATAGCCATACCAAAATGATTTGCAACCCGAATTTTAATTAAATTTGATACTTTTGTGTTATTTAAACCTGTTGCCGAAATGAATTTTGTTGGTTGCGCCGAAAAATGTTTTTGTTTTGATCTACACAGTTTTGCTTTGTGGCCTATGGATTTGCATTTATTACATTTTATTCTAATAAAGCGACATTGAGATGGAATATGGTCACACTCACCGCATCTGTAGCATGGGTTACGTCTGCGTTGTCGTCTTGGCGTTCTGGTACGATGTTGAACTTTGCGATAATCCAGAAGAGGTTCCACCATTGTCGGACTTGCAGTAGGTTGCTGGAGCGCTTTGCTGTTTACGGCACTTATTTGTTGTAGCATCTTCTCCATTTCCGGTTGCAGTTTTGTGACGATATTATCCTGCATTCTCTTCTGGTCTTCCTCTCGTAGACATTTGGATGTCGCTTCGACTGAACGAAGTCGATTTTCTGCTTCTGCCACTGTCTCTGGCCATTTACCGAAGGCCATTTGTCGCATAAGCTCAGGTTTACATTCATTCCGGAGCTTCCATAAAGTAAATTGTTCTCCATAATTGTGGTTTTCCGATAAAACATGAAGCCGGTTGATATATTCTGACACTGATTCTTCCTCGCGCTGAGATATGTTTATTAATTCGGTACTTGTCTGAAAATTTTGTCCAGAAGAAAATTCGTATTTCTTTAAAAACTCACACTTTAAATTGTTTCGACATTTTGTAACATCTTCTGACAATCTGTTATACCATATTTGTGCGTTTTCTTCTAGAAATAGTGGAAATGCATTACAAAATTTAGATTCATCGTAATATAAAGAAACGAAGTTCTCGAATAACTTCCACCAACGACTTGGGTTTTCGGTAAAGTCACCTTTGAATTTCGCTAATAATTTAGTAGGGTCCATTTTGAAATCAGTTGTACAGATCTATATTTATATTAAAAGTTCATGATAGTTGTGATAGGAATATGTCCAATGGAAACGGAAAACACATTTTTCTCTTCTTTCGTCGTTTCATTTCCTCGCTAAAATTTTGTCAATAGCACTTATAACGAAATATTGTTAATATTAAAAGTACATTTTGTCACTCGCTTGGCTTTTGAGGTACACTTCTGAGATCACGGGACTTAATCCACCACATATGACCAGGTTGTTGGTCACCTCTGTCATATTTATTAGTTTCGGGGGAAACTAGCGGTATCTTAAATAAAGTCCAAGTCGCTGGAAAGTTTACATATTTATTTCGCATCCATATATTTCAATCATTAAAACATAACTGCATAACAACATAAAAACAAATCTAAAATACAAATTCAAAAGACTGATTGACATACGGAATATCAACCAATCAAATATCTTTTCATTAAATAATATTAATTCGCGTTTTGCCGAAAGCGGGGATTACCGATTAAAAACATGCTTCGTATAAGTTTGTCACGAATGGCTTTCGGCAGTTATCACTTAGTGTCAAATTATCTATGTTCTTTGTTACAGAACCTTTTATCTTAAAGACGGATATAAATCTTTGATAATTAATCTGAATGAAAGGATTATAGTTAAGTGTAAAATACAAGTAACTTTTGAATAGCGTAAAATACAATAAACTTATAAATTATTAAAACGCAATGAGGACTCGGAATAATAATAAAAAGCTAACATTTATAAAAATATACAAAATCCTAAATGTGAACTTTGAACGAACAATTGTCGGGTCATACAATGTTGAATGCAGATCAGTCTCTCTAAATATAAACAATATGATTATAGAAAATTAATTTAAAAAAAAATGTTATAAAGCAATATGTTCAACCAGGGACATATAATCTGTATTATATGTCTCCGGTTCAACTAGTTTTATTATTTCATTTTATTTTTGAATTATCTTGTCATAATCACAGCTAGTAATTAAATTTGACAAACACATATATTTTACCCGAGACACTTGACCTGTAAGTTATATAATTTTAACACTTCAATGCAGTCATGATTTCCCTTTATCCTTGAATAGTTTTTGATTAATACCTTGTGTATTAATTAAGCAACAGGGGGTATAATGATGGACATATAGGGCCATCATGGTGGACATAGTTTTTATGGCCACCATTAAAAAGATAAGTCACAAGTAGTGTAACCATTGTAACCTGACTTTCCATGCATGTAACCATTGTTACCCGGCGTACTTCCCATGTATGTAACCACTGTAACTAGACTTTCCCATGCATGTAACCATTGTAACCCTCATTCCCCATGCGTGTAACCATTTAACATTATTTCCCATGCATGTAACCATTGTAACCTGAGTTCCCATGCATGTAACCATTGTAACCTGACTTTCCATGCATGTAACCATTGTAAACCTTATTCCCCATGCATGTAACCATTGTAACCCTCGTTTCCCATGCATGTAACCATTGTAACCCGACTTCCCCATGCATGTAACCATTGTAATCCGACTTCCCCATGCATGTAACCATTGTAACCTGATTTCCCATGCATGTAACCATTGTAACGAGACTTCCCCATGCATGTAACCATTGTAACCTGATTTCCCATGCATGTAACCATTGTAACCTGATTTCCCATGCATGTAACCATTGTAACCCCGACTTCCCCATGCATGTAACCATTGTAACCCGACTTTTCCATGCATGTAACCATTGTAACCTGATTTCCCATGCATGTAACCATTGTAACCAGATTTCCCCATGCATGTAACCATTGTAACCTGACTTTTCCATGCATGTAACCATTGTAACCTGATTTCCCATGCATGAAACCATTGTTACCTGATTTCCCATGCATGTTACCATTGTAACCCTAAATCACCGAAAGCATTGTAACCTGACTGACTAATGTAACCTCACAGCGATGAATAAAGGGGTTGCCATGGTAACATGATGACATAAAGGATTCTTGCATGTGTGTAACCAGTGTAACCAATGTAACCATTAGGTCAATGGAGGTTACAAATGTACCAGGATTTGAGAATTTCTGAATATATGATGATTTATGATAGTTTGTATGAGTGTAACCAATGTAACCAATGTAACCATTATGTCAATGGAGGTTACAAAACAGTGTTCACTGGTGTAAACAAAATACCTCATTTTTTAGTGGCAGTCAAAGTTGTTCGGTGTTGTCCCAGCCGTTCCTTTTGATCGACCTGGAAACAGTATATCTATATATGTGTTCCTGGATCGACCCACTCAGTGCACCTATACACCTATGTCAAAATTGATATGGCAAGACTGAAACTTCATTTTTGTACACTAATTTAAATCTAGAAATATATTAATGTTACCTTATCTTTAATGTCCATGCATTCCTATACATGCGTCTTAAAATATTGACATTTTGAAAATTTCAGAGAAAACAATGAAATATTATCCAACCATTTCCCCTGAAGATATTAATAGAATTGACTCAATCTTAAAATGGAATTCCCCTTCTACATAATTAAAATTGTTTGCTAAATATTTTTGTCAGTAACATGCAACTAATTTCATCAATTAAACGAGCTCATTAAAGACAACAAACTTATAAATGCGATTGACTGAAAAGTACTACAGACTACAGTCGGATGCAACAAATGCCACGACAACGCGGACGTCGCTGACAACACTCTATGACCGCAGCAGTCTTATTTTGTTAACAAGGGATATATCGGTAGTTATTTCGATCGTAAGTTCGAGAGATTCCGATAAACAACTTCCGGTGAAAACAAATCGGCATGATCAGCACCATTTGTTTAAAAAGTTGAATCATGAAGTAATGCTTTACGTCACTACACGAAATCCCGGATTTGAAGAGGTATGCAAATGTTATGTAAATGTATTCAGAGACCGACATTTACATATATTTACAAACCGCTGCATTTAGTTTATCATGTCTTTACATGTAGTAAATATCAACATTTCTTGTGCTATACCCTCCTATGGGCGATTATGAGAGACCGCGGTTTATGAAATATATTAACACCTAATCAAACCATTTTAAAGTTTAGAATTTGCATATATTTATGACCATCTCAAAACTTTCGCAAACTTATGTATTTGTATACCTCTGCAAATGGAAATCTTTGTTATGTATTTTTCTATGATGTAAATTTATCCGCAAATGTGTTTCTATGTCTAGGTAGCAAAGCATCATCATTCAAATAATTTTTTCGGGATTATAAAGTGTAAGGTGCATCTACATTGGGCTATTCCAGAAATAAACCACCCCCCCCCCCTATGGAAGACATCAGTTGTGAAAAAAAAAATCCATGGAAATATTTTTCACCATTGCCAGAATTTTCTGGAATTCCAGCATTTCAAATTATAATACTACTTAAAAATCCTGGAATTTTTTTCATGATGCTGTCAATATGTCTGGAAATTTGAGTGTACAGGTCAGAAGCAATACCTATGGAAGACACCAGTTTTTAATTTTTTGTCTGGAATTTATCTGTTTCTGTGTAAATATGCAAAAAAATCCTGGAATTTACTTAGTAATACATGTATATGCAGCCATAACCAAGAGAAGTGTATTTAAAAGTTAAGCGCAAACATATTCCTGACTAAAAACTACATTTTTGTTTGTTTACCCTTGTATTTATGACGTACACCACTATTTCCAGGAGAATTTGTATCCAGCACATACCCCACCCTTTTCATATCATATTTTTACTTATCAAAAATGTATATCTGTCATAAAAGCATATAAATGTATTTATGAACAAATAATAGACCTATAGTATATTAAACAGATGAAAGTTACATTGCCATTTCCTCTAAACACATCAGAATTTCTTTTTAGGATAGTAATGTAGTGTTTTATTGTTACATATTTTATAATGTTTATTTATAAATTAGGTGAAAATGTCAAAATAATTGGATTAAAAGCACAAACAGCAAATTAATAGCTGGTAAGAATGCATGGGAAAATTGATTAAGAGATAATTGATTTGACCACTATTGGAAACATTTACAAACATCAAAAGATTCTGATATCTAATTAGTTTCAGACACTTGTGATTTAAACAGGCAAGTTTAAAACTTGACCTTCATCTAAATTTCCAGATTTTATCATGAGATATGTAATGAAGCTTGAAATAGTGACCATGGTGACCAGCTCATCCCTACAACTTATTGAAATTGGATTTCCTGTTTGAAAATGCAAGTTATTCAACAACACTACCTGCTAAAGTTCACTTATGAATGCAATAAGCATTCCATAAAATTTCTAGACCTTGAAATCTTCAAAGACAAAAACATGAACATACTGGTGTTTTAGATATGAAATTCTATTAAAAAAATACAGAAAAATTCCAATATCTTCTTAAAAACTCAAACCACCCTATTTGGAACTTTAAATCCTATATTAAAGGCAAAGTTATTCATTTACCTAGAAACACAAACCAGAAAAAAAGACTATTTTATTAACTGAAATTGGTAAAACAAATTCTATCAAAAGTCAAATTCCAAGACAGACAAGATAAAATAAAGAAAAAGAAGGAAGTTGAAAATAGATGTAATGTATCATTCATTACATATTATCATTCTCAAGCAGAAAAACTTCAAAAAGTATTCAGGAAATACTGGCATCTTATTAAAACAGATTCTACAATAGGTGCTATATCCCATTAAAACCTATCCATAGGATTCAAAAGAAATAGAACATTGGTGAATTAGTGAAATGAGCTATAAAATAGTTTGTTTGAACATCACAGTTCCTACAAAATTTCTCACTGTGCAGAACTAATTAATGACCATCATCATTAAAACCACACATGTAAACAAATATTCTTATAAGACAAAATTCTTACCATTAAACATTTAATTCAACATTTATTGAAATAGTTAGAAAATCAGAAAATCAAAATTTAAATTCAAATTAACAAATTTTATAAAATTATGAAAAAAAAAAAAAAAATAAAACAGTATTAAAAAAAAAATGAAAAACAGAAGGGGTGGTCTCTGCTGAAAGTTTCCCTTAAATTAACACATTTCCGGAAAAACCAAAAACATTGCTACACAGTATTAATGAAAGGCCAGAGAAATGATTTGCACTAAAAATTATAGGTAAGGTGGATATTGGATCATATTTCTATGAAATTATCCCAAAACACAGAAAACAATCGTGCGAGTGCTTTGGACACATTTACTTGTTTTACTGAATGAAAAAAAAAATCACTGTTCTGCGCATTGTGCTCTAAATTGATCAGAAGAAGTTGTTTAGGTTCATTCTTTCATTCGCTGCAGAAACTATAAATCTTTATATCAAAAGTGGCAAATAATACATGTACTAGTTTGCAGTTAGCTTAAAGGATCACCATGGCCCGCGGATTACAAACGATTTAGATGAAATATTGCTCATACTTGGATGTTTGCACTATTCATCAATCATGTTAACTATTTATAATGTGATTTGTTAAATTAAAATGTTGCTTATTAGCTTAGTGGTAGCTCTATAAGGCGTGACCTCCCTCTAAATCCCCATCTGCAATATGACCCTTATCTCTTGAGTTTAAATTATTGCAAGACATGTTTATATCTTTACTTTAAAAATAAAATCAAAATTTGCTCCGGGTTCTTTCTCTTGATTTAAGAAGAAGCTTCTGTCTAATTTATATAAGTTTTGTAAAATTTCATGAAGGTTTGACAAAGTTATTCAAGATCTTTCATTTTAATACCTAAAGGTTGACTGCAAAATAATTATTGATAAGTAAATTATGGAAGAATTCATAAAAAAATTATAATTTTTAGTCAACATGTCAGGTATTTATAGAGTATGAAGAATCTTCTTTAAAAGTTTCCTGATATTGCTTAAAGGTTTGAGGACATTATTGATATTTTGCTAAATTCAACCCTAGGCTGTATCTAAATGTTTATTGAACAAAAATAAGGGCTTTAGTGCCCAAGTGTTTTAAGTATTCTAACACTGTATCATTGGCTCATTGCATAGGCGGATCCAGGGGAAGGGACCCCCCCTTTGGTGGGAAAAATTTGGTTGCTTATATAGGGAATCACTGAAGCATGACTGGAGCAGCCCAACCCCTTAAGTCAGCTAGGTCAGTCAGTGCCCCCCGCCCCTTTTACAAAAAGTTCTGGATCCGCCACTGCATTGGCCTGTCAACTATTCCTACACAAGGCAGTGCCCTCAACTTCAATCATAATTTACTAGGATTCCGATTGTTAGTTTTCCAACCGAAGGTCGTTTTTCTCCGGCTTCCTCCACCAATAAAAACTGACAGCCAGGCCCACAAAATAGCACAATAGTGCTGAAGTGGCATTAAACACCAATCAACATATCAACTATTCCATAATGATTGACAAAGTAATTGAAGTCTTAAAAAAAGCTTAACCCTCAGACTGTTTAAAAAACCACGTTGTTGATACCAGGCTTAAAATTGTGTACACCAGATAGGGTTCTCTCTACAAAATACTCAACAGTGATGCTTGAATCAAAAAGTTTAATAAAAGACCTAATAATTTATAAATTATGAAGTTGAAGAGCATTGGCCCAAAATTCCATAGAGGTTTTGCAAAATACAGCTACGGTAATCTATTCCTGGAATAAAAAAATCCTTAGTATTTTGAAAAAATTAAAGTTTTGAACATGTTTACCTTGTTAGTGCAAAATAAACCGTTTGAATGGTTTTACACTAGTAATTTTTTGGGGCCCTTTATAGCTTACTGTTCGGTGTGAGCCAAGGCTCTGTGTTGAAGACTGTACTGTGACCTATAATGGTTTACTTTTATAAATTTTGACTTGGATGGAGAGTTGTCTCATTGGCACTCATACCACATCTTCTTATATCTAATTAGTCCATTCATTGAAGTATTATATTCATTTTCCATGGTCCATTAAATGAATGAAATATTGAAAAAAAGAATAAAAATCTCTGGATGCTATCTTCATGATCTTTGTATAGAAGAAGTGTCTGTCAGTTAAGCAGAATTCCATGAAGATTTAACAAAGCTTCTGTCATTTAAAAAAATAGAAATTAACTTAAAAATGAACTTAAATGTTGATGATGCTAGAGTGAAGGATTGCTTCATATGTCTAGCTTTGTCGACTAGTGGCAGGCTAGACAAAAAATAAATAGTTAAACAGGTATATATTAGGAATGTCAGGGTTTTTTTTGTGAAAAGAATTTTTATCAACTTTTTAAATTTTCAAAATTTATTTCTTTTAAAAAACATCAGTCATTTCTTATTCATATCCATTTTCCATATCTTAGTTATATTCTTTCGTGTGAAAATAAAACACTAACCACAAAGACTCAACTTTTACTATTGCCTTGTATTAAGACTATTAATTTAAAAAAAGGGGGGGATCTTCTTAATGTAAATTCAAAAGTCAGTAGACAGTTTTCCACTGATTCTGATAACAATCTATTTATTTGTAGCAGTATTTTGCAAACCATAGTAGAGTCATAGTCCACAGCTGGTCATTTCTGGTCAGTCTTCTACAATATTGTGGTAATTAGACAATTTCCTGCTGTGAAGACAAACAAGTGTGTTTGAATAAATGATGTATCAATTATCGGTTAATTGGTAAATGTTCTGGCTATTTAGCTGAAGTGACCTAAAATCTGGCATTAGTTGATGTTATAGGATAAACCCTAAATTTCATCATAAAATTTAGGATATCAAATTGCACAATTTATTGGTGTTAATTAATCCTTTAATATATATGAAAAGGGTGAAAAATACAGATTTTAATACATTTGTACATAACTTGGTTGAAATTATCATCTCCTTGATTATATATATTACATCACAAGTGTCTGAAGCTACATTTAATCATATGTCAAGATATATTTTTGATGTGTTAACAAAGGTCATTAAGGCATTCAATATTTATCAAACCATGAAAGTATTATATTTAATATATAATACTTCCATGATCAAACCAAATTTTCTCTGTTTTTATCTTTCCATGTGATATAATTTTCCACTAGTGAGTAGTCATATATGCTATTAATCCAATTATTGTGACATTTGCACCTGATTAACATTCAACAGTTTTGTATATATATATATGAAACAGTTCAAGATAGAATATAGGTTGCACTTCTGTAAATAAAGACAATGCAATTTCCCATAGGAACTACGAGTACCTTTACAGCTAAAACTGTGCCTCTTGTACTATGAAGTTTCGTAAAAATTTAATTATATCCTGAAATGGAAAGTTGTTGATACATGTATGTACTACTTTTTTATTAAAAGGTCAAAACAAAGGGCTGTGCAGCATATACTTTTAACATTTACATGCACGAACTTCTAAAGAGTTTAAACAAATAAATACTAAATTCTGTAGTATCTCTACCCCACAAAATCAAATCTGGGAACTAGTACATACACAAAACAAAATATCTACGAATAATATATATATATCTCTCCAAAAGAGACAGTCTGTGAAAAAGCTTTATTTACAAAGTGCAACTTATAAAATGAATAAAACAATATTTTGAATGCTCCGGGCCTCGATCCTGCTCTTTAAATTTAAACTATACTATCACTGTTCTGTATCAAAGTTTTGTCCCCTCCCCCATTATTTTGAAGTCTTTTAAGAGATGAACATACATAGGGAATTGATCAGAACTCTTGTGCTTTATACCTGGAAATAATGGGTTGCAAAGTATTTCTGTTCTGGAAATTCTTAACGACTACCAGTAAAAATTATGTGGAAATTACTCTACCCTTTGGAAAATTCATGGAATTTCTTGTGCACCAATAGACAAGAAGTTTGGAAATTTTTTGTGCAGATTGGAAATTTGTCTGGAATTTTAGAAAAAATTGAGAAAAAAAAATCTGGAATTCCAATGTCCATAGGGGGGGGATGGATTATTTCTGGAATAGCCCATTTGCCTGGTATGTAAACCAATTCAAAACGAGAACTTTATAGAGGGGTGTAAAGCATCATTTCCTTTAATCTGCAGAGACCTGTAAAATGTATTGTAAAGGAATATTTTTGTTAGTCTTTATAGTCGGCTGAAATGTATGTCAAATCAGAACATATCAAAAGCCTTTGAACATTATGTCATATTCCTAAATGTATAAATACATAGATTTGCAGACAATTTGTTTAATTAAGAAATGTGGTCAAATGATAATATCAATGACATGTGTAAATATATTGGGCACATGTAACTTTGAATACATATGCAAAGAAATGATAAAGAAAGATATTTCAGACAGCAAGAAATGTATGTGTAAATATATTGGGCATATTCAACTTTGAATATGTATACAAAGATATTATAAAGGAAGATATTTAAGACAGCTAGAAATGTATGGTAATTAGTTATACACATGTATTTGCTTTTAATTTGCTGATATATTTGTATTTGAAAGGTGCAGATTATATGGACAAATATTGCCATAGCTTTACTGGTCAAGCTATGATATGACAAATATAGCTGCTTTGGGATTGGTTTTGGCATATTGGTAATATCATTTATTATATATGTATTTTAATAATTTCGTTTTAATAAAAAAAAATTGGGTCTACAAAATCGATTCTTGATCTCTTCTCTGTTTGATGTACTGCGTGAATTTCTTTATCCATCAAAATCTTCTATTCTCGGGAAGTTATGATGGTTCATTCGCATAGCATAAAACGATCGTTTCCTTTGAGTATCTCTTTGAAACTTCTGGAATTGCACGAGTCATAATTCACTTTGTTTTTTAAAAAGAGACATATACTACAATATGTATTTATATGTTACTGCAGACACATATATACTATATATATATATATGTCTCTGGTTACTGGTAGAAATAATACACATATACAAATTAAGCCTAAACAATACTAGATATGCGGCCTCAGTATCAAATTTAAAATCGGTAGCATTCGGAAGGTTATCGAGCAATTTATCAAGTTTTTATAAAAAGTCCAAGTTTCTGAAATAGTCTAGAAATATTCCTTCATCGATAGATTAGTTGCCACATAATATTTGACACAAAACACATCTTGAGAGAATGTTTTTTTCTTAAGAATAGGCTAGTTTGCACACATATATAAACGTTAAATCTATTGACGAATATTTGTAATATTTGTTTTCCTTATCCGTTAAGTCCAGTCACGAGATGTTGAACTCCGTGTGCTTCAAAAAGCGTCCTATGCAAAAACTTTCTTGTGTGTGAGAAAGAAAGTTAAAAATTACAAACAAAGAACCAATGAGTCATGTGTCATAATTGACACACAATTTACCAATGAAATCAAACAAAATCGATAGATAATATTATTCCATCGACGAGATGTCGCCCTTCCTCCAATCAACGGGGTTTATCAGCAGTTAAGTGTGACAATTATCACCTTTTACAGAAAGATCTCGTCCGAAAAGATCAATAGAAGACCACCGCTAGTATCAATATTCATCAATATAATAAGGCACAAATCATTATCATTTCTTTATGATTTATAAATTGTCTTAAAACAATGCTCCCGTTGTCATTTGATTGTGTTGTTTTTGAATACGCAAAACTAAAATGAGTTATCAAACTATCAGTCATTTGATATCTCATTTACCGCCTATTTTATCCATATATTTTACAGCTTTCATATGTACTTTGACAGGAATCGTTTTTTTTCTATCATGATCAAATAAGTTGGGTTTTTTTTGGTTTTTTTTTTTTGCAATAATTGCATTTAACATATATACTTTGCACACATTTCAATTGAAACAAGATTGAAGGTCATATAAGTCACAAAATTGATGTGACGAAGTATATTTGTTTTAACATAATTCAAGAAGATTTGTAAACGACAAATGCATATTACACTAATGTTGATAGGGGCTAGTATCATGGAAAACCTACCTTTAAAAAATATAAGGCAATTGTACCCTGTACAACAAGACTAAGTCTAGACAGATAGTTTTAGCGGAAATGTATATGATTCTTGTTTGAATAATGGAATATCTTGCACTTCTTTCTTATACATATTTTACGCAAAGTCTTAAAATAACTACATGTATCATTTGTCCTTTAACAGCCGAGTCTAAAACATGTATCATTGTACTTGCTATCCACACAGACGGAAAATAAGGAAAGAGGGGCAACATACATAAACCGTTATTGTTAAATCGCATTGATAAGTGTTTAAAACTCTAAATATGTTGAAATATTAAAGAATATTTTCCAATAAAAAAATAAAACAAAAAAGGTGAAAAGCCCCTGTGTCTATATATATCTAGGCACATTTCCAATCTTTTACTCGCATCATGCTGATCGTTGAAGCTGTTAATATCAATTCCTTAGGTCCCTGGCGGATAAAAGTATTCGTCCCATTGGCTACCATACGACATCTTTTATTTTACAAACAACTCCCCCGTTCACGATGTTGTAATACTATGCAGGTTGAACTTCAATTTAAAGGTTTATTTATTGAAATTTTAGTTCTTTGGGTACCAAACGTGACCTTAATAATTTAATTAATTTGTAATAAGTTAATTATGCAAGTTACAAATCTGCAAGAATCTATCAATGCAAATGCCTATATATTCAAATGACTATTCAAAATGTGAGATTAGTTCATAAATTAATAGTCATTGTAAAAAATGCTTCAAAAATAAAAAATCACAGGTGCATTGTGAATTGCTTTTGGCAAGAGACGCACACTCATTTCCTGATTGTATCTACTAATCAATGCACATAAGTTATGGACTAATACTGTACCCGTATTAACTAGCATTGGTGGTCACATGTCATCTCCAGGTACTAGCAACAGTGATTTGTTTTTATTGTATTTTTTTGTGTTTGTTTGTTTGTTATTTGGGGGGGGGGGGGGGGGGGGGGGGTATGTGAAATACTGCTTTCCTGTGATACATCTACTTGTTAAGTTTGGTGAACTTAGGTTCTAGTTTAGTTTGTTATGACAACAGTTATGCACTGGAAAAAACTGCAGTTGCTATTTTCATTAACTAAGATAAAGATTGGGGTGCCCCTGACCACTCTTACAATTTTCAGTAACGTTTTCAGTAAAAAAAGAATGTTGACACATATCATATGCTATGAGAATTCAAAGACGATTCAAGTAGATCAAATAAAAATTAACCGAGCGTTCCGAGAAGGGTACAGAGTACTCTAAGGGTTGCCACTAGATACACTCTTAGCAGATGACATTAACCTTTAGCACTAAGATTGTGCCAAAACTAATTTATGAAAGACTGAGTGCTTCGTTTTTATCAACCAAGTTTCATTAACCATTTACACAAAAAATTAAGAGTGAACGTTCACAACACAAAGACAAAAGTACAGAAATGAAAAATGCTACCCAAGACGTCAGAGTAGAGAGGAGACATGCAACAACGCCAGCAAATGAATACCATGAAGTAAAAAATAACCTAAGACTAGAACTATGTTAAATGAAAGTCATAAAATCAACTACCCAAATATAAATCTTGTTCATTGTTAATAATGATAATCAAACTTAATATGTACGTAACTTTTATTGTAAATCGTGACTTTTTTGTCATGTGATTTCCTGTCCGTTATTTTTTGTCCCTTATTCTTAAAATGCACTAGTAAACCTAACTCGGTGATTCATGAAATAATTAATAGATATCAATTTCATTTTTAATAATAAGTATAACTAGATGACAATGTTTCCAACTATACAAAAGACTTTATGAGAGAAAATAATATATTTCAAATCTATTTGTTCCTATGAATTACGGCGCTTCTTTCTCTTAACAGTCATAGGATAAAAGAGGGTCTGGAAAAGGAGGGAGGTGGGTGTTCTTCAATTCTTAATATTCTTTACGCCACTTTTTCTCTGTTCTTTATAAATTTTGCCCATTATTCTCTATTCTTTATATTCTAGAAGCCCACTATTCTCTATCCTTAAATTTTTTGCCTATCCTATCCTTTTCTTTTCTATTCTTTATTTTTTAGCCCATTATTCTCTATTCTGTTAACTCCAATCAACCCTCATAGAAGATGTCATTCTAGTTACCTACGTCTTTTTTATTTGCACTAAATTATTATGATTTTATCTCTTAATGTTAATTTTTTTTATTTCTTTTTTAAAAGTAGTGTCTTTTTCTAACCTAGGTTTGTATGTTTAATTTTGGTCCAGATTTTTTTCATTTTCAATTCAGTTTCGTGTTCCCTGCAAGTGGGCAATTTTTCTTCATAATCCATATATCAAGAAAACACGATACCGAATGGCATATCTCCCGATTTCTAAAATTTTCGGCACACTTGTACTTTGAATCGAGTTACATCGGAATTTTGTTTTTTCGTAAATTTGGTTAGAAAACGTTAATTTTGACGACAAATTTACATAGGGAAAATGCCTTGTTTTAACTTTTTTTTTAATTTTTCAATACATGGATTTGTTCTTATATACGGAGAAAGACTAAAAACTAACATAATATCCAGGATTGTATACTGAATCCATGCATCTAAGATGCATGATTTTTGTATTAGTTGTTATAGCTTTCAACTAGCTGTCAGTAACTGCGAGTACTCTAAGATCTTCGCAAAAAAATGAAAAATTGATATTATGTTGATTATGTATAAAAAACCACAAATTCATAAATATTAAAGTTTAATTCTGCTAGATAAGAGATCACCATCGATTTTAAATTTAGAGTATCACTTCTCCGCGTGCGGCCATTTTGACATCATCCCTGAATAGAAACCACGATATATCTATAAACCACAAAGGACCAAAACAAGCAGTAACCTAACGTAGCCGTAATTGAGTGTCGATATCTTGTCAAGCGTACGGTTGTTTTACCCGACAAGGAAAGCCTAAACAGTTTCCCGGGTCACAAAAAAAGATTATAATAGACATGGTTGTGCATGCAACCTTTCCTAACTAACTTGATACGGAAAATGTAATTATATATAATTTTTTTTGAATAACTAGTACTATGGTCTGTCGTTTTGAAACTGTTTTTTTTTACTAAGTTTTTGAAACAAGAAATGTTAATGGAAATTAGTTAAAAAGTTCAAAGTGATAAATTAAGTGTTCCGTGTAAAAATGTTTTCGAAAATCTAGTGTGTTCATAATTCATTTATGTAATAATCTTATTTAAATAAATTCGGACCTTCCCTTATCTGATCACCAGCATTGCTAAAGGAATTGTTCCCAGAGGTATTGTGAGTTGACACGTCCAGGTATTCAAGCGATTTCTTGTCGGGCTTTAAAACTCTTATTACACAATTACATAAAGCAAGTTCGTGCATCACTTCACCTCTGAGGGTATTGAGAAGTGTACACGGCCGATAACTTGTAACTTTCCATTTTGAAACTATCAGGTGAATATACATCTTTGTCTTGCGTGTCCGATAGTGACATGCTAGTCTTTACTAAACCATAGATATAATAGCCATTATATATATGACTAAACTCATACGCTTGTTTATAAATAACATTTATGGTGTAAAGAACATTTATGAAAATCTAAATAATTCCAAAAAAAGATTTGATAAAATAAAAATA
This sequence comes from Mytilus californianus, assembly GCF_021869535.1. NCBI lineage: Eukaryota > Metazoa > Mollusca > Bivalvia > Mytilida > Mytilidae > Mytilus > Mytilus californianus. The sequence goes on along the minus strand of NW_026262690.1, from coordinate 114,338,754 downwards.
TATTTACATATTTTCCAAACGTAAATTGGGGAAAATGTAAGTAATTACTCGTTGTCAATAATTATGGACATTTTGAAACGTACAAATATTGATTTAACAAAATGTACGCACTTGTCGATCATTGGATTATACGCCTAGATAGAAGGTTACGGAACTATAGATAGTCGCAATTTAGAATATATACATGTATATTGAATATACGAGAGAAACATCCAAAACCAATCTGATTTAAATACAGGTCGATATCTAAGTGTCTCATAAGTCTATTCTAAGGCTGGATATTTGATCTCTGTTTTTATTATGAATTGTTGTATATATATATTGTTTGATCAAATATGTGACACTATAATAAAATAATTATTTATTTATTTTATTTTATTTTATTTTATCAGAGCTCCAGATAAGCTGCGTATTTGCGTGATCACGCAATACAAATAATTAAAAACCCAATGCAATTGCCCATTGTAGGGTTCAATAACCCAATTAATTCAAAGGAAAACCCAATTATATGCCAAAACCATGAGTTCTTAACGCTTTTATTCGCTATCGTTTGCGTTATTTACCCTTATCTGATTACAGTCGTCGCGTAAATCTATTTTTATAATATTTATAATTGGAAATGTCCTTTCGTTCTTAAAATAGAGCCCTGCATCAAGTAGCTGTAATGGGTCCCTGTTGGAATTTTCCGTTGCTCAAAAGGTACACGTGTTTATGAAAACATTTTGATCTTCTCGGCGTTTATCCAATTAGCGTGTGACATGGTGTCATATTTTTTCGAATTGCTCGGGATTTATCATAACATACAATGAATTAAAACGAAAGTAAATGTCCGATAAAAATATTGAATAGAAGCATGTTTTCGGCTTCTTTTTGATAGCTGAGGGAAAGTTATGATGATAACAAGACTCAGCTAGTGATTTTAGGAAGCGTCCATTGAACGCACGGGCGTGTTTGAAGGTACGAGAACATTGCTATAGAACGATAAACACGGGGTTTCGTCAAAAACGAAATCAGTTGGAAAAAGTGAAAGGCCAAATCAATAATGACATGATATGTAGTTGGAAAGCGTCGGAAACCAAAAGTTCTGATAAGGGACAACTTAACCCAGATTTATGTAAATTTAAATAAACAAAAACAGTTTATATATATTTTTTTCATTTTAGTTGATGAATGAATACACATATCCGTTTTTTACGTCAAATTATGCAGCTTGACACTTTCTTTGTTTTGGTCTAATTGTTCTGGATGCTTAAGATAGTTGTCTTATTGGCAAGTGCAGTATAACATTGTCATTTATTTACTTGATGTTGCAGAATTATTTGTAAATTTAAGTTGAATGTGGTCTCCATCATTAAACCACCCTATAAATCTCAAGGTTTTGGGGTATATCTTAAATCTGGGAACTACTTTTTATTTTCATTAAAAAGTAGATCTGGCAAATAGGTGAAAGGACTGGCAAAACTTTCTTACAGCACCTAAATTTCACATATATTACATAAAAATCTAAACACTTAACCACACCTACCCCAACTATAAACTGTAGGGTGATCATATGGGATCTAGAAAGGCAATTAGTTACTGTCCAACTAGTGACACCAGCTGCAGTTTACATAAGTTTTGAGAAAATACAAAACTGACAGAACGTTTAAAACGGGACACAAATTAAACGTACAATTGCTCGTCAGTGAATAAACCAAATAAAACAGCTAAGCACATATACAAAGAAAGAAACACATTTAAGATGGAAACACATCTGTGGTTGATATAATGTGATTATAACATGCCTAAATATTCAATATTGTGTTGATGAAAAAACCCAATACATTATGGAGCTTGGTGGTGAAAAACCCAATTTGATATTTGCTTGAGGGGTGAATTGGAATTGATAATGCAATTAAAAAACTTTATCACCCAATAACATAAAAAAATGGTGGGTAAAAACCCCAATTTGTGAATTCTTATCTGGAGCTCTGATTTTATTTTATATTTTATTTTATTTTATTTTATTTTATTTTATTATTTTATTTTATTTTATTTTATTTTATTTTATTTTATTTTATTTTATTTTATTTTATTTATTTTATTTATTTTATTTATTTTATTTATTTTATTTATTTTATTTATTTATATCTAACTTGCTTTGGTTTATCAAAGTTATGCACATAGTAAAATCACAGAATTTTATTTTCATAAGATTATTTTGAACAGTTTAAGAAAGTCGTCATCATCTCAATGGTTGTGTATTATATATAATAATGTAATAATGTGAACATGGTTCTATTATACCTCATGTCAATTTTCCTGTTCCGACATGCATGTAATATATATGCCACTGGACGTACACTAATGATCCCCAAAAAGCTTATTTGAAGAAATAAAGAAACTTCACTCCGAATTGACTGATAGTAGATGTGTTAACGTCTGGTCAGCTAGAAGGTTGATTAATTTATTTAGTTAGCTTAAAAGGGAGGGGGGATAAACCATTCCTAATATTGCACTTATGCATAAAATATTAAATGAGAGTAATATACGAGAAAATATAAATACGAAAAGTCGCATATCTGGTAAAAAAAAGTCTCACAGGCAACTATAGAATTTCACGTACACTTGTCATTCTTAATCGAAATAACGGACAGTCATTAAAATACATGCATGTACACTTTGATAAAAAGGGGTGCTGCAGTTGCATATTATTCATCATAAATCTATTTCAAGTATATACTTTCCTGTCATTCTTATAAGTTAACGCAGAGACATGTAACTTTACATCTCTAGTTAACGACAATCAACCATATAAATATTTGAATCTGATGTGACTTACCGTTCATCTCTTTCTTTTTTCATCTTTTTATTTTTTATTTGGGCAGGTACACAAACAATGTTATGTTAGATATACTGTTCCCAGGTTGGGGGGGGGGGGGGGGGGGGGTGAAGTATATCGAAAGTTACAAAATAAGAACGTTGTATTTACGAATTTACATGAAGAATTCTGATCTTGGGCGTATGTTTCTTTTTTTTTTAAGTTCAGTGATTTAAATTGAGAGAAAAAAATATAGTCAGAATTTAAATCGTACGGGCAATTTCCACCTAAGACTCCTCTAAAATCATGAATGGTCATGCTTCACAATCATCAGAATTTTCTTTGCATTGGTACATTCTGTATCGGTAGTGATTTACCTTGACATTTCCGGGTATAACAGAGCTACTTGTATATTACCTGTATGTGGTTAGGTGACGTCCCATGAGGTCTTACGTATACAGGTTCACATTTATAATGGTTTCTGATATAACAAGGTTTTATGACATTCACACTGCTGCATGTTCTGTATACCAAATTCTTATCTTATTTTCAGACCAAACGAGGATATGAATATTTTCCAGGAAAAATATTGAGTATCAAAGTATCAAATTATTTTCGGGATTTTTTTCTTTCTTGGTATTAAATCACAGAAACTTAAAGAAAATACTGCTTGTCCGCTTTAGGTGTATTCTTGTCAGTTAGGACTGACATATATGTCTCTGGTATAAAGTGGGTTTATGAATGAATGATAAGTCTTGCAAAGGTACAAGATATAAAGCACATTGAAAATTGATTCCTCCGGTCTGTCTCCATTCAAAAAAGGAAAGTTGACGTTAGATTGATTCTGTTATTTTTTTTAAACATCGTTGGTCAAATAGCTAAAGTATGTATACGTTGTGAGATTTTAAATATTTTAATAAGGGCATTCCCGATTAGGTAAATGTAGATCGCTGTGGACGGACCAACCTATATTAATCATGTAACCGCGATAATTTTCTCTAAACATTGAAATATTCACGGTTAATACCCATGATAATTTGAAAAAGTAAGTACAGTGTTTGGTTTATACGCTCGTTTTCGTGGGCCATTTTTATTTGTAAAATTATTTAATTGAAAGTAATTCAGAATTTCGATGTTACAACAAAATACTCACCTATCTATTTTAAAATTAAGCTTACGCAAAATATAAAAGACATACATGTATATAACGGCGATTCAGGTATTTTGCCACCATATTCCTCCCCATGCAAATAATTAATGTTTTTATCATTCATACGAAATGTTGTTCACACCTGTAACGGTGAACCGTGTTGGCTAAAATTCACTGAGTGAAGATCAAAAGAATAGAATTACAGAATGCTAATCTTTTAATTACCTTGAATTTAACCACGCATTCAACAGGTGGTCACTTAGTGTCACAGTACAATACACATTGTATTTACACAGTACTAGACTGAAGTAAAAGCCTTCAGGTGAGAATACAAACATGCATTTGTAAAACAATATCAGTTATATATGTTTGTTCAAAATATCCGTCGGAAAAAAAAATCATGAAAATATATTCTATTGTATGATTTACTTTTATTACTATAATCATATCAGAAATCCTTTAAATATAAATTGTACATTTTAATTTTGAAAGTTGCACGGCGGATCACTTTACTTTCTTAATTATTAGTTGGTTAATAGCTACGCCAAAAGTCGTCGATGCGCTTTAAATCGCGTTATTAGATGATTAACGAAGAAGACTTACAACGAGATTTATTCACTCCCGGCATGCAAAAAGACTTAAACTACGTCACATAAGTCAGGAAGTTGGAATAAATTAAATTATTAATTCCCAATTTTCTTCTTTATTAGTGTTCATATCCAGATAAAACTTGGTAAATATGTTTTTTATTGTATTATGAACATAATAAGATGAAAAGTAAAAAATCGCGAATTTTCCCTTTAAAGTCTTTTGGTTGTTGGGATGTATAAGTACCCTTCCACGTCCACTCTGTTTTTGTTATATGTATTCTATTTGTATCCATCTGATGAGTTAAGCCTTTCTTAACTGATTTCTACAGTTTATTCTTATGTTGTACTTTTACACCACTGTCCTAGGTTAAACTGGTCCGCCATTCCATCTTAAGCTTCGCACCGTTAGTGTAGCGATAAGTGAACACAACAGGGGTCCAGTTTATGTCCCAGGTTAGGGGGCAGGGGGTTGGCGCCTTTAAACGAGTTTAACATCGCCACATTCTGTATGGTCCGCCATTCCATCTTAAGCTTCGCACCGTTAGTGTAGCGATAAGTGAACACAACAGGGGCCCAGTTTATGTCCCAGGTTAGGGGGCAGGGGGTTGGCGCCTTTAAACGAGTTTAACCTCGCCACATTCTGTATGTTCCTGTTCCGAGTCAAGTAGCCTGTAATTCAGTTTGTTGCTATGTAACATATTTGTTTTTCGTTCATTATTTTGTACATAAATTAGGTCGTTAGTTTTCTCGTTTGAATTGTTTTACATATGTAATTTCGGGGCCTTTTAAAGCCGCTTATGCGGTATGGGCTTTGCTCATTGTTGAAGGCAGTACAGTGACCTATAGATGTAAATTTCAGTGTCATTTGGTCTCCTGTGGAGAGTTGTATCATTGGCAATCATACCACATCCTCTTTATTTTTATATATATAGAAACACATATGTTATCATCCTTGTTTTTTATATACATTGCTTCAAAGTTGACAAATACGCTTAGAATTTGACAGAAAACGTGTGACGTTACAGAATAACGTAACTTGGTAAACAGTGATATTGAGGTACAACTTGAATTGATTGATTGATGGTTGCTCAACGTCCGGTGGCAAATATTTCATGCATTTACAGGACGATAAAGTGCAATTTGAATTGTTGTGTCTGAAAAACCTATTTGGTGCAGCAGTCAAGAAAGGTTAAACATTCTTTTAGTTGTGAAAATTAAAAAGAAAATCAACAATCTGATACAATACACAATCTAAATATAGGATACTCTGTATGATGTAAACGTGTGGGTTGTGTGCGCAGTTAGTAGGACAAACCTTGCAAACTGTATGCAAAATTTCACTCAAATACACCAAGTTCAACATTCTGTCGTTCGTGAAAAATTATTAAATAAAAAATTATCCCGAGAATATATATGCACTCTCAATATAGGTAAAAAATAAATCGGCGCAATATATTTCAAAATGCCAAATTTAGCAACCTGTCATAAAAAAAAAAGAAAAAAATTGACAAGATGCGAATCTTTAGTGTATGTACTAACACCAGGTACATCATTTAAAAGTTTAAGCTTAAAAACTGTACATAATCCTACGAAATCAGCCGTATAAACCTATACTAGTATACCAAGTGCGGAACGGACTGTCGAAAGGATACTGGTAAAACAATATGATCCCAGTATTTAGCCAAGGGAACACAATTTATATTAGCATATATAATGATGTTCTATTTTATAAATTATTATAAATCATTTGGTGACAAAATATCTTTTTGTATAAGCAGTTCATAGTGGGATGGTATTTAGGAGATCTCAAATATAGCAAGCTAACATGTACGTCATTTGGTCTTTGATGGAAAGTTGTTTAAATGGCAATCATATCACATCTCCTTATGTCATAATGGTTTGAGTTTTTTCAAGACTAACAAATACGTACTAGGAGACTGAACTATGTTGCTGTTATAGCTTAAATCTGACTATTGTTGTGAACATGTGATGTTATGATTTGATCATGAGATTTAATACTTGCTATACTAAATATACTTATTAACTTTCATATTCAAGAGACCAACGAATCTTTACTAAAACTACTCACTGTAACAGATTAGCAGTAAAAAAATACTTGTCTATCCTGCATCAGTCACGTGTTATCTATATGTCTTTGGTTTTGATTGTCGTTAATTGGCCGGTTGCTGTGTATATACTATATCCCACATTTCCATTTATGCAAATAAAGAAAAAGCAACCCTTTTAATTTACATAAACACTTGTATACTTGTTAGAAAAACTCCTTATAAGACTGTGAATACTCTCGGGCTTTTCCCGACGCCTATGTGATCAATATCCCCCCCCCCCCCCCCCACACACAAAAAGGCACCTTTGCTTATCGTCTGTGAGTCGTTTTGTCTCCCCACTTTGTGAAAAAGGTGCATTTTTTACCAGCTGTACCAGGCCTGTTCATCATGTCTAACTCAAAACACAAAAAAAAACACCCATCCCCGAAGACCAAAGTGCAAATTAATATGAATCTAAATTCAAAATGATTTTAAGATGTCGTTGGACTTTTGTCCCCCGCGCGACGCGTTGATGGGGACATAGAAATACCGGGCATCCGTCCTTCCGTCCGGTCCTGTTAGCTCTCTAACGTGTACAATTCTTGCCAGATTTTTATAAAACTTATATATCATGTATATATCAGCCTTGTTGCTGACAAGTTTCAAAAATCAGTGCCGACACTCTGCTTATTGCATTGAGTAAAAACAAAAGACGACTCAAAGACAAACACCAGTTTACAAGTATACGACATAAACATGAGGATGTCAGATGTTGACAGTAAACCGGATTTATTTTAGATTTATATTTTTATTACCGGATTTCCAGTCCCGTTATTGATTATTTATTGTACTGCGGACGAGCGGGCGGGCTGCTCTAGTCGTTTCCGTGCGATGACTTATGAACCTTTCATCCAAAGGTTTTCAAATTTTAATATGTTGTCACTGATGACAAAATGGAGGTAGAGTTTGATATTGACTAATACTTTACACCATTCAGCAACAACATTATTTTGATTTGAAATGTAATGCTAATCTTGATAAGAAATGTTTTAAAAATTTTGAGCCTTCGATTGGAACAAATACATGTACTGGGAATTTTTTTTATATCATTATACCTTTAAATATGATAAAGTCAAGAACGGGAAACCAAAGGGCACCAATATTTTTTATTAAAATTTTGAATTGATTAAATACTTGCATATATCATTAGAATAAAACTGATACAGGAGCAGGAATATTATTGAAATTGATGTATTTTTTTTCATTAATGTTGGTCATTTTTTATTCTTGTTAAAACACGAAATACAGAGATTATACCTGATTCAAAAATTAAATTACTTGCTTTGCATCGAATCTATTATATCTGCTATGAGAAGCGGAGAAACGAGAATGTTTTTTTATATACAAAAGATAATTGTTTAAAAACAGTTTTACTGTATATAATTTCAACATATTTTTAGATACAATGTTACAGTAACTGTTCTTATTTCTTCTTTAATTTTCTAGCATGTAAACTTTTAAATTATTTGCGTTTTTCAAAGTATTAACACGTTTTCACGAATACAAACTGCATGTTTTATTGCAGAATGATACCGATGTCTTTATCTGGCATATTCTTGGCTTGCGTAATTGGTATATTTGTATATTATCAATCTCTTTACAGCGTCTGGATTTTATTATACACAATTAGCGTTATTAGATCAATTTTGGAAATTAACACATACGGTTTTCCTTTTTAGGTACCCTGTAGTGCTAAATGATGAACCTTTTCACAGTCAGGAAAATCCCTTCATTTACATACAAGTGACACATTTACCACCTATTAAGGAATAGTTGATTCATGCTCCTTCTTTATTGTATTATTAGACATTTTCAATTATAAACATAAACATTCTGATAAAATACATGTACATGTATGTGCATACTCGTGTATTTTCAGATTATAGGATCATGCAAAACACACGCCTTGGCTCAAGTTATATTGAAATAATTAATTTGTATTCTCTTGTTTAAAATGAAAAAAGATCACAAATAAGCAGAAGCTAAACTAACTATTTTCCAAGTCCACACCAAGATTGGTAGACTTAAGCTTGGGTTGAGAAAACGTACCGTGTTTATCGATTTGATATTATTTATTCTAGTTTAGAGTTCATTCCTGAATGACATCGTTGTTTTCATATTTTGAAGTACAAAAGGTAAAGCTGCTTACAATTTAGTACAGTGTTCTTATAATAGTGCATTTCTTCCTACACCTTAGATTCATGTAGTATTTGCAACTGGACGTTTACACAAATCAATCCATCAACCCATTTATTATGTGTCTATAAGATTTAAAAAAAAAATATCAGTTTACTGTTACAATTCATCGTCTCAGTTAAAGTTTCCGTTCTGATACAAGCATATCGAATTGTAAACTCTGCTGTAAAGAATGTTATGGACATTTAAAAGCATTTGTGTTTTGTGTTTTGTTATGCAAACAAGATCTTAAAAAAAAATCCCATTACTGTTTTAAATACTTTCCATGGTTCTGGAGTAAAGCTTTGGAGATTTTCTTATTCAAATAGAAAAAAAATATCATCGGTCCGACATTTAAAAAGCACCCTGCCATTTTTTAATATCATTAATTATATCTTCAATCAGTTCTGTTTTGAATCGGGAAGACCAATATCTACTTCAATTCAAATATTCGCTCGGTCTGACTCTCTGAAACCATAAATACGCGAACTTTGCTGCAAAAATTACTATACAATATATGGATTTATTTTTTCCTTAAATGCGAAATAATCGACACATCTTACAGCATTTACTAGGGTCTGGATGGGGTCTTTCATATCTGTATTCTATGATAATTTAGGTAATATTTCTCTATTTTTTTTATATTTTATGTCCATTGTCATGATTATTTTCTATTCTGTATATATTAGACCCTTTTTATCTAATTTTTTGGGAGTAAATTATTTTTTTTTTTTTTTCTTCTTTTAATTCTAATCACGACCCTCATTTACGTTTGTTGTGCAAGCGAGATATAAACTGCAGTCTCGCAAAGCTATACCCGTGTAAAGACAACTTAACAGTCTCAATGTTTAATATAATAACTATGAAGTAAATAAAATGCATTACTTTACGTACATGAATACATCCGATAAATGTTTGCAAAAATAAGCAAATATTTGTCAGCATTTACTTTGGTTGTAAATGATTTATAAACCGCGGTCTCTCAAAACTTTGCATACGTCTGTAAAGATATGTTGCAAATATCGATATTTATTAAAATATTTATGATAATGGAAAGTATTAGTAAATAAAATACACTTCTTTACACACATAAACGATATCAACAAACGTTTGCAAATATAACACAAACATTTGACAGCATTTACATTGGTTGTAAATGTTTTATAAACCGAGGTCTCTCAAAACTTTGCATACGTCTGTAAAGATATGTTGCAAATATCAATATTTATCAAAATAACTATAATACTGGAAAGTATAAGTAAATAAAATACATTTCTTTTCATGCATGAACGATATCGAGAAACGTTTGCAAAGATAACAGAAACATTTGACAGCATTTACATTGGTTGTAAATGTTTTATAAACCGCGGTCTCTCAAAACTGCCCACACCTCTGTAAAGCAGTTATGCAAATTTTAAACTTTGCATATATCTCCTATCCTGGAAAGTGCACGCAAATCTAAGGCCTATCTTTACATATCTTTGGAATATGAATAAAGCTATGGAAATAAAATAATTATCTTTAGCATATCTTTGAGGACGTCCTAAATAATGCCAAAGGAATGATACATTTACATATACATTAGTAGGTCCGCAAATATATCTGGCAGAAAAGTAGTTACATTTGTCTAACATTTACATGACTGCCCAAATTGTTGTAAATCTGCCTTTTCGTGTAGTGCGTCTTAATTATCAAAATCCTACTTGTTAGAAAAATGCCATAATAGATTACATATAGATAAAGAATGGAGTGTCAAATAAAAAAAAAATCAAATAGGGAGAACTATCTCGTAGCTGAAATAATTTATCAGTAAAAAAGAAATCAAAATTCTTATTTATGGTTCATCAGGTTGGAGATTTTCTCACAAATGTTGTATAATATACCATTTGGGATATAAAACCCCAAATAGGATAAATTTTACTTCGCATAAAAAAAGTGCAAATGATTAGCAGGGGTCGAATTTAAGTTTTTTGTGTACTGGCCAGCAGAACCAGTGGAATGAAAAATCTACTGGTCCGGCTCCAAATTACTGGTCCTAAAAATGACACTCATTTGACATTTTGATTTAAAGTTTGAATGATTTTCCCTGCCTCGGATTCTCCTGGTGCTTTCCTCTCTTTTATTCCCATAGATTTTTATACGACCGCAAAAAAATTTTTGTGATCGTATATTGGTATGACGTTGGCGTCGTCGTCGTCGTCGTCGTCGTCCGGCGTCGTCGTCCGAAGACGCATTAGTTTTCGCACTCTAACTTTAGTTTAAGTGAATGGATCTCTATGAAATTTTACCATAAGGTTCAATACCACAAAAGGAAGGTGGGGATTGATTTTGGGGGTTATGGTACCAACAGTTAAGGAATTAGGGGCCAAAAATAAGCATTTTCTAGTTTCCAGACAATAACTGTGGAACGGTGTATGGATCTCTCTGAAATTATACTACAAGTTTCCATACCACAAAGGGATGGTTAGGATTTGCTTTGGGGGGTTATTGCTCAAACCGTTTAAGAATTAGGGGCAAAAAAGGGGGAAAAACAAGGTTGTCCTGGTTAATGGACAAATACTTTAGTACAAAACATAATTTAAAGCAGTGTAAGGGAGATAAATCAAATACATCATTGAAATTATCTCCCTTACACTGCTTTTAAATTATGTATAAAGTAATGGTTAATGAACAATTAAGATAATTTAAAACAGTGTAAGGGAGGTAATCCAAATACAACGTTTTGGTTACTTCCCTTACACTGATATTAAATTATGTTTAAAGAAATGCATATTTATAAAGGAAGACCAGTAAAAATATCTGCAAATGTTGCATCTTTTTTTTTTTACAAAAAAATCCATATGAAAGATTTGACACTATATTTTAAATTCTATTATAAAATAAATTAAGTTTGCACTATGGTAAATTTAAATGGGTAATTATGGTTGCAAACTCCATTGGAAATTTGAATTGAGATTATGACCATATCTTGAGGGAAAGAATTTTTTTGGGGAAAAAAAGGGGGGGGGGGGGGTAAAGAGAAATTGTGGGGGGTCAATTTTTTCTCATTTCAGATTTCAGAAATTAAAAAGAATTATTCTTCAAATATTATTTTTTTTTCAAATTTCAAATATTGAAAAATTTCAAGAAGTAATCTTAAATTGCACAGTATGGCGCATTAGATTTGTAAAATCTTTGACCACATTTATTTATTTGTTATGTTGAATCTAACCGTGTATTTAGATTTTTAATTTTGGGTCCAGTTTTCAAATTGGTCTACATTAACGTCCAAAGGGTCCGAAATTAAACTTTGTTTGATTTTAACAAAAATTGAATATATGGTGTTCTTTGATATGCTGAATCTAAACATGTATTTAGATTTTTGATTTTTTGCCCAGTTTTCAAGTTGGTCCAAATTGGGGTCCAAAATTAAACTTTGTTTGATTTCAACAAAAATTGAATATATGGGGTTCTTTGATATGCTGAATCTAACCATGTATTTAGATTTTTTATTTGTGGACCCCGCTATCAAATTGGTTCATATTGAGGTCAAAAGGGTCCAAAATTAAACTTTGTTTGATTTCATCAAAAATTGAATTATTGGGGTTCTTTGATATGCCAAATCTAACCGTGTATTTAGATTTTTAATTTTGGGTCCCGTTTTTTAAATTGGTCTACATTAAGGTCCAAAGGGTCCAAAATTAAACTTAGTTTGATTTTAACAAAAATTGAATTCTTAGGGTTCTTTGATATGCTGAATCTAAACATGTGTTTAGATTTTTGATTATGGGCCCAGTTTTCAAGTTGGTCCAAGTTGGGGTCCAAAATTAAACTTTGTTTGATTTCAACAAAAATTGAATATATGGGGTTCTTTGATATGCTGAATCTAAACATGTATTTAGATTTTAGATTTTTGGCCCAGTTTTAAAGTTGGTACAAATTGGGGTCCAAAATTAAACTTTGTTTGATTTCAACAAAAATTGAATATATGGGGTTCTTTGATATGCTGAATCTTACCCTGTATTTAGATTTTTTATTTGTGGGCCCGCTATCAAATTGGTTCATATTGAGGTCAAAAGGGTCCAAAATTAAACTTTGTTTGATTTCATCAAAAATTGAATTATTGGGGTTCTTTGATATGCCAAATCTAACTGTGTTTTTAGATTTTTAATTTTGGGTCCCGTTTTTTAAATTGGTCTACATTAAGGTTCAAAGGGTCCAAAATTAAACTTAGTTTGATTTTAACAAAAATTGAATTTTAGGGGTTCTTTGATATGCTGAATCTAAACATGTGTTTAGATTTTTGATTATGGGACCAGTTTTCAAGTTGGTCCAAGTTGGGGTCCAAAATTAAACTTTGTTTGATTTCAACAAAAATTGAATATATGGGGTTCTTTGATATGCTGAATCTAAACATGTATTTAGATTTTAGATTTTTGGCCCAGTTTTCAAGTTGGTCCAAATTGGGGTCCAAAATTAAACTTTGTTTGATTTCAACAAAAATTGACTATATGGGGTTCTTTGATATGCTGAATCTAACCATGTATTTTTATTTTGGACATTGGACCATAATAGGCAAATTAAAAAAATTGAAGTTCTTAGACCACATTCTTTCTGTGTCAGAAACCTATGCTGTGTCAAATATTTAATCACAATCCAAATTCAAAGCTGTATCAAGCTTGAATGTTGTGTCCATACTTGCCCCAACTGTTCAGGGTTCGACCTCTGCGGTCGTATCAAACTGTGCCAAGCGAAGCATTTTATTTGTGCTGTACTGATTGTTCATGAGCAAGTACAGAATCTAACTCAAAATTTGAAGATCCCGTTATAAAAATACATATCTTATTTAGGTCTGTCACTGCAAATTTTTCAATTGTTATACAATTCAATACATTGCGATCGACTATATAATTTAACCATTCAAGATCTTTTCCCAGGATTTTTGATATTTACTTTTCCTTTTGTCAATTTCATAAACTTTATTCCGATCTTCCTTTTGGATGTCACTTATTTTATTTTTTTCCGGCCGTCTAACTCCTTCCAAATATTTCCACATTCTGTGTTGTTGTGAAGGGCGCTCACCCGAGACATAAATTAACTTGATCAATTGTAATACTTAGTACCCCCTAGTACTTCGTAATTGATTTCGCAGGTAAATTTTCTTGTATACAAACCGTGATTGCGATGCAATCAGTGATATTTATCGACAAATTTCAACTGGTCCGCCAGACAGCCAGCTGACAAAATCTACTGGTCCGACACAAATTCTGCTGGTCTCAGTCCACCAGACCAGTGCTAATTTCGTCCCCTGATTAGGTATACATGTAACAGCACCCATTAGACTTGTCCAAATGATTTATTATGACGTCTGGAAAGGGTATGTAGGAAGGTGTCGCAGAAAAAAATCAAATAGCCTTTCAAGACCATACTTGTTTGGACTACCATTTGCCCTGATAACATATTCGCCTGTTAGAGTCTGTTTGCACTCTGTTCATTTGACAATAATAAAGTCTGATTGCCCTAATTTTATAAAACATCTTACTCTTTGGAGTTTTGATTGTCTTCTTTGTTACACAAGCATTTATATAAATTTTTGAAAGGTTTTCTAAAGTTATTTATATTGTAAATATTAAAGAAAACCCAAATGTATATGTTTCTCAAATGCCACGAAGAACATGATATAATGGCTGGTTTTGGAGTTTTAATTGTTACATACATGTACATGTATGTTTTTATTAAGAATTACTTTTGAGGACTTGATTGTAATTGAGAATGATGATTACATGTAGATATAATTATAATGTATTTGGCCTCACTAATTGTTTTATAAATTGTCTTTGATGATGTTGATGGATTTAAAACAATTTTTTTTTTAAACTAGTCATCTTGGTATGATTGACAACAATAATGTAGGAAGTGTTCTTGACATGAAAGGGACATTTTTTTTACAGTTTGGCTTCTTTGATCTCAAAATTGTTTTATCTATTTTAATTTTCTAATAAATAGTAAATTGTAAACAAAAATGTAGTATTTAGAAATGTGTGACTGTGTCTTATTAGTATCATATAATTTTTTAGAATATTTCAATTCAGTGCTCTTTAAACATTTGTTAAAGGGCATTATACATGTTATATGCTGTCAAATAGATGTTCAACTATTTGACTTGAATTCTCAGATTTTCTGTTTTACATACTAAAACCAGTATATTCTTATTATAAAAAGACTTAAGATAAACAATTTACAATGCATTGATAATATGTATTAGCATTTCATATATGTATTTTTTTCAACACAATTTTTTGTCATTTGGAGAACAGTTATGGGAAGGCAACAGTTTAAAATTGAATTGATTTAATGACTCAAAACGGTAAATTCCTCAGAAATCACTTAAGTTTCTTTTGATTTTGAAGACAAATTATAAACCCCTCCAAAAAAATAGTGACAGTTGGCAGGTACATGTATGCCAATACAAGCTGTTGTTTACTCCACTAGGACTAGATGAGCTTTAATCATTTTAATTTAAATATTTCACTGGGCATTTCCTGTCTACTTGTATAAATGAATAATCTTGGCACTAACATTTGTATGTTTACTAGAAATGTGAAATATACTATCCATGTCCGTAATGTTTGGTATACTGAAAAATCCTACATACTGACATGGATAGTATACTGCACATTGCTAGTAAACTGTTATAAAACTAAAACAACTGAACAGTGCAGCTACATTGCACCATTATACCACTAACATATAAACAGGGAAATTAAAATACAGCATATGATATTGGGAAAGTTGAAAACCCTACAAAATCTATACATTGACATACTGGAAAAACAACAGAGCCTCATACATGTATGCATGTTTATTTATGTCTGTTATGTCATTTTAAATGAGTTAACTTGTGTACAAATCAAGAAACTAAAAGGTTATTTGCCAGTGAATAATAGGGTAATTCTTCCTTCCTTGCAATCAAATGAAAGTTAACTGATTTATTCCATGTCATGTGATAACATGCTGCCCAATAGAATTGTTTGTAATATATGTAAGGTATAATAATAGTGATAACCAGCTGATTTCTTTCAGAGACCACTAGGGAAATATATATTTTGAGAAATCTGTCAGCATGCAAAAGCAACTTCCTGATTACAAGTAGAAATATTTTTTCAGCAAAGATTGCATGAAAACAGTTATTGAGAAGAACATTCTTTAATCACATAATAAAATTTTGTTTTGATGTTTTAACAGGTTAAATGTAGATGGCTTGCTTGTACTCTTCCCTTATGACTACATCTACCCAGAGCAGTATATGTACATGGTAGAGCTAAAAAGAACACTAGATGCAAAGTTATTTATTTCTTTTGACTAATCAGTCTTGACTAATTGATATGTAACTGTTGAACATCCTCGATATTACAGAATATTGAAATCTTGTTTTATTTACAGCTCGTTTGTGATTAACCTATATACTATGGATTTATTATTTTTTTGTGGGATACCAATTTTTCAAGGGATACCTATTTTTTGGATTTCGTGGGTATAGATAGACTCAGAATTTAAATGTTCATTGAAGTACACATTTTTATACGCCCGTTTACGGGACGTATTATGGTATACCGTTGACCGTCCGTCCATCTGTCCGTCTGTCTGTCCGTCCGTCCGTCGTCAACATGTCGGACATTAACTCAAAAAAGCTTTGACCAATATGCATGAAACTTTGGTGAATTGTTTATATCTATTGACATGATCTCCCTTTCGTTTTTTATAAATTTCAGCTTTACTGTTTCTGAGTTTTGGGGTTTTATTCATTAAAAAAGGGGGGATTTTCCAGTTTTCCGACAATAACTCAAGAATGCTTTCACCAACTTGCAAGAAATTTTGGTGAATTGTTTATATCTATTGACATGAGCTCCCTTTCGATTTTTATAAATTTTAGATTTTATGTTTCCGAGTTAAAGGGTTTTATTCATAAAAAAGGGGGATTTTTCAGTTTTCGGACAATAACTAAAAAATGCTTTTAGCAGTTCTCATGAAACTTTGGTAAATTGTTTAAATCTGTTGATGTAAGCTCCCTTTAGAATTTTATAAATTTTAGATTTTACATTATGAGTTATGGGGTTTTATTCATTAAAAAAGGGGGGATTTTCCAATTTTTGAACAATAACTCAAAAATGCTTTCAGCAGTTCTCATGAAACTTTGATGAATTATTTATAGCTATTGATGTAATCTCCCTATTGATTTTCATAAATTTCAAATATGACATTGAGAAGAAATTGAACTTTATTTGTTTATAGTCTGACAACAGATTTACTAAGTATTGCGCAACAGCACAGTGTATTGCACAACAGCAAGAAATCTTTAATTGAATATAAATTCAATTCATATAACCAATTTCAAGTTCTTTGACTACATTTATTCAGAAACCTATAATATGTCAAATATTTAATTACAATCCAAATTCAGACCTGTATCAAGCTTGAATATTGTGTCCATATTTGCCCCAACTGTTCAGGGTCGGACCTCTGCGGGCGTATCCAGCTGCGCTCAGCGAAGCAGTTTATTGATGATTTGTTTACAGACTTTGGCAAATGAACCAAATGAAATATCCACGAATATATAGGTTTACCTCAATCCACGAAAATAAATGAATCCACAGTAAAGATTTTAATCAAATGATAAGGATGTTGGCTACTCTGACTTTTTATCAGGTTTTCGAAATCCTCATACTCTATCCATGTACATGATGTAGTGCAATAAAACTCTCTTCATAGCAACTTGCTGCACAGAAAATAAAACTTTTAGATAAAGGATTATTTCCTTAGATTTGTTTTGCATTGAGAGCCACAAATAATTAAATGGTCAATCTAGTTTTGTAATTTTCTTTGCTATTCCTATGATCGTGAGCACGAAAAGAACAAAAATCATTCAGCTCATATAAATTGTACAAGTTTTTTGGGGGTAAATGCTTAATATTTTTCATTCACTATTGACAGGGACACTGTGCATTGGATATGCCCTCAGGTACAGGGAAGACAGTATCACTTCTATCTCTTATTGTTGCTTATATGCAGGTAATTTTATTTTAGAATTCAGACTTTTACAGAGGTACACATTCCCCCTTTTCCATTTTTATACGACCCCAAAAATTAAAAAAAAATTTGGTCATACATTGGTATCACGTCGTCGGCGGCGTCGTCAGCGTCATCCGAAGACAGATGGTTTCCAGATAATAACTTTAGTATAAGTAAATAGAAATCAATAAAATTTTGACACAATGTTTATAACCACAAAAGGAAGGTTGGGATTGATTTTGGGGGTTATGGTCTCAAAAGGTTTAGGAATGAGGGGCCAAAAAAGCCCCCAAATAAGCATTTTTGTTGTTTTCAGTCAATAACTTGTGTTGAAGTGTATAAATCTCTCTGAAATTATACCACAAGTTTCCATACTACAAAGGGATGGTTATGGGGGGGTTATGGCTCAAATCATTGAGCAAAAAGGGGGGAAAACAAGGGTTTTCTGGTTAAAGGACAATTTAGACAATTTAAAAGCAGTGTAAGGGAGGTAATCCAATTAAAATTCAAAGAATACTGTTATATATTTGTTTGATTACCTCCCTTACACTGCTTGAAAATTATGTATTAAGAAATGATGATTGTCTTGAGATGTGTAGCTGTAAATTTATTTTTAGAAGTTACTATTAATTAATATTTATTTTAACCATGACTGAATGTCATTTTATATTTTAATATTTTATGATGTATTTAAATGAGTAGATATTGTTGCCAACTCCATTAGAAATTTGAATTGAGATTTTGAGATTATTTTTGGAATAAGGGAAAGGGGAAGGTGAAAAAAAATTGGGAGGGGGGGGGGGGTAAATTTTTCTCATTTCAGATTTCAGAAATTAAAAAGAATTTTTCTTCAAATATTTTTTTTTGAGGGGGTTAATATTCAACAGCATAGTGTATTGCTCTAAAGCAAAAAAAAAATTTAAGTACATTAGACCACATTCATTCTGTGTCAGAAACCTTTGCTGTGTCAACTATTTAAGTGTATGGATCTCTCTGAAATTGTACTGCAAGGTACCATACCACAAAGGGAAGGCTGGGATTGAGTTTGGGGGTGATGAATCATAAGGGGGTTCAAAAAATTGGGGGGGGGGATTTTTTTTCTTTTTTTTCTTTTAAATTTTCAATTTTAAATTGGTTATTTCTGATTTATATATAAAAGCAAATAACAATGATATGGTTTAAATAGGTAAATTAAAATTTTTTAAGTTCTTAGACCACATTCATTCTGTGTCAGAAACCTATGCTGTGTCAAATATTTAATCACAATTCAAATTCAGTGCTGTATCAAGCTTGAATGTTGTGTCCATACTTGCCCCTTATCAGGGTTCCACCTCTGCGGTCATATAAAGCTGCGCCCTGCGGAGCATCTGGTTAATTTTATTAACCGGATTTACGAAGGAAATATCGGTTATTAATTTTGGGATGTAGGGGGCTGGGCGGGCGGCTGCCAAACAGTGTCTCCACAATAACATGAAAACGCTATAATCATTTTTTTTAAATTTAAATATGTTGTTCCCTGTGACTAAATGAAGGTCAAGTTCAATTTTCAAGATTGTAGTTCATCTACTTTTTGAATTATCACCATTTTTAATTAACATATATGACATTTATTTAGTTCACCTGGCACAACATGTTTTTTAACAATCTTCTTAATATAGGCTTGAGATCAAAGAGTTGGTCATTTAAGTGTAACTTTGCCTAGGGGTTTGCACTTTACTTTCTTGATATTTATTGAATATATAATCAATATAAAATTTAAAAACTCATGTTAAAATTAATTTCACTGAAAAATAAGCTGAAATTTTGAAATATAAATTAAGTATATGTACTAATAAAACATTTTGCATGCAACAATGTAAAAACATTGAATAAAAAATCTTCTGTTCATTTGTAAATCAAATAAGACATTTTTGCTATAGACTTTACAAGTTTATCTATAATGACTGTTTATACTTACAATATACTGGTAACCAGAATACTTATTTTGTGTTTGGATTATGTCTTTTGCTATTGTGTGTTTGGATTATGTCTTTTGCTATTGTGTGTTTGGATTATGTCTTTTGCTATTGTGTGTTTGGATTATGTCTTTTGCTATTGTGTGTTTGGATTATGTCTTTTGCTATTGTGTGTTTGGATTATGACTTTGCTATTTTATGTTATAGGCCAATCCTTTTGAAGTAACAAAGTTGATATACTGTTCTAGAACAGTGTCTGAGTTAGAGAAGGTAACGTGGAAGTTTATCTTGTATTTTAATGATACATATGAGTAATATTACAATGTAATAGAATTAAACTTCCTTGTGATAGGATGTGTTACCATGAGGGTGAGAGGTTGTGAGGTCAACCCATCGCAGGATCAAATCTTATTACTTTAAAAATGGCACTTGCTTTCTCTTAGGCCGAGCATGCATCATTTGGGAGTGAGTTCAAAGACTGGTCTTGACTGCCTTATTTGTCTGGTGGTAGGGTGCTTTCCTTTAGTGACATATGTCCTCTCTTGGCAAAGCATCGTTTGGAAGTGAGTACAAAGACTGGTCTTGACTGCCTTATTTGTCAGGTGGTAGGGTGCTTGCCTTTAGTGACATATGTACTCTATTGGCAATGCATCACAAAGACTAGAAAGCTTAGAGTCACATTTCTTTTGTTACACCAAGGAAATAAATATTAGTTTTTAGGCAGTTAAGCTGCCTTATGCGAGCACCCTAGATTTGTGTTCTACCCAATAAATGCTGAAATACGTGCCATTGTTATTATCTAGCTGGATATAATGTTATTTATAACTAATTGAATAGTTTTTTATACGACCGCAAAAAAAATTTTGTGGTCGTATATTGGTATGACGTTGGCGTCGTCGTCGTCGTCCGAATACGCATTAGTTTTCGCACTCTAACTTTAGTTAAAGTGAACGGATCTCTGTGAAATTTTACCATAAGGTTCAATACCACAAAAGGAAGGTGGGGATTGATTTTGGGGGTTATGGTACCAACAGTTAAGGAATTAGGGGCCAAAAAGGGGCCAAAAATAAGCATTTTTTTGTTTCCAGACAATAACTGTGGAACAGTGTATGGATCTCTCTGAAATTATACTACAAGTTTCCATACCACAAAGGGATGGTTAGGATTTGCTTTGGGGGGTTATGGCTCAAACCGTTTAAGAATTAGGGGCAAAAAAGGGGGAAAAACAAGGTTGTCCTGGTTAATGGACAAATACTTTAGTACAAAACATAATTTTAAGCAGTGTAAGGGAGATAAATCAAATACATCATTGAAATTATCTCCCTTACACTGCTTTTAAATTATGTATAAAGTAATGGTTAATGAACAATTAAGATAATTTAAAACAGTGTAAGGGAGGTAATCCAAATACAACGTTTTGGTTACTTCCCTTACACTGCTTTTAAATTATGTTTAAAGAAATGCATATTTATAAAGGAAGACCAGTAAAAATATCTGCAAATGTTGCATCTTTTTTTTTTACAAAAAAATCCATATGAAAGATTTGACACTATATTTTAAATTCTATTATAAAATAGATTAAGTTAGCACTATGGTAAATTTAAATGGGTAATTATGGCTGCAAATTCCATTGGAAATTTGAATTGAGATTATGACCATATCTTGAGGGAAAGAATTTTTTGGGGGAAAGGGGGGGGGGGGGGGGGGGGTAAAAAGAAATTGTGGGGGTCAATTTTTTCTCATTTCAGATTTCAGAAATTAAAAAGAATTATTTTTCAAATATTGTTTTTTTTCAAATTTCAAATATTGAAAAATTTCAAGAAGTAATCTTTAATTGCACAGTATGGCGCATTAGATTTGTAAAATCTTTGACCACATTTATTTATTTGTTATGCCGAATCTAACCGTGTATTTAGAGTTTTAATTATGGGTCCAGTTTTCAAACTGGTCTACATTAAGGTCCAAAGGGTCCAAAATTAAACTTTGTTTGATTTTAACAAAAATTGAATATATGGGGTTCTTTGATATTCTGAATCTAAACATGTATTTAGATTTTTGATTTTTGGCCCAGTTTTCAAGTTTGTCCAAATTGGGGTCCAAAATTAAAATTTGTTTGATTTCAACAAAAATTGAATATATGAGGTTCTTTGATATGCTGAATCTAACCATGTATTTAGAATTTTTTATTTGTGGGCCCCGCTATCAAATTGGTTCATATTGAGGTCAAAAGGGTCCAATTAAACTTTGTTTGATTTCATCAAAAATTGAATTATTGGGGTTCTTTGATATGCCAAATCTAACCGTGTATTTAGATTTTTAATTTTGGGTCCCGTTTTTTAAATTGGTCTACATTAAGGTCCAAAGGGTCCAAAATTAAACTTAGTTTGATTTTAACAAAAATTGAATTCTTGGGGTTCTTTAATATGCTGAATCTAAACATGTGTTCAGATTTTTGATTATGGGCTCAGTTTTCAAGTTGGTCCAAGTTGGGGTCCAAAATTAAACTTTGTTTGATTTCAACAAAAATTGAATATATGGGGTTCTTTGATATTCTGAATCTAAACATGTATTTAGATTTTAGATTTTTGGCCCAGTTTTAAAGTTGGTCCAAACTGGGGTCCAAAATTAAACTTTGTTTGATTTCAACAAAAATTGAATATATGGGGTTCTTTGATATGCTGAATCTTACCATGTATTTAGATTTTTTATTTGTGGGCCCGCTATCAAATTGGTTCATATTGAGGTCAAAAGGGTCCAAAATTAAACTTTGTTTGATTTCATCAAAAATTGAATTAATGGGGTTCTTTGATATGCCAAATCTAACTGTGTTTTTAGATTTTTAATTTTGGGTCCCGTTTTTTAAATTGGTCTACATTAAGGTCCAAAGGGTCCAAAATTAAACTTAGTTTGATTTTAACAAAAATTGAATTCTTGGGGTTCTTTGATATGCTGAATCTAAACATGTGTTTAGATTTTTGATTATGGGCCCAGTTTACAAGTTGGTCCAAGTTGGGGTCCAAAATAAAACTTTGTTTGATTTCAACAAAAATTTAATATATGGGGTTCTTTGATATGCTGAATCTAAACATGTATTTAGATTTTAGATTTTTGGCCCAGTTTTCAAGTTGGTCCAAATTGGGGTCCAAAATTAAACTTTGTTTGATTTCAACAAAAATTGAATATATGGGGTTCTTTGATATGCTGAATCTTACCCTGTATTTAGATTTTTTATTTGTGGGCCCGCTATCAAATTGGTTCATATTGAGGTCAAAAGGGTCCAAAATTAAACTTTGTTTGATTTCATCAAAAATTGAATTATTGGGGTTCTTTGATATGCCAAATCTAACTGTGTTTTTAGATTTTTAATTTTGGGTCCCGTTTTTTAAATTGGTCTACATTAAGGTCCAAAGGGTCCAAAATTAAACTTAGTTTGATTTTAACAAAAATTGAATTCTTGGGGTACTTTGATATGCTGAATCTAAACATGTGTTTAAATTTTTGATTATGGGACCAGTTTTCAAGTTTGTCCAAGTTGGGGTCCAAAATTAAACTTTGTTTGATTTCAACAAAAATTGAATATATGGGGTTCTTTGATATGCTGAATCTAACCATGTATTTTGATTTTGGACATTGGACCATTATAGGTAAATTAAAAAAATTGAAGTTCTTAGACCACATTCTTTCTGTGTCAGAAACCTATGCTGTGTCAAATATTTAATCACAAGCCAAATTCAGAGCTGTATCAAGCTTGAATGTTGTGTCCATACTTGCCCCAACTGTTCAGGGTTCGACCTCTGCGGTCGTATCAAGCTGCGCCCAGCGAAGCATTTTATTCATACTTTTAATTCTGGATTACAAAAATATGACCAGAAAAAACCTTAAATGATCGTCGAACCACCCAAAAGTTTTGAAGTTGCACATAGGAAGTAGAGCACATTAGGAATCCTTATGTAGTTTATTATCCCCTGTGCTTTTGGCTAAGATGTCAAAGAACAATTGTATGAAATATTTAATCGCCGAAAATCTTTAAAGACAAGCAGTTTAGATTTCCCAAATGGCAAAAGTCGTAGGAATATTGTTTGTCGTCAATACGTGTTACAACTACGTCAGTAGTCTATTAATAAGTTCCACTGTTCATGCTGTTGGCGGCAATTTCAAATAATGACAAATTAGAAGACGAAATTTTCGTATCTTTTCAATTTGGAGGCAGGGATTCAAATTAGCGGTGGTCCGAGGTCCGCGACCTTCCACTGTTGCAATCGGACTCTCGACTTGGTTACTAGCTACGCCCGACGGACCTTTCACTTGAAAGAAAATTAAAAATAACTTTGCAAACCTTTTTACCAAAGTCTCTAAATAAACGATCTCAAAACGTATTTTCATCTTTATTATTCATGACAGCGATGTTCACTTTGTTCAACCGCTAGCTTTATACAGATAATCGCCTACAAGTAATGTGTAAATTCGAGTAAAATCGTATCTGACTGACAAAAACAACATTGAAAAACAATGGATGCCGTGTAGACAATTACAATATCGGGTCCGATTCCGGAAGCGGATAAGGGTAATTCCGGGTTTTGGAGATCAACTACAAAATTTTTTTTCAGGCAGGTGACAAAATACATCTATGCATGGTAAATACATATAAACACTAGAAATGGAAACCAAAAGATATATGTAAAAGAAAGAAAAAGCAAAAAATATTTGATACAGAAACTCAAAATTACTTTTTGACAAATTTTAATGTCAAAATCCAATACAATGTGACAGCTGGGAACAGTATATCTAACAATATATATGTTCCTGGTGACAGTATAAATCTTCTTTATCAGTGATAAATGTTGATAATGCATGTAAGATGCTTTTAAAGTGTAAACATATTACTGCAATTTTTTTCTCAATTTTGAAGGGTCAGTTAACATAGCTGGAAGTTTCTTACTTTGTTTTCGCAAATAGTGCAACTAGATTTTATGATACCTGAATGTAAGCAAATCATATGATATATAGGTGGAATCCTTTGGGTCACTCTACCCCCTCCTGTTTGATAACTTTGAAACGGATGAGATCCCCACCCCTAAACCATATATATTCATGTATGGGACTATATAACTAATCAAATGAAATATATAGGGGGAAGTCCCTAGGGTTACCCCACCCCTCCTGTTTGAGAACTTGGAAACAGTCGAGATCCCCACCCCTAAACCATATATATTCATGTATGGGACAATATAACTAATCAAATGAAATACAGGGGAGTCCCTGGGGTCACCCCAACCCTCCTGTTTGGGAACTTTGAAATGGTCGAGATCCCCACCCCTAAACCAAATATATTCATGTATGGGACAATATAATAAATCAAATGAAATATAGAGGGAGTCCCTGCAGTCACCCCACCCCTCCTGTTTGAGAATTTGGAAACGGTCAAGATCCCAAGACAAGACAATTTATTTAAACTTAAGCACACGTATGGTGCTACAAGAGGATAACAATTATACATTAACAATTACATATATACTTATACATTTACAAGCAAGACACACAATAAATAAATAAGTGATAAAATGGAAATAAACTATAGTTGGTTGATTTGTTTGCAAAATTCTTAATTGCAACATGGATATGAAGTTATTGTAACATGCTTTCTATTATGAAAATATTTTTTCAATATGTCTTAGAAACATGCACACTTTTGTTAGCAGTGGCACGTTACAGTGTGATAATAGACCAGTAAGTTTCAATTGGGAAGGATTTTGTGTGTAATATGTAGGTATATATCTTTCTCTTAAAGACATAATTTGTTCATTGGAGCATACAAAAAAATAATGATCCCATAAACCATACATATTCATGTATGTGACAATATAACAAATGAAATGAAATATAGGGGGAGTCCTTGGGGGTCACCCCACCCCTCCTGTTTGAGAACTTGGAAACGGTCGAGATCCACCCCTTAACCATATATATTCATGTATGGGACAATATAACAAATCATATGAAATATAGGTTGAGTGCTTGGGGCCACTCTACCACTTCCTGTTTGAGAATTTGAAAACGGTCGAGATCCCCACCCTAAACCATATATATTCATGTATGGGACAATATAACAAATCAAATGAAAAATAGGGGCAGCTCCTATGGTCACTGTAAACCATCCTGTTTGAGAACTTGGAAACGGTCGAGATCCTCACCCCTAAACCATATATACTCATGTATGGGACTATATAACAAATCAAATGAAATATAGGGGAGTCCCTGCAGTCACCCCACCCCTCCTGTTTGAGAACTTGGAAACAGTCGAGATCCCGACCTCTAAATTAAACCATATATATTCATGTATGGGACAGCAGAACTTATCAAATGAAATATAGGGAGAGTCCTAAGGTTCACCCTACCCCCTCCTGTTTGATAACTTGGAAACAGATGAGATCCCCACCCCTAAACCATATATACTCATGTATTTGGCAATATAACAAATCAAATGAAATATAGGGGAAGTCACTGGGGTCACCCCACCCCCTCCTGTTTGAAAACTTGATAACGGTCGAGATCCCCACCCCTAAACCATATATATATTCATGTATGGGACAACATAAAAAATCAAATGAAATATAGGGTTAGTCCCTAAGGTCACCCCATCCCCTCTTGTGTGTGTTTTAAGAACTTGTAAAAGTTTGAGATACCAACTCCTAAACCATATTCATTCCTGTTCGTCATTTCAAACAGATTTGAATGACATACAAGATCAATCTCATAGGCATCACATATGCATATCACTTTACTAGACCTAATCAATGTGTACTAGACTTTGCCCAATGTCAGGCGACCATGGGAACGAATAATTATGGCAGCTTTGTTTGGGAGACTTCGTAACAGCATTCTGTTACAATTATTTCTTGTTTATTATAAAATTTTATTGATGCAAAAAATGAGTAGGTTTAAAGAATTTACCTTAATTATATTTTGAATAATTTCTGGTTCTATAAAAAATGGCTCATATTAAAGAAAACATATCTTTCAAGCCCAAGAGTGTTTGACCAACTTTATTATAATCACCTGTCATTTTATTCCAAACTTAGACATCATGGACTTGGGGTGAAGGTGGGGGTCATTTACATTTACTATGGGCAGGTCAGTCAGACCTCACCTTTGATCCCCGTAGTAGTAAACATTTGTCTGATTTGTGTCTCATAACTTTTGCACTGTAGAACACAAACTCAGTTTTCTTTCCAGGGAAGCAAGTCCATGCATACTATTACAAGCTCGTACTAAGTCAACTTGAACTACTAACAGTCAACTAATACCAACGTTAACTATCAACTAGAACAACTGCAATCATTTCGAACTTGTACCACTGCAGACACATGACCATTAAAAATATACTTGATATATGCGTTGCTTTTGAAAACCTTGATAAAATATGAATTATTTGCCTTAATAATTAATTCATTAAATGAACATAAATGCACAATATATGAATGTTTAATGTTTGTTCTTTTAAATCTTAAAAAAAATGAAGCAACATAGCCACAGTTTTCATAATTATGTTTGCCTTGGTTTTTGGTTAACTGCCTACAGTGCTTACAGTGCTTTGATTTTTTTTATAAGCATGCAGCATTGAGCAGGAAGCAAAGACAGGTCTCCTTTAAGTCAGTTTAGGCTTACCTGTCTTTCAAAGGGCTGTTACCTTAGAAGCTGATATGCTAAAAATGTGACTCGATGTCTTTGTTTCGTATAATGCAAAATATATAAGATAATACATGTAACTGTGAACAAATAGTACGATAGTAAGATTTTGGTTATTACATATTTGATAATTCAGTGAAGAAATAAGTTTTGCAGATGTTGCTTACAATTGAAGATTATATCACTCTGATTTACTACCCTTTTGAAAATACAGATATATTTCGGAGTGAATATTTAAAAATCATTAGCATTTTCATTGAAAAATCACTCATTTCGTGTCACTTTTCCTGCTCCTATTTCATTGATATTAGAATTGATTTGTTACAGGTTGTTGAAGAATTAAAAGAATTTGGTCAAGTTTTATGAAGAATCAGAAGAGAAACTAAAAATTGTGGGATTAGCTCTAAGCTCCAGGAAAAATTTGTGTATACATCCAGAGGTTTGTGAAAATAAAATCGAGTTCTAAGAAATTCTGATCTAAACAAAATCAATATTCAACCTAATTATTGATCAAACTTTATGTAAACACTCAATTGTTAATATTACTTCAGACTATTCTTTATGAAGATTGTTTCATAAGGTTAGAAACATTAAATAAAGTTTAAGATATTAAAGCTAGCACACAGTCTATTTATGTAAAGTAATTCCAAGGGGGCCATCAACAATCGTAGGTTGAAGAAAAATAGACAACATTATGACCTGAAAAAAGGGAAACAACAAACAAGTCTACTCAACAAAACATAGAAAACTAAAGATTGAGCTGGATTTGAATTTGAAACATAGATTTTCAGTGAATTCAAGATTTTCACTTTAGTAGTTAATAACATAGTAATCAAGTTGGCAAAATTATATTTTAAACAATATTGATGACTGAAAATTCCTGTGCCTATATTTTAAACTTTGACCTTATTTAATGCAAATATATTTTCCTTCAATTAAGAAAATTTGCAAATGATATTACAATATTGAAACACAACAAAACTAAATGCTCCATTACACATATTTATTTTTGTTGTTTACAATTTCTTTTGGGTTAGTGTTAGTTTTATTTTTTGAATTATACTCTTATTTTTATAAAGAGGTGAGCCAAAAGAGAGAGAAGCAAAAAGTATGGATGGACTTTGTCATAAAATGACGTCATCTTTAATCAGGGTCAAACGCAAGAGTGATCCTACAGTTCCAGTTTGTGATTTCTATGAAGTAAGTTTGCACTAAAACAAAAAGTATAATTATTTATTTGAACACTGTTGAGATCAAAATGGATACTTCTGTTGGAGTTGCTTGCTAGGAAATTCAATAAAATCTAATTAAAAGTAACTCTTTGTTAGTCTGGGTCTCTCCTTTGACATGAGGATAAATTTTTTGCGGTCGTATATTGGTATCACGTCGTCGTCCTAGACATTTGGTTTTCGGACAATAATTTTAGTATAAGTAAATAGAAATCTATGAAATTTAAACACAAGGTTTATAACCACAGAAGGAAGGTTGGGATTGATTTTGGGGGTTATAGTCCTAACAGTTTAGGAATTAGGGGCCAAAAAGGGGCCCAAATAAGCATTTTTCTAGTTTCCAGACAATAACTTGTGGAACGGTGTATGGATCTCTCTGAAATTATAGCACAAGTTTCCATACCACAAAGGGATGGTTAGGATTGGCTTTGGGGGGTTATGGTTCAAACCGTTAAGGAATTAGGGGAAAAACAAGGGTTTCCTGGTTAATGGACAATTAAAAAAAAGTACAATGTTATGTTTTGATTACCTCCCTTACACTGCTTTTAAATTAAGTATAAAGAAATGTTGTATTGTCTTGAGGTGATTAGCTGTCAATTTATTTTTAGAAGTTACTTTTTAAAAATGCTGATTAAGGAATATTAATTTTAGCCATGATTATGTATGTCATTTTCTATTTTAAGACTTTTATGATGTATTTAAATTGGTAATTATGGTTGCAAACTCCATAGGAAATTTGAAAAGAGATTATGACCATAACTTGAGGGAAAGAATTTTTTTTCTTTGGAAAAAGGGGGGAGGTGAAAAAAAATTGGGGGGGGGTGGGGTAAAAAAGAAATTGAGGGGGGCACAATTTTTTCTCATTTCAAATTTCAGAAATCAAAAAAGAAATTTCTTCAAATATTTTTTTTTTTGCAAAAAAGGGGGTGGGGGTTGTTACATTTTTTTTT
This sequence comes from Mytilus californianus, assembly GCF_021869535.1. Lineage (NCBI taxonomy): Eukaryota > Metazoa > Mollusca > Bivalvia > Mytilida > Mytilidae > Mytilus > Mytilus californianus. The sequence continues at coordinate 114,309,066 of NW_026262690.1, read as the reverse complement.
TTTTGGGGGGGGGGGGGGTCAATTCGCAACAGCATAGTGTTTTGCACAAAAGCAAAAAAAAAGGGGGGGGTAAATTTTTTTTTTGGGGTTGGGGGGGGGGTCAATTTGCAACAGCATAGTGTATTGCACAAAAGCAAAAAATTGAATATAAACTCAAATCATATAACCATTTCTAAGTTCTTTGACTACAGTTATTCTGTGTCAGAAACCTATTATGTGTCAAATATTTAATTACAATCCAAATTCGGACCTGTATCAAGCGCGAATATTGTGTCCATTTTTGCCCAAACTGTTCAGGGTTGGACCTCTGCGGTCGTATCCAGTTGCGCTAGGCGAAGCAATTTATTTTCCCATGATGCCAAGGTTTAGTAGCCATATTTTTTGTTTGAATACAGTTACAAATATGTGTGCAAACATTTTGTACAGATATTTTGTATTAACCCTTTATTGAGGTGGTGTTATGTACATGATGCATATGTATATATCAAACAGCTACGAATAATATTGACCTGATAGACAGAAAGTGTCAATATTTCTCATATCTAACAATATTTTTTCCGTGAAATTAATAAACCTTTAAGATAAATAATAAGATAAACAGTTTTCTACAAATTTTCAAAGAAAATTCTATCAAATGCAATTATCTTGTCTCTCAGAAAATGTATACTGGACATTTCAGAAATTCCACATGTGTCCATACAAATTATTCTGAATAAAACAGAAATGTTTTATCATGCTGCCCAATTGATTGTAACCATGTATTGTCAATTCATATTTTTTTAGTGCATTTATAACTGCGATTGTTGAGCTATGGACAAAAATGTTAGATTAATTGTTACCACTTAAGAAAAAACTTCATACAATTAATGTTATCAGAATTTAAAATTCTAGTTTTATTTTTGTAAAACCTATTCCGTCACAGTTGTCACAATAATAAAAATTCACAAACTAGAGATTGATATCACTTTTTAGATTCATTTTTTATCGTGAAGTCTAACTTTGAAAAAAAGTGTTTAGACGTTGTTTAGTCTACTAATACAAAGGTTCAACATTTTGAATATGAAATTTTAACCATTTTGAGTAAATATATTGTCAATAATTTAGTATAAAACTCAAAATCGTATCACAATTTGCCATAATTAGATGTCTAGAGGTTAAGTTCAGTGATGAGCAAGTGCTCAATATAGTAAGCTCTTTGTTACAACAGATTTTGACAGAAATTTTCTGTATTTTTGTATTTTAGGATGAATTAAAAGACTATGGAAAAGATCAAGGATTTTGTCCCTATTTCTTAGCAAGATATGCTGTAAGTTGGTAATGTTTTGGTACAAATGAAATATTGAGAAGCAATATGCAAAATTTTACAAAGCATACAATCAAACCTGCTATAAAGGTCACCCCTTTTAGGTGAAAATTTGTCTTGTCAGTTAGCCCTTGTCTTGTCCCGCTGTAGTAATACCTATACATTTTTATACGACCGCAAAAAAATTTTTGTGGTCGTATATTGGTATGACGTTGGCGTCGTCGTCGTCGTCCAGCGTCGTCCGAAGACACATTGTTTTTCGCACTCTAACTTTAGTTTAAGTGAATGGATCTCTATGAAATTTTACCACAAGGTTCAATACCACAAAAGGAAGGTTGGGATTGATTTTGGGGGTTATGGTACCAACAGTACAGGAATTAGGGGCCAAAAAGGGGCCAAAAATAAGCATTTTTGTAACTTCGTCATAACTTGTGTGTTAGTGTATGGATCTCTCTGACATTGTACCACAAGGTTCCATATCACAAAAGGAATGCTGGGATTGATTTTGGGGGTAATTGCCTCAAAATTTTAGGAATTAGGGGCCAAAAAAGGGGCAAAAAACAAGCATTTTTCTAGTTTCATGACAATAACTTGTGTAAAAGTGTATGGATCTTTCTGAAATTGTACTACAAGGTTCCATATCACAAAGGGAAAGCTGGAATTGAGTTTGGGGGTAATTGCCGAAACGTTTAGGAATTGGGGGCCAAAAAGGGGCCAAAATAAGCATTTTTCTAGTTTCCAGACAATAACTTGTGTTCAAGTGTATGGATCTCTCTGAAATTGTACTGCAAGGTACCATACCACAAAGGGAAGGCTGGGATTGATTTTTGGGGTAATTGCCTCAATATTTTAGGAATTAGGGGCCAAAAAGGGGCAAAAAAACAAGCATTTTTCTAGTTTCAGGACAATAACTTGTGTGTAAGTGTATGGATCTTTCTGAAATTGTACTACAAGGTTCCATATCACAAAGGGAAAGCTGGGTTTGAGTTTGGGGGTAATTGCCCTAAACGTTTAGGAATTTGGGGCCAAAAAGGGGCCAAAAACACATTTTTCTAGTTTCCAGACAATAACTTGTGTTCAAGTGTATGGATCTCTCTGAAATTGTACTGCAAGGTACCATACCACAAAGGGAAGGCTGGGATTGAGTTTGGGGGTGATGAATCATAAGGGGGTTCAAAAAATTTGGGGGGGGGGGGGGGATTTTCCTTTTTAGCTCACCTGGCCCAAAGGGCCAAGTGAGCTTTTCTCATCACTTGGCGTCCGTCGTCCGGCGTCGTCAGTCGTCGGCGTTAACTTTTTACATTTTGAACTTCTTCTAAAGAACCACTGAATGGAATGAAACCAAACATGGCATGAATGTTCCTTATGAGGTGCTGACCAAGTGTTGTTACTTTGTAGCTGATCCATCATCCAAGATGGCCGCCAGCGGGGGACTTAGTTTAACATAGGACCCTATGGGAAATGCATACAAATGACTTCTTTTAGAGAACCACTGAATGGAATGAAACCAAACATGGCATGAATGTTCCTTATGAGGTGCTGACCAAGTGTTGTTACTTTGTAGCCGATCCATCATCCAAGATGGCCGCCAGCGGGGGACTTAGTTTAACATAGGACCCTATGGGAAATGCATACAAATGACTTCTTTTAGAGAACCACTGAATGGAATGAAACCAAACATGGCATGAATGTTCCTTATAAGGTGCTGACCAAGTGTTGTTACTTTGTAGCCGATCCATCATCCAAGATGGCCGCCAGCGGGGGACTTAGTTTAACATAGGACCCTATGGGAAATGCATACAAATGACTTCTTTTAGAGAACCACTGAATGGAATAAAACCAAACATGGCATGAATGTTCCTTATGAGGTGCTGACCATGTGTTGTTACTTTGTAGCCGATCCATCATCAAAGATGGCCGCCATCGGGGAACTTAGTTTAACATAGGACCCTATGGGAAATACATACAAATGTCTTCTTTTAGAGAACCACTGAATGGAATGAAACCAAACATGGCATGAATGTTCCTTATGAGGTGCTGACCAAGTGTTGTTACTTTGTAGCCGATCCATCATCCAAGATGGCCGCCAGCGGGGGACTTAGTTTAACATGGGACCCTATGGGAAATACATACAATGTCTTCTTTTAGAGAACCACTGAATGGAATGGAACCAAACATGGCATGAATGTTCCTTATGAGATGCTGACCAAGTGTTGTTACTTTGCAGTCGGTCCATCATCCAAGATGGCCGCCAGCGGGTGACTTAGTTTAACATAGGACCCTATGGGAAATACATACAAATGTCTTCTTTTAGAGAACCACTGAATGGAATGAAACCAAACATGGCATGAATGTTCCTTATGAGGTTCTGACCAAGTGTTGTTACTTTGCAGTTGGTCCATCATCCAAGATGGCCGACAGCAGGGGACTTAGTTTAACATAGGACCTATGGGAAATACATACAAATGTCTTCTTTTAGAGAACCACTGAATGGAATGAAACCAAACATGGCATGAATGTTCCTTATGAGGTGCTGACCAAGTGTTGTTACTTTGCAGTCGGTCCATTATCCAAGATGGCCGACAGCAGGGGACTTAGTTTAACATAGGACCTATGGGAAATACATACAAATGTCTTCTTTAATAGAACCACTGAATGGAATGAAACCAAACATGGCATGAATCTTCCTTATGAGATGCTGACCAAGTGTTGTTACTTTGTAGCGGATCCATCATCCAAGATGGCCGCCAGCGGGGGACTTAGTTTTACATAGGACCCTTTGGGAAATACATAAAAATGTCTTCTTTTAGAGAACCAATAAATGGAATGGAACCAAACATGGCATGAATGTTCCTTATGAGATGTTGACCAAGTGTTGTTACTTTGCAGTCGGTCCATCATCCAAGATGGCCGCCAGCGGGGGGACTTAGTTGAACATAAGACCCTATGGGAAATACATACAAATGTCTTCTTTTAGAGAACCACTGAATGGAATGAAACAAAACATGGCATGAATGTTCCTTATAAGGTGCCGACCAAGTGTTGTTACTTTGCAGCCGATCCATCATCCAAGATGGCTGCCAGTGGGTGACTTAGTTTAACATAGGACCCTACTGGAAATACATACAAAATGTCTTCTTTTAGAAAACAGTTGAATGGAATGAAACCAAACATGGCATGAATGTTCCTTATAAGGTGCTGACCAAGTGTTGTTACTTTGCAGCCGATCCATCATCCAAGATGGCTGCCAGTGGGTGACTTAGTTTAACATAGGACCCTACTGGAAATACATACAAAATGTCTTCTTTTAGAGAATCACTGAATGGAATGAAACCAAACATGGCATGAATGTTCCTAATGAGGTGCTGACCAAGTGTTGTTACTTTGCAGTCGGTCCATCATCCAAGATGGCCGACAGCGGGGGACTTAGTTTAACATAGGACCCTATGGGAAATACATACAAATGTCTACTTTTAGAGTACCACTGAATGGAATGAAACCAAACATGGCATGAATGTTCCTTATGAAGTGCTGACCAAGTGTTGCTACTTTGTTGCCGATTTACTGTTCAAGATGGCCACCAGGATATTTTATTAAATAACGGGACCAATATTAATCAAAATTTGGCCTCAATCATTATTTGGGTATCTGTTATGATTTTTATCTATCTTTACATGATTTCTAAAACCAAAGTAGAGTCAGGTGAGCGACACAGGCTCTTGAGAGCCTCTAGTTTTTCTTTTTTTTTCTTTTAAAATTTTCAATTTTAGTTGGTTATTTCTGATTTATATTTAAAAGCAAATAATAATGATATGGTAGGAGATACACACCAAACAGGATGTGTAAATTATTATATAATAAGTATTGTGCAATAGCAAGAAATTTTCAATTGCACAATATTGCACAATAGCAAGAAATCTTCAATTGCACAGTATTGCGCAATAGCAAGAAATCTTCAATTGCACAGTATTGCGCAATAGCAAGAAATATCTAATAGCACAATATTGCGCAATAGCAAGAAATTGTCAATTGTACAGTATTGCACAATAGCAAGAAATAATTAATTGCACAGTATTGTGCAAAAGAAGATACTTTGTATAAATTGCTTATTTCTTGACCAATTTCAATGGGGTTTTATTCTTAAATTCTTGGGGTTCTTTAATATGCTGAATCTAACCGTGTATTTAGGTTTGGATTTTGGGCCCCGTTTTTTAATTGGTCCACATTGGGGTCCAAAGGGTCCAAAATTTAACTTTGTCTGATTTCATCAAAAATTGAATTATTGGGGTTCTTTGATATGCCGAATCTAACCGTGTATTTATATTCTTAATTTTTGGTTCCGTTTTCAAATTGGTCTACATTAAGGTCCAAAGGGTCCAAAATTAAACTTAGTTTGATTTTAACAAAAATTGAATTCTTAGGGTTCTTTGATATGCTGAATCTAAACATGTATTTAGATTTTTGATTATGGGCCCAGTTTTCAAGTTGGTCCAAATCGGGGTCCAAAATTAAACTTTGTTTGATTTCAACAAAAATTGAATATATGAGGTTCTTTGATATGCTGAATCTAACCATGTATTTAGATTTTTGATTTTTGGGCCCCGTTATCAACTTTGTCCACATTGAGGTCAAAAGGGTCCAAAATTAAACTTTGTTTGATTTCATCAAAAATTGAATTCTCGGGGTTCTTTCATATGCTGAATCTAACCATGTATTTAGATTTTGGATATTGGACCATAATAGGTGAATGTCCAATTTTAAATTTTTAAGTTCTTAGACCACATTCATTCTGTGTCAGAAACCTATGCTGTGTCAAATATTTAATCACAATCCAAATGCAAAGCTGTATCAAGCTTGAATGTTGTGTCCATACTTGCCCCAACTGTTCAGGGTTCAACCTCTGCGGTCGTATCAATCTGCACCCTGCGGAGCATTTTATTAACATTAATTGAAATGTCATCTCTTAAAAGGTCAGTATTCTTCTGTGCCAAGGTTGACCTTTATAAACGGTTTGACTGCATTCAGTTAGGTTTTCATGACTTACCGATTTAACTGCATCCAAATCGTGAATTCAACATCAATGTCATTTATATACGACCGCAAAAAATTTTGCGGTCGTATATTAGTATGACGTTGGTGTCGTCGTCGTCCGAAGACACATTGGTTTTCGCACTCTAACTTTAGTTTAAGTGAATGGATCTCTATGAAATTTTACCATAAGGTTCAATACCACAAAAGGAAGGTTGGGATTGATTTTGGGGGTTATGGTACAAACAGTTAAGGAATTAGGGGCCAAAAATAAGCATTTTTGTAACTTCCAGACATATCTTGTGTGTTAGTGTATGGATCTCTCTGACATTGTACCACAAGGTTCCATATCACAAAGGGAATGCTGGGATTGATTTTGGGGGTAATTGCCTCAAAATTTTAGGAATTAGGGGCCAAAAAGGGGCCAAAAACAAGCATTTTTCTAGTTTCATGACAATAACTTGTGTGTAAGTGTATGGACCTCTCTGACATTGTACCACAAGGTTCCATATCACAAAGGGAATGCTGGGATTGATTTTTGGGGTAATTGCCTCCAAATTTTAGGAATTAGGGGCCAAAAAGGGGCAAAAAACAAGCATTTTTCTAGTTTCATGACAATAACTTGTGTGTAAGTGTGTGGATCTTTCTGAAATTGTACTACAAGGTTCCATATCACAAAGGGAAAGCTGGAATTGAGTTTGGGGGTAATTGCCCAAAACGTTTAGGAATAAAGGGCCAAAAACAAGCATTTTTCTAGTTTCATGACAATAACTTGTGTGTAAGTGTATGGATTTTTCTGAAATTGTACTACAAGGTTCCATAGGACAAAGGGAAAGCTGGAATTGAGTATGGGGGTAATTGCCCAAAACGTTTAGGAATAAGGGGCCAAAATAAGCATTTTTCTAGTTTCCAGACAATAACTTGTGTTCAAGTGTATGGATCTCTCTGAAATTGTACTGCAAGGTACCATACCACAAAGGGAAGGCTGGGATTGATTTTGGGGGTAATTGCCTCAAAATTTTAGGAATTAGGGGCCATAAAGGGGCAAAAAAACAAGCATTTTTATACACCCATCAAATTTTTGACGGGACGTATTATGGTATACAAATGTCCTGCGTCCGTCCGTCTGTCTGTCTGTCCGTCATCCTTCAGTCCTGTATCATGTCATCGCAACTCCTCTCAAACCACACAACAGAATTTAACGAAACCTTTTTAGATAATAAGGACATACTATGTAGGTGTGCATATCGACAGGAAATTACGATTCAATTTTTTTTCTAGGAGTTACGCCCCTTTGAACTTATTTACTTTAATGTACTACTGCAACAGTTTGTCATCTCAACTCCTCTGAAACCACACAACAAAATTTCATAAAACTTTGTAGATAATAAGGACATACTACGTAGATGTGCATATCGACAGGAAATTACGATTCAATTTTTTTTCCAGGAGTTACGCCCCTTTGAACTTATTTGCCCAATATACTACTGCAACCTTTTGTCATCGCAACTCCTCTCAAACCACACAATAGAATTTCATGAAACCTTTTCAGATAATAAGGACATACTACGTAGATGTGCATATCGACAGGAAATGACGATTCAATTTTTTTTCTAGGAGTTACGCTCCTTTGAACTTATTTGCTTCAATATACCTCTGCAACAGTTTGTCATTGCAACTCCTCTGAAACCACACAACAGAATTTCATGAAACTTTTTAGATAATAAGGACATACTAGGTAGATGTGCATATCGACAGGAAATTAGGATTCAATTTTTTTTCTAGGAGTTACGCTCCTTTGAACTTATTTACTTTAATGTACTACTGCAACAGTTTGTCATCTCAACTCCTCTGAAACCACACAACAAAATTTCATGAAACTTTGTAGATAATAAGGCCATACTACGTAGATGTGCATATCGACAGGAAATTACGATTCAATTTTTTTTCCAGGAGTTACGCCCCTTTGAACTTATTTGCCCAATATACTACTGCAACCTTTTGTCATCGCAACTCCTCTCAAACCACACAATAGAATTTCATGATACCTTTTCAGATAATAAGGACATACTATGTAGATGTGCATATCGACAGGAAATTACGATTCAATTTTTTTTCTAGGAGTTACGCCCCTTTGAACTTATTTGCTTCAATATACCTCTGCAACAGTTTGTCATCGCAACTCCTCTGAACCCACACAACAGAATTTCATGAAACTTTGTAGATAATAAGGACATACTATGTAGATGTGCATATCGACAGGAAATTATGATTCAATTTTTTTTTCTTATACAATTTTTTTTTCTTACAGTTATTTTATTTCTCCAGTGACAATGTGGGGACGTGGGGTATGTGAGCGCGCTCACTAAGGTTCTTTAATTTTGATATGAACATTTCACAAGTTTTTTTTTAACAATTTTTTAACTGATTTCATTTATTTCATTCTTAATTTTTTTTCAGTAGTTGCTCAAAGGTTCAGGGTGTCACAAAATGAAATTTTAGAAATCAGGTTGAGGTGTTTCAGTAAATTTCTATTTCAAAGTAAAATTGTGCCTGATTTTCTTAGTCTGTTAACACTAATGAAATCTATACACAATCCTTGTTAGTATAATTGGCAATTACACCCATCTTTGATGAGAAATCGAGGTTCGAATCCTCGACAAGGAGTATAGATAGTGTTAACTGCTTTTTGTAGCCTGCGACTTTTGTTGCAAAAGCGAGACATGGCGATAATACATTCCGTCGTCGTCTGCGGCATCCATAAATATTCACTCAGTGGTTAAACTTTTTGAAATTTTAATAACTTTCTTAAACTATCCTGGATTTCTACCAAACTTGGACAGAAGCTTGTTTATGATCATAAGATAGTATCCAGAAGTAAATTTTGTAAAACAAAATCCTGTTTATCCGTATTTTACTTATAAATGGACTTAGTTTTTCTGACAGTTAACATTACATTCACTCTGTGGTTAAAGTTTTAAAAATTTTAATAACTTTCTTAAACTATCCTGGATTTGTACCAAACTTGGACTGAAGCTTGTTTATGATCAAAAGATAGTATCTATAAGGAAGTTTTGTAAAAAATTATTTCCTGTTTATCCGTATATTACTTATAAATGGACTTAGTTTTTCTTCCAGTTAACATTACATACAGTCTGCAGTTAAAAGTTTTTAAAACATTTATTAGATTCATAAACTATCCTGGATTTTTACCAAACTTGGACAGAAGCTTCTTACAATCAAAAGATAGTATCTAGAGGAAAAATTTTAATAATTTTTTACCCATTTTTGTTGAACCTGTGACTAACAGCAAAAATAGGCGAGACACTGGGTTCCACGGAACCCTTATGAATTTTTGATGTTATAAGCAGTATTTGACATCTGCAAAAATTTATACATGTAGAGTTTAATACAGCCTGGTTTCATATAAAGCCAGTTAAGAACTTTGAGCTTTCTATGATACAATATTTTATTGTTTACTCCATACAAACATGATTTAATACTGTATACATGGTATATATCTTTTAGTAGTATGTTTTTTTATTGTTTCTGTTTAATATTATTCAAAACTTTTAAAGACGACGATTTAGAGCTTGCCATATTTTATTTAAACAGCTGTGTGGACCTCCAGATGATTTTGGTTGTGTTTGTAGTTTGGTTGCTGTCTCATTGCAATTTGCATACACCCCACATCTGCTTTATTCATATGTGCATGTAATTTTACCTACAAAATGTATAATTTATATATACATGTGATATATACAAAGGTATTTTCTCCTTGTAATGATGTCTGTGTGTAAAACAATGTTTATTTTTCAGATCATTTTATTGGATGGACCTGTACTTCAGTGTAGTAAATGCTCATGTACAATTGGAAAATTGGGTACATGTGGCCATGTAACTGGTCTTTTGTACAGCTTGGCTCATATGAAATCATGTAATTACAAATCAATTCCATCCAATGTATTAAAGACTTCATTGCCACAATCCTGGCACATGCCCAGAGGTGAAAAAGTAAAGGGAAATACAGCAGATGATGTTATTGTGCTAGGATATGATACCAAATCACCATACAGGCAACCACGAGGATTAAGGTCTACCCTCTACAACCCAATGAAAGCACCTCTGCCTCTTGTTGCTGATTTATGTGCTGCAATATCAGACATAGATAACAGCTGTCTTTTGTTGTCAGTCACTGCACACCACAACACTACTGATATGGTTGAGACAAGATTTGGAAAATATCCAAAAGGATTCCCAATCAGCTACCAGCAAAAACTATCCAGTCATTTCATTCTGAATGTCTTAGATGCAGATTTTCCCCTTTTGCCTCTTGAAAACATGATGGAAAATGAATTGTATCTAGTTTTAGAACAGAAAAAGAGCAATAGTCTTGACTCTATATGTGCATGGAAGTATTATATTGACAGGAACTCCAACGAAAAATTAGCACATTCCCATCCCACTGATTTCTTTGAGAAAATAAAAGGTTCCGACTCAGTTTGTCAAGCACGTGCTAACTCCTTTGTGGGGTATCTGTGATGCTGCCTTCGCCTGTTCGTTTTACTGAAGCTGATCTTATCACGTGATTTGTTATCGAATGTCTTATCTACCTACCAATGTAAATAAACACGGAAACTCCCGTGGTTATTTGTGGATCGCCACATGAATGATGACACCTGTTCCCGTTCAATTAATGAAGACGAAAGCTGAAAAGATCTAAAAAATCGGTCCATATTTAACAGAATGACATAAGAAAATTAATTGCTTTCGGAAAGAAGTCAAGATTATTTTTCGTTTTGTTTAATATGTTTTAATCATTGGAACTTGGAAATCGGGAAAAATCCGGTTATAAAAATTACATGTACCTGAAGTAGGGTGTTTGCATACAATAATGTGATGCGCGTGTAGTGTGGAGGATGGCGAAGGATGACTCAAATTTCAAGTTAAAGGTTGTGAATTTTTATCGAATGTTACAAAAATATTTATAGTTTTCTCTATCGTCTCAATTAATGTAGAAGAATGTATTTTAATATAACAAATCTATGGCTTCCATGAATTATTTCTTAAATCAAACGTATTTATCGAATATGTTTTAAAAACTAATAGAGGTTAATAATTACACGCACGTCATGTGCAAGAATATGTCACATTTCCAAGCGAGATAACCCAATCTGTTTATATTGGACAGTAGATAATTAACGATAACTCTTTTAACTCCTTCCAATAGATGTCGTTGCATTTACTAATCTTGTTAAATACAACAGAGACATGTCTCTGATAAAAATTAATTAGCGTCTTCACGGGAGTTATAAATTACGATACTTGAGTTAGTGGTCTTTAAAAGGACTATGATATAGAGATCAAAACCGCGTCGAGATTATAAATCAATGTACATGTACGAAAGGGAAATTATTTTGAAAAATTAGGGAAAAAATCCATAATTTTTGTTAATTGATCTTGAATGACATTTTTTAACAAACAGTCATAAAACGTATCTTATGAGTTTTGATGTTCATATATCTTAAAAAATACCATCTAGGAGGTTATATGACATCCTTGTTACCAAGAAATTTAATATTTTCATTTGTCCTTATGCAACAGAGCTGACGACGAAATTGGTACCGAACCGTAGCTTATTGCAGTTTGATCACAATTAGTAATGAAATTATATGGCATAATATCAGCTGTGTTTTTTATAAACATATTAACACCAGCTAACACAAGTTTGTCCAGCTTTCTAACAATAGGCTATATATATATTCATTTCAGTACAATCATTGCCTTGGACAAATAAGTTTGCTTTAAAACGATGCTATATATGTCTTTGAAGAAATAACTTACAAGCTAGGTGTTTTTCATTTTTTAAATGTTTTATGTAAAACGCCTAAACATGTCTCAAATATCTTTAGTTAGGTAAGGCGTAAGCAGACAAAAAGGTTCAATAAATCAAATTTAGAAAATTGGTGAAAATTAAAGATATAAATTCTAAGACTAAATAATTGAAGAATAAGTCATTCAACAGTTAAAATATATTTTTATTGATATTGATAAGCAGAGCTCTCTCTCTGATTGATAAGTGAAAAGATTTATCAATTGTAGTAACTAAAGACATCATCATGAAGCGAGTTAGGTCGCAAGTGCTTTTATAGTGGCTCTCCCTTTTTATGTGTGTTTACCGGGAGTAATTCTTATTTTGAAGTTTTCTTTCATATTTCAACTTATTTTCACTTATCTAAAATTTTCTAACTGCTATCAGTGCGATTTAATACTAACAGTATTTATATCTGATGTCCCTCTGTCCTTATTTTCAACAGTGCAAGAAAGGTAGAAAATTTGCCTGAATTAAGTCACGGATAAAAATTCACAGGACAATAAGGGACGACATCAAAAGTTCAATGTAGGATAAAGAAACTTAATTCACATAGTTTTTTTCACTGACCCCCACCCCCTCTTAACTTAATTTGGGAAAAATTGATTGACCAATACAGATATATGTAAAATCGATGTCAAATAAACAAAACTTGCAGCAATTTTTACCCCCCACCCCCAAACTATTTGAATTAAGTTTTTTTATCCTACATTGATCCTTTGATGTCGTCTCTAAATCAAAGCTCATTTATGCGATTCATAGTTTGTCTTTGATAAATAAATCGCCTTTAAAAAAAAGCAATTTACATTGGTCATGAACAATTGATAATAAAAACTTGTGAAACATTTTTCTTGTTTGAGATTTTTTTCCACGCTGCAAGAAAGATCGAAAATTTGAATTCAAAAAAATCAGGGACACAAATTCGTCGGACAAAACTAAATTAATATATATAAGTTAGTTTTTAAAGGCAGTGCTTTAATGCCTTTCTAGTTGCCGGGTTAATCCTTCCTTCCGCGATATCCAACTTATCTACGTGGGGGGTCATTAGACTCCAAGTAGATCCGGAAATGTTGAATTCTCTCCTCTTCTTATTGCGATATAAAATGTTTTTCATTTCATTTCATTTACATTGGGAAATAGAGAAACGATCATTGTGTTTTGTTAGTTTTAAAAACTTTTGATATATTAGTATTTTGCATTATAAGCAGTCAACCGATTGACAAACTAGAATTATTTGAATTCCGTGTGGAAAGAGCTCGGGTTAATTTCGAGTGTTATCTGCAATCTAGATGTTTATAAATCATTTCAGTCGTTGATATAATAATTAAAGGTCGACTGAACATGAATTATATTATACAATTTAAAGCGCATTTCTGTTTATGCACGTGAACCCGTCTAACGTTATTTTCGCAGTTATATAAAGTAGCAAATTATCGTTCCTGAATAGGTGGCGCCGTGGTAGCGGATTCTGTTCCTCTTCTTCCGGTTTCTGCACTGTGCAACTATTTCAGTTATATTTTTAATTAACGATGCCAAGTACTTGTTGTTGTGTACCTGGATGTCATTTAAGAGGAGGACATGCATTTCCAAATGACTTAAAAAGAAGGAAAAGTTGGATCAACGCCATGGCCCATACGCAGATTGGACGAGAACACGATGATATCGTGGAGTCCATCTCAATCAGCTGTTGTTTGCAAGGCACGTTTTACTGAAAAAGACTACGTGCTGGAAACTATTCATGGTAAAACTCTATTTTCTTTGTGAAATATATAGTTATATATGTAATCTCCATGCGAATAAACCAAAGTCTGTTTACAACCGCAATTATCGTTTTAGAATAAAAGGGGGTGGGTAATTCAAGACGTCATAATTTTTTGGATTACGATTCAATGTGATCTGTTCGAGATTTTTTGGTGATTGCTACAATTATAATGATTTCTTACAAGAGGTATATCATACTGAGAATTATTTTAGCAGTAATTATGCTAATGTAGTAATGACAGGAATGCATAAGCTATGCCTCATAGACTTTCTTGAAAAATATCAATGACAATGTTAACAGGAACAAAACAATGACATGCTCTCATCTATATTATAGTTATTTAGGTACAAACAATGTACGTTTGTTGCATAAGTCTCTCATTGTTTGTCCTTTGGATTTACATAACATACATTGAATCAGGCAAACATAGTTTTATCCAGATTGTAATGAATAAATATTTCGCCAGGTAGTACAAAGTATACATTGCTAATGGAAGTTCATTTAATTATAAAAAATCTAATGTTTTATAACCTTTTTCAGGGCGCAAACCCACCATACAGAGACTTAAGTCTACTGCAATTCCCAGCCTATTTTCATGGACCAAGCAAGAGACTGAATCGTCCGCAAAAAGAAAAATCAGGGCAGTTTCCTGTGAAAACAAAAGAACTAAACTTGATGAATATTGTAGTAGAAATCTAGAGGAAAGTTTTGATTGTAAAGTTGGTTTTCCTGAAGAAGTCATTCATACTGCAGAAAGGATTTATGACTGTCCACCACCAACTGCCGAGCTAATGTTGAGCTTCACAGATGGAATTACGCAAACACCATCAATGCCTATGTTTTCAGCAGAGAATTTTGAAATGAAGACATGTGACACAGCCATGCATTTTTATACCGGTTTAGAGTTGTATACTAAATTTTTATTTGTTTTGACCACACTTGGTCCAGCAGCACATTGTTTGAGATACATATATTTTCAAATTGATAGGGTGTCAGTTGAAAATCAGTTTTTTTATGACTTTGATGAAATTGAGGCATCATACAACCAACTTTGAACTGTCTAGATTCTAGATTGAATCTAGTGTTAAGAATATTGTGTATACATGGATTGTTTTTATGTCTAAACAGTGGTGTGAGGCTAACACTTGGCCATCTAGTGGTTTAGTCAGGTATTTTTCACCATCCAACTTCAAATAAAAGTTTCCTACGACTTGGATTATTATTGACAGCACAGAATATCCCGTGATAAAACCTAAAGCTCCTAGAGCTCAGGCAACCTTTTCATCAAATAAAAACAGAAACACTGAAAATTCTTGAATGTTCGACACCTGGTGGTTTAGTCAACTATGTCTCTATGTCACATAGAGCGAATTATTGGACTTGGCAAAACATACAAAATTCTAATAAATCCTATGAATGGAACTGAAACAAAACTTTCATCTGAAATAACATTTAAATGTAGTTGTTTTATGTTGTGTAATTTTAGAACTTGTATTGTGCCAAAGGATGCATAAATAAAAGTGACGCAATGAATTTTGTTCTGATATATATATATTTACAATTACATGCACATGTAAATTGTAATGCATATAAAAATAAGGAGATGTGGTATGATATTCAGTGAGTTTATCAAACTAAAGTGCATAAGAAATGGGTTTAAGCAGTTACAGATGTTACTGTCACCGTACAATCTCCAACAATGAGAAAAACTTGTACCCTGTAAAAAATTTCAGAGATCTTACAACTAAGTTTTGTTGTCTCACCTTGACTTTGGTGAATTTTTTATATCTGTTGATGTAAATATAAAAAAGAAGATGTGGTATGATTGCCAATGAGACAACTCTCCACACATGCACAAGAGACCAAATGACACAGAAATTAACAGCTATAGGTCACAGTACGGCTTTCAACAATGAGCAAAGCCAATACCGCACAGTCAGCTATAAAAGGCCCAGAAATGACAATGTAAACATGGTAAAACAATTCAAACAAGAAAACTAACGGCCTATTTTATGTAAAAAAATTTGTAAGGGTTCCGCGGAACCCAGTGTCTCGCCTACTTTTTCTGTTAATTGCAGGCTCAACAAAAATGAGGAAGTAAATCAATAAAAATATTCCTCTTGATACTATCTTTTGATTGTAAGAAGCTTCTGTCCAAGTTTGGTAAAAATCCAGGATAGTTTATGAATCTAATAAATGTTTAAAAATTTTAACTGCAGACTGAATGTAATGTTAACTGGAAGAAAAAAAAAATTTCCTTCTAGATACTAGCATTTGACCATAAACAAGCTTCTGTCCAAGTTTGGTACAAATCCAAAATAGTATAAGAAAGTTATTAAAATTTTAAAAACTTTAACCACAGAGTGAATGTGTTGTTTCCTGGCAGAAAATCTAAGTCCATTTAAAAGTAAAATACTGAAAAAATGGTTTTATTTTTTTACAAAATTTCCTTCTAGATACTAGCTTTTGATCATAATCAAGCTTCTGTCCAAGTTTGGTACAAATCCAAAATAGTATAAGAAAGTTATTAAAATTTTAAAAACTTTAACCACAGAGTGAATGTGTTGTTTCCTGGCAGAAAATCTAAGTCCATTTAAAAGTAAAATAAGGAAAAAATGGATTTTTTTTTTTACAAAATTTACCTCTGGATACTATCTTATGATCATAAACAAGCTTCTGTCCAAGTTTGGTAGAAACCCAGGATAGTTTAAGAAAGTTATTAAAATTTTAAAAACTTTAACCACAGAGTGAATGTAATATTTCCCGGCAGAAAAACTAAGTCCATTTATAAGTAAAATACGGAAAAAATGGAATTTTATTTTTACAAAATTTACTTCTGGATACTATCTTATGATCATAAACAAGCTTCTGTCCAAGTTTGGTAGAAATCCAGGATAGTTTAAGAAAGTTATTAAAATTTCAAAAACTTTAACCACAGAGTGAATATTTGTGGACGCCGCCGACGACGACGCCGATGGAATGTAGGATCGCTATGTCTCGCTTTTTCGACTAAAGTCGAAGGCTCGACAAAAATGAACAAATATAACAAATATGCAACACATAAACAAACGACAACCACTGAATTACACTTTTATAAGCTCCTGACTTGGGACAGGCACATACATGTACATACAGAATGTGGCGGGCTTAAACATGTTAGCGGGATCCCAACCCTCCCCCTAACCTGGGACAGTGGTGTACATTTGTAACAGTACAATATAAGAAAGAACTATAAAAATCAGTTGAAAGAGGCTAAACTCATCAGATGGATAAATACAAATACAAGTGGACGTGGTCGGGTAGTTGTACATCCAAACAACAAAAAGACACTAAGTACAAATCTGAGAGTACTCGCAGTTACTGACAGCTAGTTCAAAGCCACTAACAACTGATAAAAAAATCTTGCATCTAAGACTAAATTATCAATCTGTAAGCTCCCTTTAGAATTTTATAAATTTTAGATTTTACATTTCTGAGTTATGGGGTTTTATTCATTAAAAAAGGGGGGATTTTCCAGTTTTTGGACAACAACTCAAAAATGCTTTAAGCAGTTCACATGAAACTTTGGTGAATTATTTATAGCTATTGATGTAATCTCCCTATTGATTTTCATAAATTTCAAATATGACATTGAGAAGAAATTGAACTTTATTTGTTTATAGTCTGGCAACAGATTTATTAAGTATTGCACAACAGCACAGTGTATTGCACAACAGCAAGAAATCTTTAATTGAATATAAATTCAATTCATATAACCGATTTCAAGTTCATTGACTACATTTATTCAGAAACTATAATATGTCAAATATTTAATTACAATCCAAATTCAGACCTGTATCAAGCTTGAATATTGTGTCCATTTTTGCCCCAGCTGTTCAGGGTAGTACCTCTGCGGGTGTATCCAGCTGTGCTCAGCGAATCAGTTTATTTCTTAATTAAGAACTCCTTTTTATGCGACTGCAAAAAAATTTTGTGGTCATATATTGGTATGACGTTGGCGTCATCGTCGTCCGGCGTCGTCATCCGAAGATACATTAGTTTTCGCACTCTAACTTTAGTTTAAGTGAATGGATCTCAATGAAATTTTAAAATAAGGTTCAATACCACAAAAGGAAAGTGGGGATTGATTTTGGGGGTTATGGTACCAACAGTTAAGGAATTAGGGGCCAAAAATAAGCATTTTTGTAACTTCCAGACATAACTTGTGTGTAAGTGTATGGATCTCACAAGGTTCCATATCACAAAGGGAATGCTGGGATTGATTTTTGGGGGTAATTGCCTCCAAATTTTAGGAATTAGGGGCAAAAAACAAGCATTTTTCTAGTTTCATGACAATAACGAGTGTGCAAGTCTATGGATCTCTCTGACATTGTATCACAAGGTTCCATATCACAAAGGGAATGCTGGGATTGAATTTGGGGGTAATTGCCTCCAAATTTTAGGAATTAGGGGCCAAAAAGGGGCAAAAAACAAGCATTTTTCTAGTTTCATGGCAATAACTTGTGTGTAAGTGTATGGATCTTTATGAAATTGTACTACAAGGTTCCATATCACAAAGGGAAAGCTGGAATTGAGTTTGGGGGTAATTGCCCAAAAAGTTTAGGAATAAGGGGCCAAAAATAAGCATTTTTCTAGTTTCCAGACAATAACTTGTGTTCAAGTGTATGGATTTCTCTGAAATTGTACTGCAAGGTACCATACCACAAAGGGAAGGCTGGGATTGATTTTGGGGGTAATTGCCTACAAATTTTAGGAATTAGGGGCCAAAAAGGGGCAAAAAACAAGCATTTTTCTAGTTTCATGACAATAACTTGTGTGTAAGTCTATGGATCTCTCTGACATTGTATCACATGGTTCCATATCACAAAGGGAATGCTGGGATTGATTTTGGGGGTAATTGCCTCCAAATTTTAGGAAAAAGGGGCAAAAAACAAGCATTTTTCTAGTTTCATGGCAATAACTTGTGTGTAAGTGTATGGATCTTTATGAAATTGTACTACAAGGTTCCATATCACAAAGGGAAAGCTGGAATTGAGTTTGGGGGTAATTGCCCAAAAAGTTTAGGAATAAGGGGCCAAAAATAAGAATTTTTCTAGTTTCCAGACAATAACTTGTGTTCAAGTGTATGGATTTCTCTTAAATTGTACTGCAAGGTACCATACCACAAAGGGAAGGCTGGGATTGATTTTGGGGGTAATTGCCTACAAATTTTAGGAATTAGGGGCTAAAAAGGGGCAAAAAACATGCATTTTTCTAGTTTCATGACAATAACTTGTGTGTAAGTCTATGGATCTCTCTGACATTGTATCACATGGTTCCATATCACAAAGGGAATGCTGGGATTGATTTTGGGGGTAATTGCCTCCAAATTTTAGGAAAAAGGGGCAAAAAACAAGCATTTTTCTAGTTTCATGGCAATAACTTGTGTGTAAGTGTATGGATCTTTATGAAATTGTACTACAAGGTACCATATCACAAAGGGAAAGCTGGGTTTGAGTTTGGGGGTAATTGCCCTAAACGTTTAGGAATTTGGGACCAAAAAGGGGCCAAAAAACAAGCATTTTTCTAGTTTCCAGACAATAACATGTGTTCAAGTGTATGGATCTCTCTGAAATTGTACTGCAAGGTACCATACCACAAAGGGAAGGCTGGGATTGAGTTTTGGGGTGATGAATCATAAGGGGGTTCAAAAAATTTGGGGGGGGGATTCTTTTTCCTTTTTTTTCTTTAAAATTTTCCATTTTAAATTGGTTATTTCTGATTTATATATAAAAGCAAATAATAATGATATGGTTTGAATAGGTAAATTAAATTTTTTTAAGTATCTTAGACCACTTTCATTCTGTGTCAGAAACCTATGCTGTGTCAAATATTTAATTACAATCCAAATTCAGTGCTGAATCAAGCTTGAATGTTGTGTTCATACTTGCCCCAACTGTTCAGGGTTCGACCTCTGCGGTCGTATCAAGCTGCGCCCCAGCGGAGCATTTTATTTCATTCATAAATTACTTTATGCTTGGAAATATAATTTTGCTTGGAGTTGAAAGAGTTGACATGTTGCAATGTACATTTACTCTACATAGTTCTATGGTACCAAATCAAAAGTTTATATAAAGAAAGAAGTCAAAGGTTTCCCATCATAGTTTAGTTACATACATTTTTTTTTGTACCTGAGGTCGTTGAATATAGATCATTATATAAATAAGGAGATGTGTTATGATTGCCAATGAAAAAACTAAGGATTTTCTTATCCAAGGATTAGATTTCCTAAGCCCTATTTGGCACAACTTTTTGGAATTTTGGGTCCTCAATGCTCTTCAACTTTGTACTTGTTTGGCTTTGTTACTATTTTGATCTGAACGTCACTGATGAGTCTTATGTAGACGAAACACACGTCTGGCGTATTAAATTATAATCCTGGTACCTTTGATAACTAATTTGACTTTAAACATAGATAAAAAAGGTACAAACTGGACATAATGCACTAGTTCATAAACAAGTGAGAACAATCGCCTTCATATAGTGCTCAGAATATGACATTCATAAAACTTATTCAATATCATTAGAGAAATCTAAATCTTAAATACTGAAAGCCACCTCTGATAAGTACACTGTACTATGCAAGATAATGATATAACTGGACTTAAAATACACACAACCTGTAATTAACTGCCTTTACAGCGCTTTCGTGCTTTGATTATGAGTCGTGGCATATGCACTAGATAAAAGGTGTTTTGAAATACAAGGAAACCCCAACATATCAACGAAGAAGGGCTTCTTGTGCTGTGCATAAGATTAAAACTTGTCACCAGGTCTTCAGCAATCGGCTTTTTAATATTCATTTACAATGACAACACATTCATCATTATAACAGAAACATTCAATGTGTTGTAAGCGTTACATTTTTTTTCACACAAGAACATTTTGAACAGTGTATTTCTAAAATTACCGAGAGACAACTTACATGTGTTTTGTATTGCACCATTAAGTAATTAAAAAAAACACATATATAGAAAATGACAAATTAAAAGAAGAAATAAAAAAATAAAAGCAGCAAATTAAACTATCTATACATAGATAACACTAATCAATTTACTTCCATGGTCAAACTAAAGAGCGAGGAACACGATCCCTAAAAAAGAGTGATTTGAAAGATTTTTTGCATTAGTTTTCGAGTTCTCAAATTTGTTTTAATAGTTCCACCACATTGATGTAATGTCATTACAGGATGATACTTCCACAACAAACCGTGCATACATTCATTACATGTACATATGTCACCAATTAACACAAGTTGTATTGTATCAGATTCAATTTAATAAAACAAATAGTGGCATCCTGTTGAGCATATATAAGACATCGTAATTGGAGATAGGAAAGACAATCAAGCGACAGGGTGCCTGCTGATAATAAAATTCATTTGGCAATATATCAATTTCGAACTTTTTTAATATACCACCTTTTCATTTTCTTTAAATATTATCGAAATACAAATGATGGAAAAATGTTTTACGGATGAAAAAAAATTGAACAGCGAATCGTTTATTATTATTATTTAAATGTAAATGTATACTTTATCATTTATCATTAAATACGTTTCACCAAATATGAATAAAAAATAGCTTTATAGTCTCTATTATATGAAATTATAGGAACTATGAACTATCATGAACAAGAACCCTTATCCTTATAGTAAAACTCCATTATGTCCCTTGAACAGATGAGTTATCCCGACGAATACAATTTAATATAATTAAATATAATTTTATTTTGTATTCAATATTTATCGTTTCTATTTGAACAATAAAAAATAGCCGCAGTGAACACTTTGAATTTGAACTTATTATGTATTATTTCATTTTTTTAAGAATAACCGGAATTTATTTTACATGTATAACAGTATGGTCTCGCTAATGTACGTTGTTTTCGTATATTACATTTGTGTTGGTTATTTTTGTTCAAAGACAACTTTTCAAAACGCCGGAGCCCTAAGAATTTCTTAATTTAAACTGACTTTTCTGACATCAAAATATAGCTTATTGACAGGAGTATTCAACAGTATGTGTTAATAGTATTTCCTCCGCATATTACCGGTAAGTGTGCTTCAATTTTTTTAGTTACTGCTGTCTCGTTTCTTTTGAGGTAATTCATCGATATTTACTGATGTGAGTAAGGGAATTTAGATAATGAAATTTCAAAAAATCGGAGACCTAACAATGAGATAAGATAAACTGGACTTTATAATACCAACAGAAAGGTAAATCTATGTAGAATTCGGTCGTATGTGTTAATAAGAATTCAGATGATTAATAAAAATTATATGAAGAATTAATGAAGGGTACCCATTTATTTTCCCATTACTTTCTATGTTAATCGAACATCATTAAAACATTGCACCCCGGGTGTCGCTGATAAGGGTAATCGGCCATTAGTGTCCTTCATTCTTGGGTATGGATGAACTCTACATAGCATATATCAGGTTACGAGACAGATAACATATTACACCTTTTGTAATAATTCAAAAGATAAAAACAACGATCAACCTAGTCCGAGATTGCTCTCACGTCTGACGATTTTTTTTTAAGAATAGCTCAACTTCAAATATGTCTTGATGCATTTAAAAAACGATCATTATGATGGGTCCTAAGCAGTATAATATTTTTTTGTTCTTTAAAAGAATTTATCATGGGAACCAAATTAGAATTATTTGTCTGTGAAAATACTTAAAAGTTCTAAAACATCTTACAACGTATGTTAAACAATTCATGTTTTTGTTTCTTGTTGAAATGCATGAAATATTTGCCATTGGACTTTCAGTGAACAATTAATCAAAATATTTGTCAAAGTTAGCAGTAAACATCAATTATAGAGGCAGATTGCAACTTTTTTTTCCTTGCACAAGACATTTATTGTTATTCAAGCCAATCAAAATAAGGAGATATGGTATGATTGCCCATGAGCTATTTCATTATGCCAAAATATGATATTTTTTCCGATCAAAGCACTTAAACACACCCCAAACCCCGAATCAAATATAGGGAACCAAATTTTGAATTAAAATTTTTGTTGAAAATTCATGAAATATTTTGGCATTTTACATTCAGTAAACACTTAAACAAAGTATCTGTCAAAGTTAGCAGTAATCTTCATGTATATAAGCATGTTCGGCCAGCGGACCTTTCATGAATAAAAATCTTACGATTAAAATTGATTGTTACTAAAACTGAAATGATCATTCATGACTTGCGAGTATTTTAAACCTTCAGATTTTTTGTGAAAACAGTCGCGGGGTTTTCTTTTCTTCCTCTTTATTTGTTTTAACGCAGCAAAACCCGTAGAAACTGACATATTTCCTTGACAATTAAGTACACACCCGGTTTTTCGGTATATTCCGTAATTACAATCAATGACGAAGTTCCAAAAATTTTATTGAACCCATGCATCGCGATATGACATGTCGAGTCTATTAACAGATACTTAACGAATTTGCGGCATCGCACTATAAACGTTTGAAGTCGGTTTGTTGGAGTTCCTGTCAATATAATACTTCCATGATATGTGTAACTGTTGAGGAGAGCCACAATATAGAGGAAATGACCCATCTTCAAAGCGTAGATCCGAAGTGGCATGCTATCCTAAAGATAGGTTGACAGCATCTGTAGCTGAGGATATTGTAATAAAATGCTCCGCTGGGCGCAGCTTGATACGACCGCAGAGGTCGAACCCTGAACAGTTGGGGCAAGCATGGACACAACATTCAAGCTACACACTGAATTTGGATTGTGATTAAATATTTGACACAGCATATGTTTCTGACACAGATTGAATGTGGTCTAAGAACTTATAAGTTTTTAATTTACCTATTCAAACCATATCATTATTATTTGCTTTTATATATAGATCAGAAATAACCAATTTAAAATGGAAAATTTTAAAGAAAAAAAAAGGAAAAAAAAAAATCCCTCCCCCCAAATTTTTGAACCCCCTTATGATTCATCACCCCCAAACTCAATCCCAGCCTTCCCTTTGTGGTATGGTACCTTGCAGTACAATTTCAGAGAGATCCATACACTTGAACACAAGTTATTGTCTGGAAACTAGAAAAATGCTTGTTTTTTTGCCCCTTTTTGGCCCCAAATTCCCAAATGTTTAGGGCAATTACCCCCAAACTCAAACCCAGCTTTCCCTTTGTGATATGGAACCTTGTAGTACAATTTCATAAAGATCCATATACTTACACACAAGTTATTGTCCTGAAACTAGAAAAATGCTTGTTTTGTGCCCCTGTTTTGCCCCTAATTCCTAAAATTTTGAGGCAATTACCCCCAAAATCAATCCCAGCCTTCCCTTTGTGGTATGGTACTTTTCAGTACAATTTTAGAGAGATCCATACACTTGAACACAAGTTATTGTCTGGAAACTAGAACAATGCTTATTTTTGGCCTCTTTTTGGCCCCTTATTCCTAAACGTTTTGGGCAATTACCCCCAAACTCAATTCCAGCTTTTCCTTTGTGATATGGAACCTTGTAGTACAATTTCATAAAGATCCATACACTTACACACAAGCTATTGTCATGAAACTAGAAAAATGCTTGTTTTTTGCCCCTTTTTTGGCCCCTAATTCCTAAAATTTTAAGGTAATTACCCCCAAAGTCAATCCCAGCATTCCCTTTGTGATATGGAACATTGTGGTACAATGTCAGAGAGATCCATACACTAACACACAAGTTATTGTCATGAAACTAGAAAAATGCTTATTTTTGGCCCCTTTTTGGCCCCTAATTCCTTAACTGTTGGTACCATAACCCCCAAAATCAATCCCAACCTTTCTTTTGTGGTATTGAACCTTATGGTAAAATTTCATAGAGATCCATTCACTTAACCTAAAGTTAGAGTGCGAAAACCAATGTGTCTTCGGACGACGACGACGACGCTGGACGACGACGCCAACGTCATACCAATATACGATCCCAAATTTTTTTTACGGTCGTATAAAAAGAAGAGCTGGTTGGTACATGTATATAGAACACATGCACACATTTACTACAAATTGAAGGACAGTTCTAGAAACTATAAAATTCCAATCAAGTTATAAAAAACAAAATATTTAATGTGACATTTATCAACATTTATTTATTACTTCATTAGGTGTAATTAAGTACATATATACAGCATATAAATGTAACAGGAGGTACAAATGCACATGCATATATATATATATATACAAACATAACTTTTAATTAAATATTGTATTGAATTGATTATATTAATTAATTGATTTACATATATATATGTGTAGCCAAAATTAATGAAGAAAGGTTTAAATTTTGCTTACATATTTTTAACAATTGAAATTCTTGTGATAGTGTCAATGAATTTTTGTACAGTATATATTTTGATGAATAAGAAATGGTATTATAAATAATAAAAATGAGGAGATGTTGTATGAATGCCAATGGGACAAATATCCACCAGAGTTCAAATGAAGTGGATGTATGAGTTCCCGTACGAAATTATAAGGCGTATTACGCCTGGAAATCTGGCGTAAACCAGGCGTAAGTGATAGTAATTACATGTCCAGATCCAGGCGTAAGGGAACAGGAAACGTAAATTTGTAGTCCTTACGGGCGTAGACTGGTTCCCGATCGCAATATTCAGTATGTTACACATATACCAATGGCTATCAGCTAATACCTGGAACGTAGTACCGGGAACCATATAATATAGTAAACCTGGCGTTAATTGAAATAAGCAAGGTGTAAATTTTCCTACGGGCATATAACTGTTGGTATGGCGTAAATTATAATACCCATAATGCTTTGTTGATAAAGGATCATGGTATTTTTTTTTTTTTTTTTGCTCTTTGGTATTATTTTGCAAGAGTTGGACTTATGGCAGCTTTATATATTCAGGGATTATTTGGAAGAATTTGAAACTGGAATTATGGAATCAAATTGATTAATGAAAATTGTGAAATAAAAGGAAAGTAATATACATGGTAAAAGATAATTATGTGAGTAACTAAGTTTTATTTTTTAACAGTAATTTTGAATTCTGAAAACCTTCATCCTTGGATGATAACATTAAAATCTTTCACATTAAGTCATTAAGTTAAATTGCAGTATTATCATTGATATTTTGGTTCAAATGACATTAATTTTCAAAAAAAAACTTAGTTAAAATGCTGGTTTTATTTCAGGAAGAATTAATTGCCATAATTCTAATCTAAACTTAAACTTATTCATGTTATTTGAGCCAGTGTCTGTCCAATATGTATTTATTTATATAGTTTCTTCAATTAATGGTTAATATTTCAAGTTTCATGTCAAACAATGAGAAATTTAAGCAATAGTACAGAAGTTTGTATCAAATACACAAAAGTACACAGCTAGGGTAATACTCTGATTTAAAATAAGTGTAGTATTATGTAAGGATATTACGCCTGTTATTTTTTTTGACCAGGCGTACTCATTTGCATATAACGCCTGGTTTTCTGTGGACCAGGCGTACTCATTTAAATATTACGCCTAATTTTACGCCTGGTTTCCGCCTCAGTTAAGCTTGGTTTCCGCCTGGTTTCCGCCTGGTTGACGCCTGAACATGCATTCTGTAAACACTACGATGCCGCCCTGATAAAGTATGATTTCTACGCCTGGTTTCCGTGTCATTTACGGGCGTCCCATTTCGTACAGGTATTTATATCTAAAAAAATTTGCTTATATTATATTATTTGAAAAAAAATCGCACACATGTGTAATGCACATTTGGAAAGGACTTGTTGGATGGAACATTGCATTATGGTAAGATAATTGTCAACTAGAACATTTCACTAACGTAAAAAAATAATAAAAAACAACAACATAAATATGGATCAAACAACGACGGATTGTTTCAAACTGTTCAAAATCTGGAAACCAATAAAAACTCTGATCTTGTGTTTACAAAGGGACAGAGTCAATATTATTTTAAATATTTCCTCTATATATATTTTATAATAAAATGCTTCTTATGGTGAATGATGAATATACCAGACATTGTTTTATTTTTTCAGATAATGACCTTTTAGTTGCAAGATTAAAGACAACACGTAAAGTTGTAACAGAAAGTATGAAACATGGGTTGTTGTTTGAGGCTGTAGCAGCCAATGCATTAAACTGGTCCGCCATTCCATCTAAAGCTTCGCACCGTCAGTGTAGCGATAAGTGAACACAACAGGGGTCCAGTTTACCAATGCATACGCTATGGTAATTAAAATGACTATAGCCAATCATAATACAGTTTTTGTAGTTAAAATAATTCTACTTTATTTTTTACTATAACCCTATCCAAAGTTTGTTTTATTTATGGCACAAAGTTTCTTAGCTAATTAATGTAAATTTATGTAACACAAATGAATCTTACTATTGTAAAAATACATATTTTAGTGTATGAGGGTGTGCATGGGGTTTACATAATAGAGAATAATTGGCCAAATATACCAAGTAATGAGCCCAAACAATAAAGAATAGAGAAAAAATGGTAATAAAAATAAAGAAAAGAGATTATTGGAGTGCTAAAACATAAAGAATAGAGAATAATTGACAAAAATATAAAGAATAGAGAAAAACAATGAAAAAATACTGAAATGAAGGACTCCTCCAACAAACCTTTAGTTCAGTATAGATTCGACCTGTATACATGTCTATATCAGTGTTTTAGTACTGTTTGAATGGAATTAGAAAAAAACTTTAAACTAAGTCAATAAAATTTCTGTTATTATTTCTATTTCATTTAATTTGTAGCTTTTTATTACGTTTTTTGTGTTTCTTCCAGCTTCAAGATGACAGTGTTAATGTTCATCCTTGTGGCATTATCGTTAGCCCATTCTCTCCTTGGCTGGCAGCAAGTCCTGACAGAAAAGTATACAACCCATTAATGGTGCCACCTTATGGGTTATTGGAGATCAAGTGTCCTGTCAAGCAATTACAGGAATGCAACTATCTCACAAAAAGTGGTGATGATAACTGGACATTGAAAACTAATCATAATTACTATCACCAAATTATGATGCAACTTGCTGTTACTGGGTTGAAGTGGTGCCATTTTTATGTGTGGCGCTCAGATGAAAGTCATCTGGAGTGCATCAAATTTGATGAAAATGTGTGGAAAAACATGAAAACCAAACTAGACATATTTTACTTTTATCATTTCCTTTAAACATTTTTAAATGTGTTACGGAATGGAAATTTACTGGTTTTCAATTTTATATTTCACAATGGGACATTTAGGGTGGTATTTACCAAGAAGTTATCTTATTATTGTTAATTGAAGAAAAGAGTGGGGTTTTAAACTTTGTAATAAGAATATAAGAATACATTTATTAATAATAATTAACCATTAAATATTTTACTGGTTAGGGAGTAACATTGAAATACAAAAGTATTGGCACACATTTTTCCTGTTAGTAGTTTTTCTCAAACATTAAGGGTGTTTTCCACCAGGTATTAAATTAAAATTGAAGGTATGGTGTGGGGTGAGGAGGTACTTGAATAAAACTTGGTGGTTGTTTGTATTTTTTCAATAACAGCTTTAGGAATCAAATTATAGATGCATGTATAATAGTTCAACAATTTAGTTTATATATATATATATATATATATATATATATATATATATATATATATATATATATATATATATATATATATGACTCAATATTGTTCATGAATTTGTGGTTTACCAAAGAGCACAACACTCTTAATTTTATAACAGTCCTTAATTACTATATGCTATATACTCTGTTAAATGAATTTTCCAAAGTTGTTTTAAATTTTAAAAAGAGCAAAATTATTCTTCATCACTGAAAACAATTATTTATGATTTGTCCTTTAAAAAAATCTAATAAAAGTAAAGCCATTTTTCAAAATTAATATTAGGTTCAGGATTTTACATGTTTTATACCACTTAATGCCAATCTTTAACTAGAGAACCTTTCAACAAGGTCAGCATGTTTGCAACAGTCCAAAGCTGGTTGATCATATGTACCAACCATACTTAAAGGAATGATATTATCAAAGAGATGATATTCTTTTACTCTGCGAATATGTCTCTCAATGTGAATTCTTAATTTAGAAATAGTTTGAGTTTCTTCCACTTCCTGTCTGCTAAACTGACCGTGGCTCATAACGAACGGTGGAGTGTTTACAGTTATACCTGTACCATCTAAAACTTTGTTAAGCACAAAACCTTTGTCTGCCATTATACTCTCCCCACTCTCTAGTAGTTCAATTAAACCACACAGTTTAGTGATTTCTACATCTGACATAGAACCAGTGTATAAACTGGAAACAAAAGTTAAAGCACCATGAGGTGAAATACCAACAAGTCCTTTCCATGTATGGGAACTTTTATAAGAAGAGTAACATTTTGAGCCAAGTGCAAGGGATGAGGGTCTCTCTGTTTTAATCTCAGTACAGTCAATGACAACTCTAGTACTTGGATACAAGATTTTAAAAACAGCTGGCATTTTAGCTTCAATGTTATCCTTACTTGGCCATATATTAAAACTACCTAAAACAAAATATAAAAAATTAGTCCAAGTTATAATCTTGCGACTAACTGTAGAAATATGACAGTTGAATCGGACCGCCAAATCTTGAGTTAGGAGCCCACACTTTAGTCTACATAAAACATAAAAAGTTCATCAATGAGTAACATATTTCTTTGTCTTCCAACAGTAACATTGACAGTATCTACAGATTTATAGTAATAACTTATCATAGAATTAGCAGCAGGTTTAATGAAATTAAAGAATGTAGTGAACATGGACATAGATACAAATCCAGTATAAAATAAAATCATAGAGTCATCTTTTGAAAATCTGGAAATTCCAAATCTTTCTATCTTTCCTGTAGACGCTGTATTTCTTCCTCTTTGTCCTGTAATATCTTCTCAAGTTCTTGTTCTCTGGGTGAAGAAATTTCATCAAATACACTGGAAAACAATTGACATGCATGTACATAAAAGTATCATGTATATAAGTATAATATGTACGGTAATGTATGCTAAGCAACAGTGTTATTGTCATAAATGTTGAAATTAATTGGTGAGATAAAATTTAATTAAAATGTTTATTTTCTGGCATGCCTTTTATTTAAATGAGTATTGTATTAATTAATGGTGTATGTTATAAGAAACACAATATATAATACAACATGGATATATTCAACAACCACTGCATTTGCATAGGAAACCTGGGTGTCTACAAAAATTTCTGAAGGTGACACATCAAGTCTCCCATACTTTATATGAATAATTGGAAATAAAAAAAGAGAAAAAAAAATCTAACATATTTGATAACTTTCTTAAGATGATATGGGAAAGTACTATATATATATACATACTATACCTTGATTCTATTTGATGACTCCAACTGACCAGCAGCTGTAAAACAACAGATTTTTTTTTATTCCATACCTCAGTACTATGCCGATCCAGCATCTTTCTGTCCAGCAGCAGTACATGATGTAAATTAATTCATTCAAAATAATTAATTACAATTGCAAACTGATTATAAAGAAGCAGTTTGACAACTGAATAACCATCTTGAGAATGATTTATGGTCGTGTTTACTTTCAGCTCATCATACATATAATAATTTATCACAGAAGTCTGATAAACAAAAAAGACAGACAATTTTAATCCTTCAATAAATCATTAATGAAATTGACATTTTATATTGTGATACATAATTTTTAGTACATCTTAAATGTATTTGAGAGCAAACTTTAAATATAAAAGAAATGAATATCTGATCTGAAGATATTTCTAAAGGTGTATATGAATTGAAGGAGGTGTAGGATACACATCATTGAGACAGCAACCCAAAATTAGAAATACACAAAAGACAAGTGTCTACACAGTATGTCAAGCTCTAAATTTGCCCATGACAAGCTATAGGTTTATTTTTTATTCCAAATATTTTCAGAATGTTGTTCTCTCCGTCATTGTCATCCAATCTTGGATCTAATATCATCTGATTGGGTACTCAGTCGTCTAATCATTCCCTGTATTTATTCTTTTATTTGATGTGCATGTTTTCATAATGGTTTATCTCTCTGTCAACTGTTTGGACCAAGAAAAGACTGACTGTTTAAATAAAAACATAATGAACATGCATGGCAAAGGTAATTTTAGAAAAGCCCTTAACCAACACCTTAATTTATAAAATTTGATTAGAAAAAAAGGATTACCTGATTTGTTATGCGATCATAAACAATTAGGTGATATTAAACAATTATCGACTTTTGATGGGATTGATACTACTACATGTAAAAGATTATGGAAAGTTTTCAAAATGAGTCGTGTCATATGAAAAATTAACCCACAAATAATCAAAGCAAAATTTGCGAAAAAATGATTTATCTACCCCAGATATACGATATTCACTAAGGACAACACCATACCTCTGGGGCTGATAAAATATCAACAGAGATATATTAATTTTACAATACAAAATACCATATAAAAGAATTGACAATGATTGACATGTCTATGCATAAAAATTTGCATGTATAATGTTGTCAATTGTGATGTTAAGGGCATACGATACAGTTACAGGGGAGGTAATGACGTTGCTAACGTAAATTGTTATTTTCGCGACGTCAAACTGTGACTTATCGGGAAAAGATGCAGTTTTCGACTGATTTTTATCATTCAAACTGATTTTACTTGAAAACGAGTTCATGGACCCCTCTTTTTTAAAATGACATTTGGTTTGATTACGTAGGAAGATTATGTGTATCAATTTTCATGAAAAAGTCAATAGTGCAATTTTTTTTTAATCTGATAAATATACAGCAAAAAATTATGTTTTTTTCTACATTCATGAACATTTGATAAATATGAGTTATTTGTAAAAATAAAATGTACAAATTTATAGAACATTTATATAAATCAGAAATTACAAATAATTTAACAAAAAACAGCTTGTGTTTATCTTTTAAAACAAAAAAGTTATGTATTTCTGTCGAAAGGAAGAATACATCCACAAATCCGAATTTTGAGGAAATATCTGAAATTTCAACCTCAATTTACTCAAAAAGTAGCACATGACGGTATATTTTTTATTACATATTTGATTTAATCAGGTAAAAAATAGCCTATATGCAAATTTTCATCAAAATTTCATTATGGTATCAAAACTGTATCGTATGCCCTTAACGGTTGTTATGTAGTTGCAATAAATCTAGGCAATAAATTAAAAATCTGACCAGCAGATATATTTGTGTCTTCATCATCATGATCATAAAATATTTTACAGAAATTATACATACATTGTATCATTCATTATATGTACAGTCTATTAATTACCATAAGCTTAGATCTGCATCTTAAAACTCTGGACCTGGTTCACAACCTAGATCTGCCACGTCAATCATCCCCAGGTTAATTTTCAGTATCAGATTTTGGTCTTGGCCTTTTCTGTGGAACTGGGTGTTTGAAGAGTTAATTCCCTCCTTGGTGTTATCTGGTTGAACCAGTCAAAGATTGAGGGAACACTGTCTGGTTTAAGAGTCTTCCTGACAGGAGTCCACTTATAGTCAGTTGATTTTGATTCAAGCATACTTCTGTCTGATCACTGATCTGAAATTGAACAGTTTTATTAAAATAAAAGGGGGATTTCCCAGTTTTCGGACAATAACTCAAAAATGCTTTGAGTAGTTTTTGTGAAACTTCGGTGAATTGTTTATATCTATTGATGTAAGCTCCCTTTCGATTTTTCATAAGTTTTAGGTTTTAGGTTTCCGAGTTATGGGATTTTATTCATAAAAAGGGGGGATTTTCCAGTTTGCGGATAATAATTCAAAAGTGCTTTGAACAGTTTTCATTAAACTTTGGTGACTGTTTTATATCTATGAACATGATGAAAATAACCTCCCTGTGATATTCTGAATCTAAGCATATAATTAATTTTTTGATTTTGGGGACAGTTTTCAAGTTGGTTGAAATTGGGGTCCAAAATTAAACTTTGTTTGATTTTAACAAAAATTGAATTTATGGGGTTCTTTGATATGCTGAATTTAATTGTGTATTTAAATTTTGGATTTTGAGTCCTGTTATCAAAAATTGATTCACATTGAGGTCCAAAGTATCCAAATTAAACTTTGTTGGATTTCTTTTAAAATTGAAGTCTTGGGGGTTCTTTGATATGCTGATTCCAACCATATTATTCGAATTTGGATATTGGACCATAATTGGTCATGTTAGTAAATGTCCAATTTTAAATTATTTAAGTACTTAGACCACATTCATTCTGTGTTAGAAACTATGCTCTATCAAATATTTAATCAGAATCTAAATTTAGAAATGTATTGCGCAATTAATCGAAATTTTAAGTTGAGTCATAGATAAAAATAGATACAGCATCATATATAATTTAGATATATAGTTTGAAATTGACTGTTCATAATTAGATATTTTGAATAGTGTTTAACATCTTTATAACCTAATCATTGATCATAGAAATTAAATATGAAAAAGAGTGAAGGAAAGTTTATAATGAAATTCCCCTACACGTAACAAAAAGAAACTGAAAATGTAATTTTTCTTCCTATTAAACTACACACAATTTGTTTAATAGATTTTTCAATTAACTAAATATTCACATTTGTTCATATGGATTAGTACAATGTTTTTAATACTTAATTTATTTATGCAATAATTTCATCTAGTAACAAGATAACAAAACATGTGGTATTTATAACAAATTTATTATTTGATTGACAGGTTTATTTGAAAATTTTGTGTTTCCTAAGTGTTGTTGATGATAAGCTCTGTAGCACTATAAATATAGTTTGAAATTTACTGTTCATTAATAGACATTTTGAAGATAATCACAGATAAGTTTTATAGATTTTTTTAAAGACATTGTATCAATGATAAATGATATTTTGGAAATTATTTTTTTCTTTTTATGCCCCTGCCATAACGGAGGGGGCATTAAGTTTTACCCTTGTCCGTCCGTCCAAAAAATGGATTCCGTTCTCTAACTTTAGTTTGCCTCAACCAAATGTTACAAAACTTATACACAATGCTTATTACCACAAAACACAGACCAAGTTTGAATTTTGGTGGAGTCACTTATACCGTTCTAGAGTTATGCCCCTTTACAAATGGAAAAATTGCTGAATTTTTCGTTTCCATTCTCCACCTATAGTTTGCCTCAACAAAATGTTATGAATCTTATACAAAATGCTTATTACTACAAAACACAGATCAAGTTTGAATTTTGGTGGCGTCACTTTTACCGTTCTAGAGTTATGCCCCTTTACAAATGGAATTATTGCTGAATTTTTCGTTTCCGTTCTCTAACTTAAGTTTGCCTCAACCAAATGTTATGAAACTTATACACAATGCTTATTACCGCAAAACGCTGATCAAGTACAAATTTGAGTAGCGTCACTGCTACGGTTCTTGAGTTATGTCCCTTTATAACGTTATATGCAAGTGTTTTTTTTTTTTTTTTTTGGTTTCATGAAGTTTAGACGATAAGGTACAAGGATTCATTCTATTTTTATGCATTTTAATTCATTTTATTTCGCTTCAGGGGGACTCCATCAGAGATATTTCAGGGCAAAGAATATTAATCACCTTTCTTTATTGAATGCTTGAATGTTATATCTGAAATGAGTGGAAATTCGTTGTGAAATCATATACAAGTCCAATTTGAGTTAATACATTGTCAACAATAATGAAAACTATGTTGTTTGAGACAAGGATAGAATGTTTTTTTTATAAAACAATTGGGCAAGTGTAACACTACTGTAGCAGTCCAGTGTTCAAGAGCAAGACGTTTTGAATAGGACTAGTCATAGATCTGTAGAAAATTCAAGGAAATATAAGCACCCTTTAATAGAATATGAACCAGAAGTGTTTTAAATTGTGATGGATGAACAAAAGAAGTCACAAAAAAATTGCATTGGTATGGAATAGTGAAGATTTGATAGAGAATTAATTTCATCATTGATCATATATTCACAGTTTATGCAGGAAATATGAATATGCGTACATTAAAAGTTTTTCATTTGTATTTCAGATGAAGTATGGCCTGTAATAAAATATATATAAAAAAGCAAACCTTAATGATTTTTTAGCTCACCTGGCACAGAGGGCCAAGTGAGCTTTTCTCATTACTTTGCGTCCATCATCCTTCATCTTTAACTTTTAAAAAATCTTCTCTGAAACCACTGGACCAAATTTAACCAAACTTGGCCACAATCATCATTCGGTTATCTAGTATCTAGTTTAGTTGTCCTATTGTATCGAAACTGTGAAAAATCTTCTTATAGGAGTTAGTGCCTTTTAATGATGAATTTTACCAATTTTTTTTTCATTTTGAAGATTATCTTTAAAATTATATTTGAAAAAAAGAAACTTCTATTATAGAAAAAATTATCTGCAAGAAAAGATCTACTAAAAAGTCAAACAACTCCTTTTTAGAGTGATTGCCCTTCAATGACGATTTTTATCAATTTTTTGCGTTTTTGTCTAATATCTAAAAAACGATAATAGATAGATAGAAACTTAAATAAGCTAGAATGATCAGCAGGACAAGATATACAAAAACTTCTGCATTTAAAAATGGTCTGATGACCCTTTATTGGAGTTAATGCCCTTTAATGACGATTTTTACCAATTTTTTGCCTATTTGCCTATTCTGAAAAACTTGAATAGATGGTTAGAAACTTACATAAGCAAAAGTGATCAGTAAGACTAGATCTACTAAATATTCTACTGGCTGAAATCGTCAATTCACTCCTTCTTAGAGATCTACAAATTAGTTGAATTTTGTCGAAATTGTTTGTGGGCTCTTTATAGGATTTTTTACATTCAATTCAGTTTTTTAACTCTCTTTTGTGTTTTGGACGAGAATCAAAGAAGATAGAGCGAAATTAAACTGAAAAAAATTATCAACGAAAAAGATATTTTTCCCATTTCCATTCTCAATTTTATTTTGTCATAAACTCTATTCTAGTCTACAATGTTGGAGAGTGTCCATTGTTTCTTACGCACATAGACCTAGGTGAGTGACACTGGCTCTTTAGAGCCTCTTGTTTGTGTTTTGGGCAAACACTAAAGAAGATAGTGAGAAACTGTAAATAGAATAAAATGATCATCAAAACCAGATCAACAAACAAAAATGTGGTCATGAATTCTATTTTAGTCCACAATGATGGGGAGTGTTCATTGTTGAAGATGCACATATACTTAGGTGAGAGGCACATGTTCTTTAGAGCCTCTAGTTGTAATTTGTTAAAACTGCCTTCTCCAATTCTGTAAAACTGTGAAGATATCAGGAGATTATGATTTCTTTTGGTAAGCCAATCATCAACTGCACTCAAAACTGTGGTCACCCCGTGGTAATCTGTTGTAGAATTGGCTAATCAATTAGAAGTATTATAATATTTCCATAGGACATGTGAAGATCCCCTTGCACTTTTTTAAAAGAAAGAAAGAAGAAAGAACTATGTTTAACCCCGCCTCATTCTGAATGTCCCTGTCCCAAGTCAGAAGCCTGTAATTCAGTGGTTGTCGTTTGTTGCTGTATATCATATTTTTTTTTTTATTCATTGTTTTGTACATAAATCAGGCCATTTATAGCTGACTATGCGGTATAGGTTTTGCTCTTTGTTGAAGGTCATACGGTGAGCTATAATTGTTAACTTCTATGTCATTTGGTCTCTGGTGTAGAGTTGTCTCATTGCGGGCAATCATACCACATCTTCTTATTTTAATATGGTACATATGAGATTTATTGCCGCGATATTACAGCCCGATCTGATTAAAATCACCTCTTAGATTCCATCCGCTCGCTGTCGTTAGAGAAAAAAAAACAAAACTTATGTTAAGCTGATTTCAGTCATATAGTTTCTCCAAGAGGTAGAAACTGAATGAACCTAATGACTGTTATAATAATGCATGATAAAAATTAAGAGTTCTCAATTAGTATCGCTATATCAATTGTCACACGACACCTTAGCTACAACCATTTAACTTCAAGAGGCAGGATTATGGTTTTTGTCGAGCCTGCGACTTCTGTCGCAGAAAGCTCGACTTAGGGATAGTGATCCGGCAGCGGCAGCGGTTGCGGCAGCAGTGGCAGCGTTAACTTACTACTTAAAAGCTTTATATTTTAGAAGGTTAAGTTTTCTTGGGTCAAGTCCATATATCAGATACAATAAGCAATAGGTCTACTATATTTGGTGTATGGGATGATTGTAAGGTGTACATGTCCAACTGGCAGGTGTCATCTGACCTTGACCTTATTTTCATGGTTCAGTGGTTAAAGTTAAGTTTTTGTGTTTTGGTCTTTTTTTCTAATACAATATGCCATAGGTCAACAATATTTGGTGTATGAAAATATTTTACGATGTACGTGTCAGTCTGGCAGGTTTTATTTGACCTTGATCTCATTTTCATGGTTCATTGCTCAGTGTTACGTTTTTGTGTTTTGGTCTGTTTTTCTTAAACTGTAAGCAATAGGTCAACTATAGTTGGTGTGTGGAATGATTGTAATGTGTATATGTCTGTCTGGCAGGTATCATCTGACCTTGACCTCATTTTCATAGTTCATTAGTCAATGTAAAGTTTTCCAGGTTTAGTTTGTTTCTTAGAAACTATAAGCAATAAGTCAACTATATTTGGTGTATAGACTGATTGTAAGGTGTACATGTATTTCAGGTTTGGTTTATCTGACCTTGATCTCATTTTTTGAATCATATTAATTTTATATGATACTTGTAGTAAAGCTTTATATTTAGGACTATCAACATAAAATTAATGGTCAGTAAAGTAGGCGAGACATTTCAGCGTGTGCACTCTTGTTTATAAATTGTTAAGAAACTAAGGTTTCAACTCCCTCAGGCAAAGTTTGTCTGAGATGGATTTTGCTATTATTTTTAAGTCCTTTTTGGTCGTAGCTCTTCAACATTTTTCGGTTCTCATATATACATCCTTGTATTTCAAATATTTGGCTTTAAGCGTTTCTAATAAAGGTAAATCCAGAAATGTTTTTTTAGAAGAATGAAATTCATAAGGCGAGACATAGGTATTGCTTTTCCGGCGTCAACAATTGTTAAGTTTTCTGCTCAAGTAAGTTTGATAAGAACTTCTTGTGATGGATCTATGATATTTTGTATGAAGTTGCATTACTAACATATCAGTTTAACGACTATTTTCAGGTCCTTCCCCCTAGGTCATGGTCGAGGGGCTTTGAATTTTAACTTATCAGACATTGATTAAAAAAGTTATACAACACAAGGTACTCAAACATCAAGAGACATTAATAACGTTTTTCTCCAAATGGTAGCCAACCTTAACATACAACCTTTGATGTACTGTTTACATCTCATCCAGGCCAAATCAATAGACGTAAAACCATACCACCTCTTGGGAACAGTAACCATGATATAGTTCTTGACTTTACACACGGCTTACAAAAACCTATTTAGCAAACGAGAAAAATTTATCAAAGGAAAAAAGCCAACATTACCATGATAAATCAACACCTTAAAGAAACACACGACAGAATTT
Source organism: Mytilus californianus (assembly GCF_021869535.1). NCBI lineage: Eukaryota > Metazoa > Mollusca > Bivalvia > Mytilida > Mytilidae > Mytilus > Mytilus californianus. The sequence goes on along the minus strand of NW_026262690.1, from coordinate 114,270,527 downwards.
GACGATGCCATTAGCCTTTGGACCAACATAAAAGGCTTGACTTTAGATGCCATAAACCAACACGTACCAACCAGGGCCCGTATGCATAAAACATCTTAACTTAAGTGTTCCTTAAACTTAGATTTCACTAAGAATTTCCTTAGTTAAGTAAAAATCTTAAGTCGTATGTATAACAATACTTAAGTCTTCACTTAACTAAGGAATACTTAAATCGGAACCTTTCTCTAATCACCGTATGATATATGTTAGCTCATCGCATGTACTCATCCGTGTAAAAGTTTGTTTTGATTATTTACATTGATTGAACAATACATAATTGTTTAAAGAACTGATGTTAAATTGATGTTGGTGTGTAAAACAATCAACAAATACGTAACCAACTAAAATAATCAAACAAATTGGAGCATAAGAGAAAAGGTTATTTCGGTGGGCGAGCGTGGGGAAGATAAACATATTTATAATGCAAAACTTCCCCCTACTGCAGGAACATATATATTGACGGGACTTGACACTACCTAATTGTAGCCAATGTTATCGTCGTGTCATAGGCACTAAAGATTCGATACGGAAACGGACATGTGTTAAAAACGTACTCACTATTATTCTAATAATTTCTGAAAATATCAATAAAATGTCATTCAAACTAGTTTTAAAGTGATGCCAGTGTATCAAACTTGTATTCTGTTACTTCAAATTTGTTATAATAGTTAGATATACTGTTCCCAGCCTACTGTTACTAAAGGAGAGACGAAAGGGTGTTGGAAGGAATTGATTGACTTATCGATGTTTGCTTAAAGTCCAGTGGTAAATATTTCATGGATGTTCAAGCCGAGAACAAATTAACAATAGATAAAAAATAAGTGGATCTTGTAATAGACGCTTTCCGGGATGAAAAGAAAATTTGGACTACCACTGGAAAATGAAGGTATATTGGATATTGGTACATTCCGTACAGCCAAACGAACGTCCAGTTTTGGCAAGAGTTTCACTGTTGGTCGGAAATAGACCAAATACCGTTCTTCTGGTCGCCACTCACCCTTAGGGATGAAAAAAAATAACAAATATATAACAATATAATAAGTAGAAAAAAATCCATCAGAAGAAATTCTTAAGAGATACAAAAGAAATGGGACAACTTATAGATGGCGTGATAAATGTAAATTATCAAAAGATTCCGAGTTATCCACTTGCAATTTATTCTTTTTAGCAGACAAAACTCCAATCACCCGAGGAATCGCTGAATGGAAACTCAACATTATCTTGTAGCAAATCATCCAGTCTAATAATGGTATATGCTAGTAAAATCTTAATTAAAAAATAAATCCACGTCATCATATTTATAAAACAGATTTGTTCCATCTCTGAGCCACCTACCATTCATCTTTCATGGGTGATGCTGGATGGAATTGCATTATGTTTATTTTCTAGATACAACAATATATTTTTTAACTCTAACAATACATGATAAAGTTTTTTTTAATTTCGATTTAAAATAAACTTTTTTACCACTCCCTTTTACAACAATAAAACTCATTAGTAGATTCATATGTATACTGTAAGGTATTATCAACATTTCCGAATATTTCCGTCTATGCAAATTTGCAATATTTTTGTTAACAGCAATATATCACTAAATATATAAGGACATACAAAAAAATATTGAATACGGGTAAAGTATCATGAATATATCATATATATATATATAGACTTCGAATTCCAGGGAGTAAGTCTTAAAACGTTTTGATTTTGTCCCAGTTAGTGAAACAAATTCAGGGGAAATTTGCCTAATATACTTAGAAAAAAAACCCCAATATAATTGAAAATTAAACTCATGTTCCCCCTCCTCCCCAAGAAAACAGGATTTTGCATGCCTATAGATCATCGCTTTCTTCCTTCATCAGTTTTGTACTAACAGTTACAGTCAATACCAGGCGGTGTATTTCATAATACTTGTGTAAGCAGACACGAACAAATCAAAAGAAATATAATTGCATGAATTCCATGCGTGTAAAAACTGTGAGTACTATTCGGAATACACACTAACGAGATTGGGAAATAAGGGTAGAATGAAATTATAAACTACCCTCTGTTATCTTTTGATTTTGTTGATTATAGGTGATTTTACGAAAATTACAATGATCGATAATATTTAGCAATAAACAAACGAAATATTACTGAATATAATTATTATTCAATTAAATGGGAGCTAATCTATCCATGTTATGCGAAAAACGCATACATTCGACTGATTTTATATATTATAGAAAAGTTAAGGTAGCTCTATAGGTACCTTATACTTAAGTATAATCCTAGACGTTTTCTTAGTTTAAGGGGTTTTATGCATACCACTTAAGTTTTGTGGGCGTGGCTTAAGGTTCATGTGGACCCTTTGGCTAAAATGGCTGCATTTTCACCTCAAAATTTACTCTGAGTACAGACAAACCTGCGCATCTGGAAAAGTTTTAAGGCATAGCATGCCCTAGATAAATAAACTTCTAATGCATTGTATGTTTTAGAAAATTTAAAACTTAACTGGATTTAGCAGTGCACTTTTTTTTCGTCCCTGCAGAAGATGATAAAATTAACAAACAGTTGAGTTTCACTTGATATGGTCCACTCAGGTACACAGTTTAAATCACCAATTATTGTCAGGTATCTATTGTCCATCTATTATCCATGTCAATCAAAACAGTTCACTTCAATTTTTACCTGTGGGGAAGTTCTCAAACCTCTTTCTCAACTTAGTTTATTTTGGCACCTTCTGGAGGAATGAAAAAAAGTGCACTGCAAAATCCGGTTAAGTTTTTAATTTTCTAAAACATAAAATATATTTGAATTTTATTTATCTAGTGCATGCTATGCCTTAAAACTTTTCCAGATGCACAGGTTTGTCTGTACTAGAGTAAATTTTGAGGTGAAAATGCAGCCATTTTAGACGAAGGGTCCACATGAACCTTAAACCAACTAAGATTTTACTAAGGAAATACTTAGTTTAAGATTTTTTATGCATACCACTTAGGTAAAAAGGGCGGAGTTTCCTTAACTTAAGTGTTTACTGAGGAAAATCTTAACTTAAGTAGCTTTATGCATACGGGCCCAGGAACACATTAACAAAACATTCTCATCCATGGATGAACTTAGATCTTAGACGACTAAGTAATAAAAGAACAGAGTTCCAATGTCCTTCGCGTTGCACATATTTTATCTATCCAGTTGCAATAAGTCAAAAAAAAAAAACACTTATTTTTTTGTTCTTTAAAACAATTTATAAATAAAAAGCGTGCGCGGGGACAAAAAAGTTTTTTTTATTGTATACTAAATATTTCAAACAGACCTTCAAGGGCATTACTTATAGTATACTATAAGTTTTATAAAAAAAAATGTACCCGTGAGAGCGCTAATTTTCCATAAATTTAATATTTCCAAGGGTCTCTTTTAAAAAAAGTCGATCGTCCACCATTATAGAACTGTCCGAGATATTGCTGATATTAACCTATAGTATGGTCCAAATAATCCTTCAACTTTTGTCTAAGGCCGAAACACGAACAGATATGCCAGTAACAAAAAGTACATGCAGCAGGAGAATTTAATTTCAGCTTTAAAGTGGGACCAAGTTCAGAATTTTATAATACATAATTATTTTAAAGTTTTTAGAAATATTCAGTCTTCAGCTGCCGACTTCCTAATTTGAACAAGAATTAGAGAAAAAGTCGAAACGGGCTATTCCTTCTAGAAAAGTGCATCCAGGAAAACTTACTTTCTACTTTGAAATGACACCAAAATCTAAGTTCTATAATTTTATAGTTTTTAGAAATATTCAGAGCTCTCTGTAACATCCATGGCAAAAAAAAAAAAAAAAAAAAAAAAAAAAAAAAAACAGAATGGACTATTTCCTTGAAAACCGGCGCAAGCAATATATCAGAATTTCAGCTTTAGAACGAGACCAAGCGGTCATAATTCTATATTGCACAGTTTTGAAGTTTTTAGCCGGACACAATTTAGAACATGGTGAAAAATGTTTCACCAGTGAAAAAGTTCATGTATGTTAACTTTTAACTATGAACTTAGTTTTTATGTGTGTTGAAGAAAATTAAGTGTAATTTGTATATAAGCACAATTAAATGTTTATATGTCTATTCTGGGATTAATTACACCCAGGTTTATTTCACTAACAATGACTATCCGAGATAATTGTAATGTAAATTAATTGAATATAGTTAATGTAATGATTTGTATAGGTTATTAATAGTGAAAATTATGTCTATAATTCGTTACATGCTGAGAAATTATCAAAGAAATTTAACGGACGGTTAGTATTCTGTCAAGATTTTGTTTTATAGAAGAAGTAAAACTTCCCGAAATTTGAAGTCCAAAACCACAGTGCTTTCATGCTGTGGTAATTGAACTTGCTATAAAAACTCTCATTATGTGGAAATTTCGTTGAGAACTTATCGCATGAAGAAAACTTCCATGTGTACTTGTATATTCCTAGCAACTCTGTAATTGTAAGAAATATCCCGCCATAAAGTCAAAAACGTCGTCTGAAAATTAAAAAAAAAAAAAAAAAACAATGTAAGGAGTCGGCCGGACTGGAACCCCTGATCCTTGTAACAGTTTACATTTGTTGCCCCCTTTTTCAAAACCGATGGGGTCAGGACCTCATCTTCATTTTGTCAATAATAATACTGTGTTAAAATATGAAAGAATCGGTCAAAGGAAACTTAAATTAGAGCCTGGGAACTAAATGTTAACAGACGGCGACAGACCCATAACATAATACGACCACACTTATAATATTACGAGTAAACTGATATATCATAATCTTATCTTACCTTTAAAACCTTTATATATAAAACTTACCCCCTTTTGACCCCTTAAGTAGGTCAAGGTGACATTTTTTTAATGTACTTTTGATTACGAGTAATTTGATATATTATAGCCTTACATTATCTTAAAATTTAAAGTCAACCCCCCATTTCACCCATCAAGTAGGTCATAGTGACCTTTCGATCTATATTTCACATTTACTTAATGTTCTTTTCATTTGAGTAATTTTATATATTTCAACCCTACCTTACCTTAAAATTTTAAATTAACCCCCTTTTGACCCCTTATGTAGGTCATAGTGACCTTTCGATCTATATTTCACATTTACTTAATGTTCTTTTCATTTGAGTATTTTGATATATTACAACCCTACCGTACCTTAAAATTTAAAATTTACCCCCTATTTGACCCCTAAAATAGGTCCTGGTGACCTACATTTCTATCAATCAAATTCTTATCCCCAAATGCTCCTTAAACCAAATATTACTTTCGTACTATATAAGGTTACAGAATAAATGCACATTAAAGATGACACAGACATACAATGCCCACAAGGGGCCTCTTGTTTCAAAAACCTTTTAAGCGACAAACTCCATTTACGAACCTGACTTTTATTTTGATTTAAGTATCAATGTGTTAAAATTTTGTGAAGATCAGTTCAGATAAACAAAAGTTAATGAACAGAAACGGAACTGTCTACATCCACAAAATGTTTGCTATGGACGGACAACAGACGCAAAGTGATTGCAATAGCTCACCCTGATTTTCAGTTAGGTGAGCTAACAAATGATGTAAAACTTCGGAGTTCCCAAAATATATATACATACTAATACATAAAAAAAATATTAAGCTATAAATTTGTTTATTCTTACTTTTTAATCAATGACATCTGGTGCATCAAAATAATCAAGTATTGCTACAAAATCCTCTGCCACTAAGGATCAAATATAGTGAGATCAAGTAGTGATGTATAAAGTTACAAGATACACCACTTAATAATAAAAAAAAAACATGGTGAGAGAGAACAATATTTCAAGACAAAGCTGAAGTAATTTCGACAGTTACAAAGAGCAATAACTCTTGCAAAATTTGTCAAATCGAAATAATGGTCTGCTTATAACACTCAAAAGATAAAAAAAATATGCCCTGCAAACATCTTTAAGGTACATCTGGAATTAATCAAATTTAGATTTGTTTGTAATTGAAAACAAGAGTGCACACGCTGAAATGTCTCGCCTGCTTTACTACACTGTAACCATTATTCGTTTTATGTTGATAGTCCTAAAGATAAAGTTTTACTACAAGTATCACATAAACTTAAAATTATCAATGGTCAATGAAAATGAGATTAAGGTTATATAAACCAAGCCAGACAGACATGTACACCTTACAATCATTCCATGCATAAGTATGGTTGACCTTATTGCTTATAGTATCTAAGAAGCAGACTGAAACAGGAAAACTTAACACTGACCAATGAACCATGAAAATGAGGTCAAGGCCAGATAAACCCTGCCAGACAGACATGTACACCTTACAATCATTCCATACACCAAACATAGTTGACCTATTGCTAATAGTATACAAGAAAAAGGCCAAACCATGAAAACTTAACATTGACCAATGAACCATGAAAATGAGGTCAAGGACAAATGACACCTGCCAGACAGACATGTACAACTTACAATCATTCCATACACCAAATATAGTTGACCTATGGCTTATAGTATCAGAAAAACAGACCAAAACACAAAAACTTAACATTGACCAATGCACCATGAAAATGAGGTCAAGGACAAATGACACCTGCCAGACAGACATGTATAACTTACAATCATTCCATACACCAAATATAGTTGACCTATTGCTTATAGTATTAGAAAAACAGACCAAAACACAAAAACTTAACATTGACCAATGCACCATGAAAATAAGTTCAAGGACAAATGACACCTGCCAGACAGACTCCGTGTTGAAGACCGTACTGTGACCTATAATGGTTTACTTTTATAAATTTTGACTTGGATGGAGAGTTGTCTCATTGGCACTCATACCACATCTTCTTATATCTATGTACACCTTACAATCATTCCATACACCAAATATAGTTGACCTATGGATATAGTATTAGAAAAACAGAACAAAACACAAAAACTTATAATAACATTGACCAATGAACCATGAAAATTAGGTCAAGGACAAAAGACACCTGCAGACAGACATGTCAGGAATCTGATGTTCAGTAGTTGTCGTTTGTTGATGTGGTTCATAAGTGTTTCTCGTTTCTCGTTTTTTATATAGATTAGACCGTTGGTTTTCCCGTTTGAATGGTTTTACACTAGTAATTTTTTGGGGCCCTTTATAGCTTACTGTTCGGTTTGAGCCAAGGCTCCGTGTTGAAGACCGTACTGTGACCTATAATGGTTTACTTTTATAAATTTTGACTTGGATGGAGAGTTGTCTCATTGGCACTCATACCACATCTTCTTATATCTATGTACACCCTACAATCATTCCATACACCAAATATAGTTGACCTATTGCTTATAGTATAGGAAAAACAGACCAAAACACAAAAACTTAACATTGACCAATGAACCATGAAAATGAGGTCAAGGTCAGATGAAACTTGACAGACTGACATGTACCCCTTACAATCATTCCATACACCAAATATAGTTGACATTTGGCTTATAGTATTAGAAAAACAGACCAAATCACAAAAACTTAACATTGACCAATGAACCATGAAAATGATGTCAAGGACAATTGACACCTGCCAGACAGACATGTACACCTTACAATCATTCCATACACCAAATATAGTTGACCTATTGCTTATAGTATTAGAAAAACAGACCAAAACACAAAAACTTAACATTGACCAATGAACCGTGAAAATGAAGTCAAGGTCAGATGAAACCTGCTTGACTGACATGTACCCCTTACAATCATTCCATACACCACATATAGCTGACCTACTCTTATAGTATCTGAGAAACGGACCTAATCACGTAACTTTAACCTTAATCACTGATCCATGAAATGAGGTCGAGGTCAGGTGAACCCTGTCTGACGGACATGTGGACGTTGCAAGGAAGCCATTTATCAATTATAGTTATCCTATTACTCACAATATGTGAGAAAATTCACATAACAAAAAACTATAATTTTTTTTCAAGCAGTCGCTGAACCATATATTATAATATTTGTATCTATTTCTTTGATTCCATAGTTATATCTAATTTTGGTATATTGAGGACATTTGAGCAAGAAATGTATCTCATTTTCAACCTGTCCTGTGCAAACCTCAGTTAAATTTCTATAATAAGGCTGTTTATGTTTGTAAAATAATGACGTCCACATAGTTTAAATGTTTTAGATGTTTTAATGAAAAGTAAGTAAAATTTAACATTTTGCAGCACCTCCATTCTTGTCCAATTGTCATGGAAAAGAGAACTAAAGGGGTAACAAAGGACCGAAATAAAAAGTAGGCTTGTAACCGAGATAACAGAGAGCTAAAAACAATTATTACAATCTTAAAATCTTAAAATGTGGATGTGGTAAATGCAATATTCAATTTGTAGTTGTCGGCTTTTGTCCCTTTAGTTTAATTTTTTCCGTTCTTTAATTTCATTACTTTTCTTGTAATTATATAGCTTCTTTTTGCTTTATAGTTAACGGGGTTATACAGTCCAGGTTTAAGAACTTTCAAATGGAATCTAAAGCACAATTGTTCAATTTCCTAGCGAAATAAGCACTAAATTATACTTGATATGTGAAATTTGAGCGACAGCCATAACATTTTTGTCTTTGCGTTGTTCATTAACAATGATTGACATATTTTTTTACTACAAAATTCGCGCGGGTCACACTGGCGAATTAATGATAAAAACGGACAAAATATGTTGGGGCAGTTAACATTTAAACTTATTTGATATAACAGTGTAGTTTTTAATGTTCCATTTGCTAGTTATTTGAATAGAAAAAATAGTAAGACAGCACAAAATCCACAGAAAATGTCTCGATCCATAGAAAATATCTCCTGTCGTATTCTTATTTTCTTGTTCTTTCCTTTTTTAGAATACTAGTACTCATTTACGTCCGAAACAAGGGCTGTGACCTACCAATTTCTATACATCATCACATCGAGAGCTAGGTCTTCTATGTTTTGGGATAAATAGTTCTTTATCGTTAGTAAAACGTTAAAATAAGTCGTTATATTCCGCTGACAACGATCACTTATCGGAAAGTCCATACATGTATATAATTCGAGTTACGTTCAAAACAAATATTTTCTTCTGCTTTATAAAGGTACAAATATTGGTAAAAAGTTCAGTGTTAGGATTTAAAATATAGGATAACTGGTCTAAGTCATCATGTTGTTGAAATGTAGGATGAATGATTTCTATATCGTTTATATTGATGTTGACTGTATGGAGGACAAATGTGGCTGATTCTGCAAAGTCTCTGATCTCAGGGGACTTTCAAATTGTGATGACTTGCTCGATATTTAGTGATTGACATTTTTTTCGTTTATTGGGTAATTTTCTATCTTTATTTCTGATTTAAGTTTGCTGTATAAAAAAAAGTTGAGAGTTTTCACTGAGTGTAGATAATTTGTGTAATACTTCCTTTTTAGCTTACCAGACTAAAAGCCGGGTGAGTTATTGCCATCACTATTGTCGTCGTCCGTAAACATTTAAGATTTAATCTTCTCCTTTGAAATCACTGGGCCAATTGAAACCAAACTTGGCATGGATGGTCTTTGGGTCGTCCCCTTTCAAGTATGTCCGGTAGCTCCGTCCTCCAACCAAGATCGCCGCCGTCACTAAAAAAAGAATGTTCTTTAAATGACCAAAACCGTCTCATTCTTTAGCGAATTGAGCTAACATTTGAACTGTATCATCATGAAAAGGAGTAGTTTAACATGTATACCGGCTTTTTCCGATTTTTTTTTATTCTGTCGATTTTGCCGATTACGCAAATTAGGCTTATTTTGAAAAAAAAATTAATAAAGAATCTCTTCTGAAACTACTTGGCCAATAGGATCGAATCTTGGCACAGATGGTTTTTTGAAAGGGGGGGGGGGGGGTCCACCCAAGATGGCCGACCTAACTAAAAATAATTTTCTTTAAATGTCCAAAACTATTTCATTTTTCAGTGAATTGGGCTCAAATTTAAACTATAGCACTATAAAATGGTATAGTTAAAGCGAGCAAAAAAGTGTTGGTAGGTAATTTTGAAGAGATGTACCTCTGTTGTTGTTTATATCTTGTTTGTCACCAGATTTAGAATCAGTATGACGTATGATTTCCTCCAGTTCGAAGGGTACTTTCCAGTCTGAAATTAAGTTAAACGTTTTTGAAATACATCTGGACCTAACGATAGAACTATGCTTTAGTATTTCATTGGAAATTGTCAGGTCCTGTACTTTTGTCCATTTTTTATTTTACTGTTGCAATTTTATGTCTTTAATTTTCAAAAATGTTTATCTGTAACCTCGTTATAATCCAAGATGTTTTCAGTGTGCAAAATTTCATCATCAATCAAAATGGTCATAATCGCCTTGAGTTTCAAAATGTTTACAAATTACAACTTACAACTTTCTTTCATTGTCTGAATTTTCAGGTTTTAAAGATTTTTGAAGATGTCAATATTAAATCAAAATAATGGCATGTTGTAAGATTACCAGTTGTCATAGTTACCGAGACGAGACGAAAAAGGCATGAGACGAAAATAAAGGGAAAAACGGGTAAAGACAAACGGTACAGTGGGGACATACATTTAATAGCGTAGTCCGATGTCGGTAATCTGCATCTTTTTCTGCCTTCTTGGCCCTAATGTATACATTTTCTGTTGCTAATCAATTTGACATTATAAGCATGTTCCTTGTCTGACTATGGCATAATGACTTTTTTTATGGCAGTGATAATATACAGCTACATCCAGTTTGATGAATCGATGTTACCACTGTGCTACCATCTTGTTGTTCTATTTCACATTTCTTTCCTCCTTTACAACAGTCAAGAGAGAACTGAGGAATGTTGAAAATCACTTAACCAATTATCATGATCAATTTGTATCGATTTAAAACTGTCTGAACATCGGAAGATAATGACTATTCTTTACAGGTGAATCTGGTCACCGTCAATCCTTCGAAAATGCTGACAAATACAAACTTTGAATATCGATCACGAATTCTTTGGCAATTACAAAAATATATGTCTCCTTTACATTTTACTATTAAAAATACCAAAGGACAAGGTAATATGATAAGGGCCGTCTCTGCCCCTCCCCCCACCTTTTTTCCGAATTTTGAAACTTTGAAGTTGAAACCCATCCCGCCTGTGGAATGAACTGCAGTATCTGCTCGTCCACGTAGCACCATATTTTATTGTGTTATGTGCTCAAATCTGTGCAAACTTAGACCTCGAAAAGCTATGAACGACGAAAAGTGTAAAAAATCTACAATTTAGTTATGTTTGGAGACAAAATTTGACATCAGCGCCAACGTAGACCAACCATCAACTCTACTCTTATGTATCTTTCATTTAATAAAATCATGGTGGTCTTCGTTGGCGCTCATGTCTTAAATTTTAAAAATAATCCGATTGTTTACAATTTTGACATATAATACGTCAAACGAAACGGCACGGGTTACGAGATTATTACGGGGTCCACAATTAATCAGAATATCACGTACGAATAGCTTTAACGTCGTATCCAGTCATCAAGACATGCCACTCTCTTAAAGATAATACGCATACCTGCCAACTGTCACTATTTGTGGGGGATTCCCCCCATGGAGGCTCCTAAGCGTAATTAATCTGAAAGAGCAATTTTGTCCACAATTGAATAAAACAATCAATTTTACCATGAATATAGGATTATAAAAGAATGAAGAAGCAAATAAACAACATTGAAATAAATTTGAAGGCCCCTTTAAAGAATAAAGATTAAAAAAAATATAAAAACAAAGTATGCAAACAAATAACATTATTCCATGTAAAGTGCAAATGATACTGAAAGCAAGTTTATGACACTTTACCTATACTGACACACTATTTATATATCGGTACATTTTCTTTACATATGTAAGCACTCTTTTGACAAGTTATATTCATAAAATAAAAGTAGCATTTCATTCTCTTAGCTCCTGTTTTGATTTTCACATAAAACATACTACAAAAATGGTTTAGTTTTAATATACATGTTCATTTGCAACTTCAAGTTATTGTTAAACAAACAATACTATTTTGAACTATGCTAATTTGTAATGAGAAAGCAATGCATAAGTGATAATTTGGCTAATTTATAATACCGTTGCTAGGCAACCTTCCTTTCACCGGAACATAAAAAAATCATTGTTTTGTCTAGTTTCTATACAAAGGCTATCAATGATTTATATGATAAACTTATTCGGGAAGGGGGCCAAAAACGCCCCTTATCATACATTGTCCTTTGTATATATTTTTATAAAATGTATTGTTCATCTTTAATGCCACATTATTCGATACGATTTGACATTCAATCTAGCGGTATTTTTTTTAATTTTTAACATTACATTTTGCACGATATAAATCTTGAAAGAAAACACTTCTTTAGGTAACGGACGAAGAAAGGTCAGTCTTAGTTTGATTCACAAGTCAAGATGAAGCTCAGATAAACGATATAACATGTGATAGATCATGATCTGTGTGAACTCGGCATGTGGTAAAAAAAAATGGTCAATGTCATTCATTCCATATAAAAGGAAACAATACAGTCAGATACTTCTTTGTGTTTGAAGGCAATCAAGACAGCACCACTTACAAGTCACCATAAACACCTGGGTGGTACATCTAGCAATGTAAAATGATGCAAGTTGACATTGTTGAAAAACATGTTTAACACATTAATGTCAGTATATTACGCAAATTAAAGTAAATACATAATCGGGAAAATGAATTTTTCGGTATTAACCGAACAATTCAAAATATATATACTCAGTCGATTTACTGACAAAAGGTAGCAAAAAATTAAAAATGAAGAACATATTGTTCAAACATGTTTCAGATCTATTAAAGAATAAATGTCATCTCTTACAGATGATAACAAGTTATTCCTTTATACAAGTTATACAATATATAGTAAAATAAAAACAAATTACGAAATAGAATATTACATTTTACAGACAAATTTTGAATATAGAAAATTGATCAGTAAAATCAGAATTAGTGACCATATTTTAGAAATTGACTGGGGGCGATATAAGAAAGTTAAAAGAGAAGATCGAATATGCAATCAATGTTATTTGGATGTTGAAGAAGATGAAAAACATTTCTTTTTTGAATGTACAAAAAATATGACATCAAGGCAGGTATTTATTAAGAAAATTACAAATATATATCCGGAGATAAATGATATAGGAAATGACGAGAAGTTGTTAAAAGTTTTGTCATCTAAGGTACTTATGCAGCTTGCTGCTCCAGTTATAAAAAAGTCCTGATCACTGAGGAAAGTGGACTCTATAGCTGCATAATATATATTGAAGTGTCAATACTGTTATGTATAATTGTTATTTGTGTTATTTTATATTTGTTGTATTGATAAATGTATTGTATGCCATCAACCCCTTTGGGGGTACAATTGTGAGCATAAATAAATAAATTAAACTCAAATTAAAGATAAGATAAGATAAGATAAACTTTACTTCAGACTCAAGGTCCATATATACATATATATATGGATGTTGAAGAAGATGAAAAACATGGTTATATATAAGTCTGCATATTACACCCATATATATATAAACAAGTCTAAATTGAAAACAACGTTCAAACCTATGATTGCGTTGGATAAAAACCGCAATTTTTATACGTGTGCATGCAAAAACAAATTTCTTGTTAGAGGGACTTAATACAGCACATACAACATTTTCCAAAAGACCAAAAAAGTGAAAAAGTATATTTTAACAAAACGCATTTGACTAACAGGTCGAACAACAAATGTTCTTAAACCCTGCTGACTGCCATTGGCGATTGCCAATTAAACGGATCACAAGGTGTAATAAATGGATCTTAACTATAAATTTAATACCAAACAGAAAACAATAAACTTGCGGCAAAGATGGTATACCGCAAACAAAGGTGCAAAGATTTTTTGTACACCATATCCGGATATATACATTGGAAAAAATTATATTAAAGGTTCTTAATTTTTATTGGATTAAATGCTATTTGGGATGAGTTTATTAATGTGTAAACTGTCTTCTCGCTCAAAAATTGAATACTGTAAAGTTTGTGATTGAAAGGTAGAGTTTACACACCAATAAACTCATCCGAACTAACATTTAACTCGTAAAATTCCATAATTGAAAGAAAATTAAAGCCTGCCTTAGCATTTATGTCCATTTGAAAACGTATCAAGTTTGCCGCCATCTTGATTTTGAGAAAATAATTTATTGGTGTGTAATCTTTTCTGGTGTGGCGTTTTTAACTAATGAATTAAATATGAAGAAACAACTGTATGCAAAAGAATATGGAATTATAATATTGTAATTTTCAGAGTATTTGTATGGAGCCTACACATATCGATGGTCATTGTCATTTGTAACCAATTTTTTTCTCTCAGTTAGTTGGGTTATTTTCTTCTGTTATTAATTAATTTCGTACATTTTAATGCAAAATTACCTTTTCAGCATGCTAATAAAGATTGTATATGTATTGTAAATGGGAATAAGACTTCATAAGTAGTCATCCCTTTTGTTATATTAACAAATGAAATGAGTTTGAACTGAACTAAACCTGAAGAAGTTGATGATCAATAAAAACTTAAGGACTTTGGTGTTTAATCATGTTGTAAATATACAAAAAAGCTTTATAAATTTAAAAAATAAGCTCATCAACACATATGTAAGTTGAAACAGTTGCCGTTAGAAGTCTTGAAAAATATAACTGCTTTGTCCGGTTTGTCAATTTCAGTCTCATGTCGTGTATATCTAAAGTTATTTTAATTGTGCATAAATGTATTTGTATTGTACATATATGCCATAATCCTAAATGGATTTGTGTTTTCAAAGTTAATCACTATACAAGAACTACGTCAGTTACCAAATGTACCGAAAAGATTTCATGGGATACCTCATGTACAAAACGTTTCGGGACATTTTAGCAAATCGGTAACCCAAGTTAGCGAAAAAATTGGACAGTACATCCCATTTTAGCGAAATAAGAAAACACGTAGGTCACTTTACGGAAATTGCTTCGTGTTCCTTCTACTATTTTTATTTAGATTGTAAGGATACGAAGTGGATGTGTTCATAAAACTTGTTTTCCTTTTTTGTTTCAATTACTTTTATTTATATTTATTAATTAATACATGACTTAGGACAGTTCCGCGTTTAATATTTCATCTTTTCTTATATACTCGAATATTGCGTATTACAGTAAAACTTATAACGAACACACATTTCGCTTAACTGTGCTATAAACAACAGACATGTAAACATATTTCTGATGATTGAATTCAGTATAAAATATTTAGTATATCAATCTCATTCTTGTATTTTTCATCATACGACAGACAATCTATAGCTAGTGCTTGCTGTATGGTGTGATTTTTACTAATTATGTTAGGTCTCACGGCGACTTTAAGACGTTCAAAGGCATTGTTTTTTGTACCCGTACCTTTATCTTGGTTGTTTGCCTGATATGTTGAGGGACTTGGTAGCACAGTCTACCCTATTCTTTCTCTCTTAAATATAATTCTAAGATAAACACGATTATTTCATGTAAATATTCCGAATATATCATTAACTCTCTGAAGTCGACTATCAATGACTTTAATCTTAATGCTCTTAATTTTCACACACCCTAAACAAAATGTGAATCTGATTGTCGTTGTCCTAATTTGTGAAAGCCTACAAAGTTGAAGAGTGATTGACAGTAAATATATATTAGCATCATTTGTGATTGACAGTAACCCCACCTTATAACCATATGGCACAATACAGCTTATGCTACATTTACTTTTGATCCTTTAGGGACTGTTATAACTTAAATGTATATTATGTACATATTTCAACAATTATAGCGTAATCTATATTTTCTTTTTGAACCTTATGGTACGTTAACCGGGCGCTTAAGCTGCATATGCTATATATTACAGCATTGGCTGCATTTAATATAGCATAGGCTGTATTAATTATATAAATATTAGTATAAATTATAGCATATGCTATATATTATAGCCTAAGCGACATTAATTACAGCATAGGGTACATAAATTATAGATTAAGCTGTAATTTATATAGCATATGCTGTATTTAATGTAGCATACGCAAAAAAATTTACTTTTGATCCTTTCCGTACACACCTGACTCAAGCTAGCGAACAATTAGGAGGTATAACTATAAAACCACAATATCACATAAGTATATCACGTTTTTTCGAGCTAGCGAACAAAAATTATTATGAGAATACATACAATCTTAAACAAAAACGAAAAAACTAACTTAAAACAAAAGGGAAACCATACTTCATATATAAAGAATACAAAGCTTTTCTTTCCTAACTAAATAAATCCACATAAAGCATTCAATAGACAGCTGGATTACAATGACCATAAGTTAACACATTGACACGATGCATTTTTAGGGAATGGGGGTGCACTTTACGTTGTTTGGTCCGATTAATAGAGATTGTGACAGGTTACGACTATATAGGTGTTTAAGAGGAGATAGTGCCGCATCGGTTAGGAAAATCGCCAGAGTGGTTTATGTTCGAAAATCTTAAATTGTGGTAGAAAAAAACTGAAATTAACAAATGAAATTAGGGTATAGGACATTTTAAGTTATTTTTTTACCAATTTGAATAGATTGTTACAGGCAACGACTATATAGGTGTTTTAGAGGAGACATTTCCGCATCGTTTATGAAAATCTCCAGAGAGGTTTATGTTCGAAAATCTGAAGTTACGGTAAAAAAACTGAAATTGACAAAATGAGATTAGGGGGGTAGAGCACTAAAAGTTTATGTTGAACCAATTTATAGAGATTGTGACGGGCAACGACTATATAGTTGTTGTAGAGGAGATATTGGCGCATCGTGTAGAAAAAACATCCAGATCACTTTATGTTCGAAAATCTGAAGTTAGGGTTAAAAAACCTAAAATTTACAAAATGAGATTTAGGGGTTGGGCACTCAAAGTTAATTTTGGACCAATTTATAGAGATTGTGACGGGCAACGACTATATAGGTGTTGAAGAGGAGACATTGGCGAATCGTTTAAGAAAATCTCAAGATTGGTTTATGTTCGAAAATCTGAACTTACGGTTAAAAAACTGAAATTGTGAAATTGACAAAATGAGATTAGAGGGTAGGCCAATTTAAGTTAACTTTGGACCAATTTCAAGAGATTGTGACGGACAACGACTATATAGGTGTTGTAGAGGAAACAATGGCGCATCGTTTAAGAAAATCTCCAGAGTGGTTGATGTTCGAAAATCTGAAGTTACGGTCAAAAAACTGAAAATTTTATTGTGAAATTGACAAAATGAGATTAGGGGGGTAGGGCACTAAAAGAAAAATTTGGACCATTTAAAAGAGATTGTGACGGGCAACGACTATATAGGTGTTGTAGGGGAGACAATGGCGGATCGTTTAAGAAAATCTCCAGAGTGGTTTATGTTCGAAAATCTAAAGTCATGGTTAAAAAAATGAAATTGTGAAATTGACAAAATGAGATTAGGGGGTAGGCCAATTTAAGTTATTCTTTGGACCAATTTATAGAGATTGTGACGGGCAACGACTATATAGGTGTTGTAGAGGAGACATTGGCGCATCGTTAAGGAAAATCTCCAGAGTGGTTTATGTTCGAAAATCTGAAGTTACGGTTAAAAAACTGAAATTTCGAAATTGACAAAATGAGATTGGGGGTTAGGCCAATTTAAGTTAATTTTGGACCAATTTCAAGAGATTGTGACGGGCAATGACTATATAGGTGTTGTATAGGAGACATTGGCGCATCGTTTAGGAAAATCTTCAGAGTGGTTTATGTTCGAAAATCTGAAGTTACGGTTAAAAAACTGAAACTTTTATTGTGAAATTGACAAAATGAGATTAGGGGGGTAGGGAACTAAAAGAAAAATTTGGACCATTTTAAAGAGATTGTGACGGGCAACGACTATACAGGTGTTGTAGGGGAGACAATGGCGCATCGTTTAAGAAAATCTCCAGAGTGGTTTATGTTCGAAAATCTGAAGTTACGGTTAAAAAACTGAAATTGTGAAATTGACAAAATGAGATTAGGGGGGTAGGCCAATTTAAGTTAATTTTTGACCTATTTCAAGAGATTGTGACGGGCAACGACTATATAGGTATTGTAGAGGAGACAATGGCGCATCGTTTAAGAAAATCTCCAGAGTGGTTTATGTTCGAAAATCTGAAGTTACGGTTAAAAAACTAAAACTTTTATTGTGAAATTGACAAAATGAGATTAGGGGGGTAGGGCACTAAAAGAAAAATTTGGACCATTTTAAAGAGATTGTGACGGGCAACGGCTATATAGGTGTTGTAAAGGAGACATTGGCGCATCGTTTAAGAAAATCTCCAGAGTGGTTTATGTTCGAAAATCTGATGTTACGGTTAAAAAACTGAAACTGTGAAATTGACAAAATGAGATTAGAGGGGTAGGCCAATTTAAGTTAATTTTTGACCAATTTCAAAAGATTGTGACGGGCAACGACTATATAGGTATTGTAGAGGAGACAATGGCGCATCGTTTAAGAAAATCTCCAGAGTGGTTTATGTTCGAAAATCGGAAGTTACGGTTAAAAAACTGAAAATTTTATTGTGAAATTGACAAAATGAGATTAGGGGGTAGGGCACTAAAAGAAAAGTTTGGACCAATTTCAAGAGATTGTGACGGGCAACCACTATATAGGTGTTGTAGAGGAGGCAATGGCGCATCGTTTAAGAAAATCTCCAGAGTGGTTTATGTTCGAAAATCTGAAGTTACGCTTAAAAAAATGACATTGTGAAATTGACAAAATGAGATTGTGGGTAAGGCCAATTTTAGTTAATTTTGGACCAATTTCAAGAGATTGTGACGGGCAACAACTATATAGGTGTTGTAGAGGAGATATTGGCGCATCGTTTAGGAAAATCTCCAGAGTGGTTTATGTTCGAAAATCTGAAGTTACGGTCAAAAAACTAAAAATTTTATTGTGAAATTGACAAAATGAGATTAGGGGGTTAGGGCACTAAAAGAAAAATTTGGACCATTTTAAAGAGATTGTGACGGGCAACGACTATATAGGTGTTGTAGGGGAGACAATGGCGGATCGTTTAAGAAAATCTCCAGAGTGGTTTATGTTCGAAAATCTAAAGTCATGGTTAAAAAAATGTTTATTGTGAAATTGACCAAATGAGATTAGGGGGGTAGGCCAATTTAAGTTATTCTTTGGACCAATTTATAGAGATTGTGACGGGCAACGACTATAAAGGTGTTGTAGAGGAGACATTGGCGCATCGTTAAGGAAAATCTCCAGAGTGGTTTATGTTCGAAAATCTGAAGTTACGGTTAAAAAACTGAAATTTCGAAATTGACAAAATGAGATTGGGGGTTAGGCCAATTTAAGTTAATTTTGGACCAATTTCAAGAGATTGTGACGGGCAATGACTATATAGGTGTTATAGAGGAGACATTGGCGCATCGTTTAGGAAAATCTTCAGAGTGGTTTATGTTCGAAAATCTGAAGTTACGGTTAAAAAACTGAAACTTTTATTGTGAAATTGACAAAATGAAATTAGGGGAGTAGGGCACTAAAAGAAAAATTTGGACCATTTTAAAGAGATTGTGACGGGCAACGACTATACAGGTGTTGTAGGGGAGACAATGGCGCATCGTTTAAGAAAATCTCCAGAGTGGTTTATGTTCGAAAATCTAAAGTCATGGTTAAAAAAATGAAATTGTGAAATTGACAAAATGAGATTAGGGGGTAGGCCAATTTAAGTTATTCTTTGGACCAATTTATAGAGATTGTGACGGGCAACGACTATATAGGTGTTGTAGAGGAGACATTGGCGCATCGTTAAGGAAAATCTCCAGAGTGGTTTATGTTCGAAAATCTGAAGTTACGGTTAAAAAACTGAAATTTCGAAATTGACAAAATGAGATTGGGGGTTAGGCCAATTTAAGTTAATTTTGGACCAATTTCAAGAGATTGTGACGGGCAATGACTATATAGGTGTTGAAGAGGAGATAGTGCCGCATCGGTTAGGAAAATCTTCAGAGTGGTTTATGTTCGAAAATCTGAAGTTACGGTTAAAAAACTGAAACTTTTATTGTGAAATTGACAAAATGAGATTAGGGGAGTAGGGCACTAAAAGAAAAATATGGACCATTTTAAAGAGATTGTGACGGGCAACGACTATACAGGTGTTGTAGGGGAGACAATGGCGCATCGTTTAAGAAAATCTCCAGAGTGGTTTATGTTCGAAAATCTGAAGTTACGCTTAAAAAACTGAAATTGTGAAATTGACAAAATGAGATTAGGGGGGTAGGCCAATTTAAGTTAATTTTTGACCTATTTCAAGAGATTGTGACGGGCAACGACTATATAGGTATTGTAGAGGAGACAATGGCGCATCGTTTAAGAAAATCTCCAGAGTGGTTTATGTTCGAAAATCTGAAGTTACGGTTAAAAAACTAAAACTTTTATTGTGAAATTGACAAAATGAGATTAGGGGGGTAGGGCACTAAAAGAAAAATTTGGACCATTTTAAAGAGATTGTGACGGGCAACGGCTATATAGGTGTTGTAAAGGAGACATTGGCGCATCGTTTAAGAAAATCTCCAGAGTGGTTTATGTTCGAAAATCTGAAGTTACGGTTAAAAAACTGAAACTGTGAAATTGACAAAATGAGATTAGGGGGGTAGGCCAATTTAAGTTAATTTTTGACCAATTTCAAGAGATTGTGACGGGCAACGACTATATAGGTATTGTAGAGGAGACAATGGCGCATCGTTTAAGAAAATCTCCAGAGTGGTTTATGTTCGAAAATCGGAAGTTACGGTTAAAAAACTGAAAATTTTATTGTGAAATTGACAAAATGAGATTAGGGGGTAGGGCACTAAAAGAAAAATTTGGACCAATTTCAAGAGATTGTGACGGGCAACCACTATATAGGTGTTGTAGAGGAGGCAATGGCGCATCGTTTAAGAAAATCTCCAGAGTGGTTTATGTTTGAAAATCTGAAGTTACGCTTAAAAAAATGACATTGTGAAAATGACAAAATGAGATTGGGGGTAAGGCCAATTTTAGTTAATTTTGGACCAATTTCAAGAGATTGTGACGGGCAACGACTATATAGGTGTTGTAGAGGAGATATTGGCGCATCGTTTAGGAAAATCTCCAGAGTGGTTTATGCTCGAAAATCTGAAGTTACGGTAAAAAAACTAAAAATTTTATTGTGAAATTGACAAAATGAGATTAGGGGGGTAGGGCACTAAAAGAAAAATTTGGACCATTTTAAAGAGATTGTGACGGGCAACGACTATATAGGTGTTGTAGGGGAGACAATGGCGGATCGTTTAAGAAAATCTCCAGAGTGGTTTATGTTCGAAAATCTAAAGTCATGGTTAAAAAAATGAAATTGTGAAATTGACAAAATGAGATTAGGGGGGTAGGCCAATTTAAGTTATTCTTTGGACCAATTTATAGAGATTGTGACGGGCAACGACTATATAGGTGTTGTAGAGGAGACATTGGCGCATCGTTAAGGAAAATCTCCAGAGTGGTTTATGTTTGAAAATCTGAAGTTACGGTTAAAAAACTGAAATTTCGAAATTGACAAAATGAGATTGGGGGTTAGGCCAATTTAAGTTAATTTTGGACCAATTTCAAGAGATTGTGACGGGCAATGACTATATAGGTGTTGTAGAGGAGACATTGGCGCATCGTTTAGGAAAATCTTCAGAGTGGTTTATGTTCGAAAATCTGAAGTTACGGTTAAAAAACTGAAACTTTTATTGTGAAATTGACAAAATGAGATTAGGGGGTTAGGGCACTAAAAGAAAAATTTGGACCATTTTAAAGAGATTGTGACGGGCAACGACTATACAGGTGTTGTAGGGGAGACAATGGCGCATCGTTTAAGAAAATCTCCAGAGTGGTTTATGTTCGAAAATCTGAAGTTACGGTTAAAAAACTGAAATTGTGAAATTGACAAAATGAGATTAGGGGGGTAGGCCAATTTAAGTTAATTTTTGACCTATTTCAAGAGATTATGACGGGCAACGACTATATAGGTATTGTAGAGGAGACAATGGCGCATCGTTTAAGAAAATCTCCAGAGTGGTTTATGTTCGAAAATCTGAAGTTACGGTTAAAAAACTGAAATTGTGAAATTGACAAAATGAGATTAGGGGGGTAGGCCAATTTAAGTTAATTTTGGACCAATTTCAAGAGATTGTGACGGGCAATGACTATATAGGTGTTGAAGAGGAGATAGTGCCGCATCGGTTAGGAAAATCTTCAGAGTGGTTTATGTTCGAAAATCTGAAGTTACGGTTAAAAAACTAAAACTTTTATTGTGAAATTGACAAAATGAGATTAGGGGAGTAGGGCACTTAAAGAAAAATATGGACCATTTTAAAGAGATTGTGACGGGCAACGACTATACAGGTGTTGTAGGGGAGACAATGGCGCATCGTTTAAGAAAATCTCCAGAGTGGTTTATGTTCGAAAATCTGAAGTTACGCTTAAAAAACTGAAATTGTGAAATTGACAAAATGAGATTAGGGGGGTAGGCCAATTTAAGTTAATTTTTGACCTATTTCAAGAGATTATGACGGGCAACGACTATATAGGTATTGTAGAGGAGACAATGGCGCATCGTTTAAGAAAATCTCCAGAGTGGTTTATGTTGGAAAATCTGAAGTAACGGTTAAAAAACTAAAACTTTTATTGTGAAATTGACAAAATGAGATTAGGGGGGTAGGCCAATTTAAGTTAATTTTTGACCTATTTCAAGAGATTATGACGGGCAACGACTATATAGGTATTGTAGAGGAGACAATGGCGCATCGTTTAAGAAAATCTCCAGAGTGGTTTATGTTCGAAAATCGGAAGTTACGGTTAAAAAACTGAAAATTTTATTGTGAAATTGACAAAATGAGATTAGGGGGTAGGGCACTAAAAGAAAAATTTGGACCAATTTCAAGAGATTGTGACGGGCAACCAGTATATAGGTGTTGTAGAGGAGGCAATTGCGCATCGTTTAAGAAAATCTCCAGAGTGGTTTATGTTCGAAAATCTGAAGTTACGCTTAAAAAAATGACATTGTGAAATTGACAAAATGAGATTGGGGGTAAGGCCAATTTTAGTTAATTTTGGACCAATTTCAAGAGATTGTGACGGGCAACTACTATATAGGTGTTGTAGAGGAGATATTGGCGCATCGTTTAGGAAAATCTCCAGAGTGGTTTATGTTCGAAAATCTGAAGTTACGGTCAAAAAACTAAAAATTTTATCGTGAAATTGACAAAATGAGATTAGGGGGGTAGGGCACTAAAAGAAAAATTTGGACCATTTTAAAGAGATTGTGACGGGCAACGACTATATAGGTGTTGTAGGGGAGACAATGGCGGATCGTTTAAGAAAATCTCCAGAGTGGTTTATGTTCGAAAATCTAAAGTCATGGTTAAAAAAATGAAATTGTGAAATTGACAAAATGAGATTAGGGAGGTAGGCCAATTTAAGTTATTCTTTGGACCAATTTATAGAGATTGTGACGGGCAACGACTATATAGGTGTTGTAGAGGAGACATTGGCGCATCGTTAAGGAAAATCTCCAGAGTGGTTTATGTTCGAAAATCTGAAGTTACGGTTAAAAAACTGAAATTTCGAAATTGACAAAATGAGATTGGGGGTTAGGCCAATTTAAGTTAATTTTGGACCAATTTCAAGAGATTGTGATGGGCAATGACTATATAGGTGTTGTAGAGGAGACATGGGCGCATCGTTTAGGAAAATCTTCAGAGTGGTTTATGTTCGAAAATCTGAAGTTACGGTTAAAAAACTGAATCTTTTATTGTGAAATTGACAAAATGAGATTAGGGGGGTAGGGCACTAAAAGAAAAATTTGGACCATTTTAAAGGGATTGTGACGGGCAACGACTATACAGGTGTTGTAGGGGAGACAATGGCGCATCGTTTAAGAAAATCTCCAGAGTGGTTTATGTTCGAAAATCTGAAGTTACGGTTAAAAAACTGAAATTGTGAAATTGACAAAATGAGATTAGGGGGGTAGGCCAATTTAAGTTAATTTTTGACCAATTTCAAGAGATTTTGACGGGCAACGACTATATAGGTATTGTAGAGGAGACAATGGCGCATCGTTTAAGAAAATCTACAGAGTGGCTTATGTTCGAAAATCGGAAGTTACGGTTAAAACACTGAAAATTTTATTGTGAAATTGACAAAATGAGATTAGGGGGTAGGGCACTAAAAGAAAAATTTGGACCAATTTCAAGAGATTGTGACGGGCAACCACTATATAGGTGTTGTAGAGGAGGCAATGGCGCATCATTTAAGAAAATCTCCAGAGTGGTTTATGTTCGAAAATCTGAAGTTACGTTAAAAAAAATGACATTGTGAAATTGACAAAATGAGATTGGGGGTAAGGCCAATTGTAGTTAATTTTGGACCAATTTCAAGAGATTGTGACGGGCAACGACTATATAGGTGTTGTAGAGGAGATATTGGCGCATCGTTTAGGAAAATCTCCAGAGTGGTTTATGTTCGAAAATCTGAAGTTACGGTTAAAAAACTGAAACTTTTATTGTGAAATTGACAAAATGAGATTAGGGGGTAGGACAATTTAAGTTAATTTTGGACCAATTTCAAGAGATTGTGACGGGCAACGACTATATAGGTGTTGTAGAGGAGACATTGGCACATCGTTTAAGAAAATCTCCAGAGTGGTTTATGTTCGAAAATCTGAAGTTATGGTTAAAAAACTGAAAATTTTGTTGTGAAATTGACAAAATGAAATTAAGGGGTAGGGCACTAAAAGGAAATTTTGGACAATTTCAGAGAGATTTTGACGGAAAAACGACTATATAGATGTTGTAGAGGAGACATCGGCGCATCGTTTAGGAAAATCTCCGGAGTGGTTTATGTTCAAAATTTGAAGTTACGGTTAAAAAACTGAAAATTTTATTGTGAAATTGACAAAATGAGATTAGGGGGTAGGGCACTAAAAGGAAATTTTGGACCATTTCAAAGAGAGTTTGACGGACAATGACTATATAGATGTTGTAGAGGAGACATTGGCGCATCGTTTAGGAAAATCTCCAGAGTGGTTTATGTTCAAAATTTGAAGTTACGGTTAAAAAACAGAAATTGTAAAAACGTGGGATGGCTTACCTTAAGATGATTGAAGACCAATTTATAGAGATTGTGACGGGCAAAGACTGTATATGTAACGTAGAGGAGACATTAGAGAAGACATTGGCGTATCTATTTAGAAAAACTCCAGAATCGTTTATGTTTGGAAATCTGAAGTTAGGTTAAAAAAAATAGGGACGGGGGGGGGGGTTACCTTGTATAATGGAATGATTTTACTTTTTATACTTGTATAAAAAGGTACATCAATATTTTTGCCCGCGAAATTTATCCGACAGTATGTATACACCGTTTACAACACACTTTCTCTTGAGTCGGTAGTCCACAAACACGACAATGAAGTAAGTAATTTTTTATATTGAAATAACAGGGTCCTAAAACTTTGACAATGTCATTTTATATTCTTTTTGCATATCTCTTTCTGTCAACTCCTTCGCCATCCACATAACACATGGATGATTGTAAACGTGCACATTATTACATATTTATACTGCACACAACATAATTGATAATAATGGTCCCCGAAAATGGGAAGGAATATAATACAGTCCTATTAATTTTATTTTACTAATAAAAAAGAAGTGATTGCTGAAATAAAGAAGTAATTTGTCTGAAAGCTTTGGAATTATCTTGTTGAATGACCAAATCACACCCCTTCCCTTTTTTCGACGAGTCAACGGTCGTTAAACGTTCTAACGGGTGAACGCACATTTATCTCCGAGCTTCGTTGAGTATAATAGGGTAATAGCTAAACTTCTGATAAACTTTGTCAAATTATTTGACTGAGACAATTTCAATTTTTTTTTTACAAAATAATGGAAAATATGAGAGAACAGTAATACAAAAACGAAATTTAAAACACAACTTTGTTTTGAATTTAAAATTTTAATAGATGTTTACATCAGTGTTTATTGTTTTCTCTGTCCGAACTCAGCATCTGTCAAATTCAAAAATGTTATGGGGACGATACGCAAGTTTATGGCAAGAGTTGATAGATGTTCGTCTGTGGTAGCTAATAACGGTTTATTATCTTTCTCGTGAACTAGGTTGCACGTGTTCCAATTTTAGTGTTTGTCAACTTTTATGTTAATCAGTTGTTTCTAGATTTTAGAAGAATTAGCTGTGCGATATCGAACTTATATTTTTTTAGAAAATAAATATATTTACATTTACTCGCGTGTGAAATAATTCTAGTGAAAAAAATATCACAAAAAGGAATTCTATAACCTATCAATATTTTTAGCTTATTATGCCCCCGCCGTAGCGGAGGGGCATTAAGATTTACCCTTGTCCGTCTGTACGTCCGTGCGTCTGTACGTCCCAAATAATGCCAATGCTAAATATAATGTAAAAGTCCGAGTCATCCTTTTCGCCCCATTAAAAAAAACATATATCACAAAAAGGAATTCTATAACCTATCAATATTTTTAGCTTATTATGCCCCGCCGTAGCGGAGGGGCATTGAGCTTTACTCTTGTCCGTCTGTACGTCCGTGCATCCGTATGTCCCAAATAATGCTAATGCTAAATATAATGTAAAAGTCCGAGTCATCCTTTTCGCCCCATTTAAAAAAAAATCATACATCACAAAAAGGAACTCGATAACCTATCAATATTTTTTAGCTTATTATGCCCCCGCCGTAGCGCAGGGGCATTAAACTTTACCCTTGTCCGTCTGTACGTCCGTGCATCCGTATGTCCCAAATAATGCCAATGCTAAATTTAATGTAAAAGTCCGAGTCATCCTTTTCGCCCCATTTAAAAAAAAATCATATATCACAAAAAGGAACTCGATAACCTATCAATATTTTTTAGCTTATTATGCCCCCGCCGTAGCGGAGGGGCATTAAACTTTACCTTTGTCCGTCTGAACGTCCCTGTGTGCGTAAGTCCCAAAATTGGTTTCCGTTCTCTAACTTAGTTTGCCTCAACCAATTGTCATAAAACTTATACACAATATATAGATATAAGAAGATGTGGTATGAGTGCAAATGAGACAACTCTCCATCCAAGTCAAAATTTATAAAAGTAAACAATTAAAGGTCAAAGTACGGTCTTCAACATGGAGCCTTAGCTCACACCCAAAAATTACTAGTGTAAAACCATTCAAACGGGAAAACCAACGGTCTAATCTATATAAAAAACGAGAAACGAGAAACACTTATGAACCACATCAACAAACGATGCTTATTACCACAAAACACAGATCAAATTTTAATTTTGGTGGCGTCACTTTTACCGTTCTAGAGTTATACTCCTTTACAAAAAGAAAAATTGCTGAAATTTTCATTTCCGTTCTCTTTAACTCCAATTTGTCTCAACCAAATGTTATTTTGTTCCATAACTTATGCTCTTCTGATTTAAAGTATCAATTTAAGATCGGTTTTATGTTAGAATTTCACCTACCTACACCCTACAGATGGCTTTATTACACATTTTTGAATATTCAAAAAGAGCATTCTAAGGATAATTTTATATTCAACGTGTATAACTTCAATTGATGTTTTTACCTTTGACGTTTTTTTTAAACTTTTATTTCCCGTCTTACGAAAAGAGAAGAAGTCTGTTTGTTAACATTTTACACCATATTCACACGAAAAAAAACATGATAACACTCGAAAAAGACCGATCAATTCACGCTTTAAAACGATCCAGGGCACAAAATCGTCTATTTTGTGGTCGTGAAGTTTTCTTTTGATTTTTGTCGAGCCTGCGACTTTTGTCGCAAAAGCGAGACATAGCGATCCTACATTCCGTCGTCGGCGTTGTCGTCGTCGTCGTCCGGCGTCGTCGGCGGCGTCAACAAATATTCACTCTGTGGTTTAAGTTTTTGAAATTTTAATAACTTTCTTAAACTATCCTGGATTTCTAATAAACTTGGACAGAAGCTTGTTTATGATCATAAGATAGTATCCAGAAGTAAATTTTGTAAACAAAAATCCTGTTTATCCGTATTTTACTCATAAATGGACTTAGTTTTTCTGCCAGTTAACATTACATTCACTCTGTGGTTAAAGTTTTTCAAATTTTAATAACTTTCTTAAACTATCCTGGATTTGTACCAACCTTGGACAGAAGCTTGTTTATAATCATAAGATAGTATCCAGAAGAAAATTTTGTAAAAAAAAAATCCCGTTTATCCGTATTTTACTCATAAATGGACTTAGTTTTTCTGCCAGTTAACATAACATTCACTCTGTGGTTAAAGTTTTTCAAATTTTGATAACTTTCTTAAACTATCCTGGATTTGTACCATACTTGGACAGAAGCTTGTTTATGATCATAAGATAGTATTCAAAAGTTAATTTTGTTAAAAAAATAATCCTGTTTATCCGTATTTTACTTATAAATGGACTTAGTTTTTCTGCCAGTTAACATTACATTCACTCTGTGGTTAAAGTTTTCAAACTTTTAATAACTTTCTTAAACTATCCTGGATTTGTACCAAACTTGGACAGAAGCTTGTTTATGATCATCAAAAGCTAGTATCTAGAAGGAAATTTTGTAAAAAAAAAATTCCTGTTTTTCCGTATATTACTTATCAATGGACTTAGTTTTTCTTCCAGTTAACATTATATACAGTCTGCAGTTAAAGTTTTTAAAACATTTATTAGATTCATAAACCATCCTGGATTCCTTCCAAACTTGAACAGAAGCTTCTTACAATCAAAAGATAGTATCTAGAGGAAAATTTGTAATAATTATTTCCCCATTTTTGTTGAGCCTGCGACTTACAGCAAAAGTAGGCGAGACACTGGGTTCCACGGGAACCCTTACGAATTTTTTCGTATGAAACTGAAATGTAATCATATGTCAAAATCTGCAAAAAGCAAAAGTATTGCTGTTTATACAAGTATTACTTTTATTTAAAGTAAGTTCTCTGGGTTAAATTTCAGCAGTATGATTAGGGAATTCTTTATTATTTGAAGCAAAAATGCCATCAAGGTAACGGTAAGCGTTATTAAATGTATCTATTAAATGGAATTTAAAAGAATCTTCACAGAAATTGGCCATTAACTAAAATTCATAACAATACAGGAACAAGTTCTGAAGTAAAGTATCATAAGGATGAAAATTAAGAATTGAAAAAAAAAACATTTGGTATTTCAAAAGTAGTTTTGTAGATAAATTGACTTGTGATTACAATGTAGATTTCAATCATTCCAATAAAGAGTTGGATCAAGTGATACCGGAGCGGACTGTTGGTTGCAGGCTGCAATCGGCAAGTCAGTTGAATATGAAGGAGGAAAGAAAATATAAGTGTTTCGCCAAAACATTATATATACGGGTATATAAGGTTCAATTTGTGAATATTTGAAAAATGTGTAAGAATATTTCGTATTTTATTTCCTTTATTAAACTGAACGAAGGTTTGAAATTTATTTGAAATTGATTCTTGATGTTATAAAACTTATATGTATGAGTGTCATTATATGAATTTAACAATTATGAGACAAATAACAAATAATTTACCAGCGGTAAAATTTTAGCTGGAGAAGTTAACTTGCTACGGATAAATAGCAGAAAATGTAGAAATTTCGAGAAATCACACATAGCGATGTGTACGAAACAGAACCTTTTCAGGAAGAAATACACGACTTTATCAAAATTCCACTGAAAGAATTGTTATGAAAAATAATGACCATAACGCCGGAGTATTTTTTGTTGATTTACAAAGTCATTTAACAGTGTGCAAAGTTTGCTACAATTCCATTACGACCTTTCTTAAACTATTCATGTTAAATGTTTTGTTATTTTGTTATGTTATATTAAACATGTAATATCACTTTTCATTCAATGTGTGTGTCCCCCTCGCCCCCACCCCCTGTTTCTTTGATAAAACATGAATTGAAATCTAGAGACACATGATAGATTATCATGATAATGATTATAGAAAGCCATTTAAAATAATTTACCAAATCTCTAAGGTTAGAATTTTATTGTGTGAACCATCAAATTTTAAGGTGGATTAATTGGTTTCAGTGACAGATTTCCTCTTACAATATTTTATAACAAGTTTAATTATTTCAAATGAAGGATTTATGCCTATCTGTCCAAACTCATTAAAACAAAAGTAAATAAGATGTAATAGTTATGTGCAATTTAGTATCCCTTTGCATTTTCATCCTTAAATTAAATGATTAAGAACTTGTATCTGTCAAGACCTATTGTTATTGTTATTGTAAAATGAATGAGTATTCATTCGGTATAAATAAAACCAAATGAAGTGCAAACGTCAATCATTAAGCAACCCAACAAAAAGTAACTAAATAATAAGAACATACATTTCAAATATTAACAGAAGTATACATAATTAAATGTTTAGAAAAACCTCATTTAATTCCATTCCCATTGTTAATTCTAAACGTAGAATGAGAGGAAAGTATTTATTTGTTTGCATGTATATGTTCACGAATACGTAGTAATCTAAAGAAAAGGGAAAACGTAAGCATTTCATAATTGTGACTTTCAAATTATGTCTATTTTTGTTATTGTAATAAATAAACCATTTTCGGCCACTTGCCCTCTTCTGTTTCCGTATGTTTTTTCTTTATTATTTTGTGATATTTATTTATTAAAGATATGTTTATTTAGACAAATTACGAATTTTGAATGACTACTACAAAAAGTGAGATATCGAAAAAAGAAAGCACTATCAAGCCCATTCAAATGCTTAATCAAATGATCACTTTAAAATTACTGCCAATACTACTTCAAGTGATCTGAAATATATTGTACATGTCAATAAATGTCTGAAGGTATATAAATTGTCACTTTGATTAATTGGGAAATAATTAACTTTAAAAATTAAGGATGAGTGTTGGTCTATTTTTCAAGATTTTAAATATGCATGAGTCAACTTCCACAAACAGTTGAGACCGTTTTGTGGTAATAAGCATTGTGTCTAAGTTTCATAACATTTGGATAAGGCAAACTGAAGTGAGAGAACGGAAACGAAAATTTCATCAATTTTTCCGTTTTTGTCAATTTCACAATTTCAGTTTTTTAACCGTAACTTCAGATTTTCGAACATTAACCACTCTGGAGATTTTCCTTAACGATGCGCCAATGTCTCCTCTACAACACATATATAATCGTTGCCCGTCACAATCTCTTGGAATTGGTCAAAAATTAACTTAAATTGGCCTACCCCCCTAATCTCATTTTGTCAATTTCACAATTTCAGTTTTTTCACCGTAAATCAGATTTTCGAACATAAACCACTCTGGAGATTTTCTTAAACGATGCGCCAATGTCTCCTCTACAACACCTATATAGTTGTTGCCCGAAACAATCTCTTTAAAATGGTTCAAATTTTTTTTTTAGTGCCCTCCCCCCCTAATCTCATTTTGTCAATTTCACAATAAAATTTTCAGTTTTTTAACCGTAACTTCAGATTTTCGAACATAAACCACTCTGGAGATTTTCTTAAACGATGCGCCATTGTCTCCTCTACAACACCTATATAGTCGTTGCCCGTCACAATCTCTTTAAAATGGTCAAAATTTTTCTTTTAGTGCCCTACCCCCCTAATCTCATTTTGTCAATTTCACAATAAAAGTTTCAGTTTTTTAACCGTAACTTCCGATTTTCGAACATAAACCACTCTGGAGATTTTCTTAAACGATGCGCCATTGTCTCCTCTACAACACCTATGTAGTCGTTGCCCGTCACAATCTCTTGAAATAGGTCCAAAATTTACATAAATTGCCCTACCCCCCTAATCTCATTTTGTCAATTTCACCATTTCAGTTTTTTAACCGTAACTTCAAATTTTCGAACATAAACCACCCTGGAGATTTTCTTAAACGATGCGCCAATGTCTCCTCTACAACAGTTACAACTATATAGTCGTTGCCCGTCACAATCTCTTTAAAATGGTCAAAATTTTTCTTTTAGTGCCCTACCCCTCTAATCTCATTTTGTCAATTTCACAATAAAATTTTCAGTTTTTTAACCGTAACTTCAAATTTTCGAACATAAACCACGCTGGAGATTTTCTTAAACGATGCGCCAATGTCTCCTCTACAACAGTTACACCTATATAGTCGTTGCCCGTCACAATCTCTTGAAATTGGTCCAAATTTTCTTTTAGTGCCCTACCCCCTTAATCTCATATTGTCAATTTCACAATTTCAGTTTTTTAACCGTAACTTCAGATTTTCGAACATAAACCACTCAGGAGATTTTCGTAAACGATGCGCAATTGTCTTCTCTACAACACCTATATAGTCGTTGCCCGTCACAATCTCTTAAAATTGGTCCAAAATTAACTTAAATTGCCCTACCCCCTAATCTCATTTTGTCAATTTTACAATAAAATTTTCAGTTTTTTAACCGTAACTTCAGATTTTCGAACATAAACCACTCAGGAGATTTTCTTAAACGATGCGCCAATGTCTCCTTACAACACCTATATAGTCGTTGCCCGTCACAATCTCTTTAAAATGGTCCAAATTTTTCTTTGAGTGCCCTACCTCCCTAATCTCATTTTGTCAATTTCACAATAAAATTTTCAGTTTTTTAACCGTAACTTCAGATTTTCGAACATAAACCACTCTGAAGATTTTCTTAAACGATGTGCCAATGTCTCCTCTACAACACCTATATAGTCGTTGCCCGTCACAATCTCTTTAAAATGGTCCAAATTTTTCTTTTAGTGCCCTACCCCCTTAATCTCATTTTGTCAATTTCACAATAAAATTTTAAGTTTTTTAACCGTAACTTCAGATTTTCGAACATAAACCACTCTGGAGATTTTCCTAAACGATGCGCCAATGTCTCCTCTACAACACCTATATAGTCGTTGCCCGTCACAATCTCTTGAAATTGGTCCAAATTTTTCTTTTAGTGCCCTATCCCCCTAATCTCATTTTGTCAATTTCACAATTTCAGTTATTAACCGTAACATCAGATTTTCGAACATAAACCACTCTGGAGATTTTCTTAAACGATGCGCCAATGTCTCCTCTACAACACCTATATAGTCGTTGCCCGTCACAATCTCTTTAAAATGGTCCAAATTTTTCTTTTAGTGCCCTACCCCCCTAATCTCATTTTGTCAATTTCGCAATTTCAGTTATTAACCGTAACTTCCGATTTTCGAACATAAACCACTCTGGAGATTTTTTTAAACGATGCGCCATTGTCTCCTCTACAACACCTATGTAGTCGTTGCCCGTCACAATCTCTTGAAATTGGTCCAAAATTTACATAAATTGCGCTACCCCCCTAATCTCATTTTGTCAATTTCACCATTTCAGTTTTTTAACCGTAACTTCAAATTTTCGAACATAAACCACTCTGGAGATTTTCCTCAACGATGCGCCAATGTCTCCTCTACAACACCTATATAGTCGTTGCCCGTCACAATCTCTTTAAAATGTTCCAATTTTTTCTTTTAGTGCCCTACCCCCTAATCTCATTTTGTCAATTTCACAATAAAAGTTTCATTTTTTAACCGTAATTTCAGATTTTCGAACATAAACCACTCTAGAGATTTTCCTAAACGATGCGCCAATGTCTCCTCTACAACACCTATATAGTCGTTGCCCGTCACAATCTCTTTAAAATGGTCCAAATTTTTCTTTTAGTGCCCTACCCCCCTAATCTCATTTTGTCAATTTCACAATAAAATTTTCAGTTTTTTAACCGTAACTTCAGATTTTCGAACATAAACCACTCTAGAGATTTTCTTAAACGATGCGCCATTGTCTCTTCTACAACACCTATGTAGTCGTTGCCCGTCACAATCTCTTAAAATTGGTCCAAAATTAACTTAAATTGCCCTACCCCCCCTAATCTCATTTTGTCAATTTCACAATAAAATTTTCAGTTTTTTAATCGTAACTTCAGATTTTCGAACATAAACCACTCTGGAGATTTTCTTAAACGATGCGCCAATGTCCCCTCTACAACATCTATATAGTCGTTGCCCTTCACAATCTCTTTGAAATGGTCTAAATTTTTCTTTTAGTGCCCTACCCCCTAATCTCATTTTGACAATTTCACAATAAAATTTTCAGTTTTTTAACCGTAACTTCGGATTTTCGAACATAAACCGCTCTGCAGATTTTCTTAAACGATGCGCCAATGTCTCCTCTACAACACCTATATAGTCGTTGCCCGTGACAATCTCTTTAAAATGGTCCAAATTTTTCTTTTAGTGTCCTACCCCCCTAATCTCATTTTGTCAATTTCACAATTTCAGTTTTTTAACCGTAACTTCAGATTTTCGAACATAAACCACTCAGGAGATTTTCTTAAACGATGCGCCAATGTCTCCTCTACAACACCTATATAGTCGTTGCCCGTCACAATCTCTTTAAAATGGTCCAAATTTTTCTTTTAGTGCCCTACCCCCCTAATCTCATTTTGTCAATTTCACAATAAAATTTTCAGTTTTTTAACCTAACTTCCGATTTTCGAACATAAACCACTCTGGAGATTTTCGTAAACGATGCGCCATTGTCTTCTCTACAACACCTATATAGTCGTTGCCCGTCACAATCTCTTAAAATTGGTCCAAAATTAACTTAAATTGCCCTACCCCCTAATCTCATTTTGTCAATTTTACAATAAAATTTTCAGTTTTTTAACGGTAACTTCAGATTTTTGAACATAAACCACTCAGGAGATTTTCTTAAACGATGCGCCAATTTCTCCTTACAACACCTATATAGTCGTTGCCCGTCACAATCTCTTTAAAATGGTCCAAATTTTTCTTTTAGTGCCCTACCCCCCTAATCTCATTTTGTCAATTTCACAATAAAATTTTAAGTTTTTTAACCGTAACTTCAGATTTTCGAACATAAACCACTCTGGAGATTTTCCTAAACGATGCGCCAATGTCTCCTCTACAATACCTATATAGTCGTTGCCCGTCACAATCTCTTGAAATTGGTCCAAATTTTTCTTTTAGTGCCCTATCCCCCTAATCTCATTTTGTCAATTTCACAATTTCAGTTATTAACTGTAACATCAGATTTTCGAACATAAACCACTCTGGAGATTTTCTTAAACGATGCGCCAATGTCTCCTCTACAACACCTATATAGTCGTTGCCCGTCACAATCTCTTTAAAATGGTCCAAATTTTTCTTTTAGTGCCCTACCCCCCTAATCTCATTTTGTCAATTTCGCAATTTCAGTTATTTACCGTGACTTCCGATTTTCGAACATAAACCACTCTGGAGATTTTTTTAAACGATGCGCCATTGTCTCCTCTACAACACCTATGTAGTCGTTGCCCGTCACAATCTCTTGAAATTGGTCCAAAATTTACATAAATTGCCCTACCCCCCTAATCTCATTTTGTCAATTTCACCATTTCAGTTTTTTAACCGTAACTTCAAATTTTCGAACATAAACCACTCTGGAGATTTTCTTAAACGATGCGCCAATGTCTCCTTTACAACACCTATATAGTCGTTGCCCGTCACAATCTCTTTAAAATGTTCCAAATTTTTCTTTTAGTGCCCTACCCCCCTAATCTCATTTTGTCAATTTCACAATAAAATTTTAAGTTTTTTAACCGTAACTTCAGATTTTCGAACATAAACCACTCTGGAGATTTTCCTAAACGATGTGCCAATGTCACCTCTACAACACCTATATAGTCGTTGCCCGTCACAATCTCTTTAAAATGGTCCAAATTTTTCTTTTAGTGCCCTACCCCCCTAATCTCATTTTGTCAATTTCACAATAAAATTTTAAGTTTTTTAACCGTAACTTCAGATTTTCGAACATAAACCACTCTGGAGATTTTCCTAAACGATGCGCCAATGTCTCCTCTACAATACCTATATAGTCGTTGCCCGTCACAATCTCTTGAAATTGGTCCAAATTTTTCTTTTAGTGCCCTATCCCCCTAATCTCATTTTGTCAATTTCACAATTTCAGTTATTAACCGTAACATCAGATTTTCGAACATAAACCACTCTGGAGATTTTCTTAAACGATGCGCCAATGTCTCCTCTACAACACCTATATAGTCGTTGCCCGTCACAATCTCTTTAAAATGGTCCAAATTTTTCTTTTAGTGCCCTACCCCCCTAATCTCATTTTGTCAATTTCGCAATTTCAGTTATTTACCGTGACTTCCGATTTTCGAACATAAACCACTCTGGAGATTTTTTTAAACGATGCGCCATTGTCTCCTCTACAACACCTATGTAGTCGTTGCCCGTCACAATCTCTTGAAATTGGTCCAAAATTTACATAAATTGCCCTACCCCCCTAATCTCATTTTGTCAATTTCACCATTTCAGTTTTTTAACCGTAACTTCAAATTTTCGAACATAAACCACTCTGGAGATTTTCTTAAACGATGCGCCAATGTCTCCTTTACAACACCTATATAGTCGTTGCCCGTCACAATCTCTTTAAAATGTTCCAAATTTTTCTTTTAGTGCCCTACCCCCCTAATCTCATTTTGTCAATTTCGCAATTTCAGTTATTTACCGTGACTTCCGATTTTCGAACATAAACCACTCTGGAGATTTTTTTAAACGATGCGCCATTGTCTCCTCTACAACACCTATGTAGTCGTTGCCCGTCACAATCTCTTGAAATTGGTCCAAAATTTACATAAATTGCCCTACCCCCCTAATCTCATTTTGTCAATTTCACCATTTCAGTTTTTTAACCGTAACTTCAAATTTTCGAACATAAACCACTCTGGAGATTTTCTTAAACGATGCGCCAATGTCTCCTTTACAACACCTATATAGTCGTTGCCCGTCACAATCTCTTTAAAATGTTCCAAATTTTTCTTTTAGTGCCCTACCCCCCTAATCTCATTTTGTCAATTTCACAATAAAATTTTAAGTTTTTTAACCGTAACTTCAGATTTTCGAACATAAACCACTCTGGAGATTTTCCTAAACGATGTGCCAATGTCACCTCTACAACACCTATATAGTCGTTGCCCGTCACAATCTCTTTAAAATGGTCCAAATTTTTCTTTTAGTGCCCTACCCCCCTAATCTCATTTTGTCAATTTCACAATAAAATTTTAAGTTTTTTAACCGTAACTTCAGATTTTCGAACATAAACCACTCTGGAGATTTTCCTAAACGATGCGCCAATGTCTCCTCTACAATACCTATATAGTCGTTGCCCGTCACAATCTCTTGAAATTGGTCCAAATTTTTCTTTTAGTGCCCTATCCCCCTAATCTCATTTTGTCAATTTCACAATTTCAGTTATTAACCGTAACATCAGATTTTCGAACATAAACCACTCTGGAGATTTTCTTAAACGATGCGCCAATGTCTCCTCTACAACACCTATATAGTCGTTGCCCGTCACAATCTCTTTAAAATGGTCCAAATTTTTCTTTTAGTGCCCTACCCCCCTAATCTCATTTTGTCAATTTCGCAATTTCAGTTATTTACCGTGACTTCCGATTTTCGAAAATAAACCACTCTGGAGATTTTTTTAAACGATGCGCCATTGTCTCCTCTACAACACCTATGTAGTCGTTGCCCGTCACAATCTCTTGAAATTGGTCCAAAATTTACATAAATTGCCCTACCCCCCTAATCTCATTTTGTCAATTTCACCATTTCAGTTTTTTAACCGTAACTTCAAATTTTCGAACATAAACCACTCTGGAGATTTTCTTAAACGATGCGCCAATGTCTCCTTTACAACACCTATATAGTCGTTGCCCGTCACAATCTCTTTAAAATGTTCCAAATTTTTCTTTTAGTGCCCTACCCCCTAATCTCATCTTGTCAATTTCACAATAAAAGTTTCAGTTTTTTAACCGTAACTTCAGATTTTCGAACATAAACCACTCTAGAGATTTTCTTAAACGATGCGCCATTGTCTCTTCTACAACACCTATGTAGTCGTTGCCCGTCACAATCTCTTAAAATTGGTCCAAAATTAACTTAAATTGCCCTACCCCCCTAATCTCATTTTGTCAATTTCACAATAAAATTTTCAGTTTTTTAATCGTAACTTCAGATTTTCGAACATAAACCACTCTGGAGATTTTCTTAAACGATGCGCCAATGTCCCCTCTACAACACCTATATAGTCGTTGCTCGTAACAATCTCTTTGAAATGGTATAAATTTTTCTTTTAGTGCCCTACCCCCTAATCTCATTTTGACAATTTCACAATAAAATTTTCAGTTTTTTAACCGTAACTTCGGATTTTCGAACATAAACCACTCTGTAGAGTTTCTTAGACGATGTGCCAATGTCGTCCCCTCTACAACACCTATATAGTCGTTGCCCGTTACAATCTCTTCAAATTGGTCCAAAATTAACTTAAATTGGCCTACCCCCTTAATCTCATTTTGTCAATTTCACAATTTCAGTTTTTTAACCGTAGAGATTGTGACGGGCAACGACTGCCTATAGTTGATGTTAGGCAGTCGTTGCCCGTCACAATCTCTCTAAATGGGTCGACAATCAACTAAAGATTTCCCCCTTTTCGTTTTTATTTACAATTTTTTCAACCTAACTTCAGATTTTTTAACATAAACCATCCTGGAGTTTGTCTTAATAGATACGCTAATGTCTCAGCTGCATCACCTATGCAGTCGTGTACCGTCACAATCTCTATAAATGGGTCAACAATCAACTTAATGTATGCCCCCTCCTCCCTTTTCGTTTTTACAATTTAAGTTTTTTAAACTTAATTTCAGATTTTTAAACATAAACCATTCTGGAGTTTGTCTTATTAGATACGATAATGTCTCCTCTATGTTACCTTTACAGTCGTTGCCTGTCACAATCTCTATAAATTGGTCAAAATCTTTATGGTATCCCTTTTGTTTTAATTTTTTTTATTCGATTTTGTTTTATATTTTGAAAATTCTCATAATTGTCCGCTAGGTCTCTGTAATTGTTCGCTAGCTCGAAAAAAACGTGATTGTCTTATGTGAAATTGTGGTTTTTAGTTATACCTCCTAATTGTTCGCTGGCTAATTGTTCGCTACAATTGTTCGCTAGCTTGAGTCAAGTACGCCATACTCATTGGCACTCATATCACATCTTCTTATATCTATATATATATATATATATACATATATATATAACATTTTCCAAAAGACCAAATAAAGTGAAAAAGTATATTTTAACAAAACGCATTTGACTAGCAGGTCGAACAACGGATGTTCTTAAACCCTGCTGACTGCCATTGGCGATTGACAAATAAACGGATCATAGATGTAATAAATGGATCTTAATTATAAATTTAATACTATAGTTATGATCCATTTATTACACCTTGTGATCCGTTTATTTGGCAATCGCCATGGAAGTCAGCAGGGTTTAAGAACATCCGTTGTTCGACCTGCTAGTCAAATGCGTTTTTACAACGTTCATAAGAAAAGATGAAATATTAAACGCGGAACTGTCCTAAGTCATGTATTAATTAATAAATATAAATAAAAGTAATTGAAAAAAAAAGGTTTATTGGTTATTCAGTTGAATTTTCAAAAGTGCACTAACTATTCAATGTTATATACCAAACGTCTATGTTTTATTTTTAGGCATTTTGGTGGCAAGACGAGGTCATCGGTCACATTTTGGTTTATATTAGATGTCACTATAATGATTGTGACCAAGCTTAGTTAAATTTGGCCTAGTAGTCTCAGAGGAGAATATTTTTGTAAAAGTTAAAGGACAACAACGGACAATTGACGATAAGAGATAAAAAAAAATAGCTCACTTGGCCCTTAATAAAGTTATAGTCAGAGAGACATGGCGGGTACATTTAAATCGATATCATGTCAATTATTGACGTCCACGTGTTTGATAAATTTAAAGTCATTCACATTTTGAGTAAACTTAAATCGGTATCGTAGCTTCAAAAATCTTTGAATGCCCCGTGTTTAATGTACATTATATCAGAAACATGATTATGTTGTTTACACCTAAATCGATATGATGGCTTCAAATTGTATGACGTTAACGTATTTGAGGTACATTTATGACGTCCACGTGTTATGAAGTTAAAGTCAGAGTCACATGTCGAATACACTTAAACCGATATCATCATGTCTTCACAAGTTTTTGACGTCCACATGTTTGATGAAGTTTTAAAGTCAGAGACATATATCGAGTACACTTAAATCAGAATCATGTCTTTTGCGGTAAACTGCCATACAATCCTAGCCCCCTCTGCAATAAAAAAAACCAAGACATGATTGGGATATAGAAATATGGTCATCATTTAATTTCTTTTGTCCGGCAGTAAAACCCTCGTTTAAGTGGGCCACCCGTTTGTCCATTCGGGCTATTTAAAAACGCATCCACGTGCAGTCGAAATGGGACGTTAAATCTGATGCACGCGTAGCGGTCCGTAGGTTGCCAGTTGCAAGGCAAAATGTCTAACCCTATCCAAAATACTCATACTGACAAGTGACAGTTCACATCTTATGCATGTCATCCAGATCAACCTACATCAGAACCGACCTGTCGTCTTTATTGCATGTTTGTCCTCGCAATGTTTATGCATGAAACATTTGCCACGTTCAACATTGTTTTTTCCCAAAGGGTAAACATGTTTCCAACTGATGTCCCTGTGATAATGCTCGTTGCAAGTAAAAATCTAATTACAAGTTGCATTAGGTATTACATTGATGCCTAAACTAATATGACGTCGTATACTGGGGCAGGGTTGCATCATCAAATATTAGATGAATATCTTAACAACACGATTCAGTGAAGATATCAACGAGTTGACACACACAAATAGCATTAAAAAAACAATACTATCAATGTCAAAAACTACATATACTACA
Organism: Mytilus californianus; assembly: GCF_021869535.1. Lineage (NCBI taxonomy): Eukaryota > Metazoa > Mollusca > Bivalvia > Mytilida > Mytilidae > Mytilus > Mytilus californianus. The sequence continues at coordinate 114,229,542 of NW_026262690.1, read as the reverse complement.
AAATGGTACACATTTTTTGCCTTTTTTGAAACAAATATTTTCTAAACATTTAATCTTTAACATAATTTTCATGATTTAACAGACTGATTTTGTTTAATGTTTATCATTGATTGTTAACGTGCAGGTATGTTTTGGGCCATACTACTGTTTCAGTATCTTCTTCGTACTGATAGTCAGTCGGGTACATGATTCGACAGGCATAGAATCCTTCATCACATTTGTCTGCATTTGAAATAACCAAGGATGGAAATTCTATTGTTGAACCATGATACTTTATACTGTCGACAATCACAGGTTCATCTACGCCGTTGTGGTCCTTGAACCAGCATATTCTGGACTCAGAGGGTAAACGTGAATTAATCTCGCAGTTGATGGTGCATCCACATCCTTTAGAAGCAGTTATAGAACTTGGTAGTTGTAACTTTGCACAGACTGAAATTGGTATTAAATAAGACTGATAACTTGATACTTATATAAACACTTATTATATGCTAATTAAACTCAGATATTTATTCTGATCCAGATCAAAAGCTTAAAATTTAAGCTAGAAAGAAAGAATATGATCGGATAAGGAATGTGTGAAAAAAAAACCCACAAAATGGAAAGAAATAATAACTATATGTCAAATAAACATATTCCGTCGAATTTAATTAAATATTCAAGAATGCTGATCAAATATATCCGTCATAGATACCACACTTAAAATATTTTTACGCGTGTTTCGTCTACAAAAAACTCCTTAGCGACGCTCGAATAAAAAAATAAATGGGGAATGTGTCCATGGGACACAGATGATGCCCCCGCTTGCATATCATATCAAGTTCTAAAGGGACATAAATGAAGAACGGTAAAAGCGATGCTACCCAATTTTGTACTTGATCAGAGTTTTGTGGTAATAAGTATTGTGTTTAAGTTTCATAAAATTTGGTTTAGGCAAACTTAAGTTAGAGAACGGAAAAAAAAATTCAGCAATTTTTCCATTTGTAAACTCTAGAACAGTAGAAGTGACACCCCCAAAATTCAAACTTGATCTGTATTGTGTGGTAAGAAGCATTGTGTGTATAAGTTTCATAACATTTAGTTGAGGCTAACTAAAGCTAGAGAACGGAAACAAAACAATCATCAATTTTTCCATTTGTAAAGGGGCATAACTCTAGAACGGTTAAAGTGAAGCCACAGAAATTCAAACTTGATCTGTGTTTTGTGGTAATAAACATTGTGTATAAGTTTCATAACATTTGGTAGAGGCAAACTAAAGTAAGAGAACAGTAACGAAAAATTCATCAGTTTTTTCATTTGTAAAGGGACATAACTCTAGAACGGTTGAAGTGACGCCACAGAAATTCAATCTTGATCTGTGTTCTGTGGTAATAAACATCGTGTATAAGTGTCATAACATTTGGTTGAGGCAAACTACAGTTAGAGAACGGAAACAAACTTTAGTACGTACGTACGTACGAACGGACAAGGGTAAAACTTAATTCTCCCTCCGCCACGGCGGGGGCATAAAAAAGTTAAAAATGACAAATAAAGTACGAACTTTTGTTATTTTATTTCATGTTTTTATAAGAATCACCAAATGTTGTATTAATTTCCTGAAGTTGAGTGATGCATTTTGCTCCTTCGTATGTTTTGAGAGCCCTGTACAGTTTAATGCATCTGCAAAATTGCAGTGAACATACAACTCTGTATCTACATCATACTTTATGGTAACTAGTTCGCAAGCTGACAATTTCGTCAAAAATACCTTGGTCATGACTACTTGTTACCCGTGCTTTAAAAAGTGCCAGGAACCAAATTGTGCGCATTATCAAGAAATTAACGGGTAAGTTGTTACAAAAAGACATTATGGAAAGTGAGGGACCGAATAAGGCTCTAATTGCATTTTTCCTGTATATGCTGTACTCACAGCGTAAACATATTAAAACTTGATGGATTTCAAAATAAAATAGTCTATATTAAAATAGATCAACAATTTTACGTCATTCCTCAAAAACAATGTTGGCATTTGTGCATGTTATTGTCCAAAGCTTTTTTTGTTAACTGTTTCAGAGTAGTTTCATAAAATGGACGAAAATGCCAAAACTAAGACCTGTGTCTCTGTGCCACCGGTTTGATAAAGAACAAGCTTCTATTTTCTATAAAAGTTAAAAGGGAGTAAAAAACTTTCATTTCTATAAAATAATCGAAATCGAATTTGAGGTTCTCTATTGCATTAGAAGTAAATAAATCAACGTAAAGGAAAACTGTCAATACTCAATACACAATTCAAAAACATTCAATTTACATAATAAATCTCTGTATATACATTGTTTCATAGTCTCATAGATCAAATTTATTCGTTCAGTGTATATTCACTTGTTTGTGTTAATATGTCTTTTGATTAAGTTAAGCCATTTCAATTGATATTTTATAGTGTGTCTTTCTATGTTGTGATGTTTCACTATTGTTTCAGTTAAGGGTGAAGGTTGGTACCTATTAAAACGTTTAAACCCGCTGCATTTGTTTGCACCTGTCCTACATGGCTTTACACTAGTAATTTTTAGGGCCATTTATAGCTTGCTGTTCGTTGTGAGCCTAGGCTCCGTGTTAAAGACCGTACCCTGACCTATAATGGTTTACTTTTACAAATTGTGACTTGGATGGAGAGTTGTCTCATTGGCACTCATACCACATCTTCTTATGTCTATGGCTGAACGCGATGGGACACTTTCATTGAATGGTACTAGATGCATTAAGTGTGACTAAAACTGTCAATCAGGTTTGCCGTTAATAAGTTAAAATACGTCCTTAATCAAAATGACATAGACAAAAATATTTACCACACACCTACATTCTAAATGTCAATCAAATATTGTATCTAAAGTTATGCTAAATTAAAAGGATGGACCAAAACAGTTAACTTTGTATTTGTATAAATGATTAATCGATGTTTGCTTAATGTCAAGTGACAAATATTTCATGCATGTTCAAGACTGATAGTAACAGAAAAAGTGACATAAGCAAGAAAAATAAACGTCGACCAATGAACTATGTATATGTGGTAAATGTCAGGTGCCTGCTGTCAAAGATATTTATAAAGTTATCTGTGGCATATTTTACTCACCAAAAATAATGTTTTCTTTGCATCTTTTCCAGTCCAGAAATGCTATCTTCTTGTTGAGTATGATTTCAAACCGCTGGACATAATCAAAAACATTATTTTTTGTTTCAAATCTACCCAAAACCTTTTTATGTAGGTTGCAGAGTTGGAAAAATCGTGCATCTTGTAGCTCAAATTTGCTTGAATGTTGAAGCTCATTCCTGGTCAATCTAATACGTTCTATATCGTCTCCTGGAGCTGTTGCATTTGTATTTAAATCTACCCATTGACCTCCCCACCTCCCGCGGCTTGGAATGAAGACATTCATTTTGTTTCTGTGTATTTCGTACAGTTTAGAAATATCACATTCACTTCTAGGTGTTGTGAAATTCGGATCAGCTACAAGAATAAGGTCGTAAAGAGCATCTGCTAGTACATCCAAGGTTATAATTCCCATTTTTGTGAAATTGATGTGCCTATGGTTCAAGTCGATCTGAAATAAAAGTCCGGAATAAAGCCTTAAATATATATCTTGTTTTTTTTTTATAGCGTTAGAAGAATCAAATCAACCCCCACTACATTTTGTCTTCTCCAGTTTATCTTCAAAGTTATATTTCTCTGTATTTTCTATTATACCAATCAAGGTATGCTTGTATCTGACAGATTTTATCTCTAAAATGTTTACAAAACTTTAAACTTAAAGGTATTAATGGAAGAGAATGGATTTAGAGAAATGTTACATAGATAGTCATGAGCTGGTCATGAGCTAAGTAAAGTCAGATAACTTGCTTTGCCTGTTAAATTTAGTGTTCCTGCTCAGTGACTGAAATTAAGGAAAAATGTTCTTCTCATAATTCCGGTATCAGCTGTGTTGCATTTAGGAGATAATTGTATTGTATTTTAAGTTCCGACGGCATCAATTGGTGATTTGATGGTCGAAAATTAAATTTACTGGCGACGCGTTAGCGGAGCCAGTAAACGGGTATTTGCGACCATCAAATCACCAATTGATGCCGTCGGAGCTTAAAATACAATATTGTTATCTCCATTCTAATAAAACTGATAGAAAACAACGTTAAAACATTCATTTTAAATCTGTCATACGTCGTGTGCGCTTGCGCGTACATTTTTATAGCATCAATTGTATTGATGCCATGAAAATAAGTGACGTTTTCCAATCAAAATGAACGTAACAAACGATGTTGCAATAGAAAGTGCAATCTTTTTCCTTGTAAATTTAAGACAACATTAGTTTACCGATGTTTAAATCTCATTGATCCATTAAGAAGACACAAATCTAGTTAAAAACAAGCAGTTTTGTCGGTAGAAAAACCTTCAGGTACCATCTAGGAAAACTTCAATTCTTCAGCTAGAGAATGCCAAACTAAATTACATAGAATATATTAAACTGAAACAATAACAAAGATAAACACTAATTATACTTTTACAATATTTACCAGTGATTCTTTTGGATCTTCCTCATACCAATCAGTCCAAATTTGCTTTGCATCATGTGACTGCTCATGTTCTTCACAATAATACTCTTCCATTTTCCTTAGTTGATCATGATCCTTCATTCCTTTGAAACAACTGTACAGTGTTATGTTGCATTTCAATTGGGTTTTATAAGGTATGTTACTTTTATAACGATTGACTTGTGCTCTTTCAATATCACTGCAGATTAATGTTCTTATTCCGCTGTATGATTTCTCTATTTTGTTTTTACTACATTCCCATTTCCAAACTTGTACCTGTATAACATTTTGATACATGAGTAGAAATAATTTTTCACAACCTGAGTCATCAAGATCAAACAAACACATTCCTTTAAAAAATACGGGTTCGTATTCTTTTTTCGAAATTTTGAAGCGTCTTGTACATGCTGCTAGTACGTGGTTAAAAATGGGCATAGGCAAGAAATCAAATACGAAACAAAGACAAGATGTTTTGGACTTGTTATCAAAAATCAAGTCAATATGATCAATTGCAGTTGTTTCAACCATACAAGGGACATAAAAGCTTTCTTGGCCTGAGGCTGAAGAAGATCGTACTATGATATCATATTTTTCCATAATGGTCAAAATATGGTTCTTATACATTGAGAGTTTGTTTTGTTCCAGTATGTGATCAATAAACCTGTTTGATAGTTTACCAGTTTTCCTTATATCATCCCAATCATTTTTCACATAAGATGAAATATCACAATCTTTTTGTAACTCATCTGAGGTTATGATGCATTTAAAAGCATTAGATAACCACTGTGGGCTCAACACTACGTACTCTTGAATATCCTCAAAAAAGACAAAATCACCAGTCTCATGATGGTATTTTAAGAATAAGTCCACTTCTTCGTTTGTCTCAATTGGTTCTAAATTTTCAAGACCAAGCTTAATAACATCAGCCCTGGTAACGATCGGCTTTTCATTTGATAATTTTAAAAGAGTCTTCTCTAAATGAATCCACCTAACAGGTATTTCTTGATCCCAAGAAGGACACTTTTTCGCTAAATCAAATATCTTCAGGCGCAATTTTTCAAATACCTCTTCATTGTTTTCATCTGTATTTGAAAGTAAACTAAAGTCACGAATATGTTTCTTGAAGGATGATTCTCGGCAACAATTGTCAAAAAGTTTCTTTTTTGATCCTTGTTCATTTCCCTAAGGAAAAAAAAATTATTGCTTATATGAACTAAAAATCATGCCAGTAGTCTTTCAGCAAAAATAACACTTAACAATGAATTCTGTGTACTCCAGCAGAATTCTTGCAGAACTTTCTCAAAGACAATTTTCTTTTATTTTATTTTCAAATATATTGATTATATATAGTAACTCCATAACCAACATTTCAGTTCATATCATATACCCCAGAGAACTTTAGTTTAGGGATTTTAAACTAGAATCAATTACAAACTTGATGAATGCGACTTTCCGATTGTTAGCTTGGAATTTTTTTGTCTTTCGTCGTCTTTCTTTTCTTTAAATGACATTGTCAGTTTTTTTCTTATTTAAGAAATGACTGTAATATTTTTTCTGTCTATGAAGAAATAACATCAAAAATGTTGTGCACACTGAATAACCCGCGTAGCGGGTTATTTTAAAGTGTGCACCACATTTTTTATGTTATTTCGAATAGACAGAAAAAATATTACAGTCATTTCTTATAATCTAATTCTTAATTCCATTTTAAACCGGAGTAAATCATGAAAAAACGTTGATGACGTCAAGGTCACATGACAAAATTATGTCTATGAGCTGATAAACAAAACAACGTCAGCCAATCGGAAGACGCGTTACATCCAAAGTTAAATTATTGTAAGATTAAATTTCCCCCTTGGTATCTACTCCCTTTTCATTCTCAGTTCACATCAATAATTAATACACCCTCCGCCTCATCGGTTACATACCTCAAGTAATACGTAACGCTTGTTTAAGGTCACTTTATATGGACTTAATTAACAGGACAATGGTTCTTACACAAAAACTGCACCAACAGTTACTAGACAAAATGACAAAACTGGACACATTATGAATTGGTTGACTGATAAGATATGTCTCTGTCTCAACTCAACTCAACTCACAACTCACAAGGAACAGGTTTTCTGATTATTAGATACCAGAATTGTCTTAACTGTAATTTCACCGATCGTCTCCTATTCCCGATTGTATTATTTTTACTGAGTTTGGATTTGTAAGGCTGGCAGTTGATGCAGGCATATCGAGAAACACCCGGATTTGTAGACGCGGAAGGTATGTTACTGCCTAGAAATGAGAAATTAACAATTTGAAGTTTATTTCAACAAGAGAATGGGATCAGCTTTAACAGTTATCTACTTAGGTCGGTAATTCCCTTCGGGCAAAAACTAACCAACATAATATTATACTAATGTGTAGAAGGTAAAACATACAAGGATAACAAAGGTGGAGAATATAAACGGGACTACAAAACTCGGTAGGGAAGAGAAACTGACAGTGTCATGGCTAAAATCGAAAACGACCACATAGCATGCTTAAACAAGGCACCGCTTGTGTGTACCGTTGTAAAATCAGGCTATCTAGACAATTTCGTTTTTGGTTTTGAGTGTTTTAATGCCCCATTTATGAGCATATGTTTTCTGATCTGTGCGTCCGAGCGTTCGTCCGTCCGTTCGTCCCTCCGTTCGTTCGTCCCTCCGTCCGTCCGTCTGTCCCGCTTCATGTTAAAGTTTTTGGTCAAGGTAGTTTTTGATGAAGTTGAAGTCCTATCAACTTGAAACTTAGTACACATGTTCCTTTTGATATGATCTTTCTAATTTTATTGCCAAATTAGAGTTTTGACCCCAATTTCACGGTCCACTGAACATAAAAAATGATAGTGCGATTAGGGCATCCGTGTACTATGGACACATTCTTGTTTTTTCATATATCTATTTCGAACAGTCTGATGTCTGTGATTTGCATGTCGGATCGAATGTCTTTTTTGATTGACGAAATCTAGAAATTGACAATGAGGGTCCGATGCATTGAGAATAACATTCACGACACAAAATATGATTTCAGTGACCCAATTGTTAAATTTTCATTTTTATGAAGCAACATTTCAGCAGTGCTTGCATATGAAGTATATATATTCCAGTAGTTGATACGATATTCCAGAGCTTGTGTTTCCTATTATCATTTCCTTGATAAAAAATTGCTGCTTAGAATGAACCTATACACGAAATGTTCCAAGCGGCAAAGTTAAAGTCATACTTTTGACGATGGATATGTTTCAATTGTCGTTACTGCAATCCTGTACTCTTTTTCTCAAATGCGACATAACGAATCAGACTTATCAACTAGTATGTACATAAGTGATCTCCTCGACGTGTGACTAATGTTTGGCAAGATTTGCCTACCCTTCCTTAGCACCTGAGATCACCTATTGGTTTTTAGTTGGGTTTGTGTTCAGTATAAGTTTTTATTATATTATGATTTGTTGACTGTTTTCAGTGTTTTTCAATCTCAAGATTTATGACTTTTGTATCTTGCGCCTCTTTTTTTATATGCTACGAAAATTTATCGAAAGCTCGTCGCATAAAACTGGATAAATTCTGACCATTTATATAGATTACCATCAATCTTATTTTATACTCGTTATATTCCACCAACCCTAAAATTGCTACATATTGTATTGTGCCCTTTGGAATACTCATATCTTCTTATCCTTTAATACAAAATATCTATTATATGTCATCAGTATAGTTTAGTTTTTGTAGCTGTTTGCAGTATACTCACATAATTATATATATCAAACTAGGTAAAACGGTTATAGTAGTATGAAACTGCACGAAAAGAGTGTATAAAAACACCAAAGAAACATTTAATTGATGTCTTCCCCGCGATCCCTCAAGTTAAGATAAGGCCGTACAAACACATTTTAATACAGAAGTGGTATTGTCATGGCAAAAGCAAAATTGGAACATATAAATGGTTTATGAGTTGGAACCTTATCTTCTTTTAATATATTTTTTTATTCATGATATATCGGTGTGGCATGGCCGACCACAACAGACAAAATCTAGAGTCCATTTAAAAAAAAACTATAGTGCATTTAAAGGCCAGGGCAGTATTCAATTATATGATTAAGGTAAAGGGATTTGAACTAGTTTTGTTTTAACAAGCAACGATATCAGGGAGCGGAGAATCAAACTCAGCGAAAAGAATTACAATGTACTGAAAGGTCATAATGATTAAAAACTCATATATGGTTTAGAAGAGGGAATCTGAAGAGTTTAAAGCAATTGAATAATTAATGATATACAGAGAGCTAAATGTGAACTAGAAAGTCTTATCAGGGTAGTTACGAGATAAATACTGTAGGCTTGGGAATCTGGAAAGTTCTTGTCGAACTGTACTAAAAATTATATGAAGAGGTATATGTCAAAGATTTCAAAAGGTCATGTTCCGGAAACGAAAATGTTAAACAAATCAAATATTCTTACCTTGAGGTCAAAGTTCAAGTTCAAATGAAGGTCATGATTATATGCGACACACCGTCTCATGGTAATACACTTTCATACCATGTGTCATTATCCATGTAAATAAACTCGTCATAGATAAAAAATTACAAAATTTTGACCCGAACAAGGATTAATGAGGAAAATCCAGAGGAAGAGGACGAAACAAAACTAACTCGAAATAGCTCCTTTCGTCGAAAGGTAGACCTAAAACATACCCGACACAGGTCGATCTTAGTTCCTACCAAAATAACTGATGGATCCATACGGGTCCTGGTATTGACTTTATTTCCATAATAGTGTAACGTTTGAAACCAAAAGTTTGGATCCTCTGAAAATAAACAAAGCAGACATTTTAAAAAAAAATTAAGAAAATATATTTCATTCTTATATCGGTTAAACTTTAAAAACGCATTTGCACAGCATTGTTTACCCTGTAATCTCAACAATATCAATGGGTTCCTGTTTTTGTTAAGTTATACCATATCTATCATACGAACAAATGAACCATTGAGACAGCATTTAAATTGATCAAAGTCGAAGTTTGAAAATGAGTAAGTCAACACATAAATTCAACAATAGATGAGCATTTAAACTGCTATTATCAATATATTTGACCAAAATAATTCTAATCCACTAGCTGTGACTTGATTTTGAATCTCTAAAACACACGTATAAACTTTTTTTACGTAAGCAGCCATCAAACCAACAGTGTATAATATTGATAATAAATGTTTCAGCGCTCCTCAAACAATATTTATCCAAAAGATATGTGAAGTAATAATTGTTGATCGGGTCTTAAATATCCACACTGTTATTTGATAACTAATCTTCCGGATTGAAAACCTTCTGTTTGGGACCGGTTCCAAATTCTATAAATCATTCTAGTTAGCTGTTTCTCGGCGGACTACTACACTTTGTTCATGGACAGCCAGTGAGATCCGATCTATCGTAGAATCTGATTAGTCGTCCAATCAAATGACTTGTATTATACCACACTTTCCTTTGCTAACATGAAATTTTATTTAATGCTACCATCCATGATATGCTATAGCAAATCAGAAGGAATATTCTATTTTCATACCAGCAATTTTATGGAACAATTTTTTTCACAGGCTTACATGTACAATGTATTGTCAAATCTTTAGTTGACATATCGAAACAGCCGTAAGTTCAAAAGTTTCCATTTTGTATGACGTCACATTTAACCATCACATTGATGTGCCACAATCATTCATGAAGTTAGGCGGAATTTTATTTTATTTCAAACTGATACCTTTTCGATCTTTTTTTCTTTATGTAATGCAATGGATTAGCTAAATTAAGAATAGGAATTTATTTTACACATTAATTTTATGCTTTTATATGCATCAGGAAACAAATTGTTCTGTTTGTTTACATGTTCTGATATTGTACGTTGCTAGGTAACAAAGTATTGTCCGTACCGGTTGTTTGAGTGTAGCGTAATACAAGCGGATTCCAGTTTATCATTCTAGTCATATCATTAGACAACCAATCAGAACATATATTAGTGTATACCTAACCGATGCTTAGTAATAATTTCTATATAGGAAAAAGTAAATAAATTAATATCAAAACAAACGAACTCCAAGGGGTAACGTGAATAACAATTGAAACTAATAGCCTCGCACCGTAATGTCGTAACCATTTTAAAAATAAGAAGATATGGTATGATTGCCAATGAAGCAACTCTCCACGAGCTGAGACCAAATGAAGTATGGGATATCAACTATAAGTAACCGTACGGCCTTCAACAAATAGAATAACACCGCATAACAAGCTATATATGATCCCGACATTGACTTGACCTGTTGATACTATTTGTAATGCTTTTTTTGTTATTTAATGTTAACGTGGATCTTGTCTATATACCAGCTTTGATTGTTTGGAATTACTACGGATTTTCACTTCTTCGTACTATAAACATAAAAACTATTTCATTTCTCCTTAAATACTGTTCTGGCACCTATACACGAAGAACACCAATTGTATAGTTTTATTGTTGATATTCACCCCATATGTACCAAGTTTTAGATTAGTATTATTGATAATAAAGAAATATCTTGGTATTCCTAAAGGGAATATTATACACACAGAAGAAGTATACTTAACAACAAATTTTTTTTCATTTTTTTTCATTTACCTGTATATAATATGACGTGTTTTTTTTTTTTTATCAAAGTTGATATTTTTTCTAAAAAAAAATAACATTTGTAGGCGGTTTTATACTTTAACCTTAGTTTAAACCTATTTATTTACTTTTTAGCTTAATTATTCATCCCTTATTTTTATTAACTGTATTTGCATTGTATCACAGATCGAATTTATTTGTTCATTGTGTGTTAATTTGTGTTACTACGTTTTTTGATTGAATTAAGCCTTCCAATTGATATTTTATAGTGTGTCTTTCTATGTTGTGATGTTATACTATTGTTTCAGAAAAGGGAGAAGGTTTGGTACCATTAAAACGTTTAATCCCGCTGCAATTGTTTGCACCTGTCCTAAGTCAGGAATCTGATGTTCAGTGGTTGTCGTCTGTTTATGTGGTTCATAAGTGTTTCTCGTTTCTCGTTTTTATATGGATTAGACCGTTGGTTTTCCCGTTTGAATGGCTTTACACTAGTAATTTTTGGGGCCCTTTATAGCTTGCTGTTCGGTGTGAGCCAAGGCTCCGTGTTGAAGGCCGTACCTTGACCTATAATGCTTTACTTTTATAAATTGTTTCTTGGATGGAGAGTTGTCTTATTGGCACTCATACCACATCTTCCTATATCTATGACAAATGTGAAACAATTCAAACGAGAAAACTCACAGCCTGATTATTTACAAAATATAAAAAAAAATAGATAAATATGGCATATAACATCAAAATTAATCAATACTAATCACAGGCTCTTTACATAGGACAGGAACAAACATAATATGGGGGGTAAATATAAAAAAGAAGATGTGGTATGATTGCTAATGAGACAACTTAAAAAACAGCCGAATGACACAGAAATTAACATTAAATGTCTCCATACGGCCTTCAACAATGAACAAACCCATACCGCATAGTAAGCTATAAAAGGCACCGAAATCCCAAATGTAAAACAATTCAAACGAGAAAACTAACGGCCTAATTAATGTATAAAAAATGAACGAAAAACAAATATTTAACACTGCAACAAACGTCAACCACTGAATAACAGGCTCCTGACATGGGACAGGCACATACATACAGAATGTGGCGGGGTTAAACATGTTTTACGGACGTCGAACCCTCCCCTTACGTGTGACCGTGATGTAATTGCTAAACATAACAACTAATTATAGTTAGAAAAACTCGACTCGTATAATCGATACAAAGCAAAAGTCAGCTAACACAACCACTATAGACACAAAGTACAGATCTGAGAGTCCTCGCAGTAACTGAAAGTTCAGAGCCAATTACAACTTAGGACAAAATCATAATACTACAATATCAATAGGATCACAACCAATGGATTTAGTGTAAAGACGTCATAAGCAGTCAGAAAAAAAAACACGATCATGTGCAATTTCATTATATAGATATTGACAAAATTTAGGACCGTGAATGTTTATAGCTGTATATCAATAATATGTATTAATGTTTTTTTTTTATACCAATATCAATGTTTATACCAAAAAAAACCCCAATATTTGAAGACTTATTTCAGTGTTATATTGGTAAAAGAGGGACGAAAGATACCAGAGGGACAGTCAAACTCATAGATTGAAAATAAACTGACAACGCCATGGCTAAAAATAAAAAGACAAACAAACAAATAGTACAGAAGACACAACATGGAAAATTAAAGACTAAGCAACACGAACCCCACCTAAAACTGGGGGTGATCTCAGGTGCTCCGGAAGGGTAAGCATTTTAGAATATATCGATTTATAGGTTTACACGATTCGTATCTTAATATACTGATCTACCGTACAAAATAAGTTGTGATATCCCGTTTGTTATAAACCGCCACAGATACAGCCCAACAGATACAGCTACAACTCCCAAAACCAAAGCTTTGTATCCAAGAAACAGTTTAGAAAATATTTTAAGTAATTTGTGGTAACGAAATTCCTCACTTAATAATTAACCAGCGATACAAGGATACGTACGTTGAAATCTAAAACGTCACTTCAGATCAGGTATGGGGTAATGCAAATGTGTAATTGTAATGCATGGTAATGCCTTACATTTTTCCAAGTTATTACATGTAATGTGTAATGCAGAAATTTTTGCATTACATGTAATTGTAATTTAATGCATTACTTTAGCAAAAAGTTGTGTAATTTCATGCATTACATTTCATTAAATGGCATTACTTTTTTCACATATTGTTGGAGATTTACCTAAAGCAGGATTCTTTTATTAGCTAAGAACATACAATGTAATCATTTAAATATTGATTTTCTATTTATTTTTCATCCATTACATAAATCATGTTCTTTTTTTCTTTCTTTTTTATTTTATTCGGTGGTTTGCTTTTGGCCAATTGGCATTTCATTTGAATTAGAATGGACGTATTTTGCACACTTTTTTAATTCAGAAATTATTTTCAAGTTTGTGATACATTGTACACTGAACTGTAAAGTTTCATGTTTTATATTTCAAACATTCTAGCGTATCACAAACAAACAACTTTTAACGTCCAATTTCAACTTTTAATTTTCATTCACACTGACAGGATGCAATTATATCCTAGGTTATTGTTCTGACAATGTTGTTGTTACATGTAATAATGATAATTGATGATTGGTTGCACAATCACGCTTTTGTGTTCATGCTATAAACGAATATACAGTAGCTAAGCGTTTGGTAAATTCAGAAATAACGTATCACAAACGAAATTCATTCACAGAAAGATAGAAACAAAACACAAATAATACGATTATTGCCGTAAGTGTTTTCGTCTGAACTATTTTACACTGGTAATTTCGTGGTCTTTTATAGTTTACTATGCGGTAATGGTTTTATTCAGTGTTGAAGGCCGTACACTGACCTATAGATGTAAACTTAAATTTTATTTGGCTCTGGTGGAGAAATGACTCAATTGCAATCATACCACATCTTCTAATTGTTATAGAGAAGCTGATAGCATTAATGAATGCCTCTCTTAATATCTTTTATTTTTAGAAAATGCAGTTTATGATTTACTGGTTTAATCAATACACATGAACAACCTATGGTGACAAAAAGCTGTAATTACAGGCGTACATTCATAGAGCGGGAAACAAAAACGAACCGGTTTCACACTCCTTGACATAACATAGCCTTTCTACCTGCCGTTAGGTTTTAAAGGACGATAATTCTATATTTTACCGGAAGTTGAAATGCGCAATGTAATCACAACTTATTGTCACGAGACACATGTAAAACTGGCAGACAGGTATAAAAATAAAAATAAGGTTGTCTTTTAGGTTGAACTGTAATGACACACAGTTTCAAGCTAACGGGTACAACAAGTGTGAATGTAATTACATAAATCTGGAAGCTTGATGAAATAATTGCATTATAAAAGAAACAAAAAACAAATTCCACGACCAAATAATTCGTTACCTCAAAGGGATAGCAAATCTTTGCGGATTTCCACCATTAATACTGTTAATATCATCTATTTGTGTTAATAAATACAGTAGTTATATTGAACAAAATCATTCCGTTTTGTCGCATAATTTGTATCTAATGCATGGTGATGCACGTTGACTGAATATGAAAGTGCATATGAAGTTGTCTCTCTTACTAGTATAATCAGTTTTAGAATGTACATATCTTAAAAAATATTTAATAAATTAATCCAAGCAATACACAACAATAGACATTAAACATATACTAAAAATAATAAATTTGGCTTGAAATAAGATGCCATACCCTCCTCCCATCCCTTAATAAATAAAAAACAAATAGTACATGCCTTACCACTATGACAGTATTCTTCTTTAATAAACAACATGACATGTCATATATTGAGCACCTGCATTGCGGCAAGTTTGATGAACTTCCACTTTTTGAAATGGTTTTTATAACTGAAATTCAACCACATCAGTGGATTCATGGTAGTATTTTAGCCTTAAGTGTGCCACACCTAGCAGTAAACATAATCATATTTGATGATAATTCCGCTAATATTGCAACATTTAGAATTGAGAACAAAAAACTGGGGGATGTTTATTATCTGGTTCAGTGTGTAAATCTGTTGTCTTAGTGTAGAGTACATGTAGGCTCAGGATTATATCTCATTCTAATATGACGTGCTTCTTTCGCTTTGTAAATAGACCAATGCTCGAAATCCAATAAAATTTGTTTGCACATGCGTATATTGACTACTGCATAAAAATGAGTTTTATCAAATTGGCCTGAATTTAATATATTTCATTAACTTAAAACACTTTCAAACTCTTAAATGATGCTCATGTTGTTATATTATGACAACAATGTGTTACAATTCGCAATTGACATATTTGACCTAGATACGACAACGTTCATGCTGGCTGTTCGAAACCCCTCCTTCTGAAAAAACACATTGCCAGTCGTCTGATTGTTTACAATAAAGTATAGCTTGCATCAATTGTTTCTTAATTTGATCATGTTCTCATCCCGCATTTTATAAGCCACTTGGCGTTAAACAATGGTTGATGCATCAGTTCAACTCAATCTGCAGTGTTCTATGCTTTATTCCGGTTTGATTTACATGTACAAGTGCTAATGCACAATACTGTGCTGTTGCACAATAATAAAAAGTAAAGTAACATAAATATTGAACTCCGAGGAAAATTCAAAACGGTAAGTCACTGATCAAATGGCAAAATCAAAAGCACAAACACATCAAACGAATGGACAACAACTGTTATATTCCTGACTTGGTACAGGCATTTTCTCATGTTCCTAAGTTAATCTGTTATATATTGATAGGTTTCATAACGAGTGAAAATGTGATATTGCTTTATTTCAACTCGACTTATTTAATTTCAATATAATGATAAACATGCCTCCGGCATATCTAAATTAAATAACGAGAGTTGATATCAAGCGATTTCCAATTCTCACAAGTTGTTAAACCTATTTCTCTTATGGTCATCACTCACATTGTGTTAAATAAAAAAAATCCGCTAATCGTTGATCTACTCTTTCGCACATTCCCGTGAGCATGACGTCATATGTCTTTTTCTTGTGTCAAACTATAACTTTAGACATTTAAGACTTTTTAAACGCTTCAGAATTTTTTGAAAAACCCTAAATAATATAAAAAAAAAAAATCACCTTCCAAAAAAGTATGACCCCAAAAAACAAATTTTACCCCCCCCCCCCCCCCCCCCACCCAAATTTTTTAAAATTTAATTTGAAATTTCTAAATATATGAATCTCCAAAAAAATTGACATGGTAAAGTTTTTTGCAGTCGAATAAAACATTACAGAGAAAATGATTTCGTTCTTTGTCAGATAATCGATAAAACAGACTATTCAGAATAAAAGTAGTCAGTGAACATTGAGTTACTCGTCTGAGTATAAAAAAATGTCAAAGAAACACTTTGGTTGTTCCCCTTGCATTGATTTGTTGTTTACACAAAAACATGGTGATACTGTTTTCCTAGGCATTCATGAATATACAGTCAAATGTTTTGTTATATTTTGCTCTAAATGAGATGATTGTTTAAAAATTCAAATTTCATTGGTTTATTTTGATATTTTCAAAATTACGAAAATAGGCTCCATAAAATTTACTAATATTGGTTGTTGACCAAGTTTGCATTATGACTGACGCCTATTGAACAGCAGTAAACTATTGTTGCCTTTATCTACCAATGTTTTCAAAACAAGGTTAGTGATCGTTTAGTGTATTATTTATTCGATGTTTAATTCGTTGAGTTCGATTGAAACGTTTACCCTGAAACTTATTATTACATTGTCTTTTTTCAACAATAATTATAACATAAATAATGGAAGTTTAAGTAATGTTTCCTTGTCCCATTATATCGTCATTAAAACCGAGGGGAGGTTTCTGTCTGCATTTGTTTAATCAAAGACAATTCGCAAATTTTATGGGAATCTTTAAATTGTAAATGTGATTGTCCTAGTTGCTTGTGGATGGTTTCGAGTTGTTGGAATTTGATAAATTTAATATTGTGATAGAGTTTTCCTTAATGTTAGTCCATTATTTGAAATTTGAATATATTTAGGTTTTCGAAGGCGGTATAGATGTTGTGTTGCTCCTTCGAAAATCAAGTCCAGTTTGCCCTATATATTGTAAATCACACCTAGTTCTAGTAACCAGATAAAGTAATGTTGCAGAAAAGGGGGACTGAAAACTAGTAAGCTATCACGTTCACTGTTGACCTAAGAATATGATTAGAAGATAATCTAAAGAATGTATGAGTCCAGTTCAGGCATACGGTATTTAGTTGAATCTGTCATGTGATTTCCATCACCACTTGACTAAAATGTAGGCATCACTTATTTCAACACATGTTGAGCGAACGGGTGAAAAAGTTTTATCTTATACTGCAAAAAATATTTTGGAAACTAATCTAATGAGTTGATCACCCTCTCTTCAGTCGTACGGTAATCAGGATAACGTACTTACGAAACATAAATTATTGCTAGACTTCCCTGCAGAAATACGATTCTGAAAGTGCTTGAAACGTTAATAGTGAAGTGATATAGTCGCGCATTCTATCTGGTAAATGATGTCATAAAGGCATGCGAAATTGACGATCTTTTCCGGTGAAAGATGATTCCAGAAATGACGTAACGGGAATATTTGTAGATATCCGCGGGCGTGTGTGTTTAAAGATATGACAGCAGAGGCTTTGCTAGATCTTCTTATTTTTATATTTTGCTATGTGCCTTCAGTTTGGTTCATTATGGTCAAAATAAAACATGGATTAAAACAGACTTGGAAAATCGTAATTACAATTAGGTACTTTTTATTCTCATTCTATTTATGTTTATATCGGGTCGAATGAATATTGGCAGTCTTTGGATATATTCTCGACCGTTAATTAGATGGCATCTAGTCTTAAATACGCATAAAATTCTGATACATTATACTTAGTCTATTCATTGTTAATTGTTTCTTTTGAATTTTTGTAATATGGATTTACGTTTTAGTATGTTATGAATAAAATATAAGAATTTTTGTCAAATCTGCGATTATTATTTTAACAGTTAATACCTCTTTAAGTTTTAGTGTATTTTTTACTCATTAATTTAAGTGATTTTCATTGACATAATATCAGAACTAATTTTAGGCAAAGTAATTGTCCTATCCATATACGTGCATTTCAATAAGTGAAGTGAAACACCGTTCAAAGACGCGAACTTATAATTATAGCGAAGTCTTCTTACTATCGACATATTTATACTTATGAAATGGACAGGCAAAAAACGGTATCTTATATGTGGGTAGAAGTTTTTATATAGTCTGCCTTTCAGGATATAACTATAGAATTCAATGAGTGTTTCGTTCCAATTTAGAAATTTGGCCCTTTTAAAAGTATAAAAATTGTTAAATGTATTTTATAGGCATAACAATATATTAGTTGGAGCTAATTAGTTGAAAAACACTTGTCTGTCAAAATACATTTTCAAGTCGGTATCGTAAACACCTAATGCAAATATTCACAATCGCAAAATCGTATCGAAAAAAATGCTAAAACTAGAGGTTGATGCAAATAAAACTGTCCTTTGTTATTTGGAGGAGTATTCCGTGAAAAAAATGGCGTATTCGTTGAGATAAATTTGAAAGAAAAGAAAATTTATGATTTATCAGCTTGAAAATTGATGTATTGCGGATATAAGACAGAATGTAAGTGGCCCGTCTGGGTCCACATTTTTTCTTGTATTATATATGACTGCGCTTTAACGTTTAACGCAATGCCACCCCCCAAAAAAAAATGTAATAAACAAAACAAAAACTAAAGGCCCTAAATAGCCAGTTTCGCACTCGTAGGTCAATGTGCATCTCCGACAATGGACACTCCTCAACATGGTAAACTAGAATATAATTCAAAACTGAAATCATTTTGGTGTTGATTTTGTACACTACCAGGAATTACAAAGAGTTTTCATGTACTTGTAATGCCACTAAACATACAGTGCTGATAAAAGATATCACCAATCAGTACATTTCTTAGCCCTATCGTTCAAGTACTTTTAGTAATATGCATGTTTTCAGTAATGATGACAAGTTATTTTCATTACTGAACATTTCAATCATTTTTCAGTACTAAAATATGAGTAATTTTTCAGTACTGAAAATTTTAGTCATGTTTCAGTACTGTAAATTTCAGTCATTTTCAGTACTGAACATTTTAGTCATTTTACTGTACTGAAAATTTCAGTCATTTTAAGTACTGAAAATTTTAGTCATTTTAAGTACTGAAAATTTTAGTCATATTCAAGACCTATAAATTAAAAAGTTCTCTTGTACTGTATGCTATCACAAATATTAAAAAATTGTTTTGGATAAAATATTTTCTTTTAAAACTCCATTGCTGTAGTTCATCTTACATTTTAACCCGTTTAGACATTGAAGATTTTTTTCGATGAAACATGTATGGCTACATTCTTTATTTACCTATTTCATGTCAGGGCTTTTTATATGTTAATTGACGTTGTTTGTCGTATCATTAATGATGTTATTCAATATTTTGACGTAGATCAGGACGTTGTTTATTTTCTTACTTTTAGTTTCACTAGCTATATATATATATATATAGTTATCAAATAGACTTGTATAGCTTCCTATGCACTATGATTTTTTTTCATTGTTGTTGCGTGTGAAAAATGGAAAAGGAGCAAGTTAATGATGAAGACAGCAAAATTCACATAAGAGGCAAATACAAAACTATCATACAGCGATATGCATTACAGTTCGAAGGCTCGTCATTGTTTGGTAGTCGACAAAATACAATAAGCTCTGAATGGCTCCAACAGCAATAAAAAAAAGGAATACTAGACAGGTTGAAAGCACAATGTCAGAATATCGTTTTGTAAACTTAATTTAACAGATCTATCACCTGTACTTGATCGACTTTGTCTATGTCTTTCATAAAGTCATCACGGTTACCGAGTATCCTTGTCCTGAGATTGATAGTTGGCAATCATACATCATCTCCTTGTTTTTATTATACAATTAAAAATATGGGTTATGTATGCAGCCGTTCATATCGATAAATACGGGGACATAACTATTTTTGGTCATGAACTTTTTGAGACCACTTAAATTGCAAAGTAGTTTACACACATGTTTCTCCTATTGATATAAAGCTTTCTTTTTATACCATATTAATTTGTTATGGTATTAAATAATTTCAAAGTTATTTTAAAGAACGGGCACACATTTCAAGATCTTTTTGTAACATAAATCTTGACTCAGTATTATCAAGTTTAGGATATGAACCGCTAAGTAAACCCGGAGCTCGGTGGCCGAGTGGTCCAAGTAGTTGAATTACCGTATCACTAGCCTGTCAACACTGAGGTTGTGAGTTCGTTTGAATCCTGCACAGAGCAGGTTCACTCGATCCGAAGTTTAACTGACTAGGATTGTTAGTTTTCCTACCGAAGGTCGGTGGTACTCTCCAGCGTCCTCCCTTAATCAAAAACTGACTGCCACGAAATAGCACAATATTGTTGAAAGTGGCGTTAAACACCAATCAATAAATCAATCCAAGTAAACCCTCAGCACATGTTTATTGTTCAAAAGCACAAATGGTTAAATTTCCAAATTGACAATTTTTTTAGGTCCCTTTAAGTCATATATCACCTGGATTTAACAGCTAGTAACTGAACATATTCCAAATGAAATTGATTATCTAGGATACCTTCTCTCAATTAAAATATATATAAGTGTGTCTTCTGTTTGGTATTGAAAATGTGTTCATACTACCATTATATATTTTTTGTTGTTGTTCAAATTATTTAATACTAAACAATACGAGTCAGTCTCGTAAACTTCAACCAAAAATGTCTCCAATGCATCAAGAATGCACACGCTTAAATGTCTCGCCTTGATTTTACTTTACAAGAATTATTTTATGTTGATAGTCTAAAGGATAAAGTTTTTGTACAAGTGTCACATTAACTTAACAATATCAATGATCCATGAAAATGACATTAAATGACAAACAAAGCAAGATACACATGAATACATTAAATACAGTTGACATTATTGCTTATAATATCTAGACTAATCAGACATTAACAAGTTATACGTAATATTGACAAATGAAATTGAATCATGAAAAATTAGACCAGATGAACCTTGCCAGACAGAAATCATTTCGCTTACACCAAATATATAGTTGACCTACAGCTTACAGTATCTGAGAAATGGACATAATCGTGTACCGGTGACTTTAACATTGATCATGTTAAAGCAAATGTGTCACATGTCAGAATTTATGTATGACTCGCATGCTGGACGATAAAGGTATTATCAAGTGCACCATAGTTCACTCCTAGAAAATTTTTGGTTGGGCTTTAGTTGCTCAATCTTTAATCTTTTCTTTTGAAGTGTTAAATGGACTGTTCATTTGTTTATGTACATTTCATTTGAGTAATAAATGTTTGATACGTATGTTTTAGTAATTTAATGTGAACATTGTGATGCGAATTCAAATAGATCGATTTACTTATACTCAAGTTATTGTCTCAAAAGACAAATGTGTTCAGACGACGACGACGATGATGACGACGCCTACGATGACATACCCATACCATTATACAGCAGCAGATTTTTGCAGTCGTATAAAAACGCAAAAAATAGTAAACATTATCATTTAACTCCTTATCAACTGACAACTTTAGTTATGACGACTTATTTGTAGATCTTGTCTTCCTGATCTTTTGTTCCCTTTAATTCTTATATATATCTAGTATAAATTTCAAGATAATAGGCAAAAAACGCAAACATGGTACAATGTAACAGAAAGATCAAGGCAGCAAACAACAAGAGGCTGTCAGAATGACAGCAAACCAGATTTCCTGCAAAGCTCGAAACCTGAACATTTGAGCAAGCATGGATAATACATTTAAGCTTAAAACACCTCTGAATTTGAATTGTGATTGAATATTTGACACAGAATAGGTTTGTGACACAAAATGAATGTGGTCAAACAACTGAACAATTTGAAATTGAACATTTACATATTATGTTCCGAGTACATTGTTAGAATCAGCATATCAAATAACCCCAAGAATTCAATTTTTGATGAAACCAAATAAAAGTTTAATTTCGGACCATTTGGACCTAAATGTTGACCACTTTGATAATGGAGCCCTCAATTCAAAATCTCTTAATACATGGTTAGATTCAACATTTCAAAGAACCCCATAAATTCACTTTTTGTTGAATCAAACAAAGTTTAATTTTGGACACTGATTTGTACCAACTTGAAAACTGGGCCCAAAACATCTAATCAATATTTGAATACAAGTTTAGATAAAACTTTCGAAAGAACACTATATATATTTAATTTATCTTGAAATTGGAAATAACTCAAACTGAATAATGATGAACACATAGTTCTCTAAAATTAGATATGATTTAATCACTTCTTGAATTAGATATGATGAAATATATATCTTTTTTTTTTGAAATTATAATCAATATAACTACTAAAACATTGTAAGAATCAGCATATTAAAGAACCCCGAGAGTTCAATTTTTGATGAAATTAAACCAAAATCAGAAATCTAAATATATATTATAAATAGACAATATCAGCTTAGTTCTTAAAAGAGTTCATTTCATAAAAAAATAAATATATAAATATATAGCATTCAGAAAATAAGTTTATACAGAATAACAAACAAACCTTCAACAAAATTCTTCACACAATTTACCAAAGAAAAACAAATCCAAAATGTCTTTTATCATTAATACATTGTCAATGTCTTTTAAAAATCTATAAAACTTATCTGTAAGTGTAGTCAAACTTTATATGTATAATTTACCATTTCCAGTCAAAGAGAAATAATTCAATCACATAAGTACTATTGGAAAGGGGAATAACTTAATAACGAGAAAAGCTAAAATCGTGAAAATTGAACTTGAACCCCATTTAGTCACAGGGAACAACATATTTTCGAAATTTGAAAACAATTCGTCCAAGCGTTTTCATGTTAATGAACGGACACTGTTTGGCAGACGTCCGACCACCTGCCCACCCGTCCGCCGTACATCACCAAATCAATCACCGATGTTTCCTTCTAAAATCTGGTTAAATTCTGAATGAATCGCATTTATTCTAGAAAGAGCAAGACTGTTGTTATCCATTCGTTTGATGTGTTTGTTTTTTTGATTTTGCCATTTGATTGGGGACTTTCCTTTCTGAATTTTCCTCGGAGTTCAGTATTTTTGTGATTTTACTTTTTTACACCCCTCCCCCCCCCCCCTCCAAATGTTTTTTTTTCACCTCCCCCACCCTTTTTCCAAAAATAAATTATTTCCGTCAAGATATGGTGCTAATTTCAATTAAAATTTCTATTGGAGATGCAACCATAATTACCCATTTAAATACATCATAAAAGTCTTATAATAGAAAATTGATATTCCTTTATCAGCATAAATTTAATAGTAACTTCTTAAAGTGAATTGACAGCTAATCACCTCAAGAAAATACAATATTTCTTTATACATAATTTTAAAGCAGTGTAAGGAAGGTAATCCACCATATTATGTTTGGATTACATTTGGATTACTTCCCTTACACTGCTTTAAAATTGTCTTAATTGTCCATTCACCAGGAAATCCTTGTTTTTCTCCTTTTTTGCCCCTAATTCCTAAACTGTTTGAGCCATAACCCCCCCCCCCCAAAGCCAATCCTCAACATACCTTTGTGGTATGGAAACTTGTGGTATAATTTCAGATGAAGGTATATCCAGAAAAGCGCTTCGGACGCATGAAATTATTAAACGTGTTGTTTTCAATTTTTTACATCACTGGGTCGATACCTCTGCTGGTGGACTATCAGTCCCCGAGGGTATCATCAGCTCAGTAGTCAGTACTTCGGTACTGACATGATTTATAACAAACCTTTCTAAAATTGTCCGTTGTTAAATTTTGAAATTATAAAGAAACTAAGGTTTTAACTCACTCAGGCAAAGTTGACCTTAGATGAATTTGGCTATTTGTTTTAGGTATTTTTGTCATATAGCTCTTCAACTGTTTCGGTACTTATACATCCCTCGGATTTCAAATGTTTGGCTTTGAGCGTTCCTGATAAAGGTAAATCCAGAAAAGCGCTTCGGACGCCTGAAATTATTAAACGTGTTGTTTTCAATTTTTTTCAGAGAGATCCATACACTTAAACACAAGTTATTGTCTGGAAACTACAAATATTCCGTTTTGAGCCTCTTTTTGGCCCATAATTCCTAAACTGTTAGGACCATAACCCCCAAAATCAATCCCAACATTCCTTAAGTGGTTAAAAACCTTATGTTCAAATTTTATTGATTTCTATTTACTTATACTAAAGCTATTATCCGGAAACCATCTGTCTTCGGACGACGCTGACGACGACGACGACAACGAACGTGATACCAATATACGACCAAAACTTTTTTAATTTTTGCGGTCGTATAAAAAGTGTCGATTTCAGTGGTTCTTCCTCGAAAATCCTAACAATGGTCATTTAGGACTATAACTACAAACAGGGATCGACTGACGATTTCGGTTATTTTTATTGTTTGATTAGGGACTTTCCTTTTTAATATTCCTCGAAGATAAGTATTTTTGTGATTTTACTTTTTAAATATTTGTAGATCCTGTCATGCTGATCATTATTGATTTTTAAATTTTTGTTCTTTTTCTGCTATACTGTTCAAGGTAAAAAGCAAAATTAAAAAAAATATTGGTAAAATTCGTCATATAAGGGCAGTCATTCCTATCAAAAGTCGTTTAACAGTTTTGATGTAAAAAAAAAAGTAGGTAGATCCCAATATCCCTATCACATTGTATCAGATGTTCCAAATCCATAGTGGTTTTCAAGTTAAAAGACAAAAATTGCGTTTTTCTCATGTTTTCTTTTTTTGTCATGTCAGCCATGTTGGTATAGCGATAATGCCAACCACTTGACCGTGAAAAATATAAATCAAAGTCGTGTTCTTTCCACATAATTGATTATTCTGCTTAATAAAATAAATGGTACCAATTTTACTGCATCATATACTTTTTCGACAATGCATGTTTCCGCAGTGTAGCTCGAGACCAGCATATGTCATTCAAGTTTAGGAAATAGTTTTTACCGCTGTTCACATATCACAAATCTATGATACATGCTAGATATGTGAATTCAATAATTTCATATAAATGAAGCATGTACGATATTCCCAGATCATTAAAGGGAGTCTTGTACCAATTAAAAGATATATTAAAATATTCTAAAGAAACTCTTTCCTCTTTGAAGAAAAATCGTTATTAAATCAAATGACGAATGTCTTAAAAGCAGATTTTTATGGATATCTTAGAATAAGTTGAAGATCTCCTTAATTTATCCGATGATATCCATTAATCATTACAAGAGATCACAAATGAATAAATGGTACTTTTAACATGCATCTCACAGCGATATACTACTAGTGTCTTTATTTATTCACCCCTTATTTTATTGATTTTGTATTTACATTGTATCATAGATCACATTTATTCGTTCAGTGTATGTTTACTAGTGTTAATATGTCTTTTGATTGAGTTATGCCATTTCAATTGATATTTTATAGTGTGTCTTTCTATGTTAATTTGTGATGTGTTGTTTCAGACGATGGTGATGATTGTACCTATTAAAACGTTTAAACCAACGGCATTTGTTTGCAAATGTCCTAAGTCAGGAATCTGATGTTCAGTAGTTGTCGTTTGTTGTTTCATAAGCGTTTCTCGTTTTTTATATATATTAGACTGTTGGTTTTCCAGTTTGAACGGTTTTACACTAGTCATTTTTGGGGCCCTTTATAGCTTGTTGTTCGAGTAGGCCAAGGCTCCGTGTTGAAGACCGTACTTTTTCCTCTAATGGATTACTTTTACAAATTGTGACTTAGATGGAGAGTTGCCTCATTGGCACTCATACCACATCTTCATATATCTACTTAGGACATTTGCAAAATCATTTAGGGATATCACAAATTATTGCTCAATTGGTGATTATATTATTTTTTTTCACTGATATCATTTATTCATTAAAGAATATGAATAGCACAATTTCATGTAATTAATATAAAGGATATCCTTTATTCATTTACAGATCAGA
The DNA here is from genome assembly GCF_021869535.1 of Mytilus californianus. Classification (NCBI taxonomy): domain Eukaryota; kingdom Metazoa; phylum Mollusca; class Bivalvia; order Mytilida; family Mytilidae; genus Mytilus; species Mytilus californianus. The sequence continues at coordinate 114,203,212 of NW_026262690.1, read as the reverse complement.
TGCTTGCTCTGATCTAAACACCTCAGACCGCGATAAAAAGGTCGCTTGTGAGATGAAACACGCATATATCGTAAGGGTCAAACAATTCATGATGGTGACGTGAACACTTGATTTAGATAGAGCACTGTTTGTGTAAGGAGAGCATCCCTCTTTATAAAGTCCGTATAGTGTGAACATGGACGAGTATAACCTATTAATCTGATATATATACGCCGATGGGGCAAATGATATGTTATTGCTGTCAAGGAAGAAGGTGACAATTTGAAGCTGAAATCGTCATGTTTGTCTCAGATTTTTGTTGAGCCTACGACTTTTATCGCAGAAAGCTCGACCTATGGATAGTGATCCGGCGGTGGCGGCGGTTACGGCGGCGTTAGCAAACTTCTTAAAAGCTTTATATTTTAAAAGGTGGAAGACCTGTATGCTTCATACTTTGTATATAGCTGCCTTATGTTACGAAGTTTCCGTCTGTCACATATTCTTTGTTCTTGACCTCATTTTCATGGTTCAGTGACTACTTGAAAAAAAGTAAAGATTTTTTGTTATGTTAATTTCTCTCTTATTATGAGTAATAGGTTAACTATATTTGGTATGTGCGTACCTTCCAAGTCCTCATGCCCGTCATACAGTTTTCACTTGACCTCGACCTCATTTCAAGGTTAAGTTTTGGTGGTCAAGTACTATAAGCAATAGGTCTAGAAAATTCAGTGTATGGAAGGATTGTAAGGAGTACATGTCTAACTGGCAGGTGTCTGACCTTGGCCTCTTTTTCATGGTTCAGTGGTTATAGTTAAGTTTTTGTGTTTTGGTCTGATTTTCTTATACTGTATGCATTAGGTCTACTATATTTGGTGTATGGAATAATGATCAGGTGTACATGACGAACTGGCAGCTGTCATCTGACCTTGATCTCATTTTCATGGTTCAGTGGTCAAAGTTATGTTTTTGAGTTTTGGTTATTTATTCTAATACTATATGCAATAGGTCTACTATATTTGGTGTATGGAAATATTTTTATGATGACATGTCAGTATCGCAGGTTTTATTCGACCTTGACCTCATTTGTACGGTTCATTGGTCAATGTTTAGTTTTTCTTAGTTAAGTCTGTTTCTTAGAAACTATAAGTAATAGGTCAACTTTATTTGGTGTATTGAATGATTGTAAGGTGTAGATGTATTTCTCCCTCGGTTTATATGACCTTGACCTCAATTTCTTGGATCATGTTAAGTTAATGTGATAGTTGTAGTAAAGCTTTATATTTAGGACTATCAACACAATATAAATGGTTAGTAAAGAAGGCGAGACATTATAGTGTGTGCACTCTTGTTGTTTGAAGTTATCAAACTATTTATATATTGAAGAAAGGGTCAAGATATGACCTTAAACAAGGAATTGTATCTATGTTTTCCAATTTTGTAGAAAAGGCTTTGTTTGATGAGTGTAAAGCGTTGAAAAAGTCTTAATATTTCTGAAATTTTAAAACATTGAGCTAACAGATAAGTTGGTAGATCTTTAGAACTTTTGAAAAACCACATTTGGTTTTTAACGCTGGTTGAATGTATCTTATTACATGTGTTACACTATTTCGTAAGGTCAGTGTTTACTGTAGACAGAACAGAAGTAAGAAAGATGATGAGTCGAGATTTGTGTTAAGTCTAATTATCAATTATAAAGAAGGGAGCTTGGCATCGTTCTTTTTTATGCTTAACCAATAGATCAAAAGAACGGATCTGTGATTTTCCAAATTCTCCTCTTTCGTGAATAATAGAGTGGTATATGAAAGCATACCAAACAGTTTTGATCCATTCGATCCACTTAAACTATAGGAAAACCTTTTGAATTTGTAATGCCGAATGAGGTATTGGTAACATTATAAGTATACTACAAAAAATACCATTATACCACATAACGGGATTGTATTCATCTGTGTGTGATTTCCTGTTGTTCACTTCCTAGCATTATTAATTCCATTAGATTGATGAATACCTAACCAGTGTCCCTTCATTTCATTGTCTGCAGGTAAAAACAAAATAACACAAATACCAAAATCCGAAGAAAATTCTAAAGTCCATAAGCTAATGGCAAATTCAAAAGCTCAAACACATCAAACGAATGGATAACAACTGTCATATTCCTGACCTGGAACAGACATTTTCTTATGTAGAAGATGGTGGATTAAACTTGGTTTTACAGCTAGCTAAACCTCTCACTTGTATGACTGTTGCATAAAACTCTATTATATTGACAACGATGTGTGAACAAAACAAATTATTGGTAAAACTTTCAAAAATAGGGGTACAGCAGTCAATATTGTGTTATAATCTTAATATCCATATAAAAAAAACCAAAACAATAAAAAAAAAATTGCATATAGACAAAGTCCATAAGGAAAACGAAAGATAAGAATACAAAAACTACCATAGCACAATAACACAGACGTGATGTTGGAAATTAAACCTTAATGAAAATTTTGTTAGCATGTTATAACCACATTGCGCATAAACGTTAATGGTAAAGGAATTTGGTTTTTTAATCATGCTAATGGAAGATTTCAGTTTCACGATTTCTCAAACTCTAAAGTAAATAGCCTTGACTTTCTTACCTCCGTCAATTCCTAAAATCGATTCTACGTCCTTCGTCATGTCTACTGTTACTATATACAAAGCTTCTTTTGAAAGAAAAGTGTGATGCGTGTTATAGAATTGTCTATCCCCTGCAAAATCCCAGAGATCAATTGTTGCAAATTCATTCTCATCTAGCTCTACATTTAAAACATCTTCAAGATCTATTTCAGATATAGATTGTTGGACTCTACTGTAAAAAAGGTCTTCTGATTCATCTTCACTTTCTAAGATGGTAGGCAATGCATCCGATATTTTACCTTCTTCGTTATTAAGTCTAGAATTGGGGTAAAAGTCTTTTCTATTTAAAATATCGGATTTGTCTGAAGATGATATAGGAGAAACGTTTCTACTTTCTAACGTTGTAGACCATGCTATGGACATTTTACTTTCTTCGTCCTTATCACTTAACACGTCATTTTTTTCAACTGTTTCCTGATTTTGATTCTTCTCCACTAAACATCTCTTCAGTCTCATATTTGCTACCTGTCTATTCGTCACACCTAACAAAAGATAAACACAAAACAACTATTAAAGATAACGTATCTTAGTATAATTTGTGGATGAAAGAGGTCTTATATTGAAGAAGACATCTTAAATCATATAAGGCATTTAATTTTGAACACAAAACTTATACGTTGCGGTCGATTCACACCAGTTAGCGGATCAAATAAGAACTAGTATTGTGAACACTGTCTTTATAAAAAAAATCTATCATTCAAACCAATTTATCAATTTACCAACACAGTTTGACTGAACAACAATATATATTTTCTATTGTAAGATAACAAATGTTAAATATAGCAATACCATTAATCAGAACGATGAAGCTTAATAAGACTGCACATAGTAAACGCGGATATGAATACAAAAAAAAAGGATGATTTGTATACGTAGACGTAATAGCAAACAGATAACGCAAACACGTAAGTCAGATCCAGAGATCAACATACAGTTTTTAACAATATACAAGTATATGTACTAAATTACTATTTTATAATAATTGTATTTTAAACAATTTCCTTATCAATAAGACAATGTTGAAAAAAAAAATAAATATCTTTAACACGTTATTCTCAATCTTCTTTACTAATTCTATTTAATTTATTAGCACATGTAGAATGTCACTAAAAAGTGAAAAAGATAAACCTTATATCTTATTAAGTTTCATAAAAAATGGTATTTTTTCCTTCCTTGTCATGCCGACACAATTAACGCTTAATGAATTGTGATTTTTAAATTCTAAATAAACCTTGCATTATAACCAAGTTAACCTCTTCAACTTTGTACTTGTTTGGCTTTATAACTATTTTGATCTGAGTGTCACTGATGAGTTTTATGTAGACGAAACGCGCGTCTGGCGTATTAAATTATAATCCTGGTACCTTTGATAACGAACCCACAATTTTTTTCGTAAAATGTCTGTACCAAATCAGGTAAATGCCAGTTACTATTCCATTCGTTCCGTTGGTTGACAACGTTTGATTTTGTCAGTTTTGATGGACTTCCCCTTTTTGAATTTACCTTTGAGTTCGGTATTTTTTTTATAATTTTTTATTGTAAAATTTCATAAAACTACATGTATGTATTCTTGATCACATCCGTCTTTATCATTATCAACGTTTAATTTGATTGCATTTACAGTCAGTCATATTTTCCGGAATTGAATATTTCTCCCTTTACATGCTTTCAGATTGCAAATGGATGAAACATTAATTTACTGCTGAGGATATCGAGACAAACCACTGTAAAGAACGTTTAAAATTGATTGTAAACTCTGACAAATATATTTGTTTAATTCGGTTAAAAGGGCACTAGCTGTCAAATTCATGTTCATCGATTTGAGTCAAATTCTCATATTTGATTTATAACATACTAAAACGTATATCTAAATTACAATAAGTCTGAAATAAACAGTTACACGCATGTACTCGATAATATATTTCAGAATTTTGTGTGTTTTTTTAGTGCAGACGCTACCTTATTAACTATCAAGTTGTCATCCAAATACTACCGACGGTCACACAATCCGATATAAACATAAACATAAATATAAATAGATTGCAACCCTCGTGTGATTGGGTTTTTATAGGTCTGTTGGAGTTCATGTTATAGGTTAAAAAATTAAGTTAATTAACGCTTTTACCTACATAAGAATGATTTTTTATGGATCGAATTAGTCAACGAAGATGTTCACCTTTGTTTCACTTTCAATGCTGACATTATTTTCCTTTTAATTGCTGAACACGACTTATGCATGCGTAAACAATCTCTAGCTAATGGGTTGAATTGAAGGTCACACGAATACGCGTTAAAGAGGTCGAATTATTCACTTGCAAGTGAATATTTCATCAGCGATATTTGTTTGCTTATTTTGACAAAATTGAACAGAATTGGCTGCTAAAAACGAATGATTATTTCATTATTTCACTTTCATTAATGATTGAACCAAACGAAATCATAATTTTATTTTTTCATATCTCGTAGCTAGTGCCCCTTTAACTCATCATACTTGTTAATTAAGCAAATGCAAACATAAAATTGTTGATATCATTGAATTGAAATGCAAATTATACTTTCGTTTTTTACTAGATTTTTTATTTTCATCTCACAAATTTCCGATCCGGAAAAATTAAGTATAAGTAAATTTAGATGTAGTGGTAGTTTATAGTGTTGGTGATGTCTTCGAATGAGACAAAAAGACTCGCACATATGATGCTTACTCACTTACATTAACGTTTATAAACGGTAGAAGTGGATGTCTCTAATGGAATAGGAAACTGCTGACTTCCGGAGCACTCAGTTCTATCTTAGATTTTTGCATAGCGTGAGTTAGGCAATCTTAGAACTGATTTGTGCACTATTTCATGTTCTGTTACTTTTTTTTGTAATGCTTTTGTCCTTTTTTCTTTGATTTTGAGATTTTCAATGTCTTTTTTGTATGTTTTTGATAGGTCAAAACTTTTATTTTACAATTCAACGTTTAATTTCATTTCAACACAATCTTGTATGTTTCAAATTATTCATCTGAAAATGTTGATTTGATACCACTAAAGCCTATCTGAATAACTTAACTTATAATTTGAAAAGTATGTGCGTGTTTTATAGAAACTGGTAATTTTGAATAATACAGTACCTTCCATGAAAATCCATTTTCCACTTTTTGTCTGTATTTTACTTTTCAAAATATGTATATCAATTCCATTTGTACTCCTCACTTTCGAAGGTTTATCTAACGGTTGTTGGAGAATTCGTCTCACCAAAGATGTCTTTCCTGACCCTTTTGGACCAACCACAACCAAACGGAAATGTTGTCGTTTGTCCATTTTCCCTTTTAACAGCTGACAGTATCTTTCAATTGATTTCTTGTCCAATCGATTGATTTCATCTGGTATTTTTGAATCTTTTAAAATAAAATGTTTATTTACAACTCTCATTTTACTGTCTTTCATATTCAATATTTTGTAATTATATATATATATAAGTACAAGTAATCTTTCATATTGTGCATTAAACTAGTGTTTTTTCTAAGACAAGTGTATTTACATAAATTGAATAAAACCTAATTTTATAAAAAAAATTAATCCAAAATACCAAATGTTCGAGCAATGAAATTATAACTAGTAATCAAATGATTGTTTGAAAAAAGCTGGGACTTAATATAATGTTTTATTCAGTCCAAGAAAATTAAAAGCGGAGAAGCTCTGAAAAAGTTATACGCTAAATACTAGGCAATAAGCATGTGTGCCGTTATTCATTTTTTTGAACTTGTACAAAATTAGATCCTTTATAACAAGTCACGAAATAGGTTCATCGGTATATCAATAATCAGTTATGTAAAAGCGACAAAAATTTACTAATTTTCAAATCGCGCACAGCGGTTAGAAAGAGCCAATTCATGGAAACAAACGAAACCTGAGGAAATCGAATATACTCCTAATCAGAAAAGTAGTGAAACTGGGTGGGTCGACTGGGTAATCATCTCCTGAGATATATATATATATATATAACTGTCACGAGTGGATAAATATCGTATTACACTCGATACAGCAGTAGAATCTATATATGAAGCCGAGTTCATACAAAACCTTCTCATAGACAAAAAGAAGAAAAATCTTGCAAAGTTCCATATATATATATATATATGTCTGTCCCTAAAACGTGTCCTATTCCCCCAAACGTGTCTTTATGACGTCGCTGAGTTCAAAACATGTATAGTTACAAAAGGGCGCTGAAACGTGTCGTTTTTATGAACGCACAAACGTGTCCTTTCCCCCAAACGTGTCCATATAATTAAAAGCTAAACGTTTCCTTTAATGAACGCTCAATATTGTCCATATTTTCAAATGCCCACATATAAATTAATCTAAGTGTTGACCTTTATGAAACAATTATATGTCCATCAATATTAATTTATAATTTTGTTTAATAACTTTTGTATATTGTTCTTCTATTGGCGTATATTCGTTTTAATTTACTCTTTCATCTATTGTCCTACCTCCAAGCGCGAATGAATAATAGAAACATGATAAATCAGGTCTTCTTTCAAACGACAGTTTAATCCTTGACAAAATTGGGTGTCCATTTGGAGCTGGTGGGTGGAAAAGTACTCGTCCATGCCCTGTCATAAATGGGGGTGTTAAATCTGAAACATCGTGTATGAAAGGTTACTTGGATCTAACTACTGTATTAATTGTTGATATTTTAACAAAACGCATTTTACAAGCAGGTCGAACAACTGATGTTATTAAACACTGCTGACTGCCACTGGCGATTGCCAAATAAACGGATCACCAGATGTAACAAAATAGATCTTTTTATTACTTTATTACCAAACAGAAAACAATAAACTTGCGGAAAAGATGGTATACCGCAAATAATTTGAACACCATATCCGGATTTCGACAATTAATGTCTCTTCAGTCATGTTAGAAATCAAAACGGTATTTGAAAGGTCATAAAATTGACCTCAATTTAGGATAGACTCTTGAATTTTGAAAGAGTCGAAGTAGGATGAACGGATCATATAAACTCGAAGGCACATATAATACAAGCCAAAACGGAAAAATATAAACAATTCTAAATTGAAAACAACGTTCAAACCTATGATTGCGTTTGATAAAAACAGCAATTTTTAAACGTGTGCTTGCACATGTCTTGTGTCTATCTCTAGATTCGCCTTCCGTGACAAGGTAACACTACGACTATTGAAGTTATATTTTTATATAGCAGATGTGGTCGAGTGGTCTAGAGCGCTTGATATGAGGCTAAGCGATTGGTGCTGTAGTGTATCAAAGGTGTGAGTTTGAATCCCGCTAAGGGATGGACAAAAAGTTGTCATCAGAAAAATCTAATTCTCACTCTTTGGGTGTAATTTTTAGACTTATTTCTAAGTCTTAATTGAAAACAACGTTCAAACCTATGATTGCGTTGGATAAAAACAGCAATTTTTATACGTGTGCATGTAAAACAAATTTCGTCGTAGAGGGGTCTAAATACAGCACAAACAACATTTTTAAAAAGACCAAATAAAGTGAAAAAGTATATTTTAACAAAACGCATTTGTATAACATTTCGAACAACTGATGTTCTTAAACCCTATTGACTGCCATTGACGATTGCCAAATAAATTGATCACAAGATGTAACCAAATGGATTTTTTTATATTAATTCAATACCAAACAGAAAACAATAAAATTGCGGCAAGATGGTATACAACAAACATGTCCGGATTTCGACAATTAATGTCTTTTCAGTGATGTTAGGGATCGAAACAGTATTTGGAAGGCCATATAATTTAACTCAATTTAGGATAGACTCTTGAATTTTAAAGAGTCGAAATAGGATGAATGGATTATATAAACCGGTGGGAAAATATAATACAATCCCAAACGAAAAAAAATATAAACAAGTCTAAATTGAAAACAAATTTCGTTGTAGAGTGGTCTGAATACAGCACAAACAACATTTTTAAAAAGACCAAATAAAGTGAAAAAGTATATTTTAACAAAACGCATTTGTATAACATTTCGAACAACTGATGTTCTTAAACCCTATTGACTGCCATTGACGATTGCCAAATAAATTGATCACAAGATGTAACCAAATGGATTTTTTTATATTAATCCAATACCAAACAGAAAACAATAAAATTGCGGCAAGATGGTATACCACAAACATGTCCGGATTTCGACAATTAATGTCTCTTCAGTGATGTTAGGGATCGAAACAGTATTTGGAAGGCCATATAATTTAACTCAATTTAGGATAGACTCTTGAATTTTAAAGAGTCGAAATAGGATGAACGGATTATATAAACCGGAGGGAAAATATAATACAATCCCAAAACGAAAAAATATAAACAAGTCTAAATTGAAAACAAATTTCGTTGTAGAGGGGTCTAAATAGAGCACAAACAACATTTTCAAAAGACTAAAAAAGTGAAAAAGAATATTTTAACAAAACGCATTTGACTAACAGGTCAAACAACTGATGATCTTAACCCCTGCTGACTGCCATTGACGATTGCCAAATAAATTGATCACCAGATGTAACATGGATCTTAGTTCTTGATTTAATACCAAATCGAAATCGAATATACTCCTAATCAGAAAAGTAGTGAAACTGGGTGGGTCGACTGGGTAATCATCTCCTGAGATATATATATATATATATATATATAACTGTCACGAGTGGATAAATATCGTATTACACTCGATACAGCAGTAGAATCTATATATGAAGCCGAGTTCATACAAAACCTTCTCATAGACAAAAAGAAGAAAAATCTTGCAAAGTTCCATATATATATATATATATGTCTGTCCCTAAAACGTGTCCTATTCCCCCAAACGTGTCTTTATGACGTCGCTGAGTTCAAAACATGTATAGTTACAAAAGGGCGCTGAAACGTGTCGTTTTTATGAACGCACAAACGTGTCCTTTCCCCCAAACGTGTCCATATAATTAAAAGCTAAACGTTTCCTTTAATGAACGCTCAATATTGTCCATATTTTCAAATGCCCACATATAAATTAATCTAAGTGTTGACCTTTATGAAACAATTATATGTCCATCAATATTAATTTATAATTTTGTTTAATAACTTTTGTATATTGTTCTTCTATTGGCGTATATTCGTTTTAATTTACTCTTTCATCTATTGTCCTACCTCCAAGCGCGAATGAATAATAGAAACATGATAAATCAGGTCTTCTTTCAAACGACAGTTTAATCCTTGACAAAATTGGGTGTCCATTTGGAGCTGGTGGGTGGAAAAGTACTCGTCCATGCCCTGTCATAAATGGGGGTGTTAAATCTGAAACATCGTGTATGAAAGGTTACTTGGATCTAACTACTGTATTAATTGTTGATATTTTAACAAAACGCATTTTACAAGCAGGTCGAACAACTGATGTTATTAAACACTGCTGACTGCCACTGGCGATTGCCAAATAAACGGATCACCAGATGTAACAAAATAGATCTTTTTATTACTTTATTACCAAACAGAAAACAATAAACTTGCGGAAAAGATGGTATACCGCAAATAATTTGAACACCATATCCGGATTTCGACAATTAATGTCTCTTCAGTCATGTTAGAAATCAAAACGGTATTTGAAAGGTCATAAAATTGACCTCAATTTAGGATAGACTCTTGAATTTTGAAAGAGTCGAAGTAGGATGAACGGATCATATAAACTCGAAGGCACATATAATACAAGCCAAAACGGAAAAATATAAACAATTCTAAATTGAAAACAACGTTCAAACCTATGATTGCGTTTGATAAAAACAGCAATTTTTAAACGTGTGCTTGCACATGTCTTGTGTCTATCTCTAGATTCGCCTTCCGTGACAAGGTAACACTACGACTATTGAAGTTATATTTTTATATAGCAGATGTGGTCGAGTGGTCTAGAGCGCTTGATATGAGGCTAAGCGATTGGTGCTGTAGTGTATCAAAGGTGTGAGTTTGAATCCCGCTAAGGGATGGACAAAAAGTTGTCATCAGAAAAATCTAATTCTCACTCTTTGGGTGTAATTTTTAGACTTATTTCTAAGTCTTAATTGAAAACAACGTTCAAACCTATGATTGCGTTGGATAAAAACAGCAATTTTTATACGTGTGCATGTAAAACAAATTTCGTCGTAGAGGGGTCTAAATACAGCACAAACAACATTTTTAAAAAGACCAAATAAAGTGAAAAAGTATATTTTAACAAAACGCATTTGTATAACATTTCGAACAACTGATGTTCTTAAACCCTATTGACTGCCATTGCCGATTGCCAAATAAATTGATCACAAGATGTAACCAAATGGATTTTTTTATATTAATTCAATACCAAACAGAAAACAATAAAATTGCGGCAAGATGGTATACAACAAACATGTCCGGATTTCGACAATTAATGTCTTTTCAGTGATGTTAGGGATCGAAACAGTATTTGGAAGGCCATATAATTTAACTCAATTTAGGATAGACTCTTGAATTTTAAAGAGTCGAAATAGGATGAACGGATTATATAAACCGGTGGGAAAATATAATACAATCCCAAATGAAAAAAAATATAAACAAGTCTAAATTGAAAACAAATTTCGTTGTAGAGGGGTCTGAATACAGCACAAACAACATTTTTAAAAAGACCAAATAAAGTGAAAAAGTATATTTTAACAAAACGCATTTGTATAACATTTCGAACAACTGATGTTCTTAAACCCTATTGACTGCCATTGACGATTGCCAAATAAATTGATCACAAGATGTAACCAAATGGATTTTTTTATATTAATTCAATACCAAACAGAAAACAATAAAATTGCGGCAAGATGGTATACCACAAACATGTCCGGATTTCGACAATTAATGTCTCTTCAGTGATGTTAGGGATCGAAACAGTATTTGGAAGGCCATATAATTTAACTCAATTTAGGATAGACTCTTGAATTTTAAAGAGTCGAAATAGGATGAACGGATTATATAAACCGGAGGGAAAATATAATACAATCCCAAAACGAAAAAATATAAACAAGTCTAAATTGAAAACAAATTTCGTTGTAGAGAGGTCTAAATAGAGCACAAACAACATTTTCAAAAGACTAAAAAAGTGAAAAAGAATATTTTAACAAAACGCATTTGACTAACAGGTCAAACAACTGATGATCTTAACCCCTGCTGACTGCCATTGACGATTGCCAAATAAATTGATCACCAGATGTAACATGGATCTTAGTTCTTGATTTAATACCAAACAGAAAACTTCTATTTGCGGAGAAGATGGTTTACCGCAATTATGAGGTGCAAAAAGTTGTACACCATATCCGGATTTCGACAATTAATGTCTCTTCAGTGATGATAGGGATCGAAACGGTAATTGGAAGGACATATAATTTTCCTCAATTTAGGGTAGACTCTTGAATTTTAAAGAGTCGAAATAGGATGAACGGATCATATAAACCAAAAGGAAAATATAATACAAGCCCAAACGAAAAAATATAACTAGTCTAAATTCTCAAGAATAAATATTACTACACAGTCTCATATTAATTTATTTACCTGTACCAACTCTAACATTTTTTAATTGTACCACTTTTGATTTGCAGGGTTCTATTCAAGTGGGAGGGATCAGCGATTTAACCTTTGTCAAAATTTATTATTATTTTTTTTTAAATTATTATCCAACTGCTATCTATCTGGGACGTTTAAATACGCAACCTCTGTTGTAATAACTCTACCGTTGGCAAATCTGAAATAATATACAAACTTTGATCGGTATGTGCTGTTTCTTTGGAATGTATTTCTACGCAATCGAGGTTGTATTATCTTCGCTGTCGTCACCTTTGAAATTTCAGAATTGTACCATTTCATATCGCACATTACTATTTTTATCTGAAGCATATCTTTGCTGTCTCTGTTGTAAAAAGCTATATAACCTACGTTTTCAGAATTTAAGAAATGTACTAGCGTCTTTGTGTTCGGTTTTAACTGTTTTATTGTATAAATTTCAAGATTGTTATAGTGCAATCAGAATAGATTGATATGATTCATTTACATTGATTAGGGACTTTCCTTTTTGAATTTTCCTCGGAGTTCAGTATTTTTTGTGATTTTACTTTTTACATAATATTCATACTGATGAAGGATATCGGTTATCCGAGACATTTAACATTTGTTCATTTTATTATTTTTTGGTGATGTTGTACCCTTTTAGACTTGTTGAATATTATATTTTGTGTACTGTATCATAATTATATGATCCATCGCCCCATAAGATTTATCTTTTGCTATTATTCAGTCATTTAATATTTATAAATTTACAGATCTAACATTGTTGGCCTGTTATTTAGACGAATTATATATATAGAATGTATTTTCAGCCTTGTATCACCATCACTGCTGGTGATCCGATGGATAAAATCTGTCCCAAGAGTTGTCACTGGTTCAGACGTACTTATAATTAAATTATTTATGTGACTGCATTCTTCATTCATTTGTAAGATCCTGTAAGATAGCTAATTCAGCTGATATGTCAAAATTCCATCTTCATGCCTTATATATCAGGTACTGTATTACCACGCTAGATGAATATATAATTCGTCAAAACATCAGCCCATCAATGTTAGATCTGTAAATTTGCTTTCGCAAATGTTTTGCTCTTCCCTCGCTGGGATTCGAACTCATGCTACTGAGATATCGTGGCACCAAATCACCTTGCACTACACTGAACGCGCTAGACCACTCGACCACCTAGGCTCTCTAAAAATATATATATAGATTTTATCCATCGGATCACCAGCAGTGATGGTGATACAAGGCTGACAATACATTCTGTATGTATAATTCGTCTTAACATCAGCCCAACAATGTTAGATCTGTAAATTTGCTTTCACAAATTTTTTGTTCTTCCCACGCCGGGATTCAAACTCATGCTACTGAGATATCGCGGCACCAAATCGCCTTGCACTTTACCCGACGCGCTAGACCACTCGACCACCTAGGCTCTATAAAAATATATATATAATAATAATTGAGCTGCGTCGGGTAGAAATCGACCTTACGCAAATGAAGTAACACATTTGCGAGTCACATTTTTGGGGTTTGTTCATGTATACATGTACTTGCATAAGTTCGATTTCTATCTGGCGCAGCTCATATATTGAATGATACTATAGTCGCGAGCTTTTGATTTTGCCATTTGATTAGGGACTTTTATTTTTGAAGTTTATTTTTACAGTTAACAGGTAGATACATTCTGAGGTTTAAGTTTTTCGGTCATCAATTACTTTGTCTAACCTTAATGGAATTTTGGGAAATGTTGACTTAGCTTAGTTATATTCAAAATACAGTATTAAGAGTTAAATTTGGAAAAATATTAATTTCCATTTTTCTATATTTAACTGATAAATGGATTTTTTTTTGGTTAACATTTAACAATAAAATGCTTCGCTGGGGCGCAGCTTGATACGACCGCAGAGGTCGAACCCTGAACAGTTGGGGCAAGTATGGACACAAAATTCAAGCTTGATACAGCTATGACTTTGGATTGTCATTAAATATTTGACACAGCATAGGTTTCTGACACAGGATGAATGTGGTGTAAGAACTGGAAAAAATTTAATTTACCTATTATGGTGGAATATCCATAAACTAAATTGTTTGTTAATTTCAATATATCAAAGAATATGTAGAATTCAATGTTTGATGTAATGTAATAAAGTTGAAATTTGGACCGTTTTTGTTCAATGTGGACCAATTTGGTAACATGTATAAATAATCAAAAATCTAAATACATGGGAGCCCATTTAAATACATCATAAAGGTATTAAAATAGAAAGTGACATCATAGTCATGGCTAAAAATAAACAAAAATCCTTAATCAGCAACATTTAAAGTAATATCTAAAAATAAAATTCCTTTGTAACCATAAAAGCCCATTTAAATACATCATAAAGATATTAAAATAGAAAATGACATCATAGTCATGGCTAAACATAGCAAAAACCTTAATCAGCATCATTTAACAGTAATATCTAAAAATAAAAATTTCTTTGCAACCATAAAAGTAAAATAGAAAATGACATCATAATCATAGCTAAAAATAAACAAAAATTTTTTTATTGGCAAATTTTAAATGGAGTTTATTATACTAAAACAATAAATTTGCAACCATAAACATGATAAAACCCCATTTAAACACATCATAAAAGTATTAAATAATTCAACTACATCATAAAGGCTATAAAAATAGAAAATGACTTCATAGTCAAGGCTAAAGGTAAACAAAAAACCTTCATCAGCAAAATTTTATATTGGCAAATTTCCAATGAAGTTTATTACACTAAAATTGTTGGCAAATTTCCAATGCATTTATTAACAATAAAGTTATTGGCAAATTTCCAATTTACATAATTTAAAAGCAGTGTAGATGAGATATTTATTTATGAGTTTGAATTACCAACCTTACACTGCTTTTAAATAATGTTCTTTACTCAATTATTTGTCTATTAAAATGGAAACCCTTGTTTTTTAACCTTTTTTCCCCTTATTCCTTAAACATTAGAGCCATAACCACCCCCCAAAGCCAATTATTACTTTCCAATGTAACCTAAATTTCCAATATACATAATTTTAAATTTCAATTCCTCATGATATATAACCGTATCATTATTATTTTCTTTCATATATAAATCTGAAACAACCATCTTTAAATGGAAAATTTTAAAGAAAAAAAAAGGAAAAAAAAAATCCTACCCCCCACACATTTTTTCAACCCCCTTTTGATTCATCATCCCCCACCTCAATCACAACCTTCAATTTGTGGTATGGTACATTGCAATACAATTTCACAGAGATCCATACACTTGAACACAAGTTTTTGTTGCAAACTAAAAAAATCCTTATTTTCTACCAATATTTGGCCCCTTATTCATAAATGTTTGAGCAATTAACCCCAAAACTCAATTCCTACTTTCTCTTCGTGATAAAAAATAACTAACTTAAAATGTAAATTTTAAACAAAAAAAAAAGGAAAAAAAAAATTACCCCTTTTTTGACCCCCGCCCCCTTATGATTCATCACCCCCACCCCCCTTTCCCCCCAAACCAAGCTCAATAACAGCCTTGCCTTTGTGGTATGGTACCTTGTAATACAATTTTAGAGAGATCCATACACTTGAACACAAGTTATTGTCTAGAAACTAAAAAATGCTTATTTTAAACCCCTTTTTAGGCCCCTTATTACTAAACGTTTTGGGCAATTACCACAACACTCAATTCCAGCTTTCCCTTTGTGAAATGGAACCTTGTAGTAAAATTTCAGAAAGATCCATACACTTACACACAAGTTATTGTCATGAAACTAGAAAAATGCTTGTTTTTTGCCCCCTTTTGGCCCCTTATTCCTAAAATTTTGAGGCAATTAACCCCAAAATCAATCCCAGCATTGACCCTTTGTGATATGGAATCTTGTGGTACAATGTCAAAGAGATCCATATGCTAACACACAAGTTATGTCTGGAAGTTACAAAAATGCTTATTTTCGGCCCCTTTTTGGCCCCTAATTCCTTAACTGTTGGTACCATAACCCCCAAAATCAATCCCCACCTTCCTATTGTGGTATTGAACCTTATGGTAAAATTTCATAGAGATCCATTCACTTAAACTAAAGTTAGAGTGCGAAAACCATTGTGTATTCGGACGACGACGCCGGACGACGACGACGACGACGACGACGACGACGACGCCAACGTCATACCAATATACGACCTCAAAATTTTTTTGCGGTCGTATAAAAAGATACAGTCTGGGGTTAAGGTTTTTTACAAATCAATTACTTTATCAAACCTTCATAGAATTTTATAAAACTTTGGCAGAAGCGTTTTTATTATCAAGAGATATTTTGTGAAGCAAACTTTCCAAAAATGTTTTTTTTTAGTTTCTGTACTTTTTTTATAGATGGATTACAACTAACATTTACCTAAGAAATCTTGGAAAAAGACAGCTAGGTTTCCAAGAGTACACGTTATACCTTCAATCACTTTGTATGTCAAAATACATCTTGTGATGGAATTAAGTCGTTTCGATAGCTTTTAATTATTTGTTATCACAAGAAAAGTTGTTATAATATAGAAACCTGCAATATATATTTATTTTCTTGTGTTATTTTATAAGGGTAAAATCATAAACTACAAATATCAATTAACTGATAACTTTGTAAAAATGACCGTATATAGTCTCGAATAAACACATTCGTTTTACTTCCAACATCTCTGTCATTTAATCAAAACATTTACAACATTATATTTATTTTTACTTTTTTGAATCCTTGAATGTCGTCACGACTGTTTTTTTTAAATCATGCATTATTTATTATTGATTGATTGATAGTTGATTGCTTAACGTCCAGTGGAAAATATTTCAGGCATTTTCAGGACGAGAACAAATTAACAAAAAATACAATAGTTAGGTCATGTAATAGAGGCCGTCCGCGTTGAAGGTCGGGAAAATTTAGTCTGCCACTGAACAATAAGGGTATACTGGATAGAGACACAAATTTGCCATGTAACAGACCAGCCTTCAAAGAGTTGACAAAAGTGTTCTAAACGTGCAGAGAGCTTTGTACTCTGAGACTCTCTACACGTAGCATCGGATTTAGTTTCCCCATTGTGACCGGGCATAGCTGCGTACTTGTACATCCCACACAGCCAAACGGACGCCCCATTTTGGCAAGGGTTTAACTGCCGGTCGGAAGAAGACGTGTATTGGCTATATTTCTATTCCCTAGTCACCCTAAGGGTCATTATTTATAAGCTAAGCTGTGCCATTTTACCTGATTCTATAATAGAACTAATTGTTTCTGTTTTGTCTTCAAGTTTCTGCAGTTTTGCATCTATAGGTTTATCCGCATTTTGACCTTCTTTGATTGTTTGCAATGTCTTCATTACTTGATCCAATGTCATCGGACTTGATTGTATATAGGCTAACAGTTCTCTTACCTTTAAGAAAAGTAATTGTAAAATATATAAAACTAATCATTCAATGCTTATAGAATAAAATAATAATACAGATTCATTCGGTCAGAAATATATCTTCGTATTAAACATTCGCATTTATTGATTAAAAAGGATCAACACACTTGCATTATTATGAATTCAATAAAAACGAGTTCAGCCGGTATTGTAGGATCCCTGACATTATAGTATGAAGTTTAATCAATAGTACTATCAGCCTTATGCTAAATGAACACAGGTACCAACAACTGCACCAG
Organism: Mytilus californianus; assembly: GCF_021869535.1. Classification (NCBI taxonomy): domain Eukaryota; kingdom Metazoa; phylum Mollusca; class Bivalvia; order Mytilida; family Mytilidae; genus Mytilus; species Mytilus californianus. Next base: position 114,185,319 of record NW_026262690.1, on the reverse strand, counting down.
CCGAATCTTGTACACAGTCCAATTTGTTACGAGTAGATTAAGGTAGAAATGTCAATATAAAGATTTTCCATATCCGTGTGCTTTATACAAAACTTTAGAGAGGCAAACACAAAGGTGCATGAATAAAATGACAACTTATTAAAAAACAGTTCTTACATAATAATGCAAAACTCATTTTAGATCCTTAGTCTAAATAAAACAACAAAACATGTAAATTTCTCTAATCATTTCAAACCATGAAATGCTGCTAGAATCAATTACTTTTTTCGTTTCCAAAGATATACTTACACTTTTTGTATCTCTATTTGTTTCTGATAAACTGTTTTGATATTGAACAAACTGTGAGTGATCAAAATTTCTACAGTACACATCATTTAAAGCCGTTTTGGACATTGGTTCATTTCCACAAACAATTGCTATATCCAATATTGCCGATTCGATGTCATTCTTGATTCTTGTATAGTCTGAATCACTAATCCGTGTTGAATTTGTGTTACCATAGACGTTGTTTCTGATTTTCACCAGAGTTTCCACCGATTTTCGAGTTGAACAACAGTACTCAAGTATTGTTTGTTGCAGAACAATATCAAGGTTTCCTTCGGTGATACCCGTTATTGCAGATATAAAACAGATGCAGTTTGTTGCACTACTATGTGACCTTTTCCGACACATTTGTAGCCCTGAAGAGGAAATAAACATAGCATTCCATTGGTGTGCATTTACTATCTGACGATTGGCTTGAAGTTTACAATGATTTTGGCAATGGCAGCAGCCTTGGTTATATTGCCGACAATGATATATCATATGTTTGTTTTGGTTAAGAAAATCTTCAAACGAGGTTCCTTTAAATTGCAAACAACTGTACCAGAAGACATCGGTACAGCAATAAACAAGAAGACATCTTGCTAGGATCAGGTCAAGGACATCAGTACCAATTCCTTTCTTTGCAAAACTACAGCAGTATTCTGGTCCTCGCCTATGTCCATGCATATTGGCTGCGGTATCGAACAAAACTTGCATCTGTGACGGAAATATAATTCTATGTATTCGTGATAGGGAGCTTCCTGGTGAACATCTACAGCACCTTCTATTGTTGTAGCATAGATGATAAATTTCATGTTGATTTTGGTTCAAAAATTGTTCAAACGTTAAATGCTTGTTTAGTATATCCAACTCAATAAGGGATATTAATGCAGCTTTAGAATGGTCGATGACTAAAATGGCCAATCTGAGAAAATTCTCCCGTTCCTGCACTATAGATGTCATGATATCCTTTAATACAAATATAATAAAACTTAATATATGCATTATTCGGGGTTTTTTTCAATGCTAGACAAATCATTCAGACCAGTATAAATATAATCAAAGGTACTGATTTATTGTCCTGAAATAATTGAGGAAAAAGTTTTCATGATTAACCTATGTATCAAGTAATTAAGTGGTTGGGTTTCACTCAATTACATGTTTTATTTGGGCTAGCTTTTTTATAATGGTAACATATGCATGCATTGTCTAAGTTTTTCACTGAATAATACAATTAAAAAAGAATTGTTCGTAAATTAATACTATGAATTCGGCATAAAAATGTTAATTGTTAGCTATGCAATTTATGTTGTACAGTAGAAATTGAGATATGGATGATGATATACACATTATTGCTCTGGTAGGTTTGTTACAAATGTTAGGCGCCTTGAGTCTTGATTCACGGAGGCAGGTTAATGCATTTAAAAAAATGGGCACTGATTTTGAATGATTGCATCGAAATCTAAATATTACGTCATATTCTAAACTATGCGACTAGTGATTGGCCTTGAATGTTTTGTCGACTTCAAGTTGAAGCTTGTCATTAACAGCTGATTGGGCTCCTTGTTATGATAAAAGCTAGTGTCCACCAACAAAAACACGTCAATAAAAGGATGATTTATATATTTTCAGGTAAGTTTGTTTTAAAAGACTTCACCATTTTAATGCCGAGGTTCGTCGATATTCATGTCATTAATGATTAAATTTCGATTGAGTATGAATGTAGAAGTCTCCAAATGTTTTCTTAAAAAGGGAACTAGGTATCTGTGTGATCGGTACACATTTGTTTCATGTTTCGCTGTCAACATGACGACGGCAGTCAATACAAAGAAGTTTCCTTAGAATAATGTATGCAAGAATCATATCTTGATTACCCATTGACTAAGTTTATGTCGACATTGTAAAGACTCACCTACTTTGCACAGATGCAAGAATCAATAAATGTGAATAGGAGGCCCATCAATAAGGAGTGGAAGTTGTTAAAAGTCTGAGAATCACACCCCCACCTACTCCAATTCGCCTCTTATATTTGTGTAGAAGGCAAACACTTGACTTATTAAGATTTATGAAGACCTATTATATTGACCTATTAAGATCTATCATATAATTGATTTTTCTGCGACTGTCATTCATGTAAGAGGTTTACCTAGCTATTAAACCAGGTTTAATTCACAATTATCTACATGAAGAAATGCCTGTCAGGAATATGACAGTTGTTTTCCATTCATTTGATGTGATTGAGCTTTTGATTTTCTGTTTGATAAGGGACATTCCGTTTTGAATTTTATTTTGGAGTTCGGTATTTTTAATATTATACTTTTTAAGCATATTTTGAGTATGAATCTCCAAGTTGCTCTGCTTTCAAATTACCAATTATTTCCATACGTGTTTATTACATTGGATAACATAGTACAAACACACAAAAAAAAGAAAATAATTAAAAATATAATCATACATGGCTTGTTCGACAATTATTTTAATTCATCCCTTTTTTTGCACATTCAAATTGGTCTATATATTCATTTTTAACTACTTTTATCATTATAGTCTATGAGTTAATGTTCATTTGTCATATTGATTAACTATCAAAATATATTGAAGTCTATGTTTCTTTGTGTAGATCTTTTCACAATGTGACAAGCATCAAGCTTTTAAAACAATATATATAAATAAGAAGATGAGGTAAGAGTGCAAATGAGACAACTATCCATCTAAGTCACAATGTGTAAAAATTTAACAATTATAGGTCAAAGTACGGCATTCAACCCGGAGCCTTGGATCACACCAAAGAGCAAGCTGCAAAGGGCCCCAAAATGACTAGTGTAAAACAATTCAAACAGGAAAACCAACGGTCTTATCTATATAAAAAACGAGAAACGAGAAACACTTATGAATCACACCAATACACGACAACCACTGAACAACAGGCTCCTGATTTAGGACAGGTGCATACAAATGTAACAGGTTTAAACAGTTATCAAAGGTACTAGGCTTATAATTTAATACGCCAGAACGGCGTTTCGTCTACATAAGACTCATCAGTGACGCTCAGATCAAAACAGTTATAAAGCCAAACAAGTACAAAGTGGAAGAGCATCGAGGACCCAAAATTCGAAAAAGTTGTGCCAACGTTTAAACGTTTAAACAGACGCAAACCTTCTCTCTAACATGAAACAGTAGTGTAACATTACAACATAAAAAGAAACACCATGAAATATCAATTAAAATGGCTTAACTCGATCAAAAAGACATATAAACAAAAACAAGTAAACATACATTGAACGAATAAGTTTGATCTTTTTTTATAGTACATAAATCTTCCTTTTATTTACAATTTGGTGATTGAATTAAGTTTGAAAACTTTCAGTAATTATTGAGATAATTGTAGATCTATGAGTGAACAGAGAATGTTTTCAAGATAAAAGTGTGAGGACAAATATAACAAAACAATAACTTGATATGAAATAATCCATGTCATGTCACATGTGAATTGAAAGAAAAACTTTGGAATGAAGAAATTTTCACTATGACAACAAATGTAAGAATTTCATGTTGAAACTGACTCTGGAACATTGAGAACAAGCAAGTAAAAGTTATTAAATTAGAGGAAAGGAATATGCACTTATTTCTTGTAAGATCAACACATAAATGGAAAAGATTACATCATATGCCATCATCTGTCAGTTATTGAGACAATTTTATGAAATGAGACAGAATTATAATTTTAACAACACATTTGAGAGGACTGCTTACTGATATATATTGTAATAAACAATATATTACATGTATATAAGATTATTCCTGGCATGTTACATGTTAAAGAAAAACTAAGGAACACAGTAGAACAATAACATATGAAATTCAAAAGGATGATAGTTGTCTACATTCATTATAGATCATGTAAACCCCAAGGAAATAAAGGACTGTATACATGTACTGTGATAAGGATTGTCAGCTAAATTTCACTTAGGCATTGTGACATGTACAATGCTTTCGATATCACTGTGATAAACTATTTCAAAATGAATGAAAAACTATATTTTTTATGACATTTTTTAAATAAACATTGTGTATTTAATCATTAATACTCATAATGAGCTCAAGAAGTAAAGGCTTTCACATGCATACCACTTTATTCAATAAACAAATAATTTCACCTCATATGAAATCTCTTATCTTTTTTTTTCTTTAACAATAGCAATTAGTACTTATCTGATCTTATTTAACAAGTAATATAATTTTTGCTGGTTTTCGTCCTGTACCAATGAACTTGTTTTCAAATTAAATAATTTACTGTACATCCAGAAATTATTGTGAGGTTTTAATTAATGCGAATAATACCACTGGGAGAGTGTCGAAGTAATAAGAACTCCCATTGTGATATCTGTTACATATAAATGTATGCATATTTTCCTGAAATCGCAATAATTAAAATCGCATTTCAGTCAATTCTTCAACAATCGCAATAATAATTGCACGCAATAATTCCTGAATTAACATTTAGTTATAATAAAACACCCATGCAACCACGCATCCCATATTGCATGATAGGACCCGACACTATTCTATTGTTTTAGCAGTTAAGCTTGGGATGGTCATTTAAGATGCATTATTTTAAATAATCAAATATTAATATTATTTATGTATATGTTAGCGGCAATAAGTGAAATTAGGCATTAAGCTTAAATCCTAGGCAATAAGCTAACGCCTAGGCATTAAGTTATTGCCTGAACTTTTCAGGCATTAAGCTTATTTCCTGAAATCTGATGATGATTATTCATCCTATAGCCGAACATAATTTTAGGCAATAAGTGAATATTGGAATTTATGCATATTTGGTGGTTTATTTTTTATATAAAGTGTTTTCTTAATTATATTTCTAATATTACACGTGTAAATATACATTCATTTGACAGATCTTCAAATTTAGTAAGTTTATTTAGTAATTTTAGCAGTTAAAAAACAGAATAAACTCATACTTTTTCATGTTTTTGTGGTATTGCAAAATATTAAAAAAGATTTTTAAAAAGTGATTGTATCCAATTAAAAAAGGGTGAAGAATCTATAAAATAATTATAATATTTATTTGAAAATTTTTACACTTCACTAGTCGAGCTGGTTTGAACTGATTATCTGCTTACACCGTTTTTAAATTTTCTTTGTAAACAGTTCCACAACTTGTGATAACAAAATGATTTTTACACAAATTTCTATCAAGTTTTCATATTTTTAAATTATTATTTGATGTGTTTTAATATAAATAACATATTTTATAAGTGATTTTATTTCCGGTGTCTTGTGGAGAGTTGTCTCATTGTCAATCATACCACATTTTCTCTTTATATTTAGGATGAAACTGGGCCCTGTAGTTTTGCACCGGTAAAATTCGAATTTCTTCTATTGCTCATATTCACACGTATGTTATTTACAGTAATAAAATAAAATAGTTGAAGTACTTAGTATTTATATAAAAGATGCACGAGATTTGCCTTCGAACTTATAAGTATGAAACCGTGACACTTCGAATTCAGCTCCCTCAAAGCATATAATGATTTTACCGATTATATAAATTATTTAATTTCAACTATTTACAATTAGTTTGTTCAATTCTAATATAAAACGTAGTTATATTTTTTTTTACTTATGTTATGTTTTATAGAGTTTAAATGTACAGTTGTAATATCAAAATTATTTATTAACTTTAATTTGAAACTAATAATTATTTTCTAATAAATAATCGGTTTTTAAATTATAGTTGTTAGTTAATTTTGATACAATATTTAAATTTTTTCATTTGCTATTTTCTTTTACCCCAATACTTAGGACAGCGGTTAAGACATCCTAGCTAAGATGATCCTTAGATAGCTTCGATGTGCATGCTGTGACATGTCGTAAGTCGGTCATAACTTTATCATAATTTCTGTCCTAAGAATATCTTATAGGACCGATCTTAGGACAGTTTCGATTAACAGGCCCCAGTTCTCTCATAATGTTATTATGTAAAAAATATATTTTTATTTTAAGGAATGAATGTCTTTTATTTACTCGCATTTATATTTAAGGCATTAAGCTTACTGCCTGCACACATTTTTCAGGATTTAAGACTAATGCCTAACATAATTTAGGCAATAGACTTACTGCCTAGACGTTAGCTTATTGCCTATGATTTAAACTTAATGCCTAATTTCACTTATTGACGCTAACATATATATTGATATATTTATATTTCTATTATTCATATAGATCTAGTTATTATGACAGATCTGCCATCATCAGGGATTTAACTGTCAATTTATGCTTAAGTCTTTAACTTTGATCTACTAAGCATATCTCAAACACTTTTATGTTTGCTCTACGCAACTTTTGGTACAGCATTAAATATTTGTAACAATCTCGTCAAACTGTAATTAAAGGTCAAAGATTTACAACACTTGTCATTCTTGACCTTGAAATACATTTTAAATAAACTAATTCATATCACTATTTGCAAAGAAATAGCTGTCACTCACATCATGTATTCCGATGATTTATTAAAAGTGAAGCAATACGTGGTTGTCTGCCCTTGATGTAACAAGTTGTGTTTTTGCAAGCTCCGGTAAATTTTAAAAAAAATCTTTAAACCTATTGCTTGCTAATAGTTTTCGTTGGATATATAACCGAAATTGATTTTAGAGGTCTTTTCCGTCCAAGAGTAAGTGAAAATGAAGTAGACAAACTGTCAAAATTGATTTCTTAGTGAACACATATCGTTTGTTTACAAAATGGCGAGCGAACTAGACACAGTTTACCACAATTATCAACAAATACAAAGATACACGTCAGTACACTTTAGTTCAAAGTATACCAAGGGGATCACATGTACAGATATTCTAAACGAACTTGAAAATATATATACAGGGAAAAGGTTAAAGCTATACAATTGACTGAAAGAGAATGATAAGGAACTGTTGATGATCGGGCATCTAAAATATTATTACTAATAAAGGGCATCGAACTTGTAAACTATCATTACAAATTTGTTGAAAAAGAGGGGACACATGTTACGATGCACCTGACTAGTTTGGTGATCTTGGTGTTTGTACATTTATGAGACAATACGGTGAGCTAGTTCAAGGCTCACTCAAAAGGGGGACTATCAGAGGTACTAACATTGAATCCGGTACGCGGTATATTCAGCTTATAAATTGCGTTCAAACCATCCCCAATATCGCCAAACTCGGAACATTTGAAATCCGACTTTTCGCTGACAACAATAGAACCCAATGCCGACACTGTAGCAGAACGGACTACCCTTAATACCCATGCGATATGAAACCACAAGATCTATTAGTGAACAGAGAATGTTTTCAAGATAAAAGTGTGAGGACAAATATAACAAAACAATAACTTGATATGAAATAATCCATGTCATGTCACATGTGAATTGAAAGAAAAATTTTGGAATGAAGAAATTTTCACTATGACAACAAATGTAAGAATTACATGTTGAAACTGACTCTGGAACATTTAGAACAAGCAAGTAAAAGTTATTAAATAAGAGGAAAGGAATATGCACTTATTTCTTGTAAGATCAACACATAAATGGAAATGATTACATCATATGCCATCATCTGTCAGTTATTGAGACAATTTTGTGAAATGAGACAGAATTGATTTAAGACTAATGCCTAACATCATTTAGGCAATAGACTTACTGCCTAGGCGTTAGCTTATTGCCTATGATTTAAGCTTAATGCCTAATTTCACTTATTGACGCTAACATATATATTGATATATTTATATTTCCATTATTCTTCAATAGATCTAGTTATTATGACAGATCTGCCATCATCAGGGATTTAACTGTCAATTTATGCTTAAGTCTTTAACTTTGATCTACTAAGCATATCTCAAACACTTTTATGTTTGCTCTACGCAACTTTTGGTGCAGCATTAAATATTTGTAACAATCTCGTCAAACTGTAATTAAAGGTCAAAGATTTACAACACTTGTCATTCTTGACCTTGAAATACATTTTAAAGAAACTAATTCATATCACTATCTGCAAAGAAATAGCTGTCACTCACAGCATGTATTCCGATGATTTATTAAAAGTGAAGCAATACGTGGTTGTCTGCCCTTGATGTAACAAGTTGTGTTTTTGCAAGCTCCGGTAATTTTTAAAAAAAATCTTTAAACCTATTGCTTGCTTATAGTTTTCGTTGGATATATAACCGAAATTGATTGCAGAGGTCTTTTCCGTCCAAGAGCAAGTGAAAATGAAGTAGACAAACTGTCAAAATTGATTTCTAAGTGAACACATATCGTTTGTTTACAAAATGGCGAGCGAACTAGACACAGTTTACCACAATAATCAACAAATACAAAGATACACGTCAGTACACTTTAGTTCAAAGTATACCAAGGGGATCACATGTACAGATATTCTAAACGAACTTGAAAGTATATATACAGGGAAAAGGTTAAAGCTATACAATTGACTGAAAGAGAATGATAAGTAACTGTTGATGATCGGGAATCTAAAATATTATTACTAATAAAGGGCATCGAACTTGTAAACTATCATTACAAATTTGTTGAAAAAGAGGGGACACTTGTTACGATGCACCTGACGAGTTGGGTAATCTTGGTGTTTGTACATTTATGAGACAATACGGTGAGCTAGTTCAAGACTCACTCAAAAGGGGGACTATCAGAGGTACTAACATTGAATCCGGTACGCGGTATATTCAGCTTATAAATTGCGTTCAAATCATCCCCAATATCGCCATTCTCGGAAGATTTGAAATCCGACTTTTCGCTGACAACAATAGAACCCAATGCCGATACTGTAGCAGAACGGACTACCCTTAATACCCATGCGATATGAAACCACAACGACAAGAACGACAGCGATACTGTTTTCGATGCAGTAGCCATCACCATAGTATACGAAATTGTCCGCACACAGATAACGTATGTTTCGGATGCGGTCAAGAAGATCAAACGAGACTGTAATCGAAATAGACAAAACGTAGGAAAAAACGAACAAAATGATGAAATTACTGACGAGAACGAATAAAGAAATAATTTGAATTAATATGACATATGCTTTTATTAACTGATGTCAAAAGATCGGAAATTTAATACTCAAGTACTCTGTCATTATACTCGCGAGTACTTGAGTACTTGGATAAATCTTTAACGTCCAGTGAAAAGTTTTGATTTTTGTTGGGATGTGGTATTTTGGTTTTTAGCTTTCATACACCTAATTATAATATGATGACATCGTTTAAAATATTAACGTAAGACATACGTATTGTTGCAGAACTCAAACGGTATGACTACAAAATATACTTGATCCTTGGTTATGTGTATTTCTAGTCCATTTTGTGTCAATAGAACAATGGATAACGGGCCATTGTTTCTAATTAAATAACTTTTCCTAATAAAAATTATTGGTTGTTTGTTCATGAACTAAATCAGAAACATGCCAATAAATCATCAATATGTTCATAAAGTCTGACTTGACAGACAATCTGTATCATCTGTTCCTGTGAAGTTAGTATTTTTCATATAACGACTTGTCTCGTAATTTGTCAACAAAATATCACTAATACGAATCGAAATTGTATTAAAATTAAAACAATAATAAAGTTTCAAATAAACATTTATTACATTTAATGTACATCTCGTACCAATCACGTTTACAAAGAAGCCTTGATTAACAAACGAAAGTAAGTTTACGGCTTGTGAGTTATTAATTCATGAAAGTGTTAATCCGTGTACCAAACATCGTTCCAAATGTCTTTAATCAGTTGCGTAGGGTTCACCGCAGGCCAATTTGATGTTGATCTTGTTCAGAAATATGATCTGACCCACAACTTCCGATGAAAAACTGTTTCTAAGTTTTGCTACACATGAAAAAATCCTCGTAAGGAACGGACTATGCTAGTACTGCTACATCACATTTTTTTTTAAATTTTAGTTAAACCTTAGAACACATAGAAGTCTCAGGATAAACGTATAATAGATATTATTTTTATTAGAAAAACGAAGGAAATTTAAAAGGGAACTAAAGTGTGGGGAAATGTAAGGAGATATATAACTTAAAAAAAAATCATTGCTCTTACTGTTTATGCAAAAGCTGGCATGTATTTTTACATATTTTGGATAATTAGCTATATTGTATAAAAGACAAAAAGAAAAAGCACCTTGCGAAATTCTTTAATTTTACTTTCCGATATATTGATTATGTCCTATCATTGAATAACCCATATTTCAGCCAATACTTACATCTCATATATCCCAGTGAACTTGAAATTAAGGATACTACTGATACTAGAAGGACTGCTTCATACCTTGATCTTTTCCTCAATATTGACACAGATGGACGACTTCACACGAATATCTATGATAAACGGGACGATTTCAACTGCCCAATTATCAATTTCCCATTTCTCAGCAGTAACATACCCTCTGCCCCTTCGTATGGTGTTTACATATCTCAGTTGATACGTTATGCTCGTGTATGTTCACACTATACGGACTTCATATACAGGAGTGTGCTCCTAACGCAGAAACTGCTCTAACAAAGTTATGAGGAGGACAGATTAAAAATGACACTCCGTAAATTTTACGGACACCATCACGAATTGGTTGATCCATACGATGTGTCTTTATCCAAACTTACTAAGGACATTTTTACCACGTGTTAGATTGTGTTTTGTCATTTGATATTTTAATTATCGAACGTGACTTATTCCCAATTGTGACTGTTTTGCTGAGTGTGAATTCGCATTGCTATAAGGCGTGATACGGTACTTTTCTATCCAAAATTCATGTATTTAGTTTTGATTTTATATTTCTTATTCTCATTGGATTTTGTAAAATGTCTTGTCGTTTGTAGTTGTAAATCTTATTTTTTTTCTATTGTATTCGTGTGTTATGGTAAAGATAATTAATCACCCAGTTCATTTATTAGATTTTTGTTTGGGTCAACTAAATTTATACGATTTATTTGGTTTACAGTTTGATTTAAAAAAAAACACCGACATAGCTAGATAATAAAATTAATTATCTAATTACTACGACAATTTTATATTAATTAGTATTGTATTTTCATTGTTATTAATAAATGTTATATCAGTATTCCAAACCTAATCTTGAATTCTATCCTAATTCTATCCTATTTTGGGGAATTTTTTAGAAATTCAAATGTGACGTCACTTTGTGCGTTGATCTCTTTGGCTAACTCGGCTGTGAATTTTTATGTGCTGGTGTAGGTTGTTTTATGTATCCTTTTTCATTCTGTAGTTAGTCACCACTTCGGTGTTATCATGTATATTTATTATGTAGTCATTTTTATAAATTAACTTTTTGCAAAATTATGAATTATTCTAAATAATAAGGATGTTCTTATCCCAGGCAGAAGACCTTAGCCGTATTAGTCACAACTTTTTGGAACTTTTGGTCCTCAATGCTCTTCAACTTTGTACTTGGTTTAGCTTTCGAAATTTTTTGATCTGAGCGTCACTGGTTAGTCTTGTGTGGACGAAACGCGCGTCTGGCGTACTAAATTTTAAACATGGTACCTTTTGCTAGCTATTATTCGTGTGTTTCTCTGTCCTATATGTTCTCCCATTTATTTGTATTGTAGTCCTGTCATGTAATGTTGTCATTTTAATGTTATATTTAACATTGCCATAAAAGCGGGAGGTTTGGCTAGCCACAAAACCAGGTTCAACCCACCATTTATTTTGAATTAATAAAGCAAGTAAAAAGAATATATAATATATATATAGTTTTATCAAATGCAAATGCAAATGGTATGGGAGATAACTCTAAAATAATGCACTATTAATGAGCATGCAAACACATTTCTTGTAAATATATTGAAAATCTGTTTGACTTTTATTATGTTGTATAACACAAATGAAATCATTGAACTGTACAGTAAACTAAATATGCAGAAGTTGGAAGTCTATAATATACATATTTTTTTCCATAAAGTATGTCTTTTCGTTTTGTTTCATTAAACGCACACGGTATGGGAGATAAGTCATAACGAAATGCATTTTTTCTATGGTTTCAGAAAAAGAATCAGGATTTTATATGTTTGCAGGAAACTTATTGTACAAAATTGGTAGAAAATAATTGGAAAAAAGAATAGGGAGGGTTAAGTTTTTGGTGTAACGGGACTTCCGTTTCTAAAGGGGTAGCAATTTTTTTAGTGAAACCAAATTTAGGTATTTACGTTATTGAAAAATATAGAGATGCAGAGGGAAGGAAATTAATAGTTGAATTCAAATCAGACTCAAACGAAAAACATGGCGGATAGTGATGGACAGCTGATATTTGGAGAGAAGCAATTCAACTAGTTTCATAGTCCTACATAGTCAATACAGTTGATGATAATGGTAGTCGACGATTTTGTAGTGAAGTACGAAACTTGCAAATCAATTTTTCCAATTACATTGCTGGTATGGGTAAAAATTCTAAGAGAAAGCGATTGAATAACTCAAGCATGTCGAGTACACCGTTTACCCCTAGAATAATTTGACTTATAGTGCTATACATGGTGCCAACCAGACATTATACGGACCAATACCAAATATCCCCGTTATATCATCTCCGTGTGCTATGCAATCATTCCAAACATTGCAGCCTGTTTTGCAAAATTTGTATACACCAAATCCAATACACAACAATGTTGCACAATAAAACGCATCCCGGGCATTCCCCTATCAAGGTCAAGGTTACACAGTACCGACAATGTCAACAAAAGATCAAGCGATGAACAATATATATGTTAAACAACCAAACTTACCTGTAATAATTCAAGATATTCAAGTAAAACTACAAAAGTTGGACTTACTTGACAATGTTTGTGATAGACTTGCTGCAATCGAAAGAAAATTTGATGTTGTTGATCAAGACATAGCACAACTAAAACAAACTGCCGCGATTCAAGATAAAAAAAACCTGTTGAGTAACGACGACGAGGCACTTCCACTCTAGAATATATGAGCTCGAGTGTTCGCGTAGAAATTTAGATGGTCAGATGAACGAATTATACGAGACAATGCTTGATCAGCAAACAAGATCCATGAAATACAACTTAATATTTGAAAATATTACAGAGTCATCTGATACTGATCCGAACATTAGAGAAGACACGGAGGCTGTTGTACGTAAATTTATTCAAGAAGAACTTCAAATACACGACGTCATGGAGTTTCAAAATGTCCACCGTCTCCGAAAACGTAATGATCGTACGCCCAGAGGAATTGTTGCACGATTTGTTACCTATAAGGACAAAGAAAAGGTTTTGAGAGCAGCACAGCCAATTTTAAGAAATAAGACTAAAAAAAATACTCACAGTACCAACAAAAGTCAGAGACCGACGAAAGGAGCTTGTTTCAAAAATGAAACAGTTTAGGGACCAAGGCAAGCGTGCCACGATTGTTGTAGATAAATTGTATGTAGATGGTCAACGTTATATTCCCGAATCAAACAGAATTCACCCAACATCGCAAGACCGTGACAATAGCCGTGGGCGACAGATTATCGAAGATCGACAGGTCCGTTTCCACTAGGACAGTAGGGATAGCGAGAACTGTATTTCGAATAAATAAGTTAATTGTAATAATAAACTAACCGTATGTTGTCCTAATGTATGTTGATTGAAATCAAAATTATTATGTCCAGATTTCTTGTTGGTAATTACTAATTATGACATCTTTTTGTTTCAAGAGACAATAAAATGCTCCGCTGGGGCGCAGCTTGATACGACCGCAGAGGTCGAACCCTGAACAGTTGGGGCAAGTATGGACACAACATTCAAGCTTGATACAGCACTGAATTTGGATTGTAATTAAATATTTGACACAGCATAGGTTTCTCACACAGAATGAAAGTAGTCTAAGAACTTAAAAATTTTTAATTTACCTATTCAAACCATATCATTATTATTTGCTTTTATATATAAATCAGAAATAACCAATTTAAAATGGAAAATTTTAAAGAAAAAAAAAGAAAAAAAAAATCCCCCCCCCCAAATTTTTTGAAACCCCCTTATGATTCATCACCCCCAAACTCAATCCCAGCCTTCCCTTTGTGGTATGGTACCTTGCAGTACAATTTCAGAGAGATCCATACACTTGAACACAAATTATTGTCTGGAAACTAGAAAAATGCTTGGGTTTTTTGCACCTTTTTGGCCCCAAATTCCTAAAAGTTTAGGGCAATTACCCCCAAACTCAAACCAAGCTTTCCCTTTGTGATATGGAACCTTGCAGTACAATGTCATAAAGATCCATACACTTACACACAAGTTATTGTCATGAAACTAGAAAAATGCATGTTTTTTTCCCCTTTATGGCCCCTAATTCCTAACATTTTGAGACAATTACCCCCAAAAACAATCCCAGCCTTCCCTTTGTGGTATGGTACCTTGCAGTACAATTTCAGAGAGATCCATACACTTGAACACAAGTTATTGTCTGGAAACTAGAAAAATGCTTATTTTTGGCCCCTTATTCCTAAACCTTTTGGGCAAGTTCCCCCAAACTCAATTCCAGCTTTCCCTTTGTGATATGGAACCTTGTAGTACAATTTCATAAATATCCATACACTTACACACAAGTTATTGTCATGAAACTAGAAAAATGCTTGTTTTTTGCCCCCTAATTCCTAAAATTTGGAGGCAATTACCCCCAAAATCAATCCCAGCATTCAAACCCTCAATCAGCATCATTTAACAGTAATATCTAAAAATGGAAATTACATAATAAAGGTATTGAAATAGAAAATGACATCATAGTCATGGCTAAAAATAAACAAAATCCTTAATCAGCAACATTTTACAGTAATATCTAAAAATAAAATTCCTTTGTAACCATAAAAGCCCATTTAAATACATCATGACAGATATTAAAATAGAAAATGACATCATAGTCATGGCTAAACATAGCAAAAACCTTAATCAGCATCATTTAACAGTAATATCTAAAAATAAAAATTTCTTTGCAACCATAAAAGTAAAATAGAAAATGACATCATAATCATAGCTAAAAATAAACAAAAATTTTTTTTATTACCAAATTTTAAATGGAGTTTATTAAACTAAAACAATAAATTTGCAACCATAAAACCCCATTTAAACACATCATAAAAGTATTAAATAATTCAACTACATCATAAGGCTATAAAAATAGAAAATGACTTCATAGTCAAGGCTAAAGGTAAACAAAAAACCTTCATCAGCAAAATTTTATATTGGCAAATTTCCAATGAAGTTTATTATACTAAAATTGTTGGCAAATTTCCAATGCATTTATTAACAATAAAGTTATTGGCAAATTTCCAATTTACATAATTTAAAAGCAGTGTAAGTGAGATATTTAAATGAGTTTGAATTACCAACCTTACACTGTTTTTAAATAATGTTTTGTACTTATTTATCTATTAACCTGGAAACCCTTGTTTTTTCACCTTTTTTTCCCTTATTATTTAAAGGTTTGAGCCATAACCCTACCCCAAAGCCAATTCTTAAATTCCAATGTAACCTAAATTTACAATATACATAACTTCAATTTAAGTTTTTGATAAAATCAAACCACATCATTATTATTTGCTTTTATATCTAAATCAGAAATAATTAACCAACTTTAAGTGGAAAATTTTCACACATCACGCCCCCCCCCCCCCAAACTCAATCCCAGCCTTCAGTTTGTGGTATGGTACCTTGCAGTACAATTTCACAGAGATCCAATTACTTAAACACAATTAATTGTTTGAAACTAAAAAAAAATGCTTATTTTTAACCCCTTTTTTAGCCCCTTATTCCTAAAAATTTGAGCAATTATCCCCCAAACTCAATTCCAACTTTCTCTTTGTGATCAGAATTAACCAACTTAAAATGGAAAATTTTAAAGAAAAAAAAAAGGAAAAAAAATCCCCCCCCCCCACAAAAATTTTTTGACCCACTTCCCTAAGTGGTATGGTACCTTTAAGTACAATTTCAGAGAAATCCATACACTTGAACACAAGTTAATGTCTGGAAACTAAAAAAATGCTTATTTTTGCCCCCTTTTTTGGCCACTTATTAATAAATGTTTTGGGCAAACATTTTACAATAATATTTAAAACTGAAATTAATTTGTAACCTTAAAATTAAATAGAAAATGACATCATAGTCATAGCTAAAAATAAACAAACTATTGGTAAATTTCCAATGGAGTTTATTATATTAAAACAATAAATTTGCAACCATAAAAGCGCATTAAAATACATCATAAAAGTATTAAAAAAAAATTAACTACATCATAAGGCTATTAAAATAGAAAATGACATCATAGTCAGACTAAAGGTAAACAAAAAACCTTCATCAGCAAAATTTTATATTGGCAAATTTCCAATGAAGTTTATTATACTAAAATAATTGGCAAATTTCCAATTTACATAATTCAAACATAGTGCAGGTGAGATATTTAAATGAGTTTGAATTACCAACCTTACACTGCTTTTAAATAATGTTCTTTACTCAATTATTTGTCTATTAAAATGGAAACCCTAGTTTTTTAACCTTTTTTCCCCTTATTCCTTAAACGAAAAAAAAATAATTACCCCTTTTTTGACCCCCCCCCCCCCTTATGATTCATCACCCCCCCCCCCTTTCCCCCCCCCCCCCCCCAAACCAAGCTCAATAACAGCCTTGCCTTTGTGGTATGGTACCTTGTAATACAATTTTAGAGAGATCCATACACTTGAACACAAGTTATTGTCTAGAAACTAAAAAATGCTTATTTTTCACCCCTTTTTAGGCCCCTTATTACTAAACGTTTTGGGCAATTACCACAAAACTCAATTCCAGCTTTCCCTTTGCGAAATTGAACCTTGTAGTAAAATTTCAGAAAGATCCATACACTTACACACACGTTATTGTCATGAAACTAGAAAAATGCTTGTTTTTTGCCCCCTTTTGGTCCCTTATTCCTAAAATTTCGAGGAAATTAACCCCAAAATCAATCCCATCATCGACCCTTTGTGATATGGAATCTTGTAGTACAATGTCAAAGAGATCCATACAATAACACACAAGTTATGTCTGGAAGTTACAAAAATGCTTATTTTCGGCCCCTTTTTGGCCCCTAATTATTTAACTGTTGGTACCATAACCCCCAAAATCAATCCCCACCTTCCTATTGTGGTATTGAACCTTATGGTAAAATTTCATAGAGATCCATTCACTTAAACTAAAGTTAGAGTGCGAAAACCATTGTGTATTCGGACGACGACGCCGGACGACGACGACGACGACGCCAACGTCATACCAATATACGACCACAAAATTTTTTTGCGGTCGTATAAAAACTGATATATATGATAAATTGGATTTGCCATGTGGCTATACCTTTCAAGCAAAACACAGACAAAAATTCAAAAGGAAGTCAGGTCGAATGGTTATTATTTATAAGAAATCATTGGATAGTTTTATAGAATTTCTTGACTCAGATTCTGATTTTGTTCAGTGGTTAAAAGTTAAAGATTTTGTTACAAACATAGGTACAGATTTATTGATAGGATGCATTTATATCCCCCCAGAGAACACCAAATATTCATCAAATGAAGCTTTCATTGAAATTGAAAATGAAATGTTTATTTTTTCTAAAAATGATGAATGTATTTGCCTTCTTGGTGATTTAAATGCCAAAACAGGTACTTTGCAAGATTTTGTGCAACCTGATGAGTCAATACTCGATTTTTTTTTATTTATATGATGATCCTGACTTAATAAAGTATATGTATGATTATGAAAATTTACTTAGGTTAAAACTACCATTGAATAGGAAAAGTAGGAAAAATGCGATGAGTTTGTTAATAACCTCGTTGAGGATGACAAGTTCTCTGAACTGAATTTTATGATTGAAGAATTGGATAGTCAAAGCAATCCAAATGCAGAAATTGATACAGCAAATATTAATTCAGTTGTTGATAAGATTTGTTTGCTCTTTAACAAAACGGCAAAAAACACTTTTAATATCATAAGACCAAATAAAAAGTATAATAACCGTAATGTACATAGACCGTGGTTCGATAAAACATGCGAAGAGAAAAGACGTCTTTTTCATAAAGCACGAAAGAGCTATAACCGTTTCAAAAATGAAGCTAATAGAACTTGTCTATCAGTTGCTAGTCGTAACTATAAATCTGCTATGGATACTAGTTTCAAACAATATCAAGATAAAATTGCGAGCGATTTAAGAACATCATCAAAATCAGACACGAAGAAATTTTGGAATATTTTGAATCGTTGTACCGAAAAAAAGTGGTCAGTCTATTATAGCATCGATAGCGGAGTTGTATAACTACTTCAAGGAGATGATTGAAGTGGGGGATGAAGTTATCGAAACCGATGTAAATCTAGATGGTGTAAATCTAGAGGATAATAACGAAATATTAAATGCTCCTATATCTAAAACTGAAATAGAAAATGTTATTTTGAATTTGCATAATTAAAATGCTAGTGGTATAGACAATTTAACAAATGAATATATAAAATAACTATTCATATTATGATACCATTGTATGTAAAATTGTTCAATTTTATTTTTGACAGAGGTATTGTCCCTGAAATTAGGTTTGTTGTTATTATTAATACTGTTTTTAGAAACAAAGGGAATGCAAATGAACCAAAGAATTATAGAGCAATTACACTAATGCGTTGTTTAGGAAAAGTTTTCACAGGCATTTTGAATAATAGACTGACACTATTTGCAGAGGAAACTGATTTAATTTCCAAGGCACAAGCTGGCTTAAGAAAATAACACTCGACTAATGATAATATTTTTATACTATATACACTTGTTAATTTATATCTCCCAAAGAAGAAAACAATATTTTGTACCTTTGTGGATTTCAGTAGAGCTTTCGATACTGTTTAGCGAGTGGGGTTATAAAATAAAATAAATGGGAAATGTTTTATTATTATTTTAAACTTTATTAAAATGTAAATTCTTGTTTGACAAAGAACGGTGTAAAGTCTGATTTTTTTTTGCCTGTAACATCGGTGTTTTTACAAGGTGAAAACCTCTCACCTTTTCTTTTTTCATTGTTTATAAATGACATTGAAGAATATTTTGAAAATAACGGTATTGAATCGCTTGATATGATTAATGATATTACAAATGATGTATTAGATACATACTTAAGAATTTTTATGTTATTATATGCTGACGACACTGTCTTAATATCTGAAACTGCTGAAGGTATGCAAGGAATGTTAGACATTTTTTCTGAATATTGTAAAATCTGGAAGTTACAAGTTACTATAGACAAAGCAAAGATGGTTGATTTTTCCAAGAAAAGGGATACACAGAATGTTAAATTCATGTTGAACGGCAATGACATAAATGTTTGTGAATCATATAATTATTGGATTTTGTTCAATTTCAACAGCAGTTTCGTTAATGCAAAGAATAAGTTAGTAGAGCAAGCACAGAAGGCATTATATTCTGTATATTACAAGATAAAAAAAAAGAAACATAAATATTTCTATAGATTTACAGTTGAAGATATTTGACACGCTTGTCTCACCTATTTTGCTTTATTCTTGTGAAGTTATTGGTTTTGAGAAAAATTATAATATTGAAAAGGTGCACTTATAATTTTTAAAGAGAATATTTAAAGTACGAACCACCACACCAAATTATTTAGTTTATGGAAAATTGGGTCGTTTTCCCTTGACAATTAATATAAAATGTAGAATATTAACATACTGGAATAGTCTTTTATCCTCCAACAAACTATCGTCAAAATTTGCCACTTTACTATTTAGATTGTTTTCGGACGATACGCATGGAAATAAGTGGATATATCTTATCAAGTCTTCTTTTGACGAAATTGGGCCCAGTTTTATTTTCTGAGACCAGTTACATGTAAGCACTGAATGGATAAAGTTATATGTAAAACAGATAATACGTGATCAATTTATTCAGAAGTGGAATGCAGATTTGGCAAACACTTCTAGGGGTCGCTTCTATCTGTCATTCCAAACAGATTTCATTATAGAACCATATTTATTACGACTTAACTCGCATCAAAGAACACATATCACTAAATTGAGATTATCAAATCTCAAATTTCCTATTGAAACTGGTCGTTGGAGAAATATTCCCAAAAATAATCGTATATGTGAAAAATGCGCAGATGGTTTAGTTGGAGATTAGTTCCACTATCTTTTTATTTGTCAAAATGACAAGATAATGGATCTCCGAAAAAAATTTATTCCACAATATTATTTGAATAATCCATGTGAAGCTAAAATGTGTGGTATGCTGATACTATGTCATATAGAGTTACTTACGAACTTGTCTCTGCTTATTTAAAAAATTAGTCCACTGTTTTAAACCTGGACTACTGTATCCTCTCTATCCCCCATGTTTTTGTATTTACACTGTTCATTGTAGATTATATTGCTTTTTGTATATTGTATAATATTATGTTTTGTGTTTGCTTATGTTGCACACTTCTGTGCCTGGGTTGTTGAAATAAAATCTTGAAAAATCTTGAAAAATATCAACGAACCAGAAAGAAGTCCGAGTTATTGGAAAATGAACAATAGTGTAATCAAAACCGACCTATTCAAAAATACTTTTGAAACATCCTGGAAATCTTGGAAACATAACATAGATAAATTTAAAGATAAAAATTAGTTCTGGGACCTAACAAAAACGAAAATAAAGGACATTACAATAACAATTTCAAAGAAACTTATGTTAAATGAAAGTGAGGTTAATAAACTGCTTCGCTGAGCGCAGCTAGATACGCCCGCAGAGGTCCGACCCTGAACAGTTGGGGCAGAAATGGACACAATATTCAAGCTTGATTCAGGTCTGAATTTGGATTGTAATTAATTGACATATTATAGGTTTCTGAATAAATGTATTCAAAGAACTTAAATTGGTTATATGAATTGAATTTATATTCAATTAAAAATTTCTTGCTGTTGTGCAACACTTAGTAAATCTGTTGTCAAGACTATAAACAAATAAAGTTCAATTAATTCTCAATGCCATATTAGAAATTTATGAAAATAAAAAGGGAGCTTACATCAATAGATATAAACAATTCACCAAAGTTTCATAAGAATTGGTGACAGCATTTTTGAGTTATTGTCTGAAAACTGGAAAATCACCCGTTTTTTAATGAATAAAACCCCATAACTCAGAAATGTTAAATGTAAAATTTATAAAATTCTAAAGAGAGTTTACATCAATACATACAAACAATTCACCAAAGTTTCATAAGAATTGCTGAAAGCATTTTTGAGTTTTTGTCCGAAAACTGAAAAATCCCCCCTTTTTTTATGGATAAAACCCTGTAACTCGGAAACGTAAAATCTAAAATTTATAAAAATCAAAAGAGAGCTCATGTTAATAGATATAAACAATTCACCACAATTTCTTGCAAGTTGGTGAAAGCATTCTTGACTTATTGTCCAAAAACTGGAAAATCCCCCTTTTTTTAATGAATAAAACCCCATAACTCGGAAACGTAAAATCTAAATTTTATAAAAAACGAAAGGGAGCTCACGTCAATAGATATAAACAATTCACCAAAGTTTTATGCAAATTGGTTAAAGTATTCTTGAGTTAATGTCCGACATGTTGACGACGGACAGACGGACGGACAGACGGACAGACGGACGGACGGACAGACGGACAACGGTATACCATAATACGTCCCGTAAACGGGCGTATAAAAAGTGGGAACATAAATTAGAAAATCTACTAGATAATGATGGAACGCAACAAAATCTAAATAAGGTTGAAAAACTAAAAAATGATATATATAAATATTACAAAAGAAAAGCTGAAGCTGCACGCATAAGATAAAAAAACGATTATTATGACAAAGGTGAAAAATCCACAAACTAGTTTTTTTTTGTTTTTTTTTTTTATAGATTAGAACAAACACGAGGGAAAAAAAAACTCTGGTCAAAAATAAAAGCCGAATAGGGCACATACAAAAATAATATCAATTAAATCTTAGGCGAACAATTAAAATATCATGAGTAAATTTTTACCTCGAGAAAGGGGGGGTTGTAGTAGAGAGGCTGGGGGAAAATTACTACATAATGTAAATAAAACACTATCTGACGCAGAAAAACGTTTTTGTGTTAGTGAAATTACGAAAGATGAAATTTTCAAAGCAATTAAATTAATGAAAATATAAATCACCAGGGAAAGATGGCATTACTACAGAATTTTATCAGGAGTATTGGTTTTTGATACAGATTGAGCTTATGCAAATATTAAAAGAAACTGTTTTTTATTAAACGCTTTCCGAATCGCAGAGACTTGGAATGTTAACCTTATTATATAAAAGAGAGGAAAGGGAGGGTATTAAGAACTGGCGATCTATAACATTATTAAATGTAGACTTTAAAATTTGCTAAAAAAAATCTGGCTGAACGTTTGAAAACTTTTCTATCATCAATTATAGAAACAGATCAAAAAGGGTTTGTTAAGGGCAGAAATATTTGATTCCAATAGAATGCCGCAAGATATTTTCGATTTTATGAATATGGGTCCATCCTTTTTCTTGACCAAACAGAAGCTTTTGATTATGAAGAATGGGAATGGTTAGATGCATGTTTAGATAAATTTCAATTTGGGGAAACTTTTCGGGAATGGGTTAAGATGTTACTAAAAAATGCTAAAACTTGTTTAATGACTAACGGTTTTCAATCAAGATATGTCCCAATTTCTAGATCAATCCGTCAGGTCTGTCCAATATCGCCGATGCTATACATTTCACAAGCAAAGCCGATGGCAGCCACAATTAGGGCTAATCCAAAACATCACGGAATTAATTTAACACACCCCAACACAGAAAATGAAAACAAAGAGGTTAAAATAAACATGTTTGCAGACGATACACAATTTTTTAACAGAAGAATCAATCGAGGAAACATTTAAGGTTTTAGAAAAATACGAGAAAGCATTGGGAGCTAAGATAAATTATGAAAAGACTGTAGGGGTATAATTGGCTCGTTGGAAAAATTAAACACTAAAATATAAAAAAAATTAGGTGGTCAAGTGAACTAATTAAAGCATTAGGAGGCATGCATGGATACAGTGTTAATATAATAGCTATATGGTTAGAACATATAATGAAAATTGATGCGTGTCTTGAGGTTTGGAAATCTCGCGACCTAACATACAAGGGAAGGGTCTTAACATTAAAATCATTGATTATATCTAAAATATGAGGAATACCTGAAAAATATAAAAAAAAAAGAAATAAACAACGTCACGTGGAATTTTTTATGGGAAGAAAAAGTAAATTTAATTAAAAGGAACGTGTGTTGCTTACCAGTAGAGGAATGGGGGATGGGTATGATCAATATAGACTCGTTCATTAAATCCCAACAAATCAAAAGTATGCAAAAGATTTTAAGATAAAAAATTGATAATTGGAACATGATAGCCAAATGGTCGTTACAGAAGTTTGATTTCAAATATAATTATGATAACTTTTTAGCAAAATGTTCGGATTTACGAGGATAGCAAATGGTAAATTTTTCCAAACATTATCTGGATCTAATTAAAACGTGATCTAAATTTTTATGTATACAAAGTACAAGAAATAGAATCAATATCCTAAACCAACAATTATTTGGAAACATTAAAATTCAATACAACAAACCAAAAACTATTTTCTTCGCTTACTTCCGAAAAAGTGGAATTCATACAAGGAAAGATATTTCGGATGAAAACACAAAAAATATCAAAAAGGACAACTTTATATACAATATCCATAAAGATAAAAGAAGCTGGATTTCGATATAGACGAGACTGAAATTAGCTATCCAAAATCTGTCAAGGACAGACTAAAACACCTCCACGTAAATCCCGAACCACAAAAAAGAGTTATTACATTAAAAATACTTTTGAATTTTACGGTTCACGGAATAAAGTAGTAATCCCAAGTGAAATATCTTTGAAACTAATCCAATATTCGTTAAGTTTAGATATAGTTCCAAACTGTCAAATAAAATGGAGTATTCAGTATAATTCGGATTAACCTTGGAAAAAGATCTGGATAACTTTAAATCAAAGTATGTCCTCTAGGAAAACAAATCAAATTAGCTGGAAAATTGTTCATAACATTATCTATAAGGAGCAAAAACAATTTAGAATCGGCAAATCAAATAATGGTAAATGCCATTTTTGTAAAACAGAAAACTAAACCCTCACACATCTTTTTCACAGCTGTAACATCATAAAGGTTGTTTGAGAACATATTTTTGGTGCGTTTAAAAAGAATAATGTGCTGAATTTCACAGCATATATTCCAATGAAAGAAGAACTTATATATCATACATGGACTGTACGATTACAACAAAACATATAATGTCATAACCAATACGATTATGAATACAGTTAAATGGATTATTTGGAAATGTAGGAATACAATCAAATATCAGTATAAAGGTTTACTTTTAGTCAATTGATATCATATGCAATACGGGAACTGGGCAGTTTAATTGAATCTATTGATATATCATTATCTTCAAAAAAATTTGGCAGCTGAAATAAAAGTAATAGTGAACCTTATACATTAATAAGTGACTTTGATAGACAGGTATTTCACTTGACCCATTTAATTCTGTTTTAGTACTGTACACTTTTAGATATGCCTAAATATGCCCCTAAATATATAATAAAAAAATATGAAGCGAGATGATGTATCAAATATGTTGCTTTTATACGTTTTCAAGACAGAATAGTCAACTCAAACATGCCTGAACATAAAAAGGTGTACTCGACTTTCTCATTTTTGATGAAATAATTGCCTATTGGAGATTCTTTCCCAACAAACTGTCGCCGGGGGTGGAGATGCTTTAAAAAACTCAATCTGTTATCTTTCATTTAATGTTCTATCAGCGAAATTTATGCCTATGCACAAAAAGATCCGCGTTCATTTGCACATACGACAATTGACTGTTGTTTTTTTTTTAATTTGGCTATAATTTAAAATAAATTGCTTCGCTGAGCGCAGCTGGATACGACCGCAGATGTCCAACCCTGAAAAGTTGGGGCCAAAATTGACACAATATTCACGCTTGATACAGGTCTGAATTTCGATTGTAAATAACTTTTTGACAAAAAATAGGTTTCTGACACAGAATAACTATAGTAAAAGAACTGCAAATTGTTTATATGATTTGAATTTATATTAAATTTTTTGCTTTTGTGCAATACACAATGCTGTTGCTAATTGAACCACCCCCCCCCCCCCCAAAAAAAAACTCCAAAATTTTACCCGGTTTTTTGCTTTTGTGCAATACACTATGCTGTTGAATATTAACCCCCAAAAAATATATTTGAAGAAATTTTCTTTTAATTTCTGAAATCTGAAATGAGAAAAATTGCCCCCCCCCTCCAATTGTTTTCACCTCCCCCTTTCCCTTATTCCAAAAAAATAATTCTTTCCCACACGATATGGTCAGTATCTCAATTCAAATTTCCAAGGGAGTTTGCAACCATAATTACCCATTCAAATACATCATAAAAGTTTTAAAATATAAAATGACATACATAGTCGTGGCTAAAATTAATATTAATCAATAGTAACTGCTAAAAATAAATTGACAGCTAATGATTGCTAATCACCTCTAGACAATCATCATTTCTTAATACATAATTTACAAGCAGTGTAAGGGAGGTAATCAAACATTGTTTTTTTAAATTGATTTGGATTACCTCCCTTACACTGATTTTAAATTGTTTCAATTGTTCTTTAACCAGAAAAACCCTTGTTATTCCCCATTTTTTGCCCCTAATTCCTAAATGGTTTGAGCCATAACCCCCCGAAGTCAATCCTAACCATCCCTTTGTAATATGGAAACTTGTGGTATAATTTCAGAGAGATTCATACACTTTAATACAAGTTATTGTCTGGAAACTACAAAAATGCTTATTTGGGCCCCTTTTTTGGCCCCTAATTTCTAAACAGTTGGGACCAAAACCCCAAAAATCAATCCCAACCTTCCTTTAGTGGTTATAAACCTTGTGTTTATTGATATCTATTTACTTATACTTAAGTTATTATCCGGAAACCATCTGTCTTCGGACGACGCTGACGACGACGACATAATACCAATATACGACCAAGAATTTTAATTTTTGCGGTCGTATAAAAATTACAAATATCTCGAAGCTCCATGCAAGAATTTAAGTAAAAACACATACATTAAATGCATAAAATCCTAAATAAGACACATTCATTAAACTTTTATTGCCCATAGAAACAGATGCAAACAATAAAAATTTACCCACTTGACCTTTTTTACCTTCTCTAACAAAGAGTTATATTTCTTTCGTTTACTTTTAAATGGGTTTCTGCCTGAAGGGTAATAACTCCTATAAGGAGTTAACGGAGTTTGCAGTAATATGATCCATTATATAGATTTGTGATTGCTGATCATGTTTGCTATTTCGTTATTTCTTTAGATATCTATGTTTTCTCAAGATAATAGAAAAAAACTGCCATCAAATTTATTTCGACATCTCATTTAAGGGCATATTTGAAAGTGTTGGATTTTTTTTCTATCCATTTGTAGATCATACTTTGACGAAAACATTTTTGTTGTTCACAGATTCTATTGAACTTTTAATTATGACACATGTCCGGACAATTCTTGACCAGTCTAAACCATACTTGACCATTTAACCTCTACGGTTTTTTTTTAATTTAAACTGTTTAAATAACTTTCTTTTTAACTGACATGACAACAGCTACAATGAAAAATAGATATATAAAAACAGATTTTTACATCCTGATATGATTATCAGATTTATCAAATCGAGGTAGTCAAATTATCGAATTTCAAGGTCTGAGTCTTGTTAAAAGAAAAATTTCTTCTACCTGAAAACCACACCTGTACTGAGGGTAATAAAACCTTATTAATGTGCTTCTTGTTTGGCATGTGTGTTTTTTTTAAACAGAACGTAATTCACCAAAATTATTAGATAAAAAATGCATAGGTTTCATGGTTTACTTACACTAGTTATATAACTATCTTTTTTTAACTGAGGTAACAACATCCAACAAAATTACTGACATTCTTAACTTTGTATTTGAAATAAATCTACATGCATTATTATTATAATTTGGAATATTTGTATTCACATATGTTAAAGGGATAAAAATATAAAGATATTATTTGAATTTATTACCTCGTGCTTGGGGCACACTCATTAAAAAGACTACATCTGGTAAAAAAATAAAACAATGAAAATAACATACATAGAAAATTAAACAGCATCTTGTAAATCTTAAATCACAAGGCATTTTGAATTCACTTGATAAGTAATTCACGAGTTTAAGTAAAACAGGGGTTTCTTTTTACCTAACACACCTGTATTGAGGTAGTTAAACCTTATCTAAGTGCTTCTTGTAAGAGGAGGGGCAATAGGGGGTCCGTTAACATGTTAACAACACCTCAATTTTTGGCAAAAACAGTTAACAACAAATGCATAAAGGCTGATAACAGTTAACACAGTGGGTTGAAAACAGTTAACAGTTTAAATATCTCAGATAACAGTTAACAACACCTTGAAATAGGCCAAAACAGGTTAACATAAAAAGGTATTGCCCCCTCTTTTGTAATGTACGCCATGTCTTTAATTTTGACAAAATTTGATTAATCAACCTGAATTTTTAATTTTACTTGGAGCACAATTCTTTTCTTAAACAGTTTTATCAAGGATTGCTATGAAAGTTGGAAGTTCTATTATATTAAAGAGTTAGTTTAAAAAAAACAAAGGTGTCATTTTCAAAATTTTTATAGTTGCTCATATTTGTTGTGTACAAGTATTCATTTTGTACAAAGTTTACTTTGTACAAAAAAAAATATACAAATTGTAATTTGTACAAAAAGTACCTGTACAAATTACAATTTGGTCAAATTTGACTAAAATTCACGTATATAATTTATTGTATGGATTTTGTTAAAAAGGCATTGATACACACTATAGAATTTTTTTCAATGATCACATAATAAACTGTATTCATACATAATACAAAAATACCCATATGGAGACAGGAAATGTTATTGATATGTGCGTGCCAGTTAATTCTGTTTTTTACAATACAAATTGACCATAGTGACAATTCTGATATTGCAATAGAAATTAGCCCCACTGACAGCTCTGATAGTACAATAAAATTGGTCCCATTGATACGGAAGCATACGGAAGCCCATAGGGGACAAAAAAAATAATATTATATCGTTATCTCAATATATATATCGTTATTTCGATATAATCAAATCGTTATCTCGATATATTTATATCTTTATCGTGATAAATTTATATCGTTATCTCGATATATTTATTTCGTTATCTCGATATAATTATATCATTATCTCCATATATTTATTACGTTATTACGATGTAATTATTTCGTTATCTCGATATTTGTATAGTTAAGGTGGGATGGGGTTATTGCACCTCAAAAACTTATACATATATCAAAATTCTAGCAGAGGGTAAAACTGATTAGTACATAATGATCTGTCTCTGTCAAAATTTAAGTTCAGATTGATCGGAAAACTTATTAAAGAGCTATGGGCCTTTAGTTGCAATTTTTTTCAAATCTTCATCTTAATTTTGACAATATCTTGAAAGTCGTAAAAGGTAGAGCTTTTTACGTTTTTCATTAATATTCCAAAGTATTTCCTGTTTACAATTATCTTACTCTTCCAGGTAACAGACTAATGTTCCCTGGTTACAGAAATGCCATCTACCCAGGAGCAATAGAAAGCTATCAAAGTCCACTTTAACCTTTATTTAACATCGAGTTTTAAAGAAATACATAGTTCCCTATGCATAATGATAAGCGCAATCAATGTCAAAAATATAAATGCATGATAATTACATAAAGGCTTTCATTGGTAGTAGATATGGAATTATAAATATATATATACATATACAACACAGCATATATTTATATACTTCTTTTAGAGTAAGAAATACATTTCGCCTAAATTTTAAAAATTACTATTTTTAATTTGTTTTCATCGATCAAATCAAATCCATTCAATTCAAATTTTAGATTAAAAGCTAGAGCCTTAGTTTAAATTGCCAATTGTTCAGATTATTAAGAGCTTTTAAAGTCTTGTGGGCAAAACTTTCAGATTTTGCTTCGCTTAAAATACCAAAATTTGCAGATTTTCGCATATTTATGCTTATTTATTGAAAGTTATAGGCCCCAGGTTTGCTTGAAAAAAAAATATTTCAAATGATATACTCAAGGTCAGTAACTCGACAAATCAAGAAGATGGTCTTCGTTTTCTCGTTGTATTTTATTTATGTAATATTAAAATGAGAATAGAAATAAGGAATGTGTCATAGAGACAACAACCCGACCAAAGAGCAGAAAACGGGTGAAGGCCACCAATGTGTCTTCAATACAGCGAGAAAATCCCGCACCCAGAGGCGTGCTTCAGCTGGCTCCTAAACAAAATGTATACTAGTTCAGTGATAATGGGCGTCATACTAAGCTCCGAAATATATAAAAGAAACTAAAATTAAAAATCATACAAGACTAGCAAAGACCAGAGGCTCTTGACTTGGGACAGGTGCAAAAAATGCGGCGGGGTTCAACGATGTTTTGTGAGATGTCAACCCTCCCCCTATACCTTTAGCCAATTTTGAAAAAACAAAAACACAGCAATACGCACAGTAAAACTCAGTTTAAAACAAGTCCGAGTCCGATGTCAGAATAGGTAACAAAAGAAATTAAACAAAATGACAATGATACATAAATTAACAAAGGACTACTAGCAGTTAAAGACATGCCAGCTCCAGACCTCAACTAGTTCGAGCGGGCTTGGGACATTTAAAACCTAATGTTAAATGAAGGTTAAAATAGACTTTGTTAGCTTTCTATTGCCCCTGGATAGATTGCATTTCTGTAAACCGGGAACCTTAATCTGTTACCTGGACGACTTAGATAATTGTAAACAGATAATATTTTGGAATAATTATA
Organism: Mytilus californianus; assembly: GCF_021869535.1. Taxonomy (NCBI): domain Eukaryota; kingdom Metazoa; phylum Mollusca; class Bivalvia; order Mytilida; family Mytilidae; genus Mytilus; species Mytilus californianus. Next base: position 114,154,970 of record NW_026262690.1, on the reverse strand, counting down.
ATAAAAAAAGGCTCTAGCTTTTACGATTTTTAAAATATTGTCAGAATTATGAAAACATTGCAAAAATTAAGGGCCATAGCTCTGAAATACGGAAGCCCATAGGGGACCTACAGAAAAATAATATTATATCGTTATCTCAATATATATATTGTTATCTCGATATAATTAAATCGTTATCTCGATATAGTTATATCGTTATCTCAATAATCGAGATAACGATTTAATTATATCGAAATAACGATATTTATATTGAGATAACGATATGATATTATTTTTTTGTAGGTCCCCTATGGGCTTCCGTACATTCACAATTCTTATAGTATAATAGAAATAGGCCCAAGTGACAACTATGATAGCATAATAGACATTTGCCAGAGTGACAATCAATATGACACGGATGTTGAAACACCAATCATACGTGACAAAAAGCATAGCGTGCGCTGTCTAGCCAAGAGTTCCAAATAGAATAATTAACTAAGAAAATAAAACGAAAATTATCAGAATCATGTTAAGTAACGATCGTTGTCATCGGTTAACTCACACATTTGACCTCAAATAAACTTTATAGCCCCGCCCAAACACACCTGTGAAAATATAACACGCGTACAATAACCGATCGAAAGTTGAATGATCTGATCACAAACATGACGTATGGCGTGTCAAATGTTGCAACATTCACAAAAAATAAAATATATGTTCATAAAGTTAAAGAATTGTTCGTAAAAACGAATATTTGTTCATAAAAACATAATAATTATTCCAAAAATCGAAATATGTGTTCATAAAATAATAATAAATATGCATATAAACAAATTCAAGGGTTGACCCCAAATATTTAAATACGTGGCTTTCCAATTACCGTTTTTTTTATTCCAAACATCAAAGAAATAGGACCAACCAGCAAATTGATATGTACCGAATAGTCTAGAATAGCACAGATAAGCACAAATTATAAAAGATTTGAACAACGGTACTAATATAAGATGGTTATATAAAATCAGTTTTGTTACATCGGGTGATCTCATTTTATGGCAAACGCTATGGCAGTCAGCAGTGTTAAACAACATCAGTTGTTCGAACTGCTAGTCAAATGCGTTTTGTTAAAATATATTCTTTCACTTTTTGGTTTTTTGAAAAATGTTGTTTGTGCTATATTTAAACCCCTCTAACAAGAAATTTGTTTTGCTTGCACACATATAAAAGCTGAGGTTTTTTATCCAACGCCCTCGTAGATTTAAACGTTGTCTTTAATTTGGATTTGTATATATATACTATAAAAAAGAAGATGTGGTATGATTGCCAATGAGACAACTCTCCACAAGAGACCAAATGACACAGAAATTAACAACTGTAGGTCACCACACGGCCTTCAACAATGAGCAAAGCCCATACCGCATAGTCAGCTATAAAAGGCCACGAAATGACAATGTAAAACAATTCAAACGAGAAAACTAACTAAAGTTATGTACAAAAAATGAACGAAGAACAAGTATGTAACACATAAACAAACGACAATAGTATATATTCAATTTTAATTTTAGTAAATTAAATATTGAATTTATATTGGCAAGATAAATTTTGAAAAGGTATCAAAATGTGAAACACGTGAAAGACACATAAAAAAATCATACCTGGAAAACTTAAGGAATAGGCTCTATAAGAACATGTTTGACTAGGACATGCTTATAAAATTATGAAGAGAAATATTTTGAAGTAAAAAAAAAGAAAAATGTATGTGTGTGGACTCTTATCGTAATCGGATTTAAAGGTTTAAATTTTATTATTTTCCATTCCAATAAATAAATAAAACTAGGCATTTATGCTGTAAACAATCTTTTTAAATAGAAAGCAATTAAGAAATATGTCTTTTTGTATTCCTTAGAATAAAAAAATATATATTATCATAGCGTGTTGATTAATTGATCAAACAATCACAGGCGCTCATGTCATAACTTTAAATACCGGTACCGTAAAGATGATACGTTGTTTTTTCGCCGATTTTTTTTTTTCAAAATCTATCACTTTAGTGTTATGATACAGTATTTTCTAATAGGTATAATCATAATATTTATGGTTACAATAGTAATGTGTAAGTTATATTAAGACATTTGACACAACGTAAGTAAATTGAAGACATATATCATTGAATAATTTAAAATAAAGATATAAAATCTTCCAACATTCACCTTCAACAGTTGAGCAAACATTTAAATCGTACAATTAAAGTTTTGTCCGAATTATCTATTAATCTTAAACTAAAATGTATATAGGCTATTGTGTTATTTATAGTTACTACTAAATAGGAAAATATTTTTGTTTGTGCATGATAACTCATTTAATACATAATTATAAAACAAACAATACATAGAATATGTATTTGACAATTTTTAAAGATGTATCCGCTTATTCCAAAAAAATATTACCTAAAATAAGAGTTTGTTCATTTTACCTTGCAGAATTAAATTTATTATGATGTTTTTAAGTTACGTTAAAGATTGTTTTATCAAAACAGTATATATTGATTTGAACAAACACAATTGTACATGTAAAACTGTAGTAACGCAAATTTAAAGGAAATTTCCAAACAGAACTTAGATACATAAGCATTTATAAAACTTAGTTAAGTCTTACTTCAAAAAATAAATGATTAAATTGATGACAATCCCCTCAGTTTCAGTCACACACTCCAAGTAAAGTTATAAACTTTTTAAGTTTGATAAAACGGAAAAGAACGATTTGCTGGCCAAACTAATTGTTTTTAATTGTTTTTCTTCATAATGTAATTACTACAAACAGTTGGTAGTGAACACCACCTTTTATGAAATACAAAAATCTCGTTAACAAAGAATGTTTTCTACTTCGACTTCTATTTCATTACATTGGTCTATATCACTGATTTTGTTCCGATGGTACCATCACCCCAACTTCAACACTAGTTCTGACATAAACATGTCATTGATGTGGTCATTTTCGGTTAGTATATATTTCATAAATTGTTGAAATCAATATTAACTAAGGAGATGCAACATGATAATAATTGAGACAAATATCCACTAATGACCAAGGGAGAAGCCTGAAGGTTGATATCAACTACTACTAAAGGATAGTTTGCCTAAGTAAATCTTTTTTTGTATATTTGCATGGAAATGAATCAAACCAGCCCCCACTATCCACTTGCGTTTGTATGTGTAAAAACGCAAGAAGATAGTGGGAGCTGGTTTAAATCAGACTGGGTATTGAATGCTCTTCAATATTGGTCTTGTTTTGGGCTATTGAGCCAACAAAAGTTCAGAAAAACGGAATTTTGAACTGTTGCTTGATTGCTCCTCTTTCGACGGAATGCCTCTTACATCATAACTGTGAGAAATAATAGTTTATTTGTGGTTAAGTGAATAGATATTGATTGTAGTAACTTTCATCACTCTTATGTCTTGATCTTTACAAAATATTTTCAGGACATTATACTATTTAATCCCAACAACCGTTTTTAAGATTATAAGATGAATGATATAAAAATGTCTTACCTAAGAGAGTTTAGATCAAAAGGAGAAACACAATTTTGTTTCGTTTTGTAATCGGGATTCCCATTTAACAAAAGGAAATAACTGATACTCGATCAATATGTTATATTTGGGAACGGGGAATTTCAAATCCAGAACGAGGCTAAAAAGTGTACCTTTTTATTCATGTACGTTGATTTAAATTAAAAACTAATATAATACATCAATTGTATAGTGTATGGCTGATATCGGTTTTTATAGTGAATCGGTCCATTTTTTTTTAGTTTAGATCAGGTTTTTCCAATGATATTAAATGCGATTAGATTTCGATCAGTTTTATTTGAGTGATATTAGATGCGATCAGATCGGTTTACTGCTATTTTGTTAGCACACTAATTTCTGAATTTACAGTTTACAAAAGTTGTAATCCAATTAAACAGAAGCAGTCAAAGATCTGTTATGGGTTATACATGCACTAATGCCCATGACTTTTAAGTAAGTCCTCTATACAGTTTTGTCAAAAACTCATTCTATTTCTGGCAAGTTAATAACTGGATTGAGAACCTTATCTTCTCTGAGATTACTATTAGGTTCTAAGCACGAGCTGAGAACAGGTCATAATTTTGCAGGTGGTGCATTATCTGTAACTTTTTTAAACAGACATCTAACTTTAAGGTTAGTTGGATGAGACGTAGACTTGCTGTGTCCGGAGGAAAGATCCCTGTCGCAAGTCAGAAGCCTGTAATTCTGTGTTCGGCGTATCATATTCGTCAAATCTGTCATATCTGGTCTCTCCTTTGAATTGTTTTAACTTTTTCTAATCGAGCCTCTTAAAGGCAGACCATTCGTTATGGGTTTTTGTCCCCTTCACGACGCGTTGCGACGAACATAGAAATATTGGGCGTCCATCTGTGCGTTTGTCCGTCCGGTCTAGTAAGCGCTATAACGTTTTTATTTTTGCAAGATTTTTTATCAAACTAATATCTGAGGTTAATATAAACAACCTCATTGACAAGTCCTAAAAACCAATGCTGATCAACGATTTTTCAAAGATTTATACCCATTGTAAATTTCAATTACATGGAAAATTGCATTGTAGACACTCTAAAGCATATAGTTCCTGTCATATTTTTATCTAATTGATATCAAAGGGATATATCAGCAATTTCTCAGAGAAGTTCGAAAATCAGTGCAACAGAACTTTCCAAAAGTGTTATGCACTTTGGAAATATCAATAATATAGATAAAATGCATTTAAAGCCTAAAAGTTTTAAAGAATACATCAAACAAACAGTCATTGACCTTCTATACATTAAAAATGTGCAACACGTTGGGACACTGTAACTCTGTTCTATTTCAATTTACTCTTAAAGGCCGTACGGTGACCTTTAATTGCTAACATCCACTTGATTTAAACTCTGTTGGATAGTCGTCTTATTGGCAATCATACCGCACCTATGAATTGTATCAAAAAGACAATATGCAGCTTTTCTTTTGACATTGTCTGAACTGAGTCTCAATAAATAACATGTTTGTGAGCACTCATCCCTCAACTAACCCTTGTTGTGTAACATAAACAACATAAGAACAGATTGTAAAAAGCAGTTGTAAATTGTTGAACTCAATAGATCGATAGGAGACACGACAAAACAACTTACATACAAAAATATATATAACAAAGCTATTCATTTAAGCGCGGTCAGTAAGAAAAAAACATTGCCAACTTTTTCTATTGAAGATATAAGGATGATCCTATACAAAAAAGTCTTAAGGTAGTTTGTTTAAGTTTCGATTTGCAAAAATAATATTAACATAAATGACCACCATGTAACATGATTGAACAAAATGAGCAAAACATACAGACAGCTTATGATAATATATTTAAAACAGAAAACCAGATGATGCAAACATGGACGAGGGGTACTTTTGTTGATTTCCATCATTAATAAAAGTGGAATAATGAAATAATAATTCGCTTTTAGAAGCCAAATCAAAGAGATTTGCCAGCAAGAAACAGAGTTCTACATAGAACTCTTTGATAAATACATACAAACTGCTATTTCACATAATACCATCTCCAACATCTAAACAAAATCATCCACTTAAGATACTAGGATGACCCTATAATGATGTGTATAATTGTAATTTCTAAGTTTTGTTTTACCAAAATAAAAGGAATATAAATGACCACCATGTTGTAACATAAAAGAAACACATACAAAAGCTTATTTTAAACCATCTCAAACAGTAAAACCAGATGATCTACAAATGCACGAGGTTGTGCCTCTTCTAATTTTGAGTTTTGGTGCTTATCTTATAAAATTAAAGATGGATACTACAAACGGGGAACATAAAGTCATGTAGAACAATATTTGAAATAGCTTCTTCTTTGACACTGTCGCAAACATTTATCCAAATCTTAAATAAATAAACTAATCATAGATACCAGGATAAAATTTTGTATTTACGCCAGAGGCGCATTTCGTCTACAAAAGACTCATCAGTGACGCTCGAATCCAAAAAAGTTAAAAAGGCCAAATAAAGTACGAAGTTGAAGAGCATTGAGGACCAAAATTTCTAAAAGTTTTGCCAAATACAGCTAAGGTAATATATTCCTGAGGTAGAAAAGCCTTAGTATTTCAAAAATTCAAAAGTTTTGTAAACAGTTAATTTATAAATATGACCATATCAATGATAATTCATGTCAGCACAGAAGTGCTGACTACTATATATAAGGGTGATCAAATTATACTAATTTTGAGTATTTGGTGCCAATCTAATCAACAATTGTTGACACCAATGAAAACAGATTAAAACAGAACCCAATGAGAAGACATTTAAACCGAAGCATGCACACATGCTACTAGGGAGGGCAACACCATACTAAGTATACATTGTATTTATTAAGCCAGTAAATTCAATAAGACAAAAAGTACTTGTAAGTTCTGCTAAAAAATCAATGGTAGGAGTGATACCTCCATAACATATCTATTTGTATGATACGTTTGGCGCCAAATTTAGCAGGATAGTACCCGGACTCAAACCTAACTATTACTATCCACACTGATCTGTGTCCACACTTGTAAACATTTATCAAATAGAAAATACAAAAGCATTTATGAATATAGAGAGGAGTAACTCTTGATTTTCATTATTTTCTCACTGAAGAACTCCATCAATATAAGGGAAATGTTGTTCTATTTAAAAGAGCATTAGCTACGAAATATGAAAAAAAGAGAATAATTATGCTTTTGTTTGTTTCAATCATTAATATAGGGGAAATAATGAAATAATTATTCGCTTTTAGCAGCCAAATCAAAGAGTTTTTGCACTAAGAAACATAGTTCTACATTGGAATCTTTGATGAATACATACAAACTGCTATTTCTCAGAATACCATCTCCAAAAACTAAACAAAATCATCCGCGTCAGATACTAGGAGGATCCTATTAGGATATGTATGATTATTATAATTAAGTTTTGTTTTACCAAAATAAAATAAATAAAAATGACCACAATGTTGTAACATAAAAGAAACACATACAAAAGCTTATTTTAAAGCATCTCAAACAGTAAAACCAGATGATCTACAAATGCACGAGGTTGTGCCTCTTCTAATTTTGAGTTTTGGTGCTTATCTTATAAATTAAAGATGGATATATACTACTGGGGAACATGATATCATGTAGAACAGTATTTAAAATTCATACAAATAGATTCTTCTTTGAAACTGTCGCAAACAATTAACCAAATCTAAAATAAAAGATATAAGGGGGATCAAATTATACTAATTTTGAGTATTTGGTGCCAATCTAATCAACAATTGTTGACACCAATGAAAACAGATTAACATAAAACACAATGAGAAGACATTTGAACCGAAGCAACCATACATGCTACTATAGGGAGGTGGACACTATACTGAGTATACATTGTAGTTTAGCCAGTAAATTCAATAAGACAAAAAATACCTGTAAGTTCTTCTTAAAAAGCAAAGATAGGAGTGTTACCTCCATAATATATCTACATGTATTTATATGATAAGTTTGACTCAAAATTAAGAAAAAAAGTACCCGGACTCAAACCTAACTATTACTATCCACACTTGTAAACATTTATCAAATAGATAATACAAAAGCATTAATGTATATAGAGAAGAGTAACTCTTGAGTTTCAATATTTTCGCACTGAAGAACTCCATCAATATAAGGAAAATGTTGTTCTATTTAAAAGAGCAATAGCTACGAAACATGAAAAAATAAATAGAATATGATTTTGTTTGTTTCAATCATTAATAAAAGTGGAATAATGTAATAATAATTCGCTTTTAGAAGCCAAATCAAAGAAAGTTGGCACAAAGAAACAGAGTTCTACATAGAACCTTTTGGTAAATACATATACACTGCTATTTCTCAGAATATCATCTCCAACATCTAAACAAAATTATCCACTTAAGCTACTAGGATGATACTATAATGATATGTATAATTATAATTTGTAAGTTTTGTTTTACTAAAATTAAATAAATATAAACGACAACCATGTTGTAACATAAAAGAAAACATATTGGGAAAACATACAAAAGCTTATGATAAACCATCTCAAATAAAACAGTAAAACCAGATGATGTACAAATGCACGAGGATGCGCCTCTTCTAATTTTGAGTTTTGGTGCTTATCTTATAAAATCAAAGATGGACACCACTGGGGAACATAAATTCATGTAGAACAATATTTGAAATTCATACAAATAGCTTATTCTTTGAAACTGTCTCAAACATTTAACCAAATCTTAATTAAAAGATATAATGGTGATCAGATTATACTAATTTTGAGTATTTGGTGCAAATCTGAAATTCAAAATTGTTGTCACCAATGAAAACAGATTAACATAGAACCTAATGAGAAAGACATTCAAAGCCAAGCATGAACAACATGCTACTAGGGTGCTGAACACTATACTTAGTATACATTAGAGTTAAGCCAGTAAATTCAATAAAAAAAAATACCTGTAAGTTCTGCTAAAAAAGCAAAGATAGGAATAATACCTCCATAATATTACTATTTGTATGATACGTTTCACGAAAAATTCAGAATGAAAGTACCCGGACTCAAACTAAACTATTACTATCCACACTGATCTGTGTCCACACTTGTAAACATTAACATTTATGCATATAAAGAGGAGTAACCCTTGATTTTCAGTATTTTTCAACTGAATAACTCCATCAATATAATAAAAATACGTTCTTCTATTTAATAGACAAGCAATTGCATTTTGATATGCACCATGTTTATCATGATTAAGTGATTTAGTATAAACCTAAGAACTTTTTATCGTAAATATATATTTGTAATAAAATTTTGTCAAATGAAAAACAAAATGCTGATATATAGCTCAAAACGCAACTTTAATAGATTTTGAAGCTGTCGAAGAAATTTGTTTATATAAAGACATAACCTGAAATTGGAAGTCATGAATTTTCTTCAAATCTAATTAATTTTCGGCTATTTAAGTCTTCGAAGCAAAATTTACGCTTTTTGACATATCATTAATTTGCATACAATTGAAATGTATTCAGTGAAACTGTATTTGAAAAATATCTTAACAATTCCAGCTATCATTTGATACCAAGTTTGCTAAAAATATCTTTCATGTTTCAAAAATGTACTAACAAACAGAAACAACTTTGTGAGAAAAAAAAACCTACTGTTTTCAGGTAAGGTAGAAAACCGGGCATAATTACTGGTTCTACAACTATAGTTGTGAATATATAACAAATTTTCATTCTAATAAACAAGGAACACCTCTTAAAATCCTTACCAGTGTAGTATATAAAAAATTAGTCTCGATGCATTTATGATTTAAAACTACGAAAAAAATGCCTTCAGTTTCCCAAGACTTATACAAACACCTTCCATGCGTCACTTTAATAAACATAAAGAAAATTGAAGAGAATGACAAGATTATCCTCTACTGATACTTGGCCTATAGGCCTGACAATTACTTCATATACATTAAACTTTATATAAATAAATTCATAATATATCCCAGGATTGAAATTTTGTTCACAAGACACACGTTACCAAAGACTCATCTGTGACGCTCGGATAGTTTTCATAAAAGATGGAGGTACACAAAACGAAATGCATACCGTTAAATACGCTGCTTGCTTTTCTCTTAAGACAATTCTGTACATGCGAGGGATAAAGATTAATAAATCACTGTGTTTTACCTCATTTCAATTTCAAACATGCGAGGGATAAAGATTAATTAATTCACTGTGTTTTACCTCTTTTCAATTTCAAACATGCGAGGTATGCAGATTTTAGGATGTAACATTTATAAAATATTTAATTATACATCTGCAATAAACTTTTAATTACCAAAAAACAGATTTGATTTGTTTTTAACTTTTTAATAGTGGGCTCCCTTTCTTATGTATAAATTCAATTGAATATTCGCCTGCATTTTACAAACGTTTTATTTGTGGGTTCTTTTTTTAATGTATAAATTCAACTAAATATCCGCCCGTATTTATGTACAGTTGATTAATAGCAGTATCAAGTGCTTCAGTAGCTGCACAACTTGAATATTGCACATTGATTCAAAATAGTCACATAATAAGTTTTGTAAAGTACTATTGTTGCAATCCCACTAGTAAACCATTGTCCTATACTGTTAAAGTCTTTATAGCTTTAAGATTACCGATGTTTTTTTTACCCGGGCGTAGATGATGAAGGTTATTCCATAAACATGTATCTTGTACTCTGAAATCGGAAAATTGCGGTATACTAATATAACATTGAATTTTTTTAGCATACTTTTATGTGTCTTTAAATATTGACATTTTGAAAAATAACCCAGAGAAAACAATAAAATATAATCTTACCATAACACTTGGAGATATTTATAGAATCGACTCAATCTTGCTTCGTTTTAGATATGGAATTCCCCTTCTACAAAAATAAAATTGTTTGTTAAGACTTTTTCTCAGTAACAAGCAACTAATTCCATCAATTAAATACAACGAACTAATAAATGCGATTACTGAAAAGTACAAGTCAGATGTAGCAAAGGCCACGACAACGCGGACGTCGTTGACAACACTCCCTGACCGCAGCAGTCTTATATTGTTAACCAAGGATCTATCGGTAGTTATTTCGATCGTAAGTCTCGAGGGATTCCGAAAAAGAACTTCCGGTGATAACAAATCGGCATGATCAGCAACATTTGTTTTAAAAGTTGAAACATGAAGTAATGCTTTACATCTTAATTATCAAAATCCCCCTTGGTAGAAAAATACCATTTACCAGATTAAATATAGATAAAGAATGGAGTGCCAAATTTAAATAAAACTCAAATAGGGAGAACTGGAGTAGCCAAAATTATCAGCATCAGTAAAAAAAATATTTTTATTTATGGTTCATCAGGTTGGGGATTTTCTCCCAAATGTTGTATAATATCCCATTTGGAATATAAAACCCCAAATAGGATAAAATTTTACTGTGCAAAAAAAAAAGCATATGATTAGGTACATGTAACAGCACCCATTCGTCCTAAACATATTTGCCCTAGGTTTGTTTGCCCAAAGAGTCTGTTTGCCCTTGGTTTGTTTGCCAATAAAGTCTGTTTGCCCTTTTTCTTTTGCCCTACTTTTACAAAACATCTTAGATATTAAATGTTAAATGGTTTTCTAAACTTATTTATATGGTAAATATTTAAAAAATATATATATTTCCATAGTTGCCAACTGACATGATATTCGCGTGTAATACACGCTTTTTCAACGGTTTACACGCGAGGATTTTGTCACATGGCGTTTACACGCGTTTCGCCACTTTACACGCAATTACACGCTTTTTCGTTGTTTTGATTTTTTGGTCGTTGGTGATATCGCGATTCTCGGGTTTTTCATTATTAGACAAAAAATACAGAAAATTTCGAAGTAATTGTATCGTCGCCATTGTTTATTTTCTATATGGACGAACAGCAAAAGCCCTTAAGGTAAGTAGTTTGTGATTAGTTTTTACGATTTTATGACTTTCTTTCTTTCAAATTCACTTAGGGGAAATGTCGACAGAAATAGTTCGCTTTCAGGACCTGTACCGTCGTCTAAAGAGCCGATTGCTAAGCGAAAACGATGTGTACGTACCAAGATAAATTTCAAGATTTACAAATTATATTTGGGAGTTCAAGTTTAAATTATCGAGAGATGAGTAACGCATTGTGCACCCTATGTTGCAATCATAACAATACATGTGAGAGGAGAACTACAATGTAGCGATTTGATTAAGCATTTAACGTGCTTAATGATAATCAAATAATAATATACTTTTCTTTTTCAGTTTCAAATCTAGCCAAACAGATTCCCACAGGTCAAAGGGGATGGAAATATCACGGAACTGTTGGATCAGTTCTCATAGTACCAGCTGTCTTCTGATGAACTACCCAGTTTTGACCAGACAATAGCCTCAGAGACAATAGCAACATATATAGTTCGTTGGGAGCAATGGCAAAGATAATAGATGACATTTTAGATGGCAAAAAACGTTATGACACTCTTTCAAAGCTTATCAAGCTATTTAAGTTCAGCCAAATATCAATTTTGACTGTGAGAGAACATTTTCAATTATAAAAAAATCTACACTGAATTCTGATCAGAACTCGACAATGATATATTGTGTGCCTTGTTATCAAGTAAATGTAATCAAACTGGCAGTTGTTTTGAATATGTGCCTAAGCCTAGGGTGTTGCTTTAAAAGCAGCAAAACAGACCACTGTTGATTACAATAAAAGTTTACTCTAGAATATTGTTTTTATTATATATTAACAAATTTGTATAATCATGATAATGTGAAATTATGAACATTGTTCATATAAAAAAGTCCACATCTGCGTCACACGTTTTCACACGCTTTTTGACATGTCATGTCATGTCATGACATGATTTCTCATTGTCAGAGGTTGGCAAGTATGATATTTCTCAAAAGCCATGAAAAAAAAACATGGAAATTAATGGCTTGTTTTGGAGTTTTAATTGACTTCATTGTTACATATGGTTTTTTTTAGAATTACTTTTAATGACTGTTGATTGTAATTTATAATGTTGATCAGGTATGATTATGATGTCTCTGATCTCGCCATAAATTGTTTTATAAATTGTCTTTGATCATGTTGATGGATTTATAACGAAAATCAATTTTTTTTTTTTATTTATAACTAGTCGTCTTGATAGGAGTGAAAACAATAATGTACAAAGATTTCTACACATGAAAGGGACATTTTTTTCACAACTTGGCTTCTTTGATCTCAAATTTGATTTGTTTTACAAAAATGTAGAATTTAGAAATGTGTGACTGTGTCTTTTTAGTATTATGTTTTTTTTTTAAATATTTCAATTCAGTGCTCTTTAAAGGGGCATTAGCTGTCAGAATCATGTTCAACGATTTGACTTACAAAATGTAAATTCTCATATTTTCTTTATAACATACTAAAACCGGTATATCCTAATTATAAAAAGACTAAAATAAACAACTTACGATGCATGGATAATATGTATCAGCATTTCGTGAGTATTTTAGTCTAGACGCCATCTTATTAACCATCAAGGTGACCTCCGAAGACTGCAGACAGTCATCATAGTCATATAATCCGATAAAACATAAATATAGATATAAATAGATAGCGTACACATGCAATTGGATTTTTCTAGGTCTATTTGATTTCAATTTATATGTTAAAAATATGTTGATCATCATTTTTACCTGTATAAGAATGAGTTTTTGTGGATTGAATCAGTCAACCAAATGGTTCTTTCATTTTGTTGACATTCTTTTCCTTTTTATAGCTGAACATGCCTAGTTTATGCATAACCCATCTCTAGCTAAGGGGTTAAATTGAAGGTCACATGAATACAGATTCAATGAGGTGGAATTATTCACTTGCAAGTGAATAATAAATGAGTGATGTTTCTTAGCTTATTTTGACCAAATTGAACCAAACTGGCTGCTAAAGGCGAATTATTATTTCACTATTTCACTTTCATTAATTATTGAACAAACAAAAATCATATTTTAATTTTTTATGCCCCACCTAGGGGCATTATATTTTTTGGTCTGTGCATCCGATCGTTCGTCCATTCGTCTGTCCGTCCGTCTGTCTGGCTTCGGGTTAAAGTTTTTGGTCAAGGTAGTTTTTGATGAAGTTGAAGTCCAATCAACTTGAAACTTAGTACGCATGTTCCCTATGATATGATCTTTCTTACTTTAATGCAAAATTAGAGTTTTGACCCCAATTTCACGGTCCACTGAACATAGAAAATGATAGTGCGAGTGGGGCATCCGTGTACTATGGACACGTTCTTGTTTTATATCTTGTAGGTAATGCCCCTTTTCAATAATAGTGTTTGGACATACTTTATTCAAATAATTTTCATTATACGTCAAGACAACAAAATAAAATTTTAAAAAAGGGCGAACAAAGCCAGGGGAAATGGACCCAGGACGAACAGGTATTGGGACAAACAGATATTAGAGCTAACGTGTATCAGGGCAAACAGACCCTGATTCAAATGATTACATAAAAGCCACTTTTGGTTAGCAACTTTTCTGAATACCATATTGTTTATGAGTTTGATCCCTTGGAAGATGCTGATTTTCAGAGAGATCAATCTAGAAACTTATTCATTTTCTAGAAAAGTCAGTAACAAAAAGTTGCTACTATTGACCTTAACAAATGCACTTATTAATATTTCTGCATAATTAAAAAATTAAGATTTTTTGCACAGAAAAAAATAATGAAAATTTATATTTCATTTGAGCTGTAGTAACCCAAATGTGACCCATTTGGGAAATAATCCCTAGCCTGTTCATGTAGACCCTTTGGTTAAAATGGCTGTGTTTACACCACAAAATTTACTCTGTGTATGTATCATAAACCTGTGCCTTATTTTTTTATACGACCGCAAACAAATTTTTGTGGTCGTATATTGGTATGACGTTGGCGTCGTCGTCATCGTCCGGCATCGTCCGAAGACACATTGGTTTTCGCACTCTAACTTTAGTTTAAGTGAATGGATCTCTATGAAATTTTACCACAAGGTTCAATACCACAAAAGGAAGGTTGGGATTGATTTTGGGAGTTATGGTACCAAAAGTAAAGGAATTAGGGGCCAAATAGGGGCCAAAAATAAGCATTTTTGTAACTTCCAGACATAACTTGTGTGTTAGGTTATGGATCTCTCTGACATTGTACCACAAGGTTCCATATCACAAAAGGAATGCTGGGATTGATTTTTGGGGTAATTGCCTCAAAATTTTAGGAATTAGGGGCCAAAAAAGGGGCAAAAAACAAGCATTTTTCTAGTTTCATGACAATAACTTGTGTGTAAGTGTATAGATCTTTCTGAAATTGTACTACAAGGTTCCATATCACAAAGGGAAAGCTGGAATTGAGTTTGGGGGTAATTGCCGAAACGTTTAGGAATTGGGGGGCCAAAAAGGGGCCAAAAATAAGCATTTTTCTAGTTTCCAGACAATAACTTGTGTTCAAGTGTATGGATCTCTCTGAAATTGTACTGCAAGGTACCATACCACAAAGGGAAGGCTGGGATTGATGATGGGGTAATTGCCTCAATATTTTAGGAATTAGGGGCCAAAAAGGGGCAAAAAACAAGCATTTTTTCTAGTTTCAGGACAATAACTTGTGTGTAAGTGTATGAATCTTTCTGAAATTGTACTACAAGGTTCATTATCACAAAGGGAAAGCTGGTTTGAGTTTGGGGGTAATTGCCTTAAACGTTTACGAATTTGGGGCCAAAAAGGGGCCAAAAAACACATTTTTCTAGTTTCCAGACAATAACTTGTGTTCAAGTGTATGGATCTCTCTGAAATTGTACTGCAAGGTACCATACCACAAAGGGAAGGCTGGGATTGAGTTTGGGGGTGATGAATCATAAGGGGGTTCAAAAAATTTTGGGGGGGGGGGATTTCGCTTTTTTTTCTTTTTTTCCTTTTTTTTTTCTTTTAAAATTTTCCATTTTAAGTTGGTTATTTCTAATTTATATTTAAAAGCAAATAATAATGATATGGTAGGAGATACACACCAAACAGGATGTGTAAATTATTATATAATAAGTATTGTGCAATAGCAAGAAATTTTCAATTGCACAGTGTTGCACAATAGCAAGAAATCTTCAATTGCACAGTATTGCGCAATAGCAAGAATTTTTCTGAAATCTTCAATTGCACAGTATTGCGCAATAGCAAGAAATATCCAATAGCACAATATTGCGCAATAGCAAGAAATTGTCAATTGTACAGTATTGCGCAATAGCAAATGTATTTATAAAGGTTACTCGGGAACACGTGTATTTGTTTACTTTTAACACGTGTGTTTAAATCAAAACATGTTTATGTTTAATTTGATTGGACCATCAGTAAGTTATTACCGGTTTAAGTTATATCAATCATGATAACTTCATGCTAGAATTTTAGCGCTAAAATTATAATAAGATATCTAGAATTGTCATTCGAGGTTCGCCTATCCGACAGAAAGGTTCGTTTTTTCTTAAATCGCCACTTGGTAAAATGTCCGAATCTTCTCCACGTCTGGAATTGAATGAAGACATACTACTCGAAGGAGATAATAGTTTACCGCCACCTAATATTCATAAAGCAGCTGATAAGTCGTCTGATTTGGTAGATACTGTAGAGCTTTTTAAGACAATTTTAGACAGCAAGTTAGGTGAGTTGAAATCTGAACTCATACAAGAACAAGATTGCCTTAAGAGAAAAATTAAGGAGGACGTCACTCTAAAATTTAAGGGGGAAGGAAACAGAATTCAGTACACCTTTAACGAGGAATTATTAGACACTGTTAATAAACTTTCAAAATTCATCCCTAACTCCAATACTCAAGCCTATAGATTAGTTCTTGACATAACTGATAAGATCAAAAGCCGTAATAAGAAAATACGCATAGCTGATGCTTCCCCTGCTGGTTGGGGAACCGTTAGGGAATACGAATCCAATGCCGTGGCTTCAGATTCTGAAGATGAGAGAAAGATACGACAAGCTGAGACCAGAGCTATCCGTACCTCCAAGGAGAAGTCAAAATCTCGCCAGCAACCTTACCCAAAAAATCCGCCTCGTCAACAACCTGCGGAATCTTATGGTAACCCTGCTTACGCTCAGCATTATCAACGTAATCAGCAACAGCCCTTTCGTGGGAGCTTCGCAAGGCGTGAGCCTTGCTCAATCGACACGTGCCACTACTGCAAGCAACAAGGCCACTGGAGAAAAAACTGTCCTCTTCTCGCCAGTCTCAGGTCATCCAACAGCAACTCCACAACCTACCAGAAGTAGTAAAGTAGGGCCTGAACGTCACTCTCCAGTCATTGTGAATGATAAGTATTTAGACACTATTAATGACCAATTTTCTACATGTTTTGTTGATAACGATTATATAGAATCTTTTTTAGATCAAGTTCAATATTTTGAAAATTGTCAGTCATATGATAAATTTAAAGGGGTGAAAGGTAGATTAGCTTGTCATGTAAAGTATTGGGAAAATATAGGTGCTTGTCCTTTTGTGCTTGATACAATAAAAAATGGTTATGTTATTCCATTTATAGATACACCTTTTAAAATGTACCACAGAAATAATAGATCAGCACGGCAGAATACTGAATTTGTCACAAAGTCAATTGAAGATTTAGTTCAAATAGGTTGCGTAATTAAAGTGCCTTTTCAACCATATGTGGTAAATCCATTGAGTGTTGCTACTCAAAAGTCCGGTAAGAAACGACTTATTTTAGATATGAGTCAATTGAATAAACACATAAAGCGCGAAAAAATAAAATTTGAGGATTGGAAGTTAGCTATACAATATTTTGACAAAGATATGTATCTGTTTAAGTTTGATTTAAAATCTGGTTATTTTCACTTAGACATATGCTCACAGCAACAGACTTTCTTAGGTTTTCAGTGGGAAGGTCAATTTTATTGCTATACTGTTTTAGCTTTCGGAATTACTACCGGTCCGTACATTTTTACTAAATGTTTGAGGCCACTAGTAAAATTTTGGCGTGGAAACGGTATAAAAGTTGTTTTGTATTTAGATGATGGATTTGGCATGAGTCCAGATGAAAATACATGTAATGAGCAATCGTCCTTCGTAAAAAGGTCTTTGATTGATGCTGGTTTCCTTATTAACGAGGAGAAGTCTGTTTTTAAACCTGTTACCGAGTTAGAATGGTTGGGAATAGTTTGGAACTCGAAAGAATACAAATTATCTATTACTCAACGTCGAGTTGACGATTTGATTTTCTCATTGAATGTAATTTTGGCTAAATTTCCCTATGTTACAGCTAGATCTTTAGCTCAGGTTGTAGGTAGAATTATTTCTATGACTCCCGTAATCGGAAATGTGGCTAGAATTATGTCAAAGTTCTGTTACATGGAAATTGAAAGTAGAATTGGGTGGGATATTCCCATTACAGGGTACAAACCCGTCGAGGTTTTATCAGAGTTAAAGTTCTGGTTAGAAAATGTCACCATGATTAACTATCGTAATTTATGTCATTACAGTAAATCTTCTGTTGTCATATACTCAGATGCTAGTAATATTGCCGCTGGTGCATACACCGTTGAATTAGAAAATAAGATTTTCCATAAGATGTGGACATGTAGTGAAACGGTACAAAGCTCCACATGGAGAGAGCTGAAAGCTATAGAGTTGGCCCTTTTTTCTTTTAAGAATAGTTTCACAGGAAAAACTATAAAGTGGTTTACTGACAATCAAAATTGTGTCAAAATTGTTAATTCGGGAAGTATGAAAGAAAATCTTCATGTTATAGCAAAATCTATTTTTTCATTTTGCATTCAAAAAGGAATATCAATTGACATTCAATGGATTCCCAGAAAAGAAAATGAAAAGGCTGATTATATCAGCAAAATGGTTGATTTCGAGGACTGAGGAGTCACACATATATTTTTCAATTTTTTAAATGATATGTGGGGTCCTTATTCGATTGACAGGTTTGCAAGTGTCGAAAATAGAAAAGTTATGAGATTTAACTCCTTATTTTGGCAACCTGATTCTGAAGCAGTTGATGCATTTTCTCAAGTTTGGACCAATGAAAATAATTGGCTAGTTCCACCAATTAATCTTGTGATACGATCGATTAAACACATTATAGCTTGTAAAGCTCGAGGCACGTTAGTTGTGCCTAAGTGGATTTCTGCTGCATTCTGGCCTTTGATATTCGATAAACATCTGGTTTATCAAGATTACGTAAAAGATGTTATTGTGTTTAAAAATACTGATGGTATTTATAAGCAAGGTTCGAATAAGAATACGATATTCGGAATTGAACCGTTTGGTTCGCCAGTTTTGGCTGTTTTGCTAGATGCATCTTAGACATGGCCCTAATATATATAGATATATTTTAGCAGGCATGGTCTGTTTGTGACATGGCCCTAATATATATATAGATATATTGTAGCAGTCATGGTCTGTTTGTGACATGGCCCTAGTATATGTATATTGTAGCAGGCATGGGTATTATGTTGACATGGCCCTAGTATCGGTAATGATATTGTAGCAGGCTTGGTTTTTTATTTGACATGGCCCTAGTATCTATAATGATATTTTAGCAGGCATGGTAATTTGTTTTACAGTTTATGGCCCTAGTATCTATAAAGATATTGTAGCTGGCGTTGAAATATTTGAATATATATTATATTTTACTGTGTATAGAAATCTGAAATATGCTAATAATTCGTCCTCTGTATATGTATATAAAATGTTATTGCAATTTTACGTTTTTCAG
The DNA here is from genome assembly GCF_021869535.1 of Mytilus californianus. Lineage (NCBI taxonomy): Eukaryota > Metazoa > Mollusca > Bivalvia > Mytilida > Mytilidae > Mytilus > Mytilus californianus. The sequence goes on along the minus strand of NW_026262690.1, from coordinate 114,135,634 downwards.
ATATTTTTTCAGTAGGACATTGGTCAGACTTTAATTCAAAAGTTGCCTCTAATAATGATCTCAGCAGTTTGTTCAAACAGTTACCAGAATTCCTTCTTTCGTCCAAGGCTGCGAGTACTCAGAAGAAATATAGATATGCCTTCAATTCATGGTGTAAGTGGACTAGTCAATATTCTTTTTCACCATTGCCAGCATCTCATTTACATATTTCTTTATATTTAATTCATTTGTCTGAAACTGCAAAATCGGTTTCAAAATTAAATGATGCTTTTTACGCCATAAAATGGGCACATAAATTAGCTGGCGTTGCTGATCCCAGTGAAAATAATCTAGTTGCATCTGTTCTTGAAGGGGCTCATAGAAAAATAGGTCATTCAGTTGTCAAAAAAGAACCTATCACACCGCATATTTTGAAAAATATTGTATGTAAATATGCTAATAATACTTGTAATTTAAAAGATGTAAGAATAGCATGTATGTGTTTATTAGCCTATGCTGGCTTTTTAAGATTCTCCGAGTTAGCTAACTTGAGAAGGTCTGATATACAGTTTTCCCCTACTTACCTTACACTTCATTTAGTCAAGAGTAAAACTGATGTATATAGGGAAGGGAAAGATGTTGTCATTTCAAAAACAGGGAATATTACATGCCCGGTAGATGTACTTCAGCGTTATCTAAAGTTAGCTAACATTCCTGAAGAATCGAATGATTTTATTTTTAGATCTATTTGTTATTGTAAATCTTTGAATATATACAAACTTAGAAAGAGTAGTCATATTTCTTACACCAGAGCCAGAGAGTTATTGTTATCTGCACTTGACAGTTTAGGTCTTGATAAAAAACAGTTTGGCTTACATAGTTTGAGGTCAGGAGGAGCTACTGCCGCGGCAGAAGCTGGAATAGATGACCGGTTGTTTAAGAAACACGGGAGATGGAAAAGTGATAAAGCCAAAGATGGTTATGTTAAAGAGAGTATACTCAACAGATTGTCAGTATCTAAGAATTTAGGATTGTAATTTATATTGTTTGTCCCCCCTTTTTCTTTATGTCCCTTTCTTTATCAATCGAAGCTTTCTGTGCTGTCGGGGCGAGCTGATAACCAAAAACTGTGTTGAGTTTTTACTTTGTAAATGCTTTATGTTCGTTTGAAGTATTGAATAAGAACATAAATGTATTTATAAAGGTTACTCGGGAACACGTGTATTTGTTTACTTTTAACACGTGTGTTTAAATCAAAACATGTTTATGTTTAATTTGATTGGACCATCAGTAAGTTATTACCGGTTTAAGTTATATCAATCATGATAACTTCATGCTAGAATTTTAGCGCTAAAATTATAATAAGATATCTAGAATTGTCATTCGAGGTTCGCCTATCCGACAGAAAGGTTCGTTTTCCCACCCACCCACCCCTTTTATTAAGACTTCATAGGAATGTGAATCAGTATGTTATGTAGAAAATAGTTGATAAAATACATGTATGTAAATCGAAATGATTTTTTCTTCAACTTATAGAACATTTTTCTATTGTAGATTGTGTTTATATGTGATGGCAGCGGTCGATGACAGCAAATTGGACATTTGTTTATTGTTTATAATAAAAATAAGCTTTCTGTGCTGTCGGGGCGAGCTGATAACCAAAAACTGTGTTGAGTTTTTACTTTGTAAATGCTTTATGTTCGTTTGAAGTATTGAATAAGAACATAAGAAATATTTAATTGCACAGTATTGTGCAAAAGAAGATACTTCGTATAAATTGCTTATTTCTTGACCAATTTCAATGGGGTTTTATTCTTGAATTCTTGGGGTTCTAAAATATGCTGAATCTAACCGTGTATTTAGTTCTTGGATTTTGGGCCCCGTTTTTAAATTGGTCCACATTGAGGTCCAAATGGTCCAAAATTAAACTTTGTTTGATTTCATCAAAAATTGAATTATTAGGGTTCTTTGATATGCCGAATCTAACCATGTATTTAGATTCTTAATTTTTGGTTCCGTTTTCAAATTGGTCTACATTAAGGTCCAAAGGGTCCAAAATTAAACTTAGTTTGATTTTAACAAAAATTGAGTTCTTAGGGTTCTTTGATATGCTGAATCTAAACATGTATTTAGATTTTTGATTATGGGCCCAGTTTTCAAGTTGGTCCAAATCGGGGGTCCAAAATTAAACTTTGTTTGATTTCAACAAAAATTGAATATATGGGGTTCTTTGATATGCTGAATCTAACCATGTATTTAGATTTTTGATTTTTGGGCCCCGTTATCAACTCTGTCCACATTGAGGTCAAAAGGGTCCAAAATTAAACTTTGTTTGATTTCATCAAAAATTTAATTCTTGGGGTTCTTTGATATGCTGAATCTAACCATGTATTTAGATTTTGGATATTGGACCATAATAGGTGAATGTCCAATTTAAAATTTTTAAGTTCTTAGACCACATTCATTCTGTGTCAGAAACCTATGCTGTGTCAAATATTTAATCACAATCCAAATGCAAAGCTGTATCAAGCTTGAATGTTGTGTCCATACTTGCCCCAACTGTTCAGGGTTCGACCTCTGCGGTCGTATCAAGCTGCGCCCTGCGGAGCATTTTATTTCTAGATGCACAGGTTTGTCTGCACTTAGAGTAAATTTTGTGGTGTAAACCCTGCCATTTTAGCCATAGGGTCCACATGAACCGGAAGTCCCGAAAGTCAAGTCAAAGATGAATATTCATAGAACAACAAATAAAAGCTCAAGAAGAGATGACAGATGATTTGAATATACAATTTGTTTTCCCAATTTCAGAAAAAAAAATTAGAAGTACTGTCATGATTGTGAGCAGTGCTTGAACATTGATACCTCTACTCCTTATACCAACTTGACAACATGTTTTGTTATTGTTAATCAACTCAGTCCCTTATATTATTTTACTTTTTTTTTTGCTTTTTGCCATCACTTGGCATCCGTCGTCGTCGTCGTCTTCTGTCGTCATAAACTATTTCAAAAATCTTCTCCTCTGAAACTACTGGACCAAATACCTTCAAACTTTTACTAAATGTTCCTTAGGTTATCTAGTTTATAAATTGTATCCGAAGTTTTGATCCATCGACAAACATGGCCGCCATGGCTAAAAATAGAACATAGGGGTCAAATGCAGTTTTTGGCTTATATCTCAAAAACTAAAGCTTTTAAAGCAAATGTGACATAGGGTAAAATTGTTCAGTTGGTCAAGATCTATCAGGTCTGAAATTTTCAGACGAATCAAACAACCCATTGTTGGGTTGCTGCCACCGAATTGGTAGTTTTAACAAAATTTTGCAGTTTTTTGTTATTATTTTGAATATTATTATAGATATATATAAACTGTAAGCAGCAATAATGTTCAGCAAAGTAAGATCTACAAAAAAGTTATATGACCTTAATTGTCAATTGACCCCTTAAGGAGTTATTGCCCTTTAAAGACAATTTTACACAATTTGTTCATCAAGTTTGCTAACATTTAAAAATCTTCTCCTCTGAAACTACTGGGCCAATTACCTTCAAACTTTAACTAAATGTTCCTTAGGGTATCTTGTTTATAAATTGTATCCGAAAGTTGTATCCATTGACAAACATGGCCGCCATGGCTAAAAATAGAACATAAGGGTCAAATGCAGTTTATGGCTTATATCTCAAAAACTAAATCTTTTAGAGCAAATGTGACATGGGATAAAATTGTTTAATTGGTCAAGATCTATCGGCCCTCAAAATATCAGACGAATCGAACAACCCATTCTTGGGTTGCTGCCAAGGAATTGGTAGTTTTAACAAAATTTTGCAGTTTTTATACGACCGCAAAAAAATTTTTGTGGTCGTATATTGGTATGACGTTGGCGTCGTCGTCGTCGTCGTCCGAAGACACATTGGTTTTCGCACTCTAACTTTAGTTTAAGTGACTGGATCTCTATGAAATTTTACCACAAGGTTCAATACCACAAAAGGAAGGTTGGGATTGATTTTGGGGGTTATGGTACTAACAGTAAAGGAATTAGGGGCCAAAAATAAGCATTTTTGTAACTTCCAGACATAACTTGTGTGTTAGTGTATGGATCTCTCTGACATTGTACCACAAGGTTCCATATCACAAAAGGAATGCTGGGATTGATTTTGGGGGTAATTGCCTCAAGATTTTAGGAATTAGGGGCCAAAAAAGGGGCAAAAAACAAGCATTTTTCTAGTTTCATGACAATAACTTGTGTGTAAGTGTATGGATCTTTCTGAAATTGTACTACAAGGTTCCATATCACAAAGGGAAAGCTGGAATTGAGTTTGGGGGTAATTGCCAAAATGTTTAGGAATTGGGGGCTAAAAAGGGGCCAAAAATAAGCATTTTTCTAGTTTCCAGACAATAACTTGTGTTCAAGTGTATGGATCTCTCTGAAATTGTACTGCAAGGTACCATACCACAAAGGGAAGGCTGGGATTGATGATGGGGGTAATTGCCTCAATATTTTAGGAATTAGGGGCAAAAAAGGGGCAAAAAACAAGCATTTTTCTAGTTTCAGGACAATTAATTGTGTGTAAGTGTATGGATCTTTCTGAAATTGTACTACAAGGTTCCATATCACAAAGGGAAAGCTGGGTTTGAGTTTTGGGGTAATTGCCCTAAACGTTTAGGAATTTGGGGCCAAAAAGGGGCCAAAAAACACATTTTTCTAGTTTCCAGACAATAACTTGTGTTCAAGTGTATGGATCTCTCTGAAATTGGACTTGCAAGGTACCATACCACAAAGGGAAGGCTGGGATTGAGTTTGGGGGTGATGAATCATAAGGGGGTTCAAAAAATTGTGGGGGGGGGGGGGGTTTCCTTTTTTTTCTTTTTTTCCTTTTTTTTTTCTTTTAAAATTTTCCATTTTAAGTTGGTTATTTCTGATTTATATTTAAAAGCAAATAATAATGATATGGTAGGAGATACAAACCAAACAGGATGTGTAAATTATTATATAATAAGTATTGTGCAATAGCAAGAAATTTTCAATTGCACAGTATTGCACAATAGCAAGAAATCTTCAATTGCACAGTATTGCGCAATAGCAAGAAATCTTCAATTGCACAGTATTGCGCAATAGCAAGAAATATCCAATAGCACAATATTGCGCAATAGCCAGAAATTGTCAATTGTACAGTATTGCGCAATAGCAAGAAATATTGAATTGCACAGTATTGTGCAAAAGAACATACTTTGTATAAATTGCTTATTTCTTGACCAATTTCAATGGGGTTTTATTCTTGAATTCTTGGGTTCTTTAATATGCTGAATCTAACCGTGTATTTAGTTTTTGGATTTTGGGCCCCGTTTTTAAATTGGTCCACATTGAGGTCCAAAGGGTCCAAAATTAAACTTTGTTTGATTTCATCAAAAATTGAATTATTGGGGTTCTTTGATATGCCGAATCTAACCGTGTATTTAGATTCTTAATTTTTAGTTCCGTTTTCAAATTGGTCTACATTAAGGTCCAAAGGGTCCAAAATTAAACTTAGTTTGATTTTAACAAAAAATGAGTTCTTAGGGTTCTTTGATATGCTGAATCTAAACATGTATTTAGATTTTTGATTATGGGCCCAGTTTTCAAGTTGGTCCAAATCGGGGTCCAAAATTAAACTTTGTTTGATTTCAACAAAAATTGAATATATGGGGTTCTTTGATATGCTGAATCTAACCATGTATTTAGATTTTTGATTTTTGGGCCCCGTTATCAACTTTGTCCACATTGAGGTCAAAAGGGTCCAAAATTAAACTTTGTTTGATTTCATCAAAAATTGAATTCTTGGGGTTCTTTGATATGCTGAATCTAACCATGTATTTAGATTTTGGATATTGGACCATAATAGGTGAATGTCCAATTTAAAATTTTTAAGTTCTTAGACCACATTCATTCTGTGTTAGAAACCTATGCTGTGTCAAATATTTAATCACAATCCAAATGCAAAGCTGTATCAAGCTTGAATGTTGTGTCCATACTTGCCCCAACTGTTCAGGGTTCGACCTCTGCGGTCGTATCAAGCTGCGCCCTGCGGAGCATTTTATTTGTTATTATTTTGAATATTATTATAGATATATATAAACTGTAAGCAGCAATAATGTTCAGCAAAGTAAGATCTACAAAAAAGTTAATATGACCAAAATTGTCAATTGACCCCTTAAGGAGTTATTTCCCTTTAAAGACAATTTTACACAATTTGTTCATCAAGTTTGCTTACATTTAAAAATCTTTCTCTCTGAAACTATTGTGCCTAATACTTCTTAACTTTAACTAAATGTTCCTTAGGGTATCTTGTTTATAAATTGTATCCGAAGTTTGTATCCATGGACAAACATGGCCGCCATGGCTAAAAATAGAACATAAGGGTCAAATGCAGTTTTTGGCTTATATCTCAAAAACTAAATCTTTTAGAGCAAATGTGACATGTGTTCAGTTGGTCAAGATCTATCAGGTCTGAAATTTTCAGACGAATCAAACAACCCATTGTTGGGTTGCTGCCACCGAATTGGTAGTTTTAACAAAATTTTGCAGTTTTTTGCCATTATTTTGAATATTATTATAGATATATATAAACTGTAAGCAGCAATAATGTTCAGCAAAGTAAGATCTACAAAAAAGTTAATATGACCAAAATTGTCAATTGACCCCTTAAGGAGTTATTGTCCTTCAAAGACAATTTTACACAATTTGTTCATCAAGTTTACTAACATTTAAAAATCTTCTCCTCTGAAATACAGGTGAGCGATTCAGGCTCTTGAGAGCCTCTTGTTTTCCTTTTTTTAAGGGATAGGGAGTACAGTATACTTTTATGTAAAACTAAAAATTTCAGAGATTAAGGGAAAACTGACAATCCTAGTCATTTAAGATAGGTGTGTTCGACTCCAATCTTAATTGACAAGGATTGTCAGTTTTCCTTGTGAAGATCAGTGGTTCTCTCTGGTCATTCCAGCTTCCTACACCAATGAAAACTGGCAGCCACTAAATAGCCAACAGTGCTGAAAGTGGTTTTAAACACCTATCAATCAATCAGAGATTAATGAAATAGGTACTGTTTGTACATCGTTAAAAAATCACATGTAATGAAGCAGACAGAATAAACAATGAAAATTCATAAATGATTTTGTTGTTTGAAATTTTATAAATACTCTATAAAATTTAATTGGTTTATAGGACAATAACGATACTATTGTGATTGTTCTTTTTTAGATACTTTTAAAGAACTTAAATCAATTAAAAAAATATCCTGTTGGTTGTTTTTACCATTCTTAGGAAGTTTTTGATGTTTTATATTTCAAAAACTTAAATAAAACAATGAAGCCATTTCCCAATGCAAGCTGTTGTTTAATCCACTGGGACTAGGTGAGCTTTAATCATTGTAATTTAAATATTTTATTTCGCATTTCCTGTCTACTTGTATAAATGAATAACGTTGGCACCAATATTTGTATGTTTACTAGCAATGTGCAGTACACTATCCATGTCTGTAATGTTTAGTATACTGAACAATCCTACATACTGACATGGATAGTATACTGCACATTGCTAGTAAACTGGACCCTATGTTATAAAACTAAAACAACTGGACAGTGCAGCTACATTGTACCAATAGACCATTAACAAATGATAAACAAGGAAATTAAAAAAACAGCGCAGAATGTTGGGAAAGTTGAGAATCCCACAAGATCTTGGTTCATTCACATACTGGTAACATCAACAGTGCATAAGATTCCAAAAATCTCAAAAAAGTTGTGGTCTAAAGGTTTTGATTTCCAAAATTTTGCAAAGGACCAACACAATTTTCTTTTATTTTGCAATTGAAATGATAGTGAGTACCAGCTGATTTTCTTCAAGGACCACCTGGGAAAAAATAGTTTGAGAAATTTGTCATCATGCAAAAGCAACTTAGTAGTTACATGTAGAAATGCAAACATCTTTTTCAGCAAAGATTGACTAAAAACAGTTATTGAGAAAAACATACTTTAGTACACATTATTAAAAATTGTTTTATTTTTGTTTTCAAAGGATAAATGTAGACGGCTTGCTTGTACTCTTCCCTTATGACTACATCTATCCAGAGCAGTATATGTACATGGTAGAGCTGAAAAGAACACTAGATGCAAAGGTATTTATTACTTTTGCCTAATCAGTCTAGATCTTGACTAATTGATATGTAATTGTGGAACATTCTGGATATTTAAGAAAAATGAAATTGTTTTTCCTTCACCATTTGTTTGTGATTTACCTATATACTATGGATTCATTATTTTTCGTGGGATATTGATTTTTCGTGGGATACCGATTTTTCATGGATTTCGTGAGTATAGGTAAACTATGAATTCAAATGTTAATTGAAGTACACATTTTGATGAATTGTTTACAGACTTTGGCAAATCAACCAAATGAAATATCCACGAAATATATAGGTTTACATCAATCCACGAAAATTGGTATCCATGAGAAATAAATGAATCCACAGTAAAGATTTTAATCAGATTGTAAGTATATTGGCTACTCTTGTTTTTGACTTTTTGTCAGATATTCGAAATCCTCTAGTTGTAGTGCAATAAAACTCTCTTCATAGCAACTTGCTGCACAGAAAGTAAAACTTTTAGATAAAGGAACATTTCATTAGATTTGTTTTGCATTGAGAGCCCCACAAATAATGAATTGGTCAATCTTGTTTTTGTAATTCTCATGGTGATTCCTATTATATTTATCATGAAAAGAAGGAAAATCTTTCACAATATGTATAATTTTTTTTTTTTTGGTAAATGTTGTATTTGTCATTCACTATTGACAGGGACACTGTGCATTGGAGATGCCCTCAGGTACAGGGAAGACAGTATCCCTTCTATCTCTAATTGTTGCTTATATGCAGGTAATCATAGTATTAATAGAATTCAGACTTTTACAGAAGTACATATAAATTAAAACATATGACATTAATTTCAGTTAACCGGACACACCATGGTTTTGAATCATTTTCATCGATCATACATGTATAGGCTTGAGATCAAAGATTTGATCATCTAAGTGTAACTTTGCTTAAGGGCATACGATACAGTTTCGATCCGACAATGATTTTTTTACGAAAATTTGCATACAAGCTATTTTTCACCTGAGCAATTCAAATATGTAATAAAAAATATACCTTCATGTGCTACTTTAAGAGATAAAAGGGGGTCAAAATTTTAGACATTTACTGAAAATTTCGTTTTTTTGGACATTCTTTTATTTCAACAGATAAACACAAGCGGATTTTTGTAAAAACATTATGAAAATCTTCTTTACATATATATGCTCTTAATACATACAACAATTCTTTGGAAATAATTATTTTTAACAAAGTTTATAATAAAAATAGGATTTTAGGGAAAAAACAGCAATTTTTGCGGTATATTTATAAAATTTAGAAAAAAATCATCGTTGACATTTTCATTAAAATTGGTACGAATCATCTTAAGGGATGTGCACCTTATTATACGACCGCAAAAAAAATTTTGTGGTCGTATATTGGTATGACGTTGGCGTCGTCGTCGTCCGGCATCATCGTCGTCATCGTCCGAAGACACATTGGTTTTCGCACTCTAACTTTAGTTTAAGTGAATGGATCTCTATGAAATTTTACCACAAGGTTCAATACCACAAAAGGAAGGTTGGGATTGATTTTGGGGATTATGGTACCAACAGTTAAGGAATTAGGGGCCAAAAAGGGGCCAAAAATAAGCATTTTTGGAACTTCCAGACATAACTTGTGTGTTAGTGTATGGATCTCTCTGACATTGTACCAAAAGGTTCCATATCACAAAGGGAATGCTGGGATTAACTTTAGGGGTAATTGCATCAAAATTTTAGGAATTAGGGGCCAAAAAGGGGCAAAAAACAAGCAGTTTTCTAGTTTCATGACAATAACTTGTGTGTAAGTGTATGGATCTTTCTGAAATTGTACTACAAGGTTCCATATCACAAAGGGAAAGCTGGAATTCAGTTTGGGGGTAATTGCCCAAAACGTTTAGGAATAGGGGGCCAAAAGGGGGCCAAAAATAAGCATTTTTCTACTTTCAAGACAATAACTTGTGTTCAAGTGTATGGATCTCTCTGAAATTGTACTGCAAGGTACCATACCACAAAGGGAAGGCTGGGATTGATTTTGGGGGTAATTGCCCCAAATTATTTTTAGGAATTAGGGGCCAAAAAGGGGCAAAAAAACAAGCATTTTTCTAGTTTCAGGACAATAACTTGTGTGTAAGTGTATGGATCTTTATGAAATTGTACAACAAGGTTCCATATCACAAAGGGAAAGCTGGGTTTGAGTTTTGGGGTAATTGCCCTAAACGTTTAGGAATTTGGGGCCAAAAAGGGGCAAAAAAACAAGCATTTTTCTAGTTTCCAGACAATAACTTGTGTTCAAGCGTACGGATCTCTCTGAAATTGTACTGCAAGGCACCATACATTGTAACACAAAGGGAAGGCTGGAATTGAGTTTGGGGGTGATGAATCATAAGGGGGTTCAAAAAATTTGAGGGGGGATTTTTTTTCCCCTTTTTTTTTCTTTAAAATTTTCCATTTTAAATTGGTTATTTCTGATTTATATATAAAAGCAAATAATAATGATATGGTTTGAATAGGTAAATTAAAATTTTTTAAGTTCTTAGACCACATTCATTCTGTGTCAGAAACCTATGCTGTGTCAAATATTTAATCACAATCCAAATTCAGTGCTGTATCAAGCTTGAATGTTGTGTCCATACTTGCCCCAACTGTTCAGGGTTCGACCTCTGCGGTCGTATCAAGCTGCGCCCAGCGGAGCATTTTATTTTCTTAATGATTTCTGAATGTATCAACAGAAAATTTAAGAAATTCATGTTAAAATTAATTTCACTGAAAAAAAGCTGAAATGTTGAAATGGAAATTAAGTACATGTACTAATAATTTCTAAATTTACAGTAATCCCAGGAAATAAAATTTTGCATGCAAAATTGTTAAAAATTACTGGTAAACAAAATATGAATTATGTGCTTTGATTATGACTTTTGCTATTGTGTGTTATAGGTCAACCTTTTAGAAGTAACAAAGTTGATATATTATTCTAGAACAGTATCTGAGTTATTTGATTGTGACTTTTGCTATTTTATGTTATAGGCCAACCCTTTAGAAGTAACAAAGTTGATATATTGTTCTAGAACAGTATCTGAGTTAGAGAAGGTAAGTTTGAAGTTTATCTTGCATTTTAATGATACAAATGATTTCATTTAACAGACTTAACTGCCATGTGATAGGATGTGTTACCATGAGGGTGAGAGGTTGTGAGGTTTATCCATTGATCAAATCTTATTACTTTGCACTTACTTTCTTTAAGGCCGAGCATGCAGCATTTTGGAGTGAGTACAAAGACTGGTGGTGACTGCCTCATTTGTCTTGTGGTAGAGTGCTAGCTAGCCTTAAGTGACATATGTCCTCTCTTGGCAAAGCATCAGTAAGCACAATGACTAGACAGCTAAAAGTGGCATTCTTTTGTTACACTAAGGGAATGAATATTAGGTTTTTCTATGCAACCACAGTGGAGGGGTAATTGAATTTTACTCTTGTCCTTCTGAATGTCCGTCCATACGTCCTGAAATTGGTTTCTGTTCTCAAACTTTAGTTTACCTCAGGCAAATGTTATACACAATGCTTATTACCACAAAACACTGATCAAGTTTGAATTTGGGTGGCGTCACTTTTACCTTTCTAGAGTTATGCCACTTTAGAAATGGAAAACATGCTGAATTTTTCATTTTAGGTTCTCTAACTTAAGTTTGCTTCAACCAAATTTTATGAATCATATACACAATGTTTATTACCATAAAACACAGATCAACTTTGAGTTTTGGTGGTGTCACTTTTATTATTCTAGAGTTATGCCCCTTTACAAATGAAAAAATTGCTGAATTTTTCGTTTCCTTTCTCTATCTGAAGTATGCCTCAACCAAATTTTATGAATCTAATACACAATGCTTATTACCACAAAACACAGAATTTTGGTAGGGTCACTTTTACCGTTCTTGAGTTATGTCCCTTTATAAAAGTATATGCAAGTAAGAGGGGGCATCATCTGTGTCCCATGGACACACATGCAACATTGAGCATGTATCAAAGACAGGTCTCCTTTAAGTCTGTTTAGGCTTACATGTCTTCCTAAGGGCTGTTATCTTATAAGCTAATATGATGAAAATGTGACTCAATGTATTAGTTTTGTATAATGCTAAATATATATGTTAATGAATGTGAACAAATAATAAGGTAGTAAGATTTTGGTTATTACACCTTTGATGATTCAGTGAAGAAATAGTTTTTGCAGATTTATTATATCTCCCCTTTTGAAAATACAGATGTATTTCAGAAGTCAGGGGACTTACTGAAATAAGTGATTTTTAAATCACTTATTTAAGTAGCAAATTCGAAGTTTTGTCACAAATTGTGATTTTGTAGCTTTACCAAAATTTTAAACACATAAGTTTAGATAATATCTTTTCATTAGTAAAAATGAAAAAAATGAAATTTTTGCTTCTTTTAAGCAGCAAGGTTTATGCCTTTGATGCAATCATTTAGCTGCAAATTCTATTTTAGTTGAAAAAATGCTATAAAAATGGCTTTACATAATGAATTGATACTTTCTTAACAGATTTTTCCCAGCAGTGGGAATATTTTTCCTGTAAAGTTCAAGGTTTTATCTTATAGATTATGTAATAAAATTCTACTGTTCGCGATAAAAATTTCACTGTTCGTGGGTGTTGAAATTAGTGGGGGTTATTAAAATAATGATACTTAAAGAAGTGATTTTTTGGAAGGAAATTGAGGTATGATACTTAAACAAGTGATTTTTATGTCATTATCCTAGATTTAGTACAAGGTTATCACGTGACATGACCCGGTCATCCTATCAACACAGATGTTGGTTCTGATAGTTTTAGCAACATAATTAGTCCCTGGATCATTAGTATTCTATATTTAAAGCTACAATAAAATTAAATCACTTAGTCTAGTGATTAATTTGTACTACTTAAATAGGTGATTATTAAAGAAAGACAACTCTTACTTCCAACCTTTATGGACATAATGTTACTTGAATCAGTGATTTAGAAAATCACTCATTTAAGTAAGTCCCCTGACTGTTCAGAGTGAATGTTTCAAAAATACCACCATTAACAGTGAAAAATCAGTTCACTTATGTGTTGCAGAAAATGCTCATGTTTGATTGATATTTCCATTGATATGCTACAGGTTGTTGAAGAATTAAAGAATTTGGTCAAGTTTTATGAAGAATCAGAAGAGAAACTGAAAATTGTAGGATTAGCTCTTAGCTCCAGGAAGAATCTGTGTATACATCCTGAGGTTTGTTAAATTGTTAAAGAATGACATTCTGTTGTAAACAAAAATCAAAATTAAATTTAATCTAATTATTGAACACTCTGATTTTAGATTTCTGAAGACTTTAAAATAAATGAAGATCATTTCACAAAGTTATAAACATTCATTAAAGTTTTATGTATTAAAGCTAGCACTCATTCAATTTGTTTAAAGTAGGATAATGCCAAGTGAGACAATCCAAATCATAGGTTCAAGAAATATAGACAACATTATGACCCGAAAAAAAGAAAGCAACAAACGAAAGTCAACTCAACAAAAACATAGAAAAACTAAAGATTGAGCTGGATTTAAGTTTAAAACATAGATTTTCAGTGAATTTAAGATTTAAACTTTAGTAGTTAATAACATAGTTATCAAAATATCAAGTTGGTGAAATTGTATTTTAAACAATATTGATGACTGAAAATTCCTGTGCCTATATTTTAAACTTTGACCTAAATTAATGCAAATATATGTTTCTTGAATTAAGGAAATTTGTAAATACTATTACAATATTGAAAAACAATAAAACTGAATTTTCTGACACATATGTTTATTTTTGCTGTTTACAATTTTGTTTGGTTACTGTCAGTTTTATTTGTTTGAATTATACTCTTATTATACGACCGCAAAAATATTTTTGTGGTCGTATATTGGTATGACGTTGGCGTCGTCGTCGGCGTCGTCCGAAGGCACATTGGTTTTCGCACTCTAACTTTAGTTTAAGTGAATGGATCTCTATGAAATTTTACCACAAGGTTCAATACCACAAAAGGAAGGTTGGGAATGATTTTGGGGGTTATGGTACCAAAAGTAAAGGAATTAGGGGCCAAAAAGGGGCCAAAAATAAGCATTTTTGTAACTTCCAGACATAACTTGTGTGTTAGTGTATGGATCTCTCTGACATTGTACCACAAGGTTCCATATCACAAAGGGAATGCTGGGATTGATTTTGGGGGTAATTGCCTCAAAATTTTAGGAATTAGGGGCCAAAAAGGGGCAAAAAACAAGCATTTTGCTAGTTTCAGGACAATAACTTGTGTGTAAGTGTATGGATTATTCTGAAATTGTACTACAAGGTTCCATGTCACAAAGGGAAAGCTGAGATTGAGTTTGGGGGTAATTGCCCTAAACGTTTAGAAATTTGGGGCCAAAAAGGGGCCAAAAAACACATTTTTCTTGTTTCCAGACAATAACTTGTGTTCAAGTGTATGGATCTCTCTGAAATTGTACTGCAAGGTACCATACCACAAAGGGAAGGCTGGGATTGAGTTTGGGGGTGATGAATCATAAGGGGGTTCAAAAAATTTAGGGGGGGGGATTTTTCCTTTTTTCCTTTTTTTTTTCTTTTAAAATTTTCCATTTTAAGTTGGTTATTTCTGATTTATATTTAAAAGCAAATAATAATGATATGGTAGGAGATACACACAAAACAGGATGTGTAAATTATTATATAATAAGTATTGTGCAATAGCAAGAAATTTTCAATTGCACAGTATTGCACAATAGCAAGAAATCTTCAATTGCACAGTATTGCGCAATAGCAAGAAATCTTCAATTGCACAGTATTGCGCAATAGCAAGAAATATCCAATAGCACAATATTGTGCAATGACAAGAAATTGTCAATTGTACAGTATTGCGCAATAGCAAGAAATATTTAATTGCACAGTATTGTGCAAAAGAAGATACTTTGTATAAATTGCTTATTTCTTGACCAATTTCAATGGGGTTTTATTCTTGAATTCTTGGGGTTCTTTAATATGCTGAATCTAACCGTGTATTTAGTTTTTGGATTTTGGGCCCCGTTTTTAAATTGGTCCACATTGAGGTCCAAAGAGTCCAAAACTAAACTTTGTTTGATTTCATCAAAAATTGAATTATTGGGGTTCTTTGATATGCCGAATCTAACCGTGTATTTATATTCTTAATTTTTGGTTCCGTTTTCAAATTGGTCTACATTAAGGTCCAAAGGGTCCAAAATTAAACTTAGTTTGATTTTAACAAAAATTGAATTCTTAGGGTTCTTTGATATGCTGAATCTAAACATGTATTTAGATTTTTGATTATGGGCCCAGTTTTCAAGTTGGTCCAAATCGGGGTCCAAAATTAAACTTTGTTTGATTTCAACAAAAATTGAATATATGGGGTTCTTTGATCTGCTGAATCTAACCATGTTGTTGTAAATGTGCACTTGTGGTTCCCAATTAATGATTTAATATCAGTTTTATGTTTTGAGAGTGTAAAATGTGATAATATGTATTTATAGTTTCTGTGACTTTTTAATGCACAGAAAGCGTACGTTACACTTTTAGTTATTAACTATATTATCAGTGCCAAAAATGGCGCAATTTCGTCATGTACTGTTCAAAGCGCAGCCATTTGGTAAATATTCTAAGTATGGATCCAAAACTACACAAGAAGCATAAGCTAAAGTTAATATATGCTTTATCTAAATAGATTTACCTATTTTCTTACGAAGAAAGGATCATTTTGAGTCGAGGACTCCATGTTTTTGTCAGCGTTTGACGTTTCATTTCTGTTCCGGCTTAGAATATTTACTTCCGGTATTTTAAAAATAAATACCAGTGCAAAGGTCAAATTCCTCAGTCTTTGCTGTTTACATTTTGGCAAATGCAAAGACCCCGGTTGGTTCCTTTAGAGGTAAGAAGCAGCGCAGATAGCTGTATGCCTCGCATGGTCTAAATTATTTACTATACACATATCGTTTGGCAATTCCTTATCCTAGTTCCAAAAACACATGCGAAATATTATTATTGAGATCAGCTCCGCCTATTTATGCAAATTTACATGACAAATTATTTATAGACAAGTATCTTGAGAATATGTTGGAAATTACATGTTAAATATATTACGATAGTTTAGTCTGTACATTGTTGCGTTGTGCCGTAATAAATATATTATTTTACTACGAATTATTCATTTACGCTACCAATATTACCGTGGAGAACATAGGCCTGATGAAAGACAGACAACACTGTAGTTAGTCAATTTAAAGAGTTTCCGTCGTATATATTTGCTTATAACTATACAAAAACATAGCAAAAAGCAGAAATTACAACAATGGTGGCAGCGGTTTAGTACTCACGTCTTCAGAACTTTGGCACGTCTATTTTTAGAAATATTAATTTATATGGAACACACTAAGTGACAAATATTGTGTATGGAGTGCATTTAGCTCTATACATTATACTGTAATAAATAGAATATCTTGGAAAATATAGGAGTGCATTTAGCTTCTAAAATTAAGAAAATATTTATAAAGGAGGTGCATTTAGCTTCCTAGAAAGAAAAAAGAAAATATTTATTTATAAAGGAGGTGCATTTAGCTTCCTAGAAAAAGAAAATATTTATAAAGGAGGTGCTTTCAGCTTCCTAGAAAGAAAAAAGAAAATATATATTTATAAAGGAGGTGCATTTAGCTTCCTAGAAAGAAAAAAGAAAATATTTATTTATAAAGGAGGTGCATTTAGCTTCCTAGAAAGAAAAAAGAAAATATTTATTTATAAAGGAGGTGCATTTAGCTTCCTAGAAAAAGAAAATATTTATTAAGGAGGTGCATTTAGCTTCCTAGCAATTATTTAATAGAGAAATAGAGGTGCAATTAGCTTCTACTATCTTTAAATAAGGGAATAAGTATTTCCATTGCCATATTTTGGGGAAATAACTAGGAGGGTACCATGGATCTTAGAAATAGAAAAATTCCAACTCCTAATTTTGGAAAGGGGGGGAGGAATATAATTATTACACAGAAGGAAAATATAGAATCAGGTAATTTGATAGACCTAGGTACGGAAGAAATAGACAATATGTCAATCTCAAGTCCATCCAGTCCAATGGTAAGTCCTATACACACACCCCTACACAATAACTATACCAGTGTGTATCAGGAAAATATTGAATCAAGTACAAGCTTGCCAGGCACTGATATTACGGCCATTCTAATGGACATTCAAAGACAATTGAAAAATCAAAATAATAATTTTTCTGAGTTGAGCACGCAAGTTTCTGAGATGAGTACGCAAGTTAAGTTAAATCAGGAAAATATAGCGCAACTGGTAAGGGGTAACCATGTGGCTAAAAATAACGCCAATATGCATGACTTCAGTCAAAATAGCTGTTTAGACTTTAATAGTACATCCATTGAACAACATAACCAGGTATTAACAGCCCCTCAGCTAGCAGCTAATACAAGTACTAATAACCCTTATACATCATGTCCAGTTAGCACAAATCCAATAAGAGTAAGTAGTCATGTTCAGCAACTGCAAAGGGAAGAACCAAAACCTAGAAGCCCATTCTTTAATGGTAAGGGAGATTTCAAGGCCTTCTGGACACAGTTTAGGCTATTGAGTAGTAGATTCAAAGTGGAGGAGCTCATTTTAAATAGTCTTAGAGATGACGCCTTGGTATTCGTAAATGAGCTTCCTGCTTCCTTGCACAGAGACATACAACAAATACATGATGCAATGTCTCAGAGATTTGGGGATCACATTTTACCAGAGACGTATAGGACCAATTTGCAGTTTATCAAACAGGGTCAGAAAGAAAGCATACAAGAATATGCAACTCGTGTGGAGAGACTAGTTGGTAAGGCATACCCTGAAGTAAATGATTTAAGTTTGCTGGACCGTTTCAAAACGGAACACTTTATTAAAGGTCTGCCAGACCAATCAGTAGCATATGAGGTTCTCATACAAAAGCCAGTATCCTTGCAAGAGGCAATTAATCAAGTTTCATGGCTCGAATGTTGCAGGAAGAATGTTGGGAAAAAATACGAAGTAAGACAGGTAAACGCGGGTGATGACGTGGCAGGCCAAGAAGTAACTGAAACCTTGCAGGTATGCAGGACGCAAGATCAGTATGTTACTCATTCTGAGTTAAAATCTGGATTAGATGAGTTGCGAAAAGAACACCAGGTTGCAATTAAAGAGGTAAAACAAGGTCAACAGGAAATATTAAATGTCCTAAAATCTGAGAAAAAAGGAAATGGTAATTTTAACCGAGACTCTGGGGGATATTATAATAAAATAAATGGCAAAAATTCACCAAATGATAACTCATTTATTTGCTATTCCTGTAATCAAGAGGGGCACATAAGAAGAAACTGTCCATTTAGAGGGAATAGGGATAGAAAGTGGAACAATAGAGATCAGTCACAATTGGCTATGCAAAATCAGACGAATTCATTAAACTACAGTGGGCTGGGTCTGTTGGCCAAGTCTCAGCCCAAGTAAGTGAGTGTGACAGGAGTTTAGAGATTAAAGGGGATAACAGTAAAAAAGATAAACAAGAATATAAAGAAATTAAAAATTTAGAGACCCTAAATACCTTGACCTTGCCTAATAATGATGGTTATATTAAGAAATCAGACACAATTGACATAGAGCATTTTGATGGCTCAGAAGAGGACACAGAGTTTGAGGTAGTTATTGATAGAGTTAGTGCAGTTACGATAAAGGCTCCATTGTCTATAGGAGGCCAGCCAGCAAAAGCTGTTATAGATACAGGGGCAGAGGTAACTGTAATCAATGAGTCCTTACTGGATAGATTTTCTGAAGAGACAAGACCTACACTCCAAAAGGCGAAAAGGAGTTTAGTTGTTGCCGAAGCAGGAAAGAAAATGAAAACACAAGGAGTTGCTGTAGTAGATATAGTAATTGGAGACTTGTCATTTCCTTGGGAGGTTTACGTTGACTCAATAAGAGATGATGTTTTATTAGGGTGTGATATCATAGATGAATTTGATATCACCATCAATACCAGACGGGGTATAGAGGTGGGGGGTACATGGGTTGATTGTGAAGTTATGCGCAGGTCTGATAATATCTCAAGAATTTTTGTAAGCGAGTCCATAACAATTCCAGCAAACAGTGAGGTTATACTGGAGGGTAAAGGTCACCAATCTGAATTGATTGACACTAGATACGCAAGTGTGGAGCCATGTAATAAAGAGGCCAGTAACATTTTAATTGCCCGGTGTCTTGTGGATCCCTTTAATGATAAAATTCCAGTAAGGGTGGCAAATTTGGAGAATTTTCCCGTAAAATTGAAGAAGAATGTTCTTTTGGGGGAAATGCATCCTGTTATTGACTTTGAGCAAGTGGTTGAGCTTGATAAGGATGCGGAGTTATGTAATGATAGAAATTCCCGGTTGGTAAATAGAGTTTGTTCGTCTGACATATGCAATCTGAGAGATGAAAAAGGGGACTTTTCCTGCCCTAGAATACCTTATCAATGGAAGAGTCAGGCTCCAAAAATCCAACAAGTCTATACAGGTGATGATATTGAGGGGGCTGATAGCCTGGAGAATAAGGCCAAAATTCCCAAGCTACCAGACCACCTTAATGATCTATATGAGAAGAGTTGTGAGAATGTTAAAGATGAGGTTTTTAAACAAAAATTAGCTGAAGTTCTTATAAAAAATCAACAAGCTTTCGCTAAAAACAAGCTTGAACTGGGCACATGCTCAATCGTGAAACATCGCATTAATACGGGAAATGCAATCCCAGTTCGACAACCGCTTAGGAGAACTCCAAAGGCTTTTGAGGGGGAGGAAGAGAAATACCTTAAGGACCAACTTGAGGCAGGCGTAATAACTCCTTCTAAGTCCAGTTGGGCTAGCCCAGTGGTGTTAGTCCGGAAGAAAGACAAAACAGTACGCTGGTGCATAGATTTTAGACGAGTCAATGACGTAAGTGTCAAAGATGCATACCCGTTGCCCCGCATTGATATGTGTCTTGACTGTTTGGCGTCGGCGTCAATATTTTCTGTCATGGACCTACAAAGTGGTTATTGGCAAGTTGAAATTGAGGAGGCTGATAGAGAAAAAACTGCATTTACAACTAAATATGGATTATTTGAATATGTTAAAATGCCCTTTGGGTTATGTAACGCCCCTAGTACTTTTCAACGATGCGTAGAGTTGATATTTAGAGGTCTCCAATGGAAAAGCCTTCTTATTTATATTGATGATATTATCATCTACTCGTCAGATATGGTAGACCATATAGAAAAGCTAGATGAAGTTTTGGGTAGACTGTCAAAAGCAGGGTTAAAATTAAAACCATCAAAGTGTGATCTCTTTAAAAAAGAGGTTTTATACCTAGGACATATAGTTTGCGATCAGGGAATAAAACCAAACCCGGCCGTGATAGAATCCGTAAAAAATTGGAAAGTACCAAGTTCCAAGTCCAACAATTTTTAGGGCTCTGTAACTACTACCGACAATTTGTATACAAATTTAGTGAGATAGCAGCCCCACTCAGCAAGCTCACCAGGAAAGAGGTAAAGTTTAAATGGGACTCAGACTGTCAGTCTTCTTTTGATACACTAAGGTCAGCATTATGTACTGCGCCAATACTGGCTTACCCCCACGACACGAGTACTTATATACTGGACACTGATGCTTCCAATGTCGGTGTTGGGGCTGTTCTTTCGCAAATTCAGAATGGTGTAGAAAAGGTAATTGCATACGGGTCGAAGAAACTAGATCAACACCAACAAAGATACTCTGTCACACGTAGGGAGCTTTTAGCTGTTATCACCTTTATAAATCAGTATAGGCATTATTTATTGGGGGCTAGATTTGTCCTAAGAACAGACCATGGCTCTTTGCAATGGTTATTCAATTTCAAGGATCCACAAGGTCAAGTAGCTCGTTGGCTAGAGGTTTTATCCCAATATAACTTTGAAATCCAACATAGGGCAGGTAAAAAACACCAGAACGCAGATGCTCTTTCTCGGAAAAACGTTGAAGATGACAGATGTAGCCACTTAAGGGAAGGTAAAACTGACGCAACTTGTCAAGAATGCCTAGAAACAGGGCATGACTGGGATAATTTTAGGACAGAGGTAGACGATATAGGTAACCTTAGTAAAGGTGAGGTAATTATTCATGGGAATTTTGACTCAATACGTACAGTTACAAGGAGTCAGACCAAAGATACTCCCTCCTCAAAGGTAAATGTGTCAAACTGGTTCACGGGGTACACCTCTAAAGAAATTGAAGCTCTACAAAGAGAGGATACAGATTTAGGTAGGCTCCATGAATGGAAAGACACCGGTTCCTGCCCTACTCGGGACCAAGTTGTACAATATAGCCCAGCTATACGTAAATACTGGTTAAGCTTTAATAACATAGTACCTGTAGAAGGGGTACTTTATCAAAAAAGAGTACATTCTACAGGAACATCCAGTCTCCAAATTTTGGTACCTAAAGTCCTAAGACAAGAAGTTATAACAATGTGTCATGATCATATTTTTGGAGCTCACATGGGGGTGAGAAAAACTATTGAAAAGCTGAAATCCCAATTTCACTGGTACTGTATGGGAATTGATGTAAAAAGCCATATAACACATTGTCCTGTATGCAATAGGTTTAAGAAAAGTAAAAAACCTAGGGCCTCTCTGCAAAATTATATAGTGGGTCACCCAATGGACAGAATAGCTTTAGATGTGATCGGCCCATTACCAAAAACAAAAAGTAGCAATCAATACATTTTAGTAATCGGTGACCATTTCACACGCTGGATGGAGGCCTATCCACTTCCCAACCAACAAGCAGAACAGGTCGCAGAGAAACTAGTGCATGAATTCATTGGTAGATTTGGTATTCCTTTAGAAATACACACTGATCAAGGTAGAAACTTTGAGTCTGACCTTTTCAAAGAAATATGCACTTTACTAGAGATAAAGAAAACTCGCTCCACACCTTATCGACCATCATCAAATGGACTTATAGAAAAATTCAATCAGACCCTGGAAAAAATGTTGAGAAGTTTTATAAATAACAACAAGACGAATTGGGACCAATTTGTAGGGTTATTACTAGCTGCTTATCGCAGCACTCCACATCCAGCAACAGGTTTCACTCCAAACTTTTTGATGTTCGGAAGGGAGGTAATTTTGCCAAATCATATTCTATTCCCCTTACCAAAACATGAATCTTTAAGTGTTGGTGAGTATGCTTCAAAACTACATAACAGGATGGAGGAAGTATTTAAAACAGCTAGAGAAAGTTTACAGCTGACAGCAGAACGTCAGAAAAAAGACTACGATACTCGGCTGGTCGAAAATAAATTTACAGTGGGGTCTTTGGTATACAAAAGCAATACATTTTATAGAAAGTTAGATGCCCCATGGTCAGGTCCATATGTGGTGATGGAAATACTAAGCCCTGTTGTATACAAAATTCGGAACCAGAAGAAAACAGAAATTATACATCATGATCGATTAAAACCATACTCTACACAACAACCTCCAATTTGGGTACACAAAATCCAGAGCTCCATTAAGCCAATAGTAATATAAAGCTTATTCCTCTCATTATATATATTTATATATATATATACAAAAGATATATTTTATTGCAGATAAAATCATGTTTGCCTGTAATGGGAATCTGTGTTCTTTTAAAACTTCTTCAAAGAAAGTAATTAAATGGCATGTTATTAGATATCATACGTCACTAGAATCTGTTCCGTTCCACTGCACCCTCTGTCAGTATAGAGCCAAAAACAATATTCAACTCATCAAGCATTTCGATCAACAAAAACATAAATTGATGAATTCACAGCAGAACCTAAGTCAGCAACAATGTATTGGAACCAGTAAACCTTACGATGTGACCTTCACCCATGATAAAAGAGGAGACGTTCAAATATTGCAGGCAGAGTCGATACCGAGACAAGGAATGGTTGAACAAACTGAGGAATCAGTTTCTTTGTCAGATGTGGTTGCCATGGAAGACCCAACCAACATTACAGAGGAAGATATTTTACAAAAAGCCGTAAGATATGCAGAAATTCAGGAAGAAGAAGACTTTATTCCAGATTACGACGACTACTCATCAGATGATATTACAGTAATTAATAAACCAAAAGACAACTCCTGTCAAACAGATGAAGATCTTCCGCAGCGTGTAAGCCTGTTGGAAGAGCAGTTAAAAATAGAAAGGGAGACACATAAAATTGAAACTAACAAATTGGCAGATTTCATTAAGAGGTTACAAACCAGACTTGACCAGAAAGAAGAAGAAGTCAAAAATCTTAATTCAATGATCGTAACAATAGACGAGTATGAAAATTTACCAAAATATGGCACACGCAGTTCGCATGCATTAGATGGTTTCGAAGAGCTTTGGAATAATCCAGATGAGGAAACAGTAAGATTACAAGAGAAATTCCAGGATACAAACAATAATACAACTAAAAGACCAATGAATAAAAGTCCCAGTCCAACTAAGAAGAAACTAAAAAGTGTAGTTATACGGCCGAAGTCAAGTGTGGAAGTATGGAAAGAATTTGCACACAAAGTTAATAAATCCTATAAGAAGGACTTGTTACCCAGAAAAGGATACCGTTTTTAAATGACTTTAATATTTTTACTTATGATAACACATGATATAAATATGTTCTGATTTTTCTTTGTATTTTTATGAGTACATTTCTATATATGATGAAAGGGAGGAGTGCACATGAACTGAAAATTTAAATATTTTTTTATATTCAATGTAAGGAAATCATTTTTAACACTCATAAACAGGTGCATTAGTTTGTTTATACATGCAATTCTTTAAACGGGCGCATTAGTTCGTTGTTATAAACTAAAATGAACTTCAATATTTCGAGGACGAAATAAATTCTTAGGGAGGGGCAGTGTTGTAAATGTGCACTTGTGGTTCCCAATTAATGATTTAATATCAGTTTTATGTATTGAGAGTGTAAAATGTGATAATATGTATTTATAGTTTCTGTGACTTTTTAATGCACAGAAAGCGTACGTTACACTTTTAGTTATTAACTATATTATCAGTGCCAAAAATGGTGCAATTTCGTCATGTACTGTTCAAAGCGCAGCCATTTGGTAAATATTCTAAGTATGGATCCAAAACTACACAAGAAGCATAAGCTAAAGTTAATATATGCTTTATCTAAATAGATTTACCTATTTTCTTACGAAGAAAGGATCATTTTGAGTCGAGGACTCCCATGTTTTTGTCAGCGTTTGACGTTTCATTTCTGTTCCGGCTTAGAATATTTACTTCCGGTATTTTAAAAATAAATACCAGTGCAAAGGTCAAATTCCTCAGTCTTTGCTGTTTACATTTTGGCAAATGCAAAGATCCCGGGTGGTTCCTTTAGAGGTAAGAAGCAGCGCAGATAGCTGTATGCCTCGCATGGTCTAAATTATTTACTATACACATATCGTTTGGCAATTCCTTATCCTAGTTCCAAAAACACATGCGAAATATTATTATTGAGATCAGCTCCGCCTATTTATGCAAATTTACATGACAAATTATTTATAGACAAGTATCTTGAGAATATGTTGGAAATTACATGTTAAATATATTACGATAGTTTAGTCTGTACATTGTTGCGTTGTGCCGTAATAAATATATTATTTTACTACGAATTATTCATTTACGCTACCAATATTACCGTGGAGAACATAGGCCTGATGAAAGACAGACAACACTGTAGTTAGTCAATTTAAAGAGTTTCCGTCGTATATATTTGCTTATAACTATACAAAAACATAGCAAAAAGCAGAAATTACAACACATGTATTTAGATTTTTGATTTTTGGGCCCCGTTATCAACTTTGTCCACATTGAGGTCAAAAGGGTCCAAAATTAAACTTTGTTTGATTTCATCAAAAATTGAATTCTTGGGGTTCTTTGATATGCTGAATCTAACCATGTATTTAGATTTTGGATATTTGACCATAATAGGTGAATGTCCAATTTAAAATTTTTAAGTTCTTAGACCACATTCATTCTGTGTCAGAAACCTATGCTGTGTCAAATATTTAATCACAATCCAAATGCAAAGCTGTATCAAGCTTGAATGTTGTGTCCATACTTGCCCCAACTGTTCAGGGTTCGACCTCTGCGGTCGTATCAAGCTGCGCCCTGCGGAGCATTTTATTTTTATAAACAGGTGAGCCAGGAGAGAGAAGGAAAAAGTATGGATGGACTTTGTCATAAAATGACGTCATCTTTCATCAGGGTCAAACGCAAGAGTGATCCTACAGTTCCAGTTTGTGATTTCTATGAAGTAAGCTTGCACTAAAACAGAAAGTATAATTATTTATTTGAACACTGTTGAGATCAAAATGGATATTTCTGTTGGAGTTGCTTGCTAAAAAATTTAATAAAATCTTATAAAAAATAACTCTTTTTGCTAGTCTGGGTCTCTCCTTTGTCATAAGGATAAGTTTACTTCCCATGATGCCAAGGTTTAGTAGCCATATTTTTGTGTGATACATTTTGTACAAATTATTTCTATAAATCCTCCATTGAGCCGATATTATGAACATAATGTATACATCAAACAGCTAATGGGATAACAGTTTTTGTCGAGCCTGCGACTTTTGTCGCAGAAAGCTCGACATAGGGATAGTGATCCGGCGGCGGCGGCGGTGTTAGCTAACTTCTTAAAAGCTTTATGTTTTAGAAGGTGGAAGACCTGGATGCTTCATACTTTGTATATGGATGCCTCATGTTAAGAAGTTTCCGTCAGTCACATGTCCAATGTCCTTGACCTCATTTTCATGGTTCAGTGACTACTTGAAAAAAAAGTTCAGATTTTTTGTAATGTTAAATTCTCTCTTATTATAAGTAATAGGATAACTATATTTGGTATGTGCATACCTTGCAAGGTCCTCATGCCTGTCAGACAGTTTTCACCTGACCTCGACCTCATTTCATGGAGCAGTGAACAAGGTTAATTTTTGGTGGTCAAGTCCAGATTGCAGATACTATAAGCAATAGGTCTAGTATATTCGGTGTATGGAAGGACTGTAAGGTGTACATGTCCAACTGGCAGGTGTCATCTGACCTTGACCTCATTTTCATGGTTCAGTGGTTATAGTCAAGTTTTTGTGTTTTGGTCTGTTTTTCTTATACTGTATGCAATAGGTCTACTATATTTGGTGTATGGAATGATTGTAAGGTGTACATGTCTAGGTTGCAGGTGTCATCTGACCTTGACCTCATTTTCATGGTTCAGTGGTTATAGTTTAGTTTTTGTGTTTTGGTCCGTTTTTCTTATACTTTATGCAATAGGTCTTCTATATTTGGTGTATGGAATGATTGTAAGGTGTACATGTCCAACTGGCAGGTGTCATCTGACTTTGACCTCATTTTCATGGTTCAGTGGTCAAAGTTAAGTTTTTGAGTTTTGGTCTTTTTTCTTATACTATATGCAATAAATCAACTATATTTGGTGTATGGAAATATTCTATGATGTACATGTCAGTCTCGCAGGTTTTATTTGACCTTGACCTCATTTTCACGGTTCATTGCTCAGTGTTTAGTTTGTGTGTTTCAGTCTGTTTTTCTTAAACTATAAGCAATAGGTCAGCTATATTTGTTGTATGGAAGGATTGTAAGCTGTTCATGTCTGCCTGGCATGGTTCATCTGACCTTGACCTCATTTTCACGATTCATTGGTCAATGTTCAGTTTTCATGGTTAAGTCTGTTTCTTAGAAACTATAAGCAATAGGTCAACTATATTTAGTGTATTGAATGATTGTAAGGTGTACATGTATTTCTCGTTTGGTTTATATGAACTTGACTTCATTTTCTTGGATCATGTTAAGTTTATGTAATAGTTGTAGTAAAGCTTTCATTTAGGACTATCAACATAACATCAATGGTTAGTAAAGAAGGCGAGACATTTCAGCGTGTGCACTCTTGTCTACAAATTTTCACAGAAAATTGTGTTAAATGTAATTATCTAGTTTTCCAGAAAAATGTATACTAGACATTTCAGAAAATCCACATGTGTCCATACAAATTATACTGAATAAAACAGAAATGTTTTATCATGCTGCCCAATTGATTGTTACCATGTACTATTGTATATAAATTCAGAATTTTTTGGGTGCAATTGTTAAAGTATGGACAAAAAAGATAGAATAATTATTACCACTTCTGAAATAATTTAAGATTCTAGTTATATTTTTGTGAAAACCTATCCCGTCACAATTTTCACAATAATAGAAACAAAGATGTCTGAGTTTACCTGTTCATACATGAAGTTGCAATGCATTTCTTATTCTAAGTTATTATATCTTCTTTATTACAGAAATTTGATAAGATAGGAAGACAGACTCCTCTACCAACAGGAATATATGGTTTAGTAAGTACTTTTGTCAATTCTTATAATTGCAGACAAACATAGAACAGGTGTTTTGAGGAAATAAAAATTAAAACCACATTCCCTATGTAATTAAAGTATAATAACGAAACAAAATAAACTTTGCATGTGCTGTTTGGGGTTGATGTTCACAAAATTACATATATCCATACTAAAATACCGTACCGAAGTAAAAAATATACTTAAATTAATCAGATCTGGTATGATTGCTAAAGAGTCAACTTTCCGCCAGACACCAAAGGAAAATGCTGTAAACAACTGTAGGTCACTGTACGACTTTCAACAGTGAGCCAAAGCAATATTGTACAGTAAACTATCATTTTATTACATCATGAACAAAATGTGAAACAATTCAAATGGGAAAATCAGCAGCCTGACTCCTACTAAAACAATGAAGAAAAAATGGCAGACAGCAATCAAAGGCGAACACTAGATTACAGGTTTTATGAGTTAGGACAGGTACAAAAAGAATGTGTTGAATTGCATTATCTTAGTTGTAATTACAAATGTATACGAAAACGATGTGATTTCATTGTGTACTGATGTTGTAATATTATACCTTTTTCCACACAAACATTGAAACTAGAGATTTATATCACTTTATAGATTCATTTTTTATCGTGAAGACTAACTTTGGAAAAAAAAATTGTTTAGACTTTGTTTGGTCTTCTATTACAAAAGATCAACATTTTGAATATGAAATTTTAACCATTTTGAGTAAATGTCAATGATGTAGAATAAAACCCCATTTTGTATCACAATTTTCCTTAAATAGATATCTAGATTTTAACAGAATTCTGAAGGATCTGAATTTTTGTATTTTAGGATGAATTAAAAGACTATGGAAAAGATCGAGGATTTTGCCCCTATTTCTTAGCCAGATATGCTGTAAGTTGGTAATGATTTGATACAAATAAGATATTTAGAAGTAATATGCAAAATTTTACAAAGCTTTCAGGTCAGTTTTCCCCTGCCCCAAGGAGACTTTTATAAACAGGTTTGACTGTCCTTATGATTTGTGACTTATTAATTTAAGTTTATCCAAATTGTGAATTTATAATTGATGTCAATTAAACATGATACTTTTGAAGAAACAACACTGCAGTTGTTTTATGAAATCCAACTAGACAAAATCAACTGAAGTTTCCAAATGTTAGGGAACCCACCTGACTGTTGGAAGTGCTTGGCCAACCTTTCTGGACCATTCAGGATCCACATGACTCTCTTACGAATGTATATGTGTTACAGTGAATTTGTATAATCAGGGATTCTACATAATCCCTGAAATTTTCAGGGATTATGTAAAATAACTGGTTAGTTTAGGGATTATATATAATCACTGAAATTTTCAGGGATTATGTATAATCACTAGAAAAGACGTCAGGGATTATGCATAATAACTGAAATGAAGAAACAGTTTTGTGTATGAAGAAAATGAATGTAAGTTAAACTAAATAATTTATAATATCAAATCATAATAAAACTTCATTATAAACATCCTAAAATATTTCCATACACCAAATTTGTAGACCTATTGCATACAGTATAAGAAAAACAGATCATAACAAAAACTGAACTATAACCACTGAACCATGAAAATGAGGTCAAGGTCAGATGACACCTGCCAGTTGCAAATGTACACCTTACAATCCTTCAATACACCAAATATACTAGTCCTATTGCTTATAGTAACTAAGATATGGACTTGACCACCAAAACTTAACCTTGTTCACTGATCCATGAAATGAGGCCAAGGTCAGGTGAAAACTGTCTGACAGGCATGAGGACCCTGCAAGGTACAATGTACGCACATACGAAATATAGTTATCCTATTACTCATAATAAGAGAGAAATTAACATTACAAAAAATATTTAACTTTTTTTCAAGTATTCACTGAACCATGAAAATGAGTTCAAGAACAATGGACATGTGACAGACAGAAACTTCGTAACATAAGGCATCTATATACAAAGTATGAAGCACCAGGTCTTCTACTTTCTAAAATATAAAGCTTTTAAGAAGTAAGCTAACGCCGCCGCATCACTATCCCTTTGTTGAGCTTTCTGCGACAAAAGTCGCAGGCTCGACAAAAATGATAACCTTAAAGTATAATAAAAATGTTAGGCATAATATTTTAAAATGTCACACAAAATTAAAATATTAAGCACTATATATTAAAATGATAACCTCAATATATTTTACACAAAATACAAAAATGTTAAGCACAATATATTAAAACATTCATTAAATAAATTTGGATGGCAGAAACTTTTGCACATTTGCCCTGTTTTTCTACAGGCACATCTACCTGATTCGCATCTGTTTTACTACACTATCCACATTAAAAAAAAACTTGTCTTTCTCATATCGAATCAGATTTTACGGCATGTCTAAGAGAAATAAAGTTTGTAATACAATCATCTGAAGGTACCCAAAAAAAGGGAATCAGCAGCCGTGAACTGATTGCTGATGCTAGCAGAATTCTGTTGCGTTATTTCTCTCAGAATTGAATTTCATGTTCTTTATCCCCTCTATGAACAACGCCCTCAATTCAACTCGAACCAACCACTGATTTGTTATAAAAACTAGTATACTTATGAGACGTAAATCATATAAATGGTACTTCTGTTTTTGTATATCTAGTTTTGACAACTTTTGCTTTTCACAAAATATATATTTGTTTCGTCAAATATTGAAGACTATCTATTTTTAGATCCATGCCCACCAACCCGTCCCCTCCTATAGTACTGCATAATGCTGTAAAGAGTGTAATATGTATGAAATATATAGGATAATAGCAGCCTTAAAACAATTTAAATATATACTTTGTTAGCAGATAGAATTAAGCAGGATTTTAGTCTTTTTTACTTGTTTCTTTTGTCATCAAAGTAAAAATACCATTTTTTGTTCCTTGTCCATAGCTTGCATTTTGTATTTTCCTCTGCCATACTTATTTGTTTGTGAAATATTGTGGTTCAACATACATTTAAATAAAATATCACTGGTAAAACCTTTCTTTTATTTTTTTATTTTTTTTCATTATTGATAATCCCTGAAATCATATTAGGGAATTTGTAAAATAATTAGTAAAATGTTCAGTGATTATGTAAAATCACTGGTCATTTTCAGGGATTATATATAATCACTAATGAGTTTAGTGATTCTACATAATCCCTGAAAAACCAGGGATTCTACATAATCCCTGATTATACAAATTCACTGTAACATATGATTGGGTACAGACAATGAAAGGACATTCCAGATATTTGAGGATAGTAATCAAACTTTTTTTGGTTGTAGCACCGTCTGATATCAAATGGGAGCCATAATAAGCCTAGGCTATGTGGGAAAGCCCCATAAGGTATGAAATACAACAGCACTGAAGAATTTTCAGACATTGAACAAGCATATGAATATGACACTGGGATGTTAACCATTTATCAATCAATGGTTAGATTTTGAAGTTGTATGTAGAGTTAGCATGAGCTGGATTTTTAGATTTAATTCCAAAATTATTTGTTTATTTACATTTCAGATAAATCATGCCAATATAGTTGTGTACAGTTATTATTATTTATTAGATCCTAAAATCTCAGAACTTGTATCCAGTGAACTTTCTAAAAAAGCTGTAGTTGTATTTGATGAGGCCCACAACATAGGTATGTATTTAATTATTATGCAGAGGATATTTACTTTTTTTGTATTGTCCAAAACATATGCCAAGTGATGTGTGGTAGTTACATGTAAACTGGTTATCAATAGACATTTTCAAAAACTTATCGACACTGACGCTTACACCTATGCCTAGGACGACAGGTAACCTTTTTAGGTAGGGTCATCTCAAGGTGTATAATGAGCACAGGCATTTATAAAAAAAATATAAATATAATTTACACTTTAAATACTGTTATAAACAAAATATTTTCAATGATTTGTTGATTTATTGGCTCTGCTTAGAAGCTGAGAATTGACAGATCTTCATATTATAATTTTTAAAAAAGGGGGAAGGCTTTGTGTAAATTAGTAGAATTTTCCACAGAAAGTCAGGATTCTTCTTTGTCAAAATCTTCTCTCAATAACGCCGATTAAATTTTTCAATCGTGAAAATGGAAGCCATTGTAGGTATGACCAGCGCTGTCAACTTAGCTCTTGAAAACCGATAAATTTATCCACTTGGCATGATTACGATCCTTACATGACAGTTGCGTTTTAAAAAACAAATGTATCTACTACAAGGATCCGGAAATTTTTTCACACAATTTCCGTCATTTTGAGATGAATTAAAAGTTGGTGCCTTTTTTTAAAATTGTCGATATCTCACTAGATTCATATCATCAACGAACTTGTATTGTCTGTTTGATTGCATTTACTTCGTGAATTTTCTTACCATTTTTCTGAAAACGTTCAAGAACAGTTTTGGGAAGGCAATGGTTTAAAATTTAAATGATTTTAATGACTCAAAATGCTTAATTTCTAGACATAGCTAACGTTTCCTTCGATTTTGAAGTCGATATTAAAACCGGAAGTTTTGCTACAATACTAAAGTACTAATAATTCTGGATTCATTTCTGGGATTCATTTTGTTTATCAAATTGACAGGAAATCACCTGCTTTTTAATTTTATTACCTTTAAAAGTGTTTTGATATAACAGATAATAGTTGCACTCGTTTTATTTAGCATGAAATCATTTTTATACGACCGCAAAAAAAATTTTGTTGTCGTATATTGGTATGACGTTGGTGTCGTCGTCATAGTCGTCGTCGTCGTCCAAATACACATTAGTTTTGCACTCTAACTTTAGTTTAAGTGAATGGATCTCAATGAAATTTTACCATAAGGTTCAATACCACAAAAGGAAGGTGAGGATTGATTTTGGGGGTTATGGTACCAACAGTTAAGGAATTAGGGGCCAAAAATAAGCATTTTTGTAACTGCCAGACATAACTTGTGTGTAAGTATATGGATCTCTCTGACATTGTACCACAAGGTTCCATATCACAAAGGGAATGGTGTGATTGATTTTGGGGGTAATTGCCTCCAAATTTTAGGAATAAGGGGCCAAAAAGGGGCAAAAAACAAGCATTTTTCTAGTTTCATGACAATAATTTGTGTGTAAGTCTATGGATCTCTCTGACATTGTATCACAAGGTTCCATATCACAAAGGGAATGCTGGGATTGATTTTGGGGGTAATTGCCTCCAAATTTTAGGAATTAGGGCCAACAAGGGGCAAAAAACAAGCATTTTTCTAGTTTCATGACAATAACTTGTGTGTAAGTGTATGGATCTTTATGAAATTGTACTACAAGGTTCCATATCACAAAGGGAAAGCTGGAATTGAATTTGGGGGTAATTGCCCAAAAATTTAGGAATAAGGGGCCAAAAATAAGCATTTTCCTAGTTTCCAGACAATAACTTGTGTTCAAGTGTATGGATCTCTCTGAAATTGTACTGCAAGGTAACATACCTAAAAGGGAAGGCTGGGATTGAGTTTGGGGGTAATTCCCTCAAAATTTTAGTAATAAGGGGCCATAAAAGGGCAAAAAAACAAGCATTTTTCTAATTTCAGGACAATAACTTGTGTGTAAGTGTATGGATCTTTATGAAATTGTACTGCAAGGTTCCATATCACAAAGGGAAAGCTTGGTTTGAGTTTGGGGGTGATTGCCCTAAATGTTTAGGAATTTGGGGCCAAAAAGGGGCCAAAAACAAGCATTTTTCTAGTTTCCAGACAATAACTTGTGTTCAAGTGTATGGATCTCTCTGAAATTGTACTGCAAGGTACCATACCACAAAGGGAAGGCTGGGATTGAGTTTGGGGGTGATGAATCATAAGGGGGTTCAAAAAATTGGGGGGGGGGATTTTTTTTTCTTTTTTTTTTCTTTAAAATTTTCCATTTTAAATTGGTTATTTCTGATTTATATATACATTTGTAAAAGCAAATAATAATGATATGGTTTGAATAGGTAAATTAAAATTTTTTAAGTTCTTAGACCACATTCATTCTGTGTCAGAAACCTATGCTGTGTCAAATATTTAATCACAATCCAAATTCAGTGCTGTATCAAGCTTGAATGTTGTGTCCATACCTGCCCCAACTGTTCAGGGTTCGACCTCTGCGGTGTTATCAAGCTGCGCCCCAGTGGAGCATTTTATAAATTCTATTATAAAATAGATTAAGTTAGCACTATGGTAAATTTAAATGGGTAATTATGGTTGCAAATTCATTGGAAATTTGAATTGAGATTATGACCATATCTTGAGGGAAAGAATTTTTTGGGGGAAAAAGGGGGGGGGGGGGGGGTAAAAAGAAATTGTGGGGGGTCAATTTTTTCTCATTTCAGATTTCAGAAATTAAAAAGAATTATTCTTCAAATATTATTTTTTTTTCAAATTTCAAATATTGAAAAATTTCAAGAAGTAATCTTTAATTGCACAGTATGGCGCATTAGATTTGAAAAATCTTTGACCACATTTATTTATTTGTTATGCCAAATCAGACCGTGTATTTAGATTTTTAATTTTGGGTCCAGTTTTCAAATTGGTCTACATTAAGGTCCAAAGGGTCCAAAATTAAACTAAGTTTGACTTTCACAAAAATTGAATATATGGGGTTCTTTGATATGCTGAATCTAAACATGTATTTAGATTTTTGATTATGGGCCTAGTTTTCAAGTTGGTCCAAGTTGGGGTCCAAAATTAAACTTTGTTTGATTTCAACAAAAATTGAATATATGGGGTTCTTTGATATGCTGAATCTAACCATGTATTTTGATTTTTGGGCCCCGTTATCAAATTGGTCCACATTGAGGTCAAAAGGGTCCAAAATTAAACTTTGTTTGATTTCATCAAAAATTGAATTCTTTGGATTCTTTGATATGCTGAATCTAACCCATGTATTTAAATTTTGGATATTGGACCATAATAGGTAAATTAAAAAAAATTAAGTTCTTAGACCACATTCATTCTGTGTCAGAAACCTATGCTGTGTCAAATATTTAATCACAATCCAAATTCAGAGCTGTATCAAGCTTGAATGTTGAGTCCATACTTGCCCCAACTGTTCAGGGTTCGACCTCTGCGGTCGTATCAAGCTGCGCCCAGCGGAGCATTTTATTAATTTTACGATTAAATGTCTAATCTGCTGAAGACAATTTCACGCATGCGTATTACATAGTAAATAAAGCACAGGTGTTACTCGTGAAAAATAACCTTATTCTACATAAATTAAATTAAGTTTTAATTTTTTAATCAGAATAGATGATTGTCTTTGCTGAAAAGTAATTAAATAATGAATACAGTTGTCATGGAATTTTAATTTCTTTATATGTTGGAGCTTGGGTTCAATGTGTGTGAATTAAAAACACAGGTAAAAAGTGATTAGCGATCATTAGGCAATATTTCCCGGAGGCATTAATATAGTTATTAGGAGGGCCCTCAGGATTATCAGACTTAACTGGAGTGGCAGTTTTATTACAGGAAAGGGATTACATGATCACAAGTGCAAAATGGTGATTAAGAAACCTGATCTCAATGAAATGACAAAAATTATTTCTGTAAAAAAATTAAAATTTGTCCTAAATTCCCAATTTTTCGTTTAGGACAAATAATTCCAGTTTAGGTCATGACTGGCAAATATGACCGTTTCCGGACTCTTGATCTACTAGTTATAAAGCATCTCATGTACTTTAAGGCCTTTTGTCAACTAAAAACTATTGTCTGGTTGGTTGTCAGGGGGAAATTTTGAAAGTTAATAAAAACATTAAAAAAATTCTATTTAAGTGTTATGTGGAAGGGCAGAATAAACATTTGCAGAGGTTGAAGAATAATTAACCTAGATTACACACACAAAAATGTTTTTTTTCAGTTATGCATTTTTAAGATCAACTTATAAAGTCATGGACTTTTTGTATAAATCCAAGGAGGAGTGAGTGAACAACATTTGTCCCACATTTTTTTTTTTATACATTTCATAAATAAAATAATTAATATGTCTAAATTTTTCACTAAAAAATGAGTGAAGGAAAGTAAAACAAAATACAACTAAGAAATACACTTCCAGTTTAAACATTTGAAATAGCACGAAGCTTTTCTTATTTTATTCAAACACACCTACTCTGTTGTTATGACACATTAGAAAGGTATTTCACTTGACCCATATATTTCCTGTTTTGGTACTGTGAATGTGTAATGTTATTATATCAAAATAAAACCTAAATATATAAAAAAAAATAATGAATCTGAAGCGAGACTAATGTATCAATATTTTTGCATTATACGTATTCAGGACAAAACAGTCAACTCAAACATGCTTGAACGTAAAAAGTTGTACCTGATTTTCTCTTTTGATAAGATGAATACCCATTTTGGTTATTTTACCCCAAAAAACTACATGAAATGTAATTAACTGCTTGAAAAAGATCAATCAGTATAATTCGACAATTAGAAGAAAACATTTGGAATATCACAAATCATCACTGAAAGAATTCCAAAACTGATGAGAGGACTTTGTGTTTCTAGCTCAGATTTTGAATTAAAAATTATAGAAAACCAACTAACGAATAATGAATTTATATTTTTTTCTACCTCTGCTGAGTCACACAAAGTTTTACGAGGGGAGTCTTTTTCTTCTATGGGATATCCATCCTGCTTGCAGGGTCGCCATATTAAAAATATATGCAATTATTTTTAAATATAATTTACCTCGTTAATATAGTTATAAATGTTGAATTAAATTCATTTAGTGTATTTTGACATTTTGATATGGTCTCTCTATTTTTTTAGTCAGTGTAGGTATCGGTGTCATTATAAGTGTCCGTGTAGATGACTTTTTTTTCGAAAATGTCTAATTGGAACCTCTGACAACCACTCTCACATAGTAAACAATTGAGTAAAAGGTGGATAAGTCGTTATTAAATCAATATTTAAGATTTATTTGGCACTCTTTCCAAAGTGGCAACATAGTCAACCATGTCTATCCCATTAACATTGTCCATTTTATTAACCTGACATATCAAATGATGACACTTTTATAATTGAAATATCGTACTGGCATATTAGTTTTAATTACTGCGGTACTTTAATAAGAACTAATTGTCCTTATATCCTACTTGAGCCAAACTTTTATGTTTAAATATTTAAATGCTATGTTTATTCATATTTAATTCAAATTTGAAAGATGAATGCAGGTATTGGTTGTTTTAATAAACAAAAGGAGTGCAGTTCTTAAAGAGATACTGTACTTTATTGTCATAAAACAACAAAGGCTAACAACGATATAATATATTATAATGAAGACATTTTGGTTGACAGGAAAAAATATGATTTTACAAAATATAAAAAAAAAAACCAAGGGGATGTGGTATTAGAGATCTGCAAAATAATGGTGAAAAACGAAAAACGAAAAACGATGAACAGACAAACAACATTCTACAAAACTTTACTGTTACATTAAAAATATAAACACTAAGCAACATAAACCATGTCAAAAAATTAGAGTGGCATCAGGTGCTCCTGAGGAGCTTATCCTACCACATGTGTCACTGACGTGTGTCTAAAGATAGTTATAAATTCTGTGTTAAGTCTCATAAGTTGATATTACAATAATGGAAAAATAGAATGAGAAATGTTTAAGGACAGTTTGAACATATCTGTGGTCATCTTTGACACAGATAATCCATAATGGTCAAACAACTCATGATGGAACCCATAAAACTTTTAAGGGATGTAGAATAGAACAATCTTTTAAAATATTACCTTTCAAATGATTTGAGAGACAAGCTTGGAGACACACAGATAGTTTTCGAATGCACTAGTTACATATTCATGATCCAAATCGACTTATAACATGAGATGAAACCCAGTATGTCTGATGCTAGTTTGTCCAGCAAAACATTGCATAGAAAGCTAGCACAAATATCATAGAAGGCTCATTAAAAAGTTAGATTTACACATTCATATATTTTTATTTTTTCAGACAATGTATGTATAGAATCTATGAGTGTGAAAATCTCCAAACGGACGCTAGAAAAATGTCAACAGAATCTGGAAAAACTAAGTGAACACATTAGAAGGTAAAAAATGCATAAAAATCAAATTTATTTTAAGAACAACTTTGTTGAATTCAGATGAAGTAGACAATCAGCTGTAATTTATTGATGAAAATTAAGAAAAGATTGTAATGATCTTATTATTCAATAGGACTATGGCATCTAATAGAACTCATATTTTACATTCAGATCTCATTATAAAATCGCATAAATGAATCTTACATTTGTGTACAATTATGGTAAGTTACTATCGTTACAAATGCAAAAGATGAAAATGATTATTTCTTTACATTTTTCCTTTCCTATTATATGTTTTGAACTTAACAATGGATATCTAAAAAAATATTTTTAAATTGAAAAGTAAAATTATTAACTGGCAATGTAAGAGGACATATGTTGTAAGGATTTACCAACTTTTCTTAAATTTATTCAGTTCTTTTTGCACATTTTTTTTTTCATTATTTGTATATTATGTTAATATATGGAGATCTATTTTTCAGGATAAAAGAATCAAATGCTGAAAGATTAAATGATGAATATTTAAAACTGGTACAAGGACTAAGGGATAAAAATTTAGCCCGAGAAACAGACCAAGTACTTGCTAATCCAGGTATTCTATATATTAAGGAAGTACTTAGGTCAGGTTTAGGAATATTTGTCAGATGTTCAGACTCCTTAGTTTTTTTCCTACGATACAGGGTAAAATAGTTTACCTATAACACCCGTTTTGCTTTTCATATAAGACTTCAATAGCTCATAAAAGGTCTACCAAAATTTAAGCAGATTCTAGATTTCTTTTCTTTTGATTTGAGACACAAATAATACCAATGCAAATATAAGGTAAAAGTCTGAGTCAACCTTTTCCTGCCATTTTAATAAAAATAAATATCTCGAAAAAAAGCTCCATATCCTATCAATATTTTTAGCTTATTTTGTTCCTCAACTAATGCTCTTCGGACTTATAGTATCAATTTTAAATTCTAGATTTTTTTTATTTTACCTAAGTACATCCTTAAATGATTTACATGAAATTGACATGGTTATTTTATATAAGTATGAATTCATAACCAATTAATTTTAAGTTATCCCTTGTTTATTTCAAAGCATCTAAAAAGAAACAAAAATCAAGAAGCAATCTCAAAGTTGAAACTGATATTTACTGCTAAATAAAAAACTTCCTTTTAGAAATTGTTGTTCTTGATGCTATGTCTTCCTTTTAAAATTGTTTACATGGAATCCAGATTGCGATTACAAATTTTACTTCCGTCCTTTTGATTTGACTCCATAAACTGAAGAATAAGAATAAGTTGGTTTGTAAGAATTAAAAGTCAGGAGCCTATGGCCTTTGTTAATCTTGTATGTTTTTTTTTATTTTAGTTTATTTATATGTTTTGGAGTTTAGTGTGACGTTCATTTTCACTGAACTAGTACACATTTTTGTTTAGGGGCCAACTGAAGCCCGCCACTGGGTGCAGGATTTAATCGCTTTGAAGACCCATTGGTGGCCTTCAGCTGTTTTCTGCTTTGGTCGGGTTGTTGTCTCTTTGACACATTCCCCATTTCCATTCTCAATTTTATTAAAAGAAATGTAAGCTACCATATTTTATCGTGTATAATACACACTTTTTTACCCCAAAAATGGAATTTTTGAA
The DNA here is from genome assembly GCF_021869535.1 of Mytilus californianus. Classification (NCBI taxonomy): domain Eukaryota; kingdom Metazoa; phylum Mollusca; class Bivalvia; order Mytilida; family Mytilidae; genus Mytilus; species Mytilus californianus. The sequence goes on along the minus strand of NW_026262690.1, from coordinate 114,096,348 downwards.
GAAAAAAAAACGTAATCTACTTGCTAAATGGAGCAATTATTTTTGTGGCCTATTAGTTTATAAATTCAAACACCCACAAGGGTGTGGAAGCTCTTGTACTTGTGGATTATCATTTTGTTTGAAAACATTCAACAGGAACACTGATCTCATTACAATCTTTTTTTTTTTATTTTCAGTCTTACCAGATGAAGTACTTCAGGGTAAGTTCTATACAAGTATTTGAAGTTTGCTGTGAAGTAGTGATTCTGTATAGCTTCATTCACATATTTTTGAGTTTAGAAATACCATTCTTACTGTATATTTTAGCAGTTGTAGTATACATTGTCTATTCTGCTGTACGATACTTATGATAGATATAGAAATGTATGCTGATCCCATGACATTCTATGTGTACAAATTATTTAAGTTTTACGGAATATAATGCACAAATTTGGAAGTTTCATAGACTTTAAACCCAAAAAAATCTATAGTAAAGGCTAAACAAAAAACAAAAAAGACAGTGATTTCACCATTTGCTTTATCTTGGGCAATTCAGAACTTCAAATTATATTGACATTTGTCTATTGTGGAAGATGGTATGTTGATGACATTTCTTTTTTGGTCTTTTGGGTCATTTGGATACTTTCTAATTGAAGTAGGCCCTACATCTTCTTTTGCTATTGTTGGATTGTGATTATATTATATTATAAAAAATTGTTAACCATAGTTAAAAATCAATTGTAATCTTGAACATTATATTTCAGAGAATGTACCTGGTAATATAAGAACTGCAGAACATTTTGCAGCATTTATGAAAAGATTTTTAGAATATTTAAAAATTAGATTTAGAGTACAGCATGTTGTGTCAGAAAGTCCTCCATCCTTCCTTAAAGACTGTGTTCAAAAAGTCTGCATTGAAAGAAAACCTTTAAGGTATACTCTATACTGATAAATTCTGATCAACCATCAATGAATATTTATGTTTATTTAAGGTCCTTCATTCAAAACTCTACGTTGATCTCATGGTGATTTAGGGTTTGTCATAATGTGAAGGCAATTACCCATTGTTGAATATGGTGACCTGTAGGTGTCCATTTTGCACTGTTTAACCTCTAGGATCTACATTTATTTAAGAATTGAATGCTTATAATTTTATTAGAGTGTAAAGGCATTGATGACTCACATTTGCTTCTTATTAAAAACCTGTGCACAATCAACGCTTTTACAACCCTATTAAATTACAAAAAGGAGCATTCAATTTTCAGTATTACATATGCTACAACGATGAAATAACGAATATGCATTGTGGTGACGTTATCACAGAAAGCACATGCTGTCATGAATGTTGCATTTTATTGGGCAATACAATCTAATTTTGGACTGCCTCTTAGTTGTCGGCTAATAAAAAGTATGGATTCTTATGAAACATACATATGCATGGAATGTAATTATTCATATTAACAGATATTTTATCAAAAAGATTAATTGGTACATGTATTAGTTAAGTTTGACAAAAATTTATTTGTCAGTTCTTAAACATTCTGACATAAACCACATTTGAAATAGTTGATGACTTCATCTGTAAGGGATACATAACTAAGTAATCATTATTAGTGATCATAAAATTATCAAATGGTGTGTTGGGAGAATGTTATGTTCATAAAAAAATCATGAATTCATTTCTGTCTGTTCCACTCTTTACTTCTGAGAATAAAAAAAATGTATGTTATGAACCATTGTACATAATTAGAATACAGATGTCATTTCAGATTTCTAAATAACATGTTCATCAGTCCACACAGTTAAGATTTTTTTTAAATTATTAAGCATTTTATTATCTGCCTCATAATCTTTTCATTTTTATATAAACTTGTATTTTATTGTGGATAGTGTATGTTTGTATTTTCAGATTTTGTGCAGAAAGATTGAGTTCATTAATGAGGACACTAGAATTAACAGATATTCATGACTTTTCAGCACTTACACTCATATCTAACTTTGCCACACTAGTCAGTACATATACAAAAGGTAAATTATGTATACAAGTGTGTAAACACTTTACCACTATAGTTTGTAGGGTTTAAAAGCTTCTTGCCCCACATCTAAGATAGTCATAAAAGCATGATAAACCTTAGTTATCATACCTTTTCATGTTCATTGAATGAATGATGTATAGAATAATTTCATATGAAATAAGAAAATGTTTTCTGTCAAAACTCTGTCCTCAATTCGCTGTTTCAAAATCTAAAGGACTATGGTAATCTCATAATTCCCCCTAAATAAAAAAGTAAAATAACAAAAACACGGAACTCCAAGGAAAATTGAAAACAGAAAGTCCTTTATCAAATGGCAAATTCAAAAGCTCAAACACTGACAGTACACCATTAATTACAATCAAACGAATGGAAAACAACTGTCATATTCCTGACCTGGTACAGGTATTTCCTTATGTAGAAAATGGTTGATTAAACCTGGTATTAGCTAAAATAATGTTACATCATTGGTTGAATTTCCATTTTTTTTTGAGGTTTTTAATCAGTCATAAGGTTTGAGTGAATGCTTTTGAAAATATTACCCAGAATGCATTAGATTATGAAACAGCGAATTAATTTTTGAAATGACATTTTTGAGATCCATGATTTTTTTGTTGACCTTATGATTTTGCACTGTATGACCTATTGAAGATTGCAAAACAATTTCTATTCGTAAGATTTTTTTTCTTTTGTGACCTTTTATACTCTGCAATAGTGCACAAACAATAAGTGCATGTATAGAACTATGCTGCCATCTAAGATTTCTCACCATAAATCACAGAAAAAATTATGTGTAGGTTGAAGGAGCAATTGGGTTACATCAGTGAAACAGCAAATCTTACATTTCCTTTAAAATTGATATAGAGATTTGGTCCGTTATTTTCAGGTTTTGTCATAATTATTGAACCCTTTGATGACAGAACTCCAACTATATCTAACCCTGTGCTACACTTCAGTTGTATGGATGCTTCTATTGCTATAAAACCTGTCTTTAATAGATTCCAGTCAGTTGTCATAACATCAGGGGTAAGTCATGTGATATTTGTCCTTCCAGGTAATTATTAAACCCTTGAATGACAGTACAGGTATAATTACAATTGAGTTGTATGAATGCCTCAGCTGCTGTGAAACTAGCTGTCAGATGAATTCTTATATAATATCTGGGGTAGTTTATATGACATTGTTGTCTAAATTGTTGATTTAGATTAAAGAAATAGATAGATGATCTTAGAATACTCACAGTTACTGTAAGCTAGTTCAAAGACAAATACAACTATTATATCATGTTCTCACAGACTCAAGTTTATTGCTTATTCAGATCTGTACAAGTATTGTTGATAACTGTACAATTTATAGACTTTTTCAATGTTTTATAGAAATTAAAGGACTTGTCAAATATTTGTAGTAAACTGTATTTCATTGTATGATTTTTACAGACCTTAAAGTCAAGTACTCATATCATTGTTTCTTCATCTTAGGGTCACAATGATGCCTTAAACATAGACCAAAAGCGTGTACCTCCCTGCAAGTTCAAGATGGCTTCTATAACTATGACTTGTTCTTTGCTAGATTTACTATTTATCGCAAATTATTTTCTCTACTCACATACTAGTGTCTATCTACAAAACTATCAAACAATTATTATTTATAAAAACAAGAGCCGTGAATTGAGATGTAGCCTTGAAAATTCCTTCAATTAAAAGACCCTTATAATCTGTTTAACACTTTTTCCCTAGAAAACACCAATGACCTTGGCTTATGTTGTTACTGTGTTCTCTTTCTATTAGACTGAGTAAATACATTTTTAATTTCTTGAACTGAAAGACCCTAGATAATCTGTTTATTGCTATTTTCCTAGGCAGGTCAATGGCCTTGGCTTATGATGTTATTGTGTTCTTGTTCTACTTGACTGAGAAAAAAACCAGTCTCAGTCCAGTAGCTTAAGATGGAAAATTATCACATAGAAAAAGACCAAAGCAAAATTTTAAGAAAATAATGATAACAATTATTAATTGTGTTTGCTTTATTTTACAGACACTCTCACCTTTAGACATGTATCCTAAGATATTAGATTTTAGACCAGTAACCATGGCAACCTTCACAATGACCTTGGCAAGGACATGTATATGCCCAATGGTAAGCTGAATTTTTTTACCATAGTTTTGTAAGCCTTTGTTGTTAATTATATCTTGTTACTTATAAATTAGGTAATAGATTTACCCTCTTCTCTGAAACCAGAAGATATTTAACCTTTGACTTGGAAGGAATGTAAAACTGATCTCCTCTAGATCTTATTCTAGAGCTTATTTTTTTCTGTTTTGAGGAGTACTTTTTTTTTCTAGTGAAAAAGATTGAATATGATTATGTTTATTTAGGAAGTATTATGAATTGAAGATTTTTTTGAAGAAAAAAAATTTATTTAAAAAAAAATTGGAAATTTGAATTTGAACGACACAATTCAATATCTCCAACTAATGAATTGTGATTTATAGTGTGAAAAGATTCTGTTTTATTTTAATCAAATGGATTGTAGTTAGTAACTTTAAATGTACACTCTTTAACCATCTCAAACTATGACATTCTAATCTAATTTTCATTCTGTATTAAAACAGTTAAATTATTTACTGTTCTTTAGATTCTTAAGCTACAAATAAATCATTTTTGCTACCCAAGGGTTACGATCGAGTCCTCTCCTATCAATCCTTGGCAGATTAAGCCAACTTTTTTTATTACATTGCTGCGCCATCTGCTTGCAGATAAAAGTTCTGCTCATTCTGACATCATCCTTGACAAATGGCAGCACTTGAACTATCTTCGATGTGGAGGTGTATAATGGTTGTGTCTAGTTTTTATACGCCCGTTTACGGGACGTATTATGGTATACTTCTGTCCGTCCGTCCGTCCGTCCTTCCATCTGTCCGTCTGTCCGTCCATCGTCAACATGTCGGACATTAACTCAAAAACGCTATAAATAATATGCATGAAACTTTGGTGAATTGTTTATATCTATTGACGTGAGCTCCCTTTCGTTTTTTATAAATTTCAGATTTACCGTTTCTGAGTTTTGGGGTTTTATTCATTAAAAAAGGGGGGATTTTCCAGTTTTCCGACAATAACTCAAGAATGCTTTCACCAACTTGCAAGAAATTTTGGTGAATTGTTTATATCTATTGACATGAGCTCCCTTTCGATTTTTATAAATTTTAGATTTTACGTTTATGAGTTACAGGGTTTTATTCATAAAAAAGGGGAATTTTCCAGTTTTCGGACAATAACTAAAAAATGCTTTCAGCAGTTCTCATGAAACTTTGGTGAATTGTTTATATCTGTTGATGTAAGCTCCCTTTAGAATTTTATAAATTTTAGATTTTACATTTCTGAGTTATGGGTTTTATTCATTAAAAAAGGGGGGATTTTCCAGGTTTTGGACAATAACTCAATAAGGCTTTAAGCAGTTCACATGAAACTTTGGTGAATTATTTATAGCTATTGATGTAATCTCCCTATTGATTTTCATAAATTTCAAATATGACATTGAGAAGAAATTGAACTTTATTTGTTTATAGTCTGACAGCAGATTTACTAAGTATTGCGCAACAGCACAGTGTATTGCAGAACAGCAAGAAATCTTTAATTGAATATAAATTCAATTCATATAACCAATTTCAAGTTCTTTGACTACATTTATTCAGAAACCTATAATATGTCAAATATTTTATTACAATCCAAATTCAGACCTGTATCAAGCTTGAATATTGTGTCCATTTTTGCCCCAACTGTTCAGGGTTGGACCTCTGAGGGCTTATCCAGCTGCGCTCAGCGAAGCAGTTTATTAAAAAATTTGTGAAGCAGTAATAAAAAAAATTGTACGTTAACATTCTAACATTTGCGAGAGAAACATACCCAGAAACTTCAATTAGTTTATAAAGAACTTTAAAATAATCATTAAATATTGTAGTATGTTTTTGGGGTAAAGACTAGTTGAACAATCAGCATGTGGCAATTGTTTATTTACATTTTCTACATTTACACGTGATCATCTTAAAGGCGCTTTTTGATTGGATGCCGCCAGTTACAACTGCTACCAATGGAAATCATTACCTTGTGGATCAGAAATTCTATCTTAATCCACCAAGGGTGGAGAGGAGGGGACTGGATTGTTACCCTTGGCTAGCAAAGATGCAAATTGATGTCCTTTGGTATGTTTTAAAAAAACATTTTCTTTGTATAAAAGTTTAACTCAAAACATACATATATTGTAGATTATTAGTAAAGGTAATGATCAGGTTGCCATGACATCCAGATTTGAATCCAGGGAAGATGTAGGTATGTAGGCAATACACAAAAAACAATATAGAAAAATAATCTTTGATTGATAATTGATCATTTTGCTAAATAAAAAAAAAAGATGTAGAAATAATATTATGCTTTTTTTTGTCATCTCTCCTGTTTTTTGTGAGCAGTTAGATATGAATTAACATATAGAAATTCAAATGTTTCCTTCAATAAAAAAAAAGTGGACAAACAAATGCCCAAAGCTTAAAAATTGCTTTAGGTTATGTTACAGCTCTAAAGGGAGGTAATTCTTAACAGGGCATAAAGTGTAAGACAAATTTAAGAATTGATTCTGATTCTATTTACATGAAAGATGTATCTGGAATGACCTTCATCAACTATGTGTTAATTTAAAATTTAAAAAAAATTATTAGATTTATGTTTTTTGATAATTTTACATGATTTTTGAGTGAACTATTAGCAATGTGAAACTACAGATCTGTAACAAGTTAAAATGATGGGAGGATCCTAATTATGGTTGATATTGTGCATTGTTACTTGTTTTAATTTCAGCTGTAGTACGTAACTATGGTAACCTGTTAGTAGAGATGGCTACCATTGTTCCAGATGGGGTTGTTTGCTTCTTTACTAGTTATGTTTATATGGTATGTGTTGTATAGATAAAGGAGTTAAACTTTCATTATCGCTTTTTTACGAAATTTTCCTTTGATCTTGCTGACTGATAATTTTTTTTCTCAGTGGAGTCGAGTGATATCAAAAATTATTGCTAGAAACTAAGGGCCCACATGCCTGTTGTCAATGAAATTAACAACGTCGTCATAGGTAAAACCGCGATAAGCAGATTATCATTGGTCATCTCAACTTGATTGCTTTTCTCACTTACGCCGTACCGGCTCAAGCGAGAAAATCAATCTCGTTGAGATAACCAACGATAATCTATAATTATATCAACATATGAATATTTTTATCATCAAATTTTGATTGCAGAATAATTTTTACTTTTATTTTCCTTAAAGATGTACTAAGGTGAAATTAAAAAAAATCTAGAATTTAAAATTGATACTATAAGTCAGGAGAGCATTAGTTAAGGAACAAAATAAGCTAAAAATATTGATAGATTATGGAGCTCCTTTACGAGATATTTAATTTTTTTTTAATGGCGGTAAAAGGCTGATTCTGACTATTACCTTATATTTGCATTGGTATTATTTGGGTCTCAAATCAAAAGAAAAGAAGTCTAGAATCTGCTTAAATTTTGGTAAATGACCTTATATGAGCTATTAGAGTCTTATATGAAAAGAAAAATGGGTGTTATGGGGCAAAATATTTTACCCTGTATCGTAGGAAAAAAACGAAGGAGTCTGAACATCTGACAAAAATTCCTAAACCTGACCTAAGTACATCCTTTAAGTTAAATACTAAATTCAACCATTTTACTAAATTCAGCCATTTTTATGCATATAATTTTAACCATGTACATTGATCTGTAATTTTGAAATCAATCAGGTGTCGAGACTTTGACATTATAGTCTTCACATATTGATCTGATTTATGGTACATTTGTGTATAATGATGAATAACAGCTCCATTTTGTGTTTTGAAACAGTTGTCCTTTTGACTTAGAAATTTTAATGAAAATAAGCTTATATTTCAGTAAACTAATTTGGAAAGTGAAATTTATATTTCTGTATATTAATATGGAAACATTTTTTATACAATTTTTGTTTGTTTTGAGAAAAAATAATATGTTTAAGTGATACTCAATAAAGGTTTAACCATTTACTCCTAGTAGCGCACAATGTCTTTAATATTTTGCAATTACTTTATTTTATGGTTGATGTTTACTTGTGTAATTCCCAAACTTTAATGTACTTATGGTCATTTTAGAAATGGTACTGTTTACTACTAATTTTATTTATCATTTTTAGGAAACAACAATAGCCAGTTGGTATGAACAGGTAGGTCATTAGGCTTAGAAACTTAAGCAATATTCTTATATAAGCCCCCAGTGGCATTCCCTTTTGCATTTTTTAATGTAATGTTTGAGTTAAAGAAAATTGAATGTTTGGCTACATTAATTTCTGTTCTTTATCTCCAAGTTACTGCTAGGCCAATGGTCTCTACTCACTGCAAGTTCATTCCCCCTCCCCCCTTCCTACCAAAGCACCAGATAGAGCAGTTTAGACACTTTTTATAGAGCCTTTGTCTATGGTCAGGTTATGAAACATTACCTTTTATCAGAAAGTTTTTGCTATGTAAATGTGTCTCTTTAGACATTAATTTATGATACATATATATTGTTCTTACTATACTATGACTTGTGGTTTTGCTTCAATGTTTCAATTTGAGTATGGAATCTAGTGTTTAAGCCTGTCTTGTGAATTTAAGATTTTCAAATAACTTTATATACAAAAGTTTTATTTTTGAATAAGTAGAAACAAAATTTTGATATTGTTTTAAAAACTTGTTAGAGGTCTAAATAAGAAATGGCACTTGAGTTTTGAAATCCCAAAACAGGATTTTAAAGAAAAAATTCTTCAAAATTTTTATTACAATATTAAGGGATCACCACAGGCTTTTTTAGTGTTTCGTCTGCAAAAGACTCATCAGTGACGCTCGAATCAAAAAGCTTAAAAAGGCAAAATATACGAAGAAGTTGAAGAAGTTAATTTTAAAAGACTATAATTTTGCTTTAATTTTATTTTCATAAAATTAAAATACATACATTATTGTAATCACACACATGTTTTAAAGACTACGTGAATTGCAAAAATTATAAAAAAAAAATTTGAGGCGAATTCCAACATTAGTGACAAAAATGTATGTGCAGGTAGTTCCAGTTAATAAAACTATTTATAACCAGACTTGGTTTTTATGCCAATAACCTGTACAGATAATGTACATGGTTCAGACGTTTAAGTGTCATGTTAGAGGAATATAAAAGCGTTGTCTTTTTATCACCCCTGTACTTAGTAGCTGCCTAGACAAGACTCATTGTTTACCATGTCTTTTCGTTTGTTTTCATTTGGTATGTTGGGTTGACGTCTCATTGGTGTATACTCCACTTCTTTTATTAAGTCTCCCAAACGAAGTTTGGGAAGACTTATTGTTTTTGCTCAGTTCTTATTATTATTATTATTCTTCTTCTTCTTCTTCTTCTTCTTCCTCTTCCGCTGCTTTTAATTTGAACTTGTCCACACCCATTCTCCAAAACCGCTTGTCAGATTAACTTAGGGTTTTACAATATGTTAGACTAACATGTCTAGTGGTGCAATCAGGGTTATGTTTGTGCAATGGGGTTTATAAAGGGGTACTTTGAGGGGCAAAAAGAAAGAACGGTTTTACTATAGAACCCTATGGGATTTTATTTTTTTAAATTTTCAAATTATTATAAATTGAAAAGCGTTTGTGATAGACACAATCTTTTTAATTGAAAATGTTCTAAATGATAAAGCACATTAAATGAAATACAGGGTTGGTCCCCAGGGGTCACCCCCACCCCCTGCCATTTAAGAAAGTTCTAATACCTTGTAAATGGTCAAGATCCCCACCCCTAAACCATATATATTCTGGTTTGTCATGCTTAGATGGTTTGAATGATATACAGGGTTAGTCCCCAGGGGTCATCCCGACCCCCTGCCATTTGAGAAAGTTCTAATATCTTGTAAATGGTCGAGATCCCCACCCCTAAACCATATATATTCTGGTTTGTCATGATAAAGCACATCAAATGAAATACAGGGTTAGTTCCCAGGGGTCACCCCACCCCCTGCCATTTAAGAAAGTTCTAATATCTTGTAAGTGGTCAAGATCCCCACCCCTAAACCATATATATTCTGGTTTGTCATGATAAAGCCCATCAAATGAAATACAGGGTTAGTCCCCAGGGGTCACCCCCACCCCCTGCCATTTAAGAAAGTTCTAATACCTTGTAAGTGGTCAAGATCCCCACTCCTAAACCATATATATTCTGGTTTGTCATGCTTAGATGGTATGAATGATATACAGGGTTAGTCCCTAGGGGTCATCCCGACCCCCTGCCATTTGAGAAAGTTCTAATATCTTGTAAATGGTCGAGATCCCCACCCCTAAACCATATATATTCTGGTTTGTCATGCCAAGATGATTTGAATGATATACAGGGTTAGTCCCCAGGCATCACTAATGCATATAACTTTACTGAACCATACCAATTTTCACTGGACTTTGCCTAATGTCAGGCGACCCTGGGAATTACGAATTATGGGAGCTTTGTTTGGGAGACTTCGTAACAGCATCCTGTTACAATCATTTCTTGTTCATAATAGAATAAAACTTCTGAAAAAATTGGAACTATTGCAGTAGCAGAGAGTAAATCGTTGAAACATGTGCATCTTTTCTCTTGATTGTTGACATTAAATAGAACAACTTAAAATATCTGATGAGATTAAAGATTCCCACAGGAATCTTGTAAGGGAAACAACATTGTATTATGAACAGAAGGGCAAAGGCAGAAGGATACATTGACAGTACATAAGAACAGAAGGTGAATGTTAAAGGTGTAAAAAATCTTCAAAACACTGCTTGTTAATCCTTTAAACATTATGAAGGGAATCACTAGTTTCAAGAAGATTTCTTAGGTGTATTAAGAAGGAGAAAAGCATTATTGAGTGATGGCTGATTCATAACGTCCAGGGGCAAATATTACATGCATGTTTAGGACAATATTTGATTACATAAACCCTGATTTGAATCTTTCGAACTAGACTGATGGGTATTTTATTTGAATTTTCACATTTTGTCATGTTCAGGCCTTTTATAGCTGACTATACAGTATTCGTTTTTTTCATTGTTGAAGGCCATACAGTGACCTATTATTTCTTAAATCTGCTTCATTTGGAATCTGCAGGATAGTTGTCTTATTGTCATTAATACAACATCTCTTTATTTTATATTGACATGATAGGTAAGATTTTTAGCAATTTAGCACAAAAGGTGACATTCCACAGGAAGACATTTCAATGGTGTTGGACATTACTCTGACTCCAAGCCAACAAATCCTTGCATTTATTCATAAATGCCATGTGCTTAGCATCAAATTCAAAATTTTAAGTCTTTCTGTTTGACTCAGCATGGGATCAAGGCTGGCACTACCACGAGATCACCAAGGTATATCACAAATACGATACTCCAATTTTTAATCATTTCTTCATAATATTCATTCAATATGTGAAACTGTTTATGTTTTCTGTATGAACTTCTCATCAGGCTGGGAGTCAAACATATTCTGTTGTGGTTGCCATCTAATTTTTTGCACCAAAAGTTAATTTTTCTGGGATCATTGTTATTTGATTGCATATGTATAACATGGATTTGCATTTTTTCCTATTGATATCAGCATACATAAAAAGGCATGCTTTATGATACAAACTATCTTTGACGTTGGAACAGCGCTAAAACATGACTCATGTAAAAGGCACTCAGTGTAAACCATATTAATTTATATTAGAACTGTGTGACATTTGGCGATGGTGGAAGATAATTTAACAATGGCAGTGCGCCATCATAAAACAAGTCATGGAGATCCTTGTGTGTCTGAAAAGATTTGTACACTTTACAATTGATAAATACTGACCGAACCAATGCCTCCAAAATTTTGTGTTGGTCAAGTTTTTGTATGTGGATACTGATGGTTTGCAAAGTTGTCAAAAGAAAATAATTAAATACTGCTAAATTGACAACAGCTACAATAGATTTACCAAAAACTGCAAATGTATTTATGAAGGGTTGTAATATATATAGTACAACATCAATCATCTGGTGACTGATTAGATGAAAAACAGCAATAAAATACTGAGACATTGATATAGTTGTTATTTTGTAGTATTTCGTGCAATTTTGATTGCTTTACATTCAAGTAAATAATTTCTGCAAAGTGGATGGTTTTTAAAAATGCCACTTGAAAAAGAGGATAGATTGGACAGGAGCAGAAATTAAGTTTGTAAATAGGCTACGGACACGGAAACAAGTTGTCACAAGGGTTCTTTAAATTTAAAGTAATGGATAGTTTTTCACCAGATTTTTATCTTGTGTAATTTCTTGTCCAATTCTGTTGGGAGAAAACAGGAAAAACGTATGCATTGAATAAGATATTTTAAATTCATTTAAGATTAATGTTATTCACTAGATAAACTCTAGATGTGCCCACATTAAACTGGTAGCACATTTTGTGCCTTTACCAATTCAGGTTATGTGGAAGAGGTGTTGTTTGTTGTTGTTGGTCTTTGGTTTTATGCTTACTTTTTGGAAATCCCGTGTTGGTTTGGTCCTATGTACATGTGCTGTCCTTCATTTTTGGTATCTCCGGTTATCTTTTTATACACCGTAAATTTTAGAAATCGTAGCGTGCATTTATTATTGCAATTGCTGAGCAATTGTAATTACTGAGAGGTTAATTATTATGTTTACTGAGAGGTTAATTATTATGTTTACTGAGAGGTTAATTATGTTTGCTGAGAGGTTAATTATGTTTACTGAGAGGTTAATTATTATGTTTACTGAGAGGTTAATTATTATGTTTACTGAGAGGTTAATTATGTTTGCTGAGAGGTTAATTATTATGTTTACTGAGAGGTTAATTATTATGTTTACTGAGAGGTTAATTATTATGTTTAAGAAAATGCTGCATACAAATAATGCTGAATATTTGAAACGTAAGTTTTTATTTTTGCAAACCTATAGATCCAATCACAATTTTTGCAAAAATAAAAACATCACAAAAATTTGGAGTTTGCTTTCAAACGTTTATTGAATGTTGAAGTCGGTGGATCATGACAAAAAGTTTACCCTAAAATTTAGCTTGAAACCAAGAAGCATGTGTGCTTATGCAACAGGATACCAAATGTCAATGATATGTTCTTTGAATTGTTTCACATTTTGAAGTGTTTGGGCCTTTTTTAGCTGACTATACAGTATGGGTTTTGCTCATTGTTGAGGGACGTAGTGACCTATAGTTCCTGACATCCACATCATTTGGTCTCTGGTGGATAGTGGTCTAATTGGCAATCATACCACATGTTATTAATTTCATACTAATCAGAAAACTGAACATTGCACGTATAGAATGTGGCTGGGTTAAACAGGTTTGTGAGCGCTCCACACTTTCTAACCTAGGACAGTCGTGTAACAGCATAACACAAAAACAAAGCGTAAAAATCACTTGGAATGTAGTCGATTACACGTATAACACCTAATTTGATGACTGGTAAACATAAAAGTGTGGGGAATAATATGAATAAAAGAGTGGGTTTGTTATTTGTCAATGAGATAGCAACCAAAAATGACACTAAAATATAAAAGCTCAACATACAAATCTAGTCTTTGACAATAAACAGGTATTCCCACAAAAATTTAAGCTCTAAATTGGCCCACAATAGAATAAATAAACAGAGACTACAAAGATTTGCTGTTAACACCAGTTCCCTAATTGTCAAAATACATCAAGATATGACAAGAAAACCACTGACAAGGTTCCTGACTTGTGACAGGTACAAGAAAATTTGGTGGGGTTAATGTTGAACCTTTCTTCTTTTAAACTGGATAAATGTGCATTTAATGCCCAATGCATGATAAATCAAGTTTCTTTATAGAGTGTCAGTGTCAATTTAATGACACTATTGTTGGGTATAAATTTGACTGAATAATTCATATTAAAGTAATAAACCATGTGTTTTAATTGTGACCTTGTTGCAGGATTTCCTGCTTTTCCTGTATTATGAACTTTACAGAACTGTTCTGGAAAAGTAATACAGATTTCATTTGTTGAGAAAAAATGGTATCCTCAACTACATGTATGGCTTGGTGAACTTATAAAGAATCTGATGGATGGGTTTTTAACATCCTGTGGCATATTTTACTTTCAAATGCAGGGCAAGAACATGTTAATGTGAGATGAATATGAACCCTGCTTTGTACGTTCACAGGATAATAGTTTGCAAGACAACAAAGACACAATCATTCTCACTTTAAGCTAACCAGTTTTAGCTCTCTCCTCTACGTGTCATGTGCTCGAACCAGTCTTTACTCTTACGTATCATGTACTCGGAAGTGAAGCAGCTGTAACTGCATTTCAGGTCTTTGCAATGACAGAGCTGTTGATTGCATTTATTTTGACACACGCATGTTTGACTTGACTGATAAAAACTCAACTGCTATAGTAAAATTGGTACATGTAATAGCACTCAAGACGTAATCAAAGGAAGATGATTTTTATCAACTCAGAAAAATACAACACATGCAATTTGATTTATTTTTAACAAAACAGAACATATTTATATGGAAAGCCCTACTTAGGTTAAAAATCTTTTGTCTTAAAGGGGACGGAAAATAAATAGTTTGGCAACACATTGTCAAATAATCACAGTTTTATAGAACACTAAAGGTTCAGCACAAATACATACAAGCACTATACTGTGCAACAATTAAAACAACACAAAACACAGGGATACAGCTAGTCTCAAACACAATTATCCATTCACAGCCATGACGCAATACATTTTGCTTTTCACAATAATAACAGTTATCCATTTAAAGAGGTCACATCACTTTTAACACTTGTGTAATCCATTTAAAAAGTTTAAATGTCATTGCTTGGGATGGTAATAATTGACGACAACTGTTGAATGAGATCGGCATTGTTCATGGACGGATGTTTAGCATCTCGAGCTAGCTGGTGACAAATATCCATTAAACGTTCCTCCATTTGTCTTTTCTGTACCTTTGGACGAGTGTTGTTATTACGATTACGTTTATTTGCAAACCAGGACTTGACTTGAGTAACGCTGATACCTCCGTCTTTGGCCATTTGATCTTTTTCAGCTTTGTTTGGATATGGACTGTCTCGATGTGACTCGTACCATGTCATCATGACCTTGATAGCATCGTTATTGAGTGGCTGATTATGTCGCTGTCTCTTGCTTGATAAGTTGATATTTGTTGTGGTCTCGGACAGTTTACGCTTACCGACAGCACTTGAAGGCATTTTGCATGGAATACGTAGACTACTTTCTGGCAGTTTTGGCAACCTTGTTAGACATGTTGCTGGATATTCACTGGACGAAATATCACTAGATTGAATCTGTCTTTCTAATGTTGACAACTCATCAGAATAGTTTGCCAGATTTAGCACTGAACTTGTCATTTCTGGTGTCATGTCATTTCTGTCAAATTGATCATACGGAATTTCATTTATTTGTGGAATATCGTTTTCTTTGTTTTCATCATCAGAGCTATCAGCACTTTTAACTGCACTCTCAGTTGACTTCACATAGTACTGAGAATTGTTACCAGATTTTTGTTGATATGGATACACCGGTGACATGTTTAAATCAGAGTTATAACCACTGTCTTGGTAACCTCCAGCCATTTGTAGATACATGTGTGATGAATTCTGGGACGCACACATTGATGAACTTTGAGAATAATAATAATGATGACGAGAATTTGATGGTACTTTTTCCGACGAGCTTGTAGAGGTGGATCTGTGTTCTTGTTTGTCAGCTGGTAAATTAGCAAGCACTGAGATAAGTTCTGGTGTGGAGCATCGGGAGAGTTCTACGTTATATGTAGGCATGTTATAAACTGCAACAGCTCCTGGTTCTGGTTTGACACTTTCTGGTTGTGGCTGTTGCTGCTGTTGTTGCTGTTGTTCAGCCATACTTCTGCTGTGCATGTAGTTGGCAGCATAATACCAGTTATACATTGGATACGGCCATTCAGCATTGCTATGGTTACTGATATCAGAGTAATTGTAGCTGTACTCATTTGGGGTGGTAGATCTTGGCTGACAGAGATGGATTCCTGCAAAATTGAAACAATATTTTTAATTTTGTATAGACATTTAGTAAAATATTTTTGAAATAAACCTACATGGTCCTGCAATAGTAACTTTCTTCCTGCAAGGCTTAGAAACAGGAAGAATGATGAGTTTACCATTTCTATCCTGCTTCATGTCCAGCATAAATTAATTGATTTCCTACCTATTTTTATAAACAAACCCTTAACATGCATAATTGTTTAGCCCTACCTTTGTAATAAATTTCATGTACATATTAAATTATAAATGTAATGTCATTAAGTTATTGTGTTTGTTGGGTTTCTATCTCACTGCTGTATACCACATAAATGTATCTCCTTTTATGGAAAATAATTATTTTGAATACTGTAAATTCTTAATTGTTGCCATGTTTTTATTCATTTTACAAACAAGTAGTGTTATTTACCTATTATGTCTGTTTGTTTTGTTCACACATTGTTGTCAATATAATGGAATTTTATGTAATTGTCATACAAGTGAGAGGTTTAGCTAGCTATAAAACCAGGTTTAATCACCATTTTCTACATAAGGAAATGCCTGTACCAAGTCCGGAATATGACAGTTGTTTTTGATTCGTTTGATGTGTTTGAGCATTGATTTTGCCAATTGTTAAGGGACTTTCCGTTTTGAATTTCCTTGGAGTTCGGTATTTTTGTTGTTTTACTTTTTTTTGTATGCATTATTTCCTTATATAACATTACCCCCACCCCCACCATTGCAATACTTTTATTTATAGCAATAGTGCTATTTGTAAACGTGTTTACTTATATCACTATCATTAGTCAAGTATTTTAAGTCCATTGCAATAGTTACTAAATTTACAGTATTTAATTTATGACTTGATCTCTTTGAAAAACGATGATTAAAACAGGTTGGACAAAACCAATCAAATGGATTGTTACATATTAATTTGTTTTTGTTCCCCTTAGTGCAAAGGGCTATATGGAGGTGAGACATTCAAGAGCTGATTTATATATTTTGAGCCCTAAATAAATGGAAAAGAGTTCTTAAAATAAGTATTTATTTCTCAAATAAGGGATGTTAAAAGTGTTATTATAATTGACTTTTGATGATCATGTGCCATTTCAAGTAATAAGGGAGCTACCATTTGATTTTTATGGGGGGCTAGGATGAAAAATTTTGTCCTGCCTTTTTATTTTTCCCTCTATTCGGTCCTGCCTTTTTATTTTTCACTCTATTCGGTCCTGCCTTTTTTTTTTAGTTTATCCTGACTTTTTTTTTTACATAAATTGTCATCCTGCCTTTTTTTTTTGCAAATAATCTCATTCTGCCTTTTTTTTTACTCAAAACTCCTGTCCTGCCTATTTTTTTCAAATTTCATCCTAGCCCCCCCCCCCATAAAAATCAAATGGTAGCTCCCTAAGTACAAAAATCACTGAAAAGATATCCCTTATTTCTGTTTAATACTCATTTTGAGAACTTTTCCATAATTGGTTGCTCCATATTTTATAGATGAATAAAACCTACAAATGTTAATATCACAGGTACTTTGGGCAGGACAATTTTTGTTTGCCTTCCCCCTTTTTTCCAAAATCTGTTATTTTATATTGTTTTTTTTTATAATTTTGATTATTATTTGTTTTTCTGATCCAAAATTAAGATTGCACTTAGATTCTATCTGTCCCCTATATCACAGGTAATATTCAAAATGTACAATATTTTTCTCACTGTCAACATATTGAGGTGCACTTGACTTGTACCTATCTGTCATTATTTTACCAATTGAATTTTGCCATGATCATTGCTTCTAATTGGTAACTTTTACCCTCAATAAATGAACATCATTCAATAAAAGTTTTGTGTATTTAACATTTTACATAAGATGTACCAGTTTTATATCTTGGGGACAGATACCCTTTGATGAGAGGGTGCACCTGAATGGGGAAAATACTATTTTATATTAAATATTCTGTATAAAGGTAATGCAATACCTGAATCAAATAGATGACAGTGCTATCATTATAAACAAATAATTACCTGTATTTGGTATAGGTGAGAAGCTCCATGAAGGTAGAGATGTAGATTTCTGTGGTCCAGGTGAACTTTCTGGGGTTTCACTGTACAATTCAGCAACTGATTGATAGAGATCATCAATTTCTTGTGTCTTACTACACTCTCTGGGTTGTTGAAATTCTTTATCATCCTCCATTTTAGAATTCTCAAATTAATCTGAACCACAGAACTGCTTTTTCTTGTCAGGGTTTTTCAAAGGAATGGTGGCAAAATGTTACAGGTGGGGTATATATACACTTCCAGGTTAAAAGTTCATTTTGAGGAATAAGCTATTTTGATTGGATGAATGTCAGATGTCATTTGCATATTGGGTCTGATGTACTCCCAAGCCCATGTTTTGATTGAGTTTTACAAGGAAGAGTGTATGTAATGACAATGTTTACTCATGCATCACAAGCTAAGAGTGCACAACTGTCAAAGTTTGTTTGGATATGATTGGATTGTGTCATTGAACTTGATTGTTTTGATTTGATAATTGATTTCAGTTTTGATAGTTTACCAGCAGGGAGAAAAGACTTTAAAGTTACAGTAAAAAAATTTTTTTTTAAATATTTTGATTTTAAATAATCTCAATTATCCACATCCCATCCCAAAAAGAAAACAAATTTTACAGAAATTCAAACAGGTGAAAAATGTTTTAAACTTTTGTTACTTTTTCCTCAGACAAAAAAGGGATATTTAAAGGTGAAAGATATTATCTAAAAAATAAACTTAGAATGGAATTTTGATTTAGTTGATTGAATAGAATAAAAGTTACATCAGACTTAAAATACTTATTGTTGATTTGGAAAAGAACATTTTAAATACTGAAAAAATAAACTTAAATCTTTAATTAATCCAAATTCTATTTCTTTCAATTATAGAACATATAAATTTGAATAAATGTAATATTATAAATGGGGATGTTACAGATTTCAATTTTCATTTAACATGTTAAGCATGATTTTGATCTTGTTCTTTCGTGTCAATAATAAGATGCATGCAGTCCGGTGTAGCCAATCATAGTTGGAGGTGGATGTTTCCATGAAAAACAGGGGAAGGGTAAAAATTAGTTATGATGAAATGACATAGAAGTTCCAGCATTCAAGTATAAATACAACCTATGCCAATAACATGCTGGCAAATGGTTTGTAATATGTAAAGATTCAAAAAAACAATTTGAAAAAATAAACCGCAGTTTGTAGAGATGAGCATATAAATACATGTTAAGACTCAAGTTATTGTTGTGTTATTTAGGGAAATTGCATCTTATTTTGTTTCAATTTGAAAAAAATATTGTGCAACACAATTGGGAATTTTGCCTTTTTTATTTTAGAAAGTTAGGGATATCTAAAATCTCTTTTATATTTGTGATGTGCAGTTTAATCTTTCCACATACTTATTAATTATTGTATGCACAATTCTGTATCTTATATCCTTTCTTTTTAAATCACAATCTTGCAAATGCATGTAATTATTACAGGTAAAATTGGATTTTTTAATGATTTTTTTTTATTTTGATAAAAAAAAAATTCAAAACTTACTTTATTTCAATTGTAAAACTATATAACTATTGCTGTTTTTTCATTAAGTTTTAAATTCTGAAATAGCACTCATAATTAAGGGGAAGTAATTTGAACATAAAAATGAACAACTTTCTTTTACAAATGTTCTAAAATTGGATTGTATTAAAACAGTGCAAATTATTTTATTTTGTGTTGTGTTGGTTCAGTTTTACAAAAACCTATTTCTTTCATTTTTAGCATAATTTATATCGTATCAGAAACATTTGCCACAAAATATATTTAATTTGCCCAGGGAAGCATACTTATGGCCCCATAATATTATAGACATGGGAAATACAATTTACATCATGTTAGGAATCATAGAAAAGGTGTCAGAAAATAAATCAAGTTTCTTTAAAAATTGATTAATCACTTAACCAAGCCTTGATTAATCTGATTAATCCTAAGCTAGTCAAACCTAATCTTAGAGTTAATCAAAGTTAAACAAATCAATCAGTTAAAAAAGAGTGAAATATCAGTGGGAGACTGATCAGTCTTTGACACACCAATCAATAGAAACTGAAATGAAATTGAGTCAATCACAAAATTGTCTTGAATTAATTTCTATTTCTTTGTAAGGGAGATAACTCCATGTATTCTTTTAAAGATTAAAAGATATGTTATACTGAAACTGTGTTTGAGATGGAAAATGTTTTTGCAAATTGGCATCACCATTTTATTCTACGATCTTGAGTTGTTTGTTTTATATATGTACTGTGGATTCATTTGTTTCTGTGTGTGCCAATTTTCGTGGATTTAGGAAAAATTGTATTTTTGTGGATATTATATTTTGTGATTTTGCCTAAACAAGTCTTTAAAAAATTTGTACTTAGTTGAACATTAAAATTCATGGTTCACCTAGCTTTACCCATGAAATCTACAAAAATTGGTATCTCATCATTAATAATGAATTCACAGTAATTGATGATTTAATATTTGCTTTTTATGGCTTTTGTTCTGAAGAACTGACACAAAATTATGGGGAAAATATTTGAATTAAAAAAGAATTTTTGAAAATTTAAAGTTAATCGGTGGACAAAAATGGGAGACTAGTTAATGATATTTTCAAAAGTGCTGCAAACAAATAATGCAATCAAAATTTGAAATGCACGATTAAATTAGCGTGATGCTAATGCTGTCACAATTTTTACCAGAAGATGAACATTGCTAAAACAATCTGACTTTTTTTTTTATTTATACAGAATGCAAGATTTATTTTGTTAAAAATAAAATATATCAATGTCTTTTGTAATCACTGAGAAAAATATATAAAAGTATTACTGACATGTGGTTTTGTTTGACACAAAGAAATCATTCATGAATAGATAGTTGTCAAATTGATCAATTGATTGATCATAATCTAACAAAGCGATTCACACAACTCAGCTTGGAATTAATCAAAGTTTAACAAAATAATCAGTCAAAAAAAGAGTGAAATCTCAGCTTGAGGTTGATCACTTTTGACAAATTAATCAACAGAATGTGCGAGGAGATTGAGTTAATCATAATCTTGTCATGAATTAAATTGATCCCCATGTAACATTGGAGACATATTATTTTTTTAATATCAAATTGTCTACTAAAAATAAAAAAAATTAAAACAACGATTTTTGAAGTATTTATGCATTTTTTGTTATTCACTTTGGCAATAAGTGTGAGTTTCTATTGACGTATACCAGACAACAATTTTTTTTATTAATCATTGGGAATTTTTTTTAGTGGTTTACAGTTTGTGAAGTTATTTTCTGCATAGGTTTATTTTTTGTTGGTAACAGTTTTTGTTTGCAGAATTTTATGATGTGATTATTATACATAATATATCTATGTAAAAGTAGAATTTTTTCGTTAAATTTGTAATTTTGTTTTAATTCTTGGACAGACATTATTCATGAAATTGAAAGCCTAACAAAAAAAAATTACCTATAAAGAAAATTGCTTTCTCAATTCTGGAAACAACTAATATTAATCCTTCAATTTATTGAAGTCCATAAATAAAATTCATTTCAATGACACCGTAGCAGAATTTTAAGATTTCTACCATAGATTTGAACTATCTTTATAAACTGGCCGTCATGATGCAGCCGATATGAAAATAATGAGATGTGGTATGATTGCCAATGAGACAACTATCTACCAGAGTTTAAACAACATCGATGTTTATAACAATATAATTTACGAAAAACAAATATGACAGACAATTAAACCAGCATGCTGAAAATTGTGTTAAACACCAACAAGCCATCAATCAATACAAAAATTGTTGGATACACTTTTTTAAACTTTTACGTTTTTTGTTTCTCATTTCAGGGTATTATAGACCAAATATTGAAGCACAAATTATTGTTCATAGAGACACAAGATGGTGCAGAAACAACGCTTGCTTTGTATAATTATCAGAAGGTATGTTATATCATCATGATTTTGTTTGTCATCCTGCAAAGTTGTTATTTTACCCTTAATGAAATTTTAACATGTATAATCCTATGTAAGATACTAGTTTTGATTAGTTGCTGTCTTATTGATAAACAAAAGATCCTCATATCTCCCTTATATAACCTTTCAAGTGTTTTCCAATGATCATTGAAGTATTATTTTACCATATCTTTTGAAATTTTTACACAATGATAGGACCATAAAATACAGCTTCAGTTTGGTTTTTATAGATTTTGACATTAACTTTCCAACTTGGAAACCAAGAGTTACAGGCCAAAGCCCTTGATCATAAGAAAAATGTGATTTTGTGGGAATTGGGATATCAGTGGTCCAAAGATGACACCTTTGAAGGACTTACTGTAATATTTTTTCTGCCTATTTGAAATAACATAAAAAATGTGGTGCAAAGCTGGTTATTTAAAAGTGTGCATGACATTTTTGAGGTTATTTCGAATAGACAGAAAAAGTATTACAGTCAGTCCTTATAATATGATTCTAAATTCCATTTTTAAGGAGTAATTCAGGAAAAAACGTTGATGATGTCACGGTCACATGACAAATTATGTCTATGAGCTGATAGACAAAAAACTTTCATCCAATCAGAAGATGGGTTACATCCAAAATTAAATTATTCGTTTATAATGAATATAAAATTGGTTTTAAATGCATTGAACAGTATTCAGAAAATTTGCACCAACACCAATGTCAGGATGGACAAAAAAAAACCAAACATAAAAACCATAATGAGATTTATAATGAACTGTGACGGAAACGTAAATGTGAGGGATCTAACAAATTTCTACTTCATTTACATAGGCTGATTTTCTGATGAATGATATGTACAGATTATCGATAAAATTGAGAATGGAAATGGGGAATGTCTTAAAGAGACAACAACCCGACCAAAGAGCAGAAATCAGCTCAAGGGCACCAATGGATCTTCAACACAGCAAGAAAATCCCACAACCAAAGGCGGGCTTCCGCTGATCCTTAAACACAAATGTGTACTAGTTCAGTGAAAATGGACGTTACACTTAACTCCGAAACATATAAATGAACTAAAATTAAAAAAAACATACAAGGCTAACAAAGGCCAGAGGCTCCTGACTTGGGACAGGCGCAAACATGTGGCGGTGTTAAACATGTTTAGTGAGATCTCAACCTTCCCCTATACCTCTAGCCAATGTAGAATAAACAAACACACAGCAATACACACAGTAATACTTAGTTTGAAAGAAGTCAGAGTCTGATGTCAGAAGAGTTATCAGAGATTATCAAGTTTACATTGTATTGATACTGTAGAATATCAGCTGTGAGTCACAATATTAAGGATTTTGCAAATGAGCGCTGCTAACTAGCTCTATAGCTTCATATTGTGTAGTTGCTGATATTTTACAATCTTATATGAGGTTACTCAGATAATCTATTTATCAGCTTTTATATGTACAGTGTTCATGATCGAAACAATTTTACATGCCAACTAGAAGAAACTTTGATTTTGAGTCATAATAATCAACAGTTGGGCAAATATGGTGTTGGTGATAAGCCTCATTTAAGGTTATTAACAGATGATGAAACAGGATTTCGAAAAAGGGAGACCCACCAACAAGACAGCATAAGGAGTGGAACTTTTAAAAAGTCTATGCATTAACCATATATGCAGCTCCATAAGACCCCTCCCTCATAAAAGTCACCCCTGATTAATGACAGTTCAAATGTGTTGTATGAGATTTCACTAAGAACTGAGCAGTGTAATATAGGTGTTGTAAATCGGCACAAACACAACGCAGGATCGTCACTTATTTCACATATTATAATGTAAAGACTTTGTGACGTTTCACATGTATACTTGGGCATTCTAGATAGATTACAACTTATAACATGTAGAATGTTTTCTTCTTTTATTCACGTATTCTCGACAATAGGTGCAGGAAAGACCGATAATTTTTTGTAAGCACTTCTGTATCTCCTGAATATCACCTTTTATTTTATTTTTATAATTTCAGGCATGTGAGAATGGCAGAGGGGCTGTGCTGTTGTCAGTTGCAAGAGGGAAAGTGTCAGAGGGAATAGATTTTGGTGAGTGTGTTTGAATATTTATATATTTAAAACAAAAAATAAAAAAATAAAAAAACTGACAATTGTAGGTTAACTAGCTGTTCATTATGTATTCTCAAATTTTACATAATAATTACCGTAGAGTAAAAGTTTAAAAAACATTTTGCTTATTTCAATCAAAATTACACTTTGAAACATGTTTCACTTCTTTGTACTGACCATATTTAGATTAAATAAGTTTATATAGTTTTGTTTTTTTATATTTAAGTAAAAGATCCTTGATACAACAAGTTAGGCTGAACACCCATAAAAAATACTTCATTAATTCATTGATAGTGCTTTAGATTATAGTTTGCTGTCTGCAGTAATGGGAGACAACTCCTGTTTTCAAGCACTGTTTAGTTAAGAAAAAATCTCATAAGCTGAGTGTGACAGCAATTATTAAAAATGATTGTCCGTTTGTTTATAAAGACAAATGACATTATCTGTAATTCTAAAAGCAATTCATCTAAAAATGTGGTCACAATCAAATTTTCATACCAGTTGTATACATTTATGTACAATAGTATTTAGGTTTCACTTATTTTTGTCAAATAAGTGATTACAATTTTAAATTTGATGCATTGCACTGTTGAACTCAACTTTTTTAATAGGAAAAATAACTAAGCATAAGTTGAAAGCATTTATTCATTTTAAGTTGAGCCATTTTAGTTTTGTGCATATAGACAAATCAAATCATTTATTAACCATGAAAAAATTGACATAAGAATACATTCAGATTATCAGAGAAGTTAAAAATTTTGATAAAAGTGATATGAATTTTGAAATTTGTATTTTTCAATTGTGTTCTGGTAGACAACTTCTGTTTTTACTTCAATTTATCATTGTGTTAAGGGAGACAATTCTTGTGAAGTACGTTAATAAGAAGATACAATACGTCAATTGATATGAATCTATGTTTCATTTGCCTGTTATTTTATCATATAGATCACCACTTTGGGAGAGCAGTACTGATGTTGGGTATACCATATGTTTATACACAGAGCAGGATATTGAAGGTAGGGACATTTAAGGAAATATATATTTTTATTATCTGTTTAAAAACATAAATTGTTTTGCCTAACCAAATTTTATTTTTACTTACTAGAACTTTGTTGCAGCACTAAGTTTATTTTAGAATAGTCTCAGTTTACATGCATTTTTCTAGCATTCTACAGGGTCCGGTATTCGGACCCATTCCCAATGGCAATTACCCTACATTTTTCCCAATTTTGGAGACAAAATTCCCAAACGATCTCAAAATTTATTTTCATCTTTATTATTCATGACAGCGATGTTCATTTTGTTCAACCGCTAGCTTTATGCCGAAAATCGCCAACAAGTAATGCATAAATCCGAGTAAAATCGTATCTGATTGACAAAAACAACATTGAAAAACAATGGATGCCATAAACCGGAAATGAAGACAATTACAATATCGGATCAGATTCCGGGGGCGGATAAGGGTAATTCCAGGTTTGCCGATCAAATACAATAAAAAAATAATAATTCCAGGCAGGTGACAAAATACATCTATGATGCTGAAATATAAACACTAGAATTGAAAACCAAAAGATATATGGAAAAGAAAGAAAAAGCAGGAAATAGTTTATACAGAAACTCAAAATTACTTTTAGTTCACAAATTTTCATGTCAAAATCCAATAAAATGTGACAGTAAATTTCTTTATCATTAATAAATGTTGATATTAAATGTAGATGTTTTTATAGCTAGTGTAAACATATTACTACAATTCCAAGAGGCAATTTCTTCTCAATTTTGAAGGGCCAGTAAAAATCTGGAAGTTTCTTACTTTATTTTCACAATAAAAGATAACTTTTAATGAACTAAACACACTAAAACTCAAATCTGGTATATTTGCTGTTTTCCCAATTTCATTGAAAAGCACATGAAAAATTCCCAAAACTGGCCAGGGTCCTTTTTCCCAAAATACCCAGAAAAACCCCTGGTTTATATATGCATAGACTTAGTTTGATTTAGCATATGCTTAACCTATTTTAGCATCAACATTTTATTTCAGCATATGCTCAATGTATTTTACAATTTGCTCATTCTTTTTAAGCATAGACTCAATTTATTTAAGCATATACTGATCTTATTTTAGCATATGCTCAGCTTATTTAGCATAGGCTAAATTTTAAGCATATGATAATTTCTTTTCAGCATTAACTGAATTTATATTAGTAAATGTTTAATTGTATTAGCATAGATTCAGTTCATTTTACCTCATGCCTACCAGGCTCAATTTATTTTATGCCAAAACAATCATAGTGATAAGTCTATAAAAATATGATTCAAAGTTATCACAGGAATTTATTTCTCTACTTTCAGGCCAGATTAGAGTACCTAAGAGACCAGTTCCAGATCAGAGAGAATGATTTTCTCACATTCGATGCCATGAGACATGCAGCTCAGTGTGTAGGGAGATGTCTCAGGGGTAAAACAGACTATGGTATCATGGCATTCGCTGATAAGGTAGATAATAATTCGACATAAACAAAATTGACATACTAGTGCAAAAAGTTAATTAAGAATTAACTTTTTCTAACAGACAGTTATTCTAGATTGACAGAAAAGTAGATTATTTTAACATTCTGTCATTATGACATCATAATCATGTTAACTTACTAAGAAAACACTTTGTAATCAATTTTGTGCTCTTTCTGAATAGTATTTGATTTAAGTAAGATAGTCAATATGCTGTGACCAAAATCAAATTTTTGTGATAAAATGTATCTTACTTTTCAACATCTTTATATCACAAATTGGTTTTGGTCAAGAATAGAGGCCAAAGTTTATCAACTTATATGAATTACATAATTAGAGATATTTCAATAAATCTTGACTTTTACCTTGTTTTGGAAAAAATTGAATTTTCATTTTTTGAAAATTATCCATTTATTAAATTATAAGGCATATAAGTTTTAAAAAAACAGATTTGTTTAACGTGCTCATGCTTTGTTATTTAGGACCTATTAAGGGCATTTGGCGAGTCTTTTCTTTCATGTCATTTAATCATTAAAATACAAAACATTTATTGCTATGATATAGCTGTTTTGTGACATTGAGAAACAATCACTCAACAGTATCATTTCGATTCAGTGTGATAGCATTTTGCATTATTAATTTCTAATAAAAAATATATATAAATCAGTGGCAGATTTAGGGAGAAGGCCGTATTGGTCTCTGTGTTTGTCCATTTGTCCCTTAGTCCTTCTGTTTGCATAGTTGCATTTTAAATTTTGGGTAAGGAAGTTTACCATAAAGCAGTGGTCTCTCTAATCAACTTAAAATTTAGTGCACATGTTCATTATGAGATGAACATTTTAACATACTGGTATATGCCAAATTAGGATTTTGACCCAGTTTTCATGGTTCACTGAACATAAAAATGTGATAGTGCATATCAGGTTTAAGATTTTGGTTAAGTTAGTTAACCATGAAGTTGTGACATGACAAGAAACTTACCTGGTAAAACACAAGTGCATTATAATGTAAACATTTTAGAATATATGCCAAATATGAGAATTGACCTATTTTTCAGTCCACTGAATATGGAATGTGATAGTGTGAGCAGTGGCATATTGTCCTATGTTATTATAATTACACATGTCTTTATTGTACGCTTTTTCAGTTAAGCAAAGATTTATTTTGGTCATTGTGTCCATTTGTTCATTTTATGTCTGTCTGCACATTTTATCTGTAACTTCTACTAAATGAGTGACTGGATTTCAATAATTTTTCTCAGAATCTGCAGTACTTGAAAGATTTGTACATTTTGTATTTTATTTTTGATCCAAATGATTTTTATATGACTGTTTACGTGACGTATTATGGTATACCGTTGTCCATTCGTCGTCAACATGTGGGACAATAACACAAAAACGCTTTAACCAATTTGCATGAAACTTTGGTGAATTGTTAATATCTATTGACGTGAGCTCCCTTTTGATTTTTATAAATTTTAGATTTTACGTTTCCGAGTTATGGGGTTTTTATTCATTAAAAAGGGGGATTTTCCAGTTTTCGGACAATAACTCAAAAATGCTTTGAGCAGTTTTCGTGAAACTTTGGTGAATTGTTTACATCTATTGACGTAAGCTCCCTTTCAATTTTTATAAATTTTAGATTTTACGTTTCCGAGTAATGGGATTTTATTCATAAAAAAGGGGGGATTTTCCAGTTTTCAGACAATAACTCAAAGTGCTTTGAGCAGTTTTCATGAAACTTTGGTGACTGTTTTATAACTATTAAAATAACCTCCCTTCAGTTTTTTTTTTTAAATTTCTGATATGACATTGAGGTGTTATGGAACTTTATTCTTTGAAAAAGCGACGGGCGTATCATGCGCTCATGGCGCAGCTCTTTATTGGGGTTTCCCATAGCAAAAATATAAACTTTTTCACATGGACATGACACAAACAGTTCAGCAATGGTATGAATATGTGACATTTGCTTGTAGTTTTTCCTGTTGTAAAAACAAAGACCTTTTTTCCACTATTTTCATGAGTCATGAATTGGATGTTGTAGCATGAAAGTAAAATATTCTGTGATTTCTTTTATAGAGATTTGCCAGGGCAGATAAACGTGGAAAACTTCCAAGATGGATACAGGAACATCTGAAAGACGAACTATGCAATCTATCTGTGGATGAAGCTATACAAGTGTCCAAGAGGTTTCTGAGGAGGATGGCACAACCATTTACAAGAGTAAGTTAGGGATGATATTCTGGCAGTGAAAGTAATTTTAAGAAGCATTTAAAGGATTGCATTTAGATGTGACTAATCTTTAACCATATCTGAAAATCAGATATTTACTTGCCCTAAGAAACATGATGAGTGCCAAATTTGGAGGTAGATAAATTTTGCATGTTTGATCATTTATGTCTACAATTTAGATCATGGCTAACACATACGAGTCTATTAGACCCTTAATTGAGCAGGATATTTTCATAACTTATTTACATGTAATTTGAACATGCTTTCCAATATTTGCTACTTCACATTTAGCAGCCAGCAATAAACAAAAGTCTGATCTGCTGCCTATATGTAAATGAAACTAATGAATTTTATTGGTATTTCATTTGTCTGTATCTATCTGTTTTTTAGGAAGATCAGTTAGGACTTTCATTACTAACAGTAGAACAACTACAGTCAGAGGAAACAAAGAAAAAATTAGAACAAAAAATGCAATATGTTTGAGATCTTGGGAGAACAAATAACAAGTTCAGGAAGATGGACAAAGGATAGGTGGATTTTTGTATACCTGATTAGTGAATATGTTGTATGACACTAGGTTGCATGTTGCCTTGACTATGACTTTCAAGATTTTGGGAATTTCAAGAGAAAATAAAAGTTACATCTATTAAAAATGAAAGTTTGTTGCCTAACTTTAAATGCATTTATTTTCACAGCATCAATCATTTAACTGATCAGCGGCTCTTTTCACAAAAAGTCTTACGACTAAAATTGATCCTGAGTTATACTGAAATGTGTATGACTTACGAGTATTTTTACTCTTAAGATTTTTTGTGAAAAGAGCAGCAGGCCCTGCACCCTCAGTCTATTGACTTTAAACTGTTGCCTAGTTTAAATGTTAAAAGTTTGTGATTAAGTAAATTTAAGGGAACCACTTATAATAAGTCAATGATATTTGGTATACAGATGTATCAGCATTGACATATCTCATTTCAATAGAGATTATATGGCCCTGCCAACAGTCATGGTTCATTGACTTTTTTTTTTTTTTTTGCATAGTTTACATGTTAAAGTTTATGATTGGGTCAGTTTATGGGGAATCACTTATGATAAGTCCATGATATTTGGTATGCAATTGTATAAGTATTAGCACATAACATATCCATGGGGATTATATGGCCCTGCCCCCCAAAGTCATGGATCATTGACTTTGGAACTTTTGAAAAGTTTACATGTTAAAGTTTGTGATTAAGTAAGTTTAAGGGGAACGACTTATGATAAGTCAATGATATTTGGTATACAGTTGTATTAGCATTGGCATATCTCATTTCAATGGAAATTATTTTGCACCGCACCTTCAGTCTTGGTTCATTGACTTTGAACGTTGTACCTAGATTACATGTTTAAATATTGCAATTTTAATTTCAACATTTGCATTCTACTATAAAAATTACGTACAGGTGAGACATATCTCTGTGTCAACAATTTATTGTAGATTTGATACACTAGTTGAAGTTATGGAATAATCCATAAAAGGATAACAGGAATAAAAAAAATATATTGGTCAGTTCCACATACCACGTACACCAATCACCAACAGTTTACTCATCCAAGGAAATAGATAGCTAAACTTGGTGCAGGCAAAAATGTGGTTGGGTTCAACCATTTCTTATTTGCACAAATCTTCTCCTTTGCCTTTCTTGACAATATGTTTTAAAACACACCATAAAAACCCTGAACAGACCAGCTATCAACAGTCAGACCACTAATTTCAAAAAGACTGCACAACATATTCTTTTAAAGATGACATTCTTGTCAATTTTATTGATATTAGTGCCTTGTTTTGCTCTCAAGGTGTCTTTATTGTTGTGTGCAATTTAGCTTAGATTCTTTACAATTCCTTGATTTGTATGCCACCACTGGATTAGCATAACTATTATCACACATTCTGCAACTTTTGTTGTGGTCAAGACAATAATAAAATTTAAATAATACTCAAAATTGACAACAACACTTCAAATGGTCTGCACTTTTATTTGCTATGGTCTACATGTGTCACCTGCAAGGCAGGCATCATCAGGACAATTCTGTATTGAAATTGTCCTGATGATGCCTGCCTTGCAGGCGACACATGTAGACCATAGCAAATAAAAGTGCAGACCATTTGAAGTGTTGTTGTCAATTTTGAGTATTATTTAAATGTTGCATTCATTTGCATAATTTGACAACCCTGCATACCAAGGTATCCACTTCAGGGACTCTATCGAAATGATTCACACAGGCATTGGTTCACCAAATGGAGTTTAATTTAAAATTAATTTATTCATGAACCCCTGCATCCGAAAGGAACTGCCTTGCTACAAGCGCCGACCTACAGGCCACCAGCGTATACATGGACCAAGGAATATTCCATACGTGCAACAAAACAACAACTGAACCAAGATGACCAAGATTTCCAATACCACCTTACCATGTACATCTATAAATGATAGCAGAAGAAACGTACCACACACCACACAGGTGCCGAACATAAATGAACTATACATTTACAACCATGCCGATAAACAGACCAACTTCAGCAGACGATCAAAAAAATTATATATATATACCAAACAATTAACAAGGGAACAAGTTTTGACAATTTTATTTTCCATTAGCGGCGACCAAAATCTTCCCATTGTTGCCGACGCGCCAGGAAGTAGTAACATCCAACAATGGCCAGGTTGGAAGAGAAGCCTTGCGAAGTGGTAGGAACCATGGGAAGATCATCCATTTAGATACCAAGCCTTTAGAACAATGTCATGTATCATATAAAAGTAAAACGAACTCAAGTTACATTGTAAATAAACTTTATTTTTCTATATTTATCTTATCTATTTATAACTCTTTATTGCTACTTTCACTTTTCATTGTTTCTCTCACCTTGACAACGTCAAATTCAATGTACCACTTTGAGTACTTCAGTAATTAAATTCTGTATGAAAATTGTCCTGATGATGCCTGCCTTGCAGGCGAAACATGTAGACCATAGCAAATAAAAGTGCAGACCATTTGAAGTGTTGTTGTCAATTTAGAGTATTATTTAAATGTTGCATTCATTTGCATAATTTGACAACCCTGCATACCAAGGTATCCACTTCAGGGACTCTATCGAAATGATTCACACAGGCGTTTGTTCACCAAACGGAGTTTAATTTAATAATAAAATTTGTTCAATAGATATTCTGTTCTTAAATCACATATAGCAATATCGGAATAAGTTACCGACAGTTAAAGTTGGATGAAGCAGGAGGTGAGCACTTGATGAGTCATGTGACATTTTTGCAAATAAGTAAAACCAACATGCCAAATCCACCTGTTAACAACCAATCCCCATTGGAAGCTTATCAGACAATCTCATATTATAAAGCTGTACCCAGTTGGTTAATGTTGTTGATATAAAAATTAGGAGATGAGGTATGATTGCCAATTAGACAACTATCCACCAGAGACCAAATGATGTGAATATAAGCAATTGTAGATCACCATACGGCCTTCAACAATGACCAAAAACCCATTCCATATAGTCGGCTATTAAAGACCCTGACAGGAAAAATGTGAAACAATTCAAACAAGAAAACTAACAACCTAATTTATTACAATTCAATCTACGAAAAACAAATATGACAAAGATGAACCAATG
The DNA here is from genome assembly GCF_021869535.1 of Mytilus californianus. Taxonomy (NCBI): domain Eukaryota; kingdom Metazoa; phylum Mollusca; class Bivalvia; order Mytilida; family Mytilidae; genus Mytilus; species Mytilus californianus. Next base: position 114,063,679 of record NW_026262690.1, on the reverse strand, counting down.
ACGACCACTTAATCACAGTTTTTGACATTATAAATGAATAAACATACTTATGTGCTGCCATCAAGGTGAGTCAATAAAAACAAAACAGCTTCATAGATCTCTTTATTTTTAATTAAAATTACAATGATTTTACAAAGGCTAATAATTAAATGTATGTATATAAATTAAACATAGTTACATACAATTAAGAACACATCATTTAAATGTAAAACTGAATAATCTAGTTGATCATATTTTAAAATGATAATGATGTAGTGAAACTTTTTTAGACCCATAAATAAAACTGAAATAAATATTGCTTACAATGAAACAGTAAGACAGAGTATATAATGATTTTGAATTATGAAATTTTCTCAGCCTGGTAGGAGGCTTGTACAAAAAGTTTAAGCCCCTGCTTCGGAGAGCCGCATCGGCCTATGAATTTTTCTCAGCCAGTGTAGGAGGCTTGGACAAAAAGTTAATTACAAAGAAATATTTTCATTTTCAATAGCATAAAATTGAGAATGGAAATGGGGAATGTGTCAAAGAGACAACAACCTGACCAAAGAGCAGAAAACAGAATGCATGTTACACATAAGTTACAGAGAAAAGAAAGTCAAATATAGATTGAGATACAACCACTTAAGAGTGTCAGATTCCGGGGGCTAGTGTCCCCCCTTTTGATTGGAAAAATAATAATTTTTTCCATAAAATCTGTAAATTTTGTTTGCTCTGCAATAATTTTATTATTACAGACAATTATGTTTCCTCTTTTCTCCAATCCTGGATCCGACACTGTTTTAGATATTATTTTTTTTTATAGGAAAAGCACATCTCTGGAAAGTTCATATGAAATGTACAACAAAAAATAAATGTTAAAACTGCACAAAAAATGCATTTAAAATAACAAGTAAAGGTTACTCAGGAATTTTTTTTAATGCATTACCTTCCAAAAAAAAAAACTGAAGAGCTTGATACAAAACATAAGGAAAAATTTAAATTCCTATAACAGTTGAATTAAGATCCCAGGTAATAAGTCATGATTATTATACCAAGTGGGGGTATACTGTTTTACCTCTGTCTGTCCATCCATCCATCCATCCGTCAATCCGTCCATCCGTCCCATGAATATTTTTCGTCGCATCTTTCTCAGGAACTACATTACAAGGATTTCTGAAATTTGATTTCAGGGTTTATATGAGTCAGCTATACCGTGTGATGCATTTTCAGATTCATCACTCAACAACTTCCTGTTTACCTTATAATTTTAGTAGGGCGAGGGGTATCATTAGTGAGCAGTAGCTCACAGATTCACTTGTTTTGTTCTTTCATTTTCAATTACTGTGAAAGTACTTTTATTCGTGGGGTACCAATTTTAGTGGTTTTTCATGGATGGCTTTATCAACGAATTTAAATGTCCAAATAAATATAACAACTGTTGTCCAAATCAAGACAAGGAGAGACTCCCATATATGTTTGACTACATGGATACAGGCATGTAAAATCGAGAATACATTGAATATCAACAAACAACTTCAGACAGTATTTTTACCCATTTAATCTTTAAAATACCACAAACTGTACGACTTTCAACCTTTTAATTCTCATGAAAATTAGTTTTAATCGATGAATTTAACAGTTTTCTTTAAGTGACATGTTTATGGCCCAATTAACACCTTTGATGATCGTTTATCTGTTGATCATTTGATCTTGGGTCAATTAGCGTCTTCACTTCTGATTACACATGTGCAACAATTAAAATGTTTTCTTTGATTATTCCTACAATTGAGACTATTTGTAAGCATGGATTAATCAGCTTATTTCCAAATGCAATTGTTTTATTAAAAATTTGATGAATGTTGTCAGTAATGAAAGTCAAACAAGTAAATGATAATGAACACCTTATTTTGCAATGTCCCAAAATCATTATAAAGCAACATATGATTATTTTGAGGAATCTTCGTTTCTGATGGCTTCAAATTCTTCACTCTATTTTTTTCAGAAAACTAAAATCCATGAACATGTAACTTTTGCTCAAACCACGAAAATTGATACTGTAAACCGGGAAATTTTCGCGCCGTCTTTATTGCGCGATTTATTAACACAATCTAAATTCGCGCCGTTTTGAATTCGCGATATCCCAGTGGTCTATATAAATATTTTCATTAATGATTTAGAATGTGAGCAGCTGCACATGTACCGTAAATCAAGTAATAAAATCAATCAGAAATCTTTTGTTTTCGGTTCATTAATGTTTAAGATTATAAGTTGTGTCATGTTTGCTTGTAAAAACACATACAAAATAAACAGAAAAGAAACATAATTTAGAGTGAATTAAATGTTGTTAGGATTAATGCCAATTAACCGATCTTTTGATCTGATTTATCTGTGTAGCAGATTCAATGAGGTAATACTTTTTAAATTGATTGACAGGTGTCATTTACATATTTGTAACGAGCGTTGTATACCTAACAATATCCCGTAATGTCCGCTTGCTTAAGATGTCTTCCATGTTAAGAATATTAACTTGAGTTAAAGTCATGATTTATAACATTGCTTTTCATTTAGAAATACAGTTATGATTTGAGGAATAGATCTGTCATCTGTAAAAATCGATGTCATACAGTGGTCCTGTACATATCCTTGTCATATACGTACATGGATTGTCTTCATCTTATGAAAAAATTATCCTTGAAATTTTCGCGGTCCTTTATTTTGGCGTTTCAGTCCTTACCGCGAAAATAGCGAAAATAAAACTGCCGCGAAAATTTCCCTGTTTACAGTACCCATGAATAAAAGTACTTTCACAGTAACAAACAAAAAATGGTTTAATTATACATAGTTCTAAGGGTATATGGTACATGATTGCTGAAAAAATAAGTCAAAACTTGAAGTTTTTTTTTAAATGTGGACACTGAAAGATATCTCTAAGAATGTACACGAGTCCTTAACTTGGTGGTTACTAAGAAAATGAACATCAGCTGGTAAAACCAATAACTAACAAAAGTTAACAAATGTGGACACAGAAAGATGTCTCTCAGAAATTACATGAGTGCTGAACTTGGTGGTTACTAAGAACATTAGCTGATAAAACAAATAACTAACAAAAGTAAGCAAATGTAGAAGATTGCAATTTTACACTGACTATATACAGCGAAACTTGTATAAACTGACATGCAGGGTTCATTATAGACAGGTTTTCAGTTGAGGTAAGATTCAGTATAGGGAGGTTTTCAGTTAAGGCAGGGACAGGATTTCAGTTCAGGCAAGGTCTAGCATAAACAGGATGCACTGTGCTCCTTTTTCATGATTATCACTTAATATCATAATTTGAACATTTGTTTTGTAACATTTTCAACATTTTCCTTTATAAAATAAATTCAAAGTATGTTTCCATTGGATGATATAAAAAAAAAACACAAACAATCAATCACAGCATTTAGACTTCTCAAATGAATAAAATTTCTATTTATATTGCAATAAAATGCTCTGCAGGGCACAGCTTGATAAGACCGCAGAGGTCGAACCCTGAACAGTTGTGGCAAGTATGGACACAACATTCAAGCTTGATACAGCTTTGCATTTGGATTGTGATTAAATATTTGACACAGCATAGGTTTCTGACACACAATGAATGTGGTCTAAGAACTTAAAAATTTTAAATTGGACATTCACTTATTATGGTCCAATATCCAAAATCTAAATACATGGTTAGATTCAGCATATCAAAGAACCCCAAGAATTCAATTTTTGATGAAATCAAACAAAGTTTAATTTTGGACCCTTTTGACCTCAATGTGGACAAAGTTGATAACGGGGCCCAAAAATCAAAAATCTAAATACATGGTTAGATTCAGCATATCAAAGAACCCCATATATTAAATTTTTGTTGAAATCAAACAAAGTTTAATTTTGGACCCCGATTTGGACCAACTTGAAATCTGGGCCCATAATCAAAAATCTAAATACATGTTTAGATTCAGAATATCAAAGAACCCTAAGAATTCAATTTTTGTTAAAATCAAACTCAGTTTAATTTTGGACCTTTTGGACCTTAATGTAGACCAATTTGAAAACGGAACCAAAAATTAAGAATCTAAATACACGGTTAGATTCGGCATATCAAAGAACCCCAATAATTCAATTTTTGATGAAATCAAACAAAGTTTAATTTTGGACCCTTTGGACCTCAATGTGAACCAATTTAAAAACGGGGCCCAAAATCTAAAAACTAAATACAAGGTTAGATTCAGCATATTAAAGAACCCCAAGAATTCAAGAATAAAACCCCATTGAAATTGGTCAAGAAATAAGCAATTTATACGAAGTATCTTCTTTTGCACAATACTGTGCAATTAAATATTTCTTGCTATTGCGCAATACTGTACAATTGACAATTTCTTGCTATTGCGCAATATTGTGCTATTGGATATTTCTTACTATTGCGCAATACTGTGCAATTGAAGATTTCTTGCTATTGCGCAATACTGTGCAATTGAAGATTTCTTGCTATTGTGCAATACTGTGCAATTGAAAATTTCTTGCTATTGCACAATACTTATTATACTTATTATATAATAATTTACACATCCTGTTTGGTGTGTATCTCCTACCATATCATTATTATTTGCTTTTAAATATAAATCAGAAATAACCAACTTAAAATGGAAAATTTTAAAAGATAAAAAAAAGGAAACCCCCCCCCCCCCAAATTTTTTGAACCCCTTATGATTCATCACCCCCAAACTCAATCCCAGCCTTCCCTTTGTGGTATGGTACCTTGCAGTACAATTTCAGAGAGATCCATACACTTGAACATAAGTAATTGTCTGGAAACTAGAAAAATGTGTTTTTTGGCCCCTTTTTGCCCCCAAATTCAAACCCAGCTTCCCCTTTGTGATATGGAACCTTGTAGTACAATTTCAGAAAGATCCATACACTTACACACAAGTTATTGTCCTGAAACTAGAAAAATGCTTGTTTTTTGCCCCTTTTTGGCCCCTAATTCTTAAAATATTGAGGCAATTACCCCCATCATCAATCCCAGCCTTCCCTTTGTGGTATGGTACCTTGCAGTACAATTTCAGAGAGATCCATACACTTGAACACAAGTTATTGTCTGGAAACTAGAAAAATGCTTATTTTTGGCCCCTTTTTGGCCCCCAATTCCTAAACCTTTTGGCAATTACCCCCAAACTCAATTCCAGCTGTCCCTTTGTGATATGGAACCTTGTAGTACAATTTCAGAAAGAATCATACACTTACACACAAGTTATTGTCATGAAACTAGAAAAATGCTTGTTTTTTGCCCCTTTTTTGGCCCCTAATTCCTAAAATTTTGAGGCAATTACCCCCAAAATCAATCCCAGCATTCCTTTTGTGATATGGAACCTTGTGGTACAATGTCAGAGAGATCCATACACTAACACACAAGTTATGTCTGGAAGTTACAAAAATGCTTATTTTTGGCCCCTTTTTGGCCCCTAATTCCTTTACTGTTGGTACCATAACCCCCAAAATCAATCCCAACCTTCCTTTTGTGGTATTGAACCTTGTGGTAAAATTTCATAGAGATCCATTCACTTAAACTAAAGTTAGAGTGCGAAAACCAATGTGTCTTCGGACGACACCGGACGACGCCAGACGACGACGACGCCAACATCATACCAATATACGACCACAAAATTTTTTTTGCGGTCGTATAAAAAATTAACATAATTAAAATGGAACAAAAAAATAGAAAATATTAGTAAAGCAAAAAATATTTTTTTATCACAGTCATGCAATTTCATAACAGTTGTAATACTTTCATACAAACAACAAAACAAACACTTATTATACATAAATATGAATAACAAGAAAAATAGAACTAATCTCTAATTTTTATAACTCTATGTAGTGAACCAACGCCGTTGTGTTTATTTTCACTAGAGTCTCCTGAAGTGGATATCCTGGTATGCAGGGTTGTCAATTAATACAAACTATTGCAAAACTTAAAATACCAATATATGACAATAACACCTCAAAGAGTCTGCAATATATAATTTAATTTCATTTGAGTATGATTCTTTTTTAAATTGTAGCCACAGTAGCAGCATTCATGTTTGGTTCTTAATTTTTTACAGAATATAAATGCCCATGCTATTTTGTTTGGATCAGACAGGCAGTCAAAAATCAAAACTTCCCTACCATTTCTGTAAACTTTCAAATTGGTCTCAAGATTTTTATTTGGCTTTAAGTTTTAAATAGACTATAAGATTTGAAGACATATTCACAGCACATAAGACATGATTGCTATTCTATTTCATATAATGTAATATAATGCGGTAAATTCAGAAATTTTTTGCTTTTTATTAATGGTGAAAATTGCCAAAAAAAAAACAACTCCCAATTTGAATTTTGATAGCATTATTTGAATGCAGCATTTCCTGAATTCATAACAATGTTTCTTACATTTTTGTCCATTGTTCAACAAACGATGTAAATACATAAATGCAAGCAGACATTCCTGAATTTATAGCAGTCTCATATTAAAGTAGCTTGCAAAACAATGACCAACATTTAAGCACAATGAAACATTAATATATCTTTATAAACTGAATGATAGTTGTAGTACATTGTATTCCTGACCAGAATATAAATCACCAAACTCATTACACATGTCATAATATCAAAATAGTTCATGAGGTGCTTGCATGCAATAATACACAATTGAAGTTATAGATTTATAATACAAAAAAAATCCAATAACTAGAGCAAAGATCATCAAATAAAAATGATAGTAAACTGTGGATTCATTTATTTTTCGTAGATCGAGGAAAAATACTTATTGTGGATTGATTTCGTGGTTCGGCAAAAACGAAATTTTGTACTTTGTCGGGATTCAAATTTGTGTTTTCCCTATACCCAGGAGAATTGGTATCCATGCATAATAATGAATCCACAGTAGTATATTCAGATATATGACATATGGTCTCATAGATGTAGAGTGCCTAAAGTGCTACATATAGACAGAGGGAATATCACTTTGCGACTTCTGCTGTAAATCAGGAGGGAGGACAACTATCATATATTCTTACACAGTCAATATGATGTTTTTGGAAAAGTCTGAAATGTAAATTACCAGCATGGACTGGGAAAAGATATATTTTCTTCAGAGGAATGACTGTTTGTTGGTTTGCCTTCAAACTGCAATTTACTGCATGGATTCATTTTGTGGAGTTGCCGTTTCCCTTTTTGGGAGGTGTCTTCTTTGACTGGCTTCCAGGAGTTGCCTTTGGAGTAGCTGCTTCTGGTTTTGGGGGAGTTTTATCTGATGTTTTTGGAGTCTCAGATTTCTTTGGTGTATTTTCAGTTTTCTTTGGTGTAGTGTCAGCTTTCTTTGGTGTAGCATCAGCTTCCTTTGATGTGCAGTCTGCTTTCTTTGCAGATGTTGTACATTTATCAGGATTTGCAGCATCTATCTTTGCATGCTCTGTTGTGACCAAAGTTTTCAGTTCTTCCTAAAAGACAAACAACTTATTGTACTGCCTCAAATCAAAAACTTAGTAAACATTTTTTTATAGCCTTTAAGATGGTATGAAAACGTTCTGAAGCAAGACATGTCCATTTAAGTGATAATTAAATCTATTGAAATAAAATCAATACCATAAATTTTCTATCCTAATTCTATTCTAATTTGCTATATGAACAAGCATTCTGAGAGTATTGCATGGCAATACATAGTCCCCTACCAGTTAAAAATTCATTGTACTGGAACAAAATGCTAACTTGATCTATAACTTGTCATGGTGTAAACTATATAACAAATATCAAGTCAATATCTTCAAGCATGACGAAAAAAAAGTGTGGAAAACTGATAATTTGAGTGAAATTTCTAAGTCCAATGACCATAACTCTGCACAAAATCATCAGACCGGAACAAAATTTGAACTTGATCTGTAACTTATCATGATAAGACTATACACCAATTATCAAATCAATATCTTCAAGCATGAAGAAACTAGAGGCTCTAAAGAGCCTGTGTCGCTCACCTTGGTCTATGTGAATATTAAACAAAGGACGCAGATGGATTCATGACAAAATTGTGTTTTGGTGATGGTGATGTGTTTGTACATCTTAATTTACTGAACATTTTTCCTGCTTACAATTATCTCTATCTATAATTAACTTGGCCCAGTAGTTTCAGAGGAGAAGATTTTTGTAAAAGATTACTAAGATTTACGAAAAAATGGTTAAAATTGACTATAAAGGGCAATAACTCCTAAAGGGGTCAACTGACAATTTCGGTCATGTTGACTTATTTGTAGATCTTACTTTGCCGACATTTATCGTTTTTTACAGTTTATCTCTATCTATAATAATATTCAAGATAATAACCAAAAACAGCAAAATTACCTTAAAATTACCAATTCAGGGGCAGCAACCCAACAACGGGTTGTCCGATTCATCTGAAAATTTCAGGGCAGATAGATCTTGACCTGATAAACAATTTTACTTCATGTCAGATTTGCTTTAAATGCTTTGGTTTTTGAGTTAAAAGCCAAAAACTGAATTTTACCCCTATGTTCTATTTTTAGCCGTGGCGGCCATCTTGGTTGGTTGACCAGGTCACGCCACACATTTTTAAAACTAAATAACCAAATGATGATTGTGGCCAAGTTTGGTTTAATTTGGCCCAGTTGTTTCAGAGGAGAAGATTTTTGTAAAAGATTACTAAGATTTACGAAAAATGGTTAAAAATTGACTATAAAGGGCAATTACTCCTAAAGGGGTCAACTGACCATTTCGGTTATATTGACTTATTTGTAAATCTTACTTTGCTGAACATTATTGCTGTTTACAGTTTATCTCTATCTATAATAATATTCAAGATAATAACCAAAAACAGCAAAATTTCCTTAAAATTACCAATTCAGGGGCAGCAACCCAATAACGGGTTGTCCGATTCATCTGAAAATTTCAGGGCAGATAGATCTTGACCAGATGAACAATTTTACCCCATGTCAGATTTGCTTTAAATGCTTTGGTTTTTGAGTTAAAAGCCAAAAACTGAATTTTACCCCTATGTTCTATTTTTAGCCGTGGCGGCCATCTTGGTTGGTTGACCAGGTCACTCCACACATTTTTAAAACTAGATACCCCAATGATGATTGTGGCCAAGTTTGGTTAAATTTGGCCCAGTAGTTTCAGAGGAGAAGATTTTTGTAAAAGATTACTAAGATTTACGAAAAATTGTTAAAAATTGACTATAAAGGGCAATAACTCCTAAAGGGGTCAACTGACCATTTCAGTCATGTTGACTTATTTGTTAATCTTACTTTGCTGAACATTATTGCTGTTTACAGTTTATCTCTATCTATAATAATATTCAAGATAATAACCAAAAACAGCAAAATTTCCTTAAAATTACCAATTCAGGGGCAGCAACCCAACAACAGGTTGTTCGATTCATCTGAAAATTTCAGGGCAGATAGATCTTGACCTGATAAACAATTTTACTTCATGTCAGATTTGCTCTAAATGCTTTGGTTTTTGAGTTATAAGCCAAAAACTGCATTTTACCCCTATGTTTTATTTTTACCTGTGGCGGCCATCTTGGTTGGTTAGCTGGGTCACGCCACACATTTTTTAAACTAGATACCCCAATGATGATTGTGGCCAAGTTTGGTTTAATTTGGCCCAGTTGTTTCAGAGGAGAAGATTTTTGTAAAAGATTACTAAGATTTACGAAAAATGGTTAAAAATTGACTATAAAGGGCAATTTCTCCTAAAGGGGTCAACTGACCATTTCGGTTATATTGACTTATTTGTAAATCTTACTTTGCTGAACATTATTGCTGTTTACAGTTTATCTCTATCTATAATAATATTCAAGATAATAACCAAAAACAGCAAAATTTCCTTAAAATTACCAATTCAGGGGCAGCAACCCAATAACGGGTTGTCCGATTCATCTGAAAATTTCAGGGCAGATAGATCTTGACCTGATGAACAATTTTACCCCATGTCAGATTTGCTCTTAATGCTTTGGTTTTTGAGTTGTAAGCTAAAAACTGCATTTTACCCCTATGTTCTATTTTTAGCCGTGGCGGCCATCTTGGTTGGTTGACAGGGTCACGCCACACATTTTTAAAACTAGATACCCCAATGATGATTGTGGCCAAGTTTGGTTAAATTTGGCCCAGTAGTTTCAGAGGAGAAGATTTTTGTAAAAGATTACTAAGATTTACGAAAAATTGTTAAAAATTGACTATAAAGGGCTATAACTCCTAAAGGGGTCAACTGACCATTTCAGTCATGTTGACTTATTTGTTAATCTTACTTTGCTGAACATTATTGCTGTTTACAGTTTATCTCTATCTATAATAATATTCAAGATAATAACCAAAAACAGCAAAATTTCCTTAAAATTACCAATTCAGGGGCAGCAACCCAACAACAGGTTGTTCGATTCATCTGAAAATTTCAGGGCAGATAGATCTTGACCTGATAAACAATTTTACTTCTGTCAGATTTGCTCTAAATGCTTTGGTTTTTGAGTTATAAGCCAAAAACTGCATTTTACCCCTATGTTTTATTTTTACCTGTGGCGGCCATCTTGGTTGGTTAGCTGGGTCACGCCACACATTTTTTAAACTAGATACCCCAATGATGATTGTGGCCAAGTTTGGTTTAATTTGGCCCAGTTGTTTCAGAGGAGAAGATTTTTGTAAAAGATTACTAAGATTTACGAAAAATGGTTAAAAATTGACTATAAAGGGCAATTTCTCCTAAAGGGGTCAACTGACCATTTCGGTTATATTGACTTATTTGTAAATCTTACTTTGCTGAACATTATTGCTGTTTACAGTTTATCTCTATCTATAATAATATTCAAGATAATAACCAAAAACAGCAAAATTTCCTTAAAATTACCAATTCAGGGGCAGCAACCCAATAACGGGTTGTCCGATTCATCTGAAAATTTCAGGGCAGATAGATCTTGACCTGATGAACAATTTTACCCCATGTCAGATTTGCTCTTAATGCTTTGGTTTTTGAGTTATAAGCTAAAAACTGCATTTTACCCCTATGTTCTATTTTTAGCCGTGGCGGCCATCTTGGTTGGTTGACAGGGTCACGCCACACATTTTTAAAACTAGATACCCCAATGATGATTGTGGCCAAGTTTGGTTAAATTTGGCCCAGTAGTTTCAGAGGAGAAGATTTTTGTAAAAGTTTACGGACGACGGACGACGGACGACGGACGACGGACGCAGGACGACGGACGACGGACGCAAAGTGATGAGAAAAGCTCACTTGACCTTTCAGGTCAGGTGAGCTAAAAAAAGTGTGGAAAACTGATTTTCCGGACTGACGGACAGACAAGACAGACGGACGGAGTGCAAACCTAAAGTCCTCTTCGACTTTGTCGGCAGGGGACTTACTAGGAGAAAACTGTATTGTATTGTATTTTAGGCTGTGCACATAAAAAACATGTTTTACAGAGTTTACCTAGCGACGCAGCAGTAAAAACAAATTTTTACATAGACCAAGCTTAAATACAATATGGTTAATCTCCATACAATAATACATGGAGCATATAACGCTATAAAGGGGCATAAATCGAGAACTGTAAAAGTGACGCCACCCAAAACGAACTTGATCTGTGTTTTGTGGTAATAAGCATTGTGTATAAGCTTCATAACATTTGGTTGAGGCAAACTAAAGTTAGAGAACGGAAACCAACTTTGGGATGTATGTACGGATGTACAGAAGGATGGACGGACGGACAAGGGTAACACTTAATGCCCCTCTAGTGAAGGCTGTGGCATTATAAAAAATTTAACAAAATATTTCATTAGTGTGAAAATTTCATAAATCAAAAACAAGACACAGTATTCTCACTATGAGGGAAGCATTCAGTCTGTTCCAACGTCCAACTCCTTAATACCACGTGATTGACAAAAAGCACAAGGTCTTTGGATTAACAAAACTTGGTCGGAACCAAAGTGGAAACAAAGAGCTTTGCCTTCCTGACGAGCAGGCTTTCATGCGACCACCATGGAAAAATGCTGTTTCTCATGGAAATCAGTAATAATTAAAGAATCACTAAGCCAAGAAATATAGATTTCACCACTGCAACAAGTGTGTTACGATATTTCTCCACTCAAGACAGTTAAATTTTAATATTTAAAGCGTGAGGCTTGCCGAGCTTTTTACATACTTTAAATTTAACTGTTGAGAGTGGAGAAATAGCATAATACACGAGTTATAGTGGTGGAATCTGTTTCTCTGATGATTCTTGTCCTTCCTTTTCAAAGATTTGCAGAAAGTTGTGTTCTTTATATGTGACATCATCAGGCATGGTCGCCTTTTTTCATGACGTCACAATAGGAAAATTCAGAAGAAACCAAGAAAATTTGACGTCATAATAAAATTTCAACCAAACATTTGCCAAGAACAAATTTTTCACTAGTGAGGAGAAATATTTTTCTCACACCAGTCAAGAAATGTGAAAATAGCACAAAAATTAGAGAATATAGAATAATTTTCAATGATTGACTGATCAACACAATAATTCATGAGTAAATTATCTGACAGTGTTGTTCAGTCACAAATTGAAATTTTTTTTATTAGTTCTTCTTTTTATTACATTTTAATAAAGTAGAAAATGCAAGGAACTAAATCTTTTTCTACGCATTTTCAATTAGATTTGATGCACAACACCAACAACATCTAAACAACATAATTGTTTTTTGTTCATTGTTTTGTAATTAATTCAGGCTGTTACTTTTCTCGTTTGAATTGTTTTTACATTTGTCATTTTTGGGCCTTTTATAGCTGACTATGCGGTATGGGTTTTGCTCATTGTTGAAGGCCGCAGGGTGACCTATAGTTGTAAACTTCTATGTCATTTGGTCTCTGGTGGAGAGTTGTCTCATTGGCATTCATACCACATCTTTTTATTTTTATAGTACACATTGTTGTTTGACCTCAGTGGAGTGTAATTATCTGATTTATTTCACATCTATATATATCTGTTTTTATTACACTGGGATATCAATGTATTTCATTGCAACCAATGTAATAACAAGTGATATTAAGAAGATACAAAATCAATCCTACTTGAATTTCATGAACCTAATTTAGATACTGTCAATTCAGAAATGATTGCAAGGTTTTTATTAATGCCAATAACGCGACTACTTGAGTATCGCAATAATAAGAACTCGCATTTTGATATCAAATACATATATCTGTACGTAGCTTTTCCTAAAATCGCAATTATTAAACTCGCTTTTTTTGTTAGTTCTCCAAAAATCGCAATAATTTTTGAAATTACAGTACCCAAACAAAATGTACTGTACATGTGGAAGAAGGAGATACAAATTAACAAACTTACACCCCATCCTAAGGCTTCTGCTAATGCCATACAACCATCATCACAGGTTCCTTGCCAAAATATATCTCTGAAAAAAATCAAATTCAGAATTTAACAAACAAAGGTAAAATTCTCAGTAAACAATAAGGTAGATTTCAATTAAGCCATAGTTACTGTTAGTTCAAGTATTTCTTAACAGTAATTTTTCTGGAAAAAATTGCTGGTCCTACTTACAACAAGCAGCCATAAAATTTGTATTACAGCTTAAAAATTTCTGAGTTGTAAACATTTATCCTTTGTTACAGTATCAATTCTGACTAATTTCCATTCACAATCTTTCATTCTCAGCATATGAAATTAGGTGTTTGCATGACAACAAATGAATCAGAACAATTGTCAACACTGTCATTACACATGTGCAAGCTTTTGTTTAAAGATGTAGGAAGTTTGTGTTTTTTTCAAACTTTGTATACAATTTGTAAACATAAATGCAGTCATACTCTTAAAGATTATTTTAATTATACCTTAGCCTGGCTTGTGCTGAAAAATTCACCTAACGTATCCTAACATAACCCTTACATATCGTTCTTGCATATAAGAGTGCACTGGTTCTCTTTACGTGCATATTAGAGTGCACTGGTTACCTGTCGTCTGGAAGAACAAAAACAGGTAATTCTTCTGAATCTTGATCAATTTCAAAAAGGTCACACAGAAATGCCAAGGAATTGATAAGGCCAACAAAAAGTATATTTGGTTTTTCTACCTAAAAATCATAGGATTTTAGGCCAGTCTTTTATTATTATTTATTTTTCACAATCCAGTTAATATAATTTTTTTCTCCAAGTCCAGTTCTGGTATTTACAAACCAATAAACCAATTTGATCAATTCTTTTGATGAAATAGGTTTAGTGTTAAAAACAACTGATATGTTGGTGAAAAGTTTACAACAATTTTGAAGTTTTATTAACAAAAAAAACCATATCAGTAAGATTTCAAGTCAACAAAGAAGTACTGACTATAGGGCTGGTAATACCCTCGAGGACGAAACGTCCACCAGCAGAGACATCAACCAAGTAGTTGTAAAAACTAATCAAAGATAACAGGCTTACAAGTTTAACCTTTCTTAAAAGATACTTAGTGCTTCGCAGTATCATAAATTACGTCAACATGAAGCAATAATTGTTGATAGGGTCTTTGAATACCCATACTGTAAGTCTATTCCTTATCTTCCGTATTTGATATCTTCTCCTGTCTGGGACATGTTCCTAATTCTATATCTCATTTTAGCCAATAGAACCTTAGCCACACCATAAAGCAATTAATCAGAATCAAAATTTGATAAGTAGATTGCATGGATATAGAATGAAAATAATAGCTTTGCACCTTGATGCGAAGCAATAATTTTGTACACCAGACAGGCACTTGATCTTCAAGACATGTCATACATCAAACCAACCTGTAATTATTTTCACCATCAAAATCAAAACCACTGCCAAATATCACAGTCATAATTGGATCCAGTTTCTGAATAAATAAAAAAAAATCATAAAAAAATCAAAACAGCAGTGACTGGGTCTACATTTTAAAATAAAAACAAGCACTGTACACCAAATTCAAAATAAGGATTTCTCACATTGACGTTCCATATTGATAGACTGCTCTTTGGATCAGATTTTAATCGATTATCATCTTGTTTTTTTTCTTTCTTTGAAAGATATTTAATGTTTTTTTGTATTATCCTTTTTTTTCTATAATCAGTACTTTTTTCACTTTCCAAATAAAGTTGTTTTTTATATTCCAAAAGTGTAATTTTCCATTAAAATTGTTGGGATATAATTTAAGAAGTACAGCTGATTTAGTTTTATTATCTTGAAATTCTTGTAGCCAGTGTCCAAAGAACATCTAAACAATTTGGAATGACCTAACAATCAGACTGTCCCTTTACTTTACCTGTTATTGGCCTTGGAATATGGCCCAGTTTTATCCTTCCTCTGTAGCATTAAAATGACAAAGAATATATTCAAAAGGGTTATTTCGAATCTTGTTTTAGTTACTGTAATAACATATCATATAAAAATCATTGAAAAGCTTAAACTTAACCTCATAAAGGCCATATTCATAACTTATTTCCAGAATGTTGAAAAAACTGGACATCATTGAGATGGGAGCCATCTCTGTGGGCCCAACTATGAATAATGTGTGGTAAAAAACTTGTATCTTTACCATAGGACATGGGGTTGTCATCTGAAACCAAAGTTTTTGACCTTGACCTTTGACCTAGGAAGTTGTTCATACATTATGACACACCCTCTGGTGTTGGTTAATATACATGTCAAGTATAAACTTTGAAATAATAACGGTTCTCAAGATATAGAGCGGACACAATCTTTACCAAAGGACATGGGGTTGTCAACTGAAACCAAAGTTTTTGACCTTGACCTTTGACCTAAGAAGTTGTACATACATTATGACACACCCTCTGGTGTTGGTTAATATACATGTCAAGTATAAACTTTGAAATCATAAAGGTTCTCAAGATATAGAGCGGACACAATCTTTACCATAGGACATGGGGTTGTCAACTGAAACCAAAGTTTTTGACCTTGACCGTTGACCTAGGAAGTTGTACAAACATTATGACACACCCTCTAGTGTAGGTTAATATACATGTCAAGTATAAAGTATGAAATCATAACGGTTCTCTAGATATAGAACGGAAACAATTTGTTACGGACAGACAGACAGACGGACAGACGGACGGACGGATCACTATAGGGCGACCTTCTGTAGTACATGTAGCAGGAACAACTTGACCCTGCTTTCCAAATTGCGTGCCATCTCGTTTTCCCTTGTTCAAGTAAGTGGTCGTCCTGTCGGTTGCTGCATTGTGCAGTTTTTTATTGTGTGTTTTACTTTTACAACATGTGACTCTGGATTGCAAAGAATATGTGCACATGTAAAACAGGTTAAATCTATCTAAATTGTATGTATGTAGCAAGTCAGACTATCTGGACCATGTGTTGTTTGTTTTTCTTTGATTGTATATCAATTTTTTTTTTTCAGATGAGTCAGGTATTGGTGTGATATTTTGTATTCTCCAATATTTTTTCTGGAGGATGTAGATTGTTGGTGGTTGGTTGTGATTTTTTGTATTCTCCAATATTTTTTCTGTGGGAGTCGATTGTTGGTGATTGGTTGGATCTTTCGTCCTGTCCTAAATATGGTAATTGCTGCTATTCTCTTTATGTACCATACATTGTCCCATTGCAAATCCATTCACTTTTCAAGTCTGTAGTTTTCATTTTTACGTCATCACAATGCAGTGACCTTGACCAAATAGTCAATGTCTTTGCTTATTTTTAAATATTCAACAATAAGTACAGATGATAGACATCTTAAAAATTATTCAAAATGAAAATAAAATATGGGGTATGATTGCCAATGAGGCACTTATTCACCAGAGTCCAAATGATGTAAATGCAAGCAATTATAGGTCACAATACAGCCTTCAACAATGAGCAAACCCCAAACCATATAGTCATTTATGAAAGGCCCTAGACATGAAGTATAGTGAATTTTTTTAACTTACGGGAGGACAACTGTTTTCTAAGTTGATATACATTCTTGGTACGTTCTCCTGAGTTCTGAAAATCATAAACAAAATTTAAAGTCATGACATACTAAAGTTCATAGCATTTTTTGCATATTTAAAGTAACATCTCTGTGGATGTTGCTAATGGGTAATTGAAGAGAAGGCCTAAGTGCACTGGATGGCATGCAAATTTTTATACCTCCACTTGATCTGGTTATTGCTTTCATTTTTCATGTTCTTAAAATATACTCCAGTAAAATAGATTTTTTTTTCAAAATAGATCAAATTCATAGAATATATAAATTGTACAGCATGCACTTTTGAATCCCTGTCAATTGAGAATAAAGTCAAACACATCTCACCATCAGCAGGGTTTGAGTTCACTATCTCAGAAATGATAGGCTGATAATCACTGTAGATGAACTACACAGAACACAAGGTCACTAAGTTAAATGGCATCAAAATAAGACCAGTTGCAGTACAGTCACTGAATGTGAAGTTAAGTTTATGTCCATTTTCTCTAATTTTCCTTTGATATTTCTTTACGATAATTTTCCATATCAAGCTACTCACATGATATGTCTTTTTTCCAGTCTAGTAGACAGAGAATGTATGACTTTAAGAGTTTAGGTCATTGATGTTGCCTAGGAAAATGGCCATTAACAGATTATCAATGGTCTTTCAAGCTCGAAGAAGTTTCTATGATACATCTCATCTCAAGGCTGTAGCCCTCGATGAGGTTGTAGCTGAGAAACACCTTCTTATTTGAAATATCATGGATAATCTAAAAGTACATTCAAACTTTAAATGTATGTAATGTTAAGTATAATATTTATACATCAATTACCTGTTTACTAATGAGGCAAATGGTTGAACCAATAATGATGTTCCCATTATAATTAGCAAATCACATTTACCAAAATCCTGAAAAAGAAAAATTCGTAAGGGTTCCGCGGAACCCAGTGTCTCGCCTACTTTTGCTGTTAATCGCAGGCTCAACAAAAATGAAGAAAAAAAATTAATAAAAATATTCCTCTCTATACTATCTTTTGATTGTAAGTAGCTTCTGTCCAAGTTTGGTAAAAATCCAGGATAATTTATGAATCTAATAAATATTTTAAAAACTTAAACTGCAGACTGTATGTAATGTTGACTGGAAGAAAAACTAAGTCCATTTATAAGTAAAATACGGAAAAAATGGAACAAAATTTAATCAAAATTTCCTTCTAGATACTAGCTTTTGATCATAAAACTTCTGTCCAAGTGTGGTACAAATCCAGGATAGTTTAAGAAAGTTGTTAAAATTTTTAAAACTTTATCCACAGAGTGAATGTAATGTTAACTGGCAGAAAAACTAAGTCCATTTATAAGAAAAAATATGGAAAAAATGGAATTTTTTTTTACAAAATTTACTTCTGGATACTATCTTATGATCATAAACAAGCTTCTGTCCAAGTTTGGTAGAAATCCAGGATAGTTTAAGAAAGTTATTAAAATTTCAAAAACTTTAACCACAGAGTGAATATTTGTGGACGCCGCCGCTGACGGAATGTAGGATCGCTATGTCTCGCTTTTTCGACAAAAGTCGAAGGCTCGACAAAAACAGTTGTCAACTCTGCAGATGACAATAAGGACTCTTTATTTATTTTTATTGTTTTAATTCTTTTTCTAAGGATCTAACAATTCTTAATTTCTCCCTTTTTCACCAAATGAATATGTTTTCCTATAGAAATTGACCAATTATGATAAAACAAGGTTTGTTCAAGAGTAATACCACCAAAATAATGACATCAAGTGCAGTTTCATCGGAATGAAGTAAATTAACAAATTTAACCAAACAAATTACTTCATTTACAGCATTGTGTAAAATTTTCACAGGGGTATAAGAAGGGGTTGGAATTCATACAAACAGACTGTAACGTCATTTGAAATAAAGTTAAACTGGTAATAATTCTTTTCAAAATACTTGATTTTACGAACAAAAATGGGTGGTATTATACCTTTTCACAAATACAAAGTATACCTTACATGTTGTTTATATATTTATTTAATTCATTTTACAATTAAATACATATGAATGTTAATGTAAAAAGTTTATAGGCATTGATATTTTAACAGAAAATGAACAATGAAATAAAATAAATTTTAATTCAGTCTTTCAGAAAAATATTCAAAAACGAGATCTCTCACTTTGGATGTGTGAAATGTCATCCATGACTGTTTTACTTAGACATAACAAAAACAATTCTACATTTCCATTATTAAAGTGTTATCTGTAATTACTTCAAATTATCATAAAAATAAAATATTTAATTATTTCTTACCTCTGACATACATTTCAGAAAACGAAATGGAAGATTTTCACCAAAGAAGACAATATCTGCAACAAACATCAAAAGGTAGAATTAGGTCACAGCATCACAATTGTTTATCATAATCAAAGTACAATAATTGATAGATTGTTGGTGTTAAATGGCACTCTCAGCACGATTGGCAATATCGAGTCGGCCAGTTTTTACTGGTGTAGGAAGCTGGAATACACAGAGAAAACCACTGCCTTTTGTCAGGAAAACTGGTATTTCTAGTCAATTAAGATAGAAGTCAACACACCTGGAGTTCGAACTCACTACCTCAGGATTGACAGGCTAGTGATTACTGTTATTTGAAATATTTAGACCACTCTGCCATGGAGGCACCTAAAGTACTGTGAATTCATATATACATTAACCTTTTCATTTACTGAAAAATTCAGAAATTTTTAGTATGTTTTTTTGTTATTGTGAAAATTGCAAAGGAATAGATAACTAAAAAATAAAAAGTAACATTTTAAATATTAATAGCATTTGATAGCATAAACTCTATGCAGTATCTATGTATTAATTGAAGTCCAAACAATTTATCTTGTATTTTTTAACATTATGAAAAAAAAGCAGTAAAAAATACATACAAAATTTTCTGAAATAACAGTATTTTTATATAAAACATGAAACTTGTATTAGTATCAATGATGGATGTATGGATTAAAGTTAAATGTTCAGTGGCAAATACCACAATCATATCTGACGTAGTAGGATTTTTAATTGTTAGTTCACAAGACAACACTGCACTAGAAAACATGTCAGCCTAACCCAGACTTCCAGCTGACAAATCATTGCTCTAACATCTAAATGCTGCATGCTTAGCTTAAAAGAGAAAATATCAATTTTCATGTGTTTGGTTTGACCCAGCAGCAGAAGGAACAATTTTGCTCTCAAACTCAAGGCAGACATGCTTCCATAATATCACTGATGTCTCAGTATTGGTGAAATTCTATATGACTTGGCATAATACTTCTTCCAAACATTTATCTTGGGACATTATTTCCTGTCTATTTATCCCCTTCCCCCTCCCTACCAAGTTATCAGACAAGTTTTTGTTACATTTATTAGCGTAATTGCTAAAACAATCAAGAGCCATAACTCTTGAATGGCAAGAGTGAAAATCAAAATCAATCTCTCCATTTTATAACAAGAAACAACATATCGAAATTTGAGAAGGACTGATTCAGGAATTTACAAGTTATCTCACAGAATTTGCTTAAGTTTCAATACAATCAAGGACCAAAAATCGAGAAAGGTAACAGTGAATCCAGTGAAATATATCTTAGAATGAAAGCATTGATTTTTGTATAGATATGGAATATGATCAAAATTAAAAGCACAACATCATTAAAGAGTTCTAACAATATGTTTGTAAATTGAGAGAATCGGAAACAGATAGAACAAAAAAGTTTGTAATAAGGTCACATATGGAAAGAAATACATTATTTCATTATCAATAATAATAAAAGAACAGAGTTCCAATGACCACCTCATTGCACATATTTTTATTTGTGCAAGGGCAATAACTAAAAAAAAAATTTTGTTCTTGAAAGCGCTTACAATGCAATTTTCAATATAATCAACTTTTTCAAGGGGCATTACTCTTTAAAAAATTTTTTGATTGGCACTGATTTTGGAAATTATCCAAGACATTGCTGATATAAACCTCTGATATAAGTTTGATAAAAATACGGCAAAATTTTACATGTGAGAGTGCTTACAATGCAATTTTCCATATAACTAATATATCTAAGGGGCATACCTCTTTAAAAAATTGTTGAATAGCACTGATTTTCAAGTCATTGCTGATATAAACCTCTGATTATGCTTAAAAATAAAATGTGGCAAGAATTATACATGCTTACAAGACTGGATGAACGGCCTGTATTTCTATGTCCCTGCAATGTGTTGAGCAGAGGACAAAAAAACTTAATATACTAGTTTGAAATAAGAGGGTCATTCAATTAACTGAAAAAAAAAAATCATCTTGGTCCACAAGGGAGATAACTTACCAGGTTTGACAACACCCTCACACTCTTCTGCTTCACATTTAGGTATACTTGGTTTCATTATCCTCTCTGAAAAATAAAAGATCAAATAAATGCTAAATTTTCGCCATTTCATTGTTTGTAAGACAGTTTGTGTGTATGTGTGTGTGTGATTGTTCTTTTCCCCTTTTTGTTATAATGTTGATATTCATATAATATATATTCACAGTAGTAGAAAAAATCTACTCAATTATTTAACTTTTATTTTATTCATCAAAACCCTTAACACCATAGTCAGGTGGTGATGAACAGGGATTTTGTAAAAGCCTGACTACTAAAAATTTTTTTTTTTAAATAAATGGAGAATGTGTCCCCATGGACACAGATGATGCCCCCGCTTGCATACAACATTATAAAGGGACATAACTCAAGAAAAATAAAAGTGACGCTACCCAAATTTGTACTAGATCTGAGTTTTGTGGTAATAAGTATTGTGTAAAGGTTTCATAATGTTTGGTTGGGGCAAACTTAAGTTACAGAATGGAAACTAAAAATTTAGCAATTTTTCAATTTATAAAGGGGCCCAACTCGATAATGATTAAAGTGATGACACCAAAATTCAACATGATCTGTGTTTTGTGGTAAAAAGCATTGTGTATAAGTTTCATAACATTTGGTTGAGGCAACTTAAGTTACAGAACGGAAACTAAACATTTTGCATTTTTTTCCATTTATAAAGGGGCATAACTCGAGAACAGTTAAGAGTGACCCTACCAAAATTCAAACTTGATCTGTATTTTGTGGTAATAAGCATTGTGTATAAGTTTGGGACGTACGTATGTACATACGTCCGTACAGACAGACAGACAAGGGTAAAACTAAATGCCCCCTCCGCTACGGGGGGGGGGGGGGGGCATAAAAAAAGAGTTATTTATTCAATATATTATTCACTCATGTTATCCAATTTCAAATGATTAGTTGTGTCATCTGTACTATTATTTGTCTATTTGTCTTTTTATTTTTGGCCATGGCGTTGTCAGTTTTTTCGATCTATGAGTTTGACTGTCCCTCTGGTGTCTTTCGTCCCTCTTTGCTAGAACTATGTCTAGATGGGTAAATCAAATTTTTTGTCGATCTATTTGATTTAGGCTGTTGTTATGCCACCTTTTAAACTAGGTTCAACTGAAATCCATTCAATGGTTTAGAAGTTGTGATTAAGTGATTATTGACTCATAGACTAAAGTAAAGCCAGATTCCCTAATTCCCACAAGTCTTACTAGTTATATATAAAAGCATGGTACACAAGACTATATACAAATAGTCTAATAGCAACAGAATCAAAATAAAGGGAAGTTTTAATTTTTTCCAGCTTCCAATGATGAATTATCATTGGTTAGGTACTAATTTTTGTGGATTTTTTGGAAGTCAAAGGTTATCCAGAATTTAAGTGTTTGGCAAAATACCAATTTTTTATAGGCTTGTATGGAGGGTTTTGTTAAAACCACAGAATAAACTTTCCAAGAAATTATAATTTTTCTTCATTCCATGAAAATTAGTACCTACAAAAATTAAGAAACCTACAGTATTACCAGTATATTAATTAAGTTTTATTTACAAGTTACTGGTACCTGATGTGGTATTATGATAAATAGGGCACCAACAAATCTATTACCTTTCATCCAGTCCTGGGTATACTCTGCCCTACACTGTATGCAATGCCCCGTCCTGAAATGACCATGGGCTTCAACACACACCTCGGGGTCCAAACCAGCAACACTCTCTAGTGTGTCTATATTCTGCAATTGATTAAAAGAACATTAAAAATATGTTCCATCATGAAAATATAATAGACCTAATATAAAGGATCAAATCCTTCTAGTCTAAAATATAAAACACATTACGGTCTTTTTCCACCATTTTCTAATGCATATATTTTGTTTATGGCATGATTTGGTCTGATTTTTTTGAATATATAATGTCAAAGATTACCATGGATATGTTCCATGTTGCCAAAATCCTATCTCCATGCTCCTTTATGACATCAAATATGTCAACACGACAGTTGCCACTACTAGAGCAGAACATGCTCACCCTTACAAGGCACATGAGTTTAACCACGGTTTTTTAAAGGGTGCCTATTGTTTAATCTTTAGTTTCCTGTGTAGTATTTTGAAGACTGTTGTTTGCTGGTTTTTTTTCTTTTGGCCATGGTGTGTTTCTAGCCTTATTGTTATCTTTTTCAATAATGGCTTTTGATTGTACCCTTGTTATCTCCCCTTTCCAAATGATACAATTTCTAATAAGTTTTCCAGAAAACTTGTGCTGTGTTGAATAAAATCAGAATAACATGCTTATAATTTACAGATTTACTACTGCGGATTAATTTATTTTCATTGGTTCCAATTTTCGTAAAGATTGCGATATCATGGATATTTCATTTCATGGTTTTAAAAAAGTCTGTATACAAGCCTATAGAAAATTTGTTCTTTGTTGAACATATAAATTTGTGGTCCACCTGTACCCACAAAATCCTTATAAATTAGTATCCCACCTATTATATTGAATCCACAGTATACTACCTCACTAGATGTAGTGCCTCACACCATGTAGCATTCAGACACACATATGTGACTTTGAGATGAAGAATGGCTGTAAAATTCTTTTGGTTTTGTCATGTGTGTGTGTGTGTGTGAAAGGGATTATGTCATGAATTAATACACCATTGTCCTTCATTTTTATTACAATCATGCACACAGACTTGAATAAGTAGATTTACCTGAGTGAAGTGTCTCAAAAGAAGTCCTTTTTCTTGAAGCATTCTGATAAAATAGTGGCAAGTTGTAGGCTAAAAAAAAAAGATGTTTATATACTGTAGATTCATAGAGGTCTGAAAAAATAGTGGCAAGTAGTACACAAAAAACTAAAAACAAATTGAACTGTGGGCGATTGTTTACTAATGGAGACTGCTTTAAGTATTCGATAAACAGGAAGTCATTGATTTAAAAATGTATGACACTGTATAGTAAGATCACATGAAAGTGGACTCCAAATTTCAAACATGTCTATTATGAGGGTAGGAATGCCCTTTACTGTCAGGCATCAAACAGTCATTTTCGGCTAACGTTAGAATCAAATTGGTTAAAATTTTATTGTGATTCGTCAAAATATCCTTATTATGATTCGTCAGAGGTCTCAAATAATTATCGGCAATCGTTAATTTTGGAAAGAATTAAATGTGATTCGTCAAAATCAGCAGATTTTTTCATAAAGAAAATGTACATTTTATCGTCATGTCCCAAAAATTACTGTTAACGTCATTTGCCAAGATTTTTTACCGTTATTCGTCATGAAGGTACCCCCATTACGACCCCCAATAATGTGTAAGAATATATATATTTTTCATAAATAGATAAGCAATGAATCTGAAAATGCATCACAGAGTATAGAATGATCAAATGAAGCAAGATTCCAAATTTCAGGAAGCTCTGATTTATAGTTCAAACAATAATTTGCTAAATTATACAGGGAATAATGACAAAATTAATGTTCAGTAATATGAATGTTTGGGTTTTTTTCAGTCGTGTCTGACACTAATCATAAGTTATACAGAAATGTTCATGCCTTCCAACTAGTTTTTATCATAACATGTTTTGTTTAAGGCATACTGAAGTTCATGAGCTGTATAAATATGAACATGTATTTTTAACAGTTTTAAAACCATAACATGTTTTTATTTCTTAATTATCATATGTGCTACACATCAAACAATTCATTATTTCATAAATTAAAGGATTATGGGTCATTTCATTTTACATCAAATTGCCAATTTAAAATAATATAAACACATATACCCTGGTACATAAAAAATATGTGCCGCTAAAAAAAAGTGTTCACAGTAAATTTAAATTAATTACAGTACCTTAAATACACCTGGCCATAACTCTCTTGCCAACATAAAAAATGGTTCTGGGTTTTCCTGTAAAGAAATCGTGAGTTTGAGTACAACGTTTTACACTTGAAAACTCCCATACTAAATGACATTAGCCAAAGTTCTTACAGAGACTAAGTATATATATGTATTGACTAAGGTCTTTCATTACCTCTTACTAGTTGGATATATTAAATGTTTACAAAGAATCTTATTGTGTGAATATGAAGATTTTCCACTCCAAGCAGTCTATCACAAAGGAATCTTCTGAGTTTCCTCTATTGTAAAATATATTATCTCATATGGTACCCTTAAAATCAAACCATGCTTTTGAAACTGCCCATTTAAAAAAAAAGGAATCTTAAAGAATATTTTCATACCATAAATTCATCTCTTCAAAATCTGGATTTTCAGATTTTAATTCCATGATAAATATATATATTGTATTATTGTATTACTTACACATTATATAATAGTGTTAATAAATGGGTGATTTCATATTAATCCTGTTTTATGTCCAAGTACAGATACATTGGGTCAAGGTTATTTGTAGCTGTTGGCTGGAGGCATAGCTGATCATTTTTGCATATTTAAGTTTCAATTTATCTATTATAGTTTTTCAAATATTAGGCAAAAATGCAAAAAATTGTCAATAGAGGGAAACAACTCCAATAAGGACATGTCAGATGATTTCATATGTGGTGAAATTTTCAGGATACATTTTTCTGTAATTTAGCACACCCCAAAAGTCCTTTTGTGATGCAGCTTCTCGAGGTAAAAAATCCCTTTTTTCACACAATAAGTTCTTTGAAAATTTAGTTCTTGGCATACATTTAAAAACTCCATAGTTTTTACACCTTTATTCAATGGACCTCTGCTTTGCAAATCAGTACAAATGGTCAAGTTTAGTGATTTGTTAATAAACAGCTGTGAGTGCATGATATGGCTGTCGCTTTTTTTCAAAGAATAAAAGTTCAATAATTTCTCAATGTCATATCAGAAATTTATAAAAAAAAACTAAAGGGAGGTCATTTTAATAGATATAAACCAGTCACCAAAGTTTCATGAAAACTGTTCTAAGCAATTTTGATTTACTGACCGAAAACTGGAAAATCACCACAATTTATGAATAAAATCCCATAACTCGGAAACGTAAAATCTAAAACTTATAAAAATCGAAAGGGAGCTTACATCAATAGATATATACAATTCACAATAGTTTCATGAAAACTACTCAAAGCATTGTTGAGTTATTGTCTGAAAACTGGAAAATACCCCTTTTTTAATGAATAAAACCCCATAGCTTGTAAACGTTTAATCTAAATGTCATAAAAATCTAAAGCGGGCTCACATCAATAGATATAAACAATCCTCCAAAGTTTCTTGCAAATTGGTGAAAGTGTTTTTGAGTTATAGTCCGAAAACTGGAAAATCCCCCTTTTTTAATGAATAAAACCCCATAGTTGTTAACAATGTTGTTAAAGTGTTTACTGTTGCAGTCCATATGTTGACCTCTTGATATCTTTTGTTTTTGTGTCACATGTTTGCTGACTCATTGATGAATATACAACATCTGTTATATACATAGTATGGGCTTTGTTCATTGTTGAAGGCCGTACAGTGACCCTGTAGTTATTAATTTCTGTGTCATTTGGTCTCTTGTGGAGAGTTGTCTCATTGGCAATCATACCACATCTTCTTTTTTATTTATATAGATATAAAAACAATATATGATTGATTGGTGGTGTTTTAACTCCACTTTCAGCGCACTTGGCCAGTTTTTATTGTTAAGAAAGACAGTGCCCAGAGAAATCTTCAGCAGGAAAAATGTCAATTAAATGGAGTCAAAGGCACATTCCATGAGGGGAATTCAAACTTAAAATCTCTTTGTTGACAGGCTAGTGATCACTATAGATGAACTTCTTAGACTCTTCTGATACCAAGGCCCCTAAAACAGTATACAACTTACTTTGAAATAATCAATTGAAAATACTGCAGTTGGTTCTGGCAAATTATATTTCTGCAAATTATCATACAAGCCTGTCTCTGGGGATCTGAAATCTGGAATGCCTGCAGCTAAAAATAGAAATGATCTCAAATCAAAAATTAAATACAAAAAGTTAAATCCAAAGAAATTGTGTGTTGTATTTATTCCCAGGTACTTATTTTATTGTTTAAATAGAATTTATTTTGTATAATTTTTTAACTTCATATTTTCAAATGCCATAGTTAATATGGATCTAACAAATTGCATAGAATAACAACTTTTGTAGGAATCATTTAGCCATAATTAGTATACTGTAAATTCAGAAATTATTGCGTGCATTTATTTTTGCGATTTTGTCATTTTAGACTTAAATGCGATTTTAATTTTTACGATGTTGAGAAAAATCCTGTTTAGTTCATATAAAATATTTCAAAATGCGAGTTTAAATTATTGCTTTTAAAACTCTGTCGCATTTGTCACAATAATAAAAACCTCGCAATAATTTCTGAATTTACAGTATATCTATACTACTAAAGGAAGAGACCGATTTCATTGAGACGCAACTCCTCTGAAACCATTCAAAGTCGGAAATATTTGTGATATGACGTATAAATGTAGTGTTTTGTACTTCCTAAATTTGTCTTTGAAACAGTCTTTTTTCCACAGAAAACGCCAATTTTTTAGAAAATATCCAAATTCCGAGACCGTTATCGATCAGTGTATTATACGCTTTTGCGCATGCTCAGTCGACTTACTGCCCACAGAATTTAACTTTATATATAAATAATATAGGACAGTGGTGTAGATTAAAAATTACACCATTCCAGGCCCTTTTGTTTTCCACATAATTAATATTACCAATAATTAACAAGTTCCGGGTCGAATCCGATACCAATTCCAATGGTATATGTCACAAAATTACCTGATCTCTGTAAACTAATCTGTACGCTCCGCCTCTGTCAGGTGCACAACTAAACGGTGTATTTAGGATTTGCTATAAACACGGTTAATAATCACACCTGAACTTCGTCATTATACAGGGAATTACTGTACACCTTATA
The DNA here is from genome assembly GCF_021869535.1 of Mytilus californianus. Taxonomy (NCBI): domain Eukaryota; kingdom Metazoa; phylum Mollusca; class Bivalvia; order Mytilida; family Mytilidae; genus Mytilus; species Mytilus californianus. The sequence continues at coordinate 114,035,418 of NW_026262690.1, read as the reverse complement.
ATCAGCGCAATACGAATTCTAAAAATCCAGGCTTAAAATAAGGCGTAGGTTCTTTAATTCAGTCACGGACTGACCCGCGATGTTGCTGGTATGGTCTAGTATATTCTAAAGCCCAAACGCTAAGCGACTGTATTTTCCTTATATAAGACCATGAGGCATTGAATTTTGCATTTTTCTAAGGGGAAGGGGAATTTCAATGTTAGAGCAAGAGGAATTTCCCTTTGCAGCCATGGTGGAGGTCAACTTGCATAAATTCCTTCATAAATCAACCAAATTCAACTTGTTATACTGACAACTAGACTTTACAAAAAATTGTTTTCTTGACAATTCTGAAATGTTTTAAGCATTGTAAAATGTATCACAAGTAAGGATCTCTTTTCAGCCTTCCTTGTACCACATGTTATATTTTGGTTAGTCAAATAAGAAAATTTGTTTCACCTCAAAGATGGTGACAAAGGGAAATAACTCCAACTCAAATTAAATCATATTGAAAACTATCTATTGTATCAATTCAAACAACCGATGGACCAAATCAATAATGCTAAGCTGAAATTGCTTGATTCAGGTAATTTGAACATAAATTTACCAGACTTTTTCTTCATTAGACAAACTTTATTAAATCAATATAAAATTAACCACAAGATTAAAGGTTAAGACATTACTGGTTTCTTATGGAAATCCATTCTTTTAACTCACAAGTAGAAATCCCAGCTCCCGCCATTGTGATGATGTTTTTTGCTTTGCCATCTTTTATGTACTTGACAATGCCATTAAAGTCTACTGTATCTAACAATGATTCTATCTTGGGTTCATCCTTTAATCCAAGGGAAACAGCAAATGCATCAAAAAGAGCTAAAAAAAAATTTAAAAAATTCCATAAGTGACCCTTCTGTAACATGTGTAATTTATTAACATTTATCTGAGCAGAACTATATTTTATGTTATATTGAGCACTGATATGCTTATACTGTCCATAACCTAAAGTAATCATGTCATGATCAGATAACTCTGAGGGTTTGGTGTTCCTTTCAAAAATGAACAAATACCTATAGTTTTTAATTTCTATGTCATTTGGTCTCTTGTGGAGAGTTGTCTCATTGGCAATCATACCACATCTTCTTATTTTTATATATAAATCTGTTTCTTTTATGATTTTTGCATGATATGTAGTCAATATAGTGTTCTTTCCAAATATTGAAATTGTTTTTGTTTGAAGTCATTAGCCATGGTAGGCATTTATGTGCTGTCATATTTGTAAAAGCAAAGAGCAGAAACAAAACTTGATGTCCTTTTCTTTTATCTGATGAACAAATTAAAGGAGCAATGCCACCAATTGTCAACTTAACAACAAATAATTAACTATTGTTGTTACATTAGAGATATACATCAGCACATATTTACAGAAGAACACATACCAGATTTCTTTTCTTCTTCCTAAAATAATTATATAAAAAGATGTCAGAATTCTGTGTGCCTTGGAATATTTAAACGAAATTTACACTAGTAAAGACGATGTTACAGTATGAATATGCTTGATTTGGAGACTATTACTTAAAAATGATACCACCATCTCTTGCATGGTCATACCTAGATTTACAAAAATAATTTGCATCTATTAGCAGAAGAGTTGGGACCCAAAGTAAAAGAGGGTATAATTGTCCAGTAAAGGTAAAAAATTATTAGAAAATTTTACAATGCTATGCCAATTTTTTTTCTGAACAAAGGGGAGTAACATGTTTAATGTGGCATAGTGTGTATTTAGTCATTTTTGGGGCCCTTTATAGCTTGCTGTTCGGTGTGAGCCAAGGCTCTGTGCTGAAGGCCGTACTTTGACCTATAATGGTTTACTTTTACAAATTGAGACTTGGATTAAGAGTTGTCTCATTGGCACTCATACCACATCTTCTTATATTTATTTACAAACAATCCAAATGTATTTAAGATCCTTTTTCCTTATAAGTAGATATCTTATCAAAATTGATCCATCCATAATGAAAGAACTCAGTTTTCTAAATGTAGCTATTGCTGGCAATATAAACAATAAGAGATTTGTGATTTATGCTTAATGAAAAACAGTAAACCAAAAAACAAAAAATCATTGCATCCAAAATAGATATCTTCATATCTTGATAAATCTGTATTTATGACTAACCACTTACTTTTTTCTCTGTATTTTGATTTTCTCCTGCTTTAGAATCAGAATTATCTCCCCCTGCAGCACCTTGACTATTAGATGACCCTTCTTCTTTCTTATCATTGGAGTTATCTCCCCCTTCAGCTCCTTTAGCATCCTGATTTCCTATAGAAATGAGAGACAAAGTTGTAAAGCACAGAAAGGGATACAATAGCACTCTTTGAAATGGTTCAATGATTATAGAAACAGCCACTAGTATAGGATTTCAGAAGACTTGAAAGTCTTATGCCCTGATTATTATTTCTGCCTTCAATAAAAACTTTGTTGTATGTTAAATCATGAGTAAACGGTTCATTCTTTCAGCTCAAAAGATTGATGATTGATAGTTGTTTGCTTAAAGTCCAGTGGCAAAAATTTCATGCATGTTAAAAAAAAAGTTATTGATTTAGTCACAATTATGTGAAACAATGTCCTAAGTCAGGAACCTGATGTTCAGTGGTTGTCGTTTGTTGGTGTGGTTCATAAGTGTTTCTCGTTTTTTATATAGATTAGATCGTTGGTTTTCCTGTTTGAATGGTTTTACACTAGTCATTTTTGGGGCCTTTTATAGCTTGCTGTTCGGTGTGAGCCAAGGCTCCGTGTTGAAAGTACTTTGACCTATAATGGTTTTTTTTTTAAATTGTGACTTTGATGGAGAGTTGTCTCATTTGCACTCATACCACATCTTCTTGTAACTATAGAAATTACCGGTAAACATGTATTGTATATGCCACATATTCATGTGCTTGTCACAAGTCAAGAACCTCTTCATTCGTTGTCTCGTGTCAGTCATATCAAAATGCTTTTTGTTATTTGGAGTATTTGGTGATTATTGCAGATATGATAGTCTGATAGTTTTTAATATATTATTTACCCATTCCTTAGACTAGGAGGAATTTTTAGCTTGTCCTATAGTAGTTATTGTTGAAGATTATGTTGTCTAGATGTCTTTGGTTGTTTTTTGTCATTTGGTTGCTATCTGATTTCAGACTGATATGCATATCCAACATTCTTTAGTCATTTGAATGTAAGTTCAAGACAAGAAACATGAATGACTCAATGATAATGATGATGGATGGCTGCTTAATGTCCAACGGCAAATTAATATACATATTAAAGGATGGGAACATATTAATGTATTTGAAAATTAACCCAGCTTTGTACTAGACCAATATGCCTAGCCGACTAATCTTTGCTCTTACTCCTTAATGCCGTGTGATTAGCTGAGAAGCAGTAAATACCAATTTTAAAGTCTTTGGTTTGACTCGGACGGGGTTGGAACCCACAACCTCGGATGACTCAGTGAGACAGCAACATACCAAAACAAAAAATCTTTATATATGTACTGAAAGGCATAATGAAGATCATTCAAATTACTTCAAATTTTAAGATATCCAATCATTATAAGAATTTATTTAAAATTAAATCAAATCAAGACATAAGTTATTGGCTATGTTATATGGATAAATGAAATGTTCCAGCAGGGGTGTCAACAGACAAATGCTGACCCTTCTGGAACATTTGAGATAATGCTCAATACTAGATTTTGTTGGTTTTGTGGAGCTCAAACTTGTTTTCTGTGTAACATTGTTCTGTTTTGAGGACTGATGTTGGTCTTTTCCTCTTTAAATGTTTTTTCCTCATGTTGCCTGTTCGACTTTTGGTTTTTGATTGCCTCTAGGTATCTCCTCCCCTTTCTTCCCAAGTTGGCAAAAATGTAAATATTAAAAACAAGAGTGCACACGCTGAAAAGTCTCGCCTTCTTTACTAACCATTGATTTTATGTTGATAGTCCTAAATACAAAGCTTTACTACAAGTAACACATAAACTTAACATGATCCAAGAAAATGAGGTCAAGGTCAGATTAACCAAACGAGAAATACATGTACACATAACAATCATTCAATAAACCAAACATAGTTGACCTATTACTTATTGTTTCTAAGAAAAAGTCAAAAACAAGAAAACTTAACATTGACCAATGAACCATGAAAATGAGGTCAAGGTCAGATGAACCATGCCAGACAGACATGTACACCTTACAATCAATTTAGGCATTAAATATAGTTGACCTATTGCTTATACAATGTAGTATCTAAGAAACAAACTTAACCATGAAAACTTAACATTGACCAATGAACCATGAAAATGAGGTCAAGGTCAAATAAAACCTGTGAGACTGACATGTACATCATAAAATATTTCCATACACCATTTATAGTTGACCTATTGCATATAGTATTAGAAAAAAACACCAAAACTCCATAACTTAACTTTGATCACTGAACCATGAAAATGAGGTCAAGTTCAGATGACACCTACCAGTTGGACATGTACACCTTACAATCATCCCATATACCAAATATAGTAGACCTACTGCTTATAGTATCTGATATATGGACTTGACCACGAAAACTTAACCTTGTTTACTGATCCATGAAATGAGGTCAAGGTCAAATGAAAATTGTCTGACGGGCATGAGGACCTTGCAAGGTACGCACATACTAAATATAGTTATCATATTACTCATAATAAAAAAGAAATTAACATTACAAAAAATGTTGACTTTTTTTCAAGTAGTCACTGAACCATGAAAATGAGGTCAAGGACAATGGACATATGACAGACTTCGTAACATAAGGCATCTATATACAAAGTATGAAGCATCCAGGTCTTCTAGCTTCTAAAATATAAAGCTTTTAAGAAGTTAGCTAACGCATCACTATCCCTATGTTGAGCTTTCTGCGACAAAAGTCGCAGGCTCGACAAAAAACGATTTACATGTAGTATGATTGTCAATGAGACAACTATTCACCGAAGACTAATGGACAGTCATGCAGAGCTCATACACAAATAAGTCAAAACCTGCTTAGACTTCCACAAGAGGAAATAATTATATGTTTAACACAAGTTATCTTTCATCTTTTATGCTTAATTCAACTCAATTCTAACCTCACTCATAGTTGAAACAACTGATTGATTGATTGTTGCAGCTGCTTAACATCCAGTGGCAATTAATCATGCATATTCAGGACGAGAACCCATTAACAATAAGTGCAACATGTAACTAAGGATCTGCAAGGTAGACAACCCAGGATGAAGTACATGCAATTTGAACTGCCAATAGATCATACATTGTTGCAGTGAGTCAGGGGAGGCAATCCCCCCACTTCTTAAAATATTTCATTGGGTATGCATATAACTATGTGAACAAGGTCATTGCAAGATCTACTGAAAGTGGTGTTGAATTTTATACCACATTAATAAGTGTTAGTAAGGAATCAAATAGATCGTTTAAGTGATATTTTTCATCAAATTCACAAACTCACTGCAACAAAGTTGTTCTATTTATATGAATAACAAGAATTATTGGCCCTTATTTTGCAATACATAAGTAATTTAGTATACCATCTTATTACAAGACTATTAATTTCTTGATTTTTTTTTTTGAAAATATATACTAATCATGCTAATACAAAATATGAAATAAAATATTTATAAATTTATTTGCAAAAGGATGCTAAACACAATTGGTTGTTTTTTGTGTTGGAGGTTAGGTTTGTCTTTAACTAAGACTAAAGAGTGGTACACTGTGGTTATAGGCTGATTTCTAAACAGTTATATTATCACTTGAAATATTATAAAAATCTTCCAGTTTCATGAATATATTGTTGGACATAAGTAAATATCTCTGTGTTTTCATCAATATTTAAGTCTGAGCAACCCTGTAGTAGGACATCAAGATTGACATTATCAAAGTTCCTTAGTTTTCGAAAGAGCTCATATCTCTGATAAATGTAAAATGGACATACATAAAAGAAATGAAAATTATCTTCTATCGGGTCTCCACAGGCACATAGAGTCGTCTGACAAATGAAGAGATGATGTTTTAGATCACTAGCCTCATTTCTTAATTGGCAGTGGATTATATTAACTTTTCGTGAACCAGTGGAAAAGAAAACTGGACAAGGACTTATGTCCTCATTCAGTTTTCTTTTGAATCCTGTAAAGCTTATAATATTTTTAACTTCTCCATCAAGTGAATTCCACTTATCAAGAGTATGTGGAATAAAACTGTTCTTATAGGCTGTGGTCCGACACTGAGGAGTTTTAAATTCCCTTTTATTTCCCTTAACTGCAGTATACATGTATGTATGCCCTAAAACTTGTCTTGATGCAGAAGTTTGTCTGTACTCAGCGTAAATTTAGTGGTGTAAACAGGACCACATTTAGATACTATCATGACTTAAATGTTTCCGTGTGCACAGATTTTTCTGTACTTAAAATAAATTTTGTGGTATAAACAGGGCAATATATTTGTCAATAACTTCTGATCACAGGGCCAGTGTTGGGTCATGTTTTAGAAACAAGTAATTCCGCATGCTACAAAATGTATATCAAGGCTCATTTCGGCCCCTTTACCTGACGACATGATTTCCAAACGAAGTTTTATGACTGAATAATTTACTTCTGGGTCATATGATATATTGGGAGGTGACAAATCAAGTCAGTTCCACATGTCATACTACCATAATTTCTATTTGTTGGGTTTTTGTTTGTTTACACGGGTCTCACTAATTAGCGACAACAAGCGACAAGAAGCGACAACAAGAATTATTTTAGCGACAAGAAGCGACAAGAAGACTATTTAGCGACAAGAAAACATTTTTTTTTTATTAGATATAAAGAAATTTGTATTTAATGTTTTTTTTTTAAATATACGAGCAGATATGTCTAATTAAAATGTTTTATTATATAGATAGACGAAGAAATGAAACATTTGTGAGGAAGAAAGAGATTGTGAAGTTTATATTAGTATATTGGTAGATGAAGAAATTAAACATTTGTGAAGAAGAAAGAGATTGAGCTTCTTTTTTTTATTTTTAAATATGAAGAATATGTATAAGATAATGGACATGTACTAAAACGTTGAGTGGAGTGGAGTCATGGAGTGAAAACATGGAGTTAGGAAATGGAGTGTAGTTGGGTTGTTGGATCAATTGTTTTTAAATTAAACCAATTTATAAGATATGTTTTTTTATAGCTTTAAAAATCATAGAATTAATCTGGATGTTTGGTCCCAACAACGTTCAACTCCAACTGCATTCATGTACATTGTACCAATATAATTCACCTTGTACAAATGTATGTGTCATGATAGGTATGATTTAAGGTGATATCTCCAAACATGCAGTCTAGGTCGTACACACATTTAAAGATGTCCCGAAATGTGTTAAATTCACCATGAGGGCGTTAGCCCGAGTAGGTGTATCTTATTTACACCCAAAAATATTATGATTAATGTTGGATGATAGATTTCTATAATTTAGGAGGGGGTCTTTCAGCAATTTTACCTTAGTTAACAACATTCTGGTGTAAATAATTTTACTTGCAAAGCAGTTAAAGCTATAAACTATAATTATATACAAAAACAACAGCATAAACAATACAGTCTTTTGCAAGAAAAACAACACTTGGATTCTGTATGTTTCATTTGAAAAAGATATGAATTTGCTTATTTGGTAAAAGATCTATGTATCTATGGAGATCAATATATTATTAATTTAAATTATTTTTAAATCAAGAATCAAAACTTTGTCTGTTTGACATAAATTATATAGTTTTATTCGATGATCAATTAATGATATTTTATACATTTCAATATTTAAGAATCTTGTCATTCACATGAAATGTAGCACATCAAATTCATGGGAATAGCATAGGGAACATGTGTACTAAGTTTCAAGTTGATTGGACTTCAACTTCATCAAAAACTACCTTGACCAAAAACTTTAACCTGAAGCGGGACAGACGGACGAACGGACGGACGGACGAACGGACGCACAGACATAAAAACAAAATGCCCCTAGGTGGGGCATAAAAATTTTATCAAATGAGAATGTGAACCTATGGAAAGGCTTGCTGTACCATAAGCCATTGCTAGATTCTGATTCAGAACAGCAACATGTTCAAGAAAAGTTATTCAGAGGCTGTCAGTGGAATATCGGAAGAAAAAAAAGAAAGGCAAGTTTATTTTTTATATGGTTCTATTATGGTATTGGTCTGTCATTGTCGTCCACATAGACAAAATGTTTTTGTGCAATACACTTGCCATAAATGGAGGTTGAGATTGTGGTCCCACTTGTATCAAAACAAGAGGCACAAAGGAGCAAATGCCTTCAATTGGTTTAATGTAGGAGGGAGGATGTATGGTCGCTTATGCATAATTACTAGATAGACAACATTATCACACTTCAAACTGAGCTGTCATAAAATGCTACCCAAAACATTGTCCAACTTTGATGAATAATCAAAATATGACAAATGAAATAATATAAAATCATCTTGTTCTGCAATTTAAAAAAAAAAGAAGAAAAAAACCCAATTATAAATGATTTTCATTTTGAGAAGTGTGACTGATTTGTGGATTCGTTCGAATTTTAACCAAAATCCTTTACTCCACTCCACTCCATGTTTTTACTCTATGACTCCACTCCAACACTCCACGACTCCACTCCACAACTCCACTCCAACACTCCACTCCACTCCACTCCACTCAACGTTTTAGTACAAGTATGTATCTGTTTCATCCAAGTCAAAGTATGAATAAACGAATGGAGATATATATGGAGCGGGCTAAATAGAATATAATATTTTGATTCATTTGCTTAATACTATGCTCTAAGTGTACTCTTGTTATGTCAATTCGATGCTTTATTTGTAGAACTCTCAGCCACGTTTTGCCATCTTTATTATTTAAGCGTGTATCCAGACCCCACGACGAGGACGTGGTTCTACCTTGGGGTCCATATAATTTTTTTTTTTTTTTTTTTTTAATTATTTTTAGTCATTATATAGTAATATGTACATTCCTATCTAACATAATATTTATACATTTTGTACATGGTGGTCCCATTTTGATAAGCCGTAGATTTTTACCACTAAGGTTCACTGTATTTTTGGCCCTTTTTGAAGTTGTAGTTTTAGCATTTTTAATACGTTTCCGTTGGCAAGGTTTACGTGCACATGCACTTGTTTTGGGGATTGTCAGCCCACCATCTGTTGAAGTGGTGGACTCTGGGATTGCGTTTAACTTTCTCCCATGAGTCAAGAATTTTTGCAATGCAAAAGCCTTTTCTTTCTCCGATTTAATCTGCCATAGAGCTTTTGTGCATTGAAAATGGCTTACTGAGGAGCTTAGCTCAAAGTCTCCATGTCCATAAAGTGCGCCATTGACAAGACTTTCTTGCAACTTTATTTCTTTGTGAATTTTATTAATTAACTCTGGAAGTTTCTCAGGCTTCCAATCTTGATTTAGTTTCAAGATGTGATTGATTGATTCACAATTATTGTTTTTTCCATTGCAATGGAATTCTCGACTCTGTTTTTCGAGCATTGTACACGTAATCCCTTATAGTAGGATAATGATGCTTTGTTCATTTAATATTTGTCTAGAAACCCTGTCTTCAACCAAAGAGCTCATTGCAGAATATTAATGGTTTGTCTCCCCAATAATTTGTGTTAGTGGTTCTTTTCTTAGCAATATTTTCTCTACATTTACGCCATCCGTCAACAAATTTTTACTTGCATAAGCTTCTAATCTACTAATAGAAAGAACATAGTCAAATTTATGATCTTTTGTATGACAACATTGTGTACATATGAAATCACAGCTTTTAGTCTGACTTAAGATCCGAAACTGATCTTTTGTTAATTTCTGGCATTTTTTGGTGAAACCATGTTTCACATTTTTCACAAAACACACACATTCGAGTGCAGTTTTTTGAACAGTTACCACATGGGTGTGCCATTTTTAGAGTGTAAGACTAATATTGCAGGGTATAACTTCCCTTACTATTTCATTTGCCCAAGAGGAAAACCCTTATCCCAAGGGATTCAGTTTGACACGGCGATGTGACAAAATAAGTGTGTTTCAATATTTACCCTTGCCCAAGGGGATATCATGAACGGACGTGTCCACTATAGTATAATTATAATACTTCTAATATGCATTTATCGAAGTTCGAGTCGTAACCTTTTTTTCCCTTGCCCAAAAGGAAATTGAAACCCTGTACCAAAGGGTTCGTTTGATACCGCGCAGTATCAAAGACGTACAAAGTAACTGATTTATTAATCAAAGGTAAACCGAGTTGCGTTTTAGATTCTAGCAATTGCACAGAGCACGTACTTTTGCGAGAATAATACTGAAATGCTGACAATTTACTTTATACTAAACATGAAAGTTGAATGGCTTCAGTCAGCTTGGTAGAGCAAAGGAAATGCACACTCTATAAAACTGAAACAAAAACAAAAAAAGGTCAACTTTCCTTTGAAGGATTTATTGAAACAAAAACATGAAATATAATTTCCTTTCTAACAGTATAATTCATTGTTCTTGATAGGAACAACATTAGATGTGGCTTCACCCTAAGGTAATAACAGTACACACAATGTGGAACATCAAATGAGATTAACGAGGCGTGTGTCCCCTGTTTTATTGCTACAATAACATCCAATTAACACCTTCAACTTTGTACACGCGTCAGACTATACAATTACACGCGCCAGAATATACAATCATGTAAATAGTGAACACCTCGGTTGAAAACTCAAGATTGTCATTAATTTCCTTTCATCTTCAATCAATATGCATAAACATGATAAATATCGTTTAATGAGGCAATAAACAAATAAAAAGATGAAAACATTCACATTTCAATTTTCTTTTCCTCTTGTTTGATTTCAGTTCTTTGTATTTCACAATTTGTGTCAATATTTTCAGGACAATGATGCACAAATAATTCATTTTGCGAGCTTAATATATATTGCACGAAAAGAGTTTTAAAAAACAAATTATAAGATAAATAATATGTTCTAAAACACAAGGAAAAGTAATCTCATAATACAATAATTAAACGTAATACTGGCTGTTATACATAATAGATGATAAAATATTATGTAAATAATGTTTCATTTTTTTCTATCAATTTTAACTTTCTTGTCGCTAAAATTATTTTCTTTTGCATATTCTTTTAATATTTATTGCAATAATTAATTTTAATTAAAAAAAATATGTTTTCTTGTCGCTAATTATATAAATAGTTTCTTGTCGCTTCTTGTCGCTAAAATAATTCTTGTTGTCGCTTCTTGTCGCTTGTTGACGCTTCTTGTGGCTAAAATTCTTGTTGTCGCTAATTAGTGAGACCGGTTTACACACATGGGGGTATTTTCGGGTTACACTAATGTCCTGACAATGTCCTGACAAAGTCCTGACCGATATGAAAATGCTAAATACTTTTTTGTTATTGAAAAGATTGACTTGAAATTTGGAACCAAGCAAGATGACAACATTTCTGAAATAAATGCAAGAAAAAAATTTAAAAAAAATATTTGTAAGAATTAGAAAACTTGCCCTGACCAACTTAGACATTGTCCTGACGATTGTCCAGACAGATATGAAAATGCTAAATACTTTTTTTATTATTGAAAGGATTGACTTTAAATTTTGAACCAAGCAAGATGACAACATTTCTGAAGTAAAGACAAGAAAAAAATTTAAAAAAAATATTTTTAAGAGTTAGAAAACTTGACCTGACCAATTTTGACTGTTGTTGACTAATGTCCTGACCTGAGACTACTATAACACAGAGATTGGTCACTATAGATTTATCGGATTATCTGAGTCTCCGGTAGCTAGCTACGTTATTTTAACGTAGTTTCGTATCCGACCGTAGCAGACGACATATATCACCTATCACTGAGAATACTATAACAGTATCGGATATTATTATTTTTCTTTTAAAAATAATTTAAAAACAAAATTGAATTAATCAAAAAAAAAAAAGAATATAGTTTTTATCTTTCAAATGCAGTTATCTCTATTCATATTTAAATTTTGTTTTTAATCATTAATAATTTGTTAATAGTTTGTTATTATGCGGCCACTCTTGAAAATGTGAATGTGATTAATCTTATCAATCTTACAGTTACATTGTTTTGCTACAGTCCGTTAATTGTATCTAATATACAAATATTTTACCTGTAAAGACAGGTAGTCTCAAAAGCATGGGAGATGAATTTTGTTTCACAGCTGGGTGCCCAAGGTACACGAGGCTCCGTTTATTGCAGTAAACTTTTATTCTATACTTGTAAGGTATTTCACTGCTGAGGCCCAATATACATGTTTATTGTAGTAAACCTTGTCAAATATCGTCGGTGCACTTGTGGTAGGATTCAGGAGGGTGTGGATGGGGTTTTATAGAATGGAGAAATAGGGGCAAAAAAGGTATAGAATGGAGATAAATGGACCGACAAATGAAGAATAGAGAAGAGAAAATAATAAGTTATTAAGATTTGAAGAATAGAGAAAAACGGCATAGAAATTATAGGAAATAAAGAACCCCCATCCAGACCCTCATTCAGATTATCCAACGTAAATTTTTTTTTTTCAAACAAGTTTCAACCCCCACACCCACTTTTTTTAAACTTTCGTCTGATAAATAGGTCAAGTTTTTGCAAACAATGTAATAAGCGGCGATCACAGAAGAGAGAAAAAATTTCATTAAAGGTAAATGAGTAATTTCCTTACGTAACAGATCAGCAAAGAGGTTATAACTGCAATGGATACATAAAGCAAACATAAGCCCTACAAATTATATATATGTTCCCAAAATTTCGCTGGCATTTTCATTTTTCAATTCACAATGTCCAGTAACATTGATTTTTATCTTGGGATGATAGTGATCTCAATCTTGATCTTTTACGTGGTGAATATACTGCATCAGATTTTGAATCTGAGGATGACTATACGTCCCTGCTGCAAAGACTGCAAAAACTACAAAAACTCCAAAAGAAGCATCAACCGCAAGTACATGTAAATCAGAACAAAGAAGCTTCAAAATTATGTGACTGAATAATCAAATTATCTCTATGTTAACATAAATAGAACCACATTAGGGTAATTTACGATGACATTTTTTCAACACCAGAAATATGTGCCCTCTTTCAAAATCCCAGACAAGAAATTTTGTGCTTCAATACAGAGCCGTAAAGTTTTTGAAAATTCGAATATTGTCTATTGTTAAAGTGTCGTATGTTTTAGTTATATCGCTATGCTTTTTGTAACCCTAATAATTGAGCAACTCAGATGAAAAGAGTTGTGATTTGCTTTAGTTTTTTTAGCCACAGCAAATATAAATGTGCTTGTTCAATGTTTGGTGACATACCATGTTAATTGTTGTCTGCATGATGCTTTGTAAAAAGGTTTCCTATAACATTTTTTTGTTGGGTAACTGCTGACAGTTTACCATGTGAAAATTCTGAGAAGCCAAAAATAATGCGAAATGTATAAAGTAGCAATGTCAGATCTAAACAAGAATGTTAAATATGATAGCATATATTGATATCACCTTTCTGTAAATTCAACTTCGATTCACAACTGCTTGTCAGTGGCAAATATTTCATGTACAGTCAGCCTGATTAAACCGAAATGAACTATTTTCAAATTATGTTTAAAGTTTGTTTTTATGTTATGTCGCTACACCAATGTCCCATGCTAGTGGTGGTGATGAGCGCCTAAAAATATTTAACATTGTCATTCTTTATGTGCCCGTCTCAAGTCAGGAGCCTGTAATTCAGTGGTTGCTGTTGGTTCATGTCCGTCATATTTGAATTTTCGTAAATTGCTTTGTTATTGTAGACACTTCGTTTTCTCTAGTGAATTGTTATATATTTTCCATGTCGGGGATTTTTGAAGCTGACTGCACGTTATAGGTTTTCTCATTGTTGAAGGTAATTACGGTGCATTCCAATAACTTACATCCACTTCATTGAACTTCATTTGGACTAAAGGAGTTGTCTGATGATCATTAGCAAAAATATATAAAAATCTCCTTAAAGTTTGCTTCAAGTGGCTATTCCTTTAATATATAAAGATGTGCCGTTACTTGTTTTTTTTCTTTCCTTGAACTATTATCCAAACTGAGCGTGTTACACAATGTAGTGAATTTCTGCATTCCTGTCTTAGTTTTAATGTATATAATAATAAAAATGTATATTCAAAGACTTAAATATTTATTTCTCCATGTAAGACAAGCATGACAAATTCAATGAAATTAAAAAAAATACTAAAAAAAGTCATTTTCTCCTGTAGTACTTCTCCCTTCTTCTAATGCGTGATTTCTTTCTGGGGGTATTCCTACAAAAAAGAATATATTATAAATAAAAAGAAATAATGTTTGTCAAGTTTATAGCATTGGCAATTCATTAATTTTTAAGACAGTAATCTGAGACTTGAGACTCAGCAGTAATTGACCAATCATGTCAATATGGATCAAAATAGTTAAACTGATAAAGGATGCAGACCAAAGGTGCATGTACTCTTTACATCATGTTTGGGTCAATTATTTAAAAAAAATACGTCTATTTAGGAACTCATGATGTACTGGTATTTCACATGGTGACACATTTTCATTGCATAATATTATTATACTAGCATGTATAGACCGCATATATATTATCAAGGGAACCAAATATAAATCTAAATTTCTTTCACTAACAATACAAATTCACCTATCAAACCTCATGTTGTGTGTGTGCAACTTGTCTCGTGTGTTTCTCAGTTCTGCAGCGGGAACTTACTGATACAGAAAAATTGGAATTTCATATAATTACAAATTTTACATCATTACATCGGTTAATTACTAAGGCTTGCACATACATTATCCGGAAAACAGATTGTTCATCTGAATGTAAGTTATGGGTGAGTTGCTCATTGACCCTGTCCCACGGACTGGTAATAACTCGAGGTTACTTTCCGGTTTGGTCGGTAAATTCAAGTCTATAACTTTACTTATTTTATTTAAAGTGCTTATAAACCAACATTTATGAACATGTCAAATCTTATATTCACACTTACCGGAACATAACACTCTTTATAAATCCACATTTGTTAATTATTATTTTCTCTTTCGCTGTCAAAAATGGCGGTCGAATCCTTCTTGTCAATCATTGCGAGTCACGTGCCGAGTCACGTGATCGAAGACTTACAATTAATTACTATTTGACTAGTCAGTACGGGAAGTGACCAATCTCTGTGTTATAGTAGTCTCAGTCCTGACCGACATGAAAATGATATATACTTTTTTATTTTTAACAGGAGTGACTTCAAATTTGAAATCAAGCAAGTTAATAACATTTATTTAATTATTATTTGGGAAAAAAAATTGGAAAAAAAATATTTTAAGGTTAAAAAACTTGACCTGACCAACATCGACTTTGCCGTGACTAATGTCCTGACCAATATAAAAATGCTAAATACATTTTTATTATGGGTATGATTGACTTCTTATTTGAAACAAAGTTAAACTTTCAAGTTTTTTTTTAACTTTTATATCATAACCAAATTGAAAAACAATATTTCAAAGGTAATAACAATTTGACCTGACCACCATCAACTTTACCAAACTTCATACATAAACAAAAACGTTATAAGGTCTTACCGTATATTATAATTGAAATTATATCTATCCTATCCATAAATCTACTACTACTACTAAATAGAGTTTAATGGCGACTACCCTTGCGGGTATTGCGCCAGATTACCTTATATAAAAACATTTCAAATAAATGTTTTAAAATTTATTATTATTTAGGAATTAACCTGTATTATATTTTTTTTTTTTTTTTTTTTTCCCTTAAATTTAATCTTGATATTTAAATCTGAACTATGGTGTGTATTTTAATTATCTTAATTATCTTGTGGTTAATTTATAGTGAGAAGAAAAAAATTTGTGGACTTATTTTTGTTATTTGTAACTTAGCCTGCTTTGTTTATAAATATTAAATGATTTGGCAAGTAGGTGTGTTTGTTGTTTATACATGAGAACTGTAAGTATCAAATACTCTTGGATAGACATATTTGACTTTTCCAAATATGCAAATCCTAGAAGGGGTCTGACATATTCCCGTTCATGGTATATACATTAATACAGTTAAACCGCGGCTCGTACGTCCTTGGTAAATTGTGATTCTCTGTATATTGAATTTGACTAAAGATAGCACCTTCACTTATATTATAAAAGATTCTTAAACTTACGTTCTAGAAGAAAAATATATATAGTATTACCGTGTATGTATAATTAGGATCTATAAGATTAATGTATTGTTTTGACATTTTTAAATTTGTGTGTAATAAATTGTAAGTGTTCATGTTTTGCAGTTATGTACAGTATAGATACCAGAGAGTGCTATCTTGGTAGTACTTGATTTAGTGTACTACTTTAAAATTAAAAAAACTTTCGTATTTACACGGTGCTTTGTTTCTGGTCGTTGTAAAATGTGCTGGTTGGTTCTTAAAATCATCATATCACAAGGACCGGGGTTCTGGCAAGCCAGTGCCCTCAAAGAAAAATATCCCACAATAAGATAACTCATCTCGTCCGTCGACCCCATGTATAACCCTATCAATATTTTAGCTACGGTGTCAATAGTTTATCCATTGACAGCAGCTGAATCACATTCCTCATAGTGTTAGTTAGGTACATATATAAACATGCAGTTAATTCTTGTTGTGAGGTTTGTGTTCCCAATTTGATTTGGGATGGACCGATGAGAGAGTGATTGTGAATGATGATTTCTGGGAGATATGTCAGACTCCTGTGGCATGATATTTTACATATGATCACATAGATATAGGAAGATGTGGTATGAGTGCCAATGTACATGTATTTATAAGAAAATTATAATAAAATCTACTTAATGCTAATTAATTTAATCAATTTTATTTTCATTTCCTTACATAGATTTTCTCATATCAAGAGTTCAATTAATCAGTTGTTACAAATGTAATTAGTATTTTGAATATTTGATATTTCTTGTCATACTTGTTAAAATCCATGGATTGTTGTCCAGTGACTAATATTTCATGTTTTGTTAAAAGTAATTTTACTAATGATTTACAAGTCCTAAAGTGTTTTTCATTTCTGTTTACCTATACTGATAATATCTGTAGGTATTCTCACCCTGACCATAGGTATCCTATTAAAATAATTATAAGCATGTTTTTACAAAGTTTAAACTAGAAACTAGAAATATATAGCTAGCTTTTTAGTATATTGATATTCTGAATAATTTTACTTTTATCGCATACCCGTGTTTATTAAATAATCCCATATTGGGATTAGTGTCTGTGAATATCCTGAGAATAAATTTTTATTTGAGAGATCTTTTACACCTGTTGATTCAAACTTTTCCATCATTTTTTGTCTTTGTGGTATGTACTTCCTACAGTTAAACAGGTAGTGTTGCATGTCGTCCACTACTAAACATGTGTCACCCAGTTCACTATTACATTTACCCATTGTGTATTTGAATTTATTAGTGAATATATAACTTGATCTAAGTTTAAATAGAGTTCTTTCTCTTTCTCTAGTACTCTTTGGTATAGTAATACAAAAGTTTACATTATTTTGAATAGTGTGTAGTTGTTTACTTTTTGTGTTATTTTCCCAGTATTGTTGCCACATTTTCTTTAGTAAATTTTTACATAAACATTTGATATCTTCTTTGTAAAGCGGTATATTAGTTATACATGTCTCTATTGATAGTGCCTTTTTAGCTACTGTGTCTGCCATTTCATTACCACTTAAACCCACACGACTGGGTATCCATTCTAAAAGGATATTCAAACCTAATTTGGAAAGTTTACTATATATATATATTGAATGTCATATATTATTTGTGTTTTAACTTTGAATATACTTCCTGTGATAGCTTTTAGTGCTGACAGTGAATCTACAAATATTACAGTATTTTCTGGTTGAAATTCTTCTAACCAATATAAAGATAAAAGTATGGCTGTCAATTCACACATAAATATTGAAACATGGTTTTGCAATTTAAAACCTTTATTTACTTTAAGTTCTGGTACTACAAAAGCACATGCATTTGTGTTGTTTTCTGGATTCTTAGATCCATCTGTATATATTTTTAAAAAATTACTATACTTGTTATCAATGAGGATAATTCCTTCACTTTTAATGAGGTGAGGACTATCCTTTTTAGTAATAATTTTTGTAAGTTCAGTTCTGACCTGTGGTTTTAGAACATGCCATGGTGGAGTTGGAAACTCTTTACATTTGTATACAGTATTAGTATCTACATTAAATTTATTCATAGTATCATGTGCAGTAACACAATATGGTTTTTGATTTTCCTTATGTTTTTCCTTATTAAATTCATATATAGCGTTTTCTTGTAAACTCTTTTTAGTTGGGTTTGTGTCATTGAGACTAAATATATTCATAAAAGACTTAGTAATAAGACTTTTTCTTCTCAACTCATATGGGGGGTCACCAATTTCAGTCTGTAATCCACTTATACTAGCAGTTTTATGAGCACCTGCACATATTCTTTATGCTTGGGCTTGTATACTATCTAGTTTTTTCTTGACAGAGTGGGAGGCTGAGTTATACACTTCACAGCCATAATCAATCTTTGACCTTATCATTGATATATATATTGTTCTCAGGGTAGAACAGTTTGCACCCCATTTGGTACCAGTTAATAATTTCATGCAGTTCAACACTCTTGAACATCTACTTTCTATATATTGTACATGTTTTAACCATGTTAGCTTTGAATCAAAAATCATACCTAGAAACTTGACTTCTTTAACAAATGACAATATGGTTTCTCCAAGTTAAGTTTAATACAAGGGGAACTACTCTTACTAAATATCATAGCTACAGTTTTTGTTTGTGATATGAGGAAACCCCATGTATCACACCAAGTACTAATTGTATCTATATCCTCTTGTATTCTTTTTTGTAGATATTTAGTGCTTTTACCAGATAACCATATGGCACTGTCATCAGCAAACTGTGACATAGCACAGTACTTTAAATTATTGGATATATCATTCGCCATGATGTTAAATAGTGTAGGACTTATACAACTACCCTGTGGTGTACCATTCTGAATTATAAATATTTCAGAGTAAGTATTATTAACTTTAACTTGTATTGTTCTGTCACTAAGAAAATCCTTTACCCATCCCAACATATTACCCCTTATACCTAGTGAAGCCATTTTTATTAATAACCCATTTTTCCAAAGCATATCAAATGCCTTTTGGAAGTCTATAAATACACCAACTGTGAAATGTTTTTTGAGAAATGCTTTGTGAATATCATTATCAATTCTAATTATCTGTTCCATAGTATTTCTATTTTTCCTAAATCCACTCTGATTTGGTGTGTAGAAATTATTTTTTTCTAGATACCACCGTAGTCTATTATTAACCATTTTCTCCATTATTTTTACAAAATTAGATGTAAGGGCTATTGGTCTATATGACTGTGGGTCTGTGGGTTTTTTTTCCAGGTTTAAGTACTGGTGATATAATAGAATGTTTCCATTCACTTGGTAGTTTTTGTAAAAACCATACTCTATTTATAAAAAGTAATAACACAGACAGTGATTTGTCTGTAAATTGTTTAAACATAGAATATGTAATTTTATCTTTTCCAGGGGAGGTATCAGATGTATCACTGATAGCATCTTTTAATTCTTGTATAGTATATGGTTCATTATAACTATCAGAGTTATCCTTATAATAGTGTAATAATTTACAGTACTCCTTTTGTTCTAAATCTTGTTTCTGAATTTTAAATTTTTTAGAGTAATTATCATCACTACTGACTTGGGCATAAATTGTAGCAAGTATATCAGCTTTGTCTTGAGTACATTCATATTTGGTGTTGATATATAACAGGGTTGGTAAATTTAATTTTTTAAAAGTTTTACCCAACATTGATTTTACTTTTTTCCATACATCTGATAATTTAGTATCATTATTGAGCGAGTTACAGTAGCTCTCCCAATACATAGCTTGTGCAGCTTTAATAGTCAGTTGTTTCTAGGTCAATACTACTCAAAGCATTTTAAAAATCCTCAGTTTGGAACTGAGTATTTTCTGACTCGTCCATAATGGCGGACAAGACAAAGGTAAACAAAGAAAAACTATATAGATACTGTAAATAAGATTATATAAATAAATTAGTATCAAATATTGTACAGATTATATTAATCTTATTTGTATATAACAAAATAAACTCGATACTCAATCTGAAAATGTGAAAATGAACAATAAATAAGTACAGTGCGATGCTACAAAAAACACGACCGTGATGATCAGGGACTCACAACCCGAATGAGTGATCCATAAATCACAACATCAAAAGCAAATAAATATTCTTATATGAAAAGATAGGGGAAATATGAGTACAGGTTGCTGACTGTGAGTATTGTTTACCCCTCCTTTCACAACCCTATTTGTTAATTTGATTAAGTACAAGTAAAGAAATTAATTACTGGATTATCAAACCCAATTTAATAATTATGAAAACTACCTATAATAACGATGTTAATTATTTTTAATAACTAAGTAAATGCAAAGTATTTGTTTTCCTAGATGCAAGAATTAACATTTTTAACGTTTAATATTAAAATTGTGTATACTTTTTTCATTTCTTTGTGATTCTAACTTAATTTTAATTTGTATACTGTATTTACACATCATTTTCAAACAAAACGAAGCCCATGTTCTGCCTTTACATGACATTTATAATCACAATAACTAAATAAACAAACAAAAATAAGTAATAGATAGGTAAGTAAACATTAAAATTTGTGATTACAGTAATTAATATATAGCTTAACCCTTTGATTAAACTTAATTTGTTAATGTTACCTACTTTGTTTTAATTCTTGCATCTAAGAAAAAAAACTTTGCATTTACTTAGTTCGTAAAATCATTATCATAGATAGCTTTTATAATTATTTAATTGGGTTTAATAATGCAGTAATTAGTTTCATTACTTACACCAAGGATTTGCATACTATACAAATAAAACTTTGCTTGCACTTAGTCAAATTAACAAATAGGGTAATTATGAAAGGAGGGGTAAACAATACTCAGTCAGCAACCTGTACTCATATTTCCCCTATCTTTTCATTTAACAATATTTATTTGCTTTGGATGTTGTGTTTAATGGATAGGATATATATAATAATTTCAATGATAATATACGGTAAGACCTTATAACGCTAATGTTTTGCATTAACTTTGGTAAAGTTGATGGTGGTCAGGTCAAATTGTATTACCTTTGAAATATTGTTTTTCAATTTGTTTATGATATTAAAGTAAAAAAAACTTGAGAGTTTGACTTGGTTTCAAATAAGAAGTCAATAATACCCATAATAAAAATAAATTTAGCATTTTTATATTGGTCAGGACATTAGTCACAGCAAAGTTGATGTTGGTCAGGTCAAGTTTTTTAACCTTAAAAAAAAAAAATTTTTTTTCCTAATTTTTTTTCAAATAATAATTAAATAAATGTTATTAACTTGCTTGATTTCAAATTTGAAGTCAATCCTGTTAAAAATAAAAAAGTATTTAGCATTTTTATGTCGATCAGGACATTAGTTAACAACAGTCAAAATTGGTCAGGTCAAGTTTTCTAGACTCTTGAAAATATTTTTTTTTTTTTATTTTTTTCCTGATTTTATTTCAGAAATGTTGTCATCTTGCTTGGTTCCAAATTTAAAGTCAATCCTTTCAATAATATACAATTATAGCCTTTGTAGGAGGTCGATACAAGGATATATTGACCTGAAAGAAGTATATTGACTGAGGACGAAGTCCGAGGTCGATATACTTCTTTGGGTTGATATATCCTGTATTGACCTCATAGATAGGCTATAATTGTTATATTATTAATTTCCGACCATATTTGTATCAAAATCGTCATTTGATTTTGTTGTAATTTTATAGATATGATATTGTCTCCTAGACAATAACAACAGATTAGTTGTTATTTCATTTACTTTTTTGATGTTTTTTTTACATGTTATGTATTTGAAGATTTTTTTTCTTCAAATAATCGATCATAGATATTTTTTTATAAAACTTTTAACAATTTCATGAAATTCATTACATGACGTCACAAAGTATATCGGTTTTTTAGATATTCTAAAAATAACCGTGCAATATGCTTTTTCTGTGCAATATGCTTTTTGCTATCCGCCGTTTTCTCTCTACCTTCGAAAATATAGTTTAACATGTGACTATCCCTGAACGAATCAAATTAGTTAAAATATACGAATTAATAATATTAAAAAAGTATTTAGCATTTTCATATCTGTCAGGACAATGTCTAAGTTGGTCAGGTCAAGTTTTCTAATTCTTACAAATATATTTATTGAATTTTTTTCTTGTATTTATTTCAGAAATGTTGTCATCTTGCTTGGTTCCAAATTTCAAGTCAATCCTTTCAATAACAAAAAAGTATTTAGCATTTTAATATCGGTCAGGACTTTGTCAGGACATTGTCAGGACATTAGTGTAACCCCACACACGGTGCTTGTTTTGGTTTTATAAAATGTTTGATAAAAACTGAAAACCGAAAATTAGTTTAAAGTAGCAGTAAGCCAACAGGTGCGGGTAGGTCTTTTCACCGCCGAACACCACCGAACACCCCAAAAGTAAATTAAAACAAGGATTTGTATAGTGAGATCTCACTATACAAATCCTTGATTAAAACTTAGAAAAAAACAATAATCATTATTCAGTATCATCGGTCTATTAAAATTAAGGCTTTAGTCTTATTATTTGTATAAGTGTTTTTCACTGTTAAAAATGATAAAACAATATATTGGATGTTCGGCGGTGTTCAATGTGTTCATTTAATTTTTTCGATGTATAATAAAATATTTGTTTCTTATTTCCTTTTATTTGTTATCTTATTATTTCATTATTAAACCTATCAAACCTTATTTAACACTTGTTGAAACTCTTTACTAATTTATAATGCATTTGCATTTATCATTCAACTTTACAACAAACCATGACTAACTTAAAAGCCGATGAAATATGGAACACTTAGGGTAGTTCCTCAACTTGATATAATGGACTGTTGGATATGCCAGTACTGATTGATATTTTAGTCGTTCACACATAATTGTTTTATAAGTTGTTATCGGCTTTGGACTATAGCTTTCAGTAACTGCGAGTACTCTTTGAACTTTGTGTCTTTTGTGGTTTTTTTTATAGGTTTTCGCTATGTACTTTCCTTCTTTGTGTCCAAATTAATTGCGCTGTATAAGATTTTTGTTGAAGCCGTGTAGAATTAATTCGGCCAAGGCTGCACCCACTGGTTATAATATGCATGTCTATAATTTATCATAAATGTCGGTTCAAAAGCTCTTCTGTTTAATTAATCAGAGATTGCTGTAATGCCCGATTAGCTCTTTGAAAGTACACCCAACGTCTGAGCAATCTCGGAATATGGTTTAATATATTTAATCATATTCAATGTGCTTATAAATTCATATTCAGAAACATAGTTTTTTACTCACTACTCTATATATTCAATGCCGTTGATTTTTTATGCTTTGTTTTTTTTTTCGGTGGAAGGAAAGTGGGATAGTTTGTTGTGAAGATGATTTGGTGTTGATTGCAGGTCTTTGATAGTTTCAAAATTCATTCTAATTAACTGCTTTAGTCGCGGAACAATTTACAGCTAAACATATATTTGCATATACGAGTACATTGTATACCTGTATATTGTTGATGACCAAATGTTAACCTCTAGATGTGTATTATTATTTTTGTGTTGCTCGGGTTGCTGTCTGGTTATGGTATACCCCGGTTGGTCTAACTTATTCATATTATCAGAGACATATACTACAATATTGTATTCAATATGTCTCTGGTATTGTGTAAGCCTTGAAAGGAAAGAAGACTACATGTTTTAAGGTCAATCTTCAAGTTGATGTAGTTTAACTTGTCCGAGATTGACATGACGTCTGATGACTTCTTTGAAAAAACATCATGGCATACGTCAGAGCAATTTCGGACTATGGTTGAACATACCATAATCCTAACCAATTTCCTTATATATTCATATTTCGAGACAGATTTTTTTTCTAATCCATACTCTAAATATTCTATGAACTTTGTAAAATAATTTAATTGCAGCTTGTACAATCAACAATAAACATGAAATAAAGCTCTTACAATCGACTATTATTCAGGATTTAAACGTTTTAAAAAATTCGGAATTCCTTATATATGTATGAACTATTCTTGCGACTTGATTTAGTTTCACGAAGTATCAAAAGTTCGTCTGCAAATAATATCCCTTTACAACAAATGTATTTGAAAATTACACCTATATTGGCCGAGTAAATACACAAAATACTACATAGTTTAGTATTACGTCCAGTTGCAAATATGAAATCCATATTCAGGATGGTTACGTATACATGTGGATGACAAATTAAACGATAGCTGCTTTTTATTACACCGACAAGCCGAGCAAACGTTTTACTTGAAAGCTTGCAAATACTTTTAAGGGTGCCACATGTGTAGGCTAAGCTTGCTGTTCCGGAGCACTTAAGATCACCCTCGGTATTTAGTGAGGTTGGTGTTGCTCAGTCTTTAGTTTTCTATATATGTTGTGTTTTGTATACTGTTGCTTGCCTTTAGGTCGTTTTTCGTTTTTTTGTCATGGCGTTGTCAATTTTTTTTTCGACTTATGAGTTTGAACATTCCTTTATTTTCTTTTGCCTTATTTTACTGTTGGCTATAGACCAATCAAACACCACGTCAGCCTGTTTCATAGCTCTAACCTCTTATTTTATAAATCAGAGACTTTTTTAAACAAAGTAAAAAAAAAAATCGTTCTTAAAAAAGATATTTGTATCTAGAATGTTTTGTTTTTTTTATGAAACAAAGCTTGACTACTCTTTATGTTTAAGATAATATAATTACATAACATATCTGTTTCAGAAGAATCTTACTTTTGAATGGCTGACACCATTTGTCCGGCCGCTACATTAATCTTTAAAGACCCAAATGTTGCAAAACACTTCTCCTACCTCCATGACACATATGTTGTTGTCCCCGCAGATAAAGCCCCAAACAACATCGTTTTTGTGTGTAAATCACATTACATAAACTGCTTGATAAATGAATTAAGTATTGACAATTCACTTGGAAACTCAACATATACCCCCACGACACTTACTATAAAGAGGAAATCCTAGATAATCATAGGTCTGTTCTGTGTTCCTTTGAAACTTCAACCAAAGATGAAGAACTGGATCTTCCATCACTGTATAATGGGTACCTTAACTAAATAAGTGTCCGTACAAACAACGGTATATTGCTGGGTCTTCCAAGTTCTCAACGAAACCTCTTTCTAAATTATTAACATCAATTTTATCAGCAATCAAAACCGGGCTTTAAAGTTATTGTGATACTACCTATTCTAGAGGTGGCGTGAATCATATGTGGATACTAAAAAATTCCAAAGATCTTTTAGAGTACATACAATCTAAGACTCTTTCATCATGCAATAGTATTAACACATTTGTCGTTTCTACACTTTACACAAGTATTCCCCATTCCAAACTAAAAGACAAATTGAAAGAGTTGGTCCTGCTATGTTTCATAAAAAAATGGCCAACGTAGATAAAAGTATCTTGTCTTAGGGGGGGGGGGGGGGATAAATCCTACTTTGTAAAAAAACTGTGATTCAAACCTTAAATTCTCTGAAACTGACATTATCAAGATGCTTAATTTCTTGATTGACAACATATTTGTTACGTTTAGAGGACGTGTTTTTCAATAAACAATCAACATTCCCATGGGAACACACTGTGTCCCTCTTCTTGCCGACTTTTTCCTTTATTCATATGAGGCTGACTTCATACAGGAACTTCTTAGGAAGAAAGAAAAGAAGTTAGCAGTATCCTTAAACTTTACTTTCGGCTATGTAGATGATGTTCTCTCACTAAATAATTCAGAATTTGGTGACTATGTTGAACGCATTTATCCCATCGAACTTGAGATAAAGGATACATCAGATACAGTTAAGTCTGCCTCATATCTTGACGTACATCTAGAAATTGACAATGAGAATCGGTTGAAAGCAAAACTTTATGATAAAAGAGATGATTTCAGCTTCCCAATTGTAAACTTTCCATTTCTATTTAGCAACATTCCAGCAGCGCCTGCATACGGAGTATATATCTCCCAGTTGAAACGACATTCCAGGGCTTGTATTTCCTATCATGATTTCCTTGATAGAGGGTTGCTGCTCACAAGGAAGCTATTAAACGAAGAGTTCCAAGTGGTAAAGTTGAAATCATTCCTTCGTAAATTTTACGGACGCCATCACGAGTTGGTTGACCGTTGTGGAATATCCGTTTCACAGATGATAGCGGATATGTTACTAATGTCGTAAATACAATCCCATTCCATTTTCCCATATGTGACCTACCGAATTAGACTTATTATCGTGTTTGTACTAACAATATTACACGAGCAACACGACGGGTGCCACATGCGGAGCAGGATCTGCTTACCCTTCCGAAGCACCTGAGATCACCCCCGCCCGGTTTTTGATGGGGTTCGTGTTGCTCAGTCTTTAGTTTTCTATGTTGTGTTTTGTGTACTATTGTTTGTCTGTTGTTGTTGTTTTTTTGGTTTTTTTTAACCATGGCGTTGTCAGTTTATTTTCGACTTATGCGTTTGAATGTCCCTCTATTATCTTTCGCCTCTCTTTGAGAGGCATTTCAAAATTAGATTTTATTTTCCGATAGAATCCACATTCATGACAGCACGTGATTCTCGTGAGAACGTCTTATTAACTATGCATAGAAAAATCATAGGAACTACATGACAGGACAATTTTTAGCCCTCCCCCTTTTTAGCTCACCTGGCCTAAAAGGCCAAGTTAGCTTTTCTCATCACTTGGCGTCCGTCGTCCGTCGTCGTTAATTTTTACAAAAATATTCTCCTCTGAAACTACTGAGCCAAATTTAACCAAACTTGGCCACAATCATCATTGGGGTATCTAGTTTAAAAAATGTGTCCGATGACCCCGCTTGCCAACCAACATGGCCGACAAGGCTAAAAATAGAACACAATGTAAAATGCAGTTTTTGGCTTATATCTCTGAAACTAAAGCATTTAGAGCAAAACTGACAAGGGTTAAAAAAAATTTCATCAGGTTGGGATCTTTCTGCTCTGAAATTTTCAGACAAATCAGACAATCCGTTGGTGGGTTGCTTCCCTTGAATTTGGTAATTTTAAGGAAATTTTGCAGTTTTTGGTTATTATCTTAAATATTATTATAGATAGAGATAAACTGTAAACAGCAATAATGTTCAGCAAATTACGATCTACAAAAAAAACAATATGATCAAAATTGTCAATTGACCCCTTAAGGAGTTATTGTCCTTTATAGTCAATTTTTAACAATTTTTCTTAATTTTTTGTGATCTTTTACAAAAATCTTCTCCACTTAATCTACTGGGCCAAATAGAATTAAACTTGACCACAATTTTCAATAGGGTATCTTGATTGAAAAATGTATCCGATGACCCTGCCATCCAACCAACATGGCCGCCATGGCTAAAAACAGAAAATAGGGGTTTATTATAGAAGTCTATGGGAAAATTGTAAAAAAACAATTTCAAATAGTTACAACTTGAAAACTAATTTAAATAATGATAAGGGGTCTTCAGTAACTTTTGTAAGACTGCACTATTAATGGGATGACCTGCTTCAAAAAGAGGGACGAAAGATACCAGAGGGACAGTCACGGCAAACTCATAGATCGAAAACAAACTGACAACGCCATGGCCAAAAATAAAAAGACAAACAGACAAATAATAGTACATATGACACAACATAGAAAACCAAAGACTAAGCAACACGAACCCCACCAAAAACTGGGGGTGATCTCAGGTGCTCCGGAAGGGTTAGCAGATCCTGCTCCACATGTGGCACCCGTCGTGTTGCTTATGTTATTACAAATCCGGTAATCAAGTTTAATTTAACTACTGGGCCAAATTAAACCAAACTTGGCCTCAATCATTATTAGGGTATCTAATACTATTTATCATGATTTTAATTACCTTACATGATTACCAAAACCACAGTAGATACAGGTGAGCGACACATGCAGGCTCTTGAGAGCCTCTAGTTTCCAAAGTCGTTATTTTTTTTGTTCTATAAATTTTAATAATTTTCGCGTTTTTCTGTATTATCACGTAACCAGGCAGATTGTATAAAAATTCGAAGGAATTGATACATACATTTGATAATTTTCCTTTCTTATAAGGTCATTTTTAAATATTTATTTATATATTTGAGGGTCGTAATGGGATACCTTCATGACGAATAACGGTAAATAATCTTGTCAAATGATAATTTTTGATGCATGACGATAAAATGTACATTTTATTGATATCGATAAAAAAAATCGACTGATTTTGATAATTTATTCAGACCTGTGCGAGTCACGATAAGGATATTTTGATGAATCATGATATAATTTTAACCAATTTGGCGTTAACGGTAGCCGAAAATGACCGTTTGACGACCGACGGTAGAGCTTTCCTACCCTAAACAAACGAGAACTTTTCAAACGTGAAAATGAAGGGAAAGTGAAAGTGAAAGTGAAAGAAGGACTTTGACATGATAGTGCTTACTTTCTAGTAATAGGCTAGCATCCTTCAACACGTTAAACACGTTGAAGATTCTGCTATATATGGTATGTAGGTCAGTGCAACCTCATTAGTTGGTTTAAAGTTAATTTAGTGTTCCAGAACCGAGTTATCAAAATTGAAATGGTAGATATGTATTATATCCTTTCCTTTCTACCATAATATACCACTTTTAAACACAAGACCTTATGTACCACAGCCCAATGACATAATTTATGTTAGTTATACGTCCTTGCACAACCTTAAGTGTTTAAATACGTTTTAATATGTATATATATATTTTTTTTTAGAAACTCGTCTAGTACCTGTGATCACTTGTGTTATGTACTGGCTGTTAATAAACGACCATATGGAAAATTGAATTCTTTGTAAATGTGCAAAAAAGAAAGAAAAAGATTTTTAATAAAATGTGATGAGGAATTGAAAGAATGTACTCTTATGTATCTAATTAAATAACAAAATTGACCAGGTTGAAGGAGGTACAACCCCCACATCTCCTTTTATTCATCATAGAATCATAGACATAATCTGGTTCAAAATAAAAACAACAGAAAGTTTGCAAAAAAAATTGAAAAAAAAACCATTATTTTTTTACTAGCTGCTCTGTTTTGCAACTCAAGGTAGACGTCTTGTCTTTAACCATTTGACTAGTGACACCGCTCACAATATCCCCCTCACAATATCCCCGGCAGAGTCCATCATGGACATATAGAGAAAAGATTCTAGGTGAAACAGAAGCAACGCTTTCTGTTTTTGTAATTTAATTATTTGATCGAATGCCTGTTAAAAAGAGCAGTCCATCTTAAGAAACACAAGAAAAGTAAAAAATGTATATTATAGTTGTCCTTTTCTAGATTTAGACATTTCAATTTCTAAAGGGAAACTCCATACTAAAATTTACGACAAAAGAGACGATTTTTCATTCCCTATTGTTAATTTTCCTTTTTTAGACGGCGATGTTCCTATGGCTTCATCATACGGTGTTTATATATCCCAACTCGTTCGTCATGCCCGTGTGTGTAGTGATGTCATAGATTTTAACGAACGTAATCAATGCATCACTGGTAAATTATTATGTCAGGGATTTCGTTACCATAAATTACTTAAAACTTTTACTAAATTCTTTCATAGATACAAAGATTTGATTAGTAAATTTGGCTATACCTGTAGAAAACTTATTAAAAACGATATTTCACAACCTAATTTTTACGGTAATATTGTATTAAAAGCACGGAAATCACTATGTGATCCGTGTAAACTCATTGAACCTTTAAACAAACTTATTAGTAAAGGTTATCTTACCAAAGTTGTAATTAGATCTTTGAATATAGTTTACATTGGCACAAATATCGATTTTGTCATCAGCAATTTAAAACATAACTTAAAATTTGTATTCTTTGAAACGTTTTTTTGGATGTATAAATACACATCCATGTTCATTTTCTATATAGAGATTACTCTATCTATATATATAACATTATACATATTTAGTAAAAGGTTAACTAACTATCCTACTGCCTGTTGATACTTTTATTTTGGCATTGCACAAGTCATGTCTTCTTTGACTGTCCATGATGTTAAAATACAAAATTCCTGGGAAGTGTTATAGTTGATCTTAGTCTCTGATGCATTTTTTTTTTATTATTAATTGTTTTTGGCTTTTAACCAGCTTTCAGTAACTGCAAGTACTCTCAAATCGTACTCTTTCGTGTTAATTTGATTGTTGATACAATTTGTTATGCATTTTTGTTATTTAATGTTTACTTATTTCGTGTTATATCTCGTCTCACTATTTTTAATATATAACACCTTTGATAAGTGTTTGGTATGACGATAAATTTTCACTTTCTCGTACTATGAACAACAAAATTATTTATTTTGTAAAAAATATTTCCGTACTCCTAACAACAAAACTATTATATTTAAATTTACCTGTGTAAGTTATTTTGTTTAACGCCATTTTGTCCAAGGTTATAGTTGTCTTTTTGACATTGTTTTACATCTCCCCTTTTTATACGACCGCAAAAAAATTTGTGTGGTCGTATATTGGTATGACGTTGGCGTCGTTGTCGTCGTCGTCGTCGTCCGGTGTCATCGTCCGAAGACACATTAGTTTTCGCACTCTAACTTTAGTTTAAGTGAATGGATCTCAATGAAATTTTACCATAAGGTTCAATACCACAAAAGGAAGGTGGGGAATGATTTTGGGGGTTATGGTACCCACAGTTAAGGAATTAGGGGCCAAAAAGGGGCCAAAAATAAGCATTTTTGTAACTTTCAGACATTACTTGTGTGTAAGTGTATGGATCTCTCTGACATTGTACCACAAGGTTCCATATCACAAAGGGAATGCTGGGATTGATTTTGGGGGTAATTGCCTCCAAAATTTAGGAATTAGGGGCAAAAAACAAGCATTTTTCTAGTTTCATGACAATAACTTGTGTGTAAGTGTATGGATCTCTCTGACATTGTATCACAAGGTTCCATATCACAAAAGGAATGCTGGAATTGATTTTGGGGGTAATTGCCTCCAAATTTTAGGAATTAGGGGCCAAAAAGGGGCAAAAAACAAGCATTTTTCTAGTTTCATGACAATAACTTGTGTGTAAGTGTATGGATCTTTATGAAATTGTACTACAAGATTACATATCACAAAGGGAAAGCTGGAATTGAGTTTGGGGGTAATTGCCCAAAAAGTTTAGGAATAAGGGGCCAAAAATAAGCATTTTTCTAGTTTCCAGACAATAACTTGTGTTCAAATGTATGGATCTCTCTGAAATTGTACTGCAAGGTACCATACCACAAAGGGAAGGCTGGGATTGATTTTGTGGGTAATTCCCTCAAAATTTTAGTAATTAGGGGCCATAAAAGGGCAAAAAAACAACCATTTTTCTAGTTTCAGGACAATAACTTGTGTGTAAGTGTATGGATCTTTATGAAATTGTACTGCAAGGTTCCATATCACAAAGGGAAAGCTGGGTTTGAGTTTGGGGGTAATTGCCCTTAATGTTTAGGAATTTGGGGCCAAAAAGGGGCCAAAAAACAAGCATTTTTCTTGTTTTCAGACAATAACTTGTGTTCAAGTGTATGGATCTCTCTGAAATTGTACTGCAAGGTACCATACCACAAAGGGAAAGCTGGGATTGAGTTTGGGGGTGATGAATCATTAGGGGGTTCAAAAAATTAGGAGGGGGGGGTTTCATTTTTTTTCTTTAAAATTTTCCAATTTAAATTGGTTATTTCTGATTTATATATAAAAGCAAATAATAATGATATGGTTTGAATAGGTAAATTAAAATATTTTAAGTTCTTAGACCACTTTCATTCTGTGTGAGAAACCTATGCTGTGTCAAATATTTAATTACAATCCAAATTCAGTGCTGTATCAAGCTTGAATGTTGTGTCCATACTTGCCCCAACTGTTCAGGGTTTGACCTCTGCGTTCGTATCCAGCTGCGCCCCAGCGAAGCATTTTATTTTATTTATATTGTGTCAGAGATCAAATTTATTCGTTCAGTGTATGTTCACTTGTTTTTCTTAATATGTCTTTTGATTGAGATAAGCCATTTCAATTGATATTTTATAGTGTGTCTTTCTATGTTGTGATGTTACACTATTGTTTCAGGTAAGGGTGAAGGTTGGCACCTATTAAAACGTTTAAACCAGCTGCATTTGTTTGCACCTGTCCTAAGTCAGGAACCTGATGTTCAGTGGTTGTCGTTTGTTGATGTGGTTCATAAGTGTTTCTCGTTTTTTATATAGATTAGACGGTTGGTTTTCCTGTTTGAATGGTTTTACACTAGTCATTTTTGGGGCCCTTTATAGCTTGCTGTTTGGTGTGAGCCAAGGTTCCGTGTTGAAGGCCAAACTTTGACCTATAATGGTTTACTGTTACAAATTGTGACTTGGATGGAGAGTTGTCTCATTGGCATTCATACCACATCTTCTTATATCTATATATTGTATGGTTTGCCAATTATATCCCCCAAATTTTTTGTTAAAATGTTTTTTTTTTCTTCTTAGTCAATTGGTAAATTGTGTAACTTCGTTTTCTCACAAGCACATTCAAACTTACTATCAATATTAAGGTGCATCAAATATGTATTAATTTGGATCTAAACCATGACAAATTTGATCCAAACCCTGACGAATTTCTACACACCTAACTGAACCATGTCAATTGCTTAACCAAACCATATCAATTTCGATATTTTGGTTATCCTGAATTAATCTTAAAAACAACAATTTCAATGTAGATCGACGTTTGACTGGAAAGGAACCTAACTAAACTTAACTAAACTATGACAAAATTGCAGGATTAAATATTGTCTGCCATGAAATTATGTCCACCATACACTTTTTCACAGTAGATTGTGTCCATGGACATAATGTTATTATGAAATATCTTCCGGACAATATTTACCATGAAATCATATCCACAGATGTGAAAAAGTGTCCTTCATGGAAAGGACAATATTTCATATGAAAAAGTGTCCTTCATAGAAAGGACAATATTTCATGCGAAAAAGTGTCCACTCTCAGTACCTACAAAAAAATGTATACGGTACATAGCTTCAGTTCTTTATCTAAATTTTTTTTTAAATTAGCATGGGGGTTTTGTCTCTATTAAAACATGGCAATGTAAACTGGAGTATTGAATTCCTACAAAATGTGATCATAATCTCCATGTGTAATCAAACATAAATTATACAATAAAACATGTACTCAATACATACAAAAAACAGTAATACATTTAGTAGAACTTAATATGAACTATGTGAATAATTGTACATGTAATTCATTTCAATTTACAATTATAATGGGTTCTTAATTGGTTTGTTTTAATAATAAAAAATTAAATATAGGTAAAACATTTCAGTGACTTTTTTATTATCTCCCTTTAAAGGACACTTTAAAATGGGAAAAAAGTGTCCTCTTATTGAAAATCAACCTTTACAGGACAGAATTTTAAAGAGTTTTATCATGAAAATTATGTCTGATGTATAGACACTTTTTCACAGCATGGGACACATTTAAATATACCTTTTCTGTGAAAAAGTGTCCAGCTGGACACATTTTCACAGGACACTTTTAAGGCTCACAAAATCACTGTACTAAAGGCTCCTAGATATGATGACGTTACTACCCGTGTTAAGAGGAGATGGGTGCGCATGTCTTCACCATGTCTCTCATTTATTAAAAAGGAAAGAATGTCACATTGAAAAGGGAGCCACCAAGAATAACCATTCTGTTGACTGATCCCGCCCACAAAAAAACATTCTTATACAGGTAAAACATTATTTACATATATTTTTAACTTACAATGTTACATGAAATCAAACACACCTAGAAACTCCTGTTGGACGTGCTCACTATCTATTTATATTTATGTTTATATCAGGTTATATTACCCTCCACAGTCTGTGGAGGTCATCTCAATGGATAATAATTCAAAGTCTGGACTAAAATGCGAAGGAAATGATAATACATTATAGCTAGCCTATATATGCACTGTTAATTGTTTCATTTGGACTTTTTGTAATTTGGAGGAGATGATGAAAATTTCTAGTGACACTCTTGCTCTCTGTTTCATTTGTTGCTCAACTAAAAAAAACAGTGCTTAGAGAGGATTTCTAGGCAGGGTATGTGTTGGGACAGTCATAATGGTATGATGACTCTTGAGGTTGGGGAAGTGTGACAGGATTGCTTCCCTTCAGTAGCAGATATTTAGCCAACTGTAAGCCACGTCAGGGGCGTAGCTGCCGTTAGGCACTTTAGACACGTGTCTACACATAATTTTTTCACAATTTTTTTTTTTTATTAAAAAAAAAAAAATAAACAACGTTATCTGTAGATGCACGCTAGTGAAGTCGTCAAAACTCTTTACTTATCGAATGTCATGTGTACACTAGTCTATCATCCTTAGTGAATGGAGTATTGGATAGAATTGTATGTCATTATATTCCCCCTTATATAGAAACTATAAACTAGAACTTTGGTTCAGATCATTTCACTTCTAGCAACAAATACTTCAATGAACCTCAACTTAGACACATGATTTTTTTTAATTAGTTGTTGTTGGCTTTCAACTAGCTTTCCACTTGGTCTTCATCCGACCTATAATAAAACCATTGCCAAAGTTGAGCGTTCGTTTGGCTGTGCAGGATGTATAAATACGCAGTCACGTCTGGTCAGAATAGGGACGTTAAATCCGATACCTACTGTAGAGAGAATGCCACGCTCGCTGCACGTTAAGAAACTTGCAACAATTCTTTGAGGGGTTCGTAGGTGGTCTACTGAAAGGCAAAATTTCTGTTCCTATCCAATAAACCCTCATTTTCCAATGCATGGCGCTTCCAATTTTCTAGACCTTCGTCCTGGACGACCCCTATTACAGGACCTAGCTACCTGTTGTATTTATTGTAAATTTGTTTTTGTCCTGAACATGCATGAACTATTTGCAACTGGGCATTTAGCAATCAATCAATCAATCAATCAACTAGCTTTCAGTAACTTCGAGTACTCTCAGATCTACGTGTAATGATCATAATTATTTAAATTCCTAAGCAGGTAGGGATCTTATAGTACAGGATATAAGGAAATATGAATTTCTTGAATTTATTTTGATAGTATGAACAGAACAGCACTTCTGCATGAGGCATCGACTGTGTGTGTATGTGTTTGTGTAGCCAGGGGACGGTGAAGGTTTCTTTTAAATGTAGGATCGTCAATATGTACCATCAATTGACGTATATATTCCAATTATCCTCAATCATAAAGGAATAGATATGGAAATACTAAACAGGCTGTGCTGCTTAATAAAGGGCTACGCTGATCCACGCTGGGCAATGCATATTGTAAATATTTATTCTTAATATATTTCCGATTGTACTGCCGGCTAATTCATCAGTCAGATATAATTGTAAAAATTATGTATATTATAATTTCTTCGAAATGTTTTATATTATCATGATAAAATGACCAGTTTTCATGTTTTTTTGTCATAAAATTTGGCAACTGAAATGCTGAAACCGGTCAGGGGGCTTAGCCCCCCTGAACCCCCTACCAGGGCTCTGCCCTGGACCTGCTGGGGGGCTTGAGCGGCCCCCAGACCCCCTGCCGCAATTTGTGCCTACAGTTCATTGGATACCTAGCTACGCCCCTGACCGTTGAGCTAGAGAAGTAACTCTTTAGCTCAGTGAGTTAAAGAGCTGACTACAAAACATAGAAATCTGATAGGGACTATATATTGTTAAAAATATGACATTTACTCATAAAGGATAGCAATAAGAAATGTTCAATAAGTTACAAATTGTAGTTGATATAAATTACTATATGCATTTTCAGTTAATACAAGTTGAACTATTTTAGTGACATTGCAATCAGGTATTTTTTTCAAATTTATCATTCATAAGTATGTTAATTGTACAAATAATTAAAGTTAAGACTACATGTTTCAGTAAGATTTTATTGCCTTATCTACTAGAGCCCCTTAAATTATTATGACAGAAGTCATTCTTCCAGTAGAAAATATATTTTTTTTGCAAATCAACAACCCTTATTGCTCTATAATTGTAGTAGGTAACGGACTGTATTTGTTTGAATAAGATATATATATTTCTCTAATTCTTCATCAATTTATCCCTTTCTGCCCCCATTGTATAAACAAATTTAATCAACGTGTGGTTTGTTTGATCTCAGTTCTTCATTGGTTAAAATCCGATTATGACGTCGAATTTACTTGCTTTCCTCTGAATTTCCTATTGTGACGGCATGAAAAAAGGCAACCATGCATGATGACGTCACATAGAAAAAACACATCTTTTTACAGATCATTCGAAAAGACGGAATAAGTTTGCCTGCATATTGTTTGAAAATCATTAGAGAAACAGATTCCACCACCAAATCCCGTGTAATACGATATTTATCCACTCTCGACAGTAAAATTTTAAATATTTAAAACGCTCGGCAAGCCTCGAGTTTTAAATTTGAAAATTTAACTGTCTCGAGTGGATAAATATCGTATCACACTCAATGCAGTGGTAGAATCTATATATATATGAGTAATAAGGTATTAAATGATATGGGGTAATTAACATATTTGTATTTGCAGCAGTTTAGGAATTATATTTAAACTGGATATTTCTGAAAACATATTAAGCACAAAATTGAGAGTAATTTTAGTAAATGAAAATATCAACCTTTTTTTTTATAATAAGCTTGACATATTGACTTGTAGTAATATTTTAAGCTCACAAGACATAAGGCAATTCCAAATTAAATCTAGAGGGAATTTGCTGAAGAAAAAATGTTTTCCATCTTATAATACTCAATATATACAGGCATATACAGCAGAAAAAAGTTAATTGCAAATAGCAGTAAAAAAAAATAGAGCATAAGAATAAGAAAAAGAAAAAAATATTCTTAATTATTTTAGAAAAACAGCACTGACTCCCCAATCCCAACAGGAATTAACCTGCATGTTTTTCTGCTTTGTATCAATCTGATGAGTTAAGCTTTTTTCAACTTATTTTTATAGTTTGTTCTTATGTTCATACTCAGGAAGAAAGACTACAAAGAGAAGGATATGGTAGACCCTCTAACTATCCCGACAGAGTTCAACAGCATCAGAGGTATGATGATAGAAGAGATGGTTATGGTAGAGGTCAAAGATATCAAGGTTATTCTGACTACAATGATATGTACCAGCAAGGCCAAGGGTATAATAGAAGTGGTTATCAACAAAATTATGACAGAAGAAATGGTCACGGTAGAGGTCAACAATATCAAGGTTATTCTGACAACAACGATAGGTACCAGCAAGGTCAGGGATATAATAGAAGTGGCTTTCAACAAAATGATGACGGAAGACTGCAAAGATCAAGGGTAATGTTTTGTTGTAGTTTCTAAAGATATTCATGTATTTACTTTTTTTTTATTGGCTGAAAGACTTGCAAGTTGATGTTACATTTGATTCTGTCATATGTTTCCAATTTGTTTGAAAACAACCTATAATGTATGAAAAAAACTATGTATGAAAAAAAACTATAATGTATGAAAACAACCTATAATGTATGAAAAAAACTATAATGTATGAAAACAACCCAAGATTATAAAATCATAATCTCCGCCCACCTAAAAAGCAACACTGATTATATATATTGCTTGTGTACTTGATGAGCATACATTTATGTTATAACAAATCAAAATTTTTAATAATTTGAAAAAAGTAATTGACATTTTATATTGTAAATAACAATAATTCATAGAAATATGTAACAATAAATTACTTATCCTATAATATACATTTATAATAATTATTGTAATATAATATTTTACCAGCTATCTAATTAAGGAATAACAGCACTTTAGTTGAAGAGTTGCCATTATAAAACAAGGAGATGGGGTATGATTGCCAATGAGACAACTATCAATGTCAATCACATGCCAGGAAAACCTCAATTTTGTCATTAAAAAGTCCAGGTTTATATCAGATCTTTAGTCATCTCTTAAAACTACAAAATGTACTGACAACATTCATGACTTACAGAAAGTACTAACACATTTGGCAGGGCTGTAGTTTTTATTTGCTTTAAATTTCAGCAAATATAATTTCAAACAAAAAGGTTACTGAATAATCATAGATTTATTTTGTATTGCCATTATTTACTTTTAGTTCCTATAAAGTCCAAAATGAATATTATTTTTTTTTCAGGTAGAGGATCTGGAATTAAAACCATTATTATCTGCGAATGAAGTTTCTATGGTTATCCATGGAACTTACTATAATTCTTGGGAGAAAATCAAACACACAGTATGCTAACTTTTTATTTTATTTTACCGACCGCAAACAAATTTTTGTGGTCGTATATTGGTATGACGTTGGCGTCGTCGTCCGGCGTCATCGTCGTCGTCCGAAGACGCATTAGTTTTCGCACTCTAACTTTAGTTTAAGTGAATGGATCTCTGTGAAATTTTACCATAAGGTTCAATACCACAAAAGGAAGGTGGGGATTGATTTTGGGGGTTATGGTACCAACAGTTAAGGAATTAGGGGCCAAAAAGGGGCCAAAAATAAGCATTTTCTAGTTTCCAGACAATAACTGTGGAACGGTGTATGGATCTCTCTGAAATTATACTACAAGTTTCCATACCACAAAGGGATGGTTAGGATTTGCTTTGGGGGGTTATGGCTCAAACCGTTTAAGAATTAGGGGCAAAAAAGGGGGAAAAACATGGTTGTCCTGGTTAATGGACAAATACTTTAGTACAAAACATAATTTAAAGCAGTGTAAGGGAGATAAATCAAATACATCATTGAAATTATCTCCCTTACACTGCTTTTAAATTATGTATAAAGTAATGGTTAATGAACAATTAAGATAATTTAAAACAGTGTAAGGGAGGTAATCCAAATACAACGTTTTGGTTACTTCCCTTACACTGCTTTTAAATTATGTTTAAAGAAATGCATATTTATAAAGGAAGACCAGTAAAAATATCTGCAAATGTTGCATCTTTTTTTTTTACAAAAAAATCCATATGAAAGATTTGACACTATATTTTAAATTCTATTATAAAATAGATTAAGTTAGCACTATGGTAAATTTAAATGGGTAATTATGGTTGCAAACTCCATTGGAAATTTGAATTGAGATTATGACCATATCTTGAGGGAAAGAATTTTTTTGGGGAAAAAAGGGGGGGGGGGGTAAAAAGAAATTGTGGGGGTGGGGGTCAATTTTTTCTCATTTCAGATTTCAGAAATTAAAAAGAATTATTCTTCAAATATTATTTTTTTTTCAAATTTCAAATATGGAAAAATTTCAAGAAGTAATCTTTAATTGCACAGTATGGCGCATTAGATTTGTAAAATCTTTGACCACATTTATTTATTTGTTATGCCGAAAATAACCGTGTATTTAGATTTTTAATTTTGGGTCCAGTTTTCAAATTGGTCTACATTAAGGTTCAAAGGGTCCAAAATTAAACTTTGTTTGATTTCAACAAAAATTGAATATATGGGGTTCTTTGATATGCTGAATCTAAACATGTATTTAGATTTTTGATATTTGGCCCAGTTTTCAAGTTGGTCCAAATTGGGGTCCAAAATTAAACTTTGTTTGATTTCAACAAAAATTGAATATATGGGGTTCTTTGATATGCTGAATCTAACCATGTATTTAGATTTTTTATTTGTGGACCCTGCTATCAAATTGGTTCATATTGAGGTCAAAAGGGTCCAAAATTAAACTTTGTTTGATTTCATCAAAAATTGAATTATTGGGGTTCTTTGATATGCCAAATCTAACCGTGTATTTAGATTTTTAATTTTGGGTCCCGTTTTTTAAATTGGTCTACATCAAGGTCCAAAGGGTCCAAAATTAAACTTTAGTTTGATTTTAACAAAAATTGAATTCTTGGGGTACTTTGATATGCTGAATCTAAACATGTGTTTAGATTTTTGATTATGGGCCCAGTTTTCAAGTTGGTCAAAGTTGGGGTCCAAAATTAAACTTTGTTTGATTTCAACAAAAATTGAATATATGGGGTTCTTTGATATGCTGAATCTAAACATGTATTTAGATTTTAGATTTTTGGCCCAGTTTTCAAGTTGGTCCAAATTGGGGTCAAAAATTAAACTTTGTTTGATTTCAACAAAAATTGAATATATGGGGTTCTTTGATATGCTGAATCTTACCATGTATTTAAATTTTTTATTTGTGGGCCCGCTATCAAATTGGTTCATATTGAGGTCAAAAGGGTCCAAAATTAAACTTTGTTTGATTTCATCAAAAATTGAATTATTGGGGTTCTTTGATATGCCAAATCTAACCGTGTTTTTAGATTTTAAATTTTGGGTCCCGTTTTTTAAATTGGTCTACATTAAGGTCCAAAGGGTCCAAAATTAAACTTAGTTTGATTTTAACAAAAATTGAATTCTTGGGGTACTTTGATATGCTGAATCTAAACATGTGTTTAGATTTTTGATTATGGGACCAGTTTTCAAGTTGGTCCAAGTTGGGGTCCAAAATTAAACTTTGTTTGATTTCAACAAAAATTGAATATATGGGGTTCTTTGATATGCTGAATCTAACCATGTATTTTGATTTTGGACATTGGACCATAATAGGTAAATTAAAAAAATTGAAGTTCTTAGACCACATTCTTTCTGTGTCAGAAACCTATGCTGTGTCAAATATTTAATCACAATCCAAATTCAGAGCTGTATCAAGCTTGAATGTTGTGTCCATACTTGCCCCAACTGTTCAGGGTTCGACCTCTGCGGTCGTATCAAGCTGCGCCCAGCGAAGCATTTTATTGTATTTTGTGATTTGTACAATATTTTTTATGTTTTTGAAAATTTGATAGAAAACTCTTTACTACTATTTATCATCCTTAAACCAACTTAATTTTGGAGATTAATTTCGCTTCTTTCGTGAGCCGAAGAATAATTCGAAAATAAATCTTCTGTTATATGAATACATCAACAGAGTAAGAAAGTTGAGGAAATAAATCATGGTGAAGTCTGCTAGAAAGGGCTTAACATGAATTTTTTTTTTCATTTTTCATTCCTGAATAAAAGTATCCACTAAAATCAGTATGTTAACAGTAGATAAGAGAAACTATTTCTTTATAACTTAAATTCATGAATAGTTGCAGTGCATGTTTTTCCAAAACAAACCACAGTTTATTTTTAATTTAATTATTAGTTGTAATATTGTACATAGTCTGTGAGACAAGAAGCAATTTTAATTTTTTTTTATTAACACATGGTAGCTATTAATCTTGTACAATTTGGACTAAAATCAATATGAAAAATACCCAATACTTGCATATTTTGAAAGCTTGAACATCTTCTCCTTATCTTCATTTAAAGTTTGTTATTTGAAGAATTGAGTATACCATTGTATTTTCATTATTCAAATCCAAAGATAACTCATAATGAAGATCTCTCAAGAAAAAAAATCACAGACATGGGAGATGTCCAAATGTGGATTGTAAAGAGTTGTAAACAGATTAAATCCAACTAAAGGCTCTAATTTTTATTTAGAAAATTCAAGTTACTTTCAATATAATTTTTATGAGAGATCTTCATAATAGTAGCACCTCCCATACTGTTTTCTGATTCAGAATCCAATTGATTTTGGGGTTTCCCTTAGCAAGTCATGAACTTTGTCATTGTTGATATGGGAGTACCCATTTTGTATTTTTAACTCCTCCTAAATCCCTAAATAGAATTGATTTAAACTTTCTCAGAATATTGACCATATAATGTCATAGTGCACCTCTTTTTTTTATCCAAATTATTTTTATGGTTTCTGTCAGCAAATTATAGACTTTTACATTGTTATTGTGGGTAGGGGTGTATCATTTTGTAAGCTTTGTTAGCTCTACTTATTATACAGAACATTCCCTTAAGTACTAGTCTAGTAGTATAGATATGTCAGGTTTTTATAAGTTAATCAATATGATCATAAATATGGGCAAGCATACACATTAGTCAACTTCAAATATCAGTGTAGGGAGGAGGAAAAACAATGAGCATATCCTTTCTGATATCCAGCCCATTATTTATACCACTTATCTGTGATTCTAACTCTTTGTTATTGATTAAAAAAATAATGAAAGTTTAGGTTCGAAAACATATGCTTTGCTCTTTCTAAATTGTATCGGGAATGCTGTCCTAAACCAGTATGATTTTAGTCACAAAAGTACAATGTACCTCATTTGATTTGTGGTTTGGTGTTCCAGAAGCAAAATGAAGAAGGAAAATAAGAGTAAACAGTTTTTCACATGATCAGCATATCAGTTAGCTATTAAATGGTTGAGGGTTGTAAGTGATTGGTTCATCTTTTCTATTTCATTAATATGTTCAAAGTACTAAATATCAGAACAAACTGAAGGGTTGGACCTTCCCAACAGAAAATTTCTGGCTTGATTCTTGTTGAACAAATATTGAAAACTTTATTTAATTATTCTAGGGACTAAGTAGAATGGGAAGAAATCATATCCACTTCAATGCAGGAGAAATAGAAGAAAATGGAGTCATTTGTGGTAAGTCTTTGGATTACATGGTAGAACCTGGGTTAATTGATTGTTTGATGTATGCTTGATAATGTAAGTGTTAAATTG
The DNA here is from genome assembly GCF_021869535.1 of Mytilus californianus. Taxonomy (NCBI): domain Eukaryota; kingdom Metazoa; phylum Mollusca; class Bivalvia; order Mytilida; family Mytilidae; genus Mytilus; species Mytilus californianus. The sequence goes on along the minus strand of NW_026262690.1, from coordinate 113,992,528 downwards.
CATGCATGTTTAGGACAGCGACATGTATATGTGATATGGATAGACCCTACTTTTTATAACATCAAAATTCTTGAGTCTGCATTTTGAGCATGTATTTTCACAAGGTCAACCATCCAAAAGAAGAAACATGTCACCTATGATATACAGACTCATTACTGAGATCTGACTCTAAACTGACCAGCTTTTCCTGTGTCTCCTTATTCATACGAAAGTGGTCAGACCAAGTGTCAGAATTAGATTTGATACTCAATAACTACACATAATAGGTCAACAATAATTGGTATGTGGATTCATTTAGGTTTTGAGGAGTAATAAATATATGTTGATCTAACGTATGGCATTTGGCCTTGTGGTCAGTTTTTAAGACTATATTATCTCTTTTTTACTGGTAACTGTACAAGTTATGTCAGCACTATTTTGTATGAGGACTATTTTTCTATTTGGGGTACCACATGCTAAATGGGACAAACTTATTTTTTGGGTAAAGATCAAAACCCTATGGTACTGACTTGATACCTATATCTTCCACGGTTTATCACTTCCGGTACTTTTGATATACACAAAAAATAGTGCATTGATCATAACAGTCAATACGTCATCCTATCTATGGAAATTTCCAGAAATTTATCAATGAAATATATGATCAGATACTTCATGTTACAAAATGATGTTATACTTGGCACGAAAATTACATAACTTGTGCAAGGTGCAAGAATCTAATATCTGTTCTAAGAATATCAATGCTGTCATTGTCAAAGTAATCTTTTAAATTGGAGTTATCTTCCTTTGACCATAATTGTAGTTGAATCAGCAACAACCAATCCTTTATACAATGCAATGTTTAATTTGACTGGTGAGTTAAAGCAATCTTTACCCTACAGTGCTTAATTACCAGCACTTTGATTTTACTTTCTGATTGTACATTTTAAGAATGTTTTTTATTCTTGAGTACCTTCACATAGTAGGTCACCAATATTTGCTATGTGATTTTTTGCATGGATTATATGCCTATCTGACATGTCATCTGGTATGATATACTTTTCACATGCCAGTGGCCAGAGTCTAAATGAGGTCTGTTTTTTGTAACTATACTTGATTAATCAACAATATTTGGAATTTTGCTTGGCAGCTAGTATATTTTAACAATGTGCCACAATCTTTTTAAATGGAAAGAAAATTTGCAAAAGACAAACAAAGTAAAGTCCATTCTAATGGAATTAAGCAATATTAAACTTGACAAAAATAGTTCACCTACACATACTTTATCAGTTAACATTTTTGGAATTTTGAAAATAAAAATATCAAACCAATTCACAAATCATGCCTATTATATTGCTTGTGTCTTCTATACATGTAGGTGTATAAATACTGGGTGCATATGCTTTGCATTTGTTAAAAAAAAAAATATGTTTTTTGTGATTATTTTTTTCATTAACCATATATTTTTTACAGGTATGAGCCAATCATATGAAGTATATATATATATTAACCTACAGATGGCTTTGGAAGGTAAGAGATCATCTAGCATTTAATAACATTATCAATACCAATTTTATTGAACCAGATGCACATTTTCACAATTAATGTCTCTTCAGATCAGTAACTGATAGCTATATATAAACTCTGAAAGGAAAAAGGTATGATAAGGCCACTTTTTGGTCCCTTGAATTTAATTCTAAAAAGTATTATAAATTTACCAAATAAAAACCTTTAGGTGTTCATAAGACATTAGCCTGACAGATATCATAGTTTTGAATTTAGTCACAAATATTTGCATTAAGGCTTCAACTGTTTGAGGGGCCTTGGTGGCCCAGTGGTCTTAGTGGCCTTTTATAGCCGACCATAAAGTGTGGGTTTTCTCTTTTTTGAAGGCTGTTAGGGTGCCTATAATTGCTTACATCCACTTCATTTGGACTTTGGTGGATAGTTGTGTCATTGGCAATCATACCAACTCTCCTTATTTTTATACTAGTAGTTGAACTGCTGTATCACTAGTCTGTCAACACTGAGCTTGTGATTTCGAATTCTGAACATGGCAGGTGTGTGCGACTTCAGTCTTTATTGACTAGTATTGTCAATTTTCCTACAGAACTACAGAAGCTTGGTTGTTCTCTTCAGGCCCTTCAGCTTCCTCCAGTCCTCCACTAAAAAAAACTGACCGCCATGAAATAGCACAAAAAAAGTATTGAAAGTGGTGTTTAACACCAATAAATAAATCAATCTTTTGGATTTGAATGCAAAAGTGCAAAAAGGGTCTGAATATCTACATTTTAAGATCTTGTCATTAATATTTGATTACATGTATGAAAAAAGGCTTAATCCAAAAAAATACATGTTTTATAGAGGTGTTGATCAATATGTGTGAAATATCTTTTGGGGTTAATGTTTTGCTCATATCTTTTTTGTACAAAAACAATTTAAATATTCAGTGTGCAACTTTCACAATTCGCTTTACATTGACCATGGAAATACATGCACCAAATTAGCCTTTTGTCCAAATTATATTGTGTTCACCCATGTGTCGATTTCAAAATGATTGATTCTGTCTGAACAGAACAATTTATATTTTTTTAGATGGATTCAAGTTTTTCCGCTCAGCCAATAATGTAATACTTTGTGCTGGAAATGAAGATGGATTTATTCCCCATAAATACTTTGTAGAAGCTGTAAAAAGAAACCCAAGTATGTAATATAACAAATTATCACTGCAATCACCATTTTTAATATCCAAAAGTGGTATTTTTAAATATTTTTCTCTTGTTATCATATTATGACTAAGCATAGTAAATGTCTTATCTCAAAATTAAAATTGGAGTGACAGATTTATTTGAAAATTTTCTATTTCCTAAGTGGTGATGATTATAAGCTATATTAATAGACATTTTGAAGTTAATTACATAATGTTAGAGTACTATGTTAAACCATAGTTCTGTTCAAAAGATTAACCCTCCAGATTTGCAAGTATGATAATCATTGGAGTGACAGATTTATTTGAAAATTTTCTGTTTCCTGATAAGATCTGTAGGACTGTATATATAAAGTTTGAAATTTACTAGAAGGAGTATATAAATGAAGTTTGAAATTTACTGTTCATTATTAGACATTTTGTAGATAATTAAGTCTCCCTAAACCATATATATTCTTACCCCCACCCCCTTCAATTTGAGAATGTGCTTTTATCTTGTAAACAGTCGAGATCCCCACCCCTAAACCATATATATTTTGGCATGGGACTATAAAACAAATCAAATGAAATATTGGGGGAGTCCCCGGGTTCACCCCCACCCCCCTTCTTTTTGAAAACTTGTAAACTGTCAAGATCCCCACCCTGAAACCATATATATTCTTGTATGGGACAATAAAAAAAATCAAATGAAATAAAAGGCGAGTCCCCTGGAGTCACCCCCACCCCCTCCTGTTTGGGAACTTGTAAATGGTCAAGATCCACAACCCTAAACCATATATATTCTTGTATGGGACAATAAAACAAATCAAATGAAATATAGGGGAAGTCCAGAGGGGTCACCCTCACCCCCCTTCTTTTTGAAAACTTGTAAACGGTCAAGATCCCCACCCAAAAACCATATATATTCTTGTATGGGACAATAAAACAAATCAAATGAAATAAAAGGTGAGTCCCCTTGGGTCAACCCCTCCCCCTCCTGTTTAAGAACTTGTAAACAGTCAAGATCCCCACCCCTAAACCATATATATTCTTGTATGGGAAAATAAAACAAATCAAATGAAATATAGGGGAAGTCCATGAGGGTAACCCCCCCTTCTTTTAATAACTTGTAAACGGTCAAGATCCCCACCCTGAAACTATATATATTCTTGTATGGGACAATAAAACAAATCAAATCAAATATAGGAGAACTCCATGGGGGTCACCCCCACCCCCCTTCTTTTTGAAAACTTGTAAACGGTCAAGATCCTGTCCCTGAAACCATATATACTCTTGTATAGGACAATAAAACAAATCAAATGAAATAAAAGGCGAGTCCTCTGGGGTCACCCCCACCCCCTTCAATTTGAGAACTTGTAAACGGTCAAGATCCCCCACCGTAAACCATATATATTCTTGTATGGGAAAATAAAACAAATCAAATGAAATATAGGGGAAGTCCATGTGGGTAACCCCCACCCCCCTTCTTTTTGATAACTTGTAAACGGTCAAGATCCCCACCCCTAAACCATATATATTCTTGTATGGGACAATAAAACAAATCAAATGATATAAAAGGTGAGTCCCCTTGGGTCAACCCCACCCCCTCCTGTTTAAGAACTTGTAAACGGTCGATATCCCCACCCCTAAACCATATATATTCTTGTATGGGAAAATAAAACAAATCAAATGAAATATAGGGGAAGTCCATGTGGGTAACCCCCACCCCCGTTCTTTTTGATAACTTGTAAACGGTCAAGATCCCCACCCTGAAACTATATATATTCTTGTATGGGACAATAAAACAAATCAAATGAAATATAGGGGAAGTCCATGGGGGTAACCCCCACCCCCCCTTCTTTTTGAAAACTTGTAAACGGTCAAGATCCCGTCCCTGAAACCATATATACTCTTGTATGGGACAATAAAACAAATCAAATGAAATAAAGGTGAGTCCCCTTGGGTCACCCCCACCCCCTCCTGTTTGATAACTTGTAAACGGTCGAGATCCCCCACCGTAAACCATATATATTCTTGTATGGGACAATAAAACAAATCAAATGAAATATAGGGAAAGTCCATGAGGGTAACCCCACCCCCTCCTGTTTAAGAACTTGTAAATGGTCAAGATCCCCACCCCTAAACCATATATATTCTTGTATGGGATAATCGAATTATTGCAGAAGAGTGTCCACCATGCACTTGCAATGCACTATTATTAGAATAGTAGAATAGAATGATATACAAATGGATGAAAATTATATATACATGTAACTGTTATATACAAATATTAATATGATATATAACAACATACCAGAGTATACTGATTTGTATCACTACAATATAATAGTTATTACGGTGAGGTTGAATTCCCTTTCATTTATTCATCATCCAAGCACGAACTTGTCTCAGAAAAAAATATATCTATGTACCTTAACCTCACTTTCAGGTATAGAGATGTGATTTTTTTTCTGAGACAAGTGCTTGTGACCATCCATAAGAACTTGCAGCCATCCGATGTTCAGTACTTCAGTACTTCAGTACTTTGATTAAATAACTAGGCAGCTGGCTCATCATCTACTATTATTAATTTCAATACTGTATGCTTTCAGTTTTTTTCTTAAATCTATTACTCTGTTTTTCTTTCTTGTAAAAAAGTGATACACAATATACAAAATGCCTATGAACAAACATTACCAAAAAGAACAGATGTAGAATTTTTTTTGTTTCCGTTTAGCAACACCCGCTTAATATATATTCATCTTTAGATGTCGTTTTAGCTGAGCTTAATTGCTGTTATTAAGTGTCAATCCATCATCCATCCATTGTGTGTCAGTAATCTTATGTTGTTATGACACTTTTTATGTTCAATCTTAATTTCTGAAAGTTCAATTTTGTTCTAACTTAGCTGTAATACTGCTGGTTTTGAAGCCCTTCTGCAACTATGTAAAATAAAAGAACACAGTTTCAATGTCACCCTTGCCGCACATTTTATCTATCCAAGGGCAATAACTAAAAACTCATTTTTTTTGTTTTTTAAAGGGGCACTGGCTGTCAAATTAATGTTCACCGATTTGACTCAAATTCTCATATTTGATTCATAACAATGTAAAACATTTATCCAAATTATAAAAAGTCTAAAATAAACAGTATATCGGGCATGGGCTAGATAAAATATAGCTTCGTTTTGTGTGTATTTTAGTCTAGACGCCATCTAGTTAACTGTCGTGTTACCTTCTGAGGACCTCCAGTTGCCATATAAGCAATATAAACATAAATATAGATATAAATAGATATCAGACACGTGCATTTGGATTTTTCTAGGTCTGTTTAATTTCATATTATAGATTAAAAATATATGTTAATCATCGTATTTACCTGTATAAGAATGATTTTTTGTGGATCGAATCAGTCAATAAAATAATTTACCTTTGTTTCATTTTCAATGTTGACATTCTTTTCCTTTAAATAATTGAACATACACAATGCATGCAGTATCCATCTCTAGCTAAGGGGTTAAATTGAAGTTCACATGAATACAGATTCAATGAGGTCGAATTATTCACTTGCAAGTGAATAATGCATCTTCAATGTTTCTTAGCTTAATTTGACAAAATTGAACCATAATGGATGCTTAAATCGATATATTATTTCACTATTTCACTTTCATCAATGATTGAACCAAAAAAATCATATTTTATATTTTTTATATATCTTGTAGCTAGTGCCCCTTTAAAACAATTTATAAATAACTTAGAGACATGAAGGCTTCATAGCAAGTTCAATGCAATTTCCCTTATAAAGAATTTTTCCAGGGTCATAACTAGTTAGAAATAAATGATTGCATGCATATATAGGCACCAATTTTCAAATATGTCTGAGACATTGCTGATATAAACCTATAATATTATAAATTTCATAAAAATCTTGCAAGAATTGTACACACAATGCAATTTTCCATGTAATTAATATTTCCAAGGGGCATAACTCTTTTTAAAAAAAATTGATCTGCAATGATTTTCGAAATTGTCTAAGACAATGCTGATATAAACCTATGATATTAGGTTCATAAAATTCAGGCAAGAATTGTACACATCAGCAGAGAGTGCTAATGATGAAATTTTCAATATGATAAATGTTTCTAAAGGGTATAACTCTTTTAGAAATAATTGATCAGCACTGAATTTCGAAATGGTCAAAGACATTGCTGATATAAACTTATGATATAAGTTTCATAAAATTCTGGCAAAAATTGTACACATGACAGTGCTTACAATGCAATTTTCCATATAATCAATAATTCCAAGTGGCATAACTCTTATAGAAATAATAGATCTGCTCTGATTTTTTAACTCGTCCAAGTCATTGCTGATATATAAAAAAAATTCTCGCAAGAATTGTACACATGATAGTGCTAATGATGCAATTTTCCAAATAGTTAATGTTTGTAAGGGGCATAACTCTTTTAAAATTAATTGATCTGCACTGATTTTCAAACTCATCCAAGACATTATTGCTATAAACCTAAGATATAAGTTGTATAAAAATCTGGCAAGAACTGTACATGTGATAGCGCTAAGAGGACGGGACAGACAAACGGACAGAGGCCCGCCCTGTATTTTAGCGCGTTCCCGGAAGGACAAAAAAATTCAAAATTCAAAAAATATAAAAACATTTGTACTGACAAACTCAGATCTGATGAACTTCAGAAGGATTTTTTTTGGTAGATTAATGAATTTTTGAGTTTTTGTCATATAAAATAGAGAATATCATATGGCTTTTCAATATAACGTCATTAACCTGAGATGCCAATGTAATCCCAAGAGCTCTGCTCGAGGGATTATATTGATAGACTGGGTTGATAAGGTTTGTGATATTGAAAAAGCCATTATATAAATAACACATAGCCGAGAGAGTGGTAGAGCAGATTGTTACCCCGAGAAAACATTGTCAACGGAGGCGAAACCAAGGTTGACAATGTTTTTTCGAGGGTAACAATCTGCTCTATCACCCTCTCAGCTCTGTGTTAATTAATTTATTTTACTGAATGTTCTGACATTACTGTCTTTTATATTTTAAATTGTAAGTACTTAACTATGACGTCATGTACATAACATAAGTTTTATATTTTAAATTGTAAGAACAGTTATTAGAAAAACAACAATAGTGAAGCAATACTGGTATGTAATTTTTATACGACCGCAAAAAAATTTTGAGGTCGTATATTGGTATGACGTTGGCGTCGTCGTCGTCGTCGTCGTCGTCGTCGTCCGGCGTCGTCGTCCGAATACACAATGGTTTTCGCACTCTAACTTTAGTTTAAGTGAATGGATCTCTATGAAATTTTACCATAAGGTTCAATACCACAATAGGAAGGTGGGGATTGATTTTGGGGGTTATGGTACCAACAGTTAAGGAATTAGGGGCCAAAAAGGGGCCGAAAATAAGCATTTTTGTAACTTCCAGACATAACTTGTGTGTTAGCATATGGATCTCTTTGACATTGTACCACAAGATTCCATATCACAAAGGGTCAATGCTGGGATTGATTTTGGGGTTAATTGCCTCAAAATTTTAGGAATAAGGGGCCAAAAGGGGGCAAAAAACAAGCATTTTTCTAGTTTCATGACAATAACTTGTGTGTAAGTGTATGGATCTTTCTGAAATTTTACTACAAGGTTCCATTTCACAAAGGGAAAGCTGGAATTGAGTGTTGTGGTAATTGCCCAAAACGTTTAGTAATAAGGGGCCTAAAAGGGGGTTTAAAATAAGCATTTTTTAGTTTCTAGACAATAACTTGTGTTCAAGTGTATGGATCTCTCTAAAATTGTATTACAAGGTACCATACCACAAAGGCAAGGCTGTTATTGAGCTTGGTTTGGGGGGAAAGGGGGATGGGGGTGATGAATCATAAGGGGGGGCGGGGGTCAAAAAAGGGGTAATTTTTTTTTTTCCTTTTTTTTTTTGTTTAAAATTTACATTTTAAGTTAGTTATTTTTTATCACGAAGAGAAAGTAGGAATTGAGTTTTGGGGTTAATTGCTCAAACATTTATGAATAAGGGGCCAAATATTGGTCGAAAATAAGGATTTTTTTAGTTTGCAACAAAAACTTGTGTTCAAGTGTATGGATCTCTGTGAAATTGTATTGCAATGTACCATACCACAAATTGAAGGTTGTGATTGAGGTTGGGGATGATGAATCAAAAGGGGGTTGAAAAAATGTGTGGGGGGTAGGATTTTTTTTTTTCCTTTTTTTTTTCTTTAAAATTTTCCATTTAAAGATGGTTGTTTCAGATTTATATATGAAAGAAAATAATAATGATACGGTTATATATCATGAGGAATTGAAATTTAAAATTATGTATATTGGAAATTTAGGTTACATTGGAAAGTAATAATTGGCTTTGGGGGGGGGGGGGGGGGGGGTTATGGCTCTAATGTTTAAGGAATAAGGGGAAAAAAGGTTAAAAAACAAGGGTTTCCATTTTAATAGACAAATAATTGAGTAAAGAACATTATTTAAAAGCAGTGTAAGGTTGGTAATTCAAACTCATTTAAATATCTCATCTACACTGCTTTTAAATTATGTAAATTGGAAATTTGCCAATAACTTTATTGTTAATAAATGCATTGGAAATTTGCCAACAATTTTAGTGTAATAAACTTCATTGGAAATTTGCCAATATAAAATTTTGCTGATGAAGGTTTTTTGTTTACCTTTAGCCTTGACTATGAAGTCATTTTCTATTTTTATAGCCTTATGATGTAGTTGAATTATTTAATACTTTTATGATGTGTTTAAATGGGGTTTTATCATGTTTATGGTTGCAAATTTATTATTTTAGTATAATAAACTCCATTTAAAATTTGCCAATAAAAAAAATTTTTGTTTATTTTTAGCTATGATTATGATGTCATTTTCTATTTTACTTTTATGGTTGCAAAGAAATTTTTATTTTTAGATATTACTGTTAAATAATGCTGATTAAGGTTTTTGCTATGTTTAGCCATGACTATGATGTCATTTTCTATTTTAATATCTGTTATGATGTATTTAAATGGGCTTTTATGGTTACAAAGGAATTTTATTTTTAGATATTACTATAAAATGTTGCTGATGCTGATTAAGGATTTTGTTTATTTTTAGCCATGACTATGATGTCATTTTCTATTTTAATACCTTTATGATGTAATTTCCATTTTTAGATATTACTGTTAAATGATGCTGATTAAGGGTTTTTTGCTATGTTTAGCCATGACTATGATGTCATTTTCTATTTTAATATCTTTATGATGTATTTAAATGGGCTTTTATGGTTACAAAGGAATTTTATTTTTAGATATTACTTTAAATGTTGCTGATTAAGGATTTTTGTTTATTTTTAGCCATGACTATGATGTCACTTTCTATTTTAATACCTTTATGATGTATTTAAATGGGCTCCCATGTATTTAGATTTTTGATTATTTATACATGTTACCAAATTGGTCCACATTGAACAAAAACGGTCCAAATTTCAACTTTATTACATTACATCAAACATTGAATTCTACATATTCTTTGATATATTGAAATTAACAAACTATTTAGTTTATGGATATTCCACCATAATAAGTAAATTAAATTTTTTCCAGTTCTTACACCACATTCATCCTGTGTCAGAAACCTATGCTGTGTCAAATATTTAATGACAATCCAAAGTCATACCTGTATCAAGCTTGAATTTTGTGTCCATACTTGCCCCAACTGTTCAGGGTTCGACCTCTGCGGTCGTATCAAGCTGCGCCCCAGCGAAGCATTTTTTTTATTTTGACAGTCTATGAAAAAATTCTGAGGCCAAGACGTAAAACTGTAGCATTCTTTCTAGAATTATCGATCTGAGCCATGGGATAGAGTAAATGATTACCCTCCTGTTACCAATCAAAATTTGGCATTTTGACATGAAGTATAATAAATTAATATTACCGCCCTGGTACTTCAATATAGACACATATTCTATAGTTATTTTTCTTTTTACAGACAAATTAATGAGAAAAAACACCACAGATGAATCTGAAATCATTGTCCAGGCATTATATGTAGATTGTCTGCGTCAAAAAGGCATGGAAGCTGAACATTGTGAACCATCAAAACCTGAAGAGAAATCAGATTTGATGACAGCAGGCAAAGAGTCAAAACTCTTCAGAAATTGCCAGGAACCAGTTAAGGTTAAACATTAATTGATTGACATTGGTATTGACTTTATTATAGGCATTGGTATTAAAGTTAGTATTGACTTTGGTATTGAAGTTAGCATTGACATAGGCATTGAAGTGAGTAATGACATTGGTAATGACATAGGCATTGAAGTGAGTAATGACACTGGTAATGACATAGGCATTGAAGTGAGTAATGACATTGGTAATGACATAGGCATTGAAGTGAGTAATGACATTGGTAATGACATTGGTATTGAAGTGAGTAATGACGTTGGTATTGAAGTGAGTATTGACACATGTACAAGAATTGTGGACACTTTTGAGGGAGATAACTCAAATTAAGAAATAATTCTTTTGAACTGGGTTTCTAATCTCCTTGACTCATCTGGTGTCCAGTTCGCAAGATAAGACAACTCTCGATATGTGTTGCGATGGTCTATATATGATCATATATGTGCTAATTGATTGTAATCAGTAGGAATCCTTTAACATGTTAACTATCAGCAAGGATTTGTATAGTTTTAAATCCTTGCTATCAGCAAGACACTTGGTTTTAAAGAGAAAGAAAAATTATATTTAAATATGCAATTACTTGGGCTGTAGTAGAAAGAATTGACGACTAACTATGTCAAAAAAGTTCATAGTTTAATTTTCATTTGGCATAATTATAAATCTTTCTTTCAAAAGAATCTTCTTTGTCCTTCTTGATTATGTAAAAAAAAATCTGAAAAAAAGGTATTTACTATCTGTTTTATACGCCTCTGAAACCGTAAACGATTGACTTTACAATGGTAATTATGAGGTCATATAAAATAAAGGTAATTTTTCAGTCCTGAGTTGCAAGTAAATGGCACAAAGTCCCACGCCTGACCGTCACATAATTGATAGGACAAAAATTCACAATTAAATAGTAAAACTGTTTACTATCGTTGAAATATATTAGAGAAACTTAAATTATTGAAGTACTTTCTTTTTATCACATAAATTCATTATACAGCTTGGGATATTGTTCGTTAGAATTGATAAATGAAGACTTATCAAATTTTATTCATGCAAAGGATATATTTCTTGGTACCATAAAGCCAGTCAAGTAATAACAAATTTTCGCAGCCTATTTTCTAAATAATCACTGGATCATTATGAATTCTTTTACCGTGAATTAATTTTGTTTACAAAGTTGTATATACTTATAATTATCAATGTTCAAGAAAACACAAACTATTACTATGAAACAAGTTTTTCACATTGTAAATCAGAGACAAACTATCTCTAACCTGACTTTTTTCTGGTACCATCTTCGTGTCCGGGGCTTTTATGTCCTACATTTGAAATGTATCATCTTAATTCAACAAATGGATATATTGGCTTATAAATAAAAAGTTGTGGTATGATGAAAACTTTCCGTCAATTGAAAGAACAAAATACGAGGATGTTATCAACAGTTACTATAGGACACTGTACGTCATTCAACAATGAGTAAACCCAGTTATACATGTTATAAAAAGTTATGTTATAAAATGCCCCGGTATGAAAAAATGAGAAATCATTTAAAAGAGAAAAACAATGGCCTGACTTATGTTCTAACATAGTTAAAAAAAAAGACTAAAATCGCAACTAGTCAAAATAGCGGTGGTTTTTTTTCTAATCTTAAAAAATCCATTTTTCGATTTTGAGATGCTTTTCAGAAGAATTGGGTAAAAAAGACTAAACCTGTGAATTTTAGAAAGTCGATTTGATAAGTTTTGACAATTTTAAGGCTACAATAATGTTTAAGAGGTAAATTAACAGGGAATCTCACGTTTTTTTCTTCTTTTTTGCTAGTGTGAAATACATACAGGTTGGTATAATTCCTATTTTTCGAAATATTTGCCTACTTCGTGTCAATTTTCGCTGTATCTGTATAACCGTTAGATAATGATGTTTATTCTTAACATAAACCCATATTGAAAAGAAAAGATGGGAGTAATATGCAAAAACCAGACACAATACAATTTCATATGAAACTCAGTCATAAATTTCGAAAACATATGCGGTGTGAATCTAAATTTTTCAATAAACTATAGAGCTTCATCTTCACATGTGTATCCGGGATCGTTTTCCGTCTTCCTCAGGCAAGTTTAAAAAGCGATTCATATTGATGAAGATAACAAATGTTTTCATATATATTAACCTGCAAAATCGCTAAATAAGTTCATGAAAAAGCATTATAGGTCTGCTATATACAACTTTTTATACAGCCATTGTATGAGGGTTCTTTGAATTTAGACGGCCCTTTATAGCTTACTGTTCGGTGTGAGCCAAGGCTCCGTGTTGAAGACCGTACTGTGACCTATAATGGTTTACTTTTATAAATTTTGACTTGGATGGAAATTTGTCTCATTGGCACTCATACCACATCTTCTTATATCTATAAACAAAACATGTCTATCCAAAATAATTTTGTAATCACATAACCCGGTAAGCAGAAAGGCAAAATAAATTTTCAAAAATATTTAATATGCACTCATGTGGGACGATCATTTTTATATAGACACCAATAGGAGGCGAATTGGAACTTAGACAAATAACTGTGAAAAAAGGCATAGGATAGCAAATTTACGTACCAAAAATAAGATGTGTGGCATAAACTTAAACAAACCAGAGTTAAGTTCTTTTCTAGAACTTGTCTGTTTTGTATTTTCTTTTATGCACGTTCTGTTAATCTATACTGAGATTCAAAAGGGGTAGGGTTGAGACCTACAAAAGTAAGTTTAACTCGAACACATTTCCATATACATGTACTAGTACCTGTCAAAATTTGGGGACCTCGTAAGTAGTTGTCATATGTTATATCTTATTTGTTTTCGTTATTTGGAGAATGTTTGTGTATTTAAGTTGCCCTGTAAGAGCCTGTCTTTTGGAGAAGGCTATATTTTGCTCTCTAGATGTCTAAGTTATTTATGTGCATGGTTGGGTTGCTATCTCATTTACCAGAAGTTCATGACTTCTGCATTTACTTATACCCCACATCTACCTTCATTCATAGAAAAAGTTTGGTCTGATAGAAATGATTACACTGATATTGAAAGGCAAAGTAATATTATTTTTGAAATATCAGAAAACCTGTTGCACATATCAAATGATATGTCAAAGAGAGTGCCCAACTGTTTTTGGATTTATTATTATAATTTAACTGTTGAATAAGTATTTTTTTTATATCATCGGACATTTGAATGTTCTAGATGCACAATTAACATATTGGATAGAAAATAAAAGGATATGGAGTAAATGAACATGGGACAAAATCGCACATAATACATAGAAAACATAGAAAATTATCAATGAACAGGGCTTTTATTCCTGTTCTACATCTTGACAGTTGATGTAGGGTCTTCAACAATGAATGAATCATTCCAATATTTCAACATTAAAAACTTTAGTTAAATCTCTCGTGCACACTAGACATGCTAGACGGGGCTATATATTATGTTCATGTATAAACATCCCTGAGTACAGAAGTTGACGGAGTTATACGTTAAGTGTACATTAAACTTTTAGTACCGTCAAATGATATTCAAAATCAGCATGAATGTTGGTCTACATCTTTCATTAATTGAATAGCTGGCAGATGATAAAACAGTGGGTGGTTATTGTTTAAATTTACACCTTAATATGGTTAGATAAGAACACAATAAACGATACATGTACATAGCTTTTTCCTTCCAATAAATAAAATATGTATTATACATAATAAGTGTTTACGAGAAAGAAAAACAATTAAATCATTAATGTAACTTTTCCCGAACCCTACAAAACTTAAATAGCAATACACAAATGCTTTGCATTTCAAGTTAATTAATTCATCATCCAACTTTTAGTACAGCATTTCAAATTATCATTGTTTCCTTTGTCAATAGGTGTGTACTGCAAATAAGCTTTTTGTAATTCATTAGCAATTTTCTAATCATACAAAATGTGTTTAAGTTCTATATCTATATATCTAAATTATCCGGATAATGTTTAAAATTTCAACAATTTTTAATCGGGACTAAAATTCAATTTAACATTTTCGTCATCATGAATTTATTTTAAACAATAATTGAAAAATGATTAATATTATTATTAATTTTTTTTTAAAGTTTCGACGCTATCTTATATCAAACATTTTCCGTCTTTCCCAATATGGTACGTATAGATATCGGTTTCAGTTCTTTACAATATACGTATGTACATGAACTGACGTTTGATAACGAAATAATCACCATATTCAAACTTCCAGGGACACCATCAAATGCAAACTTAAAATATTTTTTTTTGCACCTTCAGAAAGATGAATTATACAAAAATAACATGGGACATGGCGAAATAATGTCACTGCAATAATGAATTTTATAGGAATTTTTTACTACCACTCGTCATCATTGAATTTGGTTAAGTTATGTGGGAAAAACGTATCTTTTCATGGGAAATTTTCAAATCATTAGGGACACCACTTTTAAATAACATAAAATAATTTTTTTTACATCAAAATAAAGATAAATCTAATAACTTTTTCACCTGCCATGGCAATAGTTTATGATTGTAGAAATAAAATGTTGACAAATCATTTTAAAGCAACTGTCATGTTTTTTCCATATACAACAATGTTAAATTTTATCAGTCCAGAAGTGCTCCCTTGTTATTCACTGATAACGTTACCCCCGCTGAGCTGTCCCTGATTCTTGTGTATGATTGGCATTGAAGTGAGTATTGACATTGGTATTGAAGTGAGTATTGACATTGGTATTGAAGTGAGGAATGACATTGGTATTGAAGTGAGGAATGACATTGGTATTGAAGTGAGGAATGACTAATGACATTGGTATTGAAGTGAGGAATGACATTGGTATTGAAGTGAGGAATGACATTGGTATTGAAGTGAGTAATGACATTGGTATTGAAGTGAGTATTGACATTGGTATTGAAGTGAGGAATGACATTGGTATTGAAGTGAGGAATGACATTGGTATTGAAGTGAGGAATGACTAATGACATTGGTATTGAAGTGAGGAATGACATTGGTATTGAAGTGAGGAATGACATTGGTATTGAAGTGAGGAATGACATTGGTATTGAAGTGAGGAATGACTAATGACATTGGTATTGAAGTGA
This sequence comes from Mytilus californianus, assembly GCF_021869535.1. Classification (NCBI taxonomy): domain Eukaryota; kingdom Metazoa; phylum Mollusca; class Bivalvia; order Mytilida; family Mytilidae; genus Mytilus; species Mytilus californianus. The sequence continues at coordinate 113,976,533 of NW_026262690.1, read as the reverse complement.
GGAATGACTAATGACATTGGTATTGAAGTGAGGAATGACTAATGACATTGGTATTGAAGTGAGGAATGACATTGGTATTGAAGTGAGGAATGACATTGGCATTGAAGTGAGTATTGACATTGGTATTGAAGTGAGTATTGACATTGGTATTGAAGTGAGGAATGACATTGGTATTGAAGTGAGGAATGACATTGGTATTGAAGTGAGGAATGACATTGGTATTGAAGTGAGGAATGACTAATGACATTGGTATTGAAGTGAGGAATGACATTGGTATTGAAGTGAGGAATGACATTGGTATTGAAGTGAGGAATGACATTGGTATTGAAGTGAGGAATGACTAATGACATTGGTATTGAAGTGAGGAATGACATTGGTATTGAAGTGAGGAATGACATTGGTATTGAAGTGAGGAATGACATTGGTATTGAAGTGAGGAATGACTAATGACATTGGTATTGAAGTGAGTATTGACATTGGTATTGAAGTGAGGAATGACATTGGTATTGAAGTGAGGAATGACATTGGTATTGAAGTGAGGAATGACTAATGACATTGGTATTGAAGTGAGGAATGACATTGGTATTGAAGTGAGGAATGACATTGGTATTGAAGTGAGGAATGACATTGGTATTGAAGTGAGGAATGACTAATGACATTTGAAGTGAGGAATGACATTGGTATTGAAGTGAGGAATGACATTGGTATTGAAGTGAGGAATGACTAATGACATTGGTATTGAAGTGAGGAATGACATTGGTATTGAAGTGAGGAATGACATTGGTATTGAAGTGAGGAATGACTAATGACATTGGTATTGAAGTGAGGAATGACATTGGTATTGAAGTGAGGAATGACATTGGTATTGAAGTGAGTAATGACATTGGTATTGAAGTGAGTAAGTATTGAAGTGAGTAATGACATTGGTGTGAGTAATGACATTGGAATTGAAGTGAGTAAGTATTGAAGTGAGTAATGACATTGGTATTTAAGTGAGTATTGACGTTGGTATTGAATTGAACATTTACATTCATTGAGATTGAAGTGAGTAATGACATTGGTATTGAAGTGAGTAATGACCTTGGTATTTAATTGAGCATTTACATTCATTGAGATTGAAGTGAGGAATGACATTGGTATTGAAGTGAGTAATGACATTGGTATTGAAGTGAGTAATGACATTGGTATTGAAGTGAGTATTGACATTGGTATTGAAGTGAGGAATGACATTGGTATTGAAGTGAGGAATGACATTGGTATTGAAGTGAGGAATGACATTGGTATTGAAGTGAGGAATGACATTGGTATTGAAGTGAGGAATGACATTGGTATTGAAGTGAGTAATGACATTGGTATTGAAGTGAGGAATGACATTGGTATTGAAGTGAGGAATGACATTGGTATTGAAGTGAGTAATGACATTGGTATTGAAGTGAGGAATGACATTGGTATTGAAGTGAGGAATGACATTGGTATTGAAGTGAGGAATGACATTGGTATTGAAGTGAGGAATGACTAATGACATTGGTATTGAAGTGAGGAATGACATTGGTATTGAAGTGAGGAATGACATTGGTATTGAAGTGAGGAATGACTAATGACATTGGTATTGAAGTGAGGAATGACATTGGTATTGAAGTGAGGAATGACATTGGTATTGAAGTGAGGAATGACATTGGTATTGAAGTGAGGAATGACATTGGTATTGAAGTGAGGAATGACATTGGTATTGAAGTGAGTAATGACATTGGTATTGAAGTGAGTAATGACATTGGTATTGAAGTGAGTAATGACATTGGTATTGAAGTGAGTAATGACATTGGTATTGAAGTGAGTATTGACATTGGTATTGAAGTGAGTAATGACATTGGTATTGAAGTGAGTAATGACATTGGTATTGAAGTGAGTATTGACATTGGTATTGAAGTGAGTAATGACATTGGTATTGAAGTGAGTAAGTATTGAAGTGAGTAATGACATTGGAATTGAAGTGAGTAAGTATTGAAGTGAGTAATGACATTGGTATTGAAGTGAGTATTGACATTGGTATTGAAGTGAGTAATGACATTGGTATTGAAGTGAGTAAGTATTGAAGTGAGTAATGACATTGGTGTGAGTAATGACGTTGGTATTGAAGTGAGTATTGACATTGGTATTGAAGTGAGTAATGACATTGGTATTGAAGTGAGTAAGTATTGAAGTGAGTAATGACATTGTTGTGAGTAATGACATTGGTATTGAAGTGAGTATTGCCATTGGTATTGAACTGAGAAGTGACATTGGTATTGAAGTGAGTAAGTATTGAAGTGAGTAATGACATTGGTGTGAGTAATGACATTGGAATTGAAGTGAGTAAGTATTGAAGTAAGTAACGACATTGATATTGAAGTGAGTATTGACATTGGTATTGAAGTGAGTAATGACATTGGTATTGAAGTGAGTATTGACATTGGTATTGCAGTGAGTAATGACATTGGTATTGAAGTGAGTAAGTATTGAAGTGAGTAATGACATTGTTGTGAGTAATGACATTGGTATTGAAGTGAGTATTGACATTGGTATTGAACTGAGAAGTGACATTGGTATTGAAGTGAGTAAGTATTGAAGTGAGTAATGACATTGGTGTGAGTAATGACATTGGAATTGAAGTGAGTAATGACATTGGTATTTAAGTGAGTATTGACGTTGGTATTGAATTGAACATTTACATTCATTGAGATTGAAGTGAGTAATGACATTGGTATTGAAGTGAGTAATGACCTTGGTATTTAATTGAGCATTTACATTCATTGAGATTGAAGTGAGGAATGACATTGGTATTGAAGTGAGTAATGACATTGGTATTGAAGTGAGTAATGACATTGGTATTGAAATGAGTAATGACATTGGTATTGAAGTGAGTATTGACATTGATATTGAAGTGAGTAATGACATTGGTATTTAAGTGAGTAATGATATTGGTATTAAAGTGAGTAATGACGTTGATATTGAAGTGAGTATTGACATTGGTATTGAAGTGAGTATTGACATTGGTATTGCTGTGAGTAATGACATTGGTATTTAAGTGAGTAATGACATTGGTATTAAAGTGAGTAATGACGTTGATATTGAAGTGAGTAATGACATTGGTATTTAAGTGAGTAATGACATTGGTATTGAAGTGAGTATGGACATTGGTATTTAAGTGAGTATCAATATTGGTATTAGATTTAGCATTTACGTTGGTATAGAAGTTAGTTTTGACATTAAACATGCATTTGCTGTCAAATTTGGATTGACATTGATATTGAAGGGAGCATTTACATTGGTATTAGAATTAATATTGACACTGGTATTAGAGATAGTATTGACATTGGTATTGAAGTTTGTAGTGAGGTTACTACTGGAGCTAGTATGGATATTGATATTGAAGTGAGTATTGGCATTGGTATTGAAGTGAGGAATGGCATTGGTATTGAAGTGAGTTATGACATTGGTATTGAAGTGAGCATTTACATTGATATTGAAGTGAGTAATGACATTGGTATTGAAGTGAGTATTGACATTGGTATTAAAGTGAGTAATGACATTGGTATCTAAGTGAGTAATGACATTGGTATTGAAGTGAGTATGGACATTGGTATTTAAGTGAGTATTAATATTGGTATTAGATTTAGCATTTACATTGGTATAGAAGTTAGTTTTGACATTAAACATGCATTCGCTGTCAAATTCATGTTCACCGATTTTACTTAAATTTTCATATTTGATTTATAACATACTAAAAGTATATTCAAATTATAAAAAGTCTAGAATAACAATTTACAAGGCATGGGCTCAATAATATGTATCATTGTTTTGTGAGTAATTTAGTCTAAACACTATCTAATTAACTATCTAGTTGACCTCTGAAAACTGCCAACGGTCATATAAGCAATATAAACATAAATATAGATATAAATAGATAGCAAACTTGTGCAATTGGTTTTTTCTAGGTCTGTTTTATTTCATATTATAGGTTGAGAATATATGTTAATCATTGTTTTTACCTGTATAAGATTGAGTTTTTGTGGATCGAATCAGTCAATCAAATGATTTACCTTTGTTTCACTTTCAATGTTGACATTCTTTTGCTTTTAATAACTGAAAGCATAATTCATGCGTAATCCATCTCTAGCTAAGGGGTTAAATTGAAGGTCACATGAATATGGATTCAGTGAGGTCGAATTATTTACTTGCAAGTGAATAATTCATCATCAATGTTTCTGAGCTTATTTTGACAAACTTAACCATACTGGATGCTAAAAGCGAAATACTATTTCACTAATTCACTTTCATTAATGATTAAACCAAAAATAATCATATTTTAAATTTTTAATATATCTCGTAGCTTTAGTTTGCAACAAATCTAATTTGCATAAATATGTTTCCCACAAGCTTTATTTGCATGGTAAAATGCTAGTTTGCTGCAAACGTTTGCCACAAGACTTTTTCTGTAAGGGTTTCTGTAGGAAAAGGCTTTCATTCCTTTAAGTTATTCAGTACTTATGTATAATGGAAGGTGATGTCATTTAGTTTAGTTGTATAAGCAGGAAATATTAATACACTTCGTGCATTGTCTTAGGTTTTAATTATTTGACTGTTAAATTTGGATCTCATAACAATTTAATGATAAATTAGAATCTCATAATTATTTGACTGTAAAATTTTAATATCATATATTTTCAGTTACAATATGATGAAAATGGAGATCAGGAAAATGTAGATAATGAAAATGATGTTGAATCAACCATGTTTAATGAAGATGAAGAATTTCCAAACAGTTCTGATTTTGTACATCATTTAGAAGGTTCTACTAACTGTTCATGTACTGGAGAAGAATCTTTATGTGCTTGTAAGTAAAAGTCACTGAACTGGAGGTTTGAAATTCTAGGTCTTTGGCTCTAGTTAAAAATTGCAAATCTCTATTTAAAGAGCAGAATTAAATTCTTAAATGTATGAAACTCAACAGATATAAACTAGTAAACTTTCAGTCAAAAATTTGGCCTTTTCTAATTGTCAATTTTCATGATGAAGTTTCAGAAGTAAGAAGTTCTTATCATGTTTATTGGGCAATTACAACTTATTGTGCGTTTAAAACAAAGAAGTGTGTACATGTATTTACTGAATTACTGATATCAAAGGGAGATAATTTTACTAGGAAACATCTATACTACTAAAATAAGGAGTTCCAATTTGTTAGAAGGCAATTATTATGACTATAAAATATAAAAAGAATGAAATCAAAGAATTCAACTTTATATTATTGTTATAGGACAATAGTGATGTCAGATTAAAAATTACACCATTCCAGGCCTTTTTGTTTTCCACATAATTAATATTACCAATACCGATAATTAACAAATTCCTGGTTGAATCCAATATACTGATACCAATAGTGTTAGTATATGTCACATGTAGTTTCCAGTTGTAGTAAGAAAACCTGGATGAGTTCAAACAAAGATTTTAAAAACAGATAAGTTGATAAGTACATCTAAACAAGTGACAACTCTAGGACAGATCCATCCATTGGATCACCAGTGAAGGTGACAGTTTTATACATGTACATCTATATGTGCACTTGCATATGGTCAATTTCTATATATCTGACACAGTTTAATTATACATATTGGCATAATCATCAGCAATAAGATTATCTGATTTCTTGATTACTTACTCTGTTTCAAAGACTTTTAGTTAAAGCACAAGTATTACTTTTGGTTAATCCAAGATTATAATTTTGATAATGTTTTTTTAACTTTATTTAATTTAAGATGACGAAATAATCACAATAGTTGAACATGATGCTGGTGTCAGTGCTGTAGACTTTTTGATGGAAAAAGAGGTGGTGGCTGTTCATGTTGAACTGTCAGACTATCATGCCTTAAGGAGAATTACTTGCATAACTGAAGATAGATCTTATATATTTGATTTTGAAACAAATCCATACTTAATAATGGCTGGCAGAGTGGCACAGTTTTTCAGTTGGACCCTGGAACCAAAGGGACCAATCAAAGTGAGGATTTATAATATCATTTTCATACCTGTCACTATTTGCAGGAGATTCCCCCCATGAAAGTTCGCCATTTTTCGCATTTTGCGAAAAAATAAAAATTGTGGCGATTAAAATTCATCATTGGCGAAAGAAATATATAGAACGATTTGATTTCATCCATCTGGTTTATCTTATTTTTTCGGGTTTCTCGGACGTTACCTGAACAGACAATACTTGGAATTCACCCTGAACTCGTTACGATTTTGACAGAAAATCAATAATCAGCTGATTGCATTTTATAGCTGTAGGCAACAATGGACACAATTCAATTAAGGTGTTGATTGTATTGTTTGATGAAATGATATGTGATTAATTGGCGTCCGTCACATGTCACATAAAGGATTTTTTAACAACTTTGTGACGCACGTGTTTGAAGCATAGTTTCATGTCTCCTCTTCTTCTTTTAACGATGGGCCGGAAAGGAAAATTGTTATGACGAAAAATGGTCCAGTGCAGGAAAACCTCAGACTGAAAACATTATCCTTTAACTTTGATATAGATAATTGATTTGTAGACGGTACTTTAAAATCATTTTGGAGATGCACGTGTTTCAATAGATATAAGAAGATGTGGTATGAGTGCCATTGATACAACTCTCCATCCAAGTCAAAATTTATAAAAGTAAACCAATATACTGTGGATTCATTTATTTTCGTGTGCACCAATTTTCGTGGATTGAGGAAAACTTGCATTTTCGTGGATATTTAATTTCGTGGTTTTGGCAAAGTCTGCATACATTCCTTTAGAAAATTTGTAATTCGTTGAACATTTAAATTTGTGGTTCCCATGTACCCACGAAATCAACGAAAATTGGTATCCAACGAATATTAATGAATCCACAGTAGGTCAAAGTACGGTCTTCAACACGGAGCCTTGGCTCACACCGAACAGCAAGCTATAAAGGGCCCCAAAAATTACTGGTGTAAAACCATTTAAACGGGAAAACTAACAGTCTAATCTATATAAAAATGAGAAACAAAAAACACTTATGAACCACATCAACAAACGACAACTACTGAACATCAGATTCTATAAGCATAGTTTTACATCTCGACATTTTCATTTACAATGGTCCGGATTAATGACGAAATATATTCAAAAGTAAAAAAAATATCTGCATTTAGTCTTTATCCTTAAACTAAAAGAGAAATGTATATCTGATCAACTTATTGAAGATGAATCTCGTGTTCCCAGAAGTCAAATTGGTGATTTCATGATCTATATTGCAATTTTACAGTATCTTTTAAAAGTAAATGTCGTAAATGTTTAGTGTTTATTCATTACAATGTAGACTAAAAGATAAGATTAAGAGAATAATTATGGACAACAATGGGGCAAACTCATTTTCTTTTTGTTAAAAAGAAGGAAAATTTTAAACGAAAAATATATTCATGTTGCTTGGCATAAAAAAATTGAAAGTGGCGAAAAATATATAGTTTTGGCGAGCATGCACAATATAGATTGCATACGTCTGACATGCTTTTCTGTATTTACCTGAAATAAAACAAAGCCTTAATAATTTATAAGATGTATTAATGAATTGGGGGAAAATAATTTCCCTGAAATTAAGTAGGCCAAATTGAACGAAAAACATAAAACTAAAACAAACAAAACACATATTGTTATGAGTAGCCCCTTTTAACTAAACATATAAAAATTGATTGACATTAAAATCATGACTATTTAATTTTTCAAGGTGCAGCTGGGGAAACGGTGGGTGGGCTGAATTAATTTTCCACAAGTAAAAATATGACTGCTAACAGTGCAATGCTCAAACGACAACTGACCATCCTATCAAAATTATATACAGATGTTCTCTGATTACACCCATGCTGTCATCATGCTGTTTCCTATCTATGATCTAACACTTATCCCTTAATCTCTTAATTAAAACAAAACTGCCAAGCTGCCAAGCTGACCTTATCATTAACAAAATAAAACCAGGGAAAGTACATACCCTAGGAATTTATCAAAATATGTATAAACTCTAATTTAATTTTTAAAATTTCCATTTACCTTCATCAGGAACGCTGGAGGCTAAAACATTTTAAAGCCAAAGATGTATAAGTACTGAAACACACGAAGATATATGTCCAAAATGGACCTATACGCGTTATTAAACATGACATAAAGGACCATCGGACGACTCCCAAGTCAAATTGAACTGCTATTATTAGCTGTTTTTTAGCTGTTATTTACCAGTTCTTCATATTTTTAGCAGTCTTTCAGCTGTTCTTAGCAGTCCATCTAATAGCAGTTTGAAAAATTTCCTTGTTTCACCATTTCTTAGCATTCATCTTAGCAGTTTGGATACCTTTTAAAACTGCTGTCAATTTGTCAAATGAACAGCAGTTATGACAGCAGTTCGATAGCAGTTTGATAGCAGTTTTTAATCTTTGTTATATAAATGCTTGGATCTGGTTGTGTTTTCAGCTTGAAAGTAAACCTTTATTTGAAGATTATTTGATCATTTTCAAATGTGCATTTTGGCTCCAAGATGTGTGTAAATTAGGGATGTCAACTCGGTGAAGATTTACTAATCGATTACTCGTTGGATTTACCGAGCGATACTCGAGTATTCGCTCGGTAAAATATTTACAAAATGGAAACACAAAATTATACCCATTGTATGTCTTGTGGGTCGTCGTCTTGGGATCGTGAAACCCTCAACATTATTACCTAGGACTAGATAATAGTCCAAGGAATTTTATACCATAATTAATAGCTCATTTGTATTTACTACATACATGTACTAATTATGTAAACTGGTAATAATCTAATCTAGAATATACTTACAATGCAAGATGTTATTTGAAAATAAAAATATGAATATATTAATAAAACTTTGTAAAAAACAAAAACAAATCATATTAAAGAGTTGAAAAGGGGGAGGGAATATTATAAAAACCTAGGCCGCAAATAGCTAATTGTTTAATATTGACCAAACAATCCATTTAATGAAGTATATGTTACTTAAGTTTGTTTCAGAAAGTCGAAACATAATATATTACATGTATTAAAAATTTTGTTGTTAAAATCCAAAAGAGAAGGAGGAGATAACAAAAATATATATATATAAAGTATAGAGAGAAAAATTAGTAGTACATTTGGTAATTAAATAATAATTAAAAAGAAATATCTTTTAATCTGAAAATCACTTAGTCAAGGTAAATTAATAGTCTCTAGTAACCACTCTTATTGAATTAGTTGCTTTCTATAAGCACTGATATTTAAAGTGCTTTCTTTACTGTTCCTATTATTCGGCCACTGACATAATTAATTAAAGAACCTTTGTGAGCACGCTCACATACCCCACGTCCCCACATTGTCACTGGACAAACAAAATCTCACCAGATTCCTAAGTTTCAAAGATTCATAACTCTACAAAAGTCAACTGATAAAAATTTTCTTGTGGATATGCACATTTACATATTATGTCCTCATAAACTTCCCGGTACAAACTTTCATGAAATTCTGTTGTGTGGTTTCAGAGAAGTTGCGAACTGTTGCAGTAGTATATTTAGGCCAAAATTCTAAGTTCAAAGGGGCATAACTCCTAGAAAAAAAATTCAATAGTAATTTCCTGTCGATATGCACATCTACATAGTATGTCCTTATTATATACAAAGTTTCATGAAATTCTGTTGTGTGTTTTCAGAGAAGTTGCGATTACTAACTGACAGACGGATGGACAGACAGACAGACGGACGGACGGACGGAAGGGTGAAAAAGATTATACCCTCCGCAACTTCGCTGGGTGGGGTATAATAAGGGGTCTAAGGCCAGGTACAGTGCTCCCAAAGCATGTTTACATCCCGTAACAAGTCTGTTATTGGATTAAAATCGAATCATTTGATTGCAGTTACTGCTCAAATTACAAATTTAAGCTAGTACAACTTTTTGAAATTTCAACAAGACGTTCAGTAAAATATTTGAAATTTATTTCTGCATTCATAACTTGTACAATTTATATTTATGTACCTTTGTATTCCAACTTTTGACAGATCTGATAGCATTTCATAGCAGTTATTAGCAGTTTAGAAAACCATATTACGATGTACAACTTAGCAGTTTGTATGAATATTCATTATTGACAGCTGTTATTATAGCAGTTCTCATGAATATTCAGAGAAGATAGCAGTTTTTGGGTATCTCATTTAAATTTTTCGTCAAAAATAACTGCTGAATAACTGTGCAGGCTAAATAAACTGCTATAAATACTATAAGTAATACATTTTTTGTAGGTCAAATATTGGCACTCATACCACATCTTCTTATATCTATTGGTGTATAGATTTATTACTTTAATATGAACATTTATGTCTGGCAGGTATCATCTGTCCTTGACCTCATTTTAATGGTTCTTTGGTTAATGTTGAGATTCCTTAGTTTGATCCTTTTCTCATATACTACAAGCAATAGGTCAACTGTTTTTATACGACCGCAAAAATTTTTTTGGGTTCGTATTATAATGCTTTGTTGTCGTCCGAAGACACATTTGGTTTCCAGACAATAACTTTAGTTTAAGTGTATGGATCTCTATGAAATTTTTTAAAAAGGTTCAATACCACAAAAGGAAGGTTGGGATTGATTTTGGGGAGGATGGTCCTAACCGTTTAGGAATTAGGGGCCCAAAAGGGGCCCAAAACAAGCATTTTTCTAGTTTCAGGATAATAACTTGTGTATAAGTATTTCGATTGCTCTGAAATTGTACCACAATGTTTAATACCACAAGTAGAAGGTTGGGATTCATCTTGGGGGTTATGGTGCCAACAGTTTAGGAATAAAGGGCCAAAAAGGGGCCAAAAACAAGCATTTTTGTAATTTCCGGACAATAACTTGTGTGCAAGTGTATGGATCTCTCTGACATTGTACCACAAGGTTCCATATCACAAAGGGAAGGCTAGGATTGAGTTTGGGGGTACTTGCCCCAAACTTGCAGGAATTAGGGGCAAAAAAAGGGCCAAAAACAAGCATTTTTCTAGTTTCCAGACAATAACTTTTGTTTAAGTGTATGGATCTCTTTTAAATTGTACTTCAAAGTTCCATACTAGAAAGGAAAGCCTGGGATTGAGTTGGGGGTAATTGCCCCAAGGGGGATTCAAAAAGTTTGGGGGGGAGGGGGCGGATTTTTTTTCCAATTTTTTTAAGGGGTTCATATTTTTTTTCAAAATTTTTCAAATATCAAATTTTTGAAATGTTTCAAGAAGAAATCTTCAATTGCACAGTTTTGCGCAATAGATTTGTAAGATCTTTGACCACATTTATTTTGTGTCAGAAACCTATATTATGTCAAAAATTTAATCACAATCAAAATTCAGACAGTTTCAAGCTTGAATATTGTGTCCAAATTTGCCCCAACTGTTCAGGGTTAGACCTCTGCGGTCGTATCAGGCTGCGCTCAGCGAAGCATTTTATTGGTGTATGGAATGATTATAAATTTCTGTCTGACAGCGTTCATTTGACCGTAACCTTATTTTTCATGGTTCATTGGTCAATGTTTAGTTTTCATAGTTAAGTCTGTTTCATAGATACTTTAAGAAATAATGTCAACTATATTTGGTGCATGGAATGATTGTAAGGTGTACATGTCTGTCTGGCATGTATTACCAAACCTTGACACCATTTTTATGGTTTTGGTCAATTTTAAAGGGGCATTAGCTACGAGATGTCAAAAAATAAAAAAAAAATTTTTTTTGTTCAATCATTAACGAAAGTGAAATAGTGAAATAATAATTCGCTATTACAGTGGATTCATTATTATTCCTTGGATACTAATTTTCTTGGATTTCGTTGGTACAGGGAACCCACAAATTTAAATGTTCAACTAATTGCGAATTCGCTGTATGATTATATGCAGTCTTTTGGAAAACCACGAAATTCAAAGTATCCACGAAAATGCAAGTCAACTTCAATCCACAAAAATTGGTTCCCATGAAAATAAATGAATTCACAGTAGCATCCAATTTGGTTCAATTTTGTCAAAATAATATAAGAAACATTGCTGATTAATTATTCACTTGCAAGTTGACCCCATTGAAATCATATTCATGTGACCTTCAATTTAACCCCATAGCTGGAGATGAATTACGCATGTACGTCCCAAAATTGGTTTCCGTTCTCTAACTTTAGTTTGCCTCAACCAAATGTTATGAAACTTTTCCACAATGCTTATTACCAAAAAAACAGATCGAGTTTGAATTTTGGTGGCATCACTTTTATCGTTCGAGAGTTATGCCCCTTTACAAATGGAAAAATTGCTGAATTTTTCGTTTCCGTTCTCTAACTTTAGTTTGCCTCAACCGAATGTTATGAAACTTATCCACAATGTTTATTACCACAAAACACAGATCAAGTTTGAATTTTGGTGGTGTAACTTTTACCGTTCTAGAGTTATGCTCCTTTACAAATGGAAAAATTGCTGAAATATTTGTTTCTGTTCTCTAACTTTAGTTTGCCTCAACCAAATGTTATGAAACTTATGCACAATACTAATTACCACAAAACACAGATCAAGTTCTAATTTGGGTAGTGTTGACACTTTTACAGTTCTTGAGTATGGCCCTTTATAACATTATATGCAAGCAGGGGCATCATCTGTGTCCCATGGACACATTCCCCATTTATTGAACTAAAAGAATGATGCAGTTAAATATTAATGCTTGTATTTCTCTGACATGTAGAATCAAACAATAGAAGAAGAAAAACAAATCTGATGCCTTTTGCTCACAAAAATTGGTAAAAAAATAGTCCTCCATATTGTCTTTATTGTAGATCTTGTCTTGCTGGTCATTTTTTGTATATTTAAGTTTCTATCAATCTATTATAATTTTGAAGATAAGACAAGATCTGCAATGAAGACAATATGGAGAAAATCGTTTGATGACTCCTTATTTGAGTTATTGCCCTTTAATGATGATTTTTACCAATTTTTTTTGTGTTTTGCCTTAAATGTTTATAATTATAATAGATAAATAGACACTTTAAATCAAAAAAGATCAACAAGGTAGGTTTTACTAAAAAATCAGAATTTTGCCGATATAGTTAAGTAGACTGACTCTTTATAGGAGTGATTGCCCGTTAAAGAAGGATTTGTTTTACCCTCTTTTGTGTTTTGAGCAAAAACTAAAGAAGATAGAGGGACACTAAACAGACTGAAGGATCGGCAGCACAAGATCAACAAAACAGAGATTTTTGTCATGAATTCTATTCTATGTTTGAGAGTGTTGAATATGCACATAGACCAATGTGAGCGACACAGGCTCTTTAGTTTACTTCCTTACTGTTGAATTTGTTAATGATTGAAATTGACTTGACTTAAACACGGACAGCAATGAGAGCCAATAACTGAACTGTGATGTAAACAGTTATTTGAGCGTAACCATTTGCTTGCAACAGAAGCAGGATACCAGGTGACATTAAACTTATACCATACGTTTATTGCTTTATGTTATAGGTACATCTGTTTTTATACGACCGCAAAAAATTTTTTGTGGTCGTATATTGGTATGACGTTGGCTTCGTCGTCGTCCGGCGTCGTTGTCGTCGTCCGAAGACACATTAGTTTTCGCACTCTAAGTTTAGTTTAAGTGAATGGATCTCAATGAAATTTTACCATAAGGTTCAATACCACAAAAGGAAGGTGGGGATTGATTTTGGGGGTTATGGTACCAACAGTTAAGGAATTAGGGGCCAAAAGGGGCCAAAAATAAGCATTTTGGTAACTTCCAGACATAACTTGTGTGTAAGTGTATGGATCTCTCTGACATTGTACCACAAGGTTCCATATCACAAAGGGAATGCTGGGATTGATTTTGGGGGTAATTGCCTCCAAATTTTAGGAATTAGGGGCCAAAAAGTGGCAAAAAACAAGCATTTTTCTAGTTTCATGACAATAACTTGTGTGTAAGTCTATGGATCTCTCTGACATTGTATCACAAGGTTCCATATCACAAAGGGAATGCTGGGATTGATTTTGGGGGTAATTGCCTCCAAATTTTAGGAATTAGGGGCCAAAAAAGGGGCAAAAAACAAGCATTTTTCTAGTTTCATGACAATAACTTGTGTGTAAGTGTATGGATCTTTCTGAAATTGTACTACAAGGTTCCATATCACAAAGGGAAAGCCGGAATTGAGTTTGGGGGTAATTGCTGAAACGTTTAGGAATTGGGGGCCAAAAAGGGGCCAAAAATAAGCATTTTTCTAGTTTCCAGACAATAACTTGTGTTCAAGTATATGGATCTCTCTGAAATTGTACTGCAAGGTACCATACCACAAAGGGAAGGCTGGGATTGATGATGGGGGGTAATTGCCTCAATATTTTAGGAATTAGGGGCCAAAAGGGGGCAAAAAACAAGCATTTTTCTAGTTTCAGGACAATAAATTGTGTGTAAGTGTATGGATCTTTCTGAAATTGTACTACAAGGTTCCATATCACAAAGGGAAAGCTGGGTTTGAGTTTGGGGGTAATTGCCCTAAACGTTTAGGAATTTGGGGCCAAAAAGGGGCCAAAAAACACATTTTTCTAGTTTCCAGACAATAACTTGTGTTCAAGTGTATGGATCTCTCTGAAATTGTACTGCAAGGTACCATACCTCAAAGGGAAGGCTGGAATTGAGTTTGGGGGTGATGAATCATAAGGGGGTTCAAAAAATTTGGGGGGGGGGATTTTTTTTTTTTTTCCTTTTTTTTCTTTTTTTCCTTTTTTTTTTCTTTTAAAATTTTCCATTTTAAGTTGGTTATTTCTGATTTATATTTAAAAGCAAATAATAATTATATGGTAGGAGATACACACCAAACAGGATGTGTAAATTATTATATAATAAGTATTGTGCAATAGCAAGGAATTTTCAATTGCACAGTATTGCACAATATATAGCAAGAAATCTTCAATTGCACAGTATTGCGCAATAGCAAGAAATCTTCAATTGCACAGTATTGTGCAATAGCAAGAAATATCCAATAGCACAATATTGCGCAATAGCAAGAAATTGTCAATTGTACAGTATTGCGCAATAGCAAGAAATATTTAATTGCACAGTATTGTGCAAAAGAAGATACTTCGTATAAATTGCTTATTTCTTGACCAATTTCAATGGGGTTTTATTCTTGAATTCTTGGGGTTCTTTAATATGCTGAATCTAACGGTGTATTTAGTTTTTGGATTTTGGGCCCCGTTTTTAAATTGGTCCACATTGAGGTCCAAAGGGTCCAAAATTTAACTTTGTTTGATTTCATCAAAAATTGAATTATTGGGGTTCTTTGATATATCGAATCTAACTGTGTATTTAGATTCTTAATTTTTGGTTCCGTTTTCAAATTGGTCTACATTAAGGTCCAAAGGGTCCAAAATTAAACTTAGTTTGATTTTAACAAAAATTGAATTCTTAGAGTTCTTTGATATGCTGAATCTAAACATGTATTTAGATTTTTGATTATGGGCCCAGTTTTCAAGTTGGTCCAAATCGGGGTCCAAAATTAAACTTTGTTTTATTTCAACAAAAATTGAATATATGGGGTTCTTTGATATGCTGAATCTAACCATGTATTTAGATTTTTGATTTTTGGGCCCCGTTATCAACTTTGTCCACATTGATGTCAAAAGGGTCCAAAATTAAACTTTGTTTGATTTCATCAAAAATTGAATTCTTGGGGTTCTTTGATATGCTGAATCTAACCATGTATTTAGATTTTGGATATTGGACCATAATAGGTGAATGTCCAATTTAAAATTTTGAAGTTATTAGACCACATTCATTCTGTGTTAGAAACCTATGCTGTGTCAAATATTTAATCACAATCCAAATGCAAAGCTGTATCAAGCTTGAATGTTGTGTCCATACTTGCCCCAACTGTTCAGGGTTCGACCTCTGCGGTCGTATCAAGCTGCGCCCTGCGGAACATTTTATTGTATATTAAAACTGTAGATTGAAGGATAAAATCAATTAATTATTATTGACATACTATTATATTTTTCAGGTGTTTAATGGACTAGATTCAAGGACATGTGCTCTACTTTTTGACAGATATGAAATTGTACTGGATGGAACTAAAATTTATGATCTTAAGGTTAGTCTTTTATCTATAGAAACAATCATATTGTTGACCACAGTTATAACAAAACCCTTTTGCCTCCTCTCTATCCTTTTGTAAAAATACAACCATGTCTTGTGTCGGCGGGTTTTTATTTTAGAAATGACCCTTCAGAGTTATCATTATTTGTCTGTTGCCTACTATTAGTTACATAGTGTGCTAATGACATAATACAATATATATGGGGTCAGTAAATTCCATATGGGGTGAGAGCGAAGCTCAAATCCCTATATGGAATTTACTGACCCCCATGCACATATATATCATATTAACTAGGTTACTAGCACACTATGTAACGAATTTATCTTACCAACTATCTTTACATGTGGTATTTAAGACTAGTGGCCTATCAAAGTGATTTAGTCTAAATTCAATACTTAGTATTAAGAACCTACTTCCATTTGTCTATACAAAAACAAAAGCTAACAATAACAATTTGTTAGCTTTAAATGTGTTTTATGAATTTATTTCAAAAGTTCATCATCAATTTCTTTGTCTGTTGGAACCTTCAAATTTTTCCTCAACACTAAAGGGATGTAACACCACTACTAACCGTGTATTGAAATAAGCCCCACTACTAACCCAATATGGAATATACATGGTCTCCATGTGGTTGCTTTTAACCAATCATATTCCTAGAAATGTATAGGAGGTAAGATAAAATAGTGATGTCATTGATTCCATTAAATTGACATAGTTTGCTCATGAAACAAAACCATTTTGCTTACATATTCATTCATTTTTCTAAAAATTTATGAGGAACATTTTCCAGTTTAAGAAAAGCTTTTTCACAACTATGAAACTGAAACATGTCAAATATTAAGATAAGTTTTTGTCATTTGATTTATTGAATGGTATCTTTATGTATAACCTTCAAAAAAAGGAAACAGACTGTTAAGGATATTCCCTACTCTGTTTCAAAATAAATTACAAGCGTTTTAAAAGACTGTTATAAATTAATAGTATATAAATAAAGGAACTAAAAAAGCAGAAAAAAATGAAGGGTTGTGTGCTTGTTTTTGAGATATAAGCCATTGAAAATTTGGCGGGAAATAATTCTCTCTAGACTTTTCATACATTTAACATTGGCACCGTTTTTCTTTAAAAAATATTGAAAAAATAACAAGGATTTTATAGTATTTTCAAATATGGCTTTTTTAACTATGTGTAATAAAATCATGAAAGGAAAAGTAGGGGTTAGTGGGGAAAATTTTTTAATGGCACTACATGGATAAAACCAGAGGATTCCGATTATCTGGCAAAAATTCAAAAACAAGAGGAGTGAACACCCTTAAGTGGAATTTTAGCCTTTAAAAAAGTGAGGGTGTACTGTTTTACCTCTGTCTGTCCATCCGTCAGGCAGTCTGTCCGTCCAATGAATATTTTTCATCGCATCTTTCTCAGGAACTACATTACAAGGATTTCTGAAATTTGGTTTCAGGGTTTATATGAGTCAGCTATACCGTGTGATGCGTTGTCAGATTCATCACTCAACAACTTCCTGTTCACCTTATACTTTTAGCAGGTGGGGGTATCATTAGTGAGCAGTAGCTCACAATTTCACTTGTTATTTTAGTGTCATGGAAAGATTACATGATTTAACATTGTATTGTATAAGTACCTATACCTGATGTTCAGTGGTTGTGGTTTGTTGATGTGGTTCATAAGTGTTTCTCGTTTTTGTTTTTTTTATATAGATTAGACTGTTGGTTTTCCTGTTTGAATGGTTTTACACTTGTCATTTTTGGAACCCTTTTTAGCTTGCTGTTCGGTGTGAGCCAAGGCTCTGTGTTGAAGACTGTACTTTGACCTATAATGGTTTACTTTTACAAATTGTGACTTGGATGGAGAGTTGTCTCATTGGCACTAATACCACATCTTTTTATATCTATACAAATTATTTTGTAGATTGCCTGTGATATGATGAAGGAAGGAGGTTTAGGCAATATCACAGATCTGAAGAAGATTGGATTCAGTCCTGACTGTATCCCTGTTGACACTGAGAATGTAACTGCTGTATGTTTGACCTACATAAAGGCATATCAGTATTTTTCCCAGTAAGTATCTTTGTAAATAATATTTTATCAGCCATTATTGAGTTATAATTCAAATTTTTTGTCCTTAATGGCTGATTTAAAGTAAATAAACTTTGAAAGGTAATTTAACAGCATTAATTAATAAACCAAATATTTTGTACCATACATTCTATGGTTACTTTTAGTTTTAAAATGTACCTTAGGTAGAAAAAAAGGTTAATTTTCAGCTCACCTGGCCCAATGGACAAAGTGAGCTTTTTTTTCTCATCACTTGGTGTCCGTCGTCGTCCGTCATCCGTTAACTTTCACAAAAATCTTCTCCTCTGAAACTACT
Organism: Mytilus californianus; assembly: GCF_021869535.1. Classification (NCBI taxonomy): domain Eukaryota; kingdom Metazoa; phylum Mollusca; class Bivalvia; order Mytilida; family Mytilidae; genus Mytilus; species Mytilus californianus. The sequence continues at coordinate 113,957,998 of NW_026262690.1, read as the reverse complement.
GGGCAAATTTAACAAAACTTAGCCAAAATCATTATTGGGGACTCTAGTTTAAAAAATGTGTCTGATGACCCGCCTTCCAACCAACATGGTTGCCATGGCTAATAAAATGCTCCGCAGGGCGCAGCTTGATACGACCGCAGAGGTCGAACCCTGAACAGTTGGGGCAAGTATGGACACAACATTCAAGCTTGATACAGCTCTGAATTTGGATTGTGATTAAATATTTGACACAGCATAGGTTTCTGAGACAGAATAAATGTGGTCTAAGAACTTAAAAATTTTAAATTTGACATTCACCTATTATGGTCCAATATCCAAAATCTAAATACATGGTTAGATTTAGCATATCAAAGAACCCCAAGAATTCAATTTTTGATGAAATCAAACAAAGTTTAATTTTTGACCCTTTTGACCTCAATGTGGACAAAGTTGATAACGGGGCCCAAAAATCAAAAATCTAATTACATGATTAGATTCAGCATATCAAAGAACCCCATATATTCAATTTTTGTTGAAATCAAACAAAGTTTAATTTTGGACCCCGATTTGGACCAACTTGAAAACTGGGCCCATAATCAAAAATCTAAATACATGTTTAGATTCAGCATATCAAAGAACCCTAAAAATTCAATTTTTGTTAAAATCAAACTAAGTTTAATTTTGGACCCTTTGGACCTTAAAGTAGACCAATTTGAAAACGGAACCAAAAATTAAGAATCTAAATACACAGTTAGATTCGGCATATCAAAGAACCCCAATAATTCAATTTTTGATGAAATCAAACAAAGTTAAATTTTGGACCCTTTGGACCTCAATGTGGACCAATTTAAAAATGGGGCCCAAAATCCAAAAACTTAATACACGGTTAGAGTCAGCATATTAAAGAACCCCAAGAATTCAAGAATAAAACCCCATTGAAATTGATCAAGAAATAAGCAATTTATACGAAGTATCTTCTTTTGCACAATACTGTGCAATTGAATATTTCTTGCTATTGCGCAATACTGTACAATTGACAATTTCTTGCTATTGCGCAATATTGTGCTATTGGATATTTCTTGCTATTGCTCAATACTGTGCAATTGAAGATTTCTTGCTATTGCGCAATACTGTGCAATTGAAGATTTCTTGCTATTGTGCAATACTGTGCAATTGAAAATTTCTTGCTATTGCACAATACTTATTATATAATAATTTACACATCCTGTTTGGTGTGTATCTCCTACCATATCATTATTATTTGCTTTTAAATATTAATCAGAAATAACCAACTTAAAATGGAAAATTTTAAAAGAAAAAAAAAAGGGAAAAAAAAAAAAAAAAGAAAAACAAAAAATCCCCCCTCCCAAATTTTTTGAACCCCCTTATGATTCATCACCCCCAAACTCAATACCAGCCTTCCCTTTGTGGTATGGTACCTTGCAGTACAATTTCAGAGAGATCCATACACTTGAACACAAGTTATTGTCTGGAAACTAGAAAAATGCTTATTTTTGGCCCCTTTTTGGCCCCCAATTCCTAAACGTTTCGGGCAATTACCCCCAAACTCAATTCCAGCTTTCCCTTTGTGATATAGAACCTTGTAGTACAATTTCAGAAATATCCAAACACTTACACACAAGTTATTGTCATGAAACTAGAAAAATGCTTGTTTTTTGCCCCTTTTTTGGCCCCTAATTCCTAAAATTTTGAGGCAATTACCCCCAAAATCAATTACAGCCTTCCCTTTGTGATATGGAACCTTGTGGTACAATGTCAGAGAGATCCATACACTTACACACAAGTTATTGTCTGGAAGTTACAAAAATGCTTATTTTTGGCCCCTAATTCCTTAACTGTTGGTACCATAACCCCCAAAATCAATCCCAACCTTCCTTTCGTGGTATTGAACCTTATGGTAAAATTTCATGGAGATTCATTCACTTAAACTAAAGTTAGAGTGCGAAAACCAATGTGTCTTCGGACGACGACGCCAGAAGACGACGACGACGCCAACGTCATACCAATATACGACCAAAAAATTTTTAATTTTTGCGGTTGGTCGTATAAAAATAGAACATAGAGGTAAAATGCAAGTTTTGTCTATTATTTTGAAAACCGTTATGAATAGAGGAAATCTGACAGGAGCAGAAATGTTCAAAATATTGAGCTCTCTCAATTGTCCATATAAGTCAAAATTGTCAGACAACTTCTTATAAGAGTACCATTTTTTTCATTTTTGCCTATTATCTCCTTGGAACAATTGCCCTTTATTGACGATTTTTACCACTTATGGAGGGTTCTGCCTCACATGATAAAAATTATAATAGATAAATAGACACTTTAAAAATCACAAAAATGATCAGCAAGGCAAGATTTACTCACAAGTCTAATTTTGCTGATGTAGGAAGTATATTGTCACTCTTTGTAGGAGTGATTCATCATTGCCCTTAAATGAGGATTTTTTTTACCGTCTTTTGTGTTTAGAGCAAAAACTAAAGAAAATAGAGAGAAACTAAATAGACTAAATGATCAGCAATACAAGATCAACAAAATAAAGATTTTTGTCATGAATTCTTTTCTCATCTACAATGTCCTTTGTTGAATATCTACATAGACCAAGGTGAGCGACACAGGCTCTTTAGAGCCTCTAGTTTATGTGTACCCTGAAATAAATTTGAGAGCATATAGTCATCGCTTTGTCAATCCATCCTTCCATCTTATGTGTGTCCAAAACAAATGGTTCTGCATTGTAAAACTAGTATCCCTTGTGTGATTGGAATGAAACTTATTCAGATGGGAGGTATATGGTAAGCAAAGAGACCATTGGATTTTAGGGTCAATATGTGAAAGTTCAAGGTCACTGTCATTAAAAATAGAATTATTTTTTTAAAGATGGTTTCAATGGTAACCTTTGTTTCCTTTTTTAGTTTTAAAAAAATTGAATAAATGATATATTTAGATAAGAAAAAGAATCTAATTGATTTTCAGATCAAAATGTCAAAGATCAAGGTCACAACTGCTAAATATAGACTGAAAAATAAATTGCAATTAATTGTTTCTAGTTAATGTTTTGAGGTACACTTGTTCAATATAAACTTGCACAAGTGGTTGAAAGTCGAAAAAGGAAGGAAGCTAAAAGATTTAAGGTTCAGTTGGTGAATAGTCATGGTCATAGTTTCTAAGGATTGCTGTATGAAATTCTTCAAAATTTTGGTTTCTAGATAAACTGTCTTGAACATGTCTTTTAATTTTTCTTAAATGTTTTTACTGGCATGTTTTATTGTGCTTCCAGACAAGGCAAGTTATCAAGAGTCAGAAGAACCCTTGCCTAATTTTTTTGAGTGTATTATTTTCTTGAAAAAATGGTTCCTAGCCACTACAAATCCATAAAAATGCTAACTGGTATTTCGTACCCATGGTGCTCTATAACAACTGACATGATATTCGCGTGTAATACACTCTTTTTTAACGGTTTACACACGAGGATCTTGCCTAGGGTGTTGCTTTAAAAGCAGCAAAACAGACCACTGTTGAATACAATAAAAGTTTACTCTAGAATATTGTTTTTATTATATATTAACAAATTTGTATAATCATGATAATGTGAAATTATGAACATTGTTCATATAAAAAAGTCTGTATCTTCGTCGCGCATTTTCACACGCTTTTTGACATGTCATGTCATGTCATGACATGATTTCTCATTGTCAGAGGTTGGCAAGTATGTTATAATTTTTATCCTTTATGATGAATTAGATTAATGAATAATAAAATCATTTGATATTTTAAATATCTTTGAAAAAATGTTTTATTTCAGGCTATTGCATGAAGAAATGAAATGTTACAAGAAACAACTGTTTGAAATGGTCAATGCTGACATTTGTAAAAAAGACTTGAAAAAGTTGAGAGAGAGAAAGAAGAGAGAATTAAAACATGCTGAATACATTAAAGGATGGTATTCTGATCAAAGACAAACTTCAAAGTCCAAAAAAGTTGATAAAATGATGGACTTTCCATTTTCCCAATTGCCATCACTATTAGATGAAACAGAGAAAAAGGATGAATTTGAAAGCATTCTAAGAAATGCTTCTTCAAGTTCTCAATCTTTAAAAGCTTGCAAACAATTACCAAAAAACTGTAACTCAACAAGTAATTTGCATGCTACTTCATTACATCCATCTGTGAATAACGATTTACGGCAAGAATTTAATGAAACAAGACAGATGGCTAGACAATGTGCAACACAAAAGTCACAGGAAGAACAGTATCAGGTTATTGCTGTTGTGAAACAGGAAAGTGTTGAATTTCCTGACGGACGCCGATATACTTGTAGATCAACTGTAGTACCTGATCCTGTCATTGTTGAAGGCAAAAGTACAGCCACACAAACTGAGTCAGATAAATGTAAAGATGTAGGCGTTCAGTGTGAAATTATAGACTGGAACAAATATCAGAAAATGATAGAACTAGCAGAAGTTCTTCTTAAGTAGATTATATGCATTCATTTTGATTTAGTGATTCAAAGGATTTTGACAAGAATTGTTTAAGCCTGAGCAGCCATGACATCATTGTATCTAGTTTAATAATTCTGTGGTTATATATGTTCCTGTTACTGATAATTAGAACTTAATGATAACATCCCTTGCTATAAAGGTTATTTAAAGACTCAACCATTTTTCGGAAATGAGGTTCTTCACTACAGCTGATGTTGAATTTAGTATTTAAGATATTATATTTTTAATTTTTGTCTCGCCTTGACAAAGTCAAAAAGCAATTCCATGGAGATTATTTCGCCCAAGTTTTTAATGAACTCGACTCTCAAATGTTGTAGCTCTTACTGAAGAAATTTTCCTTGCCTCTGGGGAAGCATGCCATAATGTTGCCAGTCATAGAAATTGGGGTTTGGCATTTACAAAACCGAATTGACGATTCTTCAAATTTCCTTAGGAATGTATTACAAAAATTACAAAAATCAATAGGACCTATTATTAATTTTTACAGGACTCGTTCTGTCAGTCCTGTGCTAATTTCGAGGACCGAGTTCCATTAAAATAATTCCTCAAAACCTCAGCTGAATTTGAAGCCTTCCTCAGCCTCAAACAAGAAAACATTGCTGAAGTCATTGAATCATCATAATTATGTATTTTGAAAGGAAGTTCATAAAAGAGTGGTTACCTTAACTTTTTTATGTTAATTTCATGTAGAAAAAAAGATACCATTGGGAAATCAAAATTGTAAATAAAAGCTCCAATAGAAAAAAATAAAATTAATAAAAAAATCCTCTTATATTTAAACAGCTAAAGGCAGAGTTATTTTGCAATTCATGAAGATGATTTTCATGTGACGTGATTTGAGATGGAGTTGATTCCCTTAGCCACCATAATGAAAGGCATACTGGTTGATTTGCCTTTAATATTTGACCAACCATTTAATTGAGACATGTGGAATAGGCAAGCCTTAGTAAGAGATACTTACTAGTTCAAAGTGATTAATATAAATGCTTTAACAAATTAAAATTGTTTAGAAAACAACTAGTAAAGACAAGCTGTAAATATTATTAGAACCATTAAGATCCACAACAATTTTAGGTGCATTTTTTTTTTGCTTTGCACTATCTATTCATCCATCTTTTGGAAAAAAAAAAAGTTATTTACTAAATGAAATTGGAGTCTCCCTTGTTGGTTTATAATAAGACTGGTATAAATTTTAAGGGGCAGGAGTGGGCTGCGTACAGTGATAATGATAGGTGAATGTGGCAAGATCCAGTTGAACCACTGCATACCTTAGCATAGTAAAATTTGCAAAATTATATACATGTAGTGCAGCTCTTATTGTTTGGTATTGGTTTTGTTGGTTGAACATTTTCTAGACATTCCAACTTGTATTGGGCTAATTGAAATAAAATAAAGTAGACAAAAATTGATTGCATTTGACAAGTCAAATATCTGTGATAATAATGTTATATTTATGAGCCATAATTTATCAAGTAATTTTAATAAAAGAAATATCAATATAGGAAAGATTGTTTTATATATTGTTGCAATAATATTTTTGTCTCTTTTCCTCTTTCCAGCATTATTATATACCTCAACTGGAAATGTTATGTATATTTACTAAAACAGGGCTGAACTGGTAGCCAATGGGAACAGTTGCTGCAACCAAAGGAGGGCTTTCCTTAGAAGTTATGGCCATTTTAGCTCACCTATCCATATTGGCCTAGTTAGCTATTGTCATCAATTGGAAACCTTTGTTGTCATTTTTCAAATTTGCTTTTTATCAGGAAAACTTAAATAGAAAGATAGGAACTCAGTAAGCATCAACACTGATTAGCAATGCAAGATAAAAAAAAAAGATAATAGGATAGAAATCACTGAATGATTCTGTAGTAGAAGTAAAATGATGATTTTTGTCATAAATCATTATAAGAGCAAAAAAAATCTAAGATAACTCAATTGATTCTTTCAGTTATAATGCTGATCCTTTTGCTGTTATAAGTATTTGTTTATCTATTATAGTTTTCAAGATAAAAAGCACAAATGCTAAGAATGACAATGCCACGTCATATCTGATTTTGATTGGCCAATTTTCCCAAAAAAATCTCAGAAATTACAAGGCCAAATGTTTTTTAGTTTCTAAAGAAATTATGATTTTGAGACATTCTACAAACTTTCCCCATTTAAGGATGTATACCTCTGAGGAGCCAAAAATTTCTCCAATTAAACTTTTTTTCTTAACCTGATTTTTGAGTTTATATGACTGTAAAAAAATAATTGGTGAGGAAAAATCATATGTTGGTGCACTTCTTTTTTTGCTACGGCCTTTAAAAAGTACCCAATTTTGATGATTTTCCCATTTTTCATCAATTTTTACCCATTTTTGGGCTATTATCATGAAAAAAATCTTAATTAAACTTTTTTTCATACTTTCAATAGAGATAAAAAGACCAATCTGAATAAATTTAACTTAAAAAAACTATAGGTAGGTGTTAATATAAGAAAGTTTTATCATATTTTGATGCTTTTTAGTGTAAAATTTACCATGATGTCAATTTTGTAAATTTGTGATTTTTCTCTGTTTTAAGAACAAAATGCATATTATTTCAACTCCTTTGTTATAAATGATTACAAAAAATACATATCTAAGAAATTTGAAAAGAAAAATGTGATATAGGATGTACATGTTTCTGGTAAAATCATTTCTTGTACCCCTCACCCATTTTCTCAAAATTTTGGCTAAAAAGACTGACTTGATTGGTAATAAAATTGAAAAACTTATTACTCAAAAACTACTTATTGTAAATATACAAATTAGGTTAAGTTTAAAAATGATATATATTAAATTCATTGCTATTTTCCATTTGTATCACATGTTTTGGAAATAATTCCAGAATGAGATTTCAATGATACTGAAACGTCAGAAGAATACATCCTTAATGTTGATCCTTTAGAAAACACGGCTGCAATGGTCGACATTGTTCCCAATGAAACTCTAGGGAAAAATCACATTACATCTTCTCTCGAACTATTAAGTCTAATGTAAAAGAAACTTGACAGGAATACTGTTAATTCAGAAATTATTGCATGCATTCATTATTGCGCATTCCTCCCATTTATAAAAACCTCGCAATAATTTCTAAATTTACAGTAATATATAGAAGAGCCCTCATTTAATTGGGATCAATACAAAAAATATGAAACTTTACAGGATTGATGCTTGGGAGACCTTCTATATATGATGCTTATTTACTATTGATTGAGTGGAAAACATGGTGGCATTGATAGTACATAGTTTTCATTAAAAGTCTGCGGAAGGTCACATTTTCACTCTATGAAGCCACTAGGTCAAATTTAACCAAACTTATCATGAATAATGGATGGAATGTTCATTTGTGTGAAGCAGGATATTCCTAACCTTCCAGAGTACCAGATATCACTTTTAGTTTTGATGATTTCTAAAGCTTTAGTTGTATGTATTTGCTATTTTGTCTTTTTAAGTTACTTTACATACTAGTATGTGTTTTGTTCATGTGTTGTTCATCTTGACTGAGATTTTTATCATTTCCCCTTTTAATATTGTTATGAATACAGGGAAATGAAGGGTATACATAAATATGACAGTTGTTGTCCATTCGTTTGATGAGTTTTATCATTTGATTTTGCCATTTGATTAGGGACTTTCCGTTTTGAATTTTCCTCGGAGTTCAGTATTTTTGTGATTTTATTTTATACATAAATGAGACAGTAACCAAACATTAGAAATAAGTAATTTCAGACTAGTGACAGGTGTATACAATATGTGTAGCTCTAATTGCCCCCAGTCTAAAGTAGAGGCTCTAAAGAGCCGGTGTCGCTCTTCTTGTTATTATAATTTTTAAGATATAAGGCAAAAACGCAAAAAAATGGTAAAAATCGTCATCAAAGGGCAATAACTCTAATAAGGAGTCGACTGACGATTTCGACCATGTGGAATTATTTGTAGAACTTGTTTGGCTGATTATTTTTGCATTTCAAAGTTTCTCCTAATCTGTTATAATTTTCAAGATAATAGGCAAAAATAAAAAAAAATGGTAAAATTTGTCATTTAAGGGCAATAACTCTCATAAGAAGTCGTCTGACAGTTTAGACATATGTGAACAATTGGTAGAGCTCAACATTCCAAATATGTTTGCTCTTGTCAGATTTTCTCTATTTATAATGGTTTTCAAAGTAATAGACAAAACTTGCATTTAACCCCTATGTTCTATTCTAAGCCATGTCGGCGATCTTGGTTGGCAGGCAGGGTCATTGGACACATTTTTTAAACTAGATACCCTAATAACGATTGTGGCCAACTTTGGACAAATTTGGCCCAGTAGTTTCAGAGGAGAAGATTTTTGTAAAAGTTTACCAAAGGATGCCAAGTGATGAGAAAAGCTCACTTGGTCCTTTGGGTCAGGTGAGCTAAAAAGGTCATGAATTAATTAAACAGAAACAGCAACCTAATGACAAATCGTTTATTAGGAGGCCTTGAACTCTTTCAAGCAGCTTTTATGCTCATCTGCAAACCAGAAAATCCATCCATCAATCCATATTTTTTAACCAGCGGACACTCACAAAATCTCTATAACCCCACATGGTGTCTTTACCTAGCATATGTATGTAAAAATTTTGTTCTTATCAGGTCCTTAAAAACTTTATGGGAGCTAACACTGGGAATTAATGGATTTGTTTTACTTTAAGTGATTCAAGATTCTTTTTATTTTCACTTGGCTCACCAGACTCAAGGGAAGTACAGGAGTTTGTGTGTTTCATCCTCAACCATGGTATAATTAAATGTATAAAATTGCAATTACTGACATCCATCAATTAATATGGATTCATTATTATTTGTGGAATCCCAATTTTTGTGGATTTCGTGGATATAGCTGAACCATGAATTCAGATGTTCAAAGAAGTACATGTACTAAATTTTTATAGGAGAAATTTGACAAAACCATGAAATCAAATAGCCACGAAAATTTCCTCAATCCACTAAAACTGGTACCCACGAAAAAAAATAGTCCATAGTAGTTCAAACAATAACTTCATACTTTTGTAGGAAATTTTTATTAAGCTATAAAACCTCATTAAATACATGTTTTAATAAACAACTAATCATCAAAAGTAGAAAGTAGAAAGTAGAAAACTCTCTTATAATTAACAATGATTTAGACATGTTTAAAACACATCTAATCACAAAACTACAAATGTAATTCTATTTTAAATATAACAATCATTTAAAATGCCAAACATTAATAAATTTAAGCTAAGGCTGCATTCACACTGCCCATGTGTAACATGTTTTGTGTTCTCAAGTTTGAATGTTTACATCTTTGTAATTACAAACTATTAATACAGATTTTTTATGTTTGGTCTAAGTACCCTTTTTCACAAACTTTATCGTTTGTTTGCACCTTCAACACCAAAAACAGCACTCCTGAGGTTGCTTCCACACAGGTGAGACAAAAATTTAAAAAAAATGTTTGAAATGTGCTCAATTCTACATTTAAAATTGATTTAACAGCTTCAAGAGTTTTCAAAATTTACAAGTTGATAATTTTTACTTAATGTTTAGAAATTTGTTTAAGTTTCAGCATGGATGCAGCCCAAGACACATTTATAACATTATCTGAACAATTTTAATATCTCCTTCTGCACATAAGTTTAAATAATTATATCTTTTTATGACAAGGATGTAATGTGTTTGTTTATTTACAAGCATCAATCTCTAGTTTGGTGGTCACAAATAGAACTCAATCAAAAGGAAATTTTGTATATTTACAATCATCAATCCCTTAACTGATGGTCACAAATTGAATTCAATGGAAAAAGGTTTTTTTTCTGAATTGATATTCATGAAATTAAATCGAGGCATGAGGACTGGCATTCCTTCAAATTTGAACAGTGTTAGTTGCCTATTCTACAACAAAATATTAGAATACTATGAATTTCAAATGTTATATTGCTACCATTGCACTAAAACACTAATGATATAAAAACAAATGAAGTGATTTCATTCAGTAAAGAAGGTAAAAAAAATTACTAATAAATTTTTACTTGGAATATTTTGTACGGAATAATATTTTTTTGCAAATTTCTAGAAGCATGCCTCGCTGCAATGGTTTTATTTCATATTTTCCCTATATCTCAGCTACAAAAAGTCTTATGTCTTAGATTATACTAGAGTGTCTGATTAGTTCCCACTATGAAAATAGTAATGACAAACTGTTTTTTTTTTTTTTTTTTTAAACTTAACTATTTCCAACGAGAAGCAAAAAATGAGCAAGAATTATACAAAAATGTTGATGAATATAACACAACACCAACAATGAAATCACATTTGAAGCATAATACATGTACTATAACAAATAATAAATTATCCAAACTCATAAAAGTGTCACCTATATCTCTTGGAATTGTCAGTTTGATATGATTGTTTTTATGCTCAGCCTAAGATAGCAGGAGAGCATTATGTTTTCTGGTCTGTGTATCAGTCTTTCTGTCTGTCCCGTAATATGTTAAGTTTTGGTTTATCGTTGTTAATCACAAAGTTTTGGCCAAATCATAAACATTTATTATAATGTAAACTTTAAAAATATCTGCCCATGACGGTTTCGATCCAGATTTAAGAGTTTCATCAACATGGAGTGGGGCATGGTGTCCTATGGACACATACTTTTATCTTACCTAAAGTCATTTAAGCATTTGTTCTGGTGAAACTTTTAGCATCGGGTGACTGACCCTCATATTTTTCATAGCAATTACATCTGAAATTTTTTAATCAGTTGATTTGAAATTGAAATAGAATTTTCCTAATTAGCCAGAAAACTGGTAAACACTTACATGATTTGGGTTTTAATACAACCTTTTCAAACTATAAACAATTCAACTCACTAATTTAATGTCAAAGGATTATAATTATCTTGGAATGAAATTATTGTGAACTTTACTATTATCTGTAATTTTAAACTTTTTGTGATTTTATGGTTCATTAAAACATGCATAATTTACATATCCAAGGTCAGTAACTTTACTATTATCTGTATTTTTAAACTTTTTGTGATTTTATGGTTCATTAAAACATGCATAATTTACATATCCAAGGTCAGTAACTTTACTATTATCTGTGATTTTAATATGTGCAAGAAATCAACATTTAAAATTCATGATAACTCTCACAAACATACAAAGATACTCAAAGGAAACTTAAATCAATCTATCAGCATGACTGCATTTTACATAATAACAATATTTCTATGCTTTGTACTAAACTAATGCAATTATAAACGAATTATAAAACGTATATGCCTTCTTCACTCAATTGCTGGCTATGTAATACATAAGAGCTGCCAAATGTATATTTTTCTATAAAAATGAGTAACAAGTTGAAGAATTACCACTCAAGTTCCTAAGCATTGCAGTTTTCCATCAATTTTTTTTCTCAGCATTTAACTTTTGTATTACATCCAGCAAACATATCTTTTTACTCCTTCTTCAAAGTCTATCAAACAGTATAACACCACAGAAATTACTAGTAGTAGTTGTTATAAATGTGATACTGAAATATTTTTATAATGAACATGGATCTTGAACATTGCTTTCAAGAAAACTGAGACTAGGAAAGATATGCATTCTATGATATCACAAAAATGACTATATACAGGCTACATGTACAGGGGCGGATCCAGCCATTTTTAAAAGGGGGGGTTCCCAACCCAGGATAAAGGGGGGGTTCCAACTATATGTCCCCATTCAAATGCATTGATCGTTCCAACCCCCAGAACCCCCCCTCTGGATCCGCCACTGATGTATTTTTTTTTTTTTTTAATATGTGATGATTCCATGGTAGGATTTCAAAGATCTCAATTTATAATCATTTAATGGCATTGAAATATATTTAACGGAAACATTTAAAAACTAAAATAGCATTGTTTTATGGAACTAAATAGCCTTATCTTATTTCGGCAAAGTTGATAAAATTTTTAATACATTTTAGACATAAGCCTCTTTTAAGGGAAAACATCAATGAATAAAAGGAAAAAATACTACTTTAGATATGAATCCATAATGTGTAAGTATTGCATATAAGTTTTAATATCTACAAACAGCATACTTCTAATCTAAAAACAATTGAAATTTAAGTATTTCCTAACATATTTATACTAATGGTATAAAATAAAGCAAAATGTCTGGATTATCTCCCCGTAACTATTATAAATATGCTCTTAATGACAAGAGATCAATTTCGTAAACTTCCAGTTAGAAGTAGTATGGATCTGTTTTTCATGTAAGCACTATATTCACAGCACTTTATTTTCATGCAAGCCTTGTGATTTTCATGTAAACACTATGGATAAAGCAGTTTCTAAATACCGGGTACTTTTTTTTATGTAAAAGCACTTAGGTTACAGCACTGTATTTAAAAAAAAATCAACCTTTTTAATACTCTTCAAGAAAACAGCAACAAATATTATAAATTCATAAATTTTATGATGTTTTATTACTGCAAGAAAAGCTATGCGACTAGCATTGCATTAATTAGAATTCTATATTTGTGTGTAATACATTTTAAAAATTGGCACTAATTTGACATGTTTGTCCGTTAACAAAAAAAAACAATAATATATGTACACAGTAATTTTTAAATTCACAGTAAATAATTAATTTTTCTCAGTTTGTTTGCCTAGATTTTCTGGTAATCATCATTTATTTTTTTTTTTGTTTCTTTGACTTAGGTGTTTGCCCTTGGTTATTGCTCTGTGACTTATTTGTTTGTCCTTGGTTAGAGCTCTGTGATTTATTAGCAGCTTTTGACTCCTTCTTCTTTCTTTCTTTTAGCTTTTTCATATCATCTTTTTCAATTTTAGCATTGACCATTTTAAACAGGTATTTCTTGTAATCTTTCAATTCCCTATTCACTTCCCTGAAATACAAATAGAAATTAAGGGTTAAGCGTTTTTGAATAAAAGGAGATGAGAGCAAATATAAACAAGAATGTGTCCATAGTACACGGATGCCCCACTCGCACTATCATTTTCTATGTTCAGTGGACCGTGAAATTTGGGTCAAAACTCTAATTTGGCATTAAAATTGGAAAGATCATATCATAGGGAACATGTGTACTAAGTTTCAAGTTGATTGGACTTCAACTTCATCAAAAACTTGACCAAAAACTTTAACCTGAAGCAGGACAGATGTAAGGACGAACAGACGGAAGCACAGACCGTAAAACATAATGCCCTCTTCTATCGTAGGTGGGGCATAAAAAGTTAACTAAAGAAAAGGTATGCTAATCCAACAGCATAAAATGTACCATTGCATACCAGGAATATCCCTATATCCCTGCAATGTGATTGGAAAATGAGAAGACAGAAAATAACAAATGATTTGAAAACAGTCACAGCTAAAGTTTTTAGTTAAAGCTTTTCAGAATTATAAAACCGAACAGAAAATGAAAAGATAATTTTTTCAAAGTCTTAAATATGCCAATTTTTAGGAACTATATTTTTAAATTCTACCCATGCAAATATGAGGTGTAATACACAACTGGTTTCATTGCAGAAAAAAAAAACTTTTCTGAGAAACAAATCTTGAGTTTTTTCTGGCACTTTCCTATTTTTATTCGGTGTACCTTTGAAATATTTTTGAAACATGCAGTGACCTAGTTACTAATGATAGTAAACACCAAAAACAAAGTTGAGAAATAGCCTTGTTTACTTTCTTATATACAATGAAAAATTGAGTGCAATTTTCACTGAAGTACTGCATAGGATAAAACTTTATTCAAGCCAGGTATTTCTTATATTCGAAACAAAGATAAATTCTGAACAATTTAAAGATAAAGTGCTGAAAGGCAAAAACAATGGTAGTACATACATGTATTACCACTGATAACTAAGGACTGCTGAAATTTACAAAATTGCCAAGGACATACAATACAGTTTTGATTTTAAAGTGATTTTTTGACAAGCATTTAAAATTGGGAATTGAAACAGGGAATACGGCAAAGAGAAAACAACCTGACCAAAGAGCAGAAAACAGCCCAAGGCCACCAATGGGTCTTCAACACTAACCGGTTGTGAAGTACACTTGCATTCACGCTATTCTTTTCCTGATCAATTTAAATATGTTATAAAAAATAAACCTTCATGTGCTTCTTTTGGAGATCAACATGGGCACAACATTTCAGATATTTTCTCAAAATTTAGGTTGTTGGACATTATTACCACTTTTTGGGCAGAAAATCTATTTTTTTTGTTTCAAAATATATTCACACAAGCATTTTTTTGTGAAAACATTTAGAATATCTTCTTATCATACTATGCTCTAAATTGTGTAACTATTCTTTATAAATATTTTTTTTTTATCAAATTTTCATGATTTTAGAAAAAATAACCTGCATTTCTTGCTGTATATTTATCTTATTTAAAGGGGCACTAGCTGTCAAATTCGTGTTCACCGATTTGACTCAAATTCTCATATTTGATTTATAACAATGTAAAACATTTATCCAAATTATAAAAAGTCTAAAATAAACAATTGAGTGGACCTCTGACAACCTCTGATGACCATATAAGCGATATAAACATAAATATAGATATAAATAGATATCGAAATCGTGCAATTGGATTTTTCGAGGTCTGTTTAATTTCATTTTATAGATTAAAAATATATGTTAATCATCGTTTTTACCTGTATACAAATGATTTTTTTGTGGATCGAATCAGTCAATCAAATGATTTACCTTTGTTTTACTTTCAATGTTGACATTCTTTTCTTTTAAATAACTTTACACGCACTATTCATGCATTATCCATCTCAGCCAAGGGGTTAAATTGAAGTTCACATGAATACGGATTCAATGAAGTTAAATTATTCACTTAAAAGTGAATAATTCATCATCAATGTTTCTTAGCTTATTTTGACAAAATTGAACCATACTGGCTGCTAAAAGCGAATTATTATTTCACTATTTCACTTTCATTAATGATTGAACAAAAAAAATCATAATTTAAAATGTTTATATATCTCGTAGCTAGTGCCCCTTTAAAAAAAATTATACCAGTAATCTTCCTATGTAATTAAACCAAGTCATTAAATAAAACAGGGATCAAATTCAATATACTGGTTTTAAAGCTAATTATCTAAATCAGTGGGAAAATATATCCAAATCTGTCACATTTGGACATCACGAAAAAATGACATTTTACATTAGCAACATTATTAACTCCCCTGTAACTGTATAGTAATGCCCTTAAGGTTGAAACATGTTCAATTATTTTAAAAGACACTATTCATTTTAATCATCAGAATCAATAAATTCCTGTAAAATATCAGTTTAATAATGAACGGACACTGTTTGGCAGCCCCCCGTACATCCCCAAATCAATAACTGATTTTTCCTTTTTGAAAATCCTGTTAAAAATGAGACATGGTATGATTGCCAATAGGACATCTATCTGCCAAAAGACCAAAGGACAAGGATATAAACAATCAAAAGTTATACAGCCTTCAACAATGAAAACCCATACCACATAGAAATCTATAAAATGCCCTGGGTACCAAAATGAGAAACAATATATAAATAGTGAAACTAACAGCCTGATTTATCACATATCTTTTGAGTCTCTTTTAATGATATCATACTCTGTTCAATGTGATACAAGAAATATTTCTTCATGCTTGAAATAGATAACAGGCCACAGCCATAAGAGAATGTAATCTACATAATATCTCAGATAACAAAATGTAAAACAAGAACAAGACCAATACCAGGTCTGGACTGGCATTGCTGCATGCAATTGATTAAGGTAATATGTAACTGATCATTCCCTTTCATTGGTGCCAAGAAAACTTTGATGAAAATTTTCCTTGTACAATGAGTGTTGTAAAATTTCAAACTATGGGCAAACAGGAAGTGGATACATGGCAGATGTAAAAATTGCTTACTTGCTACAACTCAGCATTATAAAGCTGCAAACGAAATATCAAATCATTCCCTTTTATAGCAGCCAAGAAAATTTTTAACAAAAGTTTTCTTTTGGACAGACGGACGGAAGGAGTTGAGCGGTTACTAAATCTGCTTCTGCCTTCAATAATGCAGGTTATAAAAAGAGAGAAAACTAACGGCCTGATTTAAGCTCTAATATAAAATGAAAAACAATTTTGACTGATAAAATAAAACGCATCAAATTTAAAAGGAAACAGAACAAGGATAGACTTACTTTGAGAAATACTTATAAGCCTTTAGGTAGGGCAAACACACAGCAGTAACATTATCTTTTTCTACAGGGATACAGTCAGGACTGAATCCAGTCTTCTTCAATTTATCCATATCACCAAAACTTCCTTCCTTCATCATATCATAGGCAATCTGCAAAAATTTACAAGATATATCAAGTCTTAATTAATGTTAATCAATTTGCATGTTCAATTCTTCAACATGTATTTCTAAAATATATAGAAATAAAGAAATGATGCATTTGTGAATGACAGCCAATCAAAATCCTCAAAATAAATATAAGAATGACCCTTGTCTCACCTATTACGTTACTTGAATTTATTTGTTTTTTTGTCTTCGATGATTTAACAATTCTTCTAATTTACAAAGAGATCACAAGTAAAATTGAAGGATTCATTATTTCCTAGTCGGAGATCAGATATACATTTTTGCGGTACAGAAATTCATAACAATAATACTCATTAAAGGCAAACTATACATTATTGGAAGGTCTTTCAGATTTTTATGAAATTTTCTAAGCATTAAGAACCTTTTATTTTTGTGGGTACCAATTTTTCGTGGATATTTGATTTGGTGGTTTTGCCGAAATTCTGTATACAAGAAGCTATAGAAAACATGTACTTTGTTGAACTTTAAATTCTTGGTTAACCTATACCAAGAAATCCTTGAAAATTGGTATACCACAAATTATAATGAATCCACACTATTTAAATATGGTGGCTCCAGGCGTGTCAATTGTGGATTTGAAGGCAAATTTTAGCCAATGAACAAAATTGTTACATATATATTGCATTAGAATAAGGAATATGATTACAGATAAAGAAAATAAAGGACAAACCTTGAGATCATATATTTTAGTTCCATCCAGTATGATGTCATATTTGTCAAAAAAAACAGCACAAGTCTTGGAATCTAGTCCATGAAACACCTGAAAAGATATGATGGTGTCAGTATACCTAAATTAAATGCCATTTACAGAGTTTTTTTTCTTAAAATAATTCTATGAAGGGTTGACAAAGTTATTGAATTGTAACAAACTTTAACCCCAGATTGTATCTACTTGTTTACTGCAAAAAAATCAAGTCCATTTATCAGAAAAATACGGAAAAATGAAATGACTATTTAAAAAATTTACTGGATACTGGCTTTTGGTCATTTTAAATAAAAAAAGCTTCTGTCAAAATTTCATAAAATTTCATAAAGGTTTCACTAAGTTATTGATGTTTAAATAAATTGTTAACAAAGAGATATGTCTTGCCTTTTGTTATTTTGATAGTAAAATGCAAATGATAAAATCAAAATAGCAATACTGAAAGTTATGCAAAATATTCAAAATCAATAAACCATGACTGTAGGTACAGGGCCAAACAATCTCCATGGAAATGAGATGTGCCAATGCTAATACATTTGCATACCAAATATCACTGACCTACCAAATGTTGTGGTTCCCTGTAAACTGACCTAATCACAAACTACTAAATGTAAACTAAGCAAAAGTTTCAAAGTCAATAGACCATGACTGAG
Source organism: Mytilus californianus (assembly GCF_021869535.1). Lineage (NCBI taxonomy): Eukaryota > Metazoa > Mollusca > Bivalvia > Mytilida > Mytilidae > Mytilus > Mytilus californianus. The sequence goes on along the minus strand of NW_026262690.1, from coordinate 113,939,734 downwards.
GGGATGGGACTAAATAATCACCATGGAAATGGGATGTGCCAATGCTATTACAACTGCATCCTAAATATCAAAGACCAACCACTAATGGTTCCCCGTAAACTGACCTAATCGCAAACTACTACATGTAAACTAAGCAGAAGTTTCAAAGTCAATAGACCATGACTGAGTGGGTGGGGCAAAATAATCTCCATGGAAATGGGATGTGCCAATGCTTTTACAACTGCATACTAAATATCAATGACCTACCACTAGTGGTTCCACATAAACTGACCTCATCACAAACTCATACATTGTTGACACTGCCTCCATCCCCACCGGACACAGCATACCTATGTATTGCTTTTTGACTCAGTCAAGGTGAGGCAAAAACTTTAACCACACTCTGAACCTAAATGTTGATGCTACCAAAGAAATCTAGGATTGCTATGTCTCTCTTTCGTGACATAAATGTTGCAGGTTCAACAACAAAAAACAGCACCTGTAAAATTGAACCACATCTTATACTTCAAACATAAAACAGAAATAAGGGTATAAAACCTCACTTTGAATGGTCCTTTTGGTTCAGGGATCCAATTGAAAAATTCTGCCACTTTGCCAGATGTCATTAAGTAAGGATTGTTTTCTACTTCAAAGATATAAGATTTATCTTCAGTTACACAACTAATTCTCTGTAAGCCATCATCCGATGTTTCAACATGAACAGCCACCATGTCTTTCTCCATCAGATAGTCTACAGCACTGACACTATTTTCAGGTTCATCTATTGTGATTATTTCTTCATCTATATAAAGTTGAAAATAAAAAAAATATAAATTGCTTCATCTAATGTATAAGATGAATAAACTGTTCACATATAATAGAGATATGTCTGTTTGTAATGTAGATAGTACAATGCACTTAATATTGAACTTTTTTTAGATTAAAGTAAATAAAAGTTGAATAATCTACATTGAAATAAGATGTCGGAATGCTAAAAGATTGCATACCATATCAATGACCTTCCATAAATTGTTACCCTTAAAATGATCTATACACAAACATAAACAATTGTCAATGACCATTGCCAGATGCCAGAAACAGCACACCAAATTCTTGCCTCCACAACTTCTTTGAGATGAGACAAAAATAACACTTGTTACAATGATATGAATGTTTTGAAACATTAGGAGGCCCTACATGTGAGAAATCCAGTAAGATATTAAAATAGTTGAAACATTAGGAGGCCCTACATGTGAGAAATCCAGTAAGATATTAAAACAGTTTCTCGCTACATTGAAGACCCATTGGTGGCCTTCGGCTGTTGTCTGCTCTATGGTTGGGTTGTTGTCTCTTTGACACATTCCCCATTTCCATTCTCAATTTTATTACATATTAATCAGAAAGTTATTACTACAAAAATAATTATCAAGTACAAGTTAATAAAAAACATGATAAAATTAGATACTTTGGAACACATAATCATTGAGATCAGTATTAAAGAATCAGGTAACACTATCACATTTCCATGTCCAGTGAACCACAAATCTGGGTCTAAACCCTTATTTGGCATTTATTTTTTAGATATTCACATCATAAAGATACGTGTACTAAGTTTCAAGTTGATGGGCAGACAGACTGACAGACATAAACTCGCAAATACAGTTACTCTACTGTCATAGTTTGGGCATAAAAATCCAAAATTACTGTAGGTATCTATTTTGCTAGGACCTTAATGATACAAATACTAAATATGTCTTTATATTAGTGTTGTCAAATCGAAACAGTTTTGCCTAACCGGTTACTCAGATAATCTTTCGACCGATTAACCGGTTAACCAGTAGTTCATTACTGTTCAGGTGATGTGTAAAGGCCTTATTTATAGTACCCTACAAATGTGGGTTTTTATGATAGGATAACTTGAAGTTTATTCTTGCGCATTATAAGTTTAGCTTTGAGCATTCCTAATGAAGTTTTACTTTTAATCAAATACTACTGTATTAACTATGACATTTAAAATGTCTTCATATTGAGAAGATAAAAATCTTCTTGATTTCGTCAAATTGACAATGTTGATTGTTTCATTTTCTCTGATGTCTCAGAGGATAATGTGGAGTGTTCAATTTGAGATGGTTTGGCGACCCAGAATGCATTAGTTACATTCACATTGATTTGCATTTCACCATTTTTTAGTCTGTATTTCGTTTAAAGTATGACAAAGCCTTGGACGATGGAGGTGGCATATTTAGATGTAGGTCTACATAATATTAAATAAGAAATGAAAAAAATAAGTAAATCGTAAAATTTAATCGGCTTACAACTGTTCAAAATACATGTATGCTGATTATGTTTATTTAAGATCTTGCCCCGAGCTCATAGACAAGTTGTCTTTGTGCTAATTAATTTTATGTTTTCAAGGTTAACAATAGTAATCAAAATACTGGATATTGATCTGCCAAATTAATTACCATGACGATCATTTTAGAATTGAACAAAAGGTATTTAATGCTTTCAATACACATTTATATCAAATCTATTAAAATTGGAAAAAGATCGGTTAACCGGTTAGCGTTTTTGGTATTTGATATTCTGTCCTTCCGACGCTTAAACGGTTAACCGATTAACCATTGACAACACTACTTTATATCTACATATTGATTGAGTCCCAGCACACTTACTAGATTCCACAATAACATCAGGACCAGATCCCTGAGCATCCACATATTCCTCCTCCGGTTCCTGATCCTGTACAGCATCAACAAACTTATCCTCATCCCAGTTATCAGGAGGAGTGTTTGGATAATCATCTTTGAGTTTACCCAGAGCCCCAGATCCAATTGCTGCATTCACATTCAGAGCCTCAGACTTCGTTGACATATCAACATTCAGAACCTTAGATCCAGTTGGTGCATCCACTTCCATCTTTTCATTAAACATTTGTGCAGTATCTTCCACAGCAGTCTCGTCTATTTCTGTCTTATCTTTCTTTTTCTGTGTTTCTGTTCCATCTTCTTTCTCCCTATCTCCTTTGCTTTTCTTGTTTTTCTTCTTCTTTCCTTTTCCATCCTGTACCAAACTTGCACCACCAATAGGTACTTTTACTACTTGTACAGTCTTATCAAACTCTAATCTCTGTCCTAATGAAAAAAATCAAAATATATAGTTTTGAGTCAGTGCCTTTCTATTGTACAATTTTGAAAGAATATTTTTGCTACTTGCTGGTGTGGTATGATTGCCAATGAGACAACTCTCAACTAGAGACCAAATGACATAGATGTAAGCAACTAGAGGTCACTGTATGGACTTCATGTTTTCTACGAGTATGAAACAGAAATGTGATCTTCATTAAAATTAAAATGTCACAGTATTGATCCTTATCATATCATCATTTCTCAAGCAAGTGGTAAATTTATTTTTCTTTGGGGGGGGTGGGGGGGGGGGGATGGATGGGGGTCAAAATTGTTAGCTTTCGAATAGAAAACTGTTTCAGTGAAACAGCATAATTGAGGTTTCTCATGTTTCTGTACATTAGATTTAATGGAGTTTTGCTTGGGCAATTTGATTTCAACAACTGATATTTTTCTAAAATTGTGTAAAAAAAATATTATTCCCTATTTGATTGAAAATTGATTGCTATATTGAATTATTTGGATTTTTACAATCAAATTTTAAGCAAATTTGTAACTAACTTAAGGGCAACGATACAAAAAAGATCTCTTATTGATTTTTCCTTAAAATATTGACACAAATTCAATTTTCATATGCAATATTAAAAATTTTTAATTTTTCAATACTTTTCTGAAAAGATATTAAAAAGTTTGAAATGGAAAGAGATACTATCAACGTTTTTGTTGCAAAGTGTTCCTTAATCTATAGGCATTCAAAAAAGTCGCTAAGATGAAGACTGATTGAGATAAAAAATTTGTGAATTGAAACAATTATTGGAAATAAAAAGCTGTAAACATTTTTCTTGCCAATAAAAATGTACATAGAAAAAATTCTACCTTTGATTAGTAAAATTATCCATAAAGACACATGACAATGGCTAAAATGCCAAGGACCTACAAAGTTGGGCGAGATAATTAACCATTTTTAGGTATCACTTACCATTGACTTTTCACATTTCTATGCTTTAGAAAACACAAAATTCAGCCAGCTTAAAATAATTTTTATAGAACCATTGAATAACAGAGACTAAATTATTAAATCACTCACTTGGATATCTCTGAACTGCATCTACAAAGTATTTAGGGGGGATAACTCCATCTTCATTTCCAGCACAAAGTATTACATTGTTGGCTGACCGGAAAAACTTGAATCCATCTAAAATAGATAAATTGTTCTTTAAAATTTAATTGACAGAATCAATCATTTGAAACAGAAACATAAGTTAACAATCTATTGGACAAAATGCTTATAATTGGTACATGTAATTCCATGTTCAATGTATAATGTATCATTCACTAACACATAGTTTTGGCCCTAAAAAATGAAAAATTTTAAAACGATAAAGTTGGGAAAACTTGATGAAAGTATATGTTAAAATGTTCATTTGTTTCAGTACATGAAGATTTTAACCAATTGCGTCATAAGTGATGTATTTGTGACGTAAAAAATATAGAATTCTGTTAAAACCAGAATTTGGCATAATTTAGCAAAATTTATGACAGTTTTCTGAAAAATGAACAGTGGCACCACCCCGTGTCCACAAATATTTTTGCTGAAATATTCTTTATATACCATATTCTTCACTTTTCAACCAAAATTTCAATGGGCAAGAGCTGGCCCCACATATGAAATCATGAAATAAGGTTGAAAAAGGTGAAAAATTTCTAGAAAAATTGAGTAAAATGAAATATATTTCTATTTCTGGCCAGTACCAGTATTTTAATAATATTTTGAGCAAATAAACAATTTTTCTTATGATACTTTAAAAAAATAATACATTTAGCTTTACATACAGTTTAGATTTACTCAAATAATGGAAGTTAAAAAAAAACCTTTTCAGGGCTGTTTATTGGGGTTACTGGCTCTACTCCTTTCCACACTGATTATCTATTAAAAGTGAATTTTACACATTTTAAATCAGAACAAGCATTCTGTGAGTATTGCCTAGCAATACATAGTCCCCTACCGGTTAAAAATTCATTGTACTGGAACAAAATGCTAACTTGATCTATATCTTGTCATGGTGTTAACTTTATAACAAATATCAAGTCAATATCTTCAAGCATGACGAAAAAAAATGTGGAAAATTGATTATTTGAGTGAATTTTCTAAGTCCAAGGACCATAACTCTGCACAAAATCATTAGACTGCAACAAAATTCGGACTTGATCTGTAACTTGTCATGATTAAACAATACACCAAACATCAAATCAATATCTTCAAGCACAAAGACAAAAATTGTGGAAAACTGATTTGCCGGACTGACGGATAGACAGACAGACAGACAGACGGAGTGCAAACCTTAAGTCCCCTTCGACTTAATAATTTCTGCCTCTAACATCTCATTTATTGTTGTTACTAGAACTTAAATTCATGTGAAATCATAATCTTTAAATTAGATTTTAACCACTTTAGAGTTATGCCTAAAGACTGTAAATTTTAGTTTGATCTAATGCTAATAATGATGGATTGATGTTTAACGTCCAGTTGCAGATATTACATGCATATCAGGACGAGAAAGTTTTAACATATGAATATGAACCTTGCTTTTAACTAAACCAACACTCTCAGAAGGTAATGACAGCTAAATTTCTAACAATAATTAAAACATCCCAATAAATTTCAAAGTTCAAAGTAACTAGATTCCAGAAACATTTTTGACTTTCTGAAATAATTCTTGTATGATTTACATATCTACAATACTTGAATGTGATTGGTACTTTAAACATTTTTTTCTTGGTTTACTGCAACATTTAAGGACCATGTTGCTGAAATTACTTTCTTAACCTATCTTTACACTATACAAATTTTACTATGATATATTCTAATGCAGGATACGTCTAAATGGAATCCTTGGATTCCAAGAACGTAGAATTTGAAAGAAAAAAGTACAAATGTTTGGGTTGAGAATTATAAGCATTAAACACATTTTTTCTAGAGGTTACTGATGTGTTAGCTCAGCCACTGACTCAAAACAGAAAATTCCTTTGGACTTTTTTTTTTAGTTTGTGAGTTATTCTGGCCAGTTTACACATCACTTGCCTCTAGAAAAATGTTTTTAATCCTATAATGAACCCTGGATGATCTCTTACCTTCCAAAGCCTGCTGTAGGTTAATAAATATCATTACTTCACATGATTGTCTCATACCTGTAAAAAAATATATGGTTAATGAAAAATTTGATGCACAAAAAATCTGTCTACTGTCTACTGATTCTGAAGAAGGATGTTTATCATCTGAATTATATACTGTTTGTTGTATTTACTTTAAAAAAAATGTTGATGTTGTAAAAATTTTTGATGTATATTTTACCTTTTGTTTGTGTATACATCTTATCCCATTTATTGGCCATTGGCATTGATGGACATCATTTACTTAAGTTTTTAATAAAAAATTGTAAAAAAGTTATTGACTTCAGCTTAGAAGTATAGGTTAAAAGAAATCAAGGATAAGTCCTTAAACTAAACAAAATGTGGTCAAAATAAACTACATACAAGGATTAAGGTCAAAAAATTTAAACAGCAGTAAAAGGTCCTATCCAATATTTTTTATTCAACACATTTTTTCTGAATTGATGTATATTGTACCAGCATGCCTTTGTCAAAAGATAATTCTTCTGTATCAATAAATTGACTGTAATTAATCCAAAGACTTACCACTAATGACTCCATTTTCTCCTGGTTCTCCTGCAGCAAAGTGGATATGGTTTCTCCCCATTCTACTTAATCCCTACAAAAGTTAAATCAACTTTCAGTTATATGTTCAGTGGAATATAAAAATTTGCCTTTGAAAAAGTACTGTCTGTCGAGTTTACTATGGTTCAGTCTTTTAATCTGACTTTCATGGAATATAAACAGTTTGATTGACATCCTAGTTAATCCCTGTAATAGTTTTATTGATCATTTAGATTCATGTGAATTACTGATTAATTATTTGGTGTTTAAAGCCACTTTCAGCACTATTGGCTATTATGTGGGGGTCTGTTGTCGGGCGAGAGAACCATCAACCTTCAGCTGGAAAACTGGCACTCCTAGTCAATTAAGATTGAAGTCAAATGCACATGCCCTGTGCAGGGTTGGAACTCATAACCTCAGTGTTTAACTGGCTAGTGCTACAGCAGATGAACTACTTTGACCACTTAGATCATGTGAAAAGATGGTTACTACAATACAAGAACCACTGGCAAATCTCAAAACTTTGAAATAGGAAAATGAAATAATAGATTGCCAGTAATTAGAAATAAAATATTTCTGATGTATTTTGTCATTTCAGTGAAATAATAGCATTTGTGTTGGACTGTTGTTGCAAAAACCGAGTGGAGAGAAGTATTGAAGAGGTTTTTTATCTGTATTCTAGGTAAGATGCTGTTGGAACCATTGTTTCAATCGTTTCAAAAACATACAACTTTTTGGAAGTAATAGCAAAGACAAGAATGATGAAGTTAATCAGCTTACTGTGTGTTTGATTTTCTCCCAAGAAGTATAGTAAGTTCCATGGATAACCATAGAAACTTCATTTGCAGATAATAATGGTTTTAATTCAAGATCCTCTACCTGAAAAAGATAAATAAACATTGATAGATTTTCCTGGAAACAAACAAAAGTATAATGGTAAAAATGGTAAGTCTATGTAAGCTTTCTCAGGATACTTAAATCATATTTTGTTGTAATAATATCTCCCCATTTGACATCTCAACAGCCTTATGGTTTGCAAAGGTGCTCATTTTAATAACAATATACTAATGGAGAGTAATTTAGCTAATATTCAGTGTTAATTTTTTATGTTAAAAAGTACTAAATCTTGTTCTTACTTTTTCAATGTTTATTTTTTTTTTTTTAATTTAGTGCCTACATCAAATTTTGTTACTACCAGTATAACAACATAGAAATGGGATCTTGCCTGATGATGTCATGCAAAAGAAAGAGTTACTAACAGAACTCAAAATGTTCTGTGTAATACCCAGTAAAAAAGAATCAAAGATCAACTTATTCTACCATTTATATCATATAAAGAGTCAAATAAATGATACTAAAGTCATGTTATATACACACAGTTTCAACAGTTACAATGTAGAATCAAAATATCTTTATTGATGTTTTTGAAAAAGTAATGTTCTCAGGGGTGCTACTATATTGGTTTTTGGGGAGCTGTGTTGTTATCAAAGTGTTTTTAAGAAATCAGAGCATTTAGGCAGTTAACAAACACTAGGTTGATGTTTTCCATAAAACTTTCATGGCATGTTTGTTGATAACTTACTTCAATAGTATGTCTTTGGTTTATACTTACTTCAAAGGTATGACCTTGGTTTGCTCTGATTACTTACTTCAAAGGCATGTTCTTGGTTTGTTCTGATTACTTACTTCAATAGTATGACCTTGGTTTGCTCTGATTACTTACTTCAAAGGCATGACCTTGGTTTGTTCTGATTACTTACTTCAATAGTATGACCTTGGTTTGCTCTGATTACTTACTTCAATAGTATGTCCTTGGTTTGCTCTGATTACTTACTTCAAAGGCATGAACTTGGTTTGTTCTGATTACTTACTTCAATAGTACGGCCTTGGTTTGCTCTGATTACTTACTTCAAAGGTATGACCTTGGTTTGCTCTGATTACTTACTTCAATAGTATGTCCTTGGTTTGCTCTGATTACTTACTTCAATAGTATGTCCTTGGTTTGCTCTGATTACTTACTTCAATAGTATGGCCTTGGTTTGCTCTGATTACTTACTTCAATAGTATGCCCTTGGTTTGCTCTGATTACTGACTTCAAAGGCATGACCTTGGTTTGCTCTGATTACTTACTTCAAAGGCATGTTCTTGGTTTGCTCTGATTACTTACTTCAAAGGCATGACCTTGGTTTGCTCTGATTACTTACTTCAATAGTATGACCTTGGTTTGCTCTGATTACTTACTTCAATAGTATGTCCCTGGTTTGCTCTGATTACTTACTTCAATAGTATGACCTTGGTTTGCTCTGATTACTTACTTCAAAGGTATCACCTTGGTTTGCTCTAATTACTTAATTCAAAGGTATGACCTTGGTTTGCTCTGATTACTTACTTCAATAGTATGACCTTGATTCGCTCTGATTACTTACTTCAAAGGTATCACCTTGGTTTGCTCTGATTACTTACTTCAAAGGTATGACCTTGGTTTGTTCTGATTACTGACTTCAAAGGTATGACCTTGGTTTGCTCTGATTACTTACTTCAAAGGTATGACCTTGGTTTGCTCTGATTACTTACTTCAATAGTATGACCTTGGTTCGCTCTGATTTTCATTTTTCCTGTTTCTTTATCTGGTTCCATATGAAATCTCTGCTTGTCGTTTGTTTCTACAATTCTTTGTACATCTTCAAGGTCATAGTCACGTAGATTGTTTTGCTTTTTCAGAATATCTTCCACATAAAGAAAGCCACCTTAAAAACAACACTTTATAGTGCAGAATTATCTATTCATTTAAATAGCTTTCAACAGAAGTCTTAAATATTAAGATGTACATTACACTTTACATACTTAGGGATATAAATATAAACAGAACAAATTTAGTTTGTTATCCATCGCCCATATACCAATAACAACATCACACACATGATATGTTTGCATTAAATTTATTGAAAAGCAGTTGACTGTTTTATGCAATTAAATATCATTCCTTCGGAAAAAATGATAGTTGCTCCATACTTCATTCTACTTTTATTTATTTTTCTCTATCATTTTGCAATTTAAAAGGATATGGTTTTTGCAAACACCTCTGTATGGTTTGAAATCTATTCAAGGATACCATCTACACACTTTGTAAATGAATGATCATGGTACAAATATTCTTTCTCAAAATAATTTTAAGGTACTGTAAATTCAGAAATTTTTGTGATGTTTTTATTATTGCAAAAATTGTGAAAGCACAATTTGTATGCATAAATTCCTGTAATCGTAATACCGTAAATTGGGAAATTTTGACGTCTGGATATTTTGGCGGCTTTCTCTCGAAAGGCATGTGTTTTATTTTGGTGTGTGTAATTTTGGTGCTTTGTCCAATTGATATGTTTAATTTTGGAACAACAGTAGTGAGCAAGCTCATTCATATTTGCCTTTATTTTCCCGTTTATTGACGATATATCATTGAATTTCTCAAACTAGAAACACGACAAAGTTAAGTTAATGAAGGAATCGGATATGGATGCAATTGCAAATAATTCGGTATATCGTGGTTTAAAGCTGAAAGAAAATATGAAATAAAATCTTAAACAAAAAAATTATTTTTTAAATAGATTATTTATTTTTTACAAATATCATATGAAATAAATTTTAATAATCTCTATTGCAGTACATGTTAATCTATTGACAATCAAGGATTTAAATTTTAAATCTTTATGCCTCTGGCAGTACATGTTAATTAATTGAAGATAAAGGATTACCAGGAGTTTTGGTATTCTAATTACCAATAACGGCGTCTAATCAGCAATAGCCTGGCATATGTATGACATGTGTGAATAAAAATTCATGTTGTGTTTTCTTAACAATTTCAGAAGATTGACAATTAAAAGTAAAAATTATATAGTGTTGTCAAATTATACCAATTCTTTATTTGCAGATTTGGCTATGTATAGAATTGAAGGAAATATACGGAAGATATAATAACATAAAATATTTTCCCCAACAATTAATATTACGATATTGTCGTAACGGTACACGATTTTGGCGTTTCATTTTTTAGTGTTTGCTTTATTTTCGTGTGTTTAATTTTGGCACTTTCATTGGAGGCACCAAATAAACCAAAATAAAACTACAACCAAAAAAACCCAATTTACGGTAGTTAACAGTTGATAGTAACTAAATTAAATATACAATAAAATTTCCTGGAGAAAGTTAAATATAAAAAAGAAGATGTGGTATGATTGCCAATGAGACAACTATTTACAAGAGACCAAATGACACAGAAATTAACAACTATAGGTCACTGTACGGTCAACAATGAGCAAAGCCCATACCGCAAAGTCAGCTATAAAAGGCCCTGAAATGACAAATGTAAAACAATTCAAACGAGAAAACTAACGGCCTAATTTATGTACAAAAAATATGTAACACAGCAACAAATGACAACCACTGAATTACAGGCTACGGACTTGGAACAGACACATACATACAGAATGTGGCGGGGTTAAACATGTTAGTGGGATCCCAACCCTCCCCCTAACCTGGGACAGTGGTGTAACAGTACAACCTAAGAACGAACTATAAATATCAGTTGAAAAAGGCTCAACTCATCAGATGGATACAAATAGAAATACATCTAACAAAAACACAGAGTGGACGTGGCCAGGTACTTGTACATCCCAACAACAAAAAGACACTAAGTACAGATCTGAGAGTACTCGCAGTTACTGACAGCTAGTTCAAAGCCAATAACAACTAATAAAAAAATCATGCATCTAAGACTAAATTATCAATCAGTACACATCCAACATCCAATGGATTTAGTGTAAAGACGTCATAAACAGTCAGAGAAATTTATGACCTTGTGCAATGCCAAGATACAGGTATCAACAAATGTTCATTTTTTCAAATTTCGATAAAAAAAATAGATTTGATTTTGATTTTTGGTGTTTTAATGCCACTTTTAAGCACCGCTTTTGGGCTATTTCGTGGTGGCCAGTTTTTATTGGTGGAGGAAGCTGGAGTGCCTGGAGAAAAAACCACCGACCTTCGATAGGAAAACTGACAATCCTAGTCAATTAAGATTGCAGTCGAGTGCACCCGCACGAGCGGGGTTCGAACTCACAACCTCAGTGTTGACTGGCTAGTGATTACAGTAGTAACTACTTAGACCACCCAGCCACCGAGGCCCCTAAAAAAAATAGATATCCATGATGTAAGGTAAGTCAATGTAATTATTCTCCAGAAAACTTAGGTTGTTTAATGGTAAATCCATGCTAAATTGTATCTTCTGCTTAACAGTATACTAAAAAGCAGATGTGGTATGATTACTAATGAGACAACTGTCTACCAAAGACCAAAGAACAAGAATGTAAACAACTACATGCCAAGATGGCCTTGAGTAATGAGTAAAACCCATCTATCTACCATAAGTGAGTAACAACTATCACCCATTCATCATCTTAGCTAGCTTTTGGATGTTTTGTCAAAGTCAATCTTTATTATGATTCAAATATTTTATTCATGTATGTAATACATGTACATGTAAGTAACTTTTGATCTTAAGGAAATCCTAAAGATGGTCAGACATGTGAACTTTCATTTTTATCGTCTGAAAACAAGCGAAACATAAACCTACCTGGCATCATTTTATATCCTTGTCTTTCTGCACCATGTCTCAGTATGTATGATAGTGATTTTGATAGCTGGAAGTCTGATTTTTCTCCCTATAAGAATTGGGTAAAAAATGTTTGTGAAATAATATTGATATTCATATATAACATATAAAACTAAAATATTATATTGTCTACGTTTTCCTTCAAATTAAAGATATAATGTATCTAACATATATACATAAATAATATAAAAGAAAATGAATTTCTTTGTAAAAAAAATTTTCTAGGCAGTTATTGCTTAAAATGTTTGCACCACATATGAATATTGGAGCCGTGAAATTCAAATGACCAGCATCTTGTGAGATATGATTTTTATCTAAATGACAAATTTCACCAAAGCCTTTGATCTCAGACTTTTATATTGTTATTTAAAGAGGCATTAGCTTCGAGATATAGAAAAAAATAAAATATGATTATTTTTGTTCAATCATTGATGAAAGAGAAATAGTGAAATAATAATTCGCTTTAAGCAGCCAGTTTGGTTCAGTTTTGTCAAAATAAGCAAAGAAATATCGCTAATGAATTATTCACTTGCAAGTGAATAAATTGACCTCATTAAATCCGTATTCATGTCAACTTAAACTGAACCCTTTAGCTAGAGATGGGTTAGCATGAACTAGGTGTGTTCAGCTGTGAAAAGGAAATGAATGTCAACATTGGAAGTGGAACAATGGTAAACAATTTGGTCGACTGATTTGATATACTAAAACTCATTCTTGTTCAGGTAAAAACGATTATTAACATGTTGTTAGAACCTATAATATGAAATCAAACAAACTTAGAAAAACACAATTGCACGAGGTTGCTATCTATTTATATCTAAGTTTATGTTTATATCAGGTTATTTGACTATCAGCAGTCTTCGGAAGGTCACCCCGATGGTAAATTAGATGGCGTCTAGACTAAAATACACACGAAATACGGACACATACTATCGTGTTTATGCATCGTAAATTGTTTATTTTAGACTTTTTTTTAAATTTGGATATACGTTTTAGTATGTTATAAGTCAAATATGACAATTCAAAACGGTGAACATGAATTTGACAGCTAATGCCCCTTTAATAAATTATATATAAATGTGTGTGTGCTGTATATGACCCTTTTTGTTGTGTGAGCAGTGTGTGTGAGTAAAAGCTAGTTAAGATTTGTTTTCTAAGTCCTTGATGCCAACATTACAGGGTGTGTAAAAACTTCAAATTAAAAAAAAATTACTGAAATGACTGTGTCAGACTGCAGTAAATAAAGTCATATAAACATATTTTTAGAAATTACAACAAAACATTACCCTTGATCTTTGCTGTCTCCTGTCATCATTTTGCTGATATCCACCTCTATTATATCCTTGACCTTGCTGGTAACTATCATTGTAATCAGAATGACCTTGATATCGTTGACCTCTACCATAACCATCTCTTCTATCATCATACCTCCGATGCTGTTGACCTCTCTCTTGATTTTGAAAGCCATCTTGATTTCTGTTATATCTCTGATGCTGGTGATCTCTTCCTTGACCCTGAGAGTTGTCCCATTTTTCATAATAGCCCTGTTGTTGTTGCCCTCTACCTCCATTGTTATGTTGATGTCTGTAATCTTGTCCACGTTGGTTTTTATTGTAGAAAACTTGTCCTTGGCCTTGTTGTGCATCCATTTCCATATTTCGATTATCAAAACCTTGCTGGTTTATGTTCATTCCTTGGGAATCTGATGCCACTGTATTTTGGACTTGCTGTGACTGGTTTTGGGTTGTAGCATCAGTAGATGAACTAGGATTCTCCTTTACGCAATGTTCAGGTAGGCTTCTATCTGGACTTGGATCCCTGGTATGATCCTCATCATTTTTGTCTTTTGGCCTCGATCTGTCTTGTCTGTCTGGGCTAGGATCTCTCATATGATCATCATGATTCTTGTCTTTAGGTCTTGCCCTATCATTGAAATTGTTTTGACCTTGTGTCATATCCTCCTGTTGTTGTACATTTGGTCCCTGGTGGTAAGAGGGTTTACCAAATCCACTTCTTTGTGGTTTTTCTTCCTGATTATACTGTCTGTTGTCCTGTCTGTAATTGTCTCTTTTATTCCATTGATTACTTTGTCTATCATTACCTCTGTTGTATTGTCTATTACCACCTCTATCATATCCTCTACCTGTACCACCACCTCCATCATATCCTCTACCTCTATAACCACCTCTTTGATTTCTGTCCCCGCGTCCTCTCCAAGAACCAGCCTCTTGGTGCTCATAAGCTCTTTGTCCACCTGGTTGATCCATGAAAAAAGGAAATGCTAACCTCTGAAAATATCTAGTACGCCACGTCGTGATTTTTCAAAATTTTAAACATGCAAATGGAACTTCCATAAATGCAACTTTCACTTTCACTTTACTTTCAATCGAGATCAAATCTGTAATTTCGTTTTGGAATTACTATTTTATACTGTGTATTTTCATATACAATTTGTATATAAAGAAAACATTGCCTAAAGTTATCTTTAAAATACACACGACTTTCACTTTAGTATATCTTGTTTGGACTCTTGGAAACAAAATTTTAACGGAAACAGTGAAAAAGGGAGATAATGTACTTTCATTTTCGGTTTTCCGAAAGAAATATCACTACAGACCAAATTTCAACGTAAATATTCATATTTAGTAATGACCAAAAACGACCTTAAAACAGCAGCAAAGTGCATTTTTTTTTTCAATTCCTGCACCATGACGTTGTCATTTTTTCTTCGATTTGTAAGTTTTTAATGTCCCCATGGTATCTCCCTCCCTTTTTTTGTGGATACCATAATTAAAATCTAATATTAATATATTATGCCATTCAAAGTAAAAGTGCCTGCTGTTGACTGTCAGCTAAATTGATATGTTATAAAGTTTATGTGTAGATTTCCGATACCATAATAATTAGTCCTCTGAATTAATTTTATGTGTCAACTGTCGTACAATGTACAAATATCTAAAAGAACTACATCAATTTGGTTTTCATTGGTCAAATATTAAGCAAAGTTCCAAAACCTTATCGTATGTTGAGTTTTAAGTGACATCTTAGTTCGAAAATATCGCTAACTGTAAATGTTTTCTTATATTACTTGTTTAGATCTGTTCAAATACTTTCAAAACATCAAAATATGATTTTTTTTGTTTTGTTTCAAACATTTATTGAAGCAGCTTCATATTGAAATAAAATTTCGCTATAAGCAGTCAGTTTGGTCCAATTTGGTCAAAATAAGATCGAACACATCGCAAGTTGTATTATTGACTTGCAAGTTTATAATTCAACCCTATTTGAATCATTATTCCTGTAGCCATAACTTGATCTTTAGATTAAAATAGGTTACGTTTGCGCTTAGCATGTTCGGTTATTGTCAAAATGGTAAGAATTTCAACATTTAAAAGTGAAAACGGAGCCACCGGAAAAAATCTTTGACTGATGCGGACCACAAGAACTCATATATAGGTAAAACGATGATTTACATTTTTTTCAATAATATGATATTAAATTAAACAGACCTGGAAAATGGTAATTACACAATTCCACATGCTTGTCTGTCTATTCTTATTTATGTTTACCTCGTATCAATTGACTATCAGCTATCTTCGAAGGTTATCTCGATGGGTAATTATCTGGCGTCTAGTCTAAAATACGCTAAAAATGCTGATACATTATAACGAGTCCATGCATGTTAATTGCTTCGTTGGGAACTATTTTGTACGTAAATGTGTTTGTAATAAATCAAACAGGAGAATTGAAGTCAAATTGGTGATTAAACCTGAAAATGTTCAATATAGAAATTGTGAAGAATTGACAGAATGTGAAATTTGGTTTAAAAAAAAGATACTCATAGTCTGTCTCATACCACACTAGTAATACCTTAAAAGCTGTGCCTTAAGTTAAATTTTTTATCACAGTATCTTTTACAAATTTACTATGTGGATGATACGTTCTATTCAGAGAAAAAAAACTTACAGGTTTTGAGGAAAAACTTTTAAAATTAATCATTCACTGCGATGTTAACATAGCCATTTCGTTGTAGGACGAAATAATTTACTTGAATACTTTTAGGCCTGATCGATACAAAATTATGATTCCAACAACATAAATAGACGTGTTATACACCGTTTTGTGGATAATTTAATGTAGATTTACTACATTATAAGTTTAGTGGGATAGACAACCGCGGAAGCGAAATACAACGATATGACTTTGCGGATAACTATTTTGTATCCCCCGGAATAGATAACAAACTATCCATATATTGGACGTTGTATGCCATTTCTTAAATATGAATACGAACGGTATTTGAATATATCAGGAGATTCAATGCGCATGTTTGATTAAATTAATTAGTTTCCGGTAAAAATGGTGAGGAATGAATTTGGGATTTAGACAAAAAAAAATATACAAATTCTCTCAATGACAGTGCCCTTTCTTGATAACAACATCTCTTATTTAAACATAGACGTTATTTTCGAAAAATCAAGCGTTTTAAAATTGATTTGGCGACAAAGAAATTGAGAAAACAGAGTCCGGCTACCGATGATTTGACAAAATTGAAAAAAAAACTAAATTATTCCGTTTACAAGGAATACAGATAAACTAAAATTTTTGAGATCCCTTACATTTTTTCTTCTTCGTGGGATGGTAAAAAAACTATTGTTTATACATGGAGCCCAAGTGGTAGCAAATGAAACAAATTATATCGAGCAAATTGTTTGATTTTATAGTCCGATCATTTGTTTTCCTACTATATATGCATGCTTTTTCAATGCCAATGGAAATTGTGATGTCACAATGCATTCTAAACCAATATTATGAGGATACTTTAATTTTTGTAGCGAGCTGCAACATCGAAAATTCTAGAAGCTTGCAGTTGCAGCACTTGCACTGCATTCAAACTCAAAAACAAAGAAGGCTTGATATTCATCCATTTATTTTATTCATATAAAGTATTTGTTTGAAGAAATAACTTGGGGAGAATGACTTGAACTCAACGATGCTTGTTAAAACATTTGTTTTAAAGCGAAAGCTAGAATCGTTCAGTATGTTATTGCGATAATGAAGAGTAAAGCCCAAATGCAAATCTGCAGATATTCTGTATTTTGTAGGTGTCGCTGTTGACACTGGATTGTCTCTCTTGTAAATATTAAAGTCTTGCGTGTACAATTTTCACTCTGGTAAACAACTCACTTGTACTTTAATTATACATTTAGGTGGCAACTGTATTAAAATATTAAGAAACAAAAAAGGCAAAAATATGATTTAACATTTTTAGTAAAAAAAAACTAAAAAATATCTTAATCAAAATCAGCGTGACTCGTTGATAAAATCACCCAACAATCATATTAGTATTTCTCTAAGAGACAGAGGAGTTTTCGTTTTTTTCTATTGTAATATTTTACAGTGTGTCTATGTTGAAATGTTACACTATTGTTTCCGGTTTTGTGAAGGTTGGGGCCTATTAAAACCCTTACGTTTAAACCCGCTACATTTGTTTTCACCTGTCCTAAGTCAGGAACCTTGATGTTCAGTGGTTGTCGTTTGTTGATGTGGTTCATAAGTGTTTCTCGTTTTTTAAAAGATTAGACTGTTGGTTTTCCTGTTTGAATGGTTTTACACAAGTCATTTTTGGGGCCCTTTAAAGCTTGCTGTTTGGTATGAGCCAAGGCTCCGTGTTGAAGGCCGTACTTTGACCTACAATGGTTTACTTTTACAAATTGTGACCTGGATGGAGAGTTGTCTCATTGGCACTCATACCACATCTTCTAATATCTATACAAAGTTTACAAACTATTTTGTCTATCAAAAGAGCTGTTATCTATTGTAAATAAATAATAAGGGTCAGTAAATCTTCAATTTCTGGCAGTTTTGAATGCTTGATGTATTTTCATGGGCAATCTAACAAAAATCTTTTTCAAGTGCTATATACATGTAAAAACAAGGAGATGTGGTATGATTGCCAATGTGACAACTATCCACCTGAGTTCAAATGAAGTGAATCCAATGAAAGCAATACTGTCATCAATTACAAGAAAGTTTGTTAAGTTGCAAAGTATTTCCAGTTTCACATGTGAAATAAACGTTTGACAATTCTTGTTACAGGGTCAGCAACAGTCAGGAGGACAGGGAGGTCAAGGGGACAAGAAAGATGACAAGGTAGGTCAGAGGTCATTGTTACAGTCACAATGATCTAGTAAGATAGTCATTATTCCTTATTTGTATTGAACAACTTTAACACTCTGAAGTTTATGCTACAGCAAATTCTCTTTTCTAGTCTTATCAAGAATTTCAGAAAGATTAAGAGCTAGCAATGAAGCTTATTGGGTTGTTTTAAACCTGAAGATTGAAAGGTATAATCATTAAAGATTACTGTTGGAATACATATAGTAGGTTGAGAGACTTGAGTTAGTGTTAACGGTATTTTATTCAAAATGAAGTGCATCTATGGATGTTGTTTCAATAAGTTAGGATAGTCTTAGTTTTTGTCGAGCCTGCGACTTATGTCACAAAAGCGAGACATAGCGGTCCTACACAGTGTTCTCCCCAGATATTTCATTTAGCATCCTGGTAAACACGGGAAATTGAAATACCATCTTGTTTCTATAAATCATAGCATCACATCCATAACATAATCTATAAGAAAACCACTTCAGATAGCATCACATTTAAGATTATAGCATCACATTACCATGATGCTAAAAGGCCCTGGGGAGAACACTGCCTACATTCTATCGGCAGCGGCGGCGTCCACAAATATTCACTCTGTGTTTAAAGTTTTTGAAATTGTATTAACTTTTTTAAACTATCTTGGATTTCTACCAAACTTGGACAGAAGCTTGTTTATGATCATAAGATAGTATCCAGAAGTAAATTTTGTGAAAAAAAATCCTGGTTTTCCGTATTTTACTTATAAATGGACTTAGTTTTTCTGCCAGTTAACATTACATTCACTCTGTGGTTAAAGTTTTTAAAATTTTCATAACTTTCTTAAAATATCCTGGATTTCTACCAAACTTGGACAGAAGCTTGTTTATGATCATAAGATAGTATCCAGAAGTAAATTTTGTAAAAATTTATTTCCTGTTTTTCCGTACATTAATTATAAATGGACTTAGTTTTTATACGACCGCAAAAAAAAATTTGTGGTCGTATATTGGTATCACGTCGTAGTCCGAAGACACTTGGTTTCTGGACAATAACTTTAGTATTAGTAAATAGAAATCTTTGAAATTTAAACACAAGGTTTATAACCACAAAAGGAAGGTTGGGATTGATTTTGGGGGTTATGGTCCTAACCGTTTAGGAATTAATGGCCAAAAAAAGTGGCACAAATAAGCATTTTTCTAGTTTTCAGACAATAACTTGTGGAACGGTGTATGGATCTCTCTGAAATTGTATAACAAGTTTCCATACCACAAAGGGATGGTTAGGATTGGCTTTGGGGGGGGGGGGGGTAATGGCTCAAACCGTTTAGGAATTAGGGGCAAAAAAGGGGGAAAAAACAAGGGTTTCCTTGTTAATGGACAATCACTTTTAAGTACAATGTTAAATTTGGATTACCTCCCTTACACTGCTTTAAAATTAGGCCAACCTTAGAAATATGTTTGTTTGCAGTTTTCGGACTGTACCTTCAGACTGAAGGGTCGGTAGGTAGGAAAAATATTTTATTTTATCAGCCAAAATATGGTTTAAACAAGCAGTTACACAAACCAAGTTTCTTGTGAAGAAAAACATTTTAAAACAACAAACACTGAAAACCAACATGAAATGAACAGGTATTTTCAGATAAAAACTTTTTAACCAAAATTGAAACTATAACATGGTGTGATTATCCAATTTATGACATACAAATATGGTACATGTATTATTAAATACTGGAACACTTATAAACAAGGATGACTAGAATTGTTTTTAAGAAATTGCTCACTGACATATGCTTCTTGACTAGAAAGTTTTCATGAGTAGAATATTTTCATCAGAAAAATGTAGATATTAAAGAATCAAACGACAATGTAAGAGTGTTATCAATAAAAAAAATTAACAATTGAATCTTCCTCAATCAAAAAAAAAAAAGCAACTTAAAAAAGACAAAGTTGACTGTTTTCATATATCTAACAATATTAAATTATATGTAATAAGGTTATATGTTGATGTAAAAAAAAATTTAGACTTCAGGGTGAAATCAATAGCACCCCTTTAAAAGTAAATGGTCTGTACTGAAATGTTTTGACTGCATAAAAAAATTGACAGCATAGCTCCTATGGATACGTTTTAATTCAATTCACACAAGCCACACTGTTTGGATATATTTAATATTGTAAGAGGGAGAAGAATTGCAATGAGTGGGGTATACCCCTTATCCTAAAGGAGCATACTCATTGCAATAGAAGATAGATTTAGTATAGAGAAAGTATATTTATTTTTCAAGTCAACCATTCATTTTCTCTACATCTTTGTGTAGTTTCTGTGGCTTCTTATAGTTTTGGCATTGTCTATCGATCATAAATTTCAAATGCGCCCTTCCTCCGGACAGGCGTGTTTACAGGTATCCATGAATCATGGAGGAGTGGTTTCATCTTTGTCTTCTTCACAACGTTTAATAGAACTATGGCATACTTCAGGCTGCTGTGGAATTGTTTAACCACTGATATTGGTTCCATAAAGTCAGGCTCAAAAGATTCTGTACCCGATTTGTTTGGGACAGAAACTGTTATCATGTCGGTTTTATGAATATCCACTGAATCATGCGTTCTCAAATCGTCAATGATATCATTGAAGACATCATTCCATGTGCAACTCTTTCTGAATCTGTATAAACAGTTTACTATTAAACTTTTTTGTTTGTTATCTGTTTTAATATTGACAGAAGACAACGGTGTAAAGTACTCCTCCATGACTTCATGGATACCTGTAAACAATCTCCATGTGCTTTATCATTAAACAGTTCCATGAACACTTGACTGGAAGGTAAGAAAAACCGAACTCGCAACGTGTAATCGACCCAGACTTTAAATCAATTCCTGAAACGACCCGAAGTTCCAGATTGGGTCAATAGAAAAATAAAAATAATTTCTTCAAATTAAAAGCAATAAAATTTTCAGTCAGGCGAATTTTTGAGGGTCGGTCGGTAAACTGCAAACAAACAATATTTTAATTTAAGCCTTATGTATAAAGAAATTTTGTATTGTCTTGAGGTGATTAGCTGTCAATTCATTTTTAGAAGTTACTAATAAAAATGCTGATTAAAGATATATTATTTTTAGACATGATTATGTATGTCATTTTCTATTTTAAGACTTTTATGATGTATTCAAATGGGTAATTATGGTTTCAAACTCCATTGTAAATTTAAATTGAGATAATGACCATATCTTGAGGGAAAGTTTTTTTTTTTTTTTTGGAAAAAGGGGAAAAGGGGGGGGGGGGGGGTAAAACAGAAATTGTGGGGGGGGGGACAATTTCTCATTACAGATTTCAGAAATTAAAAAGAAAATTTCTTCAAATGTTTTTTTTTTTTTGCAAAAAAAATGGGTGGGGTGAAAAAAAAATTTCCAAAATAAAAGGGGGTGAATTTTATTTTTTGGAGGGGGGAATTTGCAACAGCATAGTGTATTGCACAAAAGCAAAAAAAAAAGGGGGTAAACATTTTTTTGGGGGTGGGGGGGGGGCAATTCGCAACAGCATAGTGAATTGCACAAAAGCAAAAAATTGAATATAAATTCAAATCATATAACCAATTCTAAGTTCTTTGACTACAGTTATTCTGTGTCAGAAACCTATTATGTGTCAAACATTTAATTTCAGTCCAAATTCAGACCTGTATCAAGCAGGAATATTGTGTCCATTTTTGCCCCAACTTTTCAGGGTTGGACCTCTGGGGTCGTATCCAGCTGCGCTCGGCGAAGCAATTTATTCTTCCAGTTAACATAACATACAGCCTGCAGTTAAAGTTTTTTAAAACATTTATTAGATTCATAAACCATCCTGGATTTTTACCAAACTTGAACAGAAGCTTCTTACAATCAAAAGATAGTATCTAGAGGAAAATTTTTAATTATTTTTTCCCCATTTTTGTTGAGCCTGCGACTAACAGCAAAAGTAGGCGAGACACTGGGTTCAGTGGAACCCTTACAAATTTTTTGTATGCTGAACCACTTGGACGTAAGTGTAGGCATAATGAAGCTTGACATGTTGATTTGGATGTTATGATTAGGCTGTATTAAGAGGAAAGGAATTGTTGTATTATTACTTTGAAATATCAATAGATGTTCCTCATATTTATACCCCGCTTTAAAAAAGTGAGAGTATAATGTTTAACCACTGTCCGTCCATCCGTCCGTCCGTCCCATGAATATTTTTTTCGTTGCATCTTTCTCAGGAACTACATAACAAGAATTTCTGAAATTTGGTTTCAGGGTTTATATGAGTCAGCTGTACCGTGTGATGCGTTTTCAGATTCATTCCTCAACAACTTCCTGTTTACCGAACACTTACATCATTTTACACATGACATCCAAATTGAAAATTTTCTTCACATTTTTCTCAGGAACTACATTACAAGGATTTCTGAAATTTGGTTTCAGGGTTTATATGATTCAGCTATACAGTGTGATGCGTTTTCAGATTCATAACTCAACAACTTCCTGTTAACCGAACACTTACATGTTTTTACACTATTAAATTATCCAGTTGCGGGGGGGGTATCATCAGTGAGCAACAGTTTCACTTGTTTTGAGCGTATTGGAATTGATAAGTTTCTATCTTTTCTGTTAATGTTTGACATTTATGAAGAAATATTCTAGTGGTCTCATTTTGTTAGGTGCAACTTACGGGTACCATTATATATAAAAAGTTGAATGCAGGATATGTTTAAGGCAAAAATGTGATTGTTTTGCAAAATTTGACAAAGCATTTGATACATGCAGTGATGGATTGCTGTAATTACCTAAAGACTTTATAAATGGTTTTTAGAAATATTTCATATACCCCTTTGACCCTTATCCCTTTTGCAGATTAAATACAATATCCTTTTAAGCTTGTGTCAATGTTGCATTCCTTTGAATATCGATGACAAATTATTATTTTTTTAACTATTTATTTAGGAAAAGAAAAGGAAGTATGAGCCACCTATTCCAACTCGTGTTGGTAAAAAGAAGAAGAAGATGAAGGGACCAGATACAGCCAGCAAACTCCCACAAGGTAAAACCCGACTACAGCTGATCATAGATATATTATAACACTAAAAAACATGTGATATGCATGTTATTTTGTGATCTTTTAGATTTGCTTTCAGATATTTAATTCTCAACTTTAAATGTTGTTTGGAAAAAAACAATAATTCACAGAACAGCTGGAACCATTCACTTTAGACCATGAATTTTTAATGGTCAAAAAATAAAATAGCTTTGAAGATAAAAAAAAAATCATTTGATGTTAGCTTTGCAAGATGGAGTAACAGTCTAAGAATATTATTTATTTATCAACTTAAAGTTTACAATAAAATTGTGCCAAAACTATACTGCAGTATTGGTAACTTCTCAGCTGGTACCCTTAGGGACTGACAGTCTACAAGCAAGATTACCAACATACAATTTTTAGAATTCTGTATAAAGCAGATCAATATTAAGAGAATAACTGAAATCCTAATTAATATTATAGGCTTGATATTTTTAATTTTTAATAGTCACACCACACACAAGATGTCGACTGAAGTTATTAAAACTAGAAAGAATAAAAGATTATTTACTGATGGAGGAAGAATTTATCCAGAATCAAGAAAGACTGAAACCTCAGGAAGAAAAACAAGAGGTACTGCCTCTGTCTGTGAAGGAATGACAAAAAAAAAAGGAAAAAATTTACCACCCAATACCTAAATTAAAATAAGGAGATATGGTATGATTACCAATGAGACAACTATCTACCAGATCAATAAAAAGCACAAAACCAGCTAATAAAATACAAAAGACACAAAATTACTGATTTGAAAATACTCACGGTTGCTGAAAGTAAGTTCAATGCCAATAACAACAGTTAAAAAAAATCATGTTTCCAAGACAAAATATCAATTAGTACACATCCAATGAATTTAGTGTATAGACGTCATGGGCAGTCATGGGAAACATGACCTTTTGCAATACCAAAACATGTGTCAACAGGATGTAGAATTGTAAGCGTTAATAAATGTTAATCGATACATATTTAGTTATGGTTTAATTTATTGATAACAAAACAATGTTAGTTCCAGCATTAGTATGTATATGAAATATTTGCATTGAAAAAAATCAACATGCATCTACAAAAAACACCACATTTTTATTCTCATGATGAAATTTAGCCAGTAATTGTAACCTGCAAAACACATCACTTCCATATTTTAGTTGTAAAATATTGCATTATTTTCTATGTAGGAAGAGAGAACTAAAGTTGATGAGTTGAGAGGATCACCAATGTCTGTAGGATCTTTAGAAGAAATCATTGATGATAATCATGCTATTGTCTCCACATCTGTGGGTAGTGAACATTATGTCAGTATTCTGTCCTTTGTTGATAAAGACCAATTAGAACCTGGATGTTCTGTCCTATTAAATCACAAGGTAAGAAATAGTTGGATTCTGTACCGATGACACCTCAGAGTAGAAGGGAGAGGGTGGAGTTAAAATTCAAATTGACAGTGATTGTTCTATTTTGCTTAATCACAAGAAGAATAGTTTGATTCTTGAATAGGAGATAAGACCAATTAGATTCTAAGATACATACTTTGTATGACATTTATGTTTAATACATAACGGAGACGGGGAAGTAATGGGGTTCTGCTTCAGCATTTGTTCTACAAAGTAACTAAATACCAACATAAACATAGATATTTCTAAAAAAAATTTAACATTATGATGGACTAAACATTGGGCAAATCTTTAATGTTCTTTATTGATTAGGCAACAAAGACAATATTTGATTTTGTTTGCAAGGAAAAATCTCTGATATGTGGCGTTACTTTTTACATGCTGAACTTATTAGCTGATCATCAGGACTTGAAATCGAGCTTACACAGGGAAATTTCACTCACATGAATCATGTGAATTTCACCTCAAACGAGCTTATACGTGAAACTCACATGAATTTCACATGAAAATCAAATGAATTTTTGTCATGTGTAATTTTCGTGAATTTTCAAAATAAAATTATTCAAATAACATCTTTATATTCAAATTTAGTTATAAAAATCATGAAAAATACCAATTTTTTTTTTTTTTGGGGGGGGGGGGGGATTTTTAGGTAAGTTTCACGTATAAGCTTGTTTGAGGTGTCAGAATTTCACATGAAATTCACGTGAACAAAATTTGCTTGTGTATAGAGACATCAATTTTGATTGCAGTTTGGTTTTAGGAAGACATTTATTGAACACAGGTCAAATTAATGAATATATTCATGTTGGGATGCAAAAGCTTAGTTTAAAAAGAATATCACTTTCTATAGGGGTTCTGTTTATAATGGAGTCATTTTCTTTTTAAATTATGGTAGATTCTTTTCATGGACAAGGACCATTTGGAAACTGTGACCAATAAAGATTTATGTTGAAGTTGATGAACTATTAGGTGAAATAGATCAGTAACTACTCACTTTGAGTTACTGTTAATAGGGCACATGTTGTAGTTATTATCCTATTGAAAAACAAAGATCCTACAGTCATGACAGTCACTGCAACCTACTTAGTGATACTATTTATAGGTGCATGCTGTGGTTGGTGTCTTAGGAGATGATACAGATCCTATGGTAACTGTAATGAAATTAGAAAAAGCTCCACAGGAAACTTACGCTGATATTGGAGGTCTTGATCAACAAATTCAAGAAATCAAGGTAATTACATTGATTTCTTAAGAAGCAGATACCCTGCTAAATAGCATCTATTTCAGGATTTTTGCATTCAACTTTTTATACAACCGCAAAAAAAATTTTGTGGTCGTATATTGGTATGACGTTGGCGTCGTCGTCGTCCAAAGACACATTAGTTTTCGCACTCTAACTTTAGTTTAAGTGAATGGATCTCTATGAAATTTTACCATAAGGTTCAATACCACAAAAGGAAGGTTGGGATTGATTTTGGGGGTTATGGTACCAACAGTTAAGGAATTATGGGCCAAAAATAAGCATTTTTGTAACTTCCAGACATAACTTGTGTGTAAGTGTATGGATCTCTCTGACATTGTACCACAAGGTTCCATATCACAAAAGGAATGCTGGGATTGATTTTGGGGGTAATTGCCTCCAAATTTTAGGAATTAGGGGCAAAAAACAAGCATTTATCTAGTTTCATGACAATAACTTGTGTGTAAGTGTATGGATCTCTCTGACATTGTATCACAAGGTTTCATATCACAAAGGGAATGCTGGGATTGATTTTGGGGGTAATTGCCTCCCACTTTTAGGAATTAGGGGCCAAAAAGGGGCAAAAAACAAGCATTTTTTTAGTTTCATGACAATAACTTGTGTGTAAGTGTATGGATCTTTATGAAATTGTACTACAAGGTTCCCTATCACAAAGGGAAAGCTGGAATTGAGTTTGGGGTTAATTGCCCAAAAAGTTTAGGAATAAGGGGCCAAAAATAAGCATTTTTCTAGTTTCCAGACAATAACTTGTGTTCAGGTGTATGGATCTCTCTGAAATTGTACTGCAAGGTACCATACCACAAAGGGAAGGCTTGGATTGATTTTGGGGGTAATTTCCACAAAATTTTAGGAACTAGGGGCCATAAAAGGGCCAAAAAACAAGCATTTTTCTTGTTTCAGGACAATAACTTGTGTTCAAGTGTATGGATCTTTATGAAATTGTACTGCAAGGTTCCATATCACAAAGGGAAAGCTGGGTTTGAGTTTGGGGGTAATTGCCCTAAACGTTTAGGAATTTGGGGCCAAAAAGGGGCCAAAAAACAAGCATTTTTCTAGTTTCCACACAATAACTTGTATTCAAGTGTATGGATCTCTCTGAAATTGTACTGCAAGGTACCATACCACAAAGGGAAGGCTGGGATTGAGTTTGGGGGTGATGAATCATAAGGGGGTTCAAAAAATTTGGGTGGGATTTTTTTTTTTCTTTAAAATTTTCCATTTTAAATTGGTTATTTCTGATTTATATATAAAAGCAAATAATAATGATATGGTTTGAATAGGTAAATTAAAAATTTTTAAGTTCTTAGACCACTTTCATTCTGTGTCAGAAACCTATGCTGTGTCAAATATTTAATACAATCCAAATTCAGTGCTGTATCAAGCTTGAATGTTGTGTCCATACTTGCCCCAACTGTTCAGGGTTCGACCTCTGCGGTCGTATCAAGCTGCGCCACAGCGGAGCATTTTATTTTTTTCAGTAATAATAGTATAAATTCAATAAGTCAATAACAATTTTTGGATTGCTGCATTAATTTGAAATAATGCTCAAATGGAATGGGTCTTTTAGCTCAACCCCAAAGAATACAATAAAAACCAAGCAATGAAGATACATATAACGACTATCCAATTAAAATGAATGTGGGAGGGTAGGAACTAAAGTTTTATTTTTGAACATTGGTCGTTGTTCATTTATGGTTTACATATATCTGATGTATGCAGAATTACTCATTGAAAGCATGTTGGTTCCTGGGGATTTTAGAAGTCTCTTCCTATCCTCTCACCTGAATTTCAATGGAAAAGTCTTAATCTATAAATGAGTTAACATCAGATGATTACTTTTTCTTTGATAGGAATCAGTGGAGTTACCTCTCACACACCCAGAATATTATGAAGAAATGGGGATTAAACCTCCTAAAGGTGTTATATTATATGGTCCACCTGGTACAGGTAAGGAGATTTATATTTTCTCTTCATATCATTAATAGACGGGCTTCACATTACAAGAATCAATACTGTAAATTCAGAAAGTACAAATCTGCTAGATTATTTATTGTGATTTCAGGAATTTGTGCATGCTATAATGCTATCCAAAGTTAGAATGCAAGTTTTTTCATTTTTGAGAAATCGATCCCCTCACAGTTTTCACAATAAAAATATTGCACAAATTGATGAGTTTGCGGTAGTTTAAAAGTATAAATTCTGCTTGTAAGAGTTTTTTCATCACGAATCAGGGAAGAAATATGGCAAAAAGGTGCGGTTTTGGAATTATAAGTTTCCTGCATTTAATGTGACAAAACATTTTTACATCACCCTTTAAGAAAATAAAGACACTCATAATGGACTAGTTATTATCTCCCCTTAAGAAAGAGGGCTTGTCTTGAAACAGACTTCATGACATTTGATGAACATAAGCTAAACGCTGATGTTGATAGTACTGTTTGCACATGTAGTCTTGACAGCTTGTAGAGTTCCAGTTTCAAGTTTTTCCAAACTTCAAAATGTATTAAAGGATAAATTATAGCAGGAAATAATTAAAATATGATCTAAAAAGTTTAAAAACCTTTTGCATAACACTGTAAAGGTAAATATATTTTTTCACGATAGAAGTGTCATTGTTGAATCTGCAATTGTTAATTGGATTCTGTCAAAGTTGTGGATCTGACAATAATAATTTTGATATTTCATTGCAGGTAAAACTCTGTTAGCTAAAGCAGTGGCCAACCAAACATCAGCAACATTTTTAAGAGTTGTAGGATCTGAGTTAATACAAAAATATTTGGTAAGTGAAGCGTTTGTATTTTTGGTATTTGAATATACTTTATTTGTATTTAGATATATTGATATTCATAGAAATGTAATATATATACATACCTACTTGTGTTTTCTATTCAATAAAAATTTGAAGCAACAAATTTTCTTTTAAAGTTGACCAATTGTTGATTTGCAGAATTCTTAGAAAAATACATTTCTGAGCTTTTAGATTTTGGAATCTCCGAAAGTATAATTTTTCCCTTTTTAACCCCAAAAAAAATAATTTGCACTGTGGATGGCTTATTTCAACTATAATGAACTACTCTAGTAAAGGTTATCAAAAGTGATGCAGTTTAACAAGTTTCCTTTGCTTTTGGTTCAGTATGATCACATTCTGTATGAAGGATAGTTATTTAATCATTTTCAACGTAACATATCTTAAAATTATAATAAATAATTATAAAACGGGCCCTTTAATTGGATTTATTAAAGTATTTGTATTCATATTGGGATAAAAACTTGTGAGTTTTGCTTTTGACCACTATCAAACATATTGCAAGTTTCGGAAATGAAAAATGTTGGTACTTGACCAAACTGGAAGAGTAACATGTAGCCAAATAGTTGAGGAATGCCTTAAAAGAGCAATTTTATACTGACATTCAAAATAAGACCAAAAATATGGGTTTTAGAATAATGTGTTGCTTTCCCCATTGGCACTCAGTATATTTAAACGGCAAAAATGTTTTTGTTCGTTATTGTTTGGCAAACAACAAATAAGTTATACTTAAGAATTTTCTTAATTTCATAAAAAAAGAGAAATACAAATTTGAATAATTCATATTGCTAATTATGTTAATTATGAACTAAAGTAAGTAAATAATTATGACTACTTTAAATTCAGAAATTATTGTGTGCATTTATTATTGCGATTTTGTCATTTTATACTAAAATGCAATTTTTATTTTTGCGATAGTGAAAAAAAAATCTGTATTAATTCTTATAAAAAAATTCAAAATGCGAGTTTAAACTATTGCGATTACAACCCTGTCGCATTTTTCACAATAATAAAAACATCGCAATAATTTCTGAATTTACAGTTATCAGATTTACGATTGACAGTAATACTTTACTTAAGTTGAATCCAGATAATTCTTATTTTGTTCATGTTATTAGTACAGTTTGCAGGAGATAAAAGTAATTGACTAATGTGATCCTTTTATTATTTGTAGGGAGATGGTCCAAAACTTGTGAGAGAATTATTTCGTGTGGCAGAAGAACATGCTCCCTCAATTGTATTTATAGATGAAATAGACGCTGTTGGTACCAAAAGGTGAGTACTTTGATTTAGACTGACAGTAGTGGTACCCAAGGCTTTGAGAAATCAACTGAACATTTGGTCCAGTAAACCATTCTTCTTAACTGGACCAGACTCTCTTTTACTGGACATTTACACATATGATTTGGTCATATTTAAAAATTTTACTGGTCATTTGGTCCAATGATGCATATTGCTGAACTTGACCAAACCAATTTTTACTGGACTTTGCCCAATGTCCGGCGACCTTGGGAATGACTGTGACACAATCAGTGATGAATGTACATTGTAGGAAGGTTGTACATATACTGAAGCTGTGTACTTTTTGATTTTCTTAAATTTTTCACAAAGTTACTAATTGTTGATTTCACATATATGCAACAGGGTATATTTGTGAAGACTGCTTTTATAGGACAATGTTATTTCGGTAAAATCTAGTTTTTCTATCTGTATATCCATTTTGTAAAATGTTTAAAAATGCAGCCATATGTTGTAAGACTGCCACAATCTCCATATTTTTTTAAAGATTTGTACAAGATTTTTTTGGGATCTCACACCATTCAGATTCCACTTTAAAATGCTTTATCTTGTCCATCCTATAAATCATTATTTATTTCAGCCATCAAAATTATGCATGAAAAAAAAAATTAACAAATCTTTCTTGAATAAATGAGATACTTAACAACTTATTGGGTATTCACGTTTTTGCAATTCTATTTTGTTCTATCTTTGAAATAAGGACACTATTTCTTGCACTTGTGTAGGTACAGTGAAACTAATAAAATTTATTATGCCATTAAATTATTGCTTTTACAGTATATGAGTTTCTCTCATGTCTCCTCTACTTCTCTTTTTACCAGAAAGCAAGGAATGACTTGTCCCTTAAGTTTGGTGAATCTTGTCTTTTGATGTTACAATGAATTCATAAGATCTATATATAGAATGATTATAAGAATGTATTTTACAGGTATGAATCAAATTCTGGAGGAGAGAGAGAAATCCAGAGAACTATGTTAGAACTGTTAAATCAGCTGGATGGTTTTGATTCTAGGGGTGATGTTAAAGTGAGTATTGAAAGAGATGTGAGGGGTAGTACAGAAATTAATTCAATTAGTAGCACTAGAAACATGTAGAAACTTCTGACCAGTTTAAGTTTAGATGGGGTGTAAAAATTTAAAAATTTACTTCAATCGTTTTTGTATGAAGTAGCATATTATCAAAATTAACATAAATGGGTTTATCAAGGAGAATATTATTTTTGGTGAAAAGTTTGCTTACGTGAGGGTAGGAATGCCCTTAACCGTCAGGCGTCAAACAGTCATTTTACCATTAACATCAAATTGGTTAAAATAATTATAGGTTACCGTTATTTTTGGAAAGAATTTAACTTGATTCGTAAAAATCAGTTGATTTTTTTATCATCATAGAGAAAATGTACATTTTATCGTCATGCAACAAAAATTACTGTTAATGTGATTTGGCAAGATTTTTTTACCGTTATTCGTCATGGAGGTACCCCATTACGAACGTCTTAACATTGAACAATGACAATACATAACCATACTGTTAGACATACTGTTTGATGTGGTATCAAAATAACATGGAATCATCTTAACTAACAACTCTGATTTACAAATAAACTCAGTTTTAAAGATTTTCATACATAATTATGTATTTGTAATGTTTTGATCATTTTCAGGTTGTTATGGCAACAAATCGAATAGAAACATTAGATCCAGCTCTTATTAGACCTGGAAGAATAGACAGAAAAATTGAGTTTCCTCTGCCAGATGAGAAAACCAAAAGGCGAATCTTTAATATACATACCAGCAGAATGACATTAGCAGAGAATGTAAACATTGATGACTATGTCATGGCAAAAGATGATCTCTCAGGTGCAGATATTAAGGTTAGTAGAATGTTTGTTCAAGTTATCAGTTGGGTCAAGATGTGCAACTCATTTCTGGTAGGTAGTAATGGTAGCCTTTTCTTTGTTTTTCTGTAATTTAGCATACCCTGAAAAGCCCTTTATTGTTGAAATTTAGTTCTTTCTATACATTTGATAACTCCATAGTTTTTACACCTTTATTGTATGGTCCTCTGCTCTTCAAATCAACACAAAGGGTTGAGCTCCGTCACTTGTTAAAAATTGAAACGTGCAATATCACTGCACAGAGATTTTTTGTTTACGTACTATATTTTTGAGGCACATTAGGGATATTGTCATGTTCTGTTATCAAGTACAGTAAAATATTTGTTAAAAAGATATCAGTTGATCTGTCAGGTGCAGATTTCAAGGTCAGTACAAAGTTTGTTATAAGTTATTAGTGGACTATCGTTAAGGTATAATGGAGGAAAAAATGAACTGGAATAATCCTTTTTAAGTTTTCTTATTCATTAATTTGATTTTGAGTAATGATTTGATATATTTTTTTCATAATCATGATAAAAAAAAAAGTATCTAGGTAGAGCCACATTGTCAGTCAAAGGAATTTTAAATAAACCAATGATATCATTAGCCTACTCATTAGCATCTGTTGTCACTAATTTCTTTAGAAATAAAAAAACTGCCATTGAGTGTAAAATGTTCATAGGAAAAATGCATAGAAATAGGAGGCATGTTTATATAGAATGAGAGCTAAAAAAATACACAAATGGTTGATCAATTTTTTCTATTTTGATTATAAACAAAAAAACTCATCAAAGATACCAGGCTTATAATTGAGAAGATGACTGAATAAATTTTTAAATTCTTTAAATATTGCAGGCTATTTGTACAGAAGCAGGGTTACTAGCTTTGAGAGAAAGAAGAATGAAAGTAACAACTGAGGACTTCAAACAGGCTAAGGAAAATGTACTCTACAGAAAGACAGAGGGAACACCAGAGGGACTTTATTTATAGTGACAAAAAAACTTATTTCACGTTGTTTCTTGTAAATTAAAATTTATAAATGATTTAAACATATTTTTTTCCAACTTTTATGGATTAGTATTCACTTTGTCTTTATGGTTATTGATTGTACTTGGTAGTATGATCGACTATTTTGTGCCTCAGCTATTTGACCTAAAAAAGGTATGAATAGACAAGATCAAGTTTGACTCTATAGTTGCAAGGATGGCATAATGTTTTAGACATTGTCATAGTTATCTCCAAAAAGGTAGAAAATATTGTTTTGATAAGTTATGTGTTTAATTAAAGTTGGGTATGCTTAGCATGTCAAAGAGCGATTCTTGTTAAGAAATTGTTGTGGAATTAACAGGAATTGCTGCTTTGATCTATGCAAAAGAGGAGTTTTTTTAACAGGAGAGAAGGGAAATGGTTTTGTGTTGTAATCTTACGTCTCTTTCAGAAATAAATCCCTGGGAGGGTGATAACTCTACTTTGTTTTTATTAACTAAGGTTAAGGTGGGAGACGAGTGCATTTCAACAGTTTAAGTGATTTTTATGAATATTAACAGAAAACAATAAAAATGCTGTTAATTTGCATGGTTCCCCAAAATAAGAATGGAGTTGTATCTAGTAATTTAAAAAAAATATATACTGTTATGATAAACTCCTGTTCAATTAGGACTGTTAAAATTTAAATTCTGAAGCAATAACCTTAGTTAACTTTCCTTATAACTGACTCCATGGTCTATTGTGTGCACTTCAAGTGCTGTAGTTGTATCAAAACAGAGACTTTAAAGTTGGTATTGCTTCTCTGTAATACAATCAGCATGTCCAAATAAGAAGAAAGAGTTGTTGACTGGAAGTCAGAATAATGATTTCAGGTTGGATGACATAAGGTCTGTTACCCTGAGATGTAGCAGATTCAAATTATGACTCAGCTTGTCAAAGTTCAAAGAAGGCTATCTTATATCACATTAGCATGTCCGTGTCCTGAATATGCATGTATTTTTTGCAGTATGATGGGAAGCAGTCAGTCCTCAATCAGATATTTCTTCTAAGCCTTCAGAATAAATCTATTTTGTAAGAGTAAGGATACTACAAAAATAGAAGGTCTGCTTCACATCTTTTTATACTTTTTTGCAGTCGTATATTGGTATGATGTTGGCTTCCTCGTCGTCGTCCTTAGACACATTGGTTTTCGCACAATAACTTTAGTTTAAGTAAATGGATCTCTATGAAATTTTACCATAAGGTTCAATACCACAAAAGGAAGGTTGGGATTGATTTTGGGGGTGATGGTCCTAACAGTTTAGGAATTAGGGACCAAAAAGAGGCCCAAAAAGGCATTTTTCTAGTTTCCAGACAATAACTTGTGTTTTTAAAAGTGTATGGATCTCTCTGAAATTATACCACAAGTTTCCATACCACAAAGGGATGGTTAGGATTGGATTTGGGGGGTTATGGCTCAAACCGTTTAGGAATTAGGGGCAAAAAAGGGGGAAAAACAAGGGTTTCCTGGTTAATGGACAATTTAAAAGTAGTGTAAGGGAGGAAATCCAAAAACAAAATTGTACAATGTTGTATTACCTCCCTTACACTGCTTTTAAACTATCTATTTAGGACTTTTATGATGTATTTAAATGGGTAATTATGGTTGCAAACTCCATTGGTAAATTGAATTGAGATTATGACCATATCTTGAGGGAAAGAATTTTTTTGGGGAAAAAGGGGGGGATTTTTTATTTTGCAAAAAAAGGGTGGGGGGGGGGGTCAATTCGCACAGGCACACTGTATTGCACAAAAGCAAAAAATTGAATATAAATTCAAATCATATAACCAATTCTAAGTTCTTTGACTACAGTTATTCTGTGTCAGAAACCTATTATGTGTCAAATATTTGATTACAATCCAAATTCAGACCTGTATCAAGCGCGAATATTGTGTCCATTTTTGCCCCAACTGTTCAGGGTTGGACCTCTGCGGTCGTATCCAGCTGCGCCCGGCAAAGCAATTTATTCTACATATTGACACAGATAGATAACTTCAAACCAGAATCTATGACGAACTTGATGACTTCAAATTTCCAACTATCAATTTCCTATTTCTCAGCAGTAACAGACTTCTTTACCAGGGGTGTGCTGCTGACGAAAAACTACTCCAGTCCAACAGGATTATGACGAAGAACAACGACTGAAATCTACACTACACAATCTGATGTGTCTGTGTCTCAACTAACTAGGAACATGTATTTTGCAGTTTTAGTTGTTTATAAACCAGAATAGTTGTCTGATCTGTAAATTTCCTGGTTATAACATTTTACCTTACTGTGGATTCACAGGTGGATGATACATGTATAGCAGGAGACGCTTACCCTGGTCTCACCCCTTTTTGATTCACTCAATTTTTGTTTTTTTCCCTTGATTTGTATCCAATTAATGGATATATAATGTGATTAAAATCTGATTATCTATGGTTGCCTCTAATTAACTTTATAAAGGTATTATAAAATATAAGTTTGATCCATAATGATAATTTTTGTCTCGCCTGTGACAAGGCAAGACATAGGATTTACTTTTCCAGCAGCTTTGTCTTGGCGGCATCAACAATTATATTGTTAAGTTTTCTGCTTAAGTTAGTTTGATAGGATCTACTTGTGATAGATCATTGACATGTAATATAAAGTTGCATTACTATCAATATATGGTCCAGTGACTTTCAATTATTTAGAAATATTGCTGTCCATCAGAATATTTTTTTCTGAATTTTCTTCAGACAGGTGAAACATCATTTTGTGATTCGCAGTTGATATTTTCAAACAAATCTGAAAATCAATATATTACAGTTTATGTTATATTCATTCACAGTTCCAGACTTCGGGCATGGCATCATTGGAATGTGGTATATTCATTTGTCTTTTGTTCAAGATAGTATATTGACCTCTAAATGTTCTGGGTTACTGTCTCATTGGTATGTTCTCCATATCTTTTATTCATATACATGTACATATAATTATATATCAGTGCTTTCATAAACAAATCAAGTTTGATAAAATGGGATCAAAGAGAGAAAGAAAGACAATGACTTAAAGGAATTGTGACAGTGACAACTAATTGCTTAGGTGTTGATTCTTTAGAACATATTTGTAAACTTAAAATTTTGGGCCAAGATGCACAAAGTTCTGTTCCACCGTACTTTATTCAAAATGTCTAGCAGGTAGGGAAAACATGATTCCCTTTTGTGTATTCATTTCAGTCTAGTTTTCAACCCTACCCCTATAAATTTTCTAAAATCTTTAGGTATGTTAAAGATGTATACTTCACTTTGTGTACATATTCAGTGATTGGTTAAAAATGTTAGAAAGTGGCCATAGTTGAAAATAAACATGGATCAAGGTGAGCGACACAGGCTCTTTATAGACTGACAAGTGCTGTCACCTAGCTTGATACAATCAGATTTGAGACAGAATTAACAGTCTAAGGCTATTTAGGGCCTATAGTTCTATAAAAAAAAATTTGTGTTATATTTTTTTTAGTAAATATCAACTAATATTTTGACTTCTTTTAACTTAAAAGTTATTTAATGCATTCTTGTTCTTATCCATACGATGTTAGAATAAAAGTAGTATATATAAAATTGAGAATGGAAATGGGGAATGTGTCAAAGAGACAACAACCCGACCATAGAGCAGACGACAGCCGAAGGCCACCAATTGGTCTTCAATGCAGCGAGAAACTCCCGCACACGGAGGCGTCCTTCAGCTGGCCCCTAAACAAATATGTATACTAGTTCAGTGATAATGGACGTCATACTAAACTCCAAATTATACACAAGAAACTAAAATTAAAAATGATACAAGACTAACAAAGGCCAGAGGCTCCTGACTTGGGACAGGCGCAAAAATGCGGCGAGGTTAAACATGTTTTTTGAGATCTCAACCCTCCCCCTATACCTCTTGCCAATGTAGAAAAAACAAACGCACAACAGTACGCACAGTAAAACTCAGTTTAAGAGAAGTCCGAGTCCTATGTCAGAATAGGAAACAAAAGAAAATAAACAAAATGACAATAATACATAAATAACAACAGACTACTAGCAGTTACTGACATGCCAGCTCCAGACCTCAATTAAACTGATTGAAAGATTATGTCTTCATCATATGAATATCAGGCACAATCCCTCCTGTTAGGGGTTTAGTATTATACCATCATAAATTATATGAGAAGAACATAACCCGTGTCATGCCAACAACTGGTTTCAGAATAAATGTGTTTAATTCCGATGCAAAGACCCTATAAGTGAATAAATATTAAAGCCAAAATATGCAATCTTTAATGACCTGACAACAGTATCGTAACTATATCCCTTCTTAACAAGTCTGTTTAAAGGTTTTGTTAGCTTTTGAGGTGAATACTGAAATTTTTGTGCTTTGTAAAGAATATTACCATAAAAGATTGGATGTGAAATACCCAAACGTATAAGATGTCTGCATGTTGAGTTATATTTACGAATGATGTCCTTATACCGATGATAAAATTTAGTAAATGTTTTGACTAGTTTATGATATCGAAAACCCTGGTGTAATAATTTTCAGTAATACATAAATTTCTCATAGAATACATATATACTTGCTTGAAAGTTGACACCTTTCATTTTATACCTTGAAATATATGCTACATAGTTTTAAGATTTACACCTATGCGAAGGAACTATTTTGTTTAAAGTATTTACTGCTTTCCAGTATGTTCTTTTTTGACCTGGCCCGATTAGGTGGTGTTACATCTTACAAAGTCTATCCAAATTATTTTTGCAATGAATTCCGCTCAAGACGGTGCTAGGGGCCGTCTCAAACTTGCAGTGAGGTGGGAGTTTTTTTGCTCCGTGAAAAATGCCTCACTGTGACTTTGAGGTGAAGAAGAGCAATAAAAGCGCTGTTCCTTTGCTTTTTGTGTTTTTTTTTTTTTTTTGCTGTGCATGTACTGGTTTTGAGTCATGGATGGATACCCCATATCCTTTGTTTTTCTATTAAATGTACAGCCCACTTTATCTGGATATTTTGAGAATTGTTCTTGTTAAAAAACAAAAACTTTATCCAGAGCATTCTCAAGTCAAACATTCATTCCAGAAGTCAATCCCCTATACAGATAATATGTTTTGGATTTGTTGATAATGTGATGCCCTGAATACGAATGAAATATATGCCACTGGACATTATGCAAACAACAATCAATCTAATAAGTTTGAAAGCAAACATGTTAAAGAATTGGTACATATCTTTTGATGAAAAAAATTTACATCTCATTTCAAATAACTTAAACTGGGAGTTCTGATTAAACCTGTCTGAAAATCTTTGAATTGACTATATGTGTTGCCGCCCTGCCTTTGCAGTCAGATTATATTTGACCAAATTGGATTTTTTATTTAACCGAACTTACTTTGTCTTGTTGCTTTTGTGAATGCTTCATAAAGTGCAAATTAAAAAAAATAACCTTATGGATGAAGGTCTGGAAGTGGGTACTTCATGTCTGTATTCTTTAAATTTTTAGGTCAGTACATAAATGTATTCTCTATTCATTATATGTTCCCCCATTATTCTCCATTTTTTTAATTTTAGCACCCTATTATTCACTGTTCTTATTTTTTTGTCCTATTTTTCTCAATTTTTTATTTTTTTTTTGTCATCTATTCTGCACATTTTGCCCATTATTGTTTACTAGGTAAACTCCATCAACTGCCACGTGGATATCAGTGTAACTCAATTTGATCAGTTAGTGAATTGGTAGCGATAAACTAGTTGTAAAGTTTGTCGAGGTGTCGAGGATCTAATTTACTTTTATATTTTTATTTGTTGACTTTTTTTTAATAATTCCTTTCAAAAAATCACTTTGTTTTTCTAACACTTGTGTTGACTACTGGGCTGGAGATGCCTTAGGGGACAAAGATTCATCTGTGACTGTCGGTTGGAAAGTCAAATTTGCTACGAATTTAAAGAGCACTGGAAGCTAAAAAAAGAAACATCTGTCTATGGTCATCTATGATTGAGGGTAGAATAAAACATATACATATTTCAAATAATTCTATGAACAAAAAATTAGAGAAAATGAGAGCCTCTGTGGTATCCCATGTCAGAACCCAAGTGTTGACTATTGGGCTAGTGCTATCTCTAGACATTAAGTCCGTTAGACCATGTAGTTATCTACTCTTGAATTGGATAATGTAAAAGGACAGTACGTATAAATTAAAATTATTGTAAGTTTATGTGGATAAGATCAAGAACACATAGAATAAGGGAAAATGAGTTGAAATATTTAAGACAAAAGTTATAACACAGAAAATAGTAAAATAAAAAGACGGTCCATGCCGCAAGAATATGTGCTTATAATTGATAATAATTGGTACAAAATATAACAGCTAATCGGTGTGCAATTTAAAAAATGAAACCTTACCATGACAGAAAAAGTGCGTTTGGTCTTTTAACCAAATTCATTTTTACCCCAATGCACTTCAAAATTGCCGTCTTTGCAGACTGCTTTGCGCTTTGCGCTCTTCCAGATTTCCCTTTTCTTTTTTGTTTAATACAACCAGCTGCCTTTGAATGAATACTATCTTGCTAAATGTACTTTAAAATATTCTCTATTTTGTTTGTACAAAGTGACTTTTAACTATAGGTACAAATGCAAGGGGAATGTTACATTTACAGAACATGAATACTTCACTATCCCAGGTAAGTGGGAGGATTGGCGCCAACAAACTAGTTTAACCCCGCCACATTCTGTATGTACCTGTCCTAAGTCAGGAGCCTGTAATTCAGTGGTTGTCGTTTGTTGCTGTGTATCA
Organism: Mytilus californianus; assembly: GCF_021869535.1. Classification (NCBI taxonomy): domain Eukaryota; kingdom Metazoa; phylum Mollusca; class Bivalvia; order Mytilida; family Mytilidae; genus Mytilus; species Mytilus californianus. Next base: position 113,899,583 of record NW_026262690.1, on the reverse strand, counting down.
TATTTGTTTTTCGTTCATTATTTTGTTCATAGATTAGGCCGTTAGTTTTCTCGTTTGAATTGTTTTACATTTGTCATTTCGGGGCCTTTTATAGCTGACTGTGCGGTATGGGTTTTGCTCATTGTTGAAGGCTGTACGGTGACCTATAGTTCGGTTAATTTCTGTGTCATTTGGTCTCTTGTGGAGAGTTGTCTCATTGGCAATCATACCACATCTTCTTATTTTTATATTCAATGGGGATAAAATACAACCAAGATATGTTTGATTCCTTGCTATATGGATAACATAAGCAAATCAATGATTCATGTAACTTCTTGCAGATGGTAATTAGTCCACAAACCTCCGTAATTTGGTCCGAAGAGACATACGATTTTTTTCAGTCGTTCACACTTAAAGTGTTTAAACAAAGATATATATATATATATATAATACATATCATATGTCTCTGTTGTAAACAAAACAGAGGGTTTGTATTTTACTTTAAATACGAAATCATGTTAAAGTTTCATTGTCTTGACAATGACACGCGAAAACTTCCCAAAACCCGTAAATGGAGTTGCTCTATAAACTGCTTCACAAAGAAATACGATATTGACATTTCACTTGGAATCCTAACAAATAATCCAAATACCCGTGATATAGAAGAAATCAAAATAATTAGTTTTCTTTTTTGTGCGTGTTTCCTTAGAATATTTACCTAATTTAGAACTGGATCAACTTTCATTCTACTGAAAACGAAAATTATATATGCTTTGATCTTGTGTATCTCGTTGAACTTGATATAAAGGATATCACATGATGATACAAAAAAGTCTGATTTATATCTTGACTTGCATTAAGAAATTGAAAACGAGGGACCGTCTTTATTCGACCAAAAAGATGATATCAATATTCAAAAAGTGATCTTTCCATTTTTGTGTAGCATTCCAGAAGTATCTGTTTATCTAGTATATATCTCCTAGTTGAAACGATATTGCAAGGCTTCATTTCAATAATAGAGGGTTGCTGTCTGCATGAAAACTATTGAACATATCAAACATATACCTACGGAGATTTAAACAAAAATACAATGTAAATATCTTATAGTTTCTAAGCCATTTTACTACCCTCATAACCAAATTCTCTAAACAAAGAAAAACATGGCAAATTATATACAAATCACAATTATTGATGAGAAAAGACAAGGAGTTATTCTCCGAACGTGTTTTGGTTTCAGCGATCCTGATGAATTTGGTTAATCCAGAAAAGCGTTTCGGATGCCCAAAATCTATGAAGTTTACTAGCACCGTGTCGATTACTCTAATGGTGTACTGTTAGTCCCCGATGGTATCATCAGCTCAGTTGTCAGTGCTTCGGAACTTACGTGATTTAAAACATACATTTCTTACATCCTCGTTGGTAAATTAAGAAATTACTTTAGAAATTCAAAAGGGAACATTATTTCAAATCAGCACAGGAAAAGAAATGAACTGAACTGTGGCGGTTTCATAGATATCAAAATAAGATAAGCATAAATGAGAGTATGGTTGAGTGTTCAGAGAATAATGGGCAAAGTTCAGAATAAAGGTTAAAAATATAAAGAATATAGAGAAAAATAGGCTAACAATTATAAGAATAAATAATAATGGGGTGCTGAAATGTAAAGAATGAAGAAGGGTCAAAATAAATAAAAGATAGAGAAAAATGATCTAAAACATTAAAGAATACAGAATATTTTTTGTTTTGTCTTGCTTCAAACTATCAATGAGGAAATTGGTGTCACCCCCCCCCCCCCCCCCCTCTTTTAGAAACATTTGGTGACCATTTGCCTAAACTTTAATATAGGTTAGAACAATAGCTAATAAACTAACCAATAAAATGTATGGCATGCTAAAGGAATTTTAATTTTAAACTCCAAATAATGTTTGAATAAATCGAGCTGTACAGGGGGTATTCGACTGTTGTCTTTATTATTGCATTTAGACAATAGAAAGTGAAAATGCTACTCATAGTTATCTGACTTCGCATATATTAGACCTTGAATTTACAAGGATTGTATAATATTTTTGTTTACATTCCTCCCTAACAATACAGTTAAACCTATTCAATTTACTGTACTGTACTTTTAACTAAATTAAAATTAATTTTGGAATTATAACAGTTGAATCAAAAGAGGTAACCATGTTTGGCTCGTTTGTACAAAGATTTTGTTTTCCACGCTCGACACTACTATCAGTATTCCACATTCTCAATTGAAAGAGTTACTTCATTACCTCATTAAACAGTGCATTTTCTACTAAAATGGGAATCATAAGATACAATTAAATTCCTTGTTTTTAGTTCAAGACAAAGCTTACTTTGTGAAGAACCACAATGATTCCAGTACCAATAACCTTGAAGACGATATCTTCCAAATGCTGAATTTTGTTATCGACAACGTATTTGTCGAGTTTAGTGGATTGAATATTTAACAAACAGCCATGCTTCCAATGGGTACTAACTGTGCACCCCTATTGGCCAACTTGTTGTATGTAAGAAGTTCATACAAAATAAAAAATGCAAACAAACAAAAAAAGAAAAAAGAAAAAACGAAAAAACATCTTCACGAGTTCTTTAATTTCACTTTCAGATAGGTATATTGATGATGTCTTGTAACTCAAAAACTCCAGTTCACATTTCCGAAATATCAAACGCGGTTAACTTGAAATTGAGGACACTACCGAAACTAGAAGTTCTACGTCATATATACCTGGATCATTTTCTGATTATTGACACAGATGTTCTATGACAAACGTGGCGATTTCAGCTTTCCCATTGTTAACTTCCCATTCAGTCTTAACAGTAAAATACCTCCTCTCCCATCGTATGGCTTTTACATATCTCAGTTAACGGTTTATGCGTATATATTCTCATTAAACGAACTTCATTTAAAGGGGTGTGCTCCTGGCACAAGGGCTAGTTTACCATGCAAGATTATGAAGTAGAACACCTGAAATCGATCCTATATAAGTCTACCGTCATCATCACGACTTGTTTGACGATACGATGTGTCTGCATGTGTCTCAACTTACAAGCGACATGTTTTCGCGGTCGTATTAGATCTTTAGATACCAAAACAGTTGTCTATCTGTAAATTTACCGTGTTTATTGTGACATTTTGACTGAATATGAATTCGAATGGCGGGTGATGCTGTATAGTAGAAGACGCTAGTTTTGTCGACACTACCGTTCTCGCATGCAGCGTTTGGAGTTTTTGCGATCCCCTCAACTTTTTAGATTAATTTTAAATGGATTTACGAGATTCGTACATCGATAAACTATTAAGTGTTGCCTTTTATTTATATTATACTTGGCAAGGGTTTTACTGTCGGCAAGGAGAATTCCAAGAAATAACCATATTTCTTTACCCCAAAACAACCCTTTGGATTGCTTGATTTACGCTTATAAAAATAAGTAGATTAGGTTTGATAGCCAATGAGACAACTATCCACCAAAGTTCAAATAAAGTGGATGTAAGCAATTATAGGCAACCGTACGGCTTTCAACAATGAGAAAAACCCTAGTTTACTTGTTTGTAAGGCAGACCATGAACACCTTTTTAAAAACTAGCAATAGATTTCATAAAGCAAATATTTCATGGAATAGATGAGTAACAAATTCCTATGTGGACAGTTTGTCAAAGTTATATATTTACAAAAACTAATAAAGACATGGTTAGTCGAACAAATATTTGTTCTAAGTAGTAAAAAAAGTAGTAAAAAGAGTCAAACTGTAATCAATATCAGAATACACTTGTTGCACACCAATGATACTTCATTTCGACTGCAAAAACGTGACTTCTGGGTTTTTTTTTTGAGTGGTGATGTGGCGTTAATTTTCCGGATTGCTGTTTCGGTCATTGACCTTTACCCGTACCCCATACAATTATTAGATTTATTTATTGGACTGTAATTATTTTGGGGGAAACGTGTGTATATTTAATTTTTTAATGAATGCATGGTGAAAAAAGCTTACTATTGTGAACCGAATTCCTAAAACTTTTGTTATAAATTTTGTTTGTCTTTTGAATATATGACATAATTTTCAAAATCAATTAAAAAAAGTAAAAATATAAATTTAGTCGGTCACCAATTTTACCACCTGCACGCAAATTTAGAATATTAACACTGTAAAGAATATAAAAGAGGGACGAAAGATACCAGAGGGACAGTCAAACTCATAGATCAAAAACAAACTGACAACGCCATGGCCAAAAATAAAAAGACAAACAGACAAATAATAGTACAGATGACACAACATAGAAAACCAAAGACTAAGCAACACGAATTTGTAAATTGAAGCTTTAGACTTAATTAAATTGGAAATAATCGCCACCCATTGTAAATCTTGTAAAGCAACAAATATTAGTAATATAAAAATAAGGAGATGAGATATAATTGCCTATGAGACAACTATCCACCAAAGTTCAAATAAAGTGGATGTAAGCAATTATAGGCAACCGTACGACCTTCAACAATGAGAAAAACCCATACCGTATAGTCGGCTATAAAAGGCCCCGACATGAAACATATGAAACAGTTCAATTGAGAAAACTAACGGCATATTTTATAACAAAACAATTAACAAAAAAACAAATATGACAGACATGAACCAACGACAATCACTGAACTACAGGCTCCTGACTTGTGACAAGCACATGCATAAAGAATGTGGCGGGGTTAAACATGTTTGTGAGCGCTCAACCCTTCCCCCTAACGTGGGACAGTGGTGTAACAGCACAACATAAGAACAAACTATAAAAATAAGTTGAAAAAGGCTTAACTCATCAGATCGATACAAAGCAGGAAAACATAAAAAAAATAAATAAACACAGACCGGGCGTGGTAGGGTATTTATGCATCCCTCATCCCTAACAACAAAAAGGACACTGGGTAAGTCGGATCTGAGGGTACTCGCAGTTACTGACAGCTAGTTCGAAGCCAATAACAACTGATAAAAAAAAATTGTATTTTTAAAAGACTAAAATATCGATCAGTACACATCCAACATGCAATGGATTTAGTGTAAAGACGTCATTAACAGTCAGAGAAAACATGACATTGTGCAATGCCAAAATAATGGATCGACAGATTGTAGTACCAGAGACATATATACACAGAGATTGGCAACTGTAACAGTGGTCAGCGAAATCCAATTAAAAACACGCATCACACGAGACTTTAACGAGATCGCCATTTTGCATCTGATCATGACAAGTTCACCACCGCTTCGATTTTTATTTTACATCAAGCTTTTCAAAACAGCATAATGTAAGTATATATTTCAATTTCGTTAATTATTTACCTTGTTTTATTCAGTTTGTAGTAATTGTTAGTTAAAATATTGTGACGATTAACGTTTTATTGTGGTCAATAATAAGGGGAAAGCTTGGCCGACATGGACTTATGAAAAATTTTTACACGGACGTATTTTTTATTAAAACCTTTTCATTCAAAAAGGAATAAAACCATTTATGAGATGAATCACTTTTCCCAAGACATACTGGTTTTGTGTAAATATGTTGAATTTTTCATTAAATCACCCACTTTGATGCAATTTACAATTAAAATTCAGTATTCTCGCTGTCGGCCACGTTCAATTTTTAAAATATAAAGACAGGCCCCTGTCCATGTCTACAGTCAATAAACTTTTCCATCTTTAGAGAATAATTATTCCCAGCACATGAATTACTTTCGTATGACATACTGGATTTGTATATAACAGTTGTTTTTTCCATATTTTCACCCACTTTGATGCAATTTACAATTAAAAATGACCATTCAAGCTGTCGGCCATTTTCATTCTCTTCAATATAAAGACAGGCCCCTGTCCATGTCTACAGTCAATAAACTTTTCCATCTTTAGAGAATAATTATTCCCAGCACATGAATTACTTTCTTATGACATACTGGATTTGTGTATAACAGTTGTTTTTTCCATATTTTCACCAGCTTTGATGCAATTTACAATTAAAAATGACCATTCAAGCTGTCGGCCATTTTCATTCTCTTCAATATAAAGACAGGCACCTGTCCATGGCTACAGTTTATAAAATTGTCCATCTTTAAAGAACAAATGTACCCATCACCATTGATCACAGGAATTACTTTCCCAAGACATACCGGTTTTGTGTATATAAATTGTTTTTTTCATTATTTCCACCACTTTGATGACATTTACAAGTGTATATTTACATTCAGTATCTGACAGCATTTTTTTTTTAACAGGATCCTGCATGTTATAAAAGAACAAAGATGTTGATCAAATTTACCTAACAGTGCAGCATAAAAGAGATGTAATATCATACATGTGCTGAATGTAGGACTCCCTAGCCTTTCTGATTGAAAAAAAGATTCCCTGGCAGACAGGAACAACTATTAGTGATGACTTTTTTCAAATGTTACTGCACAGTCGTGTAGTGGACCGATTACATGTACTACTATCAATGTGATACTAAAAAATGGTTTTGTAAGAGAGAAAATGACATGTGCTTATCCTGACTGTGAAAACACCACATTATTGTAGTTCAAATATCATAGTTCATATGCCAAACTTGATGTACATGTGTATGCGATTTTTGTGCAAGTGATGGTGACATTGAACTAAGAATAAATACAAGACTCTGCATTCAATCTATTGAATTTGAAACAGAAGTGGCAGTTGTGCAGAGACTATACGGATAAAAATTCAAATAAATATCTTGTGTTCAACTTCATTTGTCTTCTTTACGTTTACAAAGTATACATGTACATAATTTTTACATACATGTATAACAATATGATGATGTACATGTAGTATGATTGCCAATGAGACAATGATTTACATGTATGACTATCATTGGAAGGCCACTCTATAATATCTTTGTATATCATGAGAATGGAAATGCTACCTTTGTAGCATAAAGGTAGCATAATGTAAAAAAAGGGAAAATGTTCATTTATTCAACAACACTCCTGTGAATATATAACTTGACAGTACTAAAGGCAAAATATTTCGTTTCACAAATTCCTTCCTCTCCTCGGAAAATAACATATTAAATTGTTTACATGAAATGACAAAATGTGTAGAATAAGAAGCAAGAAATGTTCACTCTACTTGTACACTACTAGTCGCTCATATTAGTCATCATCTATGTTTGTTTCAGTCCTTTAGCAATGGTGCTTGTTTAAATTTATCTGTTGTGTTCTGTTGTTTCAGTTTTACATGTCCTCATTCTGTGATCACTGTTTCACCTCGCCTATTTTGAAAAATGTTAATGCAAATATTTTCTGCAATAAATTGAAAAGGCACAGCTGCTATGACTATTCAGAAATGTGAGGTATATGTCAATGAGACAACAACCCAACTACAAAAATATTCTTTGCACATCTATGAATGTTTAAGAATTCTTGTGGAGGTCAAAAGCACATAACGTGTACTTATATATTGCTGACCTGGTACATGTATGTACCTATTGATGCATTCCGTCCTAAACATAAATTGTGTGAAGAGACCAAGCAGTTTATATGCTTATAAAAACTGATATTAAAATGAATTCCTGTAGAACAAATTCCGGGAATGAGACACTATTTTATTTAAACCAGATGAGATATTAGTGGTAAAGGTTTAAACAGAAGCAGGAGATGTCAAGGGGCAATACAAAAAGTACAAGGTCATGTAACACAGATAAAAAAATGACAAATGAAAAGAAAATAACAGCCCACATAGCACTGCACCGAAACTTAAACCCACAAAAGATCAGATAAAACTTGTCTTCAATTTTAAATCTTTCTAATTTCAAACTCGAGTTTCACTACCCGATAGGAAAGAGTAAAGATAAGGATGTTGCAGTACTTCTGTGGTCTATGAAACAGAACATTAAAATTCTACAGTTCAGCAGAGCATTTTACTGTACTTATGATACACGTTGTTTTTAATCAGGGTCTGTGATATTAAGTCTATAAAAAACTACAAATAATGACAGATTCATATTCAATATTTCATGACAGCAAAAATAGTGATTTCGACAACACTGTACATAATGTACGTTCATTTAGGAAATTCATGCAAAGGTTCCACAAATAATGTAATTGTAGGTCAATCAAAAATTAATCATTTAAATCCGTTTTCCACGAGACAAAATTCTACTGGCTACATAATTTTTTTATATAAAAAAGTTGCTTTCTGATTTCTTTTTTTGACATGTTAAATGACTATTTTTGTTCCTGATTGAATACTATAGTAGAATGTAGGACAGTAAGTCACAGGACAAAAAGTCACGGACGAAAAGTCACAATTCAGTTTTGAGATTATTTTTCTCTGAACAAGAAAACACTAATTTTAAAAATAATTTTTTGATTTTTTTATTGAACTATAATATATGAAGCAACTTTGTAATTAAAATTTATTCAATAAATATCAATGATGATCAAATAATTGTTATGATAACAAAATGTCAAAGTGGTTTGGCACTTAAATGGCTTCATGGTGCCAAGAAATATATTATTTGCATGATTAAAATTTTATAATTTTTCATTTATCAAGGCTTATGAACAATTTCCTGACCTTGAAAATGAATAAATGTAAAAAAAGATATTATTTGAAGATCTTTCTCTTATATATTCAAACAATTTTCAATAATTTATTTGTGACTTTTTGTCCTATCCAATTTGTGACTTTATGTCCTGTGACTTTCTGTCCGTTTACCCTATTCATAGTATAGCCCAGTGTTTCTGTTAAAATAAAGTTCTGGTCATGGTAAAAATAATGTCAGAATTTGTTTAGTTGTAAAAACAATTACCAAGTAATAATCCACTTAGAACTTCACCTCCGGCAAAATTCAGGTGATCGGAGGGCAATAAATTGCGTAATCGCACACCTGTGAATCCACAGTCACAACTCTTAGGAAATAATGACCGGAAAATCGGACACACATAATTTCACTGTGTAATTTAGAAGCAAACTTTAGCAAAGAAATGTTTCTTGTAATATCATGATCATTACCAGATTTTACTTTTTAAATTAAAAGAAATGCCGAAAAAAAGAAAAAAATATTTTCTCAATCAAATACATTAAAAAAAATACAACTATTTCAAGTAGTTTTTTAGAAAAAGAATTTATTTGATCTGAAATAAGTTTTCCTATTACTTTTCTTGATTAGCTATCGAGGTTATTCATCCCTGACTTGTCTACATGTTGTAGAATAATTATCGACGAGAATCTCATTCCGGGCCGCGTTTTTTAACGGGATTTCACGGAGTTGCCAATCGTTAAAGTGCATATGTGTATAAAAAAAACTATTGGTATGATTTTAATTTACTGATAACAAAAACAATATTTATACCAATAAAAACAATATTCAAAGATCTAATTACAGTGTTGAATTGGTAACCTTTTAGAATAAGTTTATTTTAAGGATTGATAAGTTTACCCGGATCGTATATAAATTTCCGGGCTCGGTAAACAACATCACCATAAAATTTGGGATGTGCTATTCCGTCTGAAATAAGGTTTTTTTACAGGTACAGTCAAACTTGCAAAACCGAAACTTTGTATATATGGAAGATTTCAGTAAAGGATTTGAGTAATTTGTGGTAACGAAATCTCAGAATTAATAATTTACCAGTAATACATAGATTACGCTCATTGAAATCCAAAACGTCACTTCGGACACGGACATAACGAACAAGTTGGGATATATAAACACCGTAAGATGGTGCCAGAGGAACATCATCGTCCATTATTTAACGAAAAAATATCATCACGATACACGGTAAGTGTTGTTGAATTTATCAATTAAATGAAATTTAGACGGGTCTTTTGAAACACAAGAGAAATTGGTAAAAATATTATAGGTTTAGAAAAAAGGCATCACATACCAATTAAAGGGACATTAAAAATCACAAGTTAAAAAAAACAATACTACAACAAAATCCTTGAACAAAATATTATCAACATACCCATATGCTGATCTAACATTATATAATATTAAGTCCTAGATAATGGCCATGGATTTAAAAAATATTAAAGGTTACTGTTCATGTTACTGATGCATCTCTCTTTAATTATTTACTTTATTATTTAGTTTAATTTGTTAATTGTCTTTTTTTCACAGTAAGTTAATTTGGACATTCTTTCTCACCCGAGATTGACATTTGATCAGCTGTCATCAAGTCACGCCTCCATGGGAATCTTTTGTATTGTGAAATCTGATTGGTCTTTACTTCCGGGTACCTGTCAGTTATCACGAAACATCGCAACAGAGGTAAACACGTGAAATGTTTACTTGCACTCAAAATACCGCGGTCAAATAAATTTAATTAAGATGATTGTGACCGGAAATCAGTTCAAATATCTGGATTTATAAAATCACGGAATTTATATAAAACACGACATAAGGTTGGCAACATTCAAAGAGAATACACAAGCATGCCTGGAGATAGTGTGAAGGTTGCTGTTCGCGTAAGACCATTTAATCAGGTAAGATTCCAATACACATTCCACTTTCGATATTAGCAATTTTTAGTAGAAAATGAAATGATGAGATAGAAATCAGTGATTTTAGGAATATCATATATATGATACCAATTTGTTGCATGGATATTAATATAATGAAATCATAATTGTTTGGTTCCATCTTAAGATCGATTTTATTGTGTCACAATATGATTTATAAACTGTATATGAAGATAACAGTTACTGAATATATTTTGGTAAATTTCGTTGCACTTATGGAGAAAGCAAATTTTATTTGATTGCAAATGAGAAAACTGAGAAAAAATATCAGGATTTTTTCGTCTCTTTTTGCAAAAGAATTGAAAATTTTTTGTCACTCTTAATTCTATTAAAAACCCTCTTCATTAAAAAAATTATTTTCATCATTTTTATTTATAGCTTCTAAATTATCAGTTTAATTGGACGCATTTAAATTTTTCATCTTAAGCCATAATATGGTACAAAATATTGAATTTATATTATATTATACCCACAAAAAAATATCACTCCATTGGACGAGTTTACTGTGTTGATGATGATGACGATGACTTGATGTTAATAATATGTAAAATAAAAAAAAAAAAGTAAGGCAATATATTATCAACTAGAACTCCAAAAAATAGATCATTTATTTTGAGGTCTCTGTTTTGTATGTCAAAATAGATCATTTATTTTGAGGTCTCTGTATTGTATGTCAAAATAGATCATTTATTTTGAGGTCTCTGTTTTTTATGTCAATTTATATGTCAAAATAGATCATTTATTTTGAGGTCTCTGTTTTGTATGTCAAAATAGATCATTTATTTTGAGGTCTGTTTTGTATGTCAAAATAGATCATTTATTTTGAGGTCTCTGTTTTGTATGTCAAAATAGATAATTTATTTTGCGGTCTCTGGTTTGTATGTCAAAATAGATCATTTATTTTGAGGTCTCTGTTTTGTATGTCAAAATAGATCATTTATTTTGAGGTCTCTGTTTTGTATGTCAAAATAGATAATTTATTTTGAGGTCTCTGTTTTGTATGTCAAAATAAATCATTTAATTTGAGGTCTCTGTTTTGTATGTCAAAATAGATCATTTATTTTGAGGTCTCTGTTTTGTATGTCAAAATAAATCATTTAATTTGAGGTCTCTGTTTTGTATGTCAAAATAGATCATTTATTTTGAGGTCTCTGTTTTGTATGTCAAAATAGATCATTTATTTTGAGGTCTCTGTTTTGTATGTCAAAATAGATCATTTATTTTGAGGTCTCTGTTTTATATGTCAAAATAGATCATTTAATTTGAGGTCTCTGTTTTGTATGTCAAAATAGATAATTTATTTTGAGGTCTCTGTTTTGTATGTCAAAATAGATCATTTATTTTGAGGTCTCTGTTTTGTATGTCAAAATAGATCATTTAATTTGAGGTCTCTGTTTTGTATGTCAAAATAGATCATTTATTTTGAGGTCTCTGTTTTGTATGTTCAAATAGATCATTTATTTTGAGGTCTCTGTTTTGTATGTCAATAGCGTGAGCTTCATCACATTCTGAAATAGTTCAAGAATGTCCCAGGTCTTAAATCTGTATTATTCAGCACTCCTACAATGTAATGAAGCCTTTTCTAAAGTCAGTGCAAGGACCTCAAATGCATTCAATAAAACCACATATTATCGTAAATGAAATCAAATAAACAAAAAAAGAAAATTTGAAACCTGCCAAGGTTTTCTGAAAACGCGGTAGTTGAATAGAAAATTTGTAAGGAAACATTTCGAATGACTAAAAAATTTTGAATGTAAAAAAGCTATCAAATATATAGATTTATTATAATGGTAATATAGTGTGTATTGAAACCAGCATGACAGGTTATAAGATTTAAAGTGATATTAAATTAGGTTCTCCATGACAAATTAGCATGTCTTATTGAAATGTAAGAAGAAATCCATATATTGCTGATAAGGTTTGTTTTAATGTAAAATATGAATTAAGGGATTTGTATTCATTGTGAAAAAAAAAAAAAAGTAATAGATGCCCTGTGAATTTAGAGTGTACTTTTAAATTGATTAATCTCCCAGGGTTGTATAATTTTATAATTTTTTTAATTTCATGGTTTAAGGTCACTGAAACATTTGATAAGTCATGAATGTAAATTACCATATTAGCATTGTATGGTGTAATAGATCATTCATTCCTTGGTTTCTTCTTAAATTCCAATATTAAAAATTGCATACATGTTCAGATTTCGATATGTTAAACAGTTTTTATTAAGTTTAATATTGATCGTTACATTTATGTTTAAAAATCAAGTGCACATGTACTTTGAAAAAACTCCAAAAAAAAATTTTCAGCAATTGTTTACCTTATTCAATGGCTCATCTAAAAATTTGTGTGAATTAGAACTCACACAGCCTGAATCTACTCCAGATTAAAGAAACAATTACATACAAGAAGACCGTTGGCTTTTTTTCTGTCTAGAATGGGCTCTGGTTGAATGGTTGAGAATTCTTGGAGAATGGTAGTTGAGGGAAGTGTGCATGGAAGATCATAAAAATAAAAAAAAAATAAAAATAAAGATTAATATTTAAAAGAAAATTAAAAACCTTACTAAAAAAATGATATAAAAAACATTGCACAAAAATATCTGAGTGCTAATTAAGTTTTAAGATTTAAATTATTTCAAAGTGTTTATTAAATAATTGAAAAGTCCTTTTTGACTTACTTTTTACTAGATCAAATGTTCATTCTAAAGAATTCATCAAACTCAAGAATTACTTTTGTGACATTGACAAAAATAAAGTCTGGTACTTTGATCAAATATCCAATTGAAATCACAATTATTTATATAATAATTGAAAGGAAAATAGTTCAAATGTCCATTTATTTTAGAAACATTTCAGAATTCTTGTGTTTTGAAATTGAATGATCTACCCTTTGATCAAGTTGTTAGATAGTTTTATGAAGATTGCTAGACGACGCTCTAAACAATTAGTGTAATATTATCTCCTTTAAAAACCAAAAACATTTTATCTAGTTCTTTTCCTGATAGTGGAGGAGTACTACTGGATCTACAGTGAATAATAAGCTTCAAGCAGAAAACATGAATAAAAATTGCACACAAATAATCCTTTACAACCCGCTTTCAGGAAGGAGGGGGCAACAGAAATTGAGTGTAATTTAAATTATCCACTTTCTTGGTTCCTCTCCTGTTCTGATGCCAACTAGTTTAAAAGTAAAATAAATAAGTGATTCTTATTCTTTTCTAGGAAAATTCAATAAGTAATCATATTTTTTTCATGACAAGATGAAAAATCTTTTCTATTAGTATGTCAGCTGAGAGAATAGCTGCTGACAACCATATGATATATGTATTGATGAATAATATCTTATTGAATTAACAACTCTAATTATACCCCTACTCTAGAATTGGGGCTTAGGGCAATCACCTTGTCCATCCTTTTGTTCATCTGTTTGTCCAACACACTTTTCTCAGAAACTATTGAACAGAATGCCATCATATTTGGTAAGCAGCTTGGCAGTGAATGTCAGTGATGAGTTGTAATGTGCTGACATTTTTCAGATCTGACTCAGATGCCTGCTTCCTGTTTGCCGATACATGTACTTTGAATTTTTTAATATGTTTAAATGAACTTAAAAATTTTCATTGCACATTTTACCAAAACTTGAAAGAATAACTTCACATTAGGTCAGCAGCTCATCGGTCAGTGATGAGTTGTAAGCTGTTGCCCTTTTTAGGACACCTTGTTCCTGTTTTCTGATACTTTGAATACCGGTAATAAATGGGGTATGCTTAGAATTTTTTGTTTGTAAGACCTGTGCACATTTTTGTTAATCTGGCAAGAGGGACAACAACATAGGTACAAAACTTTGTTTTAGGATGAGAGTCTATTTGCATAGTGATTCAGAAAATGGTAATCCCACTGATTTTATAGGAGCATATGTTATTACTTAGGTGTATCTTCTTAGATCATCTTGATCAATAGCACTGATAGCAAATTTCAAATACTGGTCACATACTGATTTTGACGAGAATGAACTTGGACTTAACATTGCAAAAGCAGGATCTAACTACAGTGATCAGGTTGGTATCATTACATAGAAAAAAAAACTGTGAAAAATATAAAGAATAAATACAGTTTACCAGAGAAATTCATCAGTGAGTCCTGACTGGTAAATTTTGACCAGGATCACCAAAAATCTGGAGTGATTTACACTTTAAATAACTACAGAAAATTCATAAGCTACAAGGACTTACAAAACTCCAAATAGATTTCAACAACTCTGGTACACACAGGGTGATTCAGTCTAAAATGTCTCTGTAGTGTATAACGTTATGAATTAGACTAATGTCACGACAAATCTTAAACAATCCAATGCCATGTTTCACAGTGATTCACTTAATACCAGTAAGAGTGATCTCTTTAGTTTGATTGATCTGATCTTATGTGTCCATGGTAGATCCAGGGAGGCATAGAGGGCCAAGCCCCCCCTTGATCCCTGCCCCCCCCCCCCCCAAAAAAAAAAAAAAGAAAGAAAAGGTTTTCTTATGTTTCTCCTTGATGCATACCCTTTTCTAGAGTTTTAGGATGAGAGTCTATTTGCATAGTGATTCAGAAAATGGTAATCCCACTGATTTTATAGGAGCACATGTTATTACTAAGGTGTATCTTCTTAGATCATCTTGATCAATAGCACTGATAGTAAATTTCAAATTCGGATGTTAATTTTTGTGAAATAGTTTATTTGATAACGTCATAGAAATGCCCATTCCTCTAGGATTCAACCCTTTAGTTACATTATACGTAAATAGTTGATGTTTTGTGGTATTTGTGTGTATTTTATTTGATTCTGAAGGGCCTTTATAGGACCACCTAGATTGTTTGGTATAGAACTTTTTTATTATTATGTAAAATTTATGACAATCAATTTATTTAAAAAAAAAAAAAATTGAAAACAGTAATAACAGGATATAGTCTTAGTGAGTATTCTTATTGGGTATAGTTCAAGCATGCTGAGTGGCTCACATATAAGTGTTAAGAATTGATTTATTTAAATTGGTAATAAACACTTTATAACCTGTTGTGTTATATAGAACTGTAAAAAATTGTCCCTGTTATACATTATGACATCAATAAAAGTAAGCTGTTATAATAATTACATAATTACCTGTATACATATTTAATCCCATTTCACCTGGTGTTCTTGTACATTTTTTTATATGATTAAGGACAAAAATTGTTTAAATAATAAGTAAAATATATAAAAAATGGAAAGATAATGATGATGGTTTATATAAATAGTTCATTTGAAATTTTTCAAGGTTTAAAATTTTATTTTGAATTACAATTGTCAAAATTCCCTGTAGTGCTTTTAAACTTAATGCTACCCGGGTGTAGTGTTGTAAAATAATAAAAATAAGTGATATTTGAGTACTTAGTACTTTAAATTGTTATTTTATTTATTATAAGGTACTTAGCATCAAATACAATAATGGGTTGTATAATTACCTCCCCTGTTTGGCATACCTTTGATATCAAAGCAAGAAAAAGAAGATTAGAGACATTGACAATGATAGAATTGTCTTTGTATTTGTATGTTTTATTTGTATTTCTATAAATCTTAGAAACCTTTTGTGCAGAAAACCACATGCCTTCAAATGTGATATTCACTTATGAAACAAAAATTTCACTTCATATTCATTTCATAATACAATTTATTGTATGTCCAATATATTTGTTTATAGTGTGTCCAATAAACTTTGAAATTCTTTTACAAATTGTACACTCATTTATGTTTGCACAAACTCGGAAAACTGTCATGACTGTCCTTCAGAAAACTGTCCTTCATGTAAGATAATGGTTTCTGTTGAAAATTTCGGAACTATAAAGTGTCAAATAAAGTGGCCATAATATTGGTGGCCGAAGGGCACAAACATACTTGTTTCAAACTTAACAATTAAAATCTAGAAACCAAGTTGTAAAATTTCCTCTTGTTTTTTTATGAATGAAAGGAGTTATAACATTCATGTCTATGAGACAGCAACACAACAACACACTAAAAAAAAGATATCTAGAGGTCAACATATAGTCTTCAACAATAGACAGAATGTCTATATGTTACATCAAGCTCTGAAATGTCCTGAATTTGTGGTTCTTGAAAAATTGTTGGCAAAACTTAGCAAAGATACCCGACTTATAATATTAGCATGTAAGATGTGTGCTAGGTCTACAAAAGACACTATCCTTAGCTGCGCTTGAATCAAAACAGTTCCATTTCAAAGTTAAAGAGCATTGAAAAAAAGGTGTTTCGTGGTTGAATTAAACGAAGACTACAAAAGGTCTGCCATCAATACTACATGTATATTCCCTATATGATAACATAACATTAAGAATTTAAGATATAACTTAAGGCAAGCACTGTCCCTGACTTGGAACAGGGACATGCATATGTGGTAAGGTACTGTACTGTAAATACACATTCTGACAGATATGCAAGGAACAAAATGATTTTTACAAAATTGTCATACCAATATTCATAGATATATTGATGTATGGAATACACTTGTTTTGCTCCTGTATTAAGGACCATCTTAACTTGGAAATTCCAACACAGCACATGAATTCAGAATACACAGTGACACATGTACAGGAATATTAAGTTAAGAAACTAATGCAACTCTTTGAAATATTTCAAAATATTTTTTTTTTTACATTTTCAGAGAGAGAAAAATGCAGGGTCAAAGTGCATCATATCAATGTCTGGACAAACAACAACCATCAAAAACCCAGAGAATAACGAGACAAAGGTATTCTCTTTTGACCATTCTTACTGGTCACATACTGATTTTGACGAGAATGAACTTGGACTTAATGTTGCAAAAGCAGGATCTAACTACAGTGATCAGGTTGGTATCATTACATAGAAAAAAATAACTATGAAAAATATAAAGAATAAATACAGTTCACCAGAGAAATTCATCAGTGAGTCCTGACTGGTAAATTTTGACCAGGATCACCAAAAATCAGGAGTGATTTACACTATAAATAATTACAGAAAATTCACAAGCTACAAGGACTAACAAACTCCAAATAGATTTCAACAACTCTGGTACACACAAATTTCTCTTCGTAGTGTAGAACCTTATGAATTAGACTAATGTCACGACAAATCTTAAACAATCCAATGCCATGTTTCTCAGTGATTCACTTAATACCAGTAAGAGTGATCTCTTTAGTTTGATTGATCTGATCTTATGTGTCCATGGTAGATCCAGGGAGGCATAGAGGGCCAAGCCCCCCATTGATCCCCCCCCCAAAAAAAAAAGAAAGAAAAGGTTTTCTTATGTTTCTCCTTGATGCATTCCCTTTTCTAGAATAATGCTCCCTCCTGAAAATCTTGGATGCACCCCTTTGTGTACTGTATACTATAGACATCTGTTCACTGGTTTTGTCTTTACTGCTCAGCTGTCTGGCGTATTGCCACAAAACCAGGTTCAACCCACCATTTTTTTCTTAAAATGTCCTGTACCAAGTCAGGAAAATGGCCATTATTATATTATAGTTCGTTTCTGTGTGTGTTACATTTTAATGTTGTGTTTTTGTTGTGTCGTTGTTCTCCTCTTATATTTGATGCGTTTCCCTCAGTTTTAGTTTGTTAACATGGATTTGTTTTTATCTCTATCGATTTATGAGTTTCGAACAGCGGTATACTACTGTTGCCTTTATTTATCAAACAATTTGGGGGATATAACTTCCTCAGGAAAAGAACAAAAAATTAAAGAAACACATGTTATATCATATTAGTCAAAGAAAATGATCAAGGCACAGAATTATTTTGACTATTCTGTAGTTAATTTAAAGCATACCAACATCAACGTTTGACCATGGAAGTATGTCAATATAATACTTCCATGGTTTGACTGAAGGAAAAAAATACAATTGACAATGAAAATAACACCAGATTGTTAGTGTTTGTTTTATGACAGAGAGATTACTGCTCCTTTTATTTGTTATCGATTTTAACTATTTGAAGTAGATAAAAAGATCATATTGTGGTTTTTAAGCAGTGGTAATAGTAAATTCCTTAGTGGTATTTTATTTATGAATATGATTGAAATATCAAGGACATACCAGAATATCTAATATACAGTTGTTTGAATTTAATTTTGGTGCTGATCATTTGTTTGTTCGTTCATTGATTTTGATATGGAGATTTTAACACACTAGATCAAACTTTATAGTGTTAAAATTCATTGATTCATTGATAAGCCCTTCAGTTTTACTATATATGTTATAGCTGTTCATGTTAAAATCCCAAGGTAAAATCTACTTGTTTTGTCCCTAAGAGTGTAGATCTTTATCAACATAACATATACTGGTAAATTCAAAATTGAAGTTGATATATATATACATGGCTTTGAAAGTTTAGAACTGACTGTCTAATTTTAAAAAAATTCAAAAAACTGTTTGCTTTGTTATGGCAATTCTATATTCATTACCCATTTCACTGGTGGCAGCAATGGTGTCTTTTTTTGTAACAAAAATGTTAATAAACCATGTATGTGTACATCATTTTTTTTGTACATACACACTAAGGCTTCAAAACAGTGTATGGGGAGTAACTTTTCTCAGCCTGAAAGGTGATGGCACAACAAAACCATCCACAAATACAGTAATAAAGAAAATTGAATTGAACACCATATTTTTGTTTGCAGAGACAAGTATATAATGACCTTGGTAAAGGTGTGTTAGACAATGCCTGGCAAGGTTATAATGCTGCCTTGTTTGCCTATGGGCAGACAGGATCAGGCAAGAGTTACTCTATGATAGGATATGGATCAAATAAAGGCATTGTACCGATCTTATGTGAGGAGCTGTTCAAAGCTGCTGAACAAAATGATGATAAAAGTAAACAATTACAGGTGAGAAAAAAGTAAACAATTACAGGTGAGAAAAAAGTAAACATGATGTTCTGCTTTGATCAAATTTAAGTGTAGGACACCATGAAATTAAACAACAAGTTAAGTACTTTCAGTGTGGTTTCAGTAACTACAAGCATTCTTTACTACAGTATTACTGTTAACCAACTTAAATATTTGAGTGATTTATTTTCAAGACTTTCACTTATAGAAAAATGACATGAATATAAATATAAAATAGAAATAAAATGTGCACAAAAATAAGTTGGTTTACAGTATTTAGTATGCAAACTGGGGTACTAGCTCAGATACCTTATTTTTCATTTTGATTTTTACAACAGGTGTATTTTCATTTATAGATACATGTAGTTAACATGGACCAGAATTTTCCTGATGGTTTTTCATGTGAATGCCAGTAGAGATAATTTGTAATAACATTTTTTTTTTTTTATAAATATTCAGTAAACAATTTTATAATCTTTGCAAAACTTAGGTTTTATTTCCTTCAGAATAGAGTTGAATTGATTTTCTTTAGACAAATCATTATCTGCCTCTTTTAAACTCAATTTTTTTTAAATCCTTTCTTTAAGGATTCTTTCATTGATGAGCAAATGTTTGACATTTTTAGCTCACCTGACCTGAAAGGTCAATTGAGCTTTTCTCATCACTTTGCGTCCGTCGTCCGTCGTCCTGCGTCCGTCGTCCGTAAACTTTTACAAAAATCTTCTCCTCTGAAACTACTGGGCCAAATTTGACCAAACTTGGCCACAATCATCATTGGGGTATCTAGTTTAAAAAATGTGTCCGATGACCCCGCCAACCAACCAAGATGGCCGCCATGGCTAAAAATAGAACATAGGGGTAAAATGTAGATTTTGGCTTATATCTCTGAAACCAAAGCATTTAGAGCAAATCTGACATGGGGTAAAATTGTTTATCAGGTCAAGATCTATCTGCCCTTAAATTTTCAGATGAATCGGACAACCCGTTGTTGGGTTGCTGCCCCTGAATTGGTAATTTTAAGGAAATTTTGCCGTTTTTGGTTATTATCTTGAATATTATTATAGATAGAGATAAACTGTAAACAGCAATAATGTTCAGCAAAGTATGATCTACAAATAAGTCAACTTGACCAAAATGGTCAGTTGACCCCTTAAGGAGTTATTGCCCTTTATAGTCAATTTTTAACCATTTTTCGTAAATTTTTGTAATCTTTTACAAAAATCTTCTCCTCTGAAACTACTAAGACAAATTTAACCAAAATTGTCCACAATCATCATTAGGGTATCTAGTTTAAAAAATGTGTCCGATGACCCTGCCCGCAAACCAAGATGGCCGACATGGCAAAAAAATAATACATAGGGTAAAATGCAGTTTTTGGCTCATATCTCTGAAACCAAAGCATTTAGAGCAAATCTGATGGTATAAAATTGTTCATTAGGTCAAGATCTATCTGCCCTGAAATTTTCAGACCAATCAGGCAAAATTTTGCAGCTTTTGGTTATTATCTTGAATATTATTATAGATAGAGATAAACTGTAAACAGCAATAATGTACAGCAAAGTTAGATCTACAAATAAGTCAACATGACCAAAATTGTCAATTGACCCCTTAAGGAGTTATTGCCCTTTATAGTCAATTTTTTACAATTTTCATAAATTTTGTAAATTTTTGTAAATTTGTACAAAATATTTTCCACTGTAACTACTGGGCCAAGTTCATTATAGATAGAGATAATAGTGAGGAGCAAGAATGTTCAGTAAAGTAAGATCTACAAACACATCACCATCACCAAAACACAATTTTGTCATGAATCCATCTGTGTCCATTGTTTAATATGCACATAGACCAAGGTGAGCGACACAGGCTCTTTAGAGCCTCTAGTTTTAATTGAAATTTGTATTTGCCATCCTTGGCATACTTTTTTTATTAATAATTGCCATGGAAAATCTGTTTGTTCCATTATTGTATAAAGATATCGTTATGGGACATAACATAAAGTACTGAAATGCTTTTTCAAACATTCAAAATTGAATTTATGTGGGCCAAGAATTTAGATGATTACAAAATAACTATCTCTACAACCCCATGGGATAATCAATATAGACATTAACAAGTTGATAATGAATACTGTACTATATTCACACATATAAACAGAAATTGATGAACCTTTAATTCTTATATCTCATTTCCAATAAATATTATATTACACCTAAATAATTATTAATTCATAGTGTTTTGTTCACATGTAAACAGTAAATATACAGTGAGGTTATTCAAGTTTTATGATTTCATGCCTATAACATTTTGTTGATAAAAGGATATTTTTTTAGTCTTGTCTGTCTCGAAAGTTCTAGAATGCAAGAAGTAGGGATGCTAATCTGGCAGTGGTAGTGTAACTTTTTGTATCAAGATTCATATTTCAGAAGGTTGTATGCGGTGTGTGACAAAGTTACTGTCTGTCATATGTTTGTTGACCTTGACCTCATTTTCAGGGTCAACAACGACTGCTTAAAAAACTGTATAGTTTTTTTTGTAACCTCAGCTCAGAATTTCTCACTAATAATGAGTTAAAGGATAATTATATTTGATAATATATAGAATCCTTTCAAGGTCTACTTGTCGGTCAAGACACTGGGTTTGAGTTGTCGTTGCTCTTTGAATTTAATATTGAAGTTTGGAATAGAAAAGTACAACATCAAATAGTTGACCTTTCAACTTTGAAAATGTTCACATTAATTTTTAGCAAAAGGCTATTTTAAATGAATTTTAAATTCATATTATTTTCACATGAATTCAGCACAAGATTAGATTTGCAGATTTGAAAATTCTAAAATACATTTATATAATGATAGTTTTAAAATATTACATAACTAATTTACAAGATTTTTTAAAGATATTTATTGAAATTTCACTAAAAATTTCCATATCTTCTTAAATTGTGATTTTACTTAAATCCATCATAGCATGCAATTTACTAATTCGTAAAATATAATGAGGTTTAAATTTGGCCTTTGAAAAAAAATTGATTATGTAAAAAAAATTAATTTTATAGTCACTGCATCATAGTTATTCCTTCCTTTTCAATTTATATAGAATTGTCACGCACCAAAAATATAATTATTTGTAAAAATTACAACTTTTATATATATGGAAATATTTATTGTCAGTCCATCATACTTAATTTATCCTTTTCATTTAAATTATCACATACCAGAAATAAAATTGTTCGTAAAATTTGAGGCATTACAATAGGAATATGCGATATAAAAAAGATATAAACTCTTTACTATATAAGCCAAATGTTCATAACAGTTTAAAGATACAATTTTTACATGTAGATTATCAACAATCATTTTTATCGATCGTACATATGCAGTACCTGTTTACAAAGTTTTATAACATTTCTAAAGACACCTGAATTTGTGCCCAAGGACAATAATTCCCTACTTGATAAAATTTGCCTCGACACTTTGAATATGATAATACCGAAAAGTCAATACAATTTTATGACTTTAATTGTTCTTGAATGCTCTTTGACTTGTCATAAAATAACAACTCGACACGGATAAAACCAGAGGTTTAAATTGTATATTACAATATTAAACAGAAAGATCATATTTCTACAAATAAATAAAAAGAATTTAACGGACTATAGTGAAACACAATTCAAATGCGTAGAAGTTAATAACTTAGGCCAGAAAATTACAGTATGAATTTCTTTGAATAAGATAACCAACAGTTAATTATTCTACTAGGTGATAGCGTTAAGTTATTTCATAGTTAAAATATTAATTAAGTTACATGTTTTCACTCAAGGTTGACAGTTTAGTATTTTCTGAAATCTAAATAAATTTCACAGAAATGACCGCATTCAAGTGATTGATTGCGTGAATCAACAGTGTGATTATTGGAATGAATTCAATTCATGCAGACTTTGTGGACATTTAGGAAAGTTTGTTCTCATATGACCTGATAAATCTCTATCAATACATGCATATACAACTTTACATATAGGAATCCATCTGTGTTTGTATTACTATTTTTGTCTAACCTGCAACAAGCGTAGCAGAGGGTGGCACATTATTATTTCTATAGTGGCAGCAGTGGCCATTTTAACAATTTACAAAAACCTGAATATCTTATTCACACCTTCATTTAGGAGGACACACATTTTTCAAGATGATTCCTTGTCAATCAGTCATTGTCACTTGACCTTGACCTCATTTCCATGCTATAAAGTTTTTGGATGAAGCCTATTCCTCAGTAATTAAACACGATAGGTCAGCAATATTTGATTAGCAAATTTTTTAAAAGGAATATATGTCCTATGAAATATGGCCTCCTCTAAATTTCATGCTCAAGTGTGTAGGTTAAGTGTCTGTACAATATGTCATGCTCTTAATCGATCTGAGTAGAAATCCTTTGAAAATTTGGCGGGAAATAATTCTCTCTAGATTTTTCATACATTTAACATTGGCACCTTTTTCTTTCAAAAACGATGAAAAAATAACAAGGACTTTATAAGATTTTCAAAGATGACATTTTAAACTATATGTAATCAAATTATGGAAAGAAAAGTAGGCGTTAGTGGGCAAATTTTTAATGGCATTACATGGATAAAACCAGAGGTTTCCGAATATCTGGCAAAAATTAAAAAACGAGAGGAGCGAACATCCTTAACATCATTATATTGAATTATAACTAAAAGATTGTGAAAAGTGACATGTCTACCATGTAGGTTAGAAGGATAGTAGAAAAACTGAAGAAGGCTAGTGACCGAAATGTATAAAAAATGGTTTAATGACTCATAACCACTAAATAATCATATTTTTCAAAAAAACACTTTAATTATAGAGATGATTCTAAAACATAATTCCAATCATCCTAGAGCCAAAAATTATAAGTCCTTGACACCCCCACACAAAAATAAAAATAAACATTAGCAGCAAATGAATATTACAATGATCAGAAAGGCTGTACATGGTATAATTTAGCATTAGCCATATATAAGCTAAAACATAGGAAATGACGAACAAATTTTTTAATTCATTTGGTATTAATGGTATAATTTGTATAGACGAATTAAGACACCTCCTACATTACTTAATCAGCCGAATTAATCCATGTTAATCCCTAAAGCATGTATGTTGACTTTTCCTTTTATTGTCTGAGCTAACATGTTATGCTGTCTGATTTTATTATATAAATTCCAAGTATTTATGACCAGAGAAGCATGATATTTTTGTTGAATGAATCAATATTATTACAAAAAAGGAAACAATTTATACATGAAAATTTATAAAGTTAAACTTAAACCTAGAAGTTTTAAACAGCTCTGCTCTCAAAGTTTGAAGTAAATAATCAAAATAAATTTACTGTGATAATTTATTTACATTATGAAATAATTGAAATGGGTAATAATCGGTAAAAATATTCTAAATCAAAGTGAATTGGTTCTTTCAAGGAGGGATAAAAGGACCTCAATCCACTTTTGGCAAAAAACAAATATATACCTGAGATATTTATTGGGTATGCATAGAAGGTTGAGAATAATGACAAAAATTATATAACATTTGTCCCTTATATAAATCATATTTTGAAGGACTCAAGATTTCACCTCCTCTTAACCTAGTAATATTTTCTTGGGTTTATAACTTTTGTTGTCGACCGACAATACACACTTTAACAACTTTTACAGATTTAGAGATAAACATATTATGTAGACAAATGTGTATTGTTGATGAAAATTGCTCTCTAGATGTCTTGGAGTTCTGTTTTTTTTTTGTCTTGTCTCATTGACGTTTATAATTTCATATCTTTATTTTTATCATGAATATCTATACATCTTTAATTCATAATTGGCATCAATGTTGAATACAGATATGAAAGAAGTAAGGGTATACAACAATGAAACAGTAACCCAACAGTCCAACACCACCAAAAATCTAAAAAAGATATTATACAGTCTTCAACATTAGACAGGGATATCTATAGCATTTGTCAAGCAATAAGCCAATCCTAGTCTAGGCAAGTGAATAATTAGACAACCTCAAACCTTCACAAAAAATGAATGTCAAAAATTTTCAATGTCCCAATCTTTTTCATGTGTATAATATGAAAACTATCTAATGCTAACCCTATTTTGTGAAAATGAAGGTTATATTATAACCATGTGAAGTGTTTCTTGTGTTCATAGCATCATATTTTTTAGGTTTTCTTGATACCGTAATTCTATATTTGTAAAACTGTAACTGTAATTCTATATTTGTAAAAATGTTAAAATGAAATTGATGATGAATGTCATTTCTTTCTGTCCTGTGATTTTACTAAGAATAGCTGTGAACAATAGACAACTTTCGAGTTCAATGCATTTCCGTCAAAAACTCTGGTTTTAGTGAACATCACTTGTGCGTTTAGGGGCCTCGTCACTTCCGTTCCTATGTTGAGCGAGTGGTTGGAAAACTATGATGCTATATTGCACGAATTATCTGGCAAATTGAATTCTAATAATTGACAATCAGCACTTGTGTCATTAGGGAATTGTGATTAAGTACCTTCAGAATAAACATTATTGCTAGTTTATCCTGCACAGTGACAATCACTAAGACTCTTGATGAACTGTAATAGTGCAGGGATACAGGCGATCCCCTCTATCTGGTAAATGATGTCATAAAGGCACGCATAATTGACGAGATTTTTCCAGTGACGGACAAACTCGAAAGTGGTCTATTATTTAGATGTTTTATTACTGCAGAAAATGACTTTGATAACTTAACAAATGTTATCAATACTTAAAGGAAGGGCTTTAGAATCTGTCAACACCAAGTGATGTTTTAACAGTCACTGGTACATTCTTTATAAAACGGTCATTAGAGTTGAGGATAGAGGACATTATGTATAATGTCATCTTTAATAAATAATACACAAGTGATATAATTGTTTGTTTTTTTTTTGGCATTGATCATTTTTATGTTATTTGTATGCTTATATTCCTAATTGGGATTGTTTTGCATCAATAAAGAATATATTAATTTCTCCTGATTTTAAAAAATGTTTTAGCAATACAAATTGTGCCATGAGTTATTTGTGTGATGGTTGTGTTTTATTTTATTTTTTAGGTTTCATTTAGTATGCTAGAAATCTACAACGAACAAGTCAGAGATCTACTGGTCAAAGCTAAACCTCAACAGGGTGGATTGAAAATCAGACAAAATCCTCAGAGTGGATTCTATGTTGAAGGACTTAGGGTAAGCTACTAATGCTGAATAGGGAGATGAAAATTGGGCTCTTTTTGTTTGAATATAAATACTATGCGAGACTAATCATGAGTAATCAAGATCGTTAAATTTCCTTGTAGTAGTATTCTGACTATATACAAAAGGTTTAGTTAGACGAAAGAAAGATGATGTAAGATCATGAAAAAAATAGAAAATTATGGATCTTTAGTGTGTTTTTAATGGAAATTGTTTTAAAGATTACTCAAACCATGATTCATGATGATTTTGAAAGAAAAAAAAAATTAAAATTTTGAAAGCCTGTTGAAAAGTATTAATAAGTGGGGAGGAAAATACACAGTTTCCTGATAGACAAGTCTATTGATTTTGGTTTCATTGATCCACATGTAATTATAATCAGAATGTTTTTAAAAATTAAAAGACAAGTTCTTTTTTTAAACATTGCATTAATTAAAATTTTATTGATGAGTCTGCTTTTAATCAAATAGAATTTTTCTTCCTATCATTATGTTATTTATGGGAAGAATTGATTTTTTTGAAGCAGAAAATACATGGAAAACAATTAACTTAATTGTCTTTTTCAGCTTGTACCTGTTCGTAATTATAAGGAAATAGAAAATTTAATGGAACAGGGAACAGTTAACAGGACAACTGCATCAACAAACATGAATGCCACCAGTAGCCGATCACATATGGTTATCACCATTAGATTTGCACAGGTAAACACCTTAAGTTACTTGTGCTCTACCAGCCAATATCAGCATCGGAACGTACAGTATTTTGCAGTAATAGTACAGTCAAACCTGCTATAATGGTCGTCTCTATTAAGCAAAAAGCCTGCAATGTCTAGTCACTCTAATCTTGTCCCGCTGTACTGACACCTATGCATTTTGAATGTCAATTCTAAAGTCACCTTTATTATAAGGTCAGTACTCTCTGGTCCTAAGAGTGACCTTTATATACAAGGTTGACTTTACATCTGGGATCAATTCCTAACTGAAAAGGGTAAAACCCTTTTGCTTTTTATTTGGCCTCTTTTTGAAAGTTGGATCATTGGCAATCATACCAACTCTTCTCATTTTTATAACTGAAAGTCTTCTTGAAAAAGTTACCCTACTAAGTCTGTTATTCTGATTCTTAGCCAACTATTCTTTACTCTTACTCCAAAATGCAGAGTGGAGAAGCAGCCGATTTCAATTTTAAAGTCATTGGTTTGACCTGGCCAAATATCTAACCGTATAAAACCTCCTGACTGAAGGTAAGCATGCTACCACAAGAAAACTCGGGGGGTTTGTTACCTAATGAGCTAACCCATGATAACTCCAGTTTAGAATGGTATTATACAGTGTCTAGTCCAAATTAGTGTTCATGATCACATCAACATGTTCTCAAGCTGAATATTTTTGATTGCTTTCTCAAGGTTTAACATTGGCCCATCTACCTTTTGGTTAATCAAAAATAGAATGACAACCCCTTTTATAAAGACAAAAAATTACAAATGATTATGAAAACAACATAATTTTCATATTTGCCATTTTAAAATTTCAGGTATGAGACTGTGAGAAAGTAGTTTTTAGGCAAAGTTGTCCAAACTGTTGTTTCATATGGGGGGGGGGGGGAGTCATCAAAGATACCAGGCTTATAGTTTTATCATCAGGTGCGCGTTTTGGCTACAAAGGACATCAGTGCCAGTCAAATCAAAAAGAGTTAAAAGCCTAAAAAAAGTATGAAATTGAAGAGGATACAAATGTAAGGTTCTTATAATTAAAAAAATCAACAGTTGTGCATTATACGCATCCGCTCTACTAGATATATATCTTCCGTATTAAAGTATGTATTATACACGACCAAATAAGGTCAAACATTCTCAACAAGCTTCTAGACAAGCTTGATTTAAGTAAGCTTAGTGGTGATAGACTAAGGATTGATTTAGACTCAGATTAATTTAACACCTATTGTAACAGCTTACCTGAGCATAACACATTATTGTAATTATTTATTTACATGTAGGTCTTATCAAGAGGAATTCTTTATAAGTTGAAATAATTAATGGCTAGAATTGATTTTTGGTCAATTTCAGCGAGACCTAATACATTTGTGTATTTGAAGGTCTCCTTTGTATACTACATGTCTACTAGGGAAGCTTTTTTTTTTATCTTGTACTTGAAGATTTCCGATATATATATACATACTACATGACAAAATAGTAGTTATATATACGCTAAAGAAATGTTTTAAATGGCAAACAGAATTGCAAAACTATCTTAGTTGTTTTAAATCCCTGATAAACAATTTCATTATTGAATGATTGTTATTTATTGTCCAGTGGCAAATATATGAAAATAGAAAGTATTGTTAAAATTAATGAGCAGGGATGAAGAGAGGGGGTTACCTTTTAAAGAAAAAGTACTGATGTGATGACACAAAACATAATTACACAATTTTAGATTTTTATTACTCACTACAAACTTATAGTAAAAAACTTCATTTGAACTTTGGTGGATAGTTGTCTCATTGGCAATCATACCACATCTCCTTATTTTTATAGAGACTTTGCCTGATTATAATATCTTTCTAAGTACACAAAAAATGTATCTCATCTTTTGAAACATCGTTTGATTTTCTTTTGATATATCATCTATGGACAGATAACACTTAAAATACTTAAAAATGGTTTTAAAAATTGCAATTTTGATGGATGATATATCTCAGTTCCAAGGCACATGTAGACACACTTAAGTTTATTACTATTTAGAATTCTTATGGGAATTTCCCATTTTTACTGCATGGATTAGAGCGATTTTCTTCTCCAAAAAAAATGTATGACATAAATTTATCATAAACTGTAATTGATTTGTTCTTAACCTGTAAGTGATTCTTCTCTCGTAAGAGTTTTTGTTAAAATGGCTAAAAACTTTATTTAAAGTATTCAATCTGTATCTGCTGCCACTAATTATCTGATAAAAAAGAATCGGGAGATATCAGAAGATCTTAAAATTCTATGAGGCCTTCCCAAACCATAATCTGATCAGTAGTATTTATAACTTTGGCAGTCTCTGTTAAAATTCATTGACAACTTTTCCAGACTGGGCGATTTAGAGCTTGACAAATAGTGTAGACACCTGTTGGTTGAAGAGAATATGTAAACCTTTTGATGTCTTTTGGTTTGGTTTTGTTTGATTGCTACCTGATTGGTGTATATCCCCATTAATCTCCTTTTAAGGTGGTACATAACACTACAGGGAAATAACTCTGTAAAAATCAGCTGAACGTGCTGATCATGTTCTATTGTTAAGGAATTATTAAGCTTCTCAATAATCAAAAGTAGTGTTTGTGGGTTCAAGTTTTTTTTAATTTTTATATTTTTGTCAAAGGGTCAAAGAAAATATTTTGTAAAAATTAAATGAAAATTAAATGGGCCAAATTTATTTTAGTCAAGGTGTTTGGTACCACCTTAATCATATTTATTTAGTAGTATCTTGGTATTTCAGTTTTTACCATCAGCCATATTTGCTAAGATTTCCAAAAATTTTCTGTGTTGTTTGCTTGCTATCTCACTGCATTCATTTACTCCATCTTTTTTTTATTTATTTAAAGTAAAACTTTGCCTGCAAGGGGAATGGTAAAAAATCCAATAAATTAAAAAGCTTATATTGAACCTTCAACAGGGATTCAAGGTACAAATACATGATATATATATGATGTTAAATATAATTCAAATTAAAAAAAATTTTATCACTGCAAACTTACTAGTTACAAGGAGGATTTTGCTTCAGTCTAATATCTGTCTTTCATCTTCTAAAATATATGTTTGGTTTTCTTAAAATAAGGGTGCCTGCTTACAAAGGACAAATTTCGACTTCTCTTAGGAGCTTATTATTCACAGGTTTTACTGTATTCGAACTTAACTTATTTAAAAAATGTCTTGGGCTTTTATTAAAATAAATTGAAAAGCATTGGAAAGATTTAAAATATATTTTTTGTGCCAGATTTCTACTTGTCCTGGGTTATTTAACCATCTAAGGGGTAATATAATTGTATATTGGAAAAAAAATAGCAATAAAGGGAACAATAAAGACATAAAAATGTCTAACATGATTTACTTTTTTGTTATTCTCTCACAACATTGTAATGCTTTTACACATTCAAAAAAAAGACAAGATTTTATAGATTATAGATAGCAAACATTTACAGTGAAACTTTGGTTTTAAAAATGTTTAAAGATAAAAAATTTAAAACATTGTCACTAATGGTACATGTAATGGAAAAATACATGATGTGAGGAAAAACAATGAAAATTTTAGGCTTTTTTGACACTAGCTGTAGCAAAAAGGGGACATTCGATCCTTGATCAATAAAGACCATTCCTCCTTCTTGCAATGGCCAAAGTCCTTCAATTACTCAATATTTGCTTTTGCAAGATTTTATGTTTCAGTTCTTTATGTAATATTTGAAAGTCGTGTCTTTCTTATTTGCTTTCAAATATTAAAGATGTTTGTTTTGTCTGTAAAAAGGGTAAATCCTTTTGTAGACGTGTGGAATAGTTTATTCTTTAAGGCTATGAAAACAAGTGTACTTTTAGTCTGTAAAGAGATCATGCTTCTGTCCTGTTGGTTGCATGTCTGATCTTGCATTTAAAAAAGTCTTGCTTATCCTTCATAGGTATATGACCTTTTGACTTCCTGGTACACACAGAAATATTGACCTTTTTTACCTGGCCAGAAACTAGAATCTTCTATTATCACCTGTATTTTAAATATTTTGATCTGTTTTCACCTGTACTGAAACTTCCTGGTTTTAGTGTGACCTTATAAATTCATCCTTTTTGATTCTTCCTTAATACTAAAGTTGATTTAGCATCTCTTTAAAATTAGAATCAAAGCCTTCATAAATATGTGACATGTCATATAAAAGAGTTCTATTCCAATGCAAATGATGATTAACACAATTTTTTGGTCACTATGATGATGGTACCATTTTGAATCAATAAGGAAGAGAAGAAAAGATAGTAAATGACTTTTTGAGACGGTTTTATGAGTTTATGAGCATGTAAGAGATGTGAAGAAGATTGTAAAATTACATCAGAATGGATAGTAAATGTTTAATTAAATTTTTGTCTGACATCTGAACGAATTTTTAGCCCAAGATAACCTGGGTGCAAAAGAATGTGCTTATAAATGTTTTGTATTTGTGCTTATTATAACCTCTGGTAGTTAAACCATGTTGAAGTAAGTTGCCAATATTCAGCTTAAATCAAAAAGGTCATTGGGCCAGCTTATTGTTGGTTGCAGCAAATGCTTCAGCATGAGTTTTTCGGACAATAAAAGAGTTAACCCTTTTGTAAATGTGTGGAAGAGTTCATCATTTAAGACTGTGAAAGAAATAGTTTGTTTAGTTTGTAAAAGAGACCATGCCTCTGAACTGTGAATGGGCTTTTGTTTAATGATTAATTTTGTTTATCCATCTGGCCTTTGAAAAAGTTTATCCTTCAATTCTGTTAAAGAATTGTGCTTTTTGTCTTGTCAAAATTTCTATTAATGGACTGGAAAATTTTTATCCTTTAGTTCTGTGAAATTAAGAAAAAATAATTTGCCTCGTCAAAACTTTGGAAAGACTTCCTTTTGAACCCCCCTTTTAATGTATGTCTATGCTTATTCCGTCAATAAGAGAGTTCAAAAGAAGTGTTTCCAAAACTTCTCTTCTTGGCCTGCAAAGAGGGGGAAACATTTACATTTATTTCCTACATTATACAAAAGTTTTATGTACAACGGTTGAATAATTGGTTAATTTGTTATAAATATATTCATGGTAGAAACATTACAAAACGATTTGATTAATGTACGTAGCTGATGGAAAATCAATGTATACAGAGTTTGATCATGGGATTAAAAATACATTTTGATGCCATTACAAGATAATTGCGTTTGAATTTTAAATGTCAAATACACAGGGTATAAAGAAAGAATACATTAAGACAATTTTTATAACCATGACTGCAAAATGTATCTTTTGTACCAGAGTGGAAGGTTTTTCAAACTTAAATGCATATGAGTGCAAGGTCAAATGTCATCAAGATTTTTGCTTCTAACTTTCAGAAAGGTCGTAATTAGATGAGACTGATTACCGGTTTAGTTTTATTATCAGAAAATTTCTGAGATGTTGATTATAAAATGTATTTATTAAAAGGGAGTATCCACTTAATGCCAATATTTGATACTTTTGTAATATATACGATTAATTTTTGAATTTAAAACATAACTATTATTACTTTAATGTTTATATTTTTATTTTATAATTGTTGACCGATGAAATCAGTAGTTATATTAATGTGTATGCAGATGTGATCTTGATTGATTGATTGTTGTTAGCTTAATGGACAGGGGAAATTTTTAAAGCAATATAATGAATACCTAACTATTTTATGTTAATGCCACAGTGGCCGTGCTCTTACAGGTATCCTCAGTTTGACTGTTCCATGTACTACCCAGAAGATAGCTTTAGAAATATAGCGATATGAAATAAAATGATTGCAGCGAAATTTTACACCAGGAGGTTTTATTTGAAAGAAAACCTATAGAATTTGTAAAAAATGTGAAGGTCATATTTATATCTCATATACATGTATTAAACCCCACTATAACTCAAAATAAAAGTAACAATAAAATTTTCTCAATCTTTTACAAATGGAAACAGATTAAACTAGACATGACTGAAAATGGCAATAACACTTTAAAACAAAATAAAGGACATCTAGAGCTACACAGTTCTAGAAATATTTTTGTCCCTGGTGGTCCTTGAAGAAAATCTGCTGGTCTTCACTTTTATTTCTAATGCAAAATACAAAAATTGTGTTGGTCCATTTCAAATTTTAGTGGTCAACACCTTCAGACCACCACTTTTCGAGAACTCTGGAGCTAGGATATCCAATAATAGACCAGTGAGTGTCTATACAATATGTCAAAGTCTAAATCAGGCCTTTAAGAATAATATAAGCAGAAAATAAAGTTGAAATTGAATTTTACATAAGGGCATTTCAATACTCAAATGTGACCGTGGGAAACTCCCTGTTTCAGAATTTGAAGGATTGAAGGTTTTTTGTTGTTTGCACACAGGAATGTAAATAGTAATACCCCATTTGTTACATATTCATTGTTAAGGACCTTGTTAACCTATCATAATGGTTCTATGCACTTTTTACAGAATAGTACCCAAAATGCATTAGAATCTGAAGAAGGGAATCAGTTATTATATATTGCGTTTTTTTATCATAGGTGTTCCAAACAGATGGAGGAAGTAACACCAGAAGTAGTGATATTAATCTGGTGGATTTGGCTGGAAGTGAGAGAGCAGACTCAACAGGAGCAACAGGGGACCGTCTCAAAGAGGGTTCTGCTATAAACCAGAGTTTGTCAACCTTAGGAAATGTTATTAGGTATTGATCAAAAGATGTATCTATACACAACAAATAGATTCTATATAGCATGATTGCTTAATTGCATGCTGTAGTAGAATTATGTTTAGCCATCACAGAATAGATTGCCATTTTAAAGTCCGCTGACAAAAGTTCTAATAGAATGAATTCACATTGTCATAATTTTGTTTTCACATAACAAGATTTTCATTTTGTTTTCATATAACAAGATTTTCATTTTAACATAATTCTACAAACTATGAAACTAATATGGGAATGATCAAAACCTCTTTTTTTTCTTTTTTTTTTTTGGGGGGGAGGGGGGGGGGGGGGGGGGGGGGGTGTCAATACATGTATTTATATAATTTTAAGTTGTGCATAGATTTGAGCATACCAGGATTTTCCAATTTGACACTAAATTTACCAGTAATATAATGAACTAGTGTCCAATTGTATCACAAATATGATATTCCTTTTATTTTTTGTATTATTTTAAATTTAATTATTTTTTACAAGCACACAGGCACCAGTCAACAAGGTCCATGAACACTTGAAATTTAGGTTTAATTTAGCTACAGTATAAAATGTATATCTAATATTATAATGTATGAAAATAATGCAAAAATACAATTGAAAATTATGTTCATGTTTAAAATACAGGGTAAACAAATATATACATTGTAATTTAATTAAAACACAGATTTTAGTGTTACTGTAATATCTGATTTTAAAAGTTAATTGTTCGTCAGTTCTTTTAAATGGTAACAATAAAACTCATAACCTCCTGGAGACTTTTAAAAATATTTCATTACCTGCGACAAATTGTCTGACTTAATATTAGCTCCTAAACTGCCAGTCACAGGCTGATAGCCTTACCCTTTGGGTTAAATGTTTTCAAAATCTATATTTAGAATATCTCTCGTCTAGGGGTATAACTTAAATAATAATTTCCATTCTGCATCTGAATTATTATATTGTCATTGATGGGTTGCTCCCGTCTGTATGAAAATATTTTTTTCTCTTCTTTTAGTGTAATTGAAAAGATTGTAATGAATAGAACTTTATTCTTTCAGTTAGTCCTTAAAACAATAGCTTTTAGTTTATTGTGACTTTTGGGTTGTTTTGTTGCTATTTTATATACGCCACATCTCCTTTTATTCACTGATGTTGTAGAGAAATTCCCATTACTATCCCATAACTCCCTTCACTGGTAAATTTTCAAAATCGATGAAATAAAGGTGAAATACCACCAATTTTGAATCATAACAAGGGCCTTTAATTCCTAATTATCAACCCCCCCCCCCCCCCCCCCCCCCCAATCAAATCCTGGATTTGATCCTGATAAAGACTTGCTGAACCAACACCTCCTAAATAAAATTGTTGGTAGAGTATACTTAAGTTAATAGAGAATTACTCCAGAAATAAACTCTTTTCCTGTTTCTTAATTAAGAAAGTATGAAAAAAGGAAGATTTTGTCAAATTTAAAAAAATGAAGATGTTATTCTACTTTATGTTTTAGTGCTTTAGCTGATCTTGCCATGGGAAAGAAGAAAGTACTGGTTCCCTATAGAGATTCAGTGCTTACAAAGCTATTACAATCAGCATTAGGAGGGAACAGTAGAACCATTATGGTTAGTATAATCTTCAATTAGTTGTTATTGATGCCACACAAAATGGCAATAATGATGTTAATAATTAAAGATGTCAAATGCTCAAGGCATTGATGGGATCCTCAAAATATTGGTCAAAAAGTTTGAAATCACGCTCTGAAGAACATTTTCCTGGCAGGGCAGTCAAATTTCCTTAATTGGAGAGACAATGTTCCTATTTCTCCTCCTCCTCTGACCATTATTTCATTATAACTTGTTTGTATTGTAAAAATCAAATACCAGTAATTGTTGACACAACAAGGTTTTACCTTCCACAGGCATTGATCATCAAGACTAAGCTAGATTTGGCAAAACATTTTGGAATTTGGTGTTTTCAATGCTCGTAACTTTGTAATTGATTTAGATTTAAATCTGTTCTTGTTCAATCACTTCTTTTGAATCTTGTGTAGATAAAAAAACACATCTATTGGTACCTATGATGAGTTTTTACTCCATATATAGTGGCTAAGTTACCTTAATTCATTACAAGTGGTTTTAGCTAATGAATTCATTGTTAATTGATCGTTTGAATGTAATTTAGAAAACCAATAACCCTTTAATGTTTAATGCAAAATGTGAGATAATATACTATGAAAAACAAGGTCAAAAAGGTTCTACAACAATTCTCCTTCTAAAAAATTTGTTCAGAGGAAAAATTACCACTCTGGAAGTTTGACAAATTGACACCTTTGGTGCTCCTTTTTTATTTGTTTGTTTCATTTTCATTTGCCTTAATTTGTGTAAATTATTCAAAGTTAGAATGATTTTAAAAGCTGATATGCTATTTTCTTGGCCACATGTCATTTTTGTTAAATCTAAATTGACTTGATTTAAATCTAAATTGTTTCTAGTTTAAATATCCAAATATGTCAAGTCATTTTCTGTAAACTTACGGAGTAAAAAAATCTAAATCAAGTTGCGGTAATTTAAATATATGTGATTACTGTTTTTTCAGTGACCAACTTTTTTAGACCTATGATTTGATGGCTTAATCTTATTTTTGAATGACTGTTTTTTTGCAATACAAACACCGATTTAATAACTATGGATTAAATTTATCCATAAATTTTCTTTTATTTGACAGATTGCTGCCCTTAGTCCTGCAGATATAAATTACGATGAGACCTTATCCACACTCAGATATGCTGATCGGTAAATTATTGTTATAAAATATTTGCTTTCTCCTACTTGCAATGTTTATCTTTCTTACTGTTTAGAACCTAACTGTGAACATAATGAATAAATCACAGTACCTTTGCTCATTTATGTGTACATTGACTTAAGTTAAATTACAGTTTGACAAATGAATAGGACGAAAATGATGACAACTCACTTTTAATTCTTTGTCATAAATTACAAACAATGTAGATCAAAGAAAAGATTCTCCCTTATGGTTTTGAGATTCTCCTTCATGGTTTTTAGATTCTCCCTCATGGTTTTGAGATTCTCCCTCATGGTGTTGAGATTTCCCCTCATGGTTTTCAGATTCTCCTTCATGGTGTGGAGATTCTCCCTTATGGTGGTGAGATTCTCCTTCATGGTTTTGAGATTCTCCATCATGGTTTTGAGATTCTCCTTCATGGTTTTGAGATTCTCCATCATGGTTTTGCAAAAAACAAAAGTATAAGTCGTCGTTGTCCAAAGACAAATTGGTTTTCGCACTCTAACTTTAGTTTAAGTGAATGGATCTTTATGAAATTTTACCATAAGGTTCAATACCACAAAAGGAAGGTTGGGATTGATTTTGGGGGTTATGGTACCAATAGTTAAGGAATTAGGGGCCAAAAATAAGCATTTTTGTAACTTCCAGACATAATTTGTGTGTTAGTGTATGGATCTCTCTGACTTTGTACCACAAGGTTCCATATCACACAGGGAATGCTGGGATTGATTTTGGGGGTAATTGTCTCAAAATATTAGGAATTAGGGGCCAAAAAAGGGGCAATAAACAAGCATTTTTCTAGTTTCATGACAATAACTTGTGTGTAAGTGTATGGATCTTTCTGAAATTGTACTACAAGGTTCCATATCACAAAGGGGAAAGCTGGAATTGAGTTTGGGGGTAATTGCCTAAAACGTTTAGGAATAAGGGGCCAAAAAGGGGCCAAAAAACAAGCATTTTTCTAGTTTCCAGACAATAACTTATGTTCAAGTGTATGGATCCCTCTGAAATTGTACTGCAGGTACCATACCACAAAGGGAAGGCTGGGATTGAGTTTGGGGGTGATGAATCATAAGGGGGTTCAAAAAATTTGGGGGGGGGGGATTTTTTTTTCTTTAAAATTTTTCATTTTAAATTGGTTATTTCTGATTATATATAAAAGCAAATAATAATGATATGGTGTGAATAGGTAAATTAAATTTTTTTAAGTTCTTAGACCACATTCATTCTGTGTCAGAAACCTGTGCTGTGTCAAATATTTAATCACAATCCAAATTCAGTGCTGTATCAAGCTTGAATGTTGTGTCCAAACTTGCCCCAACTGTTCAGGGTTCGACCTCTGCGGTCGTATCAAGCTGCGCCCAGCGGAGCATTTTATTCAATTTATGATGTATGAATTTAATAAAAACAAATTCTGAATTAAGTTGCATCAAGAAAGAAAATTAGGTTATGACTTTACCATCTTACTTTTTTTATGCCCGTTTACGGGACGTATTATGGCATACCGTTGACCGCTGTCCGTCCGTCTGTCAGTCTGTCTGTCCGTCGTCAACATGTCGGACATTAATTCAAAAACACTTTAACCAATATGCATGAAACTTTGGTGAATTGTTTATATCTATTGACGTGAGCTCCCTTTCGTTTTTTATAAATTTCAGATTTACTGTTTCCGAGTTTTGGGGTTTTATTCATTAAAAAAGGGGGGATTTTCCAGTTTTCAGACAATAACTCAAAAACAATTTCACCATTTTGCATGAAATTTTTGTGAATTGTTTATATCTATTGACATGAGCTCCCTTTTGTTTTTTATAAATTTCGAATTTAACGTTTCCGAGTTTTGGGGTTTTATTCATTAAAAAAGGGGGGATTTTCCAGTTTTCCGACAATAACTCAAAAACAATTTCACCAATTTGCATGAAACTTTTGTGAATTTTTTATATCTATTGACGTGAGCTCTCTTTTGTTTTTCATAAATTTTGGATTTACCGTTTCCGAGTTTTGGGGTTTTATTCATTAAAAAAGGGAGGATTTTCCAGTTTTCAGACAATAACTCAAAAACAATTTCACCAATTTGCAAGAAAATTTGATGAATTGTTTATTTCTATCGACATGAGCTCCCTTTTGATTTTTATAAATTTTAGACCATACGTTTCAGATTCATGGGGTTTTATTCATTACAAAAAGGGTGATTTTCCAGTTTTTAGACAATAACTCAAAAATGCTTTCAGCATTTTTTATGAAACTTTGGTAAATTGTTTATATCTATTTTTGTAAGCTCCCTTTTGATTTTTATAAATTTTCGAATTTAGGTTTCTGAGTTATAAGATTTTATTTGTTTATAGTCTGACAACAGATTTACTTAGCATTGCGCAATAGCACAGTGTATTGCACAACAGCAAGAAATCTTTAATTGAATATAAATTCAATTCATATAACCAATTTCAAGTTCTTTGACTACATTTATTCAGAAACCTATAATATGTCAATTATTTAATAACAATCCAAATTCAGACCTGTATCAAGCTTGAATATTGTGTCCATTTTTGCCCCAATTGTTCAGGGTTGGACCTCTGCGGGCGTATCCAGCTGCTCTCAGCGAAGCAGTTTATTAACAATAGCTATCTGAATTTCTAAAACATTTTATCAAGGAAGACATACAAAATAATTGAAATGATTTTTTTGGGGTTTGTTACAGTGCAAAGAAAATCCAAAATAAAGCAGTTATTAATGAGAGTCCAACTGATCGTATGATCCGAGAGCTGAAGGAAGAGAACGCAAAACTTATGGCTTTGATCAAAAAGAGTGGTCTTGGTGGAGGCCATGGCCTGAATAAAGAAGCAACTGAAGGTAATTGTTATATTTTCCCACTATCTTGTTTAATTGTGTTGCTGGAGTCACTTACTCTTGATAACTTAGCTTATCTATGTGTATAATTTGAAGTCACATAATGTGTGTTGGTGAAATTAACCAATTGGTAACCTTTAATAGTGTTGAAGGTCAAAGTAGATATATTTTTAATCAGATTATAAAAGAAATGCAAAGAGTAGCTGAAAATAAAAATTAAATTTAGCTACTACGAAGGGGAGATAAATCTTAAGAATTAGTCTGCTTGTGATTTCTATGATATTATTCCATATGAAATAATAATAAAAAAGGACATAGAAATGTTTAAGTGAATTTCATTTTGATATGTTATAGAAATAGTACCATTAGATTTCTAATTTAGTATATTTTATACTGGTATTTGCTGAATTTTAGCATCCTTAATCCCAATTGGAATTATATTAGAAGTATTGAAAATTTTAGCATCTTACATACCAATATAAATCATATTAGAAGTATTGAAATTTGACTAGATTTAACACGTATAACCTTGAATATTTGGAATGTGAATTAAAACCACTAATCACAATAGCATTTAATTTTTGCATAACTTTGTTTGATTCAACTGAATGTCTGTCATTATGTGCTAGATTCCACTGAATG
This sequence comes from Mytilus californianus, assembly GCF_021869535.1. Lineage (NCBI taxonomy): Eukaryota > Metazoa > Mollusca > Bivalvia > Mytilida > Mytilidae > Mytilus > Mytilus californianus. The sequence continues at coordinate 113,859,232 of NW_026262690.1, read as the reverse complement.
TTTGTCATTATGTGCTGTGATGATTGAAAGTGGTGTGTTCACATATACTCACTGAAAACAAAATAATAATACTGAATTGTTTGTCATAGCCTGTTTTTTGGGAGGAGGGAGAATTAGTTAAATGATCTCATTTAACAAACCCAAAAAGGCTTTTTGAGGTTAATTAATTCGGCCTGTGGTTAAAGTTTTTTTTTAGGTACAATAATTTTGCCAAACCTGCATAAGGTTTCATGAAACTTGGACAGAAGCTTTTTGATGAGCAAATGATATCAAGAGAAAATTTGGGAATTTTTTTATTTTTGTTTTTCCTTTTTTTACTGATAAAGGTCAATTATTTTATTTTGGATGTAATGCGTCTTCTGATTGGCTGACGTTTTTTTGTTTATCAGCTCATAGACATAATTTTGTCATGTGACCGTGACATCATCAACGTTTTTTTCATGGTTTACTCTGGTTTAAAATGGAATTTAGAATTAAATTATAAGTCATTCCTTAAATAGATGAATGCTAAACAATATATCAAGCTCAACATTGCTCAAAGTAAAAAAGATGTAAATAAATTTTTATAAGTATTTACAGTTCATGTACCAATTTTACTGCACCTGAGATGTGCAGGACAGGCACATGGAAATTAACATTAATTAGTTTTTGAGATCACAAGTCTCCCTTTTTTTAAATTTTGATCTGTGAAATAACAAAAGAAGAAACACAAAAACGTAAAAACAGTTAAGGCTCTCAATTATTCTCGAAAATAAATCAAAATAATTAAATGACAGGTTATGACAGACAGAATTTTATGAAGCCAAATGCTTACTACCAATTATAATGGTTTGTGATTTCAGTGATCTAATTAATTTATATATTTGATTAATTTTGATAATGTAGAGGAGAATTCCAGTGAAGGTAAGTTGGTAAAAATGCAAATTTATGCAATTTTTTTATTGATTATTTATTAACCAACATGGTTTGCATGACTTTTATAACATTTTCATCTTTTTATTGATAAATATATGAAATTTTTATTGCATGTTGTAGGTGATTGCTGTTTTCAAGTATTAATTATTATTGTATTGAATGAATATGTGATATACAAAGTAATTATTCTAAATCAAAATATATTATTTTTGTTTAATAAGAAGGATATATATAGATTAGGGTCTTGTTATTTGGGTAATTTCTTATTCATCTGATGCTTTATCAAATTAATAAAAATAAAAAAAATAAACATTGTGCTGCACAGAAAGTTATACAGAAAACAAATTGAATTCAGTTATAAGTTGAAGCAGACAATTTCTATTTTTTAAGATTATTCCTGATCTAAATAATACCCTTTTTTCCATAGAATCTGTAATGGTCAATAACTAACAACAATTGAGGTGGTTGGGTTTTAGTCAAAAGGGAGATAACTTATGGGTTAAAATGTGATATGGTAGTCAACTAAAATTAGTAAAATTAATTTTCTAGTTGCATGAGATGTAGAATTAAATTTATTGCCATGTGCTTCAGAATTGTGATAGAATTTTATGTTTTGTCTATAGAACAGTCTCGTCAAGGTGAATTATTAAGTCAAGGTCATATGCAATGTCACTTTGATTGAAATGAAGATCCTGTGTCCACAAGCAGCGTACAAGGAAATTACAAGCCTCTGTTCTACTTTCTGTTCCAATAATGATTTAATCAACTGTTAAATCTTTTAAAGAAGTGTATTGTTGATACAAATCCTGCAAATTTCTTCACAACTGAAAATAAAAAGCCAGATTCTTTTAAGCGACACAGGATCCTTATTTTAATCAATCTGTATGGACTGTAAAATTCCCTTCAATTTTCCTTCTGCATATATTATTCTTAGTATTTAAAACATTGACTTTCCAAACTTTTACTTTTTTGTGTTTAAATCCTGAGCATTGATTTTTTTTCCCCTTTCGAACATTTTACAGATTAAACATGACCTTCATGCATGATGTTGACCTCCCCTAGGCATTTCACACTTGCTAATGCTCAACATGCTTACTATGTGGAAATAAAAAAAAATTCTAGTTTATTATGTCAATTATTAAGTGTTTCAGTATCTTAAGGGAAATAAAAAAAATTATGAAAAATTTATCATATTTACATTCAGCAAATTTTTGGCACAAATTATTCTTCACATTCTCCATATCATGAATTTAATGGCAAGCCTTTTCCACCCTTCCAAATTCCAACTTTCATTTTATGCCATGGGAGCAAACACATTATGTGTTTTAATGCCAAAGATTATAGAAAATCAACTTTTTCTATTGATTTTTACTAATATAGAATTAACTTTACAAAAACAGTTACTAGAAATGTTAACATTAATGTGAGTAAGGAATGAAGATGTCATTGGAAATATTGACTTAAATTTACATGATTTTTCTATGCATGTGGGATATCTTTATGGAATGCAGCTGTTCCTTGTGTACTTTTTACATGCACATTTTATGCACGATATACACAAAGCATGATTTATAATTGATTATCTGTTTTGTCACATTTTATATCGATATAACTTATTTTTAGTTCTGTAGCGTATTTGTAGCATTTACCATTTTTGATATTATATTATTTGCTGGGTAAAAAATCTTTTGAGAAAAAAATCCAACTAAAAAGTGATAATTGATCATGTATCAGTGTTCTCGAAAACTGGCAGTCCCATCGGTCCTGACCACCAAAAAATCAGGTAGGTCCACCAAACTTTAGGGGCAGTTGTGGTCCTGATGTCTAACTAAAAGTTTGTGGTGGTTTTTGTTTTTTTTTGGCTGTCTAGTATTTTAGTATAGCTCCTAATTGAAATGTATATCAATATTTGATATTGGCCTTATCTTATTTATACCTACATTCATGAAAATGATAAAAAGCAAATATTTTCTACAAATGCAGGACTACCAAATTTTGACTGGGACCATTAGATTTGTAGTCTTGGTGGCCCCAATGACCTCCAGATTTCGAGAACTCTGATGTATATTATTTATTTTTGAGTTAGGATCAAGTTATAAAATTTAGCAACTATATCATTTGGATGAGTTCATAAATCTCTAATTTTAAAGGTCAATGTCTAGTGTTGTGGCTATCTTACCAAAATAGAGCCTCAATGTTCTCAGATTTTTGTTAATACTTTGTAAGAAATAATAGATATATTTTTTATCTGGATCAAAGAATCGTTTTGTGTGGTCAAATGATGACACATATGAAGTCTTGCATGGTGTTCAATGTTCCTAGATGTTTTTTATTCCTGATATTAAGAAATAAAAGTAGTACGAAAGATCAATGAAATTTAGTAAATAAATAGATTTAAAACTAGTTATAGTGAAACCATTTAGTTTAGAAATTGCACAATTTAGTTCTCTTCACAAAAAGTTTCACCAATTATAAATACTGGTACTTTAGAATCTAGGATTTAAACATATGTTGAAACAATGTTTAGTGAGTAAGAATTTATCTTGTATTTATAGAGTTAGAAAAGATGTTGAAAGAAAATGAAAGGAAAATGCAGGACATGCAGCTTACATGGGAACAAAGATTAGAACAGGCTAGGTAGGTATACTGATTCTTTAAAGGAAGTACTTACTCCTTATCCAATCAAAAATCAGAACAGACTGTTATACCAGATATACTCGTCATCAGAGAGTACATACTCCTTATCCAATCAAAAATCAGAACAGACTGTTATACCAGATATACTCGTCATCAGAGAGTACATACTCCTTATCCAATCAAAAATCAGAACAGACTGTTATACCAGATATACTCGTCATCAGAGAGTACATACTCCTTATCCAATCAAAAATCAGAACAGACTGTTATACCAGATATACTCGTCATCAGAGAGTACATACTCCTTATCCAATCAAAAATCAGAACAGACTGTGTAGATATACCTGTCATCAGAGAATACCTACTCCTACACCAATAAAAAATCCGAAAAGGCTAGGTAAATATGTTTTTGTCTTTTAGGGAATTAGATATTGATAGAAAATCTTTGATAGTCTCTGTTTAATTAATTTAAAACTCTTCTAGACTCTTCCTTTGCCAATATAAACTAGCTGTTATGATATAGATATCTCTGCACATTAAGAACCCTTGCAATAACTTTTTGAGGGGTCTGTAGGTGGCCTGTTGCAATGCAAAATCTCTGTCCATATCCAATTTACCCTCATTTTTCAGTGGTAGTCTAAATTTTTCCGACCTTCATCCCGGCCTGCCTCTATTACAGGACCTACCTTTTGTATTTATTAAGTCTCCCAAACGAAGTTTGGGAAGACTTATTGTTTTTGCTCAGTTATTATTATTATTATTCTTCTTCCTTTTCCTCTTCCGCCGCTTTTAAATTTGAACTTGTCCGCACCCGTTCTCCAAATCGCTTGTCATATTAACTTAGGGTTTCACAATATGTTAGACTAACATGTCTAGTGGTGCAATCAGGGTTTTGTTTGTGCAATGTGGTTTATAAAGGGGTACTTTGAGGGGCAAAAAGATAAGAGGGTTTTACAATAGAACTCTATGGGATTTTATTTTTTAAAATTTTAAAATGATTATAAATTGAAAACCGTTTGTGATAGACACAATCTTTTTAATTGAAAATGTTCTAAATGATAAAACCCATTAAATGAAATACAGGGTTAGTCCCCAGGGGTCACCCCCACCCCCTGCCATTTAAGAAAGTTCTAATACCTTGTAAGTGGTCCAGATCCCCACCCCTAAACCATATATATTCTGGTTTGTCATGCTAAGATGGTTTGAATGATATACAGGGTTAGTCCCCAGGGAACATCCCGACCCCCTGCTATTTGAGAAAGTTCTAATATCTTGTAAATGGTCGAGATCCCCACCCCTAAACCATATATATTCTGGTTTGTCATGCTAAGATGGTTTGAATGATATACAGGGTTAGTCCCCAGGGGTCATCCCGACCCCCTGCCATTTGAGAAAGTCCTAATATCTTGTAAATGGTCGAGATCCCCACCCCTAAACCATATATATTCTGGTTTGTCATGATAAAGCAAATCAAATGAAAAACAGGGTTAGTCCCCAGGGGTCACCCCAACCCCATGCCATTTAAGAAAGTTCTAATATCTTGTAAGTGGTGAAGATCCCCACCCCAAAACCATATATATTCTGGTTTGTCATGTGAAGATGGTTTGAATGATATACAGGGTTAGTCCCCAGGGGTCATCTCGACCCCCTGCCATTTGAGAAAGTTCTAATATCTTGTAAATGGTCGAGATCCCCACCCCTAAACCATATATATTCCTGTTCGTCATGTCTCGAACATTTGAATGACGTATACGGTCAGTCCCTAGGGTTTACCCCCACCCCCAATGTTCTAGTATCTTGTAAATGGTCGAGATCCCCACCCCTAAACCATATATATTCCTGTTCGTCATGTCTCGAACATTTGAATGACGTATACGGTCAGTCCCCAGGGTTTACCCCCACCCCCAATGTTCTAGTATCTTGTAAATGGTCGAGATCCTCACCCCTAAACCATATATATTCTGGTTTGTCATGCCAAGATGATTGGAATGATATACAGGGCTAGTCCCCAGGCATCACTAATGCATATAACTTTACTGGACCAAACCAATTTTCACTGGACTTTGCCCAATGTCAGGCGACCCTGGGAATTACAAATTATGGGAGCTTCGTTTGGGAGACTTCGTAACAGCATCCTGTTACAATCATTTCTTGTTGTTAATTTGTTCTCGTCCTGAACATGCATGAAATATTTGACACTGGACATTAAGCAACCAAAAATCAATCAATCTAAGCTAATTAAATATTATAAATTAACAAACTGATTTATTTATAAAATAAAAGGTATTCAACCAACTAATTATTGGAATTTCATAAGAAACTCTTTATGTGTTTTTAATATTACTCCAATTTTTTAGCTGGTTTCTAAATATTCTTAATTTTTTTTTTTAATTAAGATCTCAATTTCAGACTCTTACTTTCACATTTCGTTCTCATGTATGTTATGTAAGCATTTCATTCTCATGTATGTTATATAAGCATTTCATTCTCATGTATGTCATGCAAACATTTCATTCTCATGTATGTCGTGCAAACATTTCATTCTCATGTATGTCATGTAAACATTTCATTCTCATGTATGTCGTGTAAACATTTCATTCTCATGTATGTCATGTAAGCATTTCATTCTCATGTATGTCATGTAAGCATTTCATTCTCATGTATGTCGTGCAAACATTTCATTCTCATGTATGTCATGTAAACATTTCATTCTCATGTATGTCATGTAAACATTTCATTCTCATGTATGTCATTTAAACATCAACACATCAGAAATGGAAAAATCATACTGATTGAATTATTTTCAGAAAAGATTGGGAAAGATCAAAAGTGTCCTCTCCTTCAAGTGGCGACCAGAAAAAAGATTGGGAGACTGTGCCCTACTTAACAAACATCAATGAAGATCCAATGTTATCTAATGTCATTAAACATTGTTGCTATAAAGGTAAGATTGGGAAACTGTGACCTACTTAACAAACATCAATGAAGATCCTGTTATACTTAATGTGACTAAAAAGATAGTATTGGGAGACCGTATATATGTTTTGTAATGTGATGTAACATTGATTTTTGACAAAGTTATGAAATGGGGATGACATGCTTTTGGTATGTGGGATATAAGGGGTGAAAAAAGTGTGATCTGGGAAAAAGTGGGTAAAAATTACAAAAAAGCCGGATGTGGGAAATGATTACTCTGTAATTGGTAATTAAGAATATTTTTAACAAAGAGAAAGTATGTCTTCATATTTTAACATTCCATTAATGTTTTTTTCATCATTTGCAAGCTACCTTGAAATTGAAGATTTCAAATAATATCACATTGATAATTCGTGTTATTTAGCAGTCTTCATGCTTTTTTTCAGGAACAACATTATTGGGTAAGACTGGAAACCCAAAAGTCAAAATTGAGGTTCGAGGACTGGGGTGAGTTTCACACAAATACTTTAAATATTCACATAACTGGAATATGCATCAAACTTTTATTTTCCTAATAATTCTGTTTGACTCTGAAAATGTATATTATTTGAGTAAATAGTTCAAATTCTATTTCAATATTAATTGGAAAGTGAATAAAATTACCCTAATCATACTCTCGCCAGTATTGATCTAAAAAAATGCTGTAGTGAAATTCCAAGCAATCTCCAGGAAACCATTACGAGGACTGCAAATATTAAATTTTTATTGCATTTTGGCTGTTTAATTTAGGAATTAAATAATCTGGACCTCAATCATCATAAGTCGTACGAAATAACTGAATAGCCTTTATCTCTTTTATGTTTGGGGATCAAGATTTTAAATTATATTTTTGATATTTTAGAATACAACAGTCCCATGCTGAACTTATAAACATAAATGACAAGGAGATGTTCTTAGAACCTTGTTCCAAATCAGCAAAGATATTTGTTAATGGTCATAAGATCAAAGCCAAGACCAAACTGGAACATTTAGTAAGTGTTGGTTTCATAGTTAGATAAAGTAACCAAGTTTGCATTCTATGAAGACGTCCATGTTCAATTACTGTAAATTCAAATATTTAATGATGTTTTAAGTCCCCTTCCGACGAAGTCAAAGGTGACTTTAGGTTTGCACTCTGTTTGTCTGTCTGTCTATCTGTCAGTCCGGCAAATCAGTTTTCCTCACTTTTTTTTTTCGTGCTTGAAGATATTGATTTGATAATTGGTATATAGTTTTATCATGTCAAGTTACAGACCAAGTTCAAATTTTGTTCCAGTCCGATGATTTTGTGCAGAGTTATGGTCCTTGGACATAGAAAATTCACATAAATAATAAGTTTTCAACACTTTTTTTCGTCATGCTTGAAGATATTGACTTGATATTTGTTATATAGTTTACACCATGACAAGTTATAGATCAAGTTAGCATTTTGTTCCAATATAATGATTTTTTAACCAGTAGGGGACTATGTATTGCCATGCAATACTCTCAGAATGCTTGTTTATAATGCAAAAAATGAAAAGGATTGTGAATCTCAATTATAAAAAAATTCTTTTTAATTCCTTATAGCAATATTTGTTTTCGAGTTTTTCCCAAAATTGCATTAATTAATCTTGTATTTCTATCCGCAACACAACAATTCTAATTATAAATACCAGAGACATATAATACAAGAGATTTGCAACTCGGCGAAATCCCGTAATAACACGCGGCCACTAGTTAAACCTCGCGAGATCTCCTTAGGTAATAAAGTCATTAATAAAAGTATTAAAAGTACTCGAAGTAAGGACGAATGTTTAAGCATAACATAAACTGTTTCAGTGTTAAATTTATCATAATTAATTAAATATAATTTGAGTACATATATAATTATTTATTTTAATGTAATTTTGATTTTAGATTTGTATTATTGAAAAAGAGACATAATTTGATATTGTTTAAAAAAAAACTGATATTAAATAATTAACACTTGATAAATTGTGTCAGAGTTCATTTTATTTGATAGTTACATAATGGGTTTCTATTGAATATACACCTGTCTCGGAGACATAATTTCACAGTGTGACATGTATATTAGGTTTGAATTATTCGATGACCAGGTAAATCACGAACATGTTATAAATAATGAGTTTTAATTGACACCTTGTAAACAAGAAGTTGTCACACCACAGGTGTCCACACTCTTTCCAAAAATACAATTCACAAAATGTATAATTAATTAATATGGAAAAAAACTTAATTTATTTGTTAATTAATTGTTAATCATGATAGGCTTTGTTTTTTATTCTTGATATTTATAAATTATTAAAATTTTATTTATTTTTATATTCCTCATTTATTGGGCTTTCATTGAGTTTTTTTTCTGTAGGATTGTTGGTAAATGTTTGATTTCTAAGTGTTGTTTGACAGTTTTATCATATAGGCTTGCATTGAGTTGTTTTTTTAAATGATTGTCGGTAAATTTATGGTTTCTTCATGTTCGAAGTGTGTATTGAGAATTAATATTTAAGAAAATTACAATTAATTTCTCATTTGAATAAAGCTTCATTCATGTGCACGCAATATGGAAAATTCCGATTTTATTTCGTGGGATGACAATCTTAATAGTTACGACTTAGATATACTCCTAGTTGAATAAACTGATAAAGAACTCTTTGTTGATAGTGAAAAGGACGAAAACATAAGCGAGAGACCCACCAACAAAAACAATTGACAATACTGCATACATAGATGGATATGTGTGTCCTCGAAGCAACAAAAAATCTATAAAAAAACACAGGTCATACATCAAAGCAACACGGAAGACACTATTTAAAAAGTATTTTATAACCTTGTTTCCACGAGACAATCATTTGTAGTGGTTTTTGTCTTTTAATCATTTGTAGCGGTTTTTGTCTTTTAATCATTTGTAGCGGTTTTTGTCTTTTTATTCTGGGGTAAAGAGATGGCAATTTAAAAGTAAGATTGTTTATGTGTATACATATACAAATCCTTGGTGTAAATAAAATCTTTTATTATCAAATATATATATATATATATATAAAAGTCTAAATTGAAAACAACGTTCAAACCTATGATTGCGTTGGATAAAAACCGCAATTTTTATACGTGTGCATGTAAAACAAATTTCTTGGTAGAGGGGTCTAAATACAGCACAAACAACAATTTCCAAAAGACCAAAAAAAGTGAAAAAGTCTATTTTAACAAAACGCATTTGACTAACAGGTCGAACAACTGATGTTTTTAAACCCTGCTGACTGCCATTGGCGATTGCCAAATAAATTGATCACCAGATCTAACAAAATGGATCTTAATATTAATTAAATACCAAACAGAAAACAATAAACTTGTGGAAAAGATGATATACCACAAACATATATATATATATCTTTTGCAGTCACCATTGAAATGTCCTCAATACGATTTTAATTTAAAAATGAATTAGGTTCATGTTTTGAACGAGAAGCGTAGTCTGAAACGACAACAGATGCATATGAAGCTCATTCATAATAGTACGACCAGCAGAAGGTTTCCTTTACTAGGAAAATTTTACTCCTTTTGTAAATTTACTGCATTCGTTCATCTTTGGCACCCTAAAAAGAAGAAAAAAACAATGACTTCAGAATAGGAGAAAATAAACAACTTTGCTATAAACAGAATGAAAAATGAATAAAATGTCTAACAAAATGCAGGCTATAAATTTCATAGTGCATAAAAAAGAAGGACTGATTTAAGGAAATTTGTCCATGAACAATTTCAATATTTAGCCAGTTTAATAAAAAATTTCGGGTATCAATCAGAAAAAATCGCCACATTGTTGGTTTAAATTTTACGAAAATAGTCTTATTTTCAGTCACGAAACAACATTTGGGAGTACTATTGGCCCATAAAATTATATATTTATTAGCATATTTTTCAAGTTTTAAGAAAAAAATTGGGAGATCAAATGGTTTCTACGGCAATAGGTGAAGTAAAATGGGCCGAGTTTTAACTTTGTTTGTATTTGATTAATCTCATCATTAGAACACATTTTATCAATAACAAATTATTAGAATTAGTTTTTTGTAACTTTTAAATATACTTGCATGCTTTAGCTGTGAAAGGTATCGGCATTATCCATTAGAAAAATCGTGAGGCGTAGAACCTTTTACACAACAATACGGGTTATTACCCATAAATCCATCGGATTAATCGGCTTTCCGGTGGCCACGTCATTTCATTGGCTGTTATATAGACTCTACTAGAGTTGCGAATCTCTTGTATTATATGTCTCTGTAAATACTATTTTAATTTTTGAATTTACAGTAAGTTATTGTTACAGAAATTTGATTCTCTTTGTTTTCCACATTTTGATGTTAGTAAATAGAAAAAGGTTTCTGTTTTGTTTTATGCGAAAAGTTGTGTTTTTACATTCAATTTATTAAAGGACTTTGACAGTCAAGCTGCCAAATTTAGATCAAACAAAATTTTTTTATCTATCTGATTAATGAGATATTTGATATATGTCTATGAGATGACAACCCAGCAACACAAAAATATATTCATATCTTCTAAGTTTTAAATCCAAATAGATTATATGAGGTTATAAAAATAGACGAAATATGGTTTTGAAATAATTTTAACATTTTTACAAATAAAAGTGTGATCTTCATTTTTTATAGGACAGATTAAAGTTTGGTTCCAGCTGTTTATATCAGTTTGTTGGTTTTCCTAAGGAAAGAAAAGCCAGTGATCCAATGGATCGATACAATTTTGATTATTTTATGATGGAGTTGGCAGAACATGAAGGTGTTGCCATGGATATCCAAACCCCTCGTGTCCATGAGTCTACAGAAAACATACGTTCAGTGATGGTATTCCAGGAATTTATGGATTTGATGCCACTCGTATCTGAAGCTAATGCTATCAGTGAGGAACTCAAAAAGGTATACAACAGCTTTCAAATTTACACTGAGAAAAACCCATACCTTATAGTTGGCTATAAAAGGGTCCAGACATAAAAAATATGAAACAATTCAATTGAGAAAACTAACAGCCTAATTTATAACAAAACAATTTATGAAAAAAAAATATGACAGACATGAACCAACAACAACCACTGAACTACAGGCTTCTTTTATGAAAGAATTGAGACTGTAACAAAGTTTACAAGTGGGAAAGCTTAATTTCTGAATTAGTTCCAATAATCTTTCTGTGACAAAGTTTAATTACAAGTTTTATATTTGCAGAATGTTATATTGGATGCTGAGGTTAAAAGTGAAGCTAGTCATGATCCAAAAGGTCAAGCAACAGGGAAAGATGTCATTATAAAAGTCACAAATAAAAAGACAAACAAGGTAAGGCCATCAACTTTAAGGTCAAGGCTGTCAAGAGTCATTAGGAAGAACAAATATAAATAGCTGTTCAGTATAAATTAGAAGAGGCAATATTATTATTTATAAAGGGAGATTTTTATCACTCTTGTATATGCTTAGAGCCTTTGTTTTAGACAGCTGGCAATATCAGAACATCAACAAATTTAAAGAGGATAGGGAAAACACTGATGGTTGTCTCTAATTTGTAGGAAAATTAATCTTACATGTACTGTAAATTCAGAAATGATTGTGTGCATTTATTATTGCAACTTTTTAAGAAAGGACAAAAATGCGAGATTAATTATTGCGATTGTCGGAAAATCTGCATACAGATATATTATCAAACATCAGAATGCGAGTTCTTATTATTGTGATACTCACCCAGTCGCATTATTCGCAATAATAAAAACCTCGCAATAATTTCTGAATTTACAGTATACTGAAAAAAAAAATGTGTTTCTTTCTCTCTAAAATAGTAAGAATGAAAAGAAATATGTGGTAAGACGGCAACAGAAAAATATAAATGTATGAAAAATGTATAGAGTTTACCATGTGTTCGTAAACAATGGGCAATAGAGCACACCATATAGCATGTCTAAATAATTTATATATAAACTTAAAACTGACCTCAGAAAATCCTATATCAAGAAACTACCGATTCATGATTTTATGCTCTTCTTTTTAAAGGTATGGATTTGGTCAAAAAGTAAATTTTTACATCGAAAGGATTTAATGGATGAAATGTATGTTCGATGGATGGATGGAGAAAATGTGATTGTTAAAAGAGACAAAGATCCATTTTGGGATCCTGTGGAAGATGTATTCCTTGGAAGGTAAGAAAAAAATTATGAAATTTATTTTAAAGCATTTGATGACAACAAATCTCCTTAGTTTCGAGGAATATAGAAAAGTATGTTTGAAATGTTAAATGATTCAACTACATGATTCAATACATTGTGAATTGGTTACATGTTGAGCCAGTAAACCATATATAAATATTATGTTTACTCAAGTTGGAGTTCTTTCCATATGGTGATATTTAAAAATTAAAAGAGAGCTCAACAAAAAGTGTACTAAATGTCATATGAAGAGAAATTACAAATGGTCCCGTTACTGCCTTTTTATGAAATATTATAAACCAGAGTGCAATGCATTGCAACATAATGATTCTCCAATCCACATTTCATCATTTTTTTTCTTTGGAGAAGGGGAGATAATTCACAATTTTGCAAACAATAGAAAAATAAACCAGACAATGATTCTGTTACATTTGTGACTAATAGTTAGTTGTTCAGAATAAACAAACAAAAAAAAACAGCCACATAAACAAACAAATAAAACAAAGAGATTTCATGTGTACCACATAATGTTTACTTTTTTTCAGTGCCCATATTCTACTTCAAAGTTTGTCATATTGTGTAGAGGTAGATGAACATTTTACATTACATAATTATCACGGAAAAGAGGAGGCAGTGACCCAGGTGAAACTGTTACCCTGTGATAGTAAGGGACAGCTGTGTAGTGAAGATGAGATTATAGAACCACATGAGATGATAGGAAAACCATTCAATATGATATTTATGTTACCACAATGTATGGGTATCCGATGGACCATGGAGAATCAGTCTAGAGGCATTTACTGCAGGTTAGTTTTGAATTAATACCATATCTCTTTTAAGTAATTCTGCTTTTGAAGTAAAATATCCATTTTATGGTAACAAGGCAAAACACAATTTACTAACACATATTTTGCTGTCAGAATTTAAAATTGTCTAACATAATTTGTTTAAACACAAAAGAAATTTAAAAAAAAAAAAAAAGACGCAAACAATTTGAAGTGGTCATTAATCATCAGAAATTAATTTTTTTATTTCAGAACAAAGTTTTACAATCAGCAGAATATTATCAGTACACAGACCGTGTGGGGTAAAAGTTACGCAGATCTCAAAATGAGGCAACAAATTACAATAAAAAAAGTCACAGAAGATTTTCTGAGGTATCTCCAGTCAGATTCTATGGTATTAGAACTGTGGGGTACTCAAGGTAATTTATACAAAAGTACTGTAATACAGTTCACTCAAGTTTTCAAAATGAACAGTACATTTTTTTACAAACATACATTTTTCAGTGATATGTCACATTTCGCTAAGTTTAGAAATTGCAATTGGTATTTAATATATAACCAGTCTTTATCACAAAGATATGCCTACAATGCACATATGAATTTCATTACAACTAGTTAAATATATTGCTTGCTACAGGATCAAAATTTCTTAGTTAAAATTAATTTAAAAGCCACCTTGTTTTAATAGCACTTAATATTTATGCCAAGTATGAGCAAAATAAATATGCATGTACCGATGATCTAATGTCAATTCATACGATCATGTAGTACTACACAAATCTGCCATGTAGCATAGCTTAACTTCAATCCCATTACATTTCGGGAAGAGTTCTTAGGGTGACAAATATTTTTTTTCTGTATTCTAGTTGATGAAGATAAGCAACTACCCACCATGACAAATGGCCATAGTAATGGTTCATCAGATGTGAGTAAAACAATTGATTGCTTTTTTTGTTGTTATCCTCCTTTTCTCCTGGTTGATCCTTTTAACAGTAAATTATTAATTGCTGATGTTCTAACATTTCAATGTCAGTTTTTTTTTCCTTTTTTTACCAAGTAGGTAGTAACAATTTAGATAATATTTCCATACAATATTTCTGAAAGGAATAGTAATGTTTAGAAAAATTCTTAAGAATCTTAGATAATTGACAGTAATTGTTTTTTGAAATTTGCTAATACATGTATTTGTTTCATACAAAAGATATATTTTTGGCTTTTCAGTATATTCTATTTGTAACATGTGAAATGCGTAATTTTCCTGTGCTTTATTTTTAAAGTATTTATTTTCATTGGAAACAGTTCCTCATTAATATTTTATGATTTGGTTGTTGGGTTTTTAAGTGACTCATTTACCACTATGTGTTTGGTAGTAGGATTAATAGGTTGATGGTTGGTTGCACACAACACCAAATTTTGGAAAAGCAGAATTTAGAATTTTCACTATGCTAAACTGCAAAACCATCCTGAAATTATACCAACTATAAGGAGATTTTTATAATGTAGAGTAAAAAAAAAAAAATTGTTTGGGTCAAATGAAATTGCTAATAGAGTAGGTTTTTTTAAAAGAAATTGTAAGGAAATAATTGTGAGGAATTGTTATTTTTTTATGTTTCTATTAATTAAAAATGTGAATTCATAGTAGTTTTTGTTAATTTACTTTTTATCGACCTCAATTCTTAAATCTTATGATTTTTATTTCTAAAAATATTGATAAAAAATCAACGCCATAGTCAATCTTGTCGATTAGATATTGGACATCATTGAGTATGAATTCACACAGTTTCTTTTCCTTATACTAACCTTGAGTTATCTCCCTTTAGGATGGTAATGATATGTTGACACAGTTACAAAGAAGGGTGAGGTTACACATTTTTAAACAGAGACATTTAACTCATTAGTTAGAAAATCGTTTTTTTTGTATCTCACAATATCATGATATATTCTAAAACAAACTAACAGTTAGGAGAAAACAATTTACCATTTCAGAAACTTCAGGAATTCTGGGTAATATTTTCAAAAGTTTACACTAAAGCATGATTGGTTGACAAGGTCTTTAACAATTGAACATTTACCTAACAAGCTGAATAATGTAACATTATTTTCTATTTGGTGTGCATTAATAACATTATCCATAACCGTTTAGGATATGAACAGCAAATTGTCTTTTTCTGCAACTTTTGTTAAATTGGAAAAAGATTTATCCTGTCTGATAGAATAAATTGTCTTCAGTCATTTTTTAAAATAACTATTTTGTCAGCATTTAATTTTTGTTGTTTTGATGGAAATTATAAAGTACCAGTAATGTCAACATTGTAGATGACATCATAACAGAAAAAAAAATCATGCCCTGTTGTATAATCAGTGTTATGGTTAATAGATTTTTTTTTTAATTTAATTTGTGATTTTTGTTTGAAAATCTTAGAGGCTGTAGAATATCATGTGATGTTTGAAAATTATCTAACTTGTGTTTTAAATGTTTCTGTTTTAAATAATTGTCACATTAACATTTGCATTTGCACAGATTATTCGTTTAATTGACATAACTATTGGATTTATGAGCTTAGTCTAGTTTTTTTTTTTTAATATGTATTTGTTAGCTTACTGATTATGGTACTGTCAATGATATTTCCCATTTTTAGCTCACCTGTCCCATCATTAGTTTAGAAAAATGTGTCTGATGACTTGTTTAAAAAATGTGTCTGATGACCCTTTCTGCAAACCAAGATAGCCGACATGGCTAATATTGAACATAGGGGTAAAATGCACATTTTGTCTATTATTTTGAAAATCACTATAAAAAGAGAAAATCTGACAGGGGCAGGAATGTTCAAAATGTTGAGCTAAACCTATTATCTATTATGTCAAAACTGTCAAACGAATTTTACCATTTTTAGCTCACCGTTCTGAAGGAACGGTGAGCTTTAGCCATCACTTGGCGTCCATCGTCGTCGTCCGTCTAGTGTAAACTATTTCAAACATCTTCTCCTCTGAAACCACTGAACCAATTCCAACCAAACTTAAGTTGAATGATTCTTAGGGTATCTAGAATAAAGTTTGTGTTTTATTTTCTGTTTCGTCAAAAAATATGGCCGCCATGGCTAAAAATTGAACATAGGGGTAAAATGCAGTTTTTGGCTTATATCTTAAAAACCAAAGCAGTTAGAGCAAATCTGACACGGGGTAAAAGTGTTCATAAGGTAAAGTTCTATTAGCCTTGAAATTTTCAGATGAATCTAATAACCCATTGTTGGGTTGCTGCCACTAAATTGGTAATTTTAAGGAAATTTTGCGGTTTTTGGTTATTATCTTGAATAGTATTAATGATAAAGATAAACGGTAAACAGCAAATATGTTCAGCAAAGTAAGATCTACAAATAAGTTAATATGACCAAAATTGTCAATTGACCCCTTAAAGAGTTATTGCCCTTTAAGGACAATTTTACACAATTTGTTTATCATGTTTTCGAACTTTAAAAAATCTTCTCCTCTGAAACCACTGAACCAACTCCAACCAAACTTAAGCTGAATGATCCTTAGGGTATCTAGAATAAAATTTGTGTTTTATTTTTTGTTTCTTCAAAAAACATGGCCACCATGGCTAAAAATAGAATATAGGGGTAAAATGCAATTTTTGGCTTATACATTGTATCTAAAAAACCAAAGGAATTAGAACAAATCTGACATGGGGGAAAAAGTGTTCATTAGGTGAAGTTCTATCAGCCTTGAAATTTTCAGATGAATCTAATAACCCATTGTTGAGTTGCTGCCACTAAATTGGTAATTTTAAGGAAATTTTGCAGTTTTTGGTTATAATTTTATTTTGAATAGTATTAATGATAAAGATAAACTGTAAACAGCAAATATGTTCAGCAAAGTAAGATCTACAAATAAGTTTATATGATCAAAATTGTCAATTGACCCCTTAAGGAGTATTGCCCTTTAAAGACAATTTTTCACAATTTGTTCATCTAGTTTGCTTACTTTAAAAAATCTTCCCCTTTGAAACTGATGAATCAATTTCAGCCAAACTTGGGCTGAATGAGTTTCAGAGTATCTAGTATAAATTTTGTATTTTATTTTCTTGTACGTCAAGAAACATAGCCACTATGGCTAAAATGGAACATAGGGGTAAAATGTATTTCTTTGCTTTTGAAGAAAATATGACAGATACAAAGAACATCTCAATGGAATTTTTAAGCCACTCATTAATATATATTAAAAAGCAAAAATAATCATTGATGAAAGATTTAAGCAAAAAATTACAGGTGAGCGATTCAGGCTCTTGAGAGCCTCGTGTATTTCCTTTTTGCCTATTATCTTGAAAATTATAATGGATAGAGAGAAACTTTAAATGACAAAAATTATCAGTTTATTGGCTTATTTTTGCCTAATATCTTGAAAACTATAATAGATAGAAACCTTAAACAGCAAAAATTATCAGCAAGACAAGATCTACAAATAAGTTTCATGGCCAAATTCTTTGGTCGACTCTTCATTGGAGTTCTTGCTCCTTACTGATGATTTTTACCAAATATTTAGTGTTTTTACCGATCATCCTGAAAACTAAAAAAGATAAATAGACACTTTAAATAGCAAATATGATCAGCAAGACAAGATCTACATACAAGACAAATTTTGCCGAAATAGTTAGTAGACTTTTTACAGGAGTGGTTGCCCTTAAATAACGATTTGATTTTACACTCTTTTGTGCTTTTGGCAAGATAGAAAAAATAAATGATCAGCAATACAAGATCAACAAAAAAAATATTTTTTTCATGAATTTTATTCTTGTCTACAATGTTGGAGAGTGTTCATTGTTGAAAATGGGCATACACCTAGGTGAGCGATACCGGCTCTTTAGAGCCTCTAGTTTAAATTAGCTGTCTTCAAGAGTTGTCTATCCCTTTTTGTATCAGAAATTAAGCTCTGTGGTAATGCTGAGGTATTATCAAAGGGTTTATACTTATAGGGACATTGATAAGTCTTATGAATTAAAAAGTTATATATAGATTCTACCACTGCATCAAGTGTGATACGATATTTCTTCACTCGAGACAGTTAAATTTTCAAATTTGAATATTTAAAATCTAACTGTCGAGAGTGGAGAAATATTGTATTACACGAGATTTATAAGTAGAACTGTTTCTCTATCAATTTTTAGAGGATATGCAGACAAACATAATCCTTCTTTTCCAACAATCTGCAAAAAGTTGTGTTCTTTCTATGTTTAGTCATCAGGCATGGTCGCCTTTTTTCGGGACGTCACAATAGCAAATTCAGAGGAAAGCAAGAAAATTTGACGTCTGAATTGAAATAAACCAATGAGGAAATGAGATCAAACGAACCACACCTTGATTAAATTAAAAAAATCAAACAGGTCAGGAAAAGGATAAATCAGCGAAGAATTAGAGAAATACATGTATAAAGATTGCCAGCTGTCCACGAAAGAGCTAACTAAAATAGCAATATAGGTTGCACTTTGTAAATACAGCTGTTTCTCAAACCACGCCTCTTTTGGGGAGATATATAATATTCATAGATATTTGGTTTTGTTTACGTACTATATGATCTCTATGTTTCATCTCATAGAGACATAACTTGGGAATGTTACCAGTATAAAAACATATTGTTGCGGTGAAAATTGAAAACTGAAGTAGGCACAAAGTGAAGGTAGGGGTAGTACAGAATTTTAGTATAAGTTTAAACTCTAACAAGTTTGGGGCATATAAATGTTGACAATATGCCACACAGCCCTATGTTTTGACCTTTGAATTAAATAGTAGTGCATATCAACTTTCCATTCTAGGATATAATTTTTTACGAAACTTCATAGTAAAAGAGGCAAAGTTTTAGCCGCAAAGGGAGTTCCTATGGGAAATTGCATTGTCTATATTTACAGAAATGCAACCTAAAAGTGAAAATTTATAACATTCATAGGGTTAAATTCATAGTTTTAAATAATAGTGAAGTGCATGATTGATTCAATTTTAGATATGTAGTCCTACAAGTAAAATTTGTTCTTAATCATGAATATTCATAACTTAGTATTAAAATTAACTCTATTATAATCTATAGGAGGAAGAAATAGAAGGCTTACATGAAGTCTGTGATACACTGAAGAAAGAAAATTTTGGTTTACTAAAAAAGTTGGAAACACAGAAACAAGCTACAGCAATCGCCAATTCTAGAAGAAGTAAGAAAATTAGTGCATTACTGTTTATTCTTTTATTTTCATGTATTGAGGAAAAAATGTCCACATACAAGCCAATAGAAAATTTATACTTTGTCGAACATTTAAAATTGGCGTTAAATCAATGAAAATAGGTTTCCCGGGAATAAAAATGAATCAGCAGTTATTGATATTGTAAAACCTTCTTGAGAGACCTGAATAATTTAGAAGACATTACAGAGAACAAATTTTTTTATTATTCATATAAGAAATTATAAAAATGAAAAGATGTGGTATGATTGCCAATGAGACAACTAGCCACTCATTTTTAATTAAGAATTTAAACTTTTAGCTTGTTTTCACAGACTTTGTGTTTATAGACCACCTTTATGTTGCAAAGGAAAATCACTTTTGACAATTTTCTGCTGTTCTGAAAAACAGGATATATATATATATATATATATTTGGCTATGAATGTCTCAACCTCTTATTTGCAAAAAAGTAAATGTGAATTCCTTATTTATGTGTACCAATTACATTGAGCAAGGACAAATTACTTCTTTCTGTAGTTATAACATATTCTGTATAAAGTCCAATATGAAATTGGTATTTTTTTAATAATAAGTCTATGGTGAAGTTTTAATGGAGAAATCAAGATATAGATGGCCTTGTTGAGCCACTATAACATTTTTACACCATTGTAGGTAGTACAGCTGGGACACGGAAAGAAGAAAGACCTGGATTAGACGTAGATCTTGCCAAATCATTGAAAAATTTCTTTAAAGATATCAAATTTGTTCAACACAATATACAACAAATGAAACAAAATGGTGAGTTAGTGTTATAGGACAAAAATAAATTTTCAACTCCCAATGTTATAGGACAAAAATTAATTTTCAACTCCCAGTGTTATAGGAAACTAATAAATTTTCAACTCCCAGTGTTATAGAACAAAAATAAAATTTCAACTCCCAGTATTATAGGACAAAAATAAATTTTCAACTCCCAGTGTTATAGGACACTAATAAATTTTCAACTCCCAGTGTTATAGGACAAAAATAAAATTTCAACTCCCAGTGTTATAGGACAAAAATAAATTTTCAACTCCCAGTGTTATAGGACAAAAATAATTTTTCAACTCCCAGTGTTATAGGACACTAATAAATTTTCAACTCCCAGTGTTATAGGACAAAAATAAAATTTCAACTCCCAGTGTTATAGGACAAAAATAATTTTTCAACTCCCAGTGTTATAGGACAAAAATAAATTTTCAACTCCCAGTGTTATAGGACAAAAATAATTTTTCAACTCCCAGTGTTATAGGACACTAATAAATTTTCAACTCCCAGTGTTATAGGACAAAAATAAAATTTCAACTCCCAGTGTTATAGGACAAAAATAAATTTTCAACTCCCAGTGTTATAGGACAAAAATAAATTTTCAACTCCCAGTGTTATAGGACACTAAACCCAGTAATGGAATGACTTCTGGCACTTTGATGTGTTAAAGCATTGAGTGAATGATAAACCTACACAGCAGAAATTTAAGATTGTCTGCAAATAATAATCTACCTGTAGTGAGGCCTAATACAAATTCGATGAAAAAATCATTCACATATAGCTCCTCAATACTTTGGAATAAACTACCAAATGAAATAAAACTATGTGAAAATCTTGGTACTTTTAAAAGAAAATGTGTAGATTTTTTTTAACTATAAATGATATGTAACAATTCTCTAACTCTATCATGTCTTTTTAATGTTTGTTTTTAATGTATGATTTTGTTTTTCTTGTTCTACGGACAATAACTTAGTGTGAAAGTTTAATTATATGTTCAAAAATTGTAATATTTGTAATACTTGTTCTGTATGTTTTTTTGCGAGGGCCTTTTCATGAATATAAATGTGTTTCGAAAGTTTTCTTTCAATTTACAGTGCTGGATTCACCATTTTTTTATTTCACTGCTCCAAGAACTATAACTCAACCATATGAAAACACTAAAACAATTTGCCACAATTCCAGACGGTCAAAGTCGGAATTAGAATTTTGAGAAACCTCTTATAAAAGGTCACCTCTCTTGAGTGGTCACTTTTAAAAACTTCCCATGAGTGACTGCTTAATACAAGTTTGACTGAAGTTGGAAGGACCATCTTATGATAACTCAAGATTACTAAATGAAGTCTTTACATAGATTTTAAACATTGAAAGAAAAGCTCCGATTTGGTGATATTTTAGATTTTCCAGGGTTATGGGACATTTATTTGTCAAAATTTTCACAATTTTTTTTTTCTTTTTTTTTTTTTTTATGTATTTGTGTCCTTAACAATTTAAAAAAAATTTTGACCTGCTTGTTTTAGAGTGAAGAAACTTTATGGTTAAAGTAGGACAGGCATATCGTGCTCTAATGGCACAGTGTTTTACTTTTATGGAATAAAGCTGTCAAGCATTTCTTTTTCCATTTTTCAGTTGATGAAGTAAGACAAAGTAAAGAACAGAATGGTAATCTGCTGACTGCATTGGAACTCCAACAAAAACAGTTACATGATGTAGACCTCAAACTTAATGAAAGTGTTAGATCGTTAAAAGAAAGTGTTGCAAATGTTATTAAAAAATCCAAATCGTGATATATATATATATATATGGAGCAATCTCAGGTGTAGATGGTCTTTCAAAAAGATCACAGTTAAATCCACAATGGAAGACACTGGTATACAGCATTTGTGATATATTTTCATTCCTCATGCGATCGTCAAGTTGTGCAGACATGTGGTAGCTATCTGACAATCATCACACTAGTTCCAACAAACGTAAAGCTGACGATGACCAGTATTATATATATATAATATATACATATTTTGCCATCAGTAGTTTCATTCTGGGGACTTCTGTATTGCATTATCAGATGGACTATGGGGCTTTATGCAATAAATCGTTGATCATAAAATATTTGCAATAATTCCACTCTCATTCATTCATTTACAATGCACGGTACTGTGCAGTTATAATCACTTTTTGTTGATATTAAGTTCATTTTACTTTTTATGCTATGGAGTATTATTAACGGTCTTAAGGATGTTTGCTCTTCTTGTTTTTGTCGAGCCTGCGACTTTTGTCGCAGAATGCTCGACATAGGGATAGTGATCTGGCGGCGGCGTTAGCTAACTTCTTAAAAGCTTTATATTTTAGAGGGTGGAAGATCTGGATGCTTCATACTTTGTATATGGATGCCTCATGTTACGAAGATTCCGTCAGTCACATGTCCAATGTCCTTGACCTCATTTTCATGGTTCAGTGACTACTTGAAAAAAAAGTTAAGATTTTTTGTAATGTTAAATTCTCTCTTATTATAAGTAATAGGATAACTATATTTGGTATGTGCGTACCTTGCAAGGTCCTCATGCCTGTCAGACAGTTTTCACTTGACCTCGACCTCATTTCATGGATCAGTGAACAAGGTTAAGTTTTGGTGGTCAAGTCCTTATCTCAGATACTATAAGCAATAGGACTAGTATATTTGGTGTATGGAAGGACTGTAAGGTGTACATGTCCAACTGGCAGGTGTCATCTGACCTTGACCTCATTTTCATGGTTCAGTGGTTATAGTTAAGTTTTTGTGTTTTGGTCTGTTTTTCTTATACTGTATGCAATAGGTCTACTATATTTTGTGTATGGAATGATTGTAAGGTGTACATGTCTAGCTGGCAGGTGTCATCTGACCTTGACCTCATTTTCATGGTTCAGTGGTCAAAGTTAAGTTTTTGTGTTTTGGTCTGTTTTTCTTATACTGTATGCTATAGGTCTACTATATTTGGTGTATGGAATGATTGTAAGGTGTACATGTCTAGCTGGCAGGTGTCATCTGACCCTGACCTCAGTTTCATGGTTCAGTGGTCAAAGTTAAGTTTTTGAGTTTTGGTCTTTTTTTCTAATACTATTTGCAATAGTTCAACTATATTTGGTGTATGGAAATAATTTATGATCTTTATGTCAGTCTTGCAGGTTTTATTTGACCTTGACCTCATTTTCAAGGTTCATTGCTCAGTGTTAAGTTTTTGTGTTTTGGTTTGTTTTTCTTAAACTATGAGCAATAGGTCAACTATATTTGTTGTCTGGAAAAATTGTTAGCTGTACATGCCTGCCTAGCATGGTTCATCTGACCTTGACCTCATTTTTATGGTTCATTGGTCAATGTTTAGTTTACTTGGTTAATGTTAAGTTTATGTGACAGTTTTAATAAAGCTTTATATTTAGGTCTATCAACATAATGTCAATGATTAGTAAAGAAGGCGAGACATTTCAGCGTGTGCACTCTTGTTGAATTTTGCAAGATATTCAGAATTCTCTGGTTTTATCACTAAAGTGCCATTATAAATTTTACCCGCTAAAACCTATTTTTCTTTTCATAATTTTATTACATATAGTTTAAAAAACCATATTTGATAATATTATGATATCCATGTTATTTTTTCATAGTTTTTGAACGAAAAAAGGGCACAAAGTTAAATGTATGAAAAATCTAGAGAGAGCTATTTCCCGCCAAATTTTCAATGGCTTATATCTTGAAAACAAGCACACGGACCCATCATTTTTTTTTTTGCTTTTTTATTTCCTTTATTTATATACTATCAATCTGTAACAGTCTTTTAAAAAGCTTGTTAGCAAACATCCTTAAAATAATCAAGTTTGAATGAAATTGTAGATGTAACATATGCTCCTGGTTTTAATCTTAAAATATTCTGACTGTGTACATAAATCAGGCCATTAGTTTTCTCGTTTGAATTGTTTTACATTTGTCATATTGGGGTCTTTTATAGCTGACTATGTGGTACAGATTTTGCTCATTGTTGAAGGCCGGACAGTGACCTATAGTTGTTTACTTCTTCCTTTGGTCTCTGGTAGAGGGTTGACTCATTGGCAATCAGACCACATCTCCTTATTTTTATAAATATTCTTTTTCAGTAATGCTGTAGAAAATGTAACATATGTCATCCTTTTTTCTGACTATTATAAATAATAAGAAATGAAAATAAAACCTGTCAAAGATAAACATATTGTCCTTTGAATTTGATAAACCAGGATTGTTTTAAGGATGGGGTCATAATAGCAATAATATTAGATAAAAGTAGAAAAGCTTGATTTTTTGTCTCGCCTTGACGGAGTCTTTTAAGTCATGTTTCATTGACTTTGAATATTTTGCATAACTTACATGGTTAAAGTATTGCTATTTTAATTTCAACATTTGCATTTTATTATCAAAATAATAAAGAGGTGAGACATATCTCTGTGTTAACAGTTTATTTAAGAACAAATTGAAGTAAACATATTGGTTTTTATATATTTTTTAGATTTTAAGTTAGTTGATGCCTACTTTACCACCCACTCTTAAATTACATCTGTTTACTGTACTTTCTTTTGAATTGCTAGAAGAAGATTTTTGTTTATTTAAAGTGAAATATTTTATGTTGCTGTTGGTAGCTAGGAAGGGGACACTTACTGGTACTATGTAATGAGTGGTAGGGATGAGCCCCTAGAACAGGTCACTATTTCAAGCTTCATGATTTATGGTAAGGTTGAGAAATAAAGATACAATATATGACAAGGTTGCTGATTGATCATTAATATGTTAAACTAATCAGATGCCAATTTTGTTCACTGAAGCAATTAAAACAAGTCGCTAATGAGTCAGATATTTGTCAAATCTATTTATATCTCTGTGAAATAGTGTAATCATGATCTGATATATGTATATACCATTAAAATGGAAGTAGTTAATTATATATTAGGGATATTCACCATCATGACGCTGAAAATGGCAATTCAAACAAACATACCTCTAAGGCAGGAAGAATTTTTTACTGGACTAATCGGTTTTTTTTTTCATCTGTTACTGTGCATGCTTACTTTTATTTCCATGGCTTTGCTGTTTTTGCACACATTTGTTTCCTGCATTTGTGTTGTAAAATATCCGTTTTCATCCTGTTCTTTGCAAAGTTATTTATTTTCAGTTCTTACCAGTCCAAGTTATTCATTTTCAAAATCCTGCACACACACACACACCACTCCGCTCAACCCACCCCCAATATGTAAATAAAGAATACTTCAGCTGTCTCAAAAGGAACTTGTGGGTATTTTTCTGTCTCTAAAACCAAGATTATATATGCCGGTAATCAAACTGTTTCTTGGAATATTGTTATTTAATATTATGGAATTTATGTTATTCAAGTGCTAATATTCAAATACTCTATTGATATAAGAAAAAAGAATGTTACTGACTTTCCGTCCATAGCATAGTATTTATCTGCATCTCCATGCATTTTTCATTAGTTTGATGGAAACTGAGGTACTGGAAATTCGTGAAATTATTGCAAAAAATGCAACAGTATGTGGTTTTGATTCATCAAAGAATTTTCACTTTATATAATTAACATAAAATGATAGAATTTAAACCCTTACCTTTCTTGATGATAAGTATGATACTTTTATTTTAAATTATATTTGAATGTGTATACATTTAACTCTTTCAATGAAAATTTTAGAAAAATCTAACTTTGCCCTTAAATTGCATGAAATATGAAATATTTGTTGCTGGACGTTAAGCAACCAACAATTGATCAATCAATCTTGCCTAACTGCCTCATATATGATTATAAGGAGTATTTCATTTAACACTGCTGATTTTAAGATACTATTTTAACTGAAAGTGCTAGCAGATATCCTTATATAACATTGTGAAAGCAGATTGTAAATTCAGAAATTATTGTGATGTTTTTATTAATGCAAAAAAATGCTACAGTATCAGATTCGCAATTATGAAAACTCGCATTCGTAATTTCTGTAGTGATATTCCTTCATAAAGTTTTTGAAAGGATTAATTAGAGTTCATGTTTTTGCCAATGGCCAAGGATTCGTAATAATTAATGCACACATTAATTTCTGAATTTACAGTAATTAATGGCTGCACTGATTCTATCATTGAGCCTTAAATTTGCAAATCCGTCCTAATTTTCAACCTCTATGCTTTTGTTGTTTCAAGTCATTTCATATTTACAAGATTATTTATTATACATATTATTTTTTCTTTCCGTCCATTTTAAGCATTTTTATTTTGTGGTGAAGGACTCGCATTGTTTGTTTCTTGATATATGAATTATAATACATAATTTGTGAATATGTTTACCTATATTTATATATATTTCACTGATGTGCAATCGTTACATAGTTGATTATGCATTCATTTCACAGAATTGTTTATGTATTGTTAAAAATTTAAAGTTTATTGGACAAAGAAACATTAAATGATTAAAAAAACAGCTAAATTAGTTTGTTTCATTTGATTACCGGTAGTGAATATTCATAAGTTTCATCCACTCCTAGGGGTTCATCCCACAAGCACAAGTTTCTATCCATTGGGAGGTCGACTATCCATATATTTAAAATATGTGTAGTGTAAGGAAAATATTCAATAAAATGATTCATATAAGGTATACGTAGGGAATATTTTACTTTAAGCTATTGGTACCAAAAAGGTCCTAAAGCGGAGATGGTCATGACATTCATTAGCCACCTTCTTCTATTATATATGGATACAATCT
Organism: Mytilus californianus; assembly: GCF_021869535.1. Lineage (NCBI taxonomy): Eukaryota > Metazoa > Mollusca > Bivalvia > Mytilida > Mytilidae > Mytilus > Mytilus californianus. Next base: position 113,831,987 of record NW_026262690.1, on the reverse strand, counting down.
CCCAATGGATAGAAACAAGTGCCTTTGGTTCATCCAGATGGAATGCAAAAATTAAATTTGATGCCCCAAGGCTGTCTCGCCCATCAATGCTAAAGAGCACTTTTAACAAAGATTCAGGAAAGATATAATGGATCATGGTAACTTGTTGGAAGAGATCGTTTTAACCATACTTACCTTGCCCCTGCCTTTTCAAGTGGCTACTATACACAAAGTCAATTCACTTTTCACAACCAATCTAATTGATATATTGTTGATTGTTAAAAGGATGTGTTTTGGCTTATTATATAATATATACATCTGGACGTCTGGACATAAACAATTCAGGTTTCTGGACAAGAAATTTGAGCCATAAACAACATTGTTACCAAGCTTCAGTTTTATAATGCCAATTTGGGTGAGGAAGACCCTTATTTTGTTCTTTATGATCAATGCGTCGAAGGTCAAGGTCTCCGTATTTCAGCAAAATTTGGGTTTTTGAATTATCTTTTGAACCTTGTCAAATTTTTTTATACTTGTTTTGAAAATGCCAAATGGAACGATGAAAAACCCAAAAGGTTTTCAGGTCAAAGGTCAGTATAACAACAGCAATTTATAGACTGAAATTTTGGTTCAGGAAGATATCTTTTGAACCATAGGTCTTACCTTCACAAAACTTAGTTGGATAATGCTCAGTGTAACGATGAGGTCCATATATTGATTATGGGATCATTAGGTCAAAAGTCAAGGAAATAGCAGAAATTAATTGACTGCAATTATGGTAAAATTTTGATTTTCAAATGATATCTTTTGAAATATTATATCCAACCTTTACCAAACAGCTTGATAATGCCTCCTAGAAAGAAGACTTGAATGATGTTTTTCCAGTCCGAGAAAGGTCATAATTACTACCTACATAGAAAGACTGAAATTTCCAGACAATTTTTTTGGCCATGAGTAAGATCTTTTTCAACCTTTGTTTGATAATGTGCATTGGAGGGAAAAGGTCCTATATTTGATTTTCAAGCCATAGGTCAAAGGTTATGGTCATAGCAGCAATTAATATCTGAATATTTAGAAAAAGTTTTGATTCTGTATGATATCTTTTGAATCATGTCCAATGTTCACCAAACCTAGCTTGGAAATGCACCCTTAGAAAGAACAAGATCTCTCATGATTTTTGGATTGGTTGGTCAAAGGTCACAGTACCTATAAATAGGCTAAAATTTGGGGAATTCGATGTTAAATATGCCTTGGGATGAAAAAGACCACTTGATTTTTAGGTCACTAGGTCAAAGATTAAAGCAGAAATTAAGAGACTGTAATTTGTTATTTTTTTTGGTTTTTATCATTTGATATAAATTATCAGCAGCCTTAACAGTTTTCTTTATTTCAGACAAAGAATTGTTTTCCTCCTAAAAAACATAAAGCTAACAACACACCTTCTATATCCATGGTGATCTAGTGACAGTCCCTATTATCCAGGTAACCTAAAATCAACAAACCCAAACAACTGATTCATTAGTTGTTTGCTTAAAGTGCAGTGGACAATATTTCTTGCATATTAATGGGGACTAGATCACCTTGGGTATAAAAGATGAGTTGTTAGCATCATGGATTTGTAGGAGGAAACCATTTTCTGTCTCAAATAAAGAAAACTGTTAAGGCTTCTGGTAATCTATATTAAATGATAAAAACCAAATAAATGGAGAATGTGTCCATGGGACATACATGATGCCCCCGCCTGCATATAAAGTTATAAAGATGCATAACTCGAGAACGGTAAAAGTGACGCAACCCAAATTCCAACTTGATCTGAGTTTTGTGGTAATAAGCATTGTGTACAAGTTTCAAAACATTTGATTGAGGCAATTAAAGTTAGAGAATGGAAACGAAAATTTCAGCAATTGTTCCATATAATAAGGGGCTTAACTCCGGAACAGTAGAAGTGACGCCAACCAAATTCGAACTTGATTTGTGCTAATAAGTATTGTATATGAGTTTCGTAACATTTGGTTGAGGCAAACTAAAGTTAAAAAAACCCAAATGAATGAAATTAAGACCGAACACTTGTCTTGAGGTGCTTTGCCGCAATTTCGCTCTTTTTCAAACAGTGAGTTAACTGGTTCAATAATTATCTCCTTTCCAAGTAATCGACTTTTCAGTGTTTTGCGCGTTTCCCGTAGATAATCTGCTGACTGTTTGAGTTTTCAAAATATATTACAGTAAATAGTAATAGGGGAAAATAACAATACAATAGAGTTATCAATACATAATGTTTTAATTTTCCTCGACATGACAAACGATAAGATTATAAGGTTGTTGGAGTTTTGTACAAAATCAGAATGTTTCTTTGCTATGAAAAATACTTCACATCCGAACATACAAACCACTATATTTATTACTTCAAATGCTGTATATGTCACAAGAACATGCTAATACTCCTTATAGGTATGAAGCTAGAGCAGATAAGTTAAAGAAAGAACTAATACTGATTGATTGTTGATTGCTTAACGTACAGTGGCAAATATTTCATGCATGTTCAGGATGAGAGGTAAGCCCTGTAATAGGGGTCGCCCGGAATGAAGGGCGGGGAATTTTGAATGATACCGGAAAATGAGGGTATATTGGATATGGGAAAGCAAATACATTTTGCGTCCTCATTCTGACCAGACATGGCTACAAATTTAAACATCCTGCACAGCTAACTTTGTCAAGGGTTATACTGTTGGTTTAAAGAAGACCAAGATATGACCTTATTTCACACAATGTTTTTGCTTATGCTGTTCACTGATTAACAAATTGTTGACCGTTTATCGATTTTTTGTTTAGCTGGAAAGAAAAACACCGTTAAACTATTATTTTGTTTTGAGTGATTGTTTTTTAATGAATATGCAATACAAAGTCAAAATCATTGCTTTCAGGGTACACTCCCAGTCATTATTACACGATTGATATTTTGTTAGCTTAACGCCCAGTTGCAAATGTATAGTAAGAATTCACTGTAAGTCCATTCTGACGGCTAATGCAATCCTTTTTATTGACTTTAACAACCTTAAAAAAGTATTCAATAAAAAAAAACAAATATTATCAATTGTACAATTTTACTACGGATATTTTGACTTTCATATTTTATTTTTAAATTCAAGTTCATTGTATATAAAGATTTTAAAATTCAAGTACAGTGTATATACATGGAAACCAACATGCTTGGATAATATAAGTTTCTTTTTATTGGAAATGATTTTTTTCCAGTTTTGACCGTTTCGGAGAGTAAATTGCGGTCTGGACATTTTCCTTTACGACGAGAGCCTGTTCTCCAAATTACTTTCACCTCAAGGTTGACTGGGGTATGCGGAAATATTTTTACTTTTGGTCTTATTCCGACTGGCTGTAAAACCCCGCTAAAGTCGGTGTCCGTTTTAACTGTGCGGGACTGATGTATAAATACGTAACCACGTCCGGTCAGGATTAGGACGTTACATCTAATGCCTTGTGTAGAGAAAGTGTTTCGCATTACGGACGTTAAGACCCCTACCAACAACTCCTTGGGGGTTCGTAGGTGGCGTGTTGCATGATTGTCCCTCTCTAATATACCTTCATTTTCCGGCAGTGACAGTCCGAATTCCACGCCTTTCATCCCGGTTAATTCCACATTACAAGACCTATCTATTGTATTTATTGTTATTATTTTCTCGTCCTGAACATGTATGAAATATTTGCCACTGAACGTAAAGCAAACAGCAATCAATCAATCAAATTCTCTGTTTAGCGCAGTAGTTTTTTTTTTATGAAATAGCTAGGTCATATGTTGTATGAGAAAAACATAATATTGTATTTCTTATACATACCAGAAGGTAGGCACTAGTTCAAATACCACGTCTACCGGTTCTACGAAGCAGATTTTTTAATTACAACCTGTGTCGGACAATCGGGGTGTCGTACTAATGGGGTGTCGGATCAATTGGGTGTAGGAACAGCGGTACGATCCCTGAAGATAATAAATGGTTTTCTGAATATGTATTTGTCTTTAAAAATGTTAGTGGTCAATTGATTTTTACGGCCATACCTAACTTTAAAGGTTGCAGACAGGCTGATGAAGAAATCGATGGGAACAAGCACTAATCAAGGGACAGGAATTTTGACAAATTTCGTGATTTTAGACATACTTTGAACAATATTTTTAATCATTTATAAACATAGTTCTGTAATGTCCTTATTGAAGTATGTTATCGATTTTGAGTTCCCTATGTTACTGGCCAATGTCACATCAACAATTAAAGATTGATATTGGCAACAACCTTAACCAAAGTAGCTTGAAATTGTCCCTTTGCATGAACTAGACATATATTTGGGAGATCAGTTGGTTAAAGGTCACGGTCATAGTGATTGAGAACAGACTGAAATTTTCTACTCCGTTCAATATCTTTTGAACCATGCACAAGATCTTTAACAATCTAGTGGATAATTAGCCTTGGGGTGACCCCGATCTCTAATGATCATGTGTGGCAAAGGTCGTGGTCGCATAACCAATTATTTTATAAATTCATATTTATTTTTTTTTTTAAATAACGTTTGAATCATATACAAATATTTTGAACCCGGGGATGTATAAATTCAAATGATCGAGGCTATATTTATTCAGGTAAATCCAGAAAACACGCTATAAACGAACCAAATTGTTAGTCGGTTAATTACATATAGTGATTATAATTGATGGCCGTTTAACGTCCAGTGGCAAGTTAAATGCATATTCATGACGAGAACATAATGTGATATGAATATAACCCCGATTAGTTCTATTCCAATACGCTGAGCTGGATTTAACGTGCTAGTTCACCGTGGCAAGGTAACAGTTCGTAGGAGAACATGTCAACCTAACATATTATTCTGACTCCGGGCCGACCAGTCTTTGCTAGCTCTTATTCCTAAATACTACATGCTTAGCGGAGAAGCATCACATACCAATCTTCATATCTTAGGTTCGATCAATCGGGTATCAAACCCACGACCTCACGCACTCACATCGTGCAAGAGACCACAAAGCGGTCTAATTTCATAATTTCATATGAAGATAACATTCAATCATTGGCTCCTTTAGTAAAGAAAATAAATAAGCTGCTTGCTTTCAATTGCATTACAATAGTAGCGACACATTACATTTACGATTAAGAAGCAAGGTGTAATATCACAATCAAGAAAATTAATCACGACGAAACTGGTAAATCTGATCCTGGGACTAATATACATTTGTGTACATTATCCCAGTCTTACTTTAGGATATTTGAATCAAAGCATTCCACTGCTTTTTTGTGATTTTATTGCAGTGGGTGCACTGAGATTTATTAAACTACAATATACTGGTACATTATAGTTTCAAGTAAACAAATGGAAACTTGTAGGTATATGACAACTAACCTTCAACTACCATGCACTGACCCATAAAGCAATTCTAGTAGAATTGGCGGAGAAACCGCAGCCTTTCAAGTAAATTGCACTGATTGTTTTGCATTGTGTATATATTTGTATTGTATTGTTCGGTGCATTACATTTGCTCGCATTACCATTACATTTGCGCGCAAAAATCATTACGTTTGCGCGCAGCTTTTAATTACATTTGCGCGCATGCATTTTTCTTCGATACTGAAAGTAAATCCATCGTACACTTATGATTTTCCCCAATTTGTTTCTGACAAACGAACTCCATGTTTATGCCTTGAAGCAACTTACGAACTGACTAAAACTGTTTACTAAAGCGATCCCTATTCTGTAAAATTTTGAAACAAATTACTATTTACTCTTACATATTCGTAATTAAGTTACATGTATGTCTTAAGCTATTACGTGATTTCTCATAATCACTTTATTTTTTTTTCAGAATTCCATATGAAAAATATATAATTCAAATTTCCAAATATGTTCAAAATTAATAATAACTATCATATCTATCATTAATTATCTTTGTTTTCACCTATGTTACCTTTAAAATGAATGGTATAATATACCTCGGGGTATAAATGTGCATTTCGTTCATTAATAAATAAATAAATAAAGTTAAAATCGACGCGGGACGTTTCCGCTTTGTCATAGGACATTTGCTCTATTTTAATGGACATTTGCGCTTCAATTTATAGGACATTTGCGCTTTTTAAAAAAGGACATTTGCGCCTTTTTACATAGGAAATTCGCGCTTTACTATATTTGCTTCTTATGACTTCCCACCTATTTTATCCTGTCTTAGGATCGGTAAGTTTGACCTGGGAACAGTATATCTAATATATATGTTCCTGGTTTGACCTGGCACAGTTAAAGTAATAATTTTCATTATGGTTAAAAGTTTAATCGTCATTTCATAGCACATTAATATAGTTATATATAGCTATATATAAGACACATATAGTCATCAAAGGTCAGTTTTCGCTTGATATCTGAAGCTCAGGGCCCGTATGCATAAAGCTTCTTACGTTAAGATTTGTTCCGAACGGACGGATTTTTCTACATGTTCTACGATAAATTAACTACGATTGGATATCGTAACTTGAGTGGTTTTATGCATATCAGTCCAGGGAATAAACAAATTTAGCTCTTGTAATATGCCTAACTGGTATATCACTCACATTTCAAAAAATATTCTAGTTACTCTTTCTCAATTCTTGACTGAGGTCCCTGCATGTTCATCAATATAACGTCGGAATTGTAATTAACCGACTGTTGTTCAATGATAAGAATCCATCGTGACATATACATTTTTTTTTCATTTACTAGTCTATAACTTTACACCCCAGTTCTATTGTTATCCTTCACAGTTTCTATTTCTGAAACAAGGGTAAATTGAATAGATCTATTGTTACGAGTAACAATGGATTTTGACCACAGGGTATGACGAGCGGGGTTTCTGGAAACCCCTGCTTCTACATCCCGAAAACACAGTCCATCGTTATTCATAACAATATGAATTGGTTTTTTTTTAATAGCATGAACACAAGACATTACGAATAGCGAATAGTGTTCACTACAAGTTGTTTCAAGACAAATTAAAAAAAAAACATATTTCACGAAATTCCAATAGCAAAATAAATCTTTAACATCTATTTTGAATAAAACAAATCATTTAAATACTCCTGGAACTTTTATGTAAATTATACATTAAAACATATAGTTTACATTTAGACTAAGTCTTAATAATAAAAATAAATTTATTAATTTTTGGATTGTTGAAGATGATGATGGCACCCAGGGGCGGATCAAGCCATTTTTAAAAGGGGGTGCCAACCCAGGATAAAGAAGGGGAGTGTTCCAGCCATATGTCCCCATTCAAAAGAATTGATCGTAAAAAAGGGGGATTCCAAGGCTCGGACCCCCCTTTTTGGATTGCCCCGCAAACGGGGGGTTCCAACATTTGCAATCTGTATTTTTGTATGTTAAGCGTGTCCGGTCGTCCAGTTTCTAATCCAGACACACCTATTCCTCAGTATGTTTGAAATGAATGTTTGTTTGTTTAATGTTGAGAAGAGGTGGGGGGGGGGGCTTTTTTTTTATAAAACCGTAAGTTACATGTAAAATAAATTTATGATTACCTTTATGGGTTATAAATATTGCGTTATCTTTAGACTATTCTGCCAAATCCAACGTCTGACTCAAAATGTCGTCCGTCTCATACCCGTCCATATTGACAACTGCATACAAGGAGCATGATGTATTTTTTTGTATTAAGAATGCACGATATGGCCAACCTTGACCTGCTGATCCATAATAGCACATGAATTTAACGGGAATATGCAAAACGGCAACTTTGACATTTGTCAAATCTACTCACTTGTCAAAGTTCGAATGAAGACCGTCAAAGTAAGGTTACTAGTGGGGTTTCATTTAAAAAAAAATTCTTAGTAATCATGGTTTGATATTGTCAAAAAAATGCTATCCCTTCTTTTTCATTTAATATTCAATGAAAACAAATATAGGGTTTAGAATCGGGTGTAAGTTAGTTATACACTTCGGGATACGGTGTGTCTGGATAAGAAACCCCTCCGGCCTCCGGCCGTCGGGGTTTCTTATCCAGACACACCTATCCCTCAGTGTATAACTATTACTTAAACTCTATGTTTAAGACTGTGTCAATGTGAACTAACTAACCCACAAATATGAGTTGAATTTATCTACGTAATGATTACAACTCATTAAAATTACAGGTAGACAACTATAGGTAAAAAGCGCAAATGTCCGGTCAATTTAATACAGGTGTCTAAAAAATTTAATGCGCAATTGGAGCGCAAATGTCCTATCGTGTTACAGGTGAAAAAGCGCAAACGTCCTGTGCCCGTTCAAACACAATATCACTTATCATAGCGTGAATCATCTGCATGGGTTATCAAAAATATTAAAACTTTATATCAGAACTACCTGATGCTATATCTGGTCAGTTTTAAAAGACGCCGAGATAAGCGATATAAAAAATAAATTTAACATGCACATTTTTCAAATATTTTAATACTCGTCCTCTGGTATAACCGTAAATTCCTCTGTTTCAGCAAGAGCCTGGAATTCTTTCCATCCTCTCTGAAGTGTTGTTGTAAATCCTCGATATGGATCTAATTTCGAACTATCCCATTCATACTTGTTAATAAAATACATTTCAAGTCTAGTTTGCCTACTCAATAAAAACATAGGATCATTTAGATCTGTCCGATATTCACGAGACCGCCACACTTTTTCCTGTTCTTCGGTTGTCGTATCGTTTTTCACAATGTCAAGTTCAATCACGGGCCAAGCTACTTCTCCCTCGATCGTAAAGTCAAAATCCGGGAGTCCGTCCGAAGATATTCGACAAAAGTCTTGAAGTTCTATAAGATCTGTTAGTGCATTTACAACTTTGTCCGGAAGTATTGCCCATGCCCCTTCTGTTGGCACGTCCGTATCGAAAGGTTGCCATTTTTCTGTCCATTTGCGTAGAACTGTCAAGTCAGCTTGTATTGTGTCTGGTATAGGAAATTCTATTGTATTCGGGTCCTGTCCTGTCATATTTGACAGACGTCCATTAGGTCCGTGTGAATCGTTGAAACTATCGTCTCCAGTTGTTAATTTTTTACAAATATCTAAGAATCTTTGTAATAAGTCTCGGTATTCCTTTTTGTATTCGGTTATTTTTGAATCGCCTTTTAAATCGTCTAGAATTGTAGTGGAATCTTTAATTATATCCTTAGTTAATTCATCGTTGTCGACAACGTTCGCCACTTTACACGCCGGTAGCTCAGCTTTAATGTCTGAAAATCTTAAAAACATTTTTGTATATCTGTATAAAACTAAAAAGATTGGAGAGCTCTTCCAGTTTTTATAAAAATCTTCTTGATAGTCATAATCATCAACTTTCTTTTCCTCCTCTTTAAATTTCTCGTATTTCTGTATTACCACATTTTTCATGGCGTCCTTGAATTTGGCAGTCGAGTACACATTTTCTCCAAGAGGAAATATATCTATAAATCCTTTTGACTCATTATGAATCGAGATGTCCTTAATCGTATAATTAGTCCGTAATAGATCTTCCTCTGCCATTGACATTGTAGGGACTACAACGGGTTCCCTGCTTGTAGAGCGCTGACTCTGATCACCGGATGATCTTGCTGTCAGATCACGAGGCGTTCCTGTTTCGCTCTGATTCTCGAATTTTGTTCCTGTCTCGTTCGGATGTTCTCCTGACGTTACGGTATCTTGATTTAGTGAGATCGGCTGTACGGTTGTTTCATCTGGTTCCTCCTCCGCATGTTCTGCCGTTTTCTGAGTCTCCTCAGTTTGATTCTCTAGTATCCTAGTATCGTTAACAGCATTATTAGCGTACGTATCCTTCTGATGAGGTAGTTGACCCAATGTCTCTCTAGGTGTGTCCAATATTTTGGAGGGAATGTGTCCGTTTTGCTGTGAGGTAGGTATAACACCGTTCTCTCTTGTTTGATTAAAAGGTTCTACTTTTGTGGAGGTGCTGTTCTTACAGCCCATTACTTGACCTGTAAATTAGGTTCATTGTTATGTTTGTTATATGAACAGACATGTATATATGTGTATGGATGATCATTGGAATGTGTAAATATATCTACATGGGCGATTAAATCCGTTTAGATTCAGACAAAATCCTTGCTTAATCATTGATAAAGCGGATTTATTGTTCCATACAATCATACCCGTATTATAAATATATACTTATTGCGTAATAATGTCATACAAGTATTTTTAAATGTCTAGATGCATCAAAATAAAACTGTTCTCCGCAAAAGTAAATATTATTTTAATATTTTTGTCAAAGTTTTGACACCATTCATCTATTTGAAATATTATATATTTTACAGTACCGGGTGTGGGTTTTGCTCATTGCTGAAGGTCGTATACTGCCTTATAGTTGTTTGCATCCTCGACCTTTGGTTTATGGTTAATAGTTGTCTCATTGGTAGTGCTATCGTATCTTTATTTTTTATAAAGATGTTTTCTTCAAAGTATGACTGTTTTATTACTGTTTGGTGTTTAATTCTTGAGTAGGTTAATGTCTCAGACTCTGAAAGTTACTGACACACAGGGCAAAATGTAGAGTGTCATTTGTTTGTTTGTTGTTTTTTTCTTTGTGTTGTTTAGTATAGGTGTCTCAATGATATATACTGCGTCACCATTTGATCGTGCGTAACTAGATGCTTTGTCGGGATTATTTTGCTGAATGCGAAAAACAGAAAATTGTTATTTGTTTATAGAAGTAAAATTTCTCGTTCACCCCTACTATAATCGCCACTTTTAAATTTGACATACCTTGCATTGTTTAGCTCGAAGTGACTTTCCATATTGTTATTTATAGGATTATCAAACTCGAGTTTTAAACGATAATGAGCAAGTCAGTTCAAATTACTGTTAAGCTATTTAATCTCAAGTATACTAAAACTTACCAGATTAATTTAATCAAGACAAATATCGAATTAGCTGATCATTTTTTAATTTCTCAGTGGTGATAACACAAATATGAATATCCCAATACACAAAATATTAGTGACATATTGTCCTGGTTGAACGAATCTTTTCTCTTTAAATAACTGAAGTATTGTATTATTTGAACGCTACTTATATTAAATTTCTAATATATTTACACATTATCTCTAAGGACAACAATTTAGAACGTATATGACATACATGATTTCATTAAGTTTAAAACCCAACTAATATCATTTCAACCATGCATTGGTATTTTTGTCGCCATTGAAAGAAATATTATTAAAATGTTTTGTCATGCTTAAAATGTGTTTAATGATGCTTCATTTAAAAGTTGCAACTGTTTCTATTATAAACATTAATTGGTTGATTGGTCGTCGTTTGTAATGTCCAGTGGCAAATATTTCATGGATTTTCAGTACATGAAATAATTGATATATGGATTAACAGATTATCGGTAGATAGACCGGAGGCAGGAGTGTCATATGTATACAGGAAAACGAGGTCAAAATCCAGAATTAAATCCAGGCTTTAAAAACATGCATTTGAGAGGGTTGAGATCTCACAAAACATGTTTAACCCCGCCGCATTTTTTGCGCCTGTCCCAAGTCAGGAGCCTCTGGCCTTTGTTAGTCTTGTATGTTTTTTAATTTTAGTTCATTTATATGGTTTGGAGTTTAGTGTGACGTCCATTTTCACTGAACTAGCACACAATTTTATTTAGGGTCCAGCTGAGGACCACCTCCGGGTGCGGGATTTTCTCGCTGCATTGAAGACCCATTGGTGACCTTCGGCTGTTGTCTACTCTTTGGTCGGGTTGTTGTCTCTTTGACATATTCCCCATTTCCATTCTCAATTTTATGTAATCTACAGACAACACCTAAAAGCTGATGCTCGGAAATTTGAGGTTGAGAGGCACTCTTTCAGACCCCGATCAGATAGGGCGCGGCTGTGCATTTCTGTGTACAATCCGTCCAGCATTAGTTCTTGAACGGACTCCGTACTATTAAGGGACTTGATGTTGGAAGGAAGAAGTTAAGCTAATGCATGATTTCTTTATCTGAGCTATACTTTTGATAAATATATACAAAGATATTTGGTATATTAAGACGACAATAGTTTACCAATACTCAAATCTCGTAAATCTATTAGGTAGAGACAAATCAAAGGTACAAGCAATTTATCTGAAAGGGAAATTAAAGAATTATGGAAGATGCTTTTTCTTTTTGTCTTTGAGAAGATTCTGTTTGTATTCTTCTCCATATGAGTACTAAAATTTGACAAGTCGGCTAGTAGCGTTGCATAATAAGTGCATGCCCATTGGAATATCGACTGTGTGCTGAAATATCATTCTACCAAACTCAACAAATATGTTGTCGATTAAAAAGTCCAGCATTTTGATTATATCAACTTGTGTGTATTTGTTTTTAGAATCACAAAAAAAAAAGTTTAACAAGACAACGTAGTCCATCTTTTAATTGCGCATGGGAAACAGGAATGGTTTTTTTTTTTAGAAAAATCAAAGGTTTTTGACTGTGATTGAAGATTTAGGAGTAGATTTTTAGAATTTTTAAGAATCCACTTCTGATTGATACCGCTGGTCGAATTATATCTCAATACAATATTTCACACTGTAGAAAGAATGGTGGTAAGAACTTGAGAAGGATCTCTGGTTGAAGTTATTGACGACCCGGCTATATATCTTTCTTTATCAGGATTTTTGTGAAGTAAAGGTATTCAGTATAAAGATAGATTTATATAGCCTTTTTTCTTTCTCTGTATACCAAAGGAGAAGGACGGATTTGTGGTTTCCTTTACGTCAATGATGTAGGGGTTTATATGGTTTCCCTTTTCTGCTTTGAATACTCATTAAGTTCTTGTTTTAGGCTTTGTCTGCTGAAACAACAATATATTTGTCGTGAAGAGAGGATTAACCAACCATAGCATCGGGCTTCTTGAAGATCGTTAATATAACGAGACGCAAAGTATAACACGGCATATTTTCATATCAATAAGCTAAGTACCGTTACAGCTTCCTGTCAGCAACTTCGAACATTATATGTATGAAATTATTTACTACTGCACCTGTGTGTTTTGTTGTCTGGTATTATAGAGTAAGTGTGTTTTCTGAACTGATTTTTAGTATACATTATTTCACTCTTCGAGATTAAAAGGAGAAGATTTGAGATCTAACTCAAAACTAGTTTCCATTGCCAATTGTTATGTTCAAGAATTATGACTAAGATGTATTCTCATGTTTTAAATGCGTAAAAGTATGCTTCATATGAAAGGTGCAGTGTTTCTACCCAAAACATGAGTGATCGGTTATTATTGTAGCGTACAGTTACAAATACCTCACGGGGTTTCGATACTTAATACAGCTCATCAGCAGGACTTGAAAAGTAGGTAGACCGGGGAAAGGAAATGAAAAAATAAGAGTGTAAATATAAACAAGAAATCCAGCCTAATAGCCATGCATGACGCCTTCAGTCCACTCCGAATAGCTGATGCTCGAAACCTATGCAGTTTTCACAACCCGTGCATTTGCGCATTTTACAACCCCGATCAGACCGGATGTGACTTATCTGTCAAACTGTCACGGAATAGAAGTTCCTTCATAATATAAGTTCCAAAAGGAATATATATTCTGAAATATTATTTCCACAGGAATAAATATTACAGTATATGTTCCTAACGGAATAAATAGTACAGAATATTTGTTCCAACAGGAATAGATATTATGACATTGTTTATAACAAAGTTTCCAGTGGAACTTCTGTTAGGCGGAACAAATATACGTTGACACCACGACTTCAGTGTGTAGAACTGTATTATTGGATATATGTAGGTTCAGTACATGAAGCTTGCTTTCTGTAACGGCGACCATTCTTTGATATGGTATTTGTATTTATTATTTTGCTTGCGCCTGTGTTTTTATTGTCTTAAATACCTGTATTATAATCTAATTATTTGATGATATATTTTTCTTTCAAATTGTCTTTCTTGTACCTTCCTGAATGTTCCTTTTCTTATTCCACTGAATGATATCTAAAAAAAGTTAGTTGAGTTCTCCATTTTTTTAACCGCGACGTGTTCATTTACCTGTCCCAAGTCAGGAACCTTGCCACCAGTCTTTGCTCATATACTCTTAGATGCCGTACCAATTTTCAAGCTTTTGGTTTGACCAGGTCGAACCTACAACGTCCCGCATTCGAGACGACCACCGGCGGGGCGGTATGAACAGCTGGTTGATATAATCTGAACACTTAACTGCAGACATGTCACTACGGTGTCATAGACATGTTGAAATTGAAATATTTCACCTATAATGGTTATTTTACACAAAGTTTTTGGACGAAAATAGATATGAACCAAGGTTGTACCCAAAAAGATATTTTACACAAATGTACATCTTGTTGCAAAATATATATTCTTGGCTAAAGCCTCGACTCAAATCTTAATATTAATAATCTTCAATTGAGGCTTTTTTGGCACTGGCAGTTCTTGCAGTTTGCACTAGATGAAATTAACCGACCGTGGGAAACCCTTATTGGTAACCAAGGTCGTTAAACACCCCCGAAGTAGTACTAACCGAAAGACCTTTGAAGCTAAAATTCAAATATGCAAGTCAAAGTTAAAAATTACATGTACTGATATATGAGTCTTATGAACATCTTAAATATTTTATTTGGTTGATTTATTTTCGAATTCAAGGGGCCAAAAAAGAGTGGATTTTTGGTAAATTGTACGGATTGATTTTTTTTTTCATACCTTAACTGATCAATTTTTAAAAAAAGAAGTAATATATTTTGAAATAATAACATTACATGTATGTTTCATCAGAATACGTAATTTTGATTGGTTGACAACAATCGTTAGACGCTCCAATGATAATAAATTGTATCTCCGTATAAAATACAACAGCTATGTGACTGCATGTGCTATCCGTGACAATGTTAGAATAATGCATAGTAAAACCCGACGAAAAGCTTGATATAACTCTTAATTTCATGGTTGTTGTGTAGCATAAAAATGTAATTTAAAGAATTGAATGCTTCTTTTTATAACTTGGCTTATAAAATCTTGTAAAAGCGTTGATTGTGCGCACATTTTTAGAATGAATTAAGCGCTTCTACGCTTCATACAAAATTTGCTTCGGTACACTCCTTTACACCCCAATAAAATTATAAAAAGAAGCGTTCAATTCTTAAATAAAACTAACATAAATGTATTTGAAATTTATAAAAATAAAGCTGAAATACTCGTCCTCTGACTGCATAATCATACATTAATCTGCTTCAACAAGGGCCTGGAATTCTGTCCACGCTTTCTGAAGTCTTGTTGTAAATCTTCTATAGGGATCTAGTTTCGAACTATCCCACTCATACTTGTGAATAAAATACATTTCAAGTCTAGTTTCAGTTTGCCTACTCAATGAAGACATAGGATCATTAAGATCTGTCCTGTTTTCACGAGATCGCCACACTCTTTCCTGTTCTTCGGTTGTCTTATCGTTTTTTACAATGTCAAGTTCAATTACGACCCAAGCTGCCTCTCCCTCTATCGTAAAGTCAAAATCTGGAAGTCCCTCTAAATCTTCAAGCTTTATATCAGTTGGTACAGTAACAACTTTGTCAGGAAGTATTGGCCATGCCCCGTCTGTAGGTACGTCGGTATCGAAAAGTTCCCAGGTTTCTGTCCATTTGCGTAGAGCGGTCAAGTCAATGCTATTGTGTATGGATCCTGTCTGTTCGCGTTTGACACCCGCCCATTAGGTTTATGTGATTTTGTGAAACTAAGAAATCTTTGTAATAAGTCTTGATACTCTTTTTTGTATTCAGTGATTTTTGGATCGCCCTTAAAATCGTCCAGAATCATAGTGGAATCTTTAACTAAATCCTTTGATAATTCACCGTTGTCGATAACGTCTGCAATGTTGCACACCGGTAGCTCATCTTTAATGTCTGAAAAACTTAAATACATGTTTTCATATTTGAATAAAACTAAATAGATTGGAGAGTACTTCCAGATATCATAAAACTCCTCATAGACGTCAACATTGTACATGAATATATGATCCCCGTCTTTAAATATCTCGGCATATATCTGTTTTACTACACTTCTCATTGCGTCCTTGAATTTACTAGTCGAGTACACCTTGTTTTTGAATGGAAAGATATCTATAAATCCTTTTGACTTATTATGAATCGATATGTCCTTTATTGTATATTTTTTCCGTTGTATATCTGTCTCTGTCTTTTCAGTGGAGTCCTGATTCTGATGACCGGGAGTTCTTGTTTTTGTGCTAATTTGACAGCCCATTATTTGATCTGTAATGTTTTTCAATGTTATCATTAATTTTCACGTCTCTCTAAATACTTGATCTCATTTTAGTTTCACTTCATGTATATCCGAAAGTCTCATACTACTAAATATAGCACTCCGATTTTCCGAAAATCTTACTGACTTCATGGACAAGTATATTTGAGCGCAAAAATACATTTCTCATTTAGAAAAAGCTTCCTTCATGTAAATTCATTTGCAAATGTTAGAAAGCATCAACATCAAATGCACTTTATGTTTTGTCAGAGAAAGTGTTCTCAAGTTTACGTTTTAAATGTGATTGATTTAATTGATGGTGTGACACCTATACAGGCTATTGAATTAGCTTGGATTCTGAGAAAAAAACTTGTTTATTCATGATTAGAAATGCGGTTACAAAAATACTACGGCGTATTATATATATATAAAATTATACACTAATATCGAAAAAAAATGTGATTAAGGTGGTACATAACACTACAGGGAGATAACTCTGTAAAAATCAGCTGAACGTTTTAATCCAGTTCTATTGAAATTTTTATATTTTTGTCAAAGGGTCAAAGCAATTATTTAGTCAAAATTTTATGAATATTAAACGAGCCAAATTGATTTTAGTCAAGGTGTTTGGTACCACCTTAAAAAGTTGTCTCTTTCCTATCCACAAAAGATGAACAAAATAACATATATTTTTGAAAGGTTGTAAGGGGACGACCATTTGATATTCTGTGGGGGGGGGGGGGGGGGGGGGGGGGCAGGAGGATTTTGAAAATAAATAACTCAGCCTTGATAATCACAAAAATAAATGGTTTGTTCTGTTGTAGTTTGAAAATAAATTACCTGACTTGCAATGTATTGAAAATAAATAACTCAGCAGGTCTAATCGAAAGTATGAGATGGCACCAGATTCTTCATATATTCATCTTTTTTCCAAAAAAAAAATCGGTAAACACTTCCCATATCTTTTAATAATAAAAGTATAAATATTATTTAAATATACTTGAAATGTCAGAAAATTGGTTTCATTTAACTTGAGGTTAATTGTCTCAGGAACACTTACCTCACTTTTATTAAATCAGGGCCGTAACTACATTGAGACAAATGCCTCATGTAGGAAATTTCAAAACCAAACGCTTGTCTCCATATCAAATTGTGTTCACCGTGAGTGCCTTGCAAGAAGCAAGTTCTGTTCTCCCTCAGACGTAGCCCCTGATTTTTCGGGATCAATGTTTCTTATTTATTTGTCTTTTGTTCATTGATTGCCCTTCTGTATTCTGTTAGTGTTGCATTCATTTTGTAATTTAGTAATTTTATTATTAACTTGATCATGAGTTTAAAAAAACACAGCAGCCACAGACTTAACTATGTGAATTACATTTTTGCTTTATCATGCATATTTGTCTTTTGATGTTGTTCCTAGAAACTTAAGTCTTACACTGAATCTAAAACGTGATTTTGCTTTGAGACCAAAATATTGTCATAAAATTATTAAAACAGAACTTGCATTTTCAGTTTAAGAAAGGGTCTGGGGAACACCCAGAAGGCATGATTTTGCATCATTTGTTCTATAGCTTCTTGGGCCTACAGCGGTACAAAAACCCTTCAAAAAAAATTTTGCCTCGCTCCGCTCGGCAAAACATGTTTGCCAATACTTTTAAAATAGCCTTAGTTACAACCAAACTTAGGCTTTAATACTGTGTATGTATGCATTACATGTATATGCATTGGGGAATATAGAAGATTCATTTCTGTAGAGGATAATAATTAATTCTGATTAAATGGTACATAATGACTTGACTATACATGAATTATTTATAATTAACAAATAATTTAAAAATTGTATGTTTTCGAATATTATAAATATAGTTGTGAAAATAAATAATCAGTCCCTTGCTTTAATGAAAATGAAAATCTTGCTTCAATAGTGCAGAAAATAGATAATCTGTCCTCTTAGTTTACAAAAATAAATAACCGATCCAAAACAAATCCTCCTGCCCCCCCCCCCCCCCCCACCAGAATATCAAATGGTCGTCCCCTAATCATAATGGCCGGGATACATTATCAGTATTCGCGGGATACCAATTTTCGTGGATTTCGTGGGTGAAGGTAAAGTTTAAACCACGAATTTAAATGTTCAACGAAATACAGTTTAATATAAACTTATATGCAAATTTTTGGCAAAACCACAAATTTGGATAGCCACGAAAATAAATATTGGGAAGTGACCAATCTCTGTGTTATAGTAGTCTCAGGTTAACTGACTGAAATAAGCCTCAATTTTTCTAAAATCATCAGGTATATCATTCCTTTTACACTGTTTAAAAGTTGTGATTAAGGGCACATGTTTCCATACTTTCACTAGATTTATGAAGTCAAAATCAAATTAAGCTGGTAAAATTTAATAATATTGTCGAATATGATTTTAATTATTGTCGTATGCCGGATTTTGTCCGTCCTTGTACCGGTATTATATTCTTGATCGAGATGTTCCGAACAAATTTGGCGCGCTTTTCCGTTCGAACAAAAATGTCAAATAAGAAGCTTCGAAGAGCTGGGTTATCAAAAGATATAACAGAAAGATTAGCTGTTAACAACGTGTTCACATGCAAGGTTTTATATTCACACAGTATCTAGCATTGTGAAATACTGCAACTTCTCATTATCATAAATGATACCTTACCTCTGTATCTTTAACCCCCTTTGTAGAGGAACCATACGCTAGTATGTTGAACTCCCTCAAAGTAGCCTCTGAAATGAAGTTGCAAACTGGCCACCAGACATGAAAATTTAGTGGCCATCTCAAAACTTCAGTGGCCAGGAAATAATTTCAGGTTGCCTACATTTTTTTTCTAGCTAAACAACCCTTGTGAAATAAAAGTATTAAGTTTTTGTTCTGTGTTTTTTTGCTGTCAAGTGTAGAAAATAGTTCGTATAAATCAACTGTAAAATAACCACATGATTTATTTAATTTTATATTCTTTGTACATGTTTTAAAACAGTCTGCGACGTTAACTGATAGTCCAGAGCCCCAGTCTAGTAAAAATCTCATCAGACTTGTGCAGAAGCACTGGTGATTGCCCCATCGGTCAAGTGAACATCTGTAATCGTTTGCCGAAATGGTAGCTGGTATTTTATTGAATCTATGCGAACAAATTACAAAATTGTCGCCGACCTTGTTTCCATCAGTTTACTGACAAAATCGAGAACGAGGCTTGACCATGTGCTTTTTAATAAACACAATCTATAAATGCCAATGGTTTTCTTTCTAATGGCACACAATAGTCAACGTTGTGACTAAGTGCGGAAATATGAAGATAGATAGATCTTTGCCATTTTCAGTCATCGACAAAAAATTGCTTACAAATGAACTACAATTACCTGATGCAATAAAGCGCTGACAAGATCAAGCTTATATCTAAAAGGCACTTGAAATACAGTAAACATTTGTGTTACTGTCAAGTGCTCAGACGATTATTTAAAACCCGGCTCCGATCAGGGCAAAATTTCCAAAAAATTACGGTCGCCAGATTTTCAATATTCTAATAGCCTAAATGGCGACCAGTTATGAATTTTTGGTCGCCAATCAACTTTTAAAGACGCCCAGGCAACCATTTCAGTAGACTTAATTGAGGGCTGGAACTTGTGATCTGTAATTTCTATGTACAGTGATGCTTCCACCAATATGTTGCAGTGCTCTATATATACAGTGAAATCCTTCCCACACCCACTTATATTAAAAATCCTTTGTTTTATAATTAAAATGTTTCTGTGCTTATCGTAGGATGATTAAAAGTCAAGTCACTATAAAATTCTTTTCTTTCTTTATATATATACACATGTTTCACAGGGTTTGACATTAACTTTTATACAAACTTGTTCAGTTGGGCAAGTGCCCTATTACTTTTACTTGTCCGAAAGTGAAATCTACATGCCCAAACTTTTACATGCTATTTTTGTGGTTGTAATGTAGTACATGCAGATAAAATATAGTTATCATGTATATGGGTTGTAAATTGAATATGGAGTATGAATATTGATGAATTGAGAAGTCAATAATATTTCCGGAATCCCAGCAGTCTACTTACCAGAATTTCAACTCAAGAAGACTTAGAGACTTTGTCAATGCCATGCATGATGTGTCATGAACTGATTTTTTAATTATAGTTGAATCGAGAATATAATTTAAACTTTGAAACAATTTAATGAACCATACATTTTCAAATATAATTACATTTGGAGTATTCTTATAATTGACACAATTAGTCACTGAGTTAATTTTTAGATCAAACTATCATTCAGTTTTCTGAGTCATTTCAAAATTATACACATAAATGGAGTACTAGGAGTAGAAGTGTACAACTGCAAGTTTTTATTGTTAATGTTTTAAACCACATTCATCATGAAGTCAAGAAGCTGTTCCTCATCAAGTTGACCGTTTGCATCGCCATCAAATTGAAGCCTTCGTTCTCGTTGGCCACCATTCCACCATGCATGCACAACTCGCTCTGCGTTGTAGTCCTCAGGTGGAGGGCCTTCGATAGAAGTTAACAAAAGTCGATTCATTGTCTCGGTATTGAGGTTAGATCGCCAGTCACTTTTTATTCGTTTGACGGCAGAAAATCCCCTTTCGCAAATAGCACTACTTATGGGCAGTACAAGGATGATTTCAATAAGCAGAAGAATGTTTTTAAAACATCCACCTTTATCCAGGAACAGAGAGTTGATTTTTGGGATAAAGTTATTAACCCGCCTGTTACCGAGATGTGCTTTTACTTGCATCCATTCCACTCTTGTTGCAATTGACCCCTGTCACACCCGATGTTAACTAAGAATTGACCAAAATGCTCATCCATCAATCTTAATTGTTCTGGGCCATACATTGCTAACTCCTGACGATCTCTTGGCCAATCACCAGTGTCGAATATTTGGGTTGCCTGTGAAATGGCCTTTGTTGGGTCATTTGGATTTTCAAGACGACCTGA
The DNA here is from genome assembly GCF_021869535.1 of Mytilus californianus. Lineage (NCBI taxonomy): Eukaryota > Metazoa > Mollusca > Bivalvia > Mytilida > Mytilidae > Mytilus > Mytilus californianus. The sequence continues at coordinate 113,810,751 of NW_026262690.1, read as the reverse complement.
AACTTTGTCAACTACAACATCGATGAAAGTTTGAAAGGGTCCGTAATTGAAATTCACATTTGGTTTCGGTTCCCCTAACCGTTTTGTATGCGTAGCTGGGTATGCTTTAAAAGTATAACTCATTTCTTTAAGATATCAACAACATTATTCCATAAAATCATTTGCTTTCGTATAACGGTAAAATGATAAAAGAATGAGTGCCTCTTCCTCATGATTTAAAAGCTATATTTTAAAGTATTGTTTAAAAGTTATTTAATAATAATAATAATAATAATAATAATCTTTATTTCAAGAGGGTATACTCAATTAGTAAACACTATTCTCCCTTGAGGCCCTCACACTCCACTCACAATGCATCACACAATTTCATCATAACAAAGATAAACAAAAGAAAACATAATCAAAATTGATACATAATCATTTAAATAATTCCTGGATTTTCAAGTAAAAACTTAAAGCAGTCTGTTTTAAAAGTATTTATGTTTGACATGTGTCTTAGTGCTTCTGGTAGTTTATTCCATAAAGTTGGGCCAGAATATGAAAAAGATCTTCTAAATGTGTTTGTTCTTGCCTTTGGTATATTAAGTAATTGGGTAGTATTTGATCTAAGTTGCATTCCGTTTTTATTTGTAACATAGGAGATTTTGTTAGACAAATATTCTGGGACAGATCCATATAAACATTTATGAACATATAAGGCCTTGTGGTAAATTACACGATCAGTAAATCGAAGCCATGATAAATTTTTAAACATTGTATTAGATGGGGTATCATAAGGAAGTTCAAGAATAATTCTAGCTGCTCGTTTTTGAAGTTTATCTAATCTATTTGTATTTTGGTCACTGGTGTTTCCCCAAATTGTACAACAGTAATCCAAAATAGGGAGAATATAACCATTAAAGTATAACTTTCGTGTTTCCAGGGGGAGGGATTTCTTTATCCTAGACAAAAGATTTAGCCTGGTACTGATTTTTGTGCACAAAGTGTCAATTTGGGCTGTCCACTCAAGATTTTCATCAATAAAAACCCCTAGGAGCTTTTCGCCATTAACATCTCTAATGTGGGAGTTACCAACAGTCAAATTAAGAACATGGTCTGTTTTTGCTAGTTTCTGTCTAGAACCAATAACCATAGATGTAGTTTTTGTTGGATTTATATACATCTTATTTCCCTTGCACCATTCTTCAATTCTGTCTAAATCATTTGTAATGCTGTCCTGGATGGTATTGAGACTACGACCTGTGCAGTGAATGGTAGTATCATCTGCATAGAGGTCTGCTTGAGATGAGGTTATATGAAGGGGCAAATCATTAATGAACAATAAATATAAAAGGGGGCCTAATATGGAGCCCTGAGGTACTCCAGATTTTATTTCTAGTGCCCTTGACTTGATTGTCCCATTTTCAACTTGTTGGAATCTATGAGATAGATATGATTTAAACCAGTTACATGATAAATTTGAAATTTTGTAGCACTGCAGTTTTTGAAGAAGGATAATGTGATCTACCAGATCAAATGCTTTTTTAAAATCTAGGAAGATAATACCTATAATTTCTCCATCATCAATGGCTTTCAACCACTGATCAATAAGTTTTAGTAAAGCAGTGTGACAAGAGTGGTGGCTTCTAAATTCAGACTGACTTGCATGAAGGAGCTTATATTTTAATAGGTATCGGTATAGGTGTTTGCAGACATGCTTTTCAAAAATCTTTGAAAGAGTAGGCAAAATAGATATTGGTCTATAGTTGTCGACAGTATCTTTAGGACCTTTTTTATGACTGGGCATGACAGGGGCATTTTTAAGCTCAGAAGGAAATATACCAGCAGTGATACTCCTATTTATAATATAAGCTATTGACGGTGAAATAACTTCTGATGATAGTTTAAGTATGGGAGGACTGATCTGATCAATGCCTGTAGCTTTTGCAACATTTAAATTGTTAAGGCAGTCCTTAACTTCTGCAACTGTAATCAAGGGGATGTAAAACCAAGTATCTTGAGGTACTTTTGCTGCTACCTCCTCATAAATCTTATTACTATCAAATTTGTATGATTTAGATGTTGATAGGCTATCTTTCGGGGCAATATTTATAAAATGTTTGTTAAAAGCATTCTGTTCTTCTGAAAAGTCCTTTGTGTGATATAATCCATATATTGCTTAAAATTCTGTTGGCTATATATAATTTAAAATATTTTTGATATAAGATCGCACACTTTAATAAAATGTCACCACTAGTATGTGTATATGGTAAAATAGGTTCATTATTTTTCACTCTGTAAATTGACTAGTATATGAGTTTTGTGGCAAAGATATTGTTTCTTCTATTTTGGAAGTGGTTAGTTTTTCCTTTTAAAGTCATTATCCTTATTATTATCATCCGCATACTATCTTAATACGGGCTATATGTAGCTGGTATATCAAGCGTCTAGTTAGGCGTTCTACTTTTTCTACACTGGCTGGAGAGAGTTTTCTTGATGTTGCTACCGGTGTGATGTCCAGAATTATTTGCAACTTTTCATTGTCCAATAGTTCATTAAATTGAATTCCAAGACTGTTTTGTACAACAACTGTTTCTAGAAGTATATTATGCCTTACATTTTGGAGTTGTTCACAGTTTATTATGAAATGGGTCACAATTTCGTCATCCTTTGAGCATAGTAGGCATTTCAGATCGGTTTCGTCCTTGTATATTTTTATTCGTTTGCTTTTTAGAATATAGGATCCAGTAAGCAGCTTAACTTTAACTGGTACCCTTGCCGTATCTATGGTTGAATGGCAGATAATAATGAACAGAGGATGAATTTTTCCTTTTCCAGGTTTCTCGTTGTGAGATGGTCCAGTCCTTTATATAGTGGCAGTAGTTGCACTATTGATTTACTCCAGTCACATGCCAGTAGTTATGTACTGTTCTCTTGATGTTTGAGGTCCATAAGGATTTTTAAACAGGGTTATCCAGGTACCATGTAGCCTCTTGTAGATGTATGTTTTATAACAACAACCCAACTAGAACTTTGGTTGTTTTTTAAGATAAGTTGTCGTCTAGCTAGCGATTTTTCTATGCTTTCTTCGGGCTGATTACAGATGTTGTTGAATAGTCCAAGTGCTCGGATATGTAGTTGGGCTTCTGTTGGTAGTATTCCGGTTAAGATGTTAATAGTTATATCTGCTACACAAGTTGGTAATGAAAGTATTTGCTTAAGTAGCTTATTTTGGAAGTTTTCTTTTAGTGCTAATGAGCTTGTTGTTGGTAATATTAGCTGTAAACCATAGAGAAGTACTGTAGATACATATATTTTGTATAGATGCACCATTGTCTCTAATATCTAATCCATTATGACTATGAAATCCTCCTCCAAGGAGGCTATATGCGCTTCTCCTTACTTTTTTTATATTTTCCTCAACATTAGCAGTCATGTTTTCTTATAGCGATGTGGTTCTGATGATTCCTAAGTGTGTGGCACTCTTCACTGATGGCATTTCGTGTGGGCCCATGATAAAGGTTGTTGTTACAGGGTCCTGTTTTCGCTTCCTGTTGGTTATGATCGATGTCTTGGAAAGCTATTTTAATTTTTGCTTTGACGCCTTCCTGCTTCAACTAGGATCTTTAAGTTATTAAGAAACGAACCTTATCCTCAGCAGATGTCGTTTTATCTGAACTATGATTCTCCCGTATATATGACTCTGTTTAAACTATACATGGGACAAAATTTGACAATTTGAATTGACATGATTTCCATAACAGTACAAGTTGATAGTTTAGGCTTTGAGCTTACAACTACTGAACTAGATCTATAACAATAGAAAGAAACTGGTCAAAGTTGACTATTGCAGAGTTTGCTTTGACCAAATATTTGTGCTCAAATCAATGTAAGGACATGATTGGAATTAAATAGAACAGTTTTTATATCATTTAAACTTTCTACCATGAGTGATCTAGCAATATACAATTAATGACTATCCAAAATTGTCATCCCAGACCCTGAAAGGTTATTTCCCTGAGGGTGCAGCTCGAAGTAAAATAACTTTTTAGGGTTTGCAATTTTGGATATTCATTGCTTCTAAGGGGCCAGAAATTTTTGTTTTATTATTCCGAACTAACAGTGGAAGGGACTTGTGAACTATTGGAAAAGCACTTGCCTTGGTAACTACAAATGTATAGTAACAGATTGTCAAAACACTCATGTTAGAAAACTATTTTGTGTCTAAGAATTTCTCGTGAGTGTACAACGATGGTAGACTCTTTGTAAAATATTGATGGTCCTGAAAAAGGCTGTTGACAAGAGATATACCCACACTAGATGCAGTTGAACTTGTTTGATCTTGTTTCTTTGTCACATGATGGGCTTTTAACATGGTCTTTGTCATTTTGTTTACATACGTCTGTGACATCATTTTAATGGGAGATAACTAGTGTACAATCAAGATGTTGAAATAGTTAGGGAGCTGCCATTTGATTTTTATGGGGGGGCTAGGATGAAAAATTTTGTCCTGCATTTTTTTTTAGTTGTAATCTCTGTCCTGCCTTTTTATTTTTCACTCTATTCGGTCCTGCATTTTTTTTTTAGTTGATCCTGACTTTTTTTACCTAAATTGTCATCCTGCCTTTTTTTTTTGCAAAGTGTCTCATCCTGCCTTTTTGTTTACTCAAAACTCTTGTCCTGCCTATTTTTTTCAAATTTCATCCTAGCTCCCTTATTCTATTCATTGCTGGGTGTAAATTTTTATGGACATTCGTCCTTCCTTGCATTTAAATGAAAATTAACTGAATTATTCCATATCAGTGGTAATGTGTTACCCAAATGAAATATGTAAGGTATGATAATAGAAAAAGACATTACACAGGTTGGGGATTATCTCCAAAATGGGTTAAAATAATCCAGTTGGGATATTTTAGCCCAAATGGGATATAAATTTTCAGTGCCAAAAAATCTTAATTTTTGAATTTAGCAAAAATATTGAAAACTGCACCTATACTGTCAATACATGTAGTACATGTAAAAACTCTTGGTAACCGATTTTTCCAGAAAATGAATGAGTTGCTAGATTGATCCCTCTGAAAATCACATTACTGGTACTATTACACTCTGAAATGTATTACCTTGAGGAAAGCTGAGTGCACAAATCACACTTAAAGGGAAACTTCGCAAAAAAATAAAAAATTGATATTATGTCCATTCTGTATAAAAAAGCACAAATTCATAAATATTAACGTTTTATTCTGCTAGATAAGAGATCACCATCGATTTTAAATTTAGAGTATCAACTCTGTGTGCGGCCATTTTGACATCTTCTCGGTTTAGAAACCACGATATATCTATAAACCACAAAGGACCAAAACCAGCAGTAACCTAACGTAGTCGCATTTATCCGACTAACTAACTTGCTACAGAAAATGTAATTATTTTTTTAAATAACTATGGTCTGTCGTTTTTAAACTGTTTTTTCTTTACGAAGTTTTTGAAACAAGAAATTTATATGGGAATTAGTTAAAAAGTCAAAAGTTCAAAGTCATAAATGAGTGTTCTGTGTAAAATCGTTTTCGAAAATCTAATTTGTTCATAATTCTTTTATGTCATAAACTAATTTAAATAAATTCGGACCTTCTCTTATCTGATCACCAGCATGGCTAAAGGAATTATTCCCTGAGGTATTGTGAGGTGACACGTCCAGGTATTCAAGCGATTTCCTGTTGGGCTTAAAAACTCTTATTACACAATTACATAAAGCATGTTCATGCATCGCTTCACTTCTGAGGGTATTGATCAGTGTACACAGCCGATAACTTGTAACTTTCCATTTTGAAACTATCAGGTGTATAATATACATCTCTGTCTTGCATGTCCGATAGTGATATACTAGTCATTACTAAACTCATACGCTTGTTTATAAATAACATTTCTGGTGTAAAGAATGATATTTATGAAAATCTTAATAATTCCAAAAAAAAGATTTGATAAAATAAAAATCTATTTACATATTTTTTCCAAGGGTAAATTGGGGAAAATGTAAGTATATACTCGTTGTCAATAATGATGGACACATGAAAGACTATTGATTTAACAAAAATGTACGCACTTGTCGATCATTGATTTATACGCCTAGATAGAAAGTTACGGAACTATAGATAGTCGCAATTTAAAATTGTATATTGAATATAAGAAAGAACATCCAGAACCAATTTGATTTAAATACAGGTCGATATCTAACTTGCTTTGGTTCATCGAAGTTATGGACATAGTAAAATCACAGATTTATATTTCAATTAGATTGTTCTCGAACAGTTGAAGAAATTCGTCATCACCTCAATTGTTGGGTATAATGTATATTAATGTGAACATGGTTCTAATAGAACTGTATGCCAATTTTCCTGTTCCGACATGCATGTAATATATATGCCACTGGACGTACACTAATGATCCCCAAAAAGTTTATTTGAAGAAATAAAGAAACTTCAATCCGGATAGACTGATAGTAGTTGTATTAACGTCTGATAAGCTTGAGGGTTGATTAATTTATTACGTTAGCTTGTGGGGGAATAAACCATTCCCAATATTGCACTTATGCATAAAATATTAAATAAGAGTAATATAAGAGAAAATATAAATACGAAAAGTCGCATATCTGGTAAAAAAAAAAGTCTCACCAACCAGGGACTTTCTATACTAACGTTAGTATAAACTGTCCCTGCACCAACTATAGGATTTCACGTACAATTGTCATTATAATCGAAATAACGGACAATCATTAAAATACGTGCATGTACGCTTTGATAAAAAGGGGTGCCGCAGTTGCATATTATTCATCATAAATCTATTTCAAGTTTATACTTTCCTGTTATTCTTATCAGTTAACGCAGAGACATGTAACTATACATCTCTAGTTAACGACAATCAACTATATAGATAACTGAATCTGATGTGACTTACTGTTCATCTCTAGTGGTTCATCTCTTTCTTCTTTTTTTTTCTTTTTTTTTTTATTTGGGCAGGAACATAAACATTGTTAGATATAATGTTCCCAGGTTTGAAGGGGGTTGGAGGTCAAGTCTATCGAAAGTTACAAAATAAGAACGTTGTATTTATGAATTTACAAGAAGAATTCTTTCTGTTCTTGGACGTAGTTTTCGTCTTTTTTTTTTTTAGTTCAGTGATTTAAATTGAGAATAAATCTAGTCAGAATTTAAATCGTTCCGGCAATCCCCCACCTAAGACTCCTCTAAAATCATGAATGGTCATGCTTCACAATCATCAGAATTTACTTTGCATTGGTACATTCTGTATCGGTAGTGATTAACCTTGACATTTCCGGGTATAACAGAGCTACTTGTATATTACCTGTATGTGGTTAGGTACATCGTCCCATGAGGTCTTACGTATACAGGTTCACATTTATAATGGTTTCTGATATAACAAGGTTTTATGACATTCACACTTCTGCATGTTCTGTATACCAGTTTCTTATCTTATTTTCAGACCGAATGAGGATGTGAATATTTTCCAGGAAAATATCGAGTATCAAAGTATCAAATTAATTTCGGGATTTTTTTCTTTCTTGGTATTAAATCACAGAAATTTAAAGAATATACTGCTTATAGATATAAGAAGATGTGGTATGAGTGCAAATGAGACAACTCTCCATCCAAGTCACAATTTATAAAAGTAAACCATTATAGGTCAAAGTACGGTCTTCAACACAGAGCCTTGGCCCACACCGAACAGCAAGCTATAAAGGGACTCGACAAATTACTAGTGTAAAACCAGGAGTATTCTTGTCAGTTAAGACAGACATATAATTATATGTATATATATGTCTGCGGTATAGACATGGTTTATGAATGAATAAGTCTTGCAAAGGTACAAGATATAAAGCACATTAAAAATTGATTCCGCCGGTCTGTCTCCATTCAATAAAGGAAAGTTGACGTTAGATTGATTCTGTAAAAAATTTTTAAACATCGTTGGTCAAATTGCTAAAGTATTTGTTGTGAGATGTAGAATATTTTAATAAGGACATTCCCGATTAGGTAAATGTAGATCGCTTTGGACGGACCAAACTATATTAATGTAACTGATAATTTTCTCCAATAAGACAAAGTTGACCTTAAATTTCCTGTCAACTTTTTAAACATCTTTCTTCAAATGGCTGAAGTATTTATACGTTGTGAGATTTAAAATATTTTGATAAGAACATAATTCCTGAATATGTAAATAAAGATCGGCTTTGGACGGACCAAATTATATAATTGCAATTGGTAATCATCTATTTCAAATATTCAAGGTTACCAATTCTAATTTAGAATAGTACAATTTTTAGTTCATACACTCGTGTTTAGAATGTCATTATTATTTATTCAATTAAATTAATTCAGTATTTCATTGTTACAAAAATATTCAGCAGTCATAATTCATTTTAAACTGAGCTTACGGAAAATATAAAAATATACCACGGCTATCCAGTTATTGTGCCACCATATTACTCCCCCAAAATAATTATATTTCTTTTTTTATTTTCTATCTCAAACTATCACTCCCGTTTATCATTCATACGAAATGATGTTCACACCTGGAAGGTGAACAGTGACGGCTAAAATTCACTGAGTGAAGATCAAAAGATTAGAATTACAGAATGCAAACCTTTAAATACCTTAGTTTAACCACGCATTCAACAGGTAGTCACTAAGTGTCACAGTACAATACACATTGTATTAATTTTACACAGTACTAGCGAGAAATGTTTGCTAGACTGAAGTAAAAGGTGAGAATACAAACATGCATTTTTAATACACTATCAGTTATATATGTTTGTTGAAAATATCCGTCGGAAAAAAAATTCATAAAAATATTCTATTGTATGATTTACTTTTATTACTATAATGACTATAATCATATCAGAAATCCTTAAAATATAAATCGTACATTTTATTTTTAAAAGTTGCACGGCTGATCACTTTACTTTCTTAATTATTAGTTGGTTAATAGCTATGCCAAAAGTCGTCGATGCGTTTTAAATCGCGTTATTAGATGATTAACGAACAAGACTTAAATGAGATTAATTCCACTCCCGGCATGCAAAAAGACTTAAACTACGTCACAGAAGTCAGGAAGTTCGAATAAATAAAATTAATAATTCCCAATTTTCTTCTTTATTAGCTTTCATATCCAGATAAAACTTGGTGAATATGTTTTTTATGGTATTATGAACATAATAAGATGATGAGTAAAAAATCGTGAATTTTCCCTTTAAAAGTTTATAGATAATCAAAACAATAACACTAAAGATACAAAGGAAATTTCAGTACTAAACGTTCATTTGATTTCAGGATTTCTTGTCAAAAAACAATTTGGAACTTCTGAAACTACTTGGATTGGGATATTACAGTTTACAAAAGGTGGTAAAGACTTGTTGTAAAGCTTGTGTTCCAGAACCAGTTACTGTAAGTATATCATGTTTATGTGGATTGGACATTCAAGGGTTCTAGGAACTCCCTTCATAAACAATCCGAAAACTTTTATTTTCATACTACCGGGTAAGTCCTAAAGTATGTGATCTCTTTTGAGGAAGCATTTTAAAAATTTTGATTATTTTAGAATTTTTGACCAACCCTATTCGCAGATTTCATTTCGTTTCAATGAGTATTTACTTGCCATAAATTTTTAACCAAACTATCAGATGATGCAATTGCTCACAATCTATCATATTACATGAAACAATTTATCAAAAACTATTTTATGCATTGTCACTTTGTCATATCTAAATCTGTTTGCAAATGACAAATTTCTGGTATATATATATATATAATTAAAAGATGTGTATGATATTGGAACCAATTTTGGTAAAGACATGACCTTTTCTAGCTTTTGATCAATTTTCCAAAACATTAACAGGCATTAGAGCTTCTAGAGAGAAGAAAATCAAAGAATTTTTTCAAGACAACTTTACTAGACCTGGACAAAGTTTTACATGGTGGTATTCCTATGGGTACTGTGACCGAGGTTTGTATATTGTAAATTCAGAAATTTTTGCATGCAGCATTTATTGCGATTTTTGGAAATGTTGCATGCAAATGATGCTATCAAAATTTAGAATGAGAGTTGTAAGTTTTTGTAAAAAGTATAGTAGTAAGGGTGAAACTATAAACAGAAATAATATCAGTAATACAAAATCACAAAAAAAAAGACATTTTAGTAATGAATTATTTTCTAGTCTACACTGTAAGTCTGTATGAAATTGGTCATTGTGTAAGATGCACACAGGGCCAAAATAAAGAAATAGGTTTGTTTCCCCATGCCCCAATCGACTAAAAAAGGCAGCTGACTCCACAAAAAAAATATTGGGTCCTTATTTAAAGGTTCGTCTGACCGGAAATAGTGATCTGGATTGGACTTCTTATTTAATGTGCATCTGCATCCAATCGGAACTACTTAGTCATTTCCTCAACACAAAATTCGAAAAAGGCAGAGTAGTTCTGATTGATCCGCGTCAATGGCAGTCAAAATTACCATCTCTTCATGTCTAAGGATAAAATATCCACGCACAGGAAAAATAAAAACTTCAGAAATGAGAACGCTTTGTATGCAATACAGTATTTATCAAAATGTACAAAGCTGCTTATCAATAACAGGTTACAATTCACAGTAAAGTCTTAACACAATGCTTGATGAATAGCATCAACACAAAATGGAGTACCCTGAGTGTAGTTGCCAATTTTTCATGCATTATGTTTTCTATATGTCTGACAAATACATTTTCAAAAAAAAAATCACCTACCTACCTAACAGCAAAAATCTTTGTTGGGGTGTGGGGGAACAAATATTTATTTAATTGCAGCCTAGATCCAGGTGAGTGATTCATTGAAAGAAATATGTCTTTTTTGTAGATAGCAGGACCTTCAGGCTGTGGTAAAACCCAGTTCTGTGTGATGTTAAGTGTAGTAGCCACACTTCCTGCCAATATTGGAGGTCTAGATGGTTGTGTGATGTACATAGATACTGAGTCTGCATTCTCAGCTGAAAGGTAAAATTGTAGTGAATCAGCATTTCGGCTGAGACGTAAAAGTTTAGTGATAGAATAGAGAATGGAAATGGGGAATATGTCAAAGATACAACAACCCCACCAAAGAGCAGAAAACAGCCGAAGACCACCAATCAGTCCAACGCAGCGAGAAAATCCTACACCTGTTGAAGGGCTCCAGCTAACCCCTGACCAATAATGTATACTAGTTCAGTGAAAAATATTTTCTGCTGGGAAGTTAAAATAATAGTGATGGGTGAAGTGTACCTCTGTCTGTCCATCCATCCATCCGTCAGTCCATCTGTCAGTCTGTCCATTCGTCCCATGAATATTTTTCGTCACATCTTTCTCAGGAACTACATCATAAGGATTTGTGAAATTTGGTTTCAGGGTTAATATAAGTCAGTTATACCGTGTGATGCGTTTTCAGATTCATCACTCATCAACTTCCTGTTTACCAAAATATTTGGGCGGGGGTATCATCAGTGAGCAGTAGCTCGCAGTTTCACTTGTTATTACAGATTAAACACAGCAGCTGCTTTAATTGAAAATCTTATAACTAAAACTGGTCATAGTTTATACAAAAAGTTTATTATTACAAATATAAAATTACAATATCGCAAGATTTTTTATGAAGATGATTTTTTGATAAACATTAAAATTGGGTATCAGGGGTGCATGGTCCCAAAAAGTAGTGCCTTAGTGGAATATTTGTAGCCAGTTCCCAAAACATTGGTCCCAAGACTCTCCCCTCAGACCTGCATCCTTATTATTCCTCGATTTGAAGTAAATTAATTCATATTAGATCATTTACAAAGAAATTCAATTATTTGACCTAAGGTTTACTCACTTATCATTATGATCATTAACCATTTTAAAAGGCCAGGGGTTCAAATGTGTGTAGACCCAAGGTCTGAGATCCGTCTTTTCTGAGAGGGAAACCTAGATTTGTCAAGCTGCAAAGTAAGTTTCTAAAGCAAGACCTAGCAATTCATGATACAATGTTCCATTGTCCCCAGCATAGTCAACATTAGGTTCAGTCTGTGGTTAAAGTATTTTTAAACATCAATAGCTTTGTTAGAACAGGCCTCGACAATAACGCTTGTCCGATTGTTGGTACCAGAGGAAAAAAAGGTCGGACAAGTAAAAGCTATTTCAAGCTTGTCCGACGGGACAAGTAAAATTATTCTGCAGAAAATAAATTTAATCCAACTTTCATGAACAAAGTAATTATAAACAAATAACAAGAAAAGAAGATAAAAACAAGTATGAATTTGACATGTTTACTTGCAAATCGATTATTTTAAACTGGTTCTTTGTCAGGTACTTTTTAATAGGTAAAAGGCATACTATTCTCGGAAACCAGTTTTACTGATCCAATCAGCGATGCGCTTTGTAGAAAAGGTAACTTTACAAGACAGTTCGTCACCAGCTCGGAAAGACTCGGCTCCCAAGTTTAATAGACAGTTTGGCACCGTAGGAGACATATTTAATAGACATGATTAATAGACAGTTTGGCAACGCAGGAGACATTTCGGGACCAACACAAATCAGTACCTCGTTTTCCTACCTTATTCTGTTGCTTTATAATAAATACCATACCGGTAATTTTTTTAACAAAAATATTTTTTAAATAAAAATGAAGAAATTATTTACCATAAAATTCACAAAATCATATTTGATCATATGTAGAAAGAAACAATACTTGCAATACGGTGACCTATAGTTGTTAATTTCTGTGTCATTTGGTCTCTTGCAGAGAGTTGTCTCATTGGCAATCATACATCATCTTCTTTTTTTTTTATTGATTGCATTTGAATAATCTTTTTTCAACTTAAACAACCAGGATACAAATCCAATGAGTGTACATTGACAGGCCTATCAGACGGTGCCTCATGTGCAGAGTCTGATGAGACTTTGGCATTGATGAAAACTAGAACCTAAGCCCTGTGACATGACTAGATTCAGTTGTTCTCGACTCATATTTTTGAAAAGTATTTCAAAAGATATAAATCAAGTTCTGTTCTATTGTTTTAATTCATTTTGTTCCTTGAATCAACTTAAAATGCAAAAAAGGTTATTATTAAGATTTTTTTTGGACAAGTTACAATTTCATTCGGACAAGTAAGTTTTGGGTTGTACTTGTCCTACTGGACAAGTTGAAAAAAAAGTTATTGTAGAGGCCTGTAAATCTTTTTGAATTTTACAAAACTAGGATAGAAGTTTCTTCATAATCAAATATGGAATAATCCTATTTATTAACATGTATTTTACTTACAGGCTGGTTCAGGTAGCACAGTGTAAATACCCAGAATACTTCAGCCAGGAAGACAGCCTACTACAGCTTACAAGGAGTATATTTGTTGATGTTCAACAGACATGTTCTTCTCTTATTAAAAGGTAAAAAAAATACTAAAAAGGGGGAGGGTTTTTAGGACAGTTTACTATAGATAACTACTAATGTACTTGTTAATGTTCAACAATCATGTTCTTCTCTTATTTAAAGTTAAAAACATAAGGCACTGGCTACGGTTACATGGAAATGTAACAATAATAAAAATATTATTGTTACATTGGAGACTAATTGCCGGAATATAGGGTTGGGTAAGGAACCGATTAATTACGAATGTAACAATAATATTTGTGTCTACGGTTACATTGCGTGATTATTACACTAATGCACTGCAATGTACGATGGGACTATAGTAATATGTATGAAAACAAAACTTGAAAACTTTTATTTGATATTTACAATATTGCATACAATTTTAAATTTTTATACGACCGCAAAAAAATTTTTGTGGTCATATATTGGTATGACGTTGGCGTCGTCGTCGTCGTCGTCGTCGTCCGAAGACACATTGGTTTTCGCACTCTAACTTTAGTTTAAGTGAATGGATCTTTATGAAATTTTACCACAAGGTTCAATACCACAAAAGGAAGGTTGGGATTGATTTTGGGGGTTATGGTAATAACAGTAAAGGAATTAGGGGCCAAAAATAAGCATTTTTGTAACTTCCAGACATAACTTGTGTGTTAGTGTATGGATCTCTCTGACATTGTACCACAAGGTTCCATATCACTAAAGGAATGCTGGGATTGATTTTGGGGGTAATTGCCTCCAAATTTTAGGAATTAGGGGCCAAAAAAGGGGCAAAAAACAAGCATTTTTCTAGTTTCATGACAATAACTTGTGTGTAAGTGTATGGATCTTTCTGAAATTGTACTACAAGGTTCCATATCACAAAGGGAAAGCTGGGTTTGAGTTTGGGGGTAATTGCCCTAAACGTTTAGGAATTTTGGGCCAAAAAGGGGCCAAAAAACACATTTTTTTCTAGTTTCCAGACAATAACTTGTGTTCAAGTGTATGGATCTCTCTGAAATTGTACTGCAAGGTACCATACTACAAAGGGAAGGCTGGGATTGAGTTTGGGGGTGATGAATCATAATGGGGGTTCAAAAAATTTTGGGGGGGGATTTATTTTTTTTTCCTTTTTATTCTTTTTTTCCTTTTTTGTTTCTTTTAAAATTTTCCATTTTAAGTTGGTTATTTCTGATTTATATTTAAAATCAAATAATAATGATATGGTAGGAGATACACACCAAACAGGATGTGTAAATTATTATATAATAAGTATTGTGCAATAGCAAGAAATTTTCAATTGCACAGTATTGCACAATAGCAAGAAATCTTCAATTGCACAGTATTGCGCAATAGCAAGAAATCTTCAATTGCACAGTATTGCGCAATAGCAAGAAATATCCAATAGCACAATATTGCGCAATAGCAAGAAATTGTCAATTGTACAGTATTGCGCAATAGCAAGAAATATTTAATAGCACAGGATTGTGCAAAAGAAGATACTTCCTATAAATTGCTTATTTCTTGACCAATTTCAATGGGGTTTTATTCTTGATTTCATGGGGTTCTTTAATATGCTGAATCTAACCGTGTATTTAGTTTTTGGATTTTGGGCCCCGTTTTTAAATTGGTCCACATTGAGGTCCAAAGGGTCCAAAATTAAACTTTGTTTGATTTCATCAAAAATTGAATTATTGGGGTTCTTTGATATGCCGAATCTAACTGTGTATTTAGATTCTTAAATTTTGGTTCCGTTTTCAAATTGGTCTACATTAAGGTCCAAAGGGTCCAAAATTAAACTTAGTTTGATTTTAACAAAAATTGAATTCTTAGGGTTCTTTGATATGCTGAATCTAAACATGTATTTAGATTTTTGATTATGGGCCCAGTTTTCAAGTTGGTCCAAATCGGGGTCCAAAATTAAACTTTGTTTGATTTCAACAAAAATTGAATATATGGGGTTCTTTGATATGCTGAATCTAACCATGTATTTAGATTTTTGATTTTTGGGCCCCGTTATCAACTTTGTCCACATTGAGGTCAAAAGGGTCCAAAATTAAACTTTGTTTGATTTCATCAAAAATTGAATTATTGGGGTTCTTTGATATGCCGAATCTAACCGTGTATTTAGATTCTTAATTTTTGGTTCCGTTTTCAAATTGGTCTACATTAAGGTCCAAAGGGTCCAAAATTAAACTTAGTTTGATTTTAACAAAAATTGAATTCTTAGGGTTCTTTGATATGCTGAATCTAAACATGTATTTAGATTTTTGATTATGGGCCCAGTTTTCAAGTTGGTCCAAATCGGGGTCCAAAATTAAACTTTGTTTGATTTCAACAAAAATTGAATATATGGGGTTCTTTGATATGCTGAATCTAACCATGAATTTAGATTTTTGATTTTTGGGCCCCGCTATCAACTTTGTCCACATTGAGGTCAAAAGGGTCCAAAATTAAACTTTGTTTGATTTCATCAAAAATTGAATTCTTGGGGTTCTTTGATATGCTGAATCTAACCATGTATTTAGATTTTGGATATTGGACCATAATAGGTGAATGTCCAATTTAAAAATTTTAAGTTCTTAGACCACATTCAATCTGTGTTAGAAACCTATGCTGTGTCAAATATTTAATCACAATCCAAATCCAAAGCTGTATCAAGCTTGAATGTTGTGTCCATACTTCCCCCAACTGTTCAGGGTTCGACCTCTGCGGTCGTATCAAGCTGCGCCCTGCGGAGCATTTTATTTTATTTACAATGACAGTTTCCACAAATCAGGCCAGTATGTTGTTTTTTTGGATCATGTTTAAGTCCGATGCATTTTTGTGAAATCACTCCAAGCAGCCATCACAAACCAGAAAATACATTTTCTCAGCCCAAGTTCTTAACAGCGAACCATTGAACTATATTTTTCGCCTTTGGCACTACTAAACTGCTCTTTGGTCGGGTTGTTGTCTCTTTGACACACTCCCCATTTCCATACTCAATTTTGATATCTCTAAGAACATCAAAACAATTAAATCAATGCTTAATACTATTTAAACACTATTTGTTGAATAATATTATTATTATTATTATTATTTATCACTAATATTATCTAGTACATACCGTATAGCGGGTTATTTTTGCGGGTGTAAAATTTCGCGATTTAGGGGCAACAAAGTATACGACAAATTTTGGTGGTTTTTATTTTAGTGGATTCTTAAATCCCAATTAAATATTTTGGCGGATACTGAAATTGTTGCATATAAAATATTGAAAAATTGAGAAGCAAGTTAATTGATTTGTTTCCCTAAACGACGTCTTATTCATTGATCTTGACCGGAACTTTGATGTACTCACTAATTAGGTTATAAAATTATCAAGAATGATTTACAACTCTTATGCAATTTGACACTAATTAATAAGGGTAATTACCTGATAGAGTACCCTACTCATAATCTATTTGACACTAATTGATAAGGATATACACACATGACAGTCATTTTATAAAGTACATGTATGTTCAATGCCCTTTTTTTATATGTTGTTAAAAATAACCTATACCGTTATTGACCTACCGACCGACACTTTAGCTTATAGAAGAACAAAAGTATGCATTAATTTTCGCGATTTTCTTTTATCCGCCAAAATAAGCGAAAATAAACACCCCGCGAAAATTAGCTATACGGTATCGAAGACAAAAACAAAACTATAGAAGGTTTAAGTTTAATATATCTTGCATACATTGCAGTCTTTAATGTAACAATAACGCAATGTAACTGTAGACACAAATATTATTGTTAAATTCGTAATTAATCGGTTCCTTAGCCAACATTGTATTCCGGCAATTAGTCTCCAATGTAACAATAACTTTTTTATTATTGTTACATTTCCATGTAACCGTAGCCAGTGCCAAAACAAAATGCTAAAAAGGGGAGGGTGTTTTAGGACAGTTTACACTAGCTTACTAATAATGTACTTGTTCTCGTAAAAGGTACAAATTTTAACTGAAAATGGGAGGGTGTTTAGAACAACAGTTTACAGCTTACAAGGGGAATATTTGTAGGTGTTCATTGGACATTTTCTTCTGTTATTAAAAAAGGTATCAAAATTGATGAAAAGGTGTTTAGGACAGCTTACTATTGTTAACAAGGGAAGCAACCATCCAACAAACAGGTTAAACCCAACCACATTCTTTATATGTCTGTTAAAAGTCAGGATTATAATGATTCAGTGGTTGTTGTTTGTTTCTGTCTGCCACAATTGTTTTTCATTTATTGTAGTTAACTTAAAGAAGGCTGTTGATTTTCTTGTTTGAAATGGTTTACATTTTTTAAACCTAAGCTTTTTATAGCTGACTATATGGTATTTTTTCTCATTGTTGAAGGTTGTACATTAACCTATAGTTGCTTACATGCACTTCATTTGGTCTCTGGTGGATAGCTGTCTCATTGCAGATCATACAACATCTCTGTATTTTTATGCCCCATTTATGGGCATTATGTTTTTGGTCTGTGCGTCCGTTCGTTTGTCCGTCTGTCCGTCAGTCTGTCCAGCTTCAGGTTAAAGTTTTTGGTCAAGGTAGTTTTTGATGAAGTTGACGTCCAATTAACTTGAAACTTAGTACACATGTTCCCTATGATATGATCTTTCTAATTTTAATGCCAAATAAGAGTTTTGACCCCAATTTCACGGTCCACTGAACATAGAAAATGATAGTGCGAGTGGGGCATCCGTGTACTATGGACACATACTTGGTATTTGTTATTCTCTTAAATAAAGGTAAAACCTAGATAAAAAGTGCAAAGGTATAGCTTATTAAGTATGTAATTGATGTATTTCAACAACTTTTTTGTTTTCTTAAATATATTGATAAAAAAAAAGGGGTGGTTTGCAGTCATACTGTAACCCTCCTAGAGAAATGTATTATTTGATACTAAAAATTATGTTCATCTCTTTTTAATTGAAAGTTAAAAATCTATAGATAAAATAGGTAGAGAATTGTAAAGACATACTACTGCAGCTTACTAGGAGTGTATGTAATGTATGTACGATTTTTGACTTACCCTTGGTATTTTCTTATTTTTATACCTTGCTTGTGATTGTAGGGTGCATAACATTTTCTGGTCTCTATGTCCATCCATCCAATAGTATTCCCTGTTTCAGGTTAGAGTTTTGCTTAAAAACCACTAGTGGTAGGTCAATGGTATTTGGTATGCAGTTGTATTAACATTGGCAGATTTCATTTCCATGGAGATAATTTGGCCCTGGTCCCTCAGTTATGATCTATTGACTTTTAAACTTTTGCTTAGTTGACATGTATTAGTTTGTGATTAGGTCAGTTTATGGGGAATTACTAGTGTAGGTCAATTTGGTATGCAATTGTATTAACATTGGCACATTTCATTTCCATGGAGATAATTTGGCCCCGCCTCCTCTGTCATGGTCTATTGAATTGAAACTTTTGCTTAGTTGACATGTTTTAGTTTGTTATTAGGTCAGTTTATGGGGAATTACTAGTGTAGGTCAATGATATTTGGTATGCAGTTGTATAAACATTGGCACATCTCATTTCCATAGAGATTATTTGGCCCCGCCCCTCAGTCATGGTCTATTAACTTTGAATATTTTGCATAACTTACATGTCAAAATATTTCAACATTTGCATTTATCTTTCAAAATAACAAAAAGGTGTGAAATATCTCTGTGTTAACAGTTTATTACTCAGTTTCAGGGTTTGCTGAACATGGAAATCTGAAAGTGTGAGTGGGGCATTCACACAATTGAGTCCTATGGACACAAATTCTTTTTTTCACCGTGTCAATGAATGTTTACACATAAAATCAAACATTTATACACAAGCATAGGTTGATAATAGACCATAGAGAACAGTAGTATGAAGTTTAAAATATTTGTACAGATAAAATGGTTTTTTTTTCGGTTGTTCCTTCATTATGATACAATCGTTATATGTGTACACTGATGTATTTCTGCTTTGTATCCATCTGATGAGTTAAGCCCTTATCAACTGATTTTTATACGCCCGTTTACGGGACGTATTATGGTATACCTCCGTCCGTCGTCAACATGTCGGACATTAATTCAAAAACACTTTAACCAATATGCATGAAACTTTGGTGAATTGTTTATATCTATTGACGTGAGCTCCCTTTAGTTTTTTATAAATTTCAGATTTACAGTTTCCGAGTTTTGGGTTTTTATTCATTAAAAAAGGGGGGATTTTCCAGTTTTCAGACTATAGCTCAAAAACAATTTCACCAATTTGCATGAAACTTTGGTGAATTGTTTATATCTATTGACGTGAGCTCCCTTTAGTTTTTTATAAATTTCAGATTTACAGTTTCCGAGTTTTGGGTTTTTATTCATTAAAAAAGGGGGGATTTTCCAGTTTTCAGACTATAGCTCAAAAACAATTTCACCAATTTGCATGAAACTTTTGTGAATTGTTTATATCTATTGACCTGAGCTCCCTTTCATTTTTTATAAATTTCGGATTTACTGTTTTCGAGTTTTGGGGTTTTATTCATTAAAAAAGGGGGATTTTCCAGTTATCGGACAAGAACTCAAAAACAATTTCACCAATTTGCAAGAAAGTTTGGTGAATTGTTTTTTTCTATCGACATGAGCCTCCTTTTGATTTTTGTAAATTTTAGACTATACGTTTCCGATTATGGGGTTTTATTCATTACAAAATGGGGGATTTTCCAGTTTTCGGACAATAACTCAAAAATGCTTTTAGCATTTTTTATGAAACTTTGGTAAATTGTTTATATATCTATCTTTGTAAGCTTCTTTTTGATTTTTATAATTTTTTGATTTTACGTTTCCGAGTTATAAGATTTTATTTGTTTATAGTCTTGACAACAGATTTACTAAGTATTGCGCAACAGCACAGTGTATTGCACAACTGCAAGAAATCCTAAATTGTATATAAATTCAATTCATATAACAAATTTCAAGTTCTTTGACTACATTTATTCAGAAACCTATAATATGTCAAATATTTAATTACAATCCAAATTCAGACCTCAAGCTTGAATATTGTGTCCATTTTTGCCCCAACTGTTCAGGGTTGGACCTCTGCGGGCGTATCCAGCTGCGCTTAGCGAAGCAGTTTATTAAAGTTTGTTCTTATGTTGTACTGTTACACCACTGTCCCAGATTAGGGGAGGGTTGGCGCCTTTAAATAGTTTAACCCCGCCACATTCTGTATGTACCTGTCCCAAGTCAGGAGCCTGTAATTCAGGGTGGCCGTTTGTTGCTGTATATCATATTTTGTTTTTTTTGTTCATTATTTTGTACATAAATCATGCCTTTAGTTTTCTTGTTTGAATTGTTTTACATTTGTCATTTTGGGGCCTTTTATCGTCGACTATACGGTATGGGTTTTACTCATTGTTGAAGGCCATGGGGTGACCTATAGTTGTTATTTTCTGTGTCATTTGGTCTCTCGTGGAGAGTTGTCTCATTGGCAATAATACCACATCTTCTTATTTTTATACACTCTGCTTGTCAAGAATTTTTGTAGAAACACATCTAACACATATAAATGTATAAATTTAAAAACGTTTTGTTGTTTTTCTATTTAGACTGACATCATTAGAAGAGGAGATAATATCAAAAAAAATAAAATTGATTGTGGTAGATTCTATTGCATCATTGGTTAGAAAGGAATACAGTGGGAGTGGCGGAAAAAGTTTGATTGACAGAACCAACTTCCTGTCACAGCAGGCAGCCATCTTGAAATATCTGGCAGAAGTTTTTTGTATTCCTGTAAGTAGAAGAACTCTATGTATTTGTATTCAGTTGATAAACCTCAAAAATTGTTATTGTCAAAAAACAAAAAATAAATACAAATTCAAACTTTTAACAGTTGTTTACACAATTTTGTATCCAAAAGATATGGAGGAACTAAAAATCACACATCACAAGATTTCATATTTACCGTTGATACTCAAGTATAAGTCGATCCGACTATAAGTCGGTTGCCCTTTTCAGCTCCAAATTCCAAGGATTTGGTCTTGACACTGGTATAAGTCGGGACAAATTTTTGGCATTTTTTTTGCAGCTGACAGTAACTGAACGCCGGTAAAACCAATGCAAATCCAGGAATTATATTCATTTTCTGCATGAATGTTTATTTGGTTTGAATTTAATTGATGTTCATCATGATGATTTATATTGCTGTTAATAATAAAGATGTATTCATTCCTCTTGTTTTGTTCACTGTTTCATTAGCCAGTGTTGTTTACGTAATGCATCAATGAGTTTGTAGAGTATGACTAACAACCTATTGTTTGAGAAAAGCGAATATAAACCAATATGAACCTGAAAAAATTAAAAATCAAACAACACTTGTTGAAAATATTTTTCACAGCATGCATAACACAAAGACAGTATTGTAGTCATTTATTTTCAATAAAAACTTTTTATTTAGAGATTTATGTAGGTTTGACAATCACCAACGTAGTTTTGACCAGGAAATTCATTCCTGACCACTTTTCTCAAGCTAGGATTTTTCCTCTGGTCGCTGGATCCCGCCTATAAGTTGGTACCCCTCTCTGGATTATGAATTTTACTCCCAAATTTCCAACTACTAGGTGAGTAGGTACGGTAGTTAAGAAACTTTGGTAAGATTCCAAATGAATAAAACGATCAGACTCAAGCTTATAGAGCTTTAGTCTGAATATATAAAGCATAAACTAACACTAAACAGCAGCATATGCAAACAACATATTTCAATTTCCTAAAAAGCACCAAGTTTTTATCAGCTAGGTTGTACATTTTGCATCAGATATAGCATAAAGCAACTACAACACATGCATGCAACTGAAAAATAAAAACACAAGGGGAGATGAAAATGCATAATGAAAATATTAAATTGCCTTTTACAGATTGTGGTAACCAATCAGATTACAACAAGATTTGGACAGAATCCTACACCTTCTGATTTGGAGGAGGGAGGTAACAATATTTAAATTAGGATATTTGATAAAGTTAAAACATTCTGCCACTGATGAAACTGAAAAGTTGTTCTGTCATTCTGTTCAACCTTCAGCCTTGTTAATTATTGATTTCTTAGATGTAAATTAACCTCTACACAAAAAAAAATATATTGTTGTTATTGTTGAGATTTATGTTATACAGTCTGTATTTTTCTGTAGGAAAGACTTGATTTTTAATGCAATTTTAAAATAAAAAATTACAGAAAGTTTCCCTATATTATATAATGTTATATATTAACATTCAAGCTTACCTGACTGAATGAAGGCTATGTATTATATTGATCATTATAGTCATGGGGCAGTAAGTTTTTATACGCCCGTTTACGGGACGTATTATGGTATACTGTTGTCCGTCTGTCCGTCCGTCGTCAACATGTCGGACATTAACTCAAAAACTCAAGAATGCTTTCACCAACTTGCAAGAAATTATGGTGAATTGTTTATATCTATTGACATGAGCTCCCTTTCGATTTTTATATATTTTAGATTTTACGTTTCCGAGTTACGGGGTTTTATTCATAAAAAAAGGGGGATTTTCCAGTTTTCGGACAAAAAATCAAAAATGCTTTCAGCAGTTCTTATGAAACTTTGGTGAATTGTTTATATCTATTGATGTAAGCTCCGTTTAGAATTTTATAAATTTTACATTTTACATTTCTGAGTTATGGGGTTTTATTCATTAAAAAAGGGGGGATTTTCCAGTTTTCGGACAATAACTCAAAAATGCTGTCAGCAATTCTCATGAAACTTTTGTGAATTGTTTATATCTATTGATGTAAGCTCCCTTTACATTTTCATAAATTTCTAATATGACATTGAGAATTAATTGAACTTTAATTGTTTATAGTCTGACAACAGATTTACTAAGTATTGCGCAACAGCACAGTGTATTGCACAACAGCAAGAAATCTTTACTTGAATATAAATTCAATTCATATAACCAATTTCAAGTTCTTTGACTACATTTATTCAGAAACCTATAATATGTCAAATATTTAATACAATCCAAATTCAGACCTCTATCAAGCTTGAATATTGTGTCCATTTTTGCCCCAACTGTTCAGGGTTGGACCTCTGCTGGCGTATCCAGCTGCGCTCAGCGAAGCAGTTTATTCCAGACTGTATGCCCATCCAATCATTCATTAAAATTTTGGTTTCATGTATTTTGTGGTCACATCAACTTTAAAGGAGAAGGCCCGGTAAGGGCTAATTTTGGTCTAAAATTTGAAGTACATCTGATGAAAGATTTTTGACATTTTTTAAACACTTTCAGTGTCTACTTCAGTTGATTGAATTATGTAAAAGATTTGAACTGATTTGGTCATTAAAGGTGCTCCAATTCAAGCTTACATAAGAAAAATCTATCAAATATGCCATAAAACGTTACTTTTCAGATGTTTTTTTCTCCAAAATGTAAGTGGCTGCATTCATGTTCAGTTTCAACCTTTATATATGTTATGAATCATCATCAAATACAACATATATATACTTGAATATTAAGACTGAACACAAGTGCGGGCACTTCCATTTTAGACAAAAACTGTCTAAAAATGAGCACAAATGCTACAATTGTGAAGATTTGAGTAATGTTGCATGAATTAATGATGCCAGTACCTGATGCATGTGCATTGTATTGTCAAAAACAGCCCATATTTATGTAACAAACATTTTTTTTCCTAATTGATAGCTAAAAATTTACATTTTTAACAAATTTACAAAATGCTATATTTTAGGGCCAAAAAGAGGTCTTAACGGACCTAGTCCATTGGTGCATATGTTCATTATCTGGTTTATTTTAAAGGAAAACATATGTTTCCCAGTAAATTAAACACTTGAGTTCTCATGCATTCATTACTTGTATGAATTTGATCTAAAATTGTCACTATAAATTTTTAGTTTTAATGGTACCACCTCATGTTGAAATTCCTGAGGGGTTTGTAGAAATAAAAAAAAATATTTATCTTGTGCTTATATTAATGTATGTATGCATTGATTCTATGATAATAATTGTTTTTCTTTACAGGAGAAATTGTACCAGAAACAGACAGTGGATATGTGACGGCAGCCTTAGGGAATACCTGGAGCCATAATGTTAACACAAGGTTGATTTTACAATACCTTGAAGGACAAAAAAGACAAGTAAGTTGATGTAGAACAGTTATATTTACTTCCTGGAACCAGTTTGCTCTTTTATGGACCCCACTCTGGTAATCCTAGCTGTTTTTATACGACCGCAAAAAAATTTTGTGGTCGTATATTGGTATGACGTTGGCGTCGTCGTCGTCCGGCGTCGTCGTCCGAATACATATTGGTTTTCGCACTCTAACTTTAGTTTAAGTGAATGGATCTTTTTGAAATTTGACCATAAGGTTAAATACCACAAAAGGAAGGTTGGGATTGATTTTGGGGGTTATGGTACCAACAGTTAAGGAATTAGGGGCCAAAAAGGGGCCAAAAATGAGCATTTTCTAGTTTCCAGACAATAACTGTGGAACGGTGTATGGATCTCTCTGAAATTATACTACAAGTTTCCATACCACAAAGGGATGGTTAGGATTTGCTTTGGGGGGGGTTATGGCTCAAACTGTTTAGGAATTAGGGGCAAAAAAGGGGGAAAAACAAGGTTGTCCTGGTTAATGGACAAATACTTTAGTACAAAACATAATTTAAAGCAGTGTAAGGGAGATAAATCAAATACATCATTGAAATTATCTCCCTTACACTGCTTTTAAATTATGTATAAAGTAATGGTTAATGAACAATAAAGATAATCTAAAACAGTGTAAGGGAGGTAATCCAAATACAACGTTTTGGTTACTTCCCTTACTCTGCTTTTAAATTATGTTTAAAGAAATGCATATTTATAAAGGAAGACCAGTAAAAATATCTGCAAATGTTTTCATCTTTTTTTTTTACAAAAAAATCCATATGAAAGATTTGACACTATATTTTTATTAATTCTATTATAAAATAGATTAAGTTAGCACTATGGTAAATTTAAATGGGTAATTATGGTTGCCAACTCCATTGGAAATTTGAATTGAGATTATGACCATATCTTCAGGGAAAGAATTTTTTTGGGGGAAAAAGGGGGGGGGGGATAAAAAGAAATTGTGGGGGGCCAATTTTTTCTCATTTCAGATTTCAGAAATTAAAAAGAATTATTCTTCAAATATTATTTTTTTTTCAAATTTCAAATATTGAAAAATATCAAGAAGTAATCTTTAATTGCACAGTATGGCGCATTAGATTTGTAAAATCTTTGATCACATTTATTTATTTGTTATGCCGAATCTAACAGTGTATTTAGATTTTTAATTTTGGGTCCAGTTTTCAAATTGGTCTACATTAATGTCCAAAGGGTCCAAAATTAAACTTTGTTTGATTTTAGCAAAAATTGAATATATGAGGTTCTTTGATATGCTGAATCTAAACATGTATTTAGATTTTTGATTTTTGGCCCAGTTTTCAAGTTGGTCCAAATTGGGGTCCAAAATTA
Organism: Mytilus californianus; assembly: GCF_021869535.1. Lineage (NCBI taxonomy): Eukaryota > Metazoa > Mollusca > Bivalvia > Mytilida > Mytilidae > Mytilus > Mytilus californianus. The sequence continues at coordinate 113,784,870 of NW_026262690.1, read as the reverse complement.
AACTTTGTTTGATTTCAACAAAAATTGAATATATGGGGTTCTTTGATATGCTGAATCTAACCATGTATTTAGATTTTTTATTTGTGGACCCCGTTATCTAATTGGTTCATATTGAGGTCAAAAGGGTCCAAAATTAAACTTTGTTTGATTTCATCAAAAATTGAATTATTGGGGTTCTTTGATATTCCAAATCTAACCGTGTATTTAGGTTCTTAATTTTGGGTTCCGTTTTCAAATTGGTCTACATTAAGGTCCAAAGGGTCCAAAATTAAACTTAGTTTGATTTTAACAAAAATTGATTTCTTAGGGTTCTTTGATATGCTGAATCTAAACATGTATTTAAATTTTTGATTATGGCCCCAGTTTTCAAGTTGGTCCAAATCGGGGTCCAAAATTAAACTTTGTTTGATTTCAACAAAAATTGAATATATGGGGTTCTTTGATATGCTGAATCTAACCATGTATTTAGATTTTTGATTTTTGGGCCCCGTTATCAACTTTGTCCACATTGAGGTCAAAAGGGTCCAAAATTAAACTTTGTATGATTTCATCGAAAATTGAATTATTGGGGTTCTTTGATATGCCAAATCTAACCGTGTTTTTAGATTTTTAATTTGGGTCCCGTTTTTTAAATTGGTCTTCATTGAGGTCCAAAGGGTCCAAAATTAAACTTAGTTTGATTTTAACAAAAATTGAATTCTTGGGGTTCTTTGATATGCTGAATCTAAACATGTATTTAGATTTTTGATTATGGGCCCAGTTTTCAAGTTGGTCCAAGTTGGGGTCCAAAATTAAACTTTTTTTGATTTCAACAAAAATTGAATATATGGGGTTCTTTGATATGCTGAATCTAACCATGAATTTAGAATTTTTATTTGTGGGCCCCGCTATCAAATTGGTTCATATTGAGGTCAAAAGGGTCCAAAATTAAACTTTGTTTGATTTCATCAAAAATTGAATTATTGGGGTTCTTTGATATTCCAAATCTAACCGTGTATTTAGATTTTTAATTTTAAGTCCCGTTTTTTAAATTGGTCTACATTAAGGTCCAAAGGGCCCAAAATTAAACTTAGTTTGATTTTAGCAAAAATTGAATTCTTGGGGTTCTTTGATATGCTGAATCTAAACATGTGTTTAGATTTTTGATTATGGGCCCAGTTTTCAAGTTTGTCCAAGTTGGGGTCCAAAATTAAACTTTGTTTGATTTTAACAAAAATTGAATATATGGTGTTCTTTGATATGCTGAATCTAACCGTGTATTTTGATTTTGGACATTGGACCATAATAGGTAAATTAAAAAAATTCAAGTTCTTAGACCACATTCTTTCTGTGTCAGAAACCTATGCTGTGTCAAATATTTAATAACAATCCAAATTCAGAGCTGTATCAAGCTTGAATGTTGTGTCCATACTTGCCCCAACTGTTCAGGGTTCGACCTCTGCGGTCGTATCAAGCTGCGCCCCAGCGAAGCATTTTATTGAATATTGTAACAGAAACTACTTGACACATATTTCCAATTGAAGATAAATCAGCTGATTAAGAGTATAATGTTAAAGGTGGCAGAATATGAAAGGATAATCATGCATTTATATTGAATAATATAAAGGCTTTGAGGGATAAAAAATAAGTGAAGAATATATCCCTCTTAGAATTCAAGAAATTCTGTGTTTGTTTGTGTATAGTTATCTCCCTTTCCCCAATAAATTCTTTATATTCAAACTTGGAAAAACAGAAATTTTTTATTTGATGTTTTTAGAAATAACTTTTACAATAATTGATATCTAGTTCCCCATTCTTTCATCTAAAATTAAATGCAGTACAAATAGTTCATTTTAAAGTATTGTGTTTTGTAATCTGGTTACGTACATGCTTACATACACAAATCGCAGATACATTTGGTTTGAAGTGCTGTTTTCCAAGGAATCATTGAAACTGATGAGTAATTTCTCTTTTCCCCAGGTTTTGGTAGCTAAATCACCAGTGGCACCTTTTACTTCATTTACCTACACAATACAAGATACAGGTATTGTTCAAGAAGGTATGTAAAGGTTAGAGGTCAATAGTGGCACCTTTTACATCATTTGCCTACACAATACATGGCACAGGTATTGTACAAGAAGGTCTGTAAAGGTTAGAGGTCAGTAGTAGTACCATTTACTTCATTTACCTACACAATACAAGATACAGGTATTGTACAAGAAGATATGTATAGGTCAGAGGTCAGTAGTGGCACCTTTTACATCATTTACCCACACAATACAAGATGCAGGTATTGTTCAAGAAGGTATGTCAAGGTCGTATGTCAGTAGTGGCATCTTTTACATCATTTACCTACACAATACAAGATACAGGTACTGTACAAGAAGGTCTGTAAAGGTTAGAGGTCAGAAGTGGCACCTTTCACTTCATTTACCTACACTATACTAGCAAACATTGACATTTGAATTTGTGGCTCACTTATACCCATGAAATTTGTATCTCAAGGATAATAATGAATTCACAGTAACAAAGAACACATGGCCAAGATAGGCTGACTTAGTACAGACACAAGGGTATTCTTTGATTTGCTAAGCTTTCAATATGGTCCATGTCTTTTCATACAACATCATATACTTTAATAAATTGATGATTTAGTTATTATTAAAATTGTAAAGGAATTTTGTATTTAACAGTTGATGGAGCTGGTCATTACCATGGAACAGATCCAGGGATACAGAATATTAGAGTCCGATCATCTTTACCGCTAGAGTATGCCACTAAGAAATGATACATACTGTGAGTTCATCTTACAATGCCATATTTAATAAATTATCCAGTATTCATACACCCATATAATAGTTTGCTGGCTTGTGTTATAAATTATGAAAATACATCTCATGGCAGCATCTAGAGTAAGATATTTTGAGTAATATTTTTCCATTGAGTTCTTATGAGTGAGTATTAATATTGTATATTCAGAACTTAATGAGTGCATTTATAACTTCCAAAATTTGGACCAATCATCAATCATATACTTAGTTATATGAAATGAACCAGGAGTCTTCATTAATGCAATGTACATCCTGTCACAATTTTTGCACCATTCAAGATATACACAATATATGAATAAAATATGTCCAAAAAAAAGGAGAATTTGTACCAGTTTTAGAAACTGTAGGAAAAGCGAGGCTTGCCAAGCTTTTCTACTGTTTCATAGCGAGTATTACTTGCAAAAGTCTGGAAAATAAGATGGTTTACAGTATACCTTGCTCTTTAGCTCATCTGGTGGGCCAGTCTGAGCTTATGCCATCACTTGGTTCCCTCCTCTGTTGTCTGTTCACTTTTAAAAAGAATAATTCTGAAACTACTTAGCCAAATTTAACCAAACTTAGCCAGAATCATTATTAGGGTATCTAGTTACTAGACAGAAAAGCAGAGTCAGATATTTAGTATGCTTGCTTACAACAGTCTGCAAGCGACCAATTACCCTACATAGTCACATTATCCTGAAGCCACAACAACATGAATAGCAAATACCAATATTAAAGGATAAGTTTGACAACAACAAGGATTGAACATATGACCTCAAGCACTTGTTGAAAGCAGACTGCTACAAGATCAACAAGTACATTGAAGAAGGGATGTTTCAAATACCGGTATTGATTATATCCGAAAATAGAGTTGAAAAATTGTTTATTGATTATAATTATATAATTATAAAAGTGTCGGTGAAATTTTTTTCTATTTATTGAAACTTTTGACACCTCTATGTAAATTGTTAGGAACGCCTTAAGACACCCATTGTGTACATATACACTTTATGGAGTACTCAGCATTTATGCATCTGTATGTTTTGGTAATTCAATTTTAAAGAAGCATTAGCTAAGAGATATAAGAAAATTTAAATAATTTTTTTAGTTCAATTAATGAAAGTGAAATAGTGAAATAATAATTGGCTTTTAACTGGCAGTTTAGTTCAATTTTGTCAAAATAAGCTAAGAAATATCACTGATGAAATATTCACTTGCATTCGACCTCATTGAATCCGTATTCATGTGACTTTCAATTTAAGCCCTTAGCTAGAGATGGGTTACGCATAAACTAGGCATGTTCAGCTATTGAAAGGAAAAGAATGTCAACATTGAAAGTGAAACAAGGGTAAACCATTTGGTTGACTGATTCGATCCACAAAAACTTCTTATACAGGTAAAAACAATGAATAACATTTTTTAAAACCTAATATAGCAGGGTTTGAAATTAGCTGTCACCCACTCGCCATTGGCGAGTAAATTTCAGTGTGGGCCCATAAAAATTCCATCTAAGTCGCCCACTTGGCAAGTGAATATCAAATTCCGGTGTGGGCCCATAAAAATTCCATCTAAGTCGCCCACTTGGCAAGTGAATATCAAATTCCAGTGTGGGCCAATAAAAATCCAATCTCTGGCCAAATTTTTCAGTGTAAATAAAAATTTAAAAAACAGAAATTTTAACAATATATTTCTAATTAAGGAGTCTTCCAACTTTGTTTTACTAAGTTTTTGCACATGCTTCTTCAATTGGCTACCCACTGATTGACGTTCCGCCATAAACGTTTAGATGAGAGCAAAATAGGGGTCCAGTTTAATGTTTCTTCTTGTTATTGAAATAGTACTCCTGTATCCTGAGCACTTTTCTTTGGTTTCGTTCAGCTGTTCAGTTTAACCCGTGACAGGATAAACAGAACAGCCAAACGACACGAAACGGAAGTGCGGCATGATTTTCAATTTTGATACTTCACCTTGCGTAATTTAACTTTTGTGATAATTCTATTTTTAAAAGATGATGAATAAAGTTAAGCAGTGATCGATCTGGAGATGAAAATTTCTCTGTAGCTATTGTTTTTCTCGTACGAAAAATTTATACACCTTTCTGCCGACTTTGTGATTATTATACTACAATCATAATATCCGGTCGGGGAAATGTCTCGACAGACCAATTTGAACACATCTTAACAATCCCCGCACTGCTTTAAAGGAAAGGTGAACAAGACACAGACCCCTCGCAGCGCACCTCTGGGCCCCTTACTTCTTAAGTGGACTACCTTATTTTTTTTTTATTGCACACTTGGCTACTGCTATATTTTCTTAGCTTCAAACCCTGAATATGAAATCAAACAGACCTAGAAAAATCCAATTGCACGTGTTCGCTATCTATTTATATCTATATTAATGTTTATATCGGGTTATATGACTGTCAGCAGTTTTCGAGGTCACCTCAATGGTTCAATTAGATGGCGTCTCTACTAAAATACACACAAAACACTGATACATATTATCAAGTTACATGCATCGTAAATTGTTTCTTTCAGACTTTTTATAATTTGGATATACGTTTTCGTATGTTATAAATCAAATATGAGAACTTGAGTCAAATCGGTGAACATGAATTTGACAGCTAATGCCCCTTTAATAATTTATTTGACATGCACAAGTATTACGTAATTACGTAATGTATAGCGTTTTTTAATTCCTACATAATTTGCATTTAAATTAAAAACTGATTATAATTGAAATAGAATCAGAGCATGCTGTACGATTATACTGATAAATAGATGATAATTTTCCAGCCGATTCCCAACACTACCAACAAGGCAGTTGTTTACTGTAATAGAAACTGTGGAATATTAAACCTACAAATAAAAAGAGATGTATTACCTGGTAATAAACCTACTCTTAGATATCAAATACAGGTTAATTCAGTACATTAATATTCTGGGCTTTTCCAACAGAAAAATTTCTCATTGTATTTTCTAAAAGAATATTGGTAAATTCAATATATAATATATAATACATATATTAATTAGATTTGTGATATGATAATGATTAGAGATAATTTTAAAAATACTAGAATGGAAAAGAGATTGACACTGACAAAGACCGTTTGTTGTGTAGAAATATTTGGTTTCCAATTTAAGATATATATGATTATCTTTTATCTTTTGTTGCACAAATCTTTTGACTTGTATAATTTGTTCCTAAATGTACAGTATTTCATTTTAAAATTAAGTCCTTTCCAATTGGATGGTTTTTGTCTTGCCTGCTATGAAATTCACAAAAGAGAGACATAGCGACCTAACATTGTGTGTGAAACTTCAGCATTGTCATTTGTATTAATTTAGGTTTGATGTGTGTTAAAAGTTTGTAAGACCTCAATAAAGTTGTCAAACCATCGTGAAATATTACAAAAATTTGGAAGAGAAGCTTCTTCATGATCAAGAAATAGCATCTAAAGAAATAACAAGAACCTCCTTTCAAATTTTTGCTGAGGGCTCGTGGTCATTTAAGTTACTGAAAACAGCATACTGGTCCCCAAAATATCCTTAAAAATCCAGAAAGAGTCTCTTTCTTCTAAAAAGGAACCCTTTAAATTTGCAACATTACCATCTATAATTAAAATACAGGATGTTCAATTTTCACTATTGCAGCAGATTGAATTCCAGAGTTGTCCTTCTTTAAACACTATATGTTTATAATATTGGTGTAATACCACCAAATAATAGTATGTCACATCTGGTTACATACAAAAAAGGGTCGAAAAAAAATATTCCCTTGAATTTGACAATTAAATTAATGCTACATTTCATTGCAGTAAAAAATTTCTGATGTCATAAACATATATATCTTGGGTGTTTGAAAGCACCATTATTTTTTTATTTGGTGTTTCTATAGAATATTTTGGAAACTTGAGGTTACATGGTTACTTAAGCTTGTACACAGGAAAAAAAGGGGTGAAAATTTGATTGGTTAACTTCCAGCGATGGTTAATATCTTATATGCAATGAAATGTTATGTGAAATTTTGACTGTAGTACTGGACAGGATGAAACTTTACTCATGCCAAGTATTTCTTTATTTGAAACATATTTTTTGAAAAGGGCAAATTTAATAAAAACTAATAGGGGAAAAACAATGGTGGTTATTACACCTGTTCACTATATGGCTGGAAACAAGAGTTCAGTTTACATAGGTTTCAATGTAATGCAAGGTTTGGTTTTTACTGGTTTTACTGTATTTTAGTACTTGAACTAATTGTGTAAGGTGAAACTTGATTACAATAATGTCATTAATTACACAAAGGTATAATATTTCAAAGCATAGTTTATTCATATATCTACTTTGAAAGGTTAACTTTGAAAAAAAAAATACTTGCTGAAGGTTTTGTGTTTCCTTAGGTAATTCTTGTTTCCTTCATCAATTAATTAACCGCAATGAACTTAGAAAGTTGTACTGAAAATGACATTTATGGCCATTAAAAATACCTGGAAATTCAGAATTTTTGTGATGCTTTTAAGTTTATTTATAGGATTTTTATTATGCCCCCGCTTTAAAAAAGTGGGGGTATACTGTTTTACCTCTGTCTGTCCATTCGTCCATGAATCAGTCGGTCCGTCCGTCCCATGAATATATTTCATCGCATCTTTCTCAGGAACTTACATCATTTTACACATGATATCCAAGTTGAAAATTTTCGTCACATTTTTCTCAGGAACTATATTACAAGCATTTCTGAAATTGGGTTTCAGGGTTTATATGAGTCGGCTATACCGTGTGATGCGTTTTCAGATTCATCGCTCAACAACTTCCTGTTTACCGAACACTTACATCATTTTACACACAACATCCAAGTTAAAAATTTTCACATTACAAGGATTTCTGACATTTGGTTTCAGGGTTTATATAAGTCAGCTATACCGTGTGATGGGTTTTCAGAATCATCACTCAACAACTTCCGGTTTACTGACACTTACATTATTTTACTCATGATATCCAAGTTTAAAATTTTCGTCACATTTTTCTCAGGAACTATATTACAAGGAATTCTGAAATTTGGTTTCAGGGTTTATATAAGTCAGCTATACTGTGTGATGCGTTTTCAGATTCATCACTCAACAACTTCGGGTTTACCTTATACTTTTAGATTCACTTATTAGTTTTGTTACAACTTGTGTTTTCAATATCTTAAATCTTTTTTATATTCAGGATATTAATATTTTCTTAAATATTTTAACATTGATACTATAACAAATAACAAACAGTAATTTCAAAATGTACAGTAACTTATAAAAAGAAGTTTAAAAAGTTTTTGCCGAAGTTACCATATAATCTAAAATAATCCAAAAATGACTGCGGTTAAAGTGATATAGAAAAAAAATCGAATTCCACATTTAATTTGTTACCTTGGCAACAAAAATGAAGAAACTAGTATCCATACATTTTTTTATGCCCCGCCTAGGGGCATTATGTTTTTCGGTCTGTGCGTCTGTTCATTCGTACGTTCGTTCGTCTGTCCTGCTTCAGGTTTAAGTTTTTGGTCAAGGTAGTTTTTGATGAAGTTGAAGTCCAATCAACTTGAAACTTAGTACACATGTTCCCTATGATATGATCTTTCTAATTTTAATGCCAAATTAGAGTTTTGCCCCCAATTTCACGGTCCACTGAACATAGAAAATGATAGTGCGAGTGGGGCATCGGTGTACTATGGACACATTCTTGTTTTTTAAATGACACATTGGTATCATTTCAATGTCTTGCATTATTGTCAATGTCAAACTTATATTTTTGGGGATTATTATGTTGCCTCTGAGCTTCCAGCTGTACCTAGCAAGTCTTAGTGATCACTTGGATTGTCCTCAGTGTCATACTTCTTTCATCTGCTTCACCTAAAAACAATTTTACAGAATTGAACTTAACTTTCAAATAAAAATTTAAAAAAATAAAAAATAGACTGAGCCATTTCTATTAATATTATTTTGAGATCTAGAGGATAAGTGACATGCATCTCCTTTGGAAGACTCACATTTTTAGTTCACCTGGCCCAAAGGGCGAGTGAGCTTTTCTTTTCACTTGGCGTCCATCATTGTTAACTTTTACATAAATCTTCTCCTCTGAATCTACTGGACCAAATTTAACCAAACTTGGTCAAAATCATCATAAGGGTATTTAGTTTTAAAAAAATGTCTGATGACCCAACCTGCCAACATGGCCAACATGACAAAGAATAGATCATAGAGGTAACATGCAGGTTTTGTCTATTATCTTGAAAACTACTATAAATAGAGAGAATCTGACAGAGCAGAAATGTTCAGAATGATGAGATTTATCTATTAAAATTGAGAATGGAAATGGGGAATGTCCATTTACATCAAAACTGTCAGACAACTTCTTATAGGAGTTATTGGCCTTAAATGACAAATTTTACCAATTATTTTCATTTTACCTTTTATCTTGCAAATCATTATAGAAAGAGAGTAACGTTAAATATCAAAAATGATCAACAAGACAAGATTTACAAACAAGTTGAATTTTGCCTAAATCATTCGTAGACTCTTGATAGGAGTGATTGCCCTTAATTTACAATTTTTTACCTTTTTTTTTGTGTTTTGGGCAAAAAATTCAAAAGATAGAGTGGTCTCGATAATAGAACTACTGTATCACTAGCCTGTCAACACTGAGGTTGTGAGTTTGAATCCAGAATATGGCAGGTGCACTCGACTCCAATCTTAATTGATTAGGATTGTCAGTTTTCCTACCAAAGGTTGGGGTTCTCTCAGGTCCCTCCGGCTTCCTCCATCCATAAGAAATGACTGCCACGAAATAGCACAATAGTGCTAAAAGTGGTGTTAAACACCAATCAATCAATTTTTTATAAGAATATGTAGGTATAAAGTTAGTAACCAATAAACACTAAGTTAAGTCTGTGACACTTATTACACCACGATTAATAGATATAGGGTAACACATCAATGAGACAGCAAGCCAACTACACAAAATAATCAAACATAAGAATATAGAGGACAACATAGTCTTCATTGATAGACAATTTCTTTGATAGACAAGTGTTCATACCATATGTTGCTCTTAAATTACATCCACTATAAATATTAATTCCAAAGTTGTACAAAGATTTATTTATAATGACAAATGACAATGTTATGAACTAGAGATCAGCATATTATCATATGAAAGGTTGGAAATAGTTGTGGGCACCTTAACTGTCACACTCAATGACAGTCTGGATTAGGGAGGGTCTTCTATTCTGTATTTTTAAAAAAAGAACTTGGGACATTTTTCTTTATTCTTTTTTTCCAGACATTTTTCTGTTTTTTAGCACCCCATTATTCCCTATTCTTGATTTTTTTATTTATAGGCCTGTTTTTCACTTTTCTTTATTTCTTGTAGCCTATAAATATCTATTCTGTAAACCTATCCAGACCCTCCTCTATTGATACTACTGGAAGGCAGAAAGGTTTTAATTTGAATTGAGATCAGGTGAGCCTCGTGTTTTTAGTACTGGCATTGGTAGTCTTTCTTGATAAATGAGTTTCAGCTCATGCATTGAAAAAAATATTACTGTAAATTTATTGAGGTGAGCCTCTGGTTTTGCGGTTAAGTACTCAAATACTGTAAGTACATCTAGATCCAATGAAAAATTTATTGTCCAGATCTTTGCCAAGTTTTACTAAGCTTACAGTACAGATTTCATTCTGATAAATAAATAAAAAATTGCAATTTATTTTTAAAATTAGAGAAAAAAATTATGTTTAAAAATTGGTGCAGAGAAGGAATAAAGAAACCTTTGTTGGAAGTTTAATGTTACACGTTGAAAATAAATTGTTTATTTCTTTATCGGTATGATAGGTTTTATATGTAGGAAGATTTTATATCTTGTCAAAAGATTGAAATGATTATAATAAGATATTAGGTGACATTAAAACGATGCCATAGAACTATTAAATTATTACATAGCTTTTATTTTCATTGAAATATTAGGTGTTTATTATGTGTTATATATTTTAATTAATTCATGATATCAAGTTAGATTTTACAAGTGTATTATTACGGAATCAATTTCAAGACCTGAAACTGATTGTCCTGGTTTAAGTAAGTTAAAGGTGACTTCCTTTTCTAAAGGGTATTTCATATTTACTATTTTATTTAACTAGATATTAGTTTCTATATGTCCTTATTTAAGGTCATTGGCAGGTACAGAAAGGTGCACCTTTTTTCTTCTGTTTAATTTTAATCTGAAGCTGAAGTTTGATGAAGATTTTTTGTGACTTTCTGAAATACACTACTTGTTCATACTTTTTAAGTTGCTATTCTATGAGATATTACTTGATGTTAATCATGGTTTGATGGTTTTTTAGTGAAACTGTAGTCACATGTAATACCCCTCCACCCCCACCCCCACCTATAAAAGGAAAAACTTAAATGTTTTACAAATATTTGTAGAGGTTGTCATTCTTTGATGGAGGACAATATATCTACATGTACATAAATGTCATATTAGTAAACTGATGTAATAACTAGAAAAAAGAGGGAGTAGATTCCAAGTGGACAATAAAAAGTCCAGTTAAAACTACCATGGTCAAAAAGACAAACAACAATAACAACAAAACACTACACCGAAAACTAAAGATTGTTCAACACCAACCCTACTAGATATCTGGTGTGAACTCAGGTGTTTGGGAAGACTTAGCCGATCCTGCTACACTAGTGGCATCCATTGTGTAATTCATGATATAAAAACAAGGTCGGCAGTCAAATTCATATTCTAAACACTCACTGCAGATAATCAGTATAAAACTAATGGGTTCTTGTTCCATAGATTTTGATGAAACTGTATGCATGGGTATCATACCTTATTGAGATGGTCATCTATAGAAATTATTCACATGAAGTATATACTCAGATTTAGAGAGATGCAAGCTTTCAGTCATCAAAGACTGGTATTTGTTGACCTGTTAGTATTGTTTTTGGTCTTGGAGATTGCTGATGTTGTTGAGTTGCTGTTTCATTGATCTGTACCCATTACATGGCGTTTTGTCATCTGTTGTTTTGTGACCTTTCATCAAGTACGCCAGCATGTACATCTAAATATAGAATTTGCCATTTTATTAACGGATTGCTGTTTTCTTCAAACCACTTAGTTCGTGCAATAATTTAAAAAAAAGTTAATTGTTTGATGTTGTATTCTTGTATGTACTGGGTATGTATTTTATTCGTTATTGCTTGATCCATATGGGTGTAGTTTTGCATTAAAGATTGATAAAAACAATGTGTTTTGATGAAGCTATACATGACCCCAAATTTTGCTCCGTTTAGATAGCTGTTGACTTATTATAGAAATATCATGTTAACTTACTAAGAATATTTGTTATGAGATTTGACTTTAAGCAGGTTTTCATTTTACTCAAGAGTTATAGACTCAACAGGTTTTTTCTGTTTTTTATTGATTTTTTTTTTTAAATCACCGATTTCTGGGTTGGACTGCAACATTCCACTGCACATGTGCATCGATGTTGTAAAATCATTAAAATTTGACATTAATCTTCTATTGTTTAATCCAAAACTGATCACCGCTTACCAGAAATAGCAGTTGACTTAAAAATGTTCCAACATCAAAGAAACAATGAAAAAGATTTATTAATGAAATCCTGTAATATTAAATTGTTTAAATGTTTCCCTGTGTACAATTATGTACTTAAAAATTTGATTAATGTGCATGTAAAACAAATGTTAGATGACCTTTGATGAACCAAACGTTTCTGCAGACGTGAAAAGATTTAGAAATTGACTACTTCTTGCCAACAATCTCTCCTGAATGTAATTTGTTAATTAGATTTATTTTATAGGCATTAATAAACATGGGATTGTTTCCCCTTATCTGTGTATCGGCATAAAGATGTTCAAAATTCCATCGTAAAGATGAAACCAAGCAAGGCTAACTTCGAAAATACCTACTATACTATACTGTAAAGAAATTTATCGTACAAGTGTGAAGCATTGACCAATCAAATGACTGGACAGCTGTTGACATTTCATTGTCTATCTATAATCTACTACTTTACCTGCCTAAAAACGTTGTTACTTAAAGAAGAAAAATTATGACAGCTCCTGGGGACAAGAAGATAACGGTAAAAATTATTAATCAGTGTAAACATTGGTATCAATTATCTAAAGGAAACAATAGAGTGAGTCATGTGATATGTTTGTTTGCATTGTAGGTACCTAAAGATTAAACGATATCTACCAAGCACCCCAGCAGTTACACTAGTTTTTTTTTATCAAACTTACGAGGAGTTGATATTCACGATCAGTAAATAAACAGATTATATATGTCAAATCTAGTGATTCTTGAAGATTTTCAAGCTGAAATCTTCTAAAACTGAATAAATATTTTATATAGTGTCATTTTTGTCTTTGTTTAATATGGGATTATAATTTAAAAACAAATTATGGGAAAGACTTTTTTCAACTTTTACACCCATTTTGAATTGGGTTTTCGTTGATGATGACGTTTATGTGTAGGGCTTGCAATAATCTTTTGTTTAGTTGTTTCTTCCCTTTTTAATACTCCAAGTTAAGTATTATTGTTTCATTTTATACCTACCGAAATTAAAAATCTCCTTGAATAAAGGAACGAGAGATGAACTTACATGAAGTTCAATTTGCAAGATTAAAATTATTAACTGTTTTGATACTAACCATCATTCAACATTGTTTGATATTGTCTAATAACTTTAGAAGGTTAAATCTTTAGTATAAGCTTTCGAAAGAACAGAATAATTTATAAAAAAAGATCTTAATAATTGGTCGGAGAAAACCACCATATGCAAGCTTAGTGTCCTTACTGTTCACTGAAACAAAATGAGAAATTACTTTATATTCATTTATTTTTGCGGGCATCAATTTTTATTGTGGATTGAGGAAATGTTTTATTTTCGTGGATATTTGATTTCATGGTTTTGCCAAAGTTTGCATAAAAACTTTAGAAAATTTGAACTTTGTTGAAAATTGAGTGAAATTTGTGGTTCACCTGTACCGACAAAATACAAGAAAATAAGTATCCCATCAATAATAATAAATCTACAGTATATACTAATTTAAACACTCATTGTCTCACAAATAAAAACTTTATTAGTAGGTGAGAAACAGGTAAAAAAAAATATAAATGGTAATCCACACTTTAGTAATACACCTTATCGCTATTCCCGGCTGACCCGGGAATCTGTCCTGCTTGAACTATTGACATCATACAACATTCACTTTTCCATTGTGGCGTCAGATATTTTGTATTATGACGTCAAGATGTTATGGGAACCTGTGTGATGTCCAGTAATGGCAGACAAATAGCGATAAGTTGTATTGTATGTAAACACCTCTGTGATCTCTGGGCAGTGTGCTCGCCTCAAATTCAAGATGGTCGGGTCAAACCAATGACATTAAAATAATTATTTGCTGCTTCACGGCTGAGCATGCAGCAACTATGAGTAAAAGAAACAATTGGGTAACATGTCTTTCTGCAGATTGTTGCCTTGTGAACTGGCACATTAAAAATTTTGCTCAGAGTGTCGGTCTTGTTCCAAACAGGGTTCGTATTCATAGTCACTTCTTGCCTTCTGCTTGATTGTCCTGAACATGCAGGAAAAATTTGCCACTGGATGATAAGCAACCAACAATCAGTCAAGAGATTCTGCTTTGCTATTTTTTTTTAAACATTCTCTTCTGAAACTGCAAAAAGAAATGTTTTGAAATTTAAAAGTATTGAAAGTCCCTCCACAAATAATCCAAGCTCATTTAATGTTGATCAATTGGCAAATATGGTGGCATTGGTAGCACATAGTTCCCGGTAAAACTCTATGGAACATCACTTTTCATCTTCTTGTCTAAAACTATGTGGCCAATTTTTTAAGAAACTTGACAGGAATGATGTATGGTGCTCCTCTTCAAATTATGCATATTTGGTTCTTTTTTTTTTTTTTTTTTTTGATTAATCAGATGAAAAATATGACCGAGGCTAAATTTTTCAGAAGTTATCTTCTCTTGAGCAATGAATGGTTAAATTTGCAAGATGAGCAATTTAGTGTCATATGTCATGTTTTTTTTTCCTCAAATTTGTCACATATCTCAAAAACAATATTTATTACCTGTATAAGTTTTTAACTGGTGGTTATTAAAGTGAAATATACTCGGGCATCTCTCTAATTTTCAAAACTGATGAGTCTAAATATTCATTAACATTGTGAAATGTTGTATCAGCTGATAAAATTTATGATGAGTCCCTGGTAAAAAATCCTTAATGAAAAACCTGATACTGTTATAATTTTAAGAGATGAACAGTGCATTTCTACCTATTTGCTTGAAAACTGGAATTGTGAAATTGAAACTGGCAAACATTTAAAATAAGAATACACTCGGACTCTGTTCTTAGCGCTTCTAATTTTAGGATCAGGGTTATTTTAGTCATTGCTTACATCCTCCAAAACCACTCAATGTATTTGCTTGAAACTTTCAGAATACTCTAGGTAACTAAATAAAATTGAGAATGGAAATGGGGAATGTGTCAAAAAGACAACAACCCGTTCATAGATCAGACAACAGCTGAAGGCCACCAATGGGTCTTCAATGCATCGAGAAACTCCCGCACCCTGAGCCATTGTGAATCTTCGGTTTTATATTTTTATCAGATTGATTTTTAGATTAATCATTTATATAGAAAATTCAGATAATTGGAGCCAAGGAAATGAAATTTTGAAGTCTGATCATAGTATTTGTCATTGTCTCGCCTGCTATGCGAGACATCGGTATTACTATCCTGCAGCAGCGGAGTAAACAATTTGTATAAAGCTTTATATTTCAGAAAGGTAGAGGACCTGGAAACTTCATACCTTGTATGCAGATACCTTATGTTCCGAAATTTCCGTCTGTCCTATGTCCATTATCCATGACCTCATTTTCATGGTTTAGTGACTGCTTGGAAAAAAATTATAATTTTTTGTCATGTGAATTTCTCATTTATTATAAGTAATAGGACAACTATATTTGGTATATGGGTTCTTTGCAGGTCCATCAGACAGGGTTCACCTGACCTTGACCTCATTTCATGGATCAGTGATCAAGGTTAAAGTTACATGATTAAGTTAGTTTCTCAGATACTATAAGCAGTAGGTCAACTATATGTGGTGTATGGAATGATTGTAAGGGGTACATGTCAGTCTGGCAGGTTTCATCTGACCATGACCTTATTTTCATGGTTCATTGGTTAATGTTTTTGTGTTTTGGTTTGTTTTTCAAATACTTTAAGCAGTAGGTCAACTATATTTGGTGTATGGAATGATTGTAAGGTGTACATGTCTGTCTGGCAGGTATCATCTGACCTTGACCTCATTGTCATGGATATTAAAAAAATGTAAAGTTTATGTGATGCTCGTAGTAAAATCTTTATCTTTAAGACTCAACGTAAAATCAATGTTCAGTAAAGCAGGCGAGACATTTCAGTGTGTGCACTCTTGTATAGAATAGTTACTCCAATAATTATAATGGTATACTAATCTTTGCTTGTTGAGGATTAAATTACATGTAATACCATTTTTTTGGTTGTGGAATTTGCTGTTAATAGACTGGATAACAAATATTTAGAAAATAGAGAAAAAAAATTGCCTAATGAATTAAAAAGATTTTACATTAGAGTTATCTCCCTTTGACCAATACTATTACCAAAGTCTAGTCCAAGTCAATTAGACTCTTAGTATTATAAATCAAAATGAAGAACATACTTGATTAAATAGATAGATAGCTGTTTTTCTAAAGCATTTATCTAAGTTTATGTAAGGAGAATTTTCTCTCCTATGCAGATATTATTATTGCATGAATACATCAGATTCATATAATTTTCCATTAATACCAGAAAAAAACATTCTTGCCATACCCTAATTTTTAGGTCATTTACATGTTTTATGGGCAACTGGATCCATACATCCTGGAACTTGCAAGGTCATTGTGGTAGCTCAAAATTGTGCATGCATCTTTATTGTTATGTGCATTATTCAACTCTACCTACACAATTATGTTAATTTTATCATTTATCATATTTGTCTTAGCCGCAATATGGAAATTATCCTTAGTAAGAAGTTCAGCCCTTTGCTCAACATACTGACGTAGATTTAACGCCCAACAAATGCACAAATGTCATTAAAAAACCAAATACTCTGTCTTTGTTTGATTTAGGGGTCACAACCGCATATAGAGCTATACTTAAATAACCCTAGCCATAACGCATACCTAACCGTAACACTATCCCTAAACCATACCCTAACCTAACCCTAAACATAAATGAACCTTTACCTTCAAGTACAGGGACCTCTAAAGTAAAAGAAGTCTAAATACCGGTACTTTAACATGATGATAACAATTGGAATCTAACATATTATTTTGTGGGAACTTTATGGTAAAGAAAAACTAGATTGTTTGTCATCAACAAAAGTACTTCAATCATGATCATTGTCAATACAAACTTCAAAACCTTATCCATAATATATTTCCATTTGTTCATAGTCATTTTTAATATGTTTTGAAAACCACATATTTTCACAATTTCACCTCAAAAAGTTAATTTCAAAAAAGGGGGAAGCATCAAAAGCAACTATATGGAAGATTTAGATTGCATTTCAAAAAATACAGTAAAATTTATGTATTTTATTTTTTATTTTTGAATTCATGTGTAATTTTAAAAAAGATGACAGAATGGTTTTTGTGTAGTGTCTTGTAACATTTGATTTCGTAAAGTCTAAAAGGTGATATATTCCTTAACATAATGATCTAAGGCCCACAAAAAGAAGATTGAAGAGTTTTTTTTATTTTATTGTATCAGATAACAATTGGTTTAGATTATAATTTGTACTCTTGACGTCCAGTACTTGTGCTGACTATCCCCGAATCAGTGTTTCTGTCTCCTGCTGACTTTAATCTACGATTTTAGAACATGTTATTATAAATTGACATTTGTTTATAATATTATGCATAAATTAGAACACTTTATATTAAATTGAAAACCAATTTATCAGTATAGTTTTGAATAATTTGGACCAGTGTACTATAAGTACATGGATTTTAATAAAAAAAATAATTTCCATCTCACGATACAAACTTGTAAATTATGAATTATGAAAGTAGATGGATCTTTTCTTGACTTTGTGGTTCAAGATTTTTCGGTACAGATAATTATGAGCATTCTCTATAATCGAGCTATTGTCAGGGCATACAGGTATGTAATCAAGGTGTATAGGCCTGATTTTTAAATTGATTTTATCGAAGATAAAGATTTACTTGAAATCATCCTTTTATCAGAGTAGATTTCGTCAATTTGGCATGCATTTTCAATTACCTTGATGGGAATAAGAATGATAAGTTAACCTCAAGTGTTTTATCGAGATTTTTTCTTTCACAATACAGCGCTTTGTTCGTAATCCTGTATGATAGGCCTATGAATGGTTTGAGAGTTTTGTTTAGATGTATTTGCGGTGCTTGATACAAATGCTGGGTTACCTCAACAGATAACATTGATTGTCCCAGTATAAAGAAGCCACTGTTTAAGTTAGTGAATTTTTTGTGAAAGAACTGCAGAATTTATCATGTAAATGTAAAAGATGTTTGAAAGAAATATATCACCTTGAAATGAGGTTAACGAAAAAACATCAAATGAAATCTCTTTCAAAAAGATAAATGTTTTATTTTTCTTTTATTACTTGTACATTGATTGGTTTGGGAATGATAGCAAGGTATTTGGTATGGAGAATAGTTAATAATAACATATATACTGTACTCTGGAGAAAAAAAAATTAGAAATCATAAGTCCGTCATCACTGGCAAAATGTCAAACAAATTAAAAGTAACTCTTCTTGCTAACTTACTATAGGGAACCAGAGGGGAACCAGATTTTATGATTTTAAGATTTGCCAAATTATCCATTTTTAAGACAGATATTTGCAATTTCCCTTTATGTATGCCCTTATGCAAAATTCAAAATACTTTAAGTTTAGACACTTATAAACTTGAACTTTACATAAAAGTCCAGTTCAAGTACTCTCTGATCAAACAGAAAACATCAGTGACATTAGGATCTTTTACGTATTCTTGATAACTTCCTCCTTTGGTTACAATTAAAAAGTTTTAAAATATGATTGAAAATGTAAAGAATACATAATATTACAGGACTTGATATATGTTGTTTTTGGTTTTTTTTTTATTTGGATAATTTGGTGTTTATCTCTTTGATAGTTTGTGCTTAATTTATTCTGATTACACATATCTATTGTTGAAACCCTCTTGGTGTCTTTTGGTCATTTTTGTCATGAGGTTGCTGTCTTGTTTAACATTGACATATACCCTCAAATCTCCTTTTTGTCATGAGGTTGCTGTCTTGTTTAACACTGACATATACCCTCAAATCTCCTTTTTGTCATGAGGTTGCTATCCTGATTAGTGGGCAGGAATTTTTAAATTACATATTTGATTGAAGATGTCATAATAGTTGTGATAATTCACCGATTATGATGCAGGGCTGATAATGGTCTAAAAACCTATAATTAGACCATAACAATCCCCGGGCTGTAATGAGGGTCATTTATCATTTGATGCCTTGCGTCATTTTGTCAAATACTGAACGTAAAAAATGAACAATTTGGTTAAATTTGATGTTGTAATTCATCAACATTAATATGTTATTAGTAGATTTTTGTTGTTCTACAGTAAAGGTTGTTGAACTTATGTTCACTCAAAAAGTGGCTTGATGCTCTGCATGCTTCATCTTCTAGTTACAACAAGGAATCATCATTAACAGTTGTATTTCCTAATTGATGTAGGTCACTGTGACCTAATTACAATTCTTGACATTGTTTTTGTGGAATGGAATGAAATCATTAGTAAATAATTGGCACATTTCTTTCCTGTTCTTAATGAGAAAATAATTAGAAAATTGTTACTTAATTGTTATATGAAATATTGACTATTTTTATTTCTACCAGAAGGTCATGTCTGTTTGTGTCAAGTAAATTAAAATCTACCAGCCAGCCTGCCAGGATGAAAAACTCACAACATGGCATATAGTATAGCACAATTTTAGTGTCTGCAACAAAAGTCACGAAGGTGAGACCTATTGATCCGTACATTTCATCTTAGTTGGTGTTGTCCACGTTTAGGTTCAGTCTGTCATGTCTGTGGTTAAAGTCAATAACTTGTCAAACCTTCATAGAACTGTAGGAAACCTGGACAGTAGCTTCTTTAAAATCAAGAGAGAGCATCTGGAGCAATCTTTTGAAATATATTTTTATCTATTTTCACATTTTTTCTGATAAATGGACTTTTTATTGCCTAACATTTAAATGCAGTCAGGGGATAAAATGTTTTAAACATCAATAACTTTATCATACCGTTATACATGTAGTTGTAAAAACAAAAATCTCGTGTATTTCAATACTCAAATGTAACACACATTTTTGATAATTTACGAAGTATTATCAGTACATGTATGTAGCATTTACATATTGGTTAAAGTTATACAATTCTTCCTTTTAAAGTGTCAGTCTGATTGTAAATATGATATTATTTTACATAAAAAAGTATCCCCTTGACCTTTGATTGACTGCCACCCACGTCTGAAGTTTTTAAAAAAAGGGTATATAATGGTGTATATTTCAGTTGTTTGAATTATACCTTTGGCAAGTTTTCATCTTGCTAATCACAAAGTTTTATCTTGGTGTATCGGTGATCTTTTGTTTTGACGAGGGTACAATGTTTATCCCAATGTTTTCAAGAGTTGTGTCAGTTTTACTGATATGAGAAGTGCTGCTTCCTAAACTTACAGTTAAACTTGATTTCTCATACATTGTTGAATGAGTGTTTTCCTCTCGATGAAATATGTCTGATTCATGATATTTAAACATAGCTTGAAGTAAGAGATTTTAATTAATTTAAATGATTTTATCAACATTAGGATCGCATATCTCTGGTAAAAACATGGTAACACTTTCAAGAACTCTCAGATTCCCCCGGGCGGGATCTGGAAATTAACAAATTTGTGTTAATAGTACAGTTTTTTGGCTAAATTTCATATAATGATTCACATTATTTCATGTAAGAATGCGAAAATCTCTTGTTATGCTTCAATTTTAGTACATTCAATAAAAATGAAGCATTAATGTACCATATTAAAATCGTAGGTGTTTGTGTGTGGCTGATTACTACTTAAAATATTAAAATACGTTTTCATGTTGATTTATTCGACTCAGGGTTATTCTGTGAGAGCAGACGTCTTGAGAGGAAATGACAGTACATGATAAGCCAAACCAAGGAAGCAAACAGATTTTGTAAAAAGGAACTAGTTTTTGAGGTTTTATGCAACATGTTGTAGTTTTTTTTCCTGTTTTATACCACCTGATATGTTACCAGGGATCCTGGTCTGGATCCTGACAGCATTCTAACGTACTCCTGCATACGTATATTGGTAAAAAAGAAAAGAGAACATATGTAAAGAAAAGGCATATAGTTTTATCAATGATTAATAGGAACTGCTGCTATGAAAATGCTTTGAGCTGCCTTGAACTCTTTGGAACTGTAAAAAGAGAAATTTTTGCTAATTTAACGGTTTAGATAAAATAGTAGAATATCCCTCCAGGTGAATTTAATTTCTAAGAAAGATTGAATCATGGGAAAAGAAAAACATGAAAATGAAACCTTGGGAATAGGTTTAACACTAAAAGTTGCAAAACTTGGTTTAGTTGGGGTTCGTCTTACACTGGTTTACTGAATAAAAGAAAGGGCTTGTTTGGATTGGGTTCTTTTTTATAATCTATTATTTTCTATTCTGTAAAACTCTTCCAGACCCTAAAAAATGTGGCAGTTTGTACTGTGCTGTGTATTATTTAATCACAAACATCGTTATAATTATAATTAAATATTTATTTACATTATTTACATTTTGGAATGATAAGTTTATTGATAAGGTCATTTTCTGTCATTTTGAGGCTGTCTAATGTCTCGTTGTGTTGTAGACACAGAAACTTCTATTGTACAAATCTATATAATTGTTTCATGTTGTTATTGCTCGGCTATGTGTGTGTATACATTTATCAAATTTGTATTTAGGTGATGAATATCTATGTTATAATAACTTGTGACTGATCCTATATATTACACATAATAGCAAATATGATCTGCTTAAATGAAATGGAAACTTGAAAAACTTAGAAAAACTATATACCATAATAACAAGAGAAATGTTATTGTCCTTAAGCATAAAAATGCAACTAACCACGATGATAAATATTTTAAACAAGTTTATTAACCCTAAACCAAGTACAGACCATTTTCCGTGATTTATTTGCCGATTTCAGGGAACATGTACTTACAAACCATTTGTTTAGGTGTGAATGTTAGACTAATGTAACATGCTTTGTTATAATTGCATGCGTTGGTTATGTTAATTAATTGTTAATCACAGTTCAGGAACAACTTAATCCAATTAGTGACATACATATCAATTAACCTTTTTTAAACTATTAAAAAGTCAACTAATGTTATTCAGTAATTAAAGCATACTAAATCGTTGCTTAAATCCATGTGGTTTTGTCACAGGTGGATAGTTTTTATGCCCCACCTAGGGGCATTATGTTTTTTGGTCTGTCTGTCCCGCTTCAGGTTAAAGTTTTTGGTCAAGGTAGTTTTTGATGAAGTTGAAGTCCAATTAACTTGAAACTTAGAACACATGTTCCCTATGATATGATCTTTCTAATTGTAATGCCAAATTGGAGTTTTGACCCCAATTTCACTGCCCACTGAACATGAAAATGATAGTGTGAGTGGGGCATCCGTTTACTACGGACACATTCTTGTTTTTCATTTGAAATCCTACCACATCCTCTCATTTTATGAGTGTCTTGATGGGTGGTCATTTATTTCTTTATTCTTTCACTTTTTAGTCTATTTTTCTCTATTCTTTATATATTTTGCCTTTTATTCTGCA
The DNA here is from genome assembly GCF_021869535.1 of Mytilus californianus. Classification (NCBI taxonomy): domain Eukaryota; kingdom Metazoa; phylum Mollusca; class Bivalvia; order Mytilida; family Mytilidae; genus Mytilus; species Mytilus californianus. The sequence goes on along the minus strand of NW_026262690.1, from coordinate 113,762,053 downwards.
CTTTTCCCCCATTATTACCTATTCTGTAAACCCAATCCAGACCCTCTTAGATCACAGTGTGAAGGTTGTCTAGTTTCATTTTAGTTGAAGGTTTAGACGATTTATCCACAGGCAAGGAAACATCCTTAAACTAACTATAGTTGATTGTTTATATATAGAAATAAGAAGGTGTGGTATGATTGCCAATGAGACAACTCTCCACAAGAGACCAAATGACACAGAAATTAACAACTATAGGTCACCGTATGGCCTTTTGGCTTTTTATGTCCAGTTTTCATTTGTAAAGATGGAGAGAGTTGACTGAGGCTTAGGGTCATAAAACTTTCAAGAACCTGGTTTCAGACTCAGAAATCAAAATTGGTGTTTCCACTATCAAGCACAAATTTTGTACTCCGAGTACTGAGGAAAGTTTTATGATCGAAAAGCCAGGGTATCGAAATATCATCACCTTGACTTTTCCTGTCCAGCAGTAGTACCCATGCTGAATGGACATCTGATTGGATGTATAGGTACACAGCTACACCGACTTAGAATGGGGACATTAAATCTATTGCCATTTAGAAAATTAAATTTGAATACTGTTGATTTAGAATTTTTACATACATATTTTATTTTAACCCTCTATAATGAAATTACAAAATTTGGTGAACTTCTTATATGAATATTATGAAAAGGTTCAGTGTAGTTTTTTTTGTTTTTTTGTTAGGCTTTATCTGACATATTTGTTTTACTTTAATGCAGTCCCACCTCCCTACCCCCCCCCCCCCCCCCCCCCCCTCCTTTTTTTATGGCGAAAAAAAAAGTATATATACATAATACTAAGAAATGTACATCAGCTTGTATACAATTTCCTTATGAAAAAGGAATAAATAAATATTCCTTAGCGATGAATTTTAATGACAAGAAAAGCATACACATGTATAATGAATAACAAGGCTTGAACACAGAAGTACATAAAAAAATAAAAATGGAGTAATAAGCAGACGGGAAAATAATATGTACAACTAGAAACCAGCAATAATTTAGTAATTCACAGTAATTTTGAAAATTCTAAACCTGTTATTCATTTCATTGATTAAATACATTTTAAAATAAAAAAAATAAAAACTGATGACAAACAGGTAAATTAATGTCAGCTTAAATGGATATATAATGACTGAGTGATGTGTTTGTATTTGTTCTACACCCTAAAACACATTGTTTAAATTTTATGTGTAAAACATATACAGCGATACACATGGTGACATCGGGAATTTACTTTCTGGCCAGTAGTCGATAGGTCGTTACTTATTGAATTCTAAATTGACAGTTTTGTCATCCTTGCCACGAAAGGTTACTTCATTATAGCAATCTAAAAATGTTGTTGATTTTCAGTTAGATGAATTTTAGTCGTAGTCGTCATTAAATCTCGTCCTTTTATGGTGAAAGCTCGTTACTGCTTTGTCCGCTATGATAACAAGGATGGTTGATGTTTGTTCAGGATTTTTATCAATATCTGTATTATGATTTCGGAAGACATGAAAAAATACTAAATCAATCATAATTAAATCCATGTCATGATAAAAGTCTTATTACCTCAAGTGATAAAGTATTTAACACCATTTAATGAAATCTTGGTTACTAAGATTAAGTCGGACTTTATTTATTGAGTTATCTCCCTTTGGATGTTATTTATATTGTTGTTTACTAGTTCTGTAGTCTCTGGGTAATTTATAAGACAGATGGGTGTCAGTTTTTGTGGTTTTGAAAAAATCAGTTGTAAAAAAAAATGATAATTTTGTGGTTTATTGATAAATTGAATTGTAAGCCCAATGAATGTTAGGTAAAACTGAAACCAATTTAAAAAAAAATCATCCTGTTATTACAAATTGATTGATTGATGACTCCTTATCACCCAGCAGCAAATATTACATATTCAGAACACTAGCATGTTTACATGGAATGAAGATGTCCTGTTTTGTACTAGAGGAGGGTCTGGATGGGGTTTACAGAATAGAGAATAATAGGCCAATCTACAGAAAAATGGACCCCAAAAATAGTTTTTAAGAGAAAAATATGGCAAAAACATACAGAATAGAGAATAATGGGGTGCTTAAATATAAAGAATAGAGAATGATGTGCAAAAAAAACAAAAAGGATAGAGAAAATAGCCTTAAACATTAAAGAAATGAAGGACCCCATCCAGACCCTTCTAGACTGACAAGATGAGTCCAATTTTTTGTTGTGGTACCTAACCAGGAATGTGATTAACATCATTTCAGGACTACTACAACATGCTATCGGGTTTACAGCAACCCAACCAATATGACAAGTCATTTGCTATTTTTTTTTATTATGATAGTTAATCTTGAACAAAACATCATTTTTAGACTACTTAAACAAGATATAAGGTTTGGTATTGTCAACAATTTGATAAAGTTTGTGATTTAAGGGGAACAACTAATGGTAAGTTGATGATATTTGGTATGCAATTGTAGTAGCATTGGCATATATATCTCATTTCCATAGAGATTATTTTACTTAGCCCCTCTCAGTAAAGTTCTATTGACTTTGAAACTTACGGTTAGTTTACATTTTCAAGTATCTCCATTTTAAATTTCAAAATCAAAATTTCATACAGGAAAGACTTATCACTGTATCAACAGTTTATTAGTACATTTGTTATCTTCTATTCTCACATCTTATGCCATGATATCCGGTTAAATATAACATTTTTCATTTCTCGATAGTAAAACTATTTTTTGTGGTTTAGAAATTTGTCATAAATTTGACCCTGAACGGTTGCAGATGAAATAATTTCAAAAGTACATATGATAATAAATTGGTTATGTTTTATGATAAAAGTGAATAAACCACAAAAATTATTTTCTGTCATTCATAAAAATATGTAACTGCACCTTAAAATGCCTTTCTAACTAGGCAGATCTTAAGTCCTATGATTTTTATCAGTTTTTCTTTCTTATTTGGTGAATTGAAACAATGGTTTGCTTCTGATGACTACTGATAAAAGTTTACAGAATGTTGGGAAAATATTTCTACACCCTTATTGTATTGCAGCCAAGAATTTGTGGAAATGACAAAACCAAAACTGACAGATGTATATTGTCTTTATATAGACACAACATGTAGATAAATAGTTTGAGGTCCTAAAAAGGGTGTGAAAAATCTTTAAACAATAGTCAAAAATACTTTTTATTTAATTAACTATAAGAAACTTGCATCAGAATATGTTTTGAAATAGTTGGTAAGTGTGAATGACAAGGACATTATGATTTTGTATAGAATCAATTAGCTGTCTCTCCCTCAATCAGTACATAAATCCTCCCCCTAGACCACAACTATGTATATCAATGAAGGACATAAAATCAATCACTCTTACATGCGACATTTATACCTTTTGTGTGAAAACCCATGTTATGACAGATAATACACATTAACTGTCCGACAATATGGATAGAGACGATAGAGACCAACAGTTGTATCGTGACAATACATTATTAACCTTTACTCTTTTCTGAGGGGGATGACACGCTATTGGGATGTTGGGATTTGGGGGTAAAAAAAGTGGAAAGTGGGAAAAAATTACCAAAAAAATGGGATTTGGAAAATGAGCACCCCCTGTCACCCCTCTCTTTTTCTGGAAATATCAACTTTTACATCGGAATTTATTGCATAAAAAATGAGGTAAACTTGCAAGCGCCCCAGATCAATCAAAGGAATGAATGGTAATCATTTTCTGATGGATGTATTAATCCCTACCCCAATTAACTCCAACCTTTTCTTCCTTAATTTTGTTTGACCACACTTCCCCCTTTTGCTATAGAACTTTTAGATATTGAATTTTGTCATAGTTTCATTTTGTGATATGTTCAGTCCAATGAAATATCTATAAAAAGGTAAAATCACAAAAATACTGAACTCCGAGGAAAATTCAAAAAGGAAAGTCCCCAATCATATGGCAAAATCAAAAGTTCAAACACATCAAACGAATGGATAACAACTGTCATATTCCAGACTTGGTACAGGCATTTTCTTACGTAGAAAATGGTGGATTGAACCTGGTTTTATAGCTAGCTAAACCTCTCACTTGTATGACAGTCGCATCAAATTCCATTATATTGACAACGAAATATAACGGTTTTACTTTTTCTAGGTACTTGTGTACTCCTTTCCATAGGTTAGTACAGATGTACTCTTAAAAAAAAAATTAGAAATTTTATTCCTGTTTTGTGCTCTGCCTATGATAGTAGGTGGCATTATGTTTTCTGGGCTGTGCATCTGTCATGTCTGTTAATCTATCAGGTTAAATTTTTGGCCTAAGGAAGTTTTGTATGCTGCTGTCTTATTCCTTTTTTTAAATAAAAGAGGGGGGTTTAACAAACCAATAAAGAGGAAACACTTGCCAGAATTGTTGATTAGGATATGGAAAACATTAACAAACTTAATTATTATTTTGGCCTCTCAGAACTTTTCAATGGCTTTATCAATAACATTGTGTATTTTCTTACCAAGCATGCAACATAAATAGCTTGAGTGACTTATAGCCCATAAAAGTCATGTCATGTTATCATAGCACAGAGACACAGCTTATCATCTTGGACTGGATACTACCAATGTTTTGACAATTTATATATACCAGTCAACACATAATAGTGGTCAGTATCTATGTAAACAGTCATAAACCATGATGGGTCAGTGGACTGTGGTCAGTTAACATTGATATGTCAGTAAAGTTTATGGCCTACTAGGGAACATTAACCAAAGTATTATTCTTGTCTTATAGGTGTATTGGGAAGCTATTAACGGGAGATAAAAATTTTGATGGGTCTTTGAAGATTGGCTAATGTGTTTTGTCATGGTCTGACCACCTGGGTGTAGGAATATGATACAGAGACTTGTCATCAGGAGGCTGGCTACTGATGGTCTGTCATGTTGATACAGAAGTTTATCATTAGCAAATTGACCACTGGTCAGTTAGGTGATTGACCACCCATAGTTTGTGCCGTACATAATAATTCAATCTATCTCCTGTTTATATTGATATATTTTGATAATTTGAACCTCGTTAAAAATTAACATTTAGTATTTTATGAAAATGTCCTTTTTTAAAGTATTACCCTTCATTGAACAGAAAATTCAAGTAAGGTTCATGTTTTTTACTCATCAGTGTTGATTTTTTAAATAAATTTTCCAATATTTCTTTAGAAATCCTAGCAATGAAGTAGATATCAACACAGTTTTGAGATGTCTGACTCACTAGCATTCAGGACACGAATCTGAAAATTTACCTTTTATTATGGCCTTGAAAAATACAAAAGAAAATTGATATCTTTTACAAACCATTTTTCTTTTCATGCTGTCTGCACGGGCTTTCTTTAATAAGAACAACCCTCACATTGGAAATTTACTCATATGGTAAATATTTAGTTCTTGGGAACTGACAGGATTGTTTCCTTGAATTGGGCATTCCAAGAATTGGTTTGGATTTTGGAAATTTGCGAAACAATACAGGTGTCTGTATGATTAAACACAATTGACCACTTATATACCTGTATACAATATTGAAATCACTTGAAAAAGCGGAAGTTAGAAAAGTAATTTGAGGAGTTTAAAACATATCTCCCATTACTACTGGGTTTTTCCCAATTATCCATTCAGCTGGTAGGAGGACAAGTAGACCCTGATTATTAACAAACACCAGGATTTAAGCTTCAGTAAACCCATTTTTCCTGGCCAGAGTAGTTTTTAATTAGTATGCATTCTGGACAATACTTAACTGACCATTAAAATCATCCAGTTGTAAACTGACCAATAAAACTGGTCATCCACTTATCTTTTTATGAGATGGAACCAGAGATTATTTGAACTCTCTATATGACCATTAATTTCTTGTGAGTCATATCTCGTTAATGGACTTAAATTTAACATGGTTTCTACATCAGTATACTTAAAGATAAGTTTAAGCTGCTTATAGGAGGAACTATTATTTGTAAATTAAACATGCTTTGAAGTGTTGTACAATAAAATGTTACTATGTGAATTCTCATTACTAATTAAGTAAGATAGTACTTTCAAAAAAAAAAATGGTCTTGGTTCGGTCAGTACCTTATTGAAAAAGGTTTAAAGAAGTTGATGAAAATTAAAATTGTGGTTTAGATCAGATAAAATTATAAATCTACACAAATTGTCAATTAAATATTTTATTGGTCTAAAATTCTTATAATGGAACATTTACCAGTACAATTAAGTAGAAATGACAGCAAAAAATCAACAATCAATTATAAATAACTGTACACAACGGATACTGAACTATTTCCTTCTTTTCTGCATACCGCTTACCAATAAATTACAAAACATCTGAATATTTTCTGCCCCATATAGTTCCTACAAACAATATTAAAGAATGAAATGAAACAAGATAAAAAGAGATAAATGATTATTCTGTATATTGAAATATATTTTACACTCAATTACACCTCAGCTGTTCGGGAGTAAAATATCTTAATAAAGTACTTTATTTTGATTTAAGATCGGTCTATTCAAGTTTTTATTACATATAATTTTTGCTGTTTGAATATCCTCCGAAATTTCGCCAACAATGAAAAAAAATGTGTGTCTTCAGGTTAGTGAAGAAGGCATATCCGAAAATGTGCATCAAATTCAGTAACTAGTTTTGACTTTCATTTTCTACCACTAGATCAAAACTTATTCTGTATTACTGTCATCACTTGAGATGTTCTTCTTGGAATTATCCCATGATGACCTTCAGAGGCAATTATTATCTTCAACCCCCCCCCCCCCCCCCCCCCCCCCTCCGGCCACCAAACAAACAAACCTGCTGGGGTTGGGGTTTGATATACGAATCACCTTCTCCATATGTCTGTCTATCTGTTAGCTTACTCCTAAACTGCTATACATTTTAATGAAACTTTACACAGTTTTGAACACTACAGAGGATGAGTGCAAAGGAATTTAATTCCAGTCCAACAGTGGCGGATCGGGGGGGGGGGGGGGGGGGGGGGGGGGGTGTTCTGGAGGTTGGAACCCCCTTTTTTTTGACGATCAATGCATTTGAATGGGGACATATAGTTGGAACCCCCCCTTTTAAAAATGGCTGGATCCGCCCCTGTCCAATATATTTAAGGGGAGATCATTGAATTTACTCACTTCAATATAATAAAAGTATTCAAGGTGAGTTTTAGTTGAATCTAATTTTTTCTGTTTTTTTTTTCCTTAACTTTATAAGATTGATAATTTGTGGACCTTTTACAAAGAATTTTCATTTAAAGTTGTTCTGATGACATGCATTGTGGTAATAGTCCAACATACCCGCCCAACCTTATGGAAAATCAATTTATCATCTCCCCTGAGACTATACTTAACCAATTCAATACAAACTAAGCTGGATTAATGTATGAAAATTCCTCTTTGCTCTGGTCAGATTGAAATGTGGCTGCTAGAATTAGTTGATTATGATTGTCATTTTTCAAATTTAAAAAAATGTAATCAAATTTTAAAAAGCCTCTAAAGGGTTAGAAACTTCCATAGGTAAGAGTTTGACAGTAGCAACTGTTTATATTAGGGGATAGATGCTGTGTGGGAGGTGCAGTCTCCAAGGGCGGATCCAGCCATTTTTAAAAAGGGGGAAAGGGGTGGGGTTCCAACCATATGTCCCCATTCAAAAGCATTGATCGTCAAAAAAAAGGGGGTGTTCCAACTCCCAGAAACCCCCGCCTGGATCCGTCACTGGGCTCTTCTTATTAAATTTATGTGCTGATTAAATCTATAGACTCAACATGTGCTTACCTGCAGTGCATCTGTGAACTTCTATTGGGGACAAAAGATGTCACAAAGAAACCCTCTGTCATATTAATAAATGATTTTATTGCATTTCTTTATGGGGGTTAATTTCATACAAACCATCAGATCTTAAACAATTAACGTTTTCAAATTATTAATGATGGCTGTTTGAACTATTATTATCAAAAATGAACTATCGTAAAAACTAAATTTTAATATGGAGACCTATTGTTATTAAAAATAACTGATGTTAATTAACAAATATTTGACCTTATGGAATAATGAGATATAATGCATATTTATGTTTGGTAATGACAATTCATGTTGGCTAATTGTGTGTAGGAATGTGATATTCATGAGAAATAGAAACTTGTCACCTGACACATGTATTTAATCACATGACTACTCAGGTGGAAGATACAAGATTATTATCTTAATGAACTTTTCTTTTCATACTAATTAAACTAATCTGATTTTGTCTACACAACAAGAGCGAGGATTGTCACCCTAGGAAGGAAATTGACATTTTCAGAATTGATTATTGAAATTTTGACATCGTTCATTCATAACAATTTACAATTTTAAATGTCAAAATATCAGTTCAGTTTTCACATGATGAGGGTGGTAAAGGGTGATTTTCGTGCAACATGTTTTGGCTTTTTTATTTCACGTGCAGCCGTGAAAAAGGTTCGTTATTCACCGTGTTTCGTGAAATCGGTAAAAAGATCAATGTGCAAGAAATTTTTAATCGTGAAATGGCAATTTTATTTCGCGTTCTTCCGTGCAGATACCCCCCCTTTACGACCCTCCATGATGAGTGAGTTGTTATTTCTATCATTATACAAAAGTGGTATTTGGTACAAAAGTAAATTATTATAATTACAAGTCCCCCTAGATTTTATAATGAGGAGATTTGTGTACACTTTCCACTAAATGAAATTTATTTAATATACTGTGAAATAAGTTTGATAGGTACATTGATCCTACCAACAGTCAAAACAAGTCATTCTTGTCTGTCCAGAAAAATGAGATTGTTTAGAGGAACAAAGTGTGGAGATGACGAAATATAGGAACAAAAGAGAACTATACACTACAGAGAAAACTAATGATTGAGCAACACTAATCGAAATAAAAACTTGATTGAGCAACACATACCCAAATAAAAACTTGATTGAGCAACACTAACCCAAATAAAAAATCATTAACCCAAATAAAAACTTGATTGAGCAACACACACCCAAATAAAAAACACTAACCCAAATAAAAACTTGATTGAGCAACACTAACCAAAATAAAAACTTGTTGGAACTGCTTTGCTTTGGAAGGGTAACCCTAAATCCATGAATATAAGTACAAGGATAGATACTATATATATAAAACTTTATTTCATCTGTAAATATATCCATTGCAAAAGTAATAATAGTTTGTCTGAAGTGGGCTCTCAAAATACTCTCTTTATGAGTATCACATATGAAAAGGGCTACATTTATTCTCAGTCCAATAAATTTTCAACTGGTACAAAGTAGGTTCCTTTTTTAAAACAGCCAATGAAATGGGGGACCAGGGACTCTTGATAAACTGATAGTAAAATTTGTTTTAGATGTTTTATTTAATTTGTATTTTGTTTGTCACAAGCTGTATTTATGCTATATGTCAATTTAGACTTGTTTGAAAAATTGAAAGTGTTTGCTGAAATGGAAGAAAAAGAGAGGGAGAAATTGATCTATCTTGTAGCTGAGTACTTATGTAAAGAATTTTAGTTTGATTGACTTTAAACTTCCATTGTATTAATGACGTGTTTTGTGATTTTTTTAGGGCTGTAAGACAGGGATTCCAACAGAGTAACCAGATTAGAAGATATAATTAAGTAACGTATGCTACATCTAAGTCGAAGAAATAATCGGACAGAGTCGTAACTTTAGGGATGCCTGCTGTAATCGGACAAAGAACAAGACTTAATCCAAACTATGGATCTGATTAAGTGATGTGGGTTAAGTATGGTTGAAGTCTAGAGGCATCGTAAATATTTGATCGTTATGTGTTTGTTGACAATTTTTCTACGTATTATGAAATCTTACTATAATGATATACGACAGAAAGAGTCAAGATCTTTGTTTAGAGAGGGATTAATGTTTTAATCTGCAGTCTATGTGTATTCTAATGTTTAGAAATCATCAGATTAGAGATGGACTTAAAAGTTAAATGACACTATGCCTTTGTTATCATTAAAGGAATAACCTTTCCATCTATTATTTCTGTTTTGCCTTTAGCATTAGTATACTATAATTATTTAGTCTGACAGATTTTTAGGTTAATAGTACATAGTTTGTTTACACTTATGGGACCATGTTTTAAAAGTGTATAAGCCTATTAAATGATCAATTAGGCCACATCAATTTAATATCATTATAGATCTTTGAATTTTAAGGAACAAAAATCTTTGAGTTGCAAGAAGCAAAATTTTCTTGGGACATGGTCCAGTGACTTCCAATTGATTTTTTCAATGTTAAGTTTTCTGCTTAAAGTTAGATTGAAAGGAACTAATAACTTACAATAGACAACGATATTTTCTATAAAGTTACAATTACTGTCAGTACATTTCAGTTTGTCGACCATTTTCAGGCCCTGCCCACTAAATCATGTTCCAGCGACTGATTAAATAAGGAATATTGCTGTCCATCAGATTGCCTTTTTCTGAATTTTATGCTGACAGGCGAGACATATCTCTGTGTCAACAGTTTATATTGTATTTGGATTGCTGTCTCATTGAAGCATTACGTTGAAGATTTTAACAAATTTTGGTGATTTTGGTGAAAAGTATAGTAGACAGAGGGAGATTGCGTGGAGCAAAAATGATCAGCAAGATAAAATCTACAAATAGGTCAACATAAGTGAAATTGGCAATCTACTCCTGATGGAAATGCCCTTGAATTTCAATTTTTGTCCATTTTTGCATTTTTGGCTATATCTTGAACTTGGTTGAAGCGAAAATGATCATCAAAATACAATACACAGAAATAATTCAACAGAACCGAAATCGACATAAGCTTCCATAATGATGTTAAAACACATGATTATATAATTTCCGCCTTGTTGACCTAATATGTATAAATAAAGAATCCATATGTAGGTATAGATGGTATTTCATAATGTACAAACCAATTAAGTTGATGTGGTTTCATGTCTGGAAATTCTATTCGATAGACAATAGAACTACTATGATCCAGTTCTATTTATAGTTGCAAATCAAACAGCTGTTGCAAAATGTATGTCCTATATTTACCATATATAGTATTTGTAGATTTTTTAACAAAAGAATATATAAATAAATCTCATTTATTTTCTATATAAATAAATCTCATTTATTTTTTTATATAAATTAGACCATTTCATTAAAAACAGATATTTAATCCTACTTTATTGCGACTACTGTTGAGATAAAGAAAAAAGATGAAAAATTGATCATCAATTTTATCGCTACATCAAAGAGGTTGATCTCACATTTCTATCTTAAATCCTTGTTGGATTATAACCATATTGTTATTGCATAAATTTATTACGAAAGTTTATCATAAAATTCCATCCCATTACCCAATGTAATAAGAAGATTAATCATAAAGTTTTTTCTGTACTTTCCCAAACGGACATTACATGAAATCGGCAATAAACTGCAAATTGAAGTCATTACCTTCAATTCTATAAAAATGAAAAATGAGCACATGGAATGTTGAATATGTAAATTTGCATGAAATAATCTGCGAGAATAGAATTATAAATTGTGGTATTTATATTGGGACCGTTGACAGTAAATAACATCTAGATAAGATAGCCACATTGAGGACAATAGTATTAGCTTGATTTATTCCGTTTGTGTTGTTATTTATGCGTAATGATGTTCAGTTTTACTTGTCTCTAGGTAGCTCATACACCTGTATGTTTATCTGTATTTACCAAAAATGGTGATTTACTTTCTTCATAATTTAAGATCAAGTGGTCTGTTTTGATTGTGATTTTGGTACGGAGGTTTTTCCCACATAATGGACAGAAGATAAGTCTGTTGTTGAACGATATAAGGTTTGGACAGTGATTGAGACTGATCCAAGTTTCCTGGAGATGGGCTATTAGATCTAGTATTACACTTCACATCAAAGTTTGTCTAAATCACCACTATTATATATGTTTATATTGACTCCTTATTGTAAAACAAGTTTATCAAAGGAGTTTATATTTTTTAAGCTCCATATTTGAACATTATTATAGTAACCTTTTAGTTAGTGGTCACTGAGAAAGTGTACTTCACAGTTTCATATCCATTTCATATACAAACAGCTTTACATAGTACTTTCATAGAACCCTGAACATTTATCTTCAAAAATCATTCCTACACCGATACTAGAAAAAGAGGTTCCAAAATAAGTTTAATTTTTTATGTCAAGCCTTTGATAATAAAGGGGTATTATGTTTTCTGGTCTGTGTATCCATAGCCAACTGTCCGTCCCGTATCAGATGAAAGTTTTGGTTTAAGGTAGATTTTGCTCCAATCAACTAGAAAATAAGTACATACGGTATGTTCATTATGAACTGTTAAATACACATGTATACCAATTGGGGCTATTACCCAGATTCCAATATTCACTGAGCATAGAAATGTGATAGTGAGAGTGAGGCATGGTATCCTTTGGACACATGTTCTTGGTTTACATAGAAATGTGATAGTGAGAGTGAGGCATGGTAACCTTTGGACACATGTTCTTGGTTTACATAGAAATGTGATAGTGAGAGTGAGGCATGGTAACCTTTGGACACATGTTTTTGGTTTACATAGAAATGTGATAGTGAGAGTGAGGCATGGTATCCTTTGGACACATATTCTTGGTTTACATAGAAATGTGATAGTGAGAGTGAGGCATGGTAACCTTTGGACACATGTTCTTGGTTTACATAGAAATGTGAGAGTGAGGCATGGTATCCTTTGGACACATATTCTTGGTTTACATAGAAATGTGATAGTGAGAGTGAGGCATGGTATCCTTTGGACACATGTTCTTGGTTTACATAGAAATGTGATAGTGAGAGTGAGGCATGGTATCCTTTGGACACATATTCTTGGTTTACATAGAAATGTGATAGTGAGAGTGAGGCATGGTATCCTTTGGACACATATTCTTGGTTTACATAGAAATGTGATAGTGAGAGTGAGGCATGGTAACCTTTGGACACATGTTCTTGGTTTACATAGAAATGTGAGAGTGAGGCATGGTATCCTTTGGACACATGTTTTTGGTTTACATAGAAATGTGATAGTGAGAGTGAGGCATGGTATCCTTTGGACACACGTCCTTGGTTTACATTGAAATGTGATGGTGAGAGTGAGGCATGGTATCCTTTGGACACATATTCTTGGTTGATATTGAAATGTTTAAGGAAATATAAGATAATAAAATGCTCCGCAGGTCGCAGCTTGATGCGACCGCAGAGGTCGAACACTGAACAGTTGGGGGAAGTATGGACACAACATTCAAGCTTGATACAGCTTTGCATTTGGATTGTGATTAAATATTTGACACAGCATAGGTTTCTAACACAGAATGAATGTGGTCTAAGAACTTAAAAATTTTAAATTGGATATTCACCTATTATGGTCCAATATCCAAAATCTAAATACATGGTTAGATTCAGCATATCAAAGAACCCCAAGAATTCAATTTTTGATGAAATCAAACAAAGTTTAATTTTAGACCCTTTTGACCTCAATGTGGACAAAGTTGATAACGGGGCCCAAAAATCAAAAATCTAAATACATGGTTAGATTCAGCATATCAAAGAACCCCATATATTCAATTTTTGTTGAAATCAAACAAAGTTTAATTTTGGACCCCGATTTGGACCAACTTGAAAACTGGGGCCATAATCAAAAATATAAATACATGTTTAGATTCAGCATATCAAAGAACCCTAAAAAATTAATTTTTGTTAAAATCAAACTAAGTTTAATTTTGGACCCTTTGGACCTTAATGTAGACCAATTTGAAAACAGAACCAAAAATTAAGAATGTAAATACACGGTTAGATTCGGCATATCAAAGAACCCAAAGAATTCAATTTTTGATGAAATCAAACAAAGTTTAATTTTGGACCCTTTTGACCTCAATGTGGACAAAGTTGATAACGGGGCCCAAAAATCAAAAATCTAAATACATGGTTAGATTCAGCATATCAAAGAACCCCATATATTCAATTTTTGTTGAAATCAAACAAAGTTTAATTTTGGACCCCGATTTGGACCAACTTGAAAACTGGGCCCATAATCAAAAATCTAAATACATGTTTAGATTCAGCATATCAAAGAACCTTAAGAATTCAATTTTTGTTAAAATCAAACTAAGTTTAATTTTGGACCCTTTGGACCTTAATGTAGACCAATTTGAAAACGGAACCAAAAATTAAGAATCTAAATACACGGTTAGATTCGGCATATCAAAGAACCCCAAGAATTCAATTTTTGATGAAATCAAACAAAGTGGACCCTTTTGACCTCAATGTGGACAAAGTTGATAACAGGGCCCAAAAATCAAAAATCTAAATACATGGTTAGATTCAGCATATCAAAGAACCTCATATATTCAATTTTTGTTGAAATCAAACAAAGTTTAATTTTGGACCCCGATTTGGACCGACTTGAAAACTGGGCCCAAAATCCAAAAACTAAATACACTGTTAGATTCAGCATATCAAAGAACCCCATGAAATCAAGAATAAAACCCCATTGAAATTGGTCAAGAAATAAGCAATTTATAGGAAGTATCTTCTTTTGCACAATCCTGTGCTATTAAATATTTCTTGCTATTGCGCAATACTGTACAATTGACAATTTCTTGCTATTGCGCAATATTGTGCTATTGGATATTTCTTGCTATTGCGCAATACTGTGCAATTGAAGATTTCTTGCTATTGCGCAATACTGTGCAATTGAAGATTTCTTGCTATTGTGCAATACTGTGCAATTGAAAATTTCTTGCTATTGCACAATACTTATTATATAATAATTTACACATCCTGTTTGGTGTGTATCTCCTACCATATCATTATTATTTGATTTTAATGTAAATCAGAAATAACCAACTTAAAATGGAAAATTTTAAAAGAAACAAAAAAGGAAAACAAAAATAAATCCCCCCCCCCCCCCAAATTTTTTGAACCCCCTTATGATTCATCACCCCCAAACTCAATCCCAGCCTTCCCTTTGTGGTATGGTACCTTGCAGTACAATTTCAGAGAGATCCATACACTTGAACACAAGTTGTTGTCTGGAAACTAGAAAAATGTTTTTTTTGTCCCTTTTTGGCCCCAAATTCCTAAACGTTTAGGGCAATTACCCCCAAACTCAAACCCAGCTATCCCTTTGTGATATGGAACCTTGTAGTACAATTTCAGAAAGATCCATACACTTACACACAAGTTATTGTCTGGAAACTAGAAAAATGCTTGTTTTTGGCCCCTAATTCCTAAAATTTTGAGGCAATTACCCCCATCATCAATCCCAGCCTTTCCTTTGTGGTATGGTACCTTGCAGTACAATTTCAGAGAGATCCATACACTTGAACACAAGTTATTGTCTGGAAACTAGAAAAATGTGTTTTTTGGTCCCTTTTTGGCCCCCAATTCCTAAACGTTTCGGCAATTACCCCCAAACTCAATTCCAGCTGTCCCTTTGTGATATGGAACCTTGTAGTACAATTTCAGAAAGATCCATACACTTACACACAAGTTATTGTCATGACACTAGAAAAATGCTTGTTTTTTGCCCCTTTTTTTGCCCCTAATTCCTAAAATTTTCAGGCAATTACCCCCAAAATCAATCCCAGCATTCCTTTAGTGATATGGAACCTTGTGGTACAATGTCAGAGAGATCCATACACTAACACACAAGTTATGTCTGGAAGTTACAAAAATGCTTATTTTTGGCCCCTTTTTGGCCCCCAATTCCTTTACTGTTGGTACCATAACCCCCAAAATCAATCCCAACCTTCCTTTTGTGGTATTGAACCTTGTGGTAAAATTTCATAAAGATCTCCACTTAAACTAAAGTTAGAGTGCGAAAACCAATGTGTCTTCGGACGACGCAGGACGACGCCGGACGACGACGACAACGACAACGACGACGACGACGCCAACGTCATACCAATATACGACCACAAAATTTTTTTTGCGGTCGTATAAAAAGACTTCATCAATCATCATGTTAAGACTGTTATTTATAGCTTGCCATATCATATAGAACTTTTTATTATTGACAACAGTGTGTTGATGTATTGTTGGGTTGCTGTCTTGTTGATGTTTATGACACATGCTTTTATTTAAACCGTAACCATTGACATATCAGACATTGATTTCAATCAATTGAAGGTAGGCTGGCTTTTGGAATCATGATAAAAAGTGGAGATAAACTCAATGAACATGATGCATGACACCATCTCTTAATAAACTGCTTCGCTGAGCGCAGCTGGATACGCCCGCAGAGGTCTAACCCTGAACAGTTGGGGCAAAAATGGACACAATATTCAAGCTTGATACAGGTCTGAATTTGGATTGTAATTAAATATTTGACATACATCTATTATAGGTTTCTGAATAAATGTAGTCAAAGAACTTGAAGTTGGTTATATGAATTGAATTTATATTCAATTAAAGATTTCTTGCTGTTGTGCAATACACTGTGCTGTTGCGCAATACTTAGTAAATCTGTTGTCAGACTATAAACAAATAAAATTTATAAAATTCTAAAGGGAGCTTACATCAATAGATATAAACAGTTCACCAAAGTTTCATACAAATTGCTGAAAGCATTTTTGAGTTTTTGTCTGAAAACTGGAAAACCCCCCTTTTTTAATGAATAAACCCCATAATTCGGAAATGTAAAATCTAAAATTTATAAAATTCTAAAGGGAGCTTACATCAATAGATATCAACAATTCATCAAAGTTTCATGAGAACTGCTGAAAGCATTTTTGAGTTATTGTCCAAAAACTGGAAAATCCCCCTTTTTTTTATGAATAAAACCCCATAACTCGGAAACGTAAAATCTAAAATTTATAAAAATCCAAAGGGAGCTCATGTCAATAGATATAAACAATTAACCAAAATTTCTTGCAAGTTGGTGAAAGCATTCTTGAGTTATTGTCCGAAAACTGGAAAATCCCCCTTTTTAGCTCACCTGGCCCAAAGGGCCAAGTGAGCTTTTCTCATCACTTGGCGTCCGTCGTCCGTCGTCCGGCGTCGTCCGTCGTCGGCGTTAACTTTTTACATTTTGAACTTCTTCTAGAGAACCACTGAATGGAATGAAACCAAACATGGCATGAATGTTCCTTATGAGGTGCTGACCAAGTGTTGTTACTTTGTAGCCGATCCATCATCCAAGATGGCCGCCAGCGGGGGACTTAGTTTAACATAGGACCCTATGGGAAATGCATACAAATGACTTCTTTTAGAGAACCACTGAATGGAATAAAACCAAACATGGCATGAATGTTCCTTATGAGGTGCTCACCAAGTGTTGTTACTTTGTAGCCGATCCATCATCCAAGATGGCCGCCAGCGGGGGACTTAGTTTAACATAGGACCCTATGGGAAATGCATACAAATGACTTCTTTAAGAGAACCACTGAATGGAATAAAACCAAACATGGCATGAATGTTCCTTATGAGGTGCTGACCATGTGTTGTTACTTTGTAGCCGATCCATCATCCAAGATGGCCGCCATCGGGGAACTTAGTTTAACATAGGACCCTATGGGAAATACATACAAATGTCTTCTTTTAGAGAACCACTGAATGGAATGAAACCAAACATGGCATGAATGTTCCTTATGAGGTGCTGACCAAGTGTTGTTACTTTGTAGCCGATCCATCATCCAAGATGGCCGCCAGCGGGGGACTTAGTTTAACATAGGACCCTATGGGAAATGCATACAAATGACTTCTTTTAGAGAACCACTGAATGGAATAAAACCAAACATGGCATGAATGTTCCTTATGAGGTGCTCACCAAGTGTTGTTACTTTGTAGCCGATCCATCATCCAAGATGGCCGCCAGCGGGGGACTTAGTTTAACATAGGACCCTATGGGAAATGCATACAAATGACTTCTTTAAGAGAACCACTGAATGGAATAAAACCAAACATAGCATGAATGTTCCTTATGAGGTGCTGACCATGTGTTGTTACTTTGTAGCCGATCCATCATCCAAGATGGCCGCCATCGGGGAACTTAGTTTAACATAGGACCCTATGGGAAATACATACAAATGTCTTCTTTTAGAGAACCACTGAATGGAATGAAACCAAACATGGCATGAATGTTCCTTATGAGGTGCTGACCAAGTGTTGTTACTTTGTAGCCGATCCATCATCCAAGATGGCCGCCAGCGGGGGACTTAGTTTAACATAGGACCCTATGGGAAATACATAAAAATGTCTTCTTTTAGAGAACCACTGAATGGAATGGAACCAAACATGGCATGAATGTTCCGTATGAGATGCTGACCAAGTGTTGTTACTTTGCAGTCGGTCCATCATCCAAGATGGCCGCCAGCGGGGGACTTAGTTTAACATAGGACCCTATGGGAAATACATACAAATGTCTTCTTTTAGAGAACCACTGAATGGAATGAAACCAAACATGGCATGAATGTTCCTTATGAGGTTCTGACCAAGTGTTGTTACTTTGTAGCCGATCCATCATCCAAGATGGCCGCCAGCGGGGGACTTAGTTTAACATAGGACCCTATGGGAAATACATACAAATGTCTTCTTTTAGTGAACCACTGAATGGAATGAAACCAAACATGGCATGAATCTTCCTTATGAGATGCTGACCAAGTGTTGTTACTTTGTAGCCGATCCATCATCCAAGATGGCCCCCAGCGGGGGACTTAGTTTTACATAGGACCCTTTGGGAAAAACATAAAAATGTCTTCTTTTAGAGAACCAATAAATGGAATGGAACCAAACATGGCATGAATGTTCCTTATGAGATGTTGACCAAGTGTTGTTACTTTGCAGCCGATCCATCATCCAAGATGGCCGACAGCGGGGGACTTAGTTTAACATAGGACCCTATGGGAAATACATACAATTGTCTTCTTTTAGAGAACAACTGAATGGAATTGAACCAAACATGGCATGAATGTTCCTTATGAGTTGCTGACCAAGTGTTGTTACTTTGCAGTCGATCCATCATCCAAGATGGCCGCTAGGGGGGGGCTTAGTTTAACATAGGACCCTATGGGAAATACATACAAATGTCTTCTTTTAGAGTACCACTGAATGGAATGAAACCAAACATGGCATGAATGTTCCTTATGAAGTGCTGACCAAGTGTTGCTACTTTGTTGCCGATTTACTGTTCAAGATGGCCACCAGGATATTTTATTAAATAACGGGACCAATATTAATCAAAATTTGGCCTCAATCATTATTTGGGTATCTGTTATGATTTTTATCTATCTTTACATGATTTCTAAAACCAAAGTAGAGTCAGGTGAGCGACACAGGCTCTTGAGAGCCTCTAGTTTTAATGAACAAAACCCCATAACTCGGAAACGTAAAATCTAAAATTTATAAAAAACGAAAGGGAGCTCACGTCAATAGATATTAACAATTCACCAAAGTTTTAAGCAAATTGGTTAAAGCGTTTTTGAGTTAATGTCCGACATGTTGACGACGGACGGACGGACAGACGGACGTACAACGGTATACCATAATACGTCCCGTAAACGGGCGTATAAAAACACAGGCTCCACAATTCTTTAGGAGCCTGGATTCCTACCAATACACCTCTAAGACCTATCATTAGAGTGTGGATGATGGTGCCCTATCAGTGTAACTTGGAGCCCCAAAACATTGATCAAATGATCACAAAGATCATAATGCAGGGCCTGGAACCCAACAATAAAATTAAGATGGAGCCCCAAGAGCCTGTGTTATCCTCTCAAACTTTAATTGAATCTGATCAACATGAGATGTACCTTCAGTTTTCTGTGTAGTTTTTTGCTGAGTTATCAGGGATTTTTTCGTCAGTAATGGACAATGGTCCATGCCATATGCCAAACTGTAAATTGCTAGGAGTGAAGACATGCTATATTTATTAGTGACTATTGTGATATTAGACCTTGATGGGAAGTTCCAATCAGGGGATTTTTGTCTTACTTCTACGATACTTGTGAAATGATGTTTTTGTAGACAATTGAGATTGTATCATTGGAAAGCTGGCTATCTATACAACGCAATTTCCTCAACCAATACATATGAATTGCCCAGTTTGTTGAGTGTTGAGATGGTATCTGCGTTTAGAGCTTCGAATAACATAGGATACTACCATAAGTATATTTGACCTGGATTGTCCGGATCCGGTTTGGTGGTTTGATATAGTACCTTGTTTAGTGGACTTCGTTAAAATTAATTTAAAAATTAGGCTAAGTGTGAATTTGATCACTTGTACGACAAGTATTTCAAGTAGTATTTAGTATAGATTGACTTATAATGACTACAACATTAGCTTATAATTAGTCAGAAGGACAATTTGATATCAGTTTTCAGAAAAAATTGAAGTTTTCTCAGTAATGTTCAATTTGTTAACCTTGATCAGCCATTTAAGGAAATGTATAGCTAGAACCAGGTGTACTTGTTAGGAAGTAGCTACAAGCTACCAATTAACTGATTTTCTAAGGCCAAATTGTCTATATGGCTTGTTAAAGATGGAGTGAATTATGACGTACGTCCATAAGCACATGTTTTGCAATAACTCAAGTTTGCATTCACCAATTGTGTACCATGGGTTCAAGAGGCAATCCTTACAGCATTGTTTTTACTTTATGATAAAGAATGGAAACCCTACGTATTTGATCTATCAAACAGAAAAAAAATTATTGACTAGCTTTGGTCCTTTGATTTGCAATTTTTTATTGCATGTATGTTACTATATAACCTCCAGTTCTATTTGATCTATAAGCAATAACGTTCATACTTTTTATTTTACAAATCAAAATTAAGTGGTTATATTGTTATGTAATTCCCTTGCTAAGAACCAGGACAGAGGCATTGAGCATTTGTTCACTTTAATGAAAATTATCATCTCTATAAGTTACTGACTCTCAAACAAGACCGAAAGCTAACAATTTTGAGTTAAAAGTCTTAAAGATACAAATTTGGTTAAGTTCTGGCCTGATTTTAATCAACAAAAGACAGATGCATTTTATTTCATTAAAAAAGGAGATACAAGAGGTATTCAAAAACTATAAATCATTGTAAGATAGACAATAATATGATAAAAAGAAAAAAGATTGACAGACAAACAACACAATGGTTAAAAGAACGAAGATGAACAGACAAACAACACTATGACAAAAAAAACTAACATGAACAGACAAACAACAACATGGTCAAAAGAAAAAAGATGAACAGACAAACTTATACAATAACAAAAAGAAAAAAAAATAAACACATAACACCATGGTCAAAAGAAAAAAGATGAACAGACAAACTTATACAATGACAAGAAGAAAAAAAATAAAGACACATAATACCATGGCCAAGAAAGAAGGTGGACAATCAACACTGGCCAAAAGATGAACAAACAAACAATAGCATGGTCAAAAGAAAAAAGATGAACAGACAAACTTATACAATGACAAAAAGAAAAAAAAATAAAGACACATAACACCATGGCCAAGAAAGAAGGTGGACAAACAAACAACACCATGGCCAAGAGAAAAAAAGATGATCAGACAAACAACACTAGGGCAAAAGAATAAAGATGAACAGACAAACAACAACATAGTCAAGAGAAAAAAAAGATAAACAGACAACACTATGGCCAAAAAGATAAAAAGATGAACTGACTAAACAACACCATCGTCAAAAGATAAAAACAACACTAATAAACAGAGAAAAAGATGAACAGACAAACGATACTACGGTTAAAAGAAAAAAGATGACAAAAAACAGCACTATGACAAAAAGAAAAAGGACGGAAAGACAAAAAACACTTGTAAAAGGACTAAGATAAACAAACAATACTATGGCCAAAAGAAAAAAAGATGAACAGACAACACCATGGTCAAAAGAGAAAAAGATGAACAGACAAACAAGACTATGGTCAAAAGGGAACAAAATGAACAGACAAACAACACTATGGCCAAAAGGGAACAAAATGAACAGACAAACAACAATATGACCAAGAGAAAAAAAGATTAACAGACAACACTATGGCCAAAAGATTAACAAACAACACTATGGCCTAAAGAGAAAAAGATGAACAGACAACACTATGGTAAAAAAAGAAAAAGAACAACAGACAAACAACACCACGGTCAAGAGAAAAGATTAACAGAAAAACAACATCATGGCAAAAAGATAAACAAAAAACAACATGGCAAAAAGGAAAAATTAACAAACAACACTACTCAGAAAACTAAAGATTGAACAACATTAACCCTATAATAAAGTAGGGGTGAAGTCACATGCTCTTTGAGGGTAAATAGTTATCAAAGGTACCAGGCTTATAATTTTTATACGCCAGACGCGCGTTTCGTCTACATAAGACTCATTAGTGACGCTCAGATCAAAATAGAAAGTCAAACAAGTATGAAGTTGAAGAACATTGAGGACCCAAAATTCCAAAAAGTTGTGCCAAATACGGCTAAGGTAATCTATGCCTGGGATAAGAAAATCCTTAGTATTTTGAATAATTCATACTTTTGCAAACAGTAAATTTATAAAAATGGCCATATAATTGATACTCATGACAACACCGAAGTGCTGACTACTGGGCTGGTGATACCCTCGGGGACGAAACGTCCACAAGCAGTGGCATCGACCCAGTGGTGTAAATAGTTATCAAAGGTACCAGGCTTATAATTTGATACGCCAGACGCGCGTTTCGTCTACATAAGACTCAATCAGTTACTGATAAAAAAAGTCATACTGGTCTATTTGAATTCATCAAAAAAAGTCATCACTTTTATCCATTAACGTAATCTCCATTTTTATAAAGGAATGAATATAAATTTGCTAAATTTCTAGATATGAATATTTCATTCATTGTGAAATTTTTTGGATATGGGAACAAGGATTTTTGTTTGCAAGCTATCAGATGATTTGTTTGCATATATTTATTTTGAATGAATACAAGAGTAATGATATTTGTTTGCGACGGTCAGTTTTTTTAAAAAGGGAGTACCAATATCACAAAAGATAAAATTCTTGAATGTGTTGTAGGCATGAAATAACTTGCAATATCAAAAGTTCACAGCAATTATTGAAATTACTATTGAAATGAAAATGTTTTTGAAGAAAAATGTAAATATTTTTTACTTATGTATTGAAAATATTTCAATAATTAGGAATTAACAAGAAGATACTTGTAAACCAGTGCCAAAAGTTCAGCAATTAGTCATAAAGAAAAAGTAAATATTTATCAGGGAAATCCAAATGAATTCTGTTCTCCATAACAATAATTATAGTGTCAAATAGCAATTACAGGATACCGACAAAAAATATACGAACAATTGTATCCTTGTCATAAGCATATTGTTTTACACAATGACCGTTGGTCAAAGGGTATACTTCAACACAAATGTATTGAATATTATCTTTTTACAATTGTTGATAGGTGACGTCCCCCGTGGTTTGTGTAACAATCGGAATAAAGGGTTCACCAAGAGGGCATGAAGACCTTGAAATGTTTTTTAATATAATTATAATTGTAACCTTATCGATTGAGGCCTTATTAAGACATATTTACCGCTGGTTGAGAGTATAATATCAATAATGGATTGATATTTTGTACTTTTTATCGTCATTGAAATGTCATATTAAAGTAATTGCCATAGTTTACCCCGTGTTGTGAATTGTATCCTACATGCTAAAGTCTCTAATGGTTCGACCATTAATTTAATAAATTAAGTGGACAAGATATTTCTTAATTTTCTTTTGATTGCTGCCAATTGAGAATCAATGAAATCTCTAATAAAATGCTCGTATTATGATAGCAGGTCATACACTTATTTTGACGTTGGTTAATATTTTATGTTATCATATTTAATGATGTTTTTAATAGTTAACATAATAATATCGAAATAATACGGTAATATGGATTTTTATACATATTGTTTTGGTTTTTGTTGCTGTCGTAAATACGCGAATTTCCTTGTTTTTTACATGGGCAATTATACCACATCTTCTCAGTTTTTACATATATATATATCTGTAGATGTTATACCCATATAGATATGTTGAAGGCCGTTCGGTGACCTATAGTTGTTAATTTCTGTGTCATTTGGTCTCTTGTTGAGAGTTTTCTCATTGGCAATCATACCACATCTTATAATTACATTTATGATATATCAAAGTACAGCTGCTGGATAATATTTACCAGTGAGGTCGAACCAAACAAAGTCAAGATTGACCGAAGCAGCGCACACATTGTTTGCTTTCAAATCCTATATCAATGTAGAATTATCGTTGTCTACCATTTAAAAATAAAAAAATGTTGTAAACAAACTCTACATAGATACCAGTATTAAAATTTTGCACGCCACATCCGCGTTTCGTCTACAAAAGACTCATCAGTGACGCTCGAATAAAAAAAGTTAAAAAGGCCAAATAAAGTACGAAGTTGGAGAGCACTGAGGACCCAAAATTCCGAAAGGTTTTGCCAACCAAATACAGCTATGTGTACGAGTTATGATTGTCAATGAGACAAAATTCCACCGGAGACTAAACGACGTAGAAGTTAACAACTATATTTGTTTTTCGTTCATTGCTATAAATTAGGCTGTTGTTTTGCTTTTTGATCTTTCACATTTTGTCAAACTGGCTATGAGGTATGAGTTTTGTTCAATGTTGATTGATGGCTTTAGGGTGACCTTTAATTATTCACATCTTTGTCTTTTGGTGGTATGAATAATTGTCTCATTGGCAATAATACCACATCGGTCTGTTTTAATACAAAATTATACCACCTATTGGGTGGTATACTGCAATCACCTTGTCCATCCGTTTGTCCATAAAAAAGAGGTGAAAGATACCAAAGGGATATTTAAACTCATAAGTCGATGAGGGGCCTGATGGGTTATTTTCGTTCTTCGTGATCGGCGCATTTTCGCTATCGTGATCCGTTTTTCTACAGATTTCTTTTTTTTTGTATTTTCGTGATCCGTGATCATGGAAATTTATTTTCTGTGAATCGTGATTGACAAAAAAATCAACTCGTGAATCGTGATGAGACCACCCCCCCCCCCCCCCCCCATCAGGCCCCTCGTCGATGACAAACCTACAAGGCATGGAAAATTATGAAAAACGACCAAGAGACTAACAACAGTATACAAAACACAAAATAGAAAACTAAAAACTGAGCAACACGAACCCCACCATAAACCCGATGTGATCTCAGGTTTTCCAGAAGGGTAAGCAGATCTTGCTGCACATGTGGCATAACTTTTGTTACATATTACTAAGCTTCTGTATTAAGGAATAATTTACTACTTGACCTGATCCTTTAAAAAAAGATAAGATATACCTTATTAGCATGTGTTTGGAAATGAACTTGCATATGATTTTGTACAAGAAAACAATATATTGAAGGAAAATAATTTTTTTTTTAATTGCTAACCTTGAAAACAGTTTAAAAATTGTTTGTTTTTGGTTGGCAAAATCGCAAAATTTACACATATTCACCATTAGAAATTTTGGATACAACAATTTATGAATAGTTGACTAGAAATAGAGCCTTATCTGGTTTACAAAAAGTTTCAGATTTTTTTTAAATATCATTCATATATAGATATAAGAAAATGTCGTATGAGTGCCAATGAGACAACTCTCCATCCAAGTCACAATTTGTAAAAGTAAACCATTTTAGGTCAAAGTACGGCCTTCAACACGTAGCCTTGGCTCACACCGAACAGCAAGCTATAAAGGGCTCCCAAAATGACTAGTGTAAAACCATTCAAACAGGAAAACCAACGGTCTAATCTACATACAAAACGAGAAACACTTATGAACCACATCAACAAACGACAACCACTGAACATCAGATTCCTGACTTATATAGGACAGGTGCAAACAAATGCAGCGGGTTTAAGCGTTTTGATAGGCGCCAACCTTCACCCTACCTGAAACAATAGTGTAACATCACAACATAGAAAGACACTATGAAATATCAATTGAAATGGCTTAACTCAATCAAAAGACATATTAACAAAAACAAGTGAACATACACTGAACGAATAAATTTGATCTATGACACAATATAAATACAAAATTAATAAAACAAGGGGGTTAGATGTAAAACAATATCAGAAAGACAACCATAACCTTGGACAAAATGCCGCCAAATAAAATAACGTACACAGGTAAATAAAAATAATTTTGTTGTAAGGTATACACGGAGTACGGAAATAATTTTTACAAAATAAATAATTTTGTTGTTCCTTGTACGAGAACAAAACTGAAAATTTATCGTCATACTAAACAATTTTCTAGGGTGGTATATATTAAAAATAGTGAGACTAGGCAATTTAAAGTTTGAAAGTTATGTAAAAAGTTAGCAAACCTAAAATTTAGTATGTAAAAGCATTGTGAACAGCCAACTCACCATATCAGTAATTGTATATGTGAAAATTCTGAAAAATGGACCATATTTAAAAAAATCTTGATGACAGATGTTAGAAACATGCTATTGTTTGAAAAAATTAATGATCAAGTTTACGATCTGTATCTATCCATCAAAATTATGTTTCAAAATAAATAAATATTCATATAATTATGACTATTATTACTATATCATAACAGGTTATAGTGAAACTATAGTAGTTGTACTTTTACTACAGTAGCATGATAGAATGATACTATTAAACGTGATATATCGTAGAATCAGTCCATGACTGGACGATCAAAAGACAACCTATTATTCACAGTCACTAACTGAATCCACTTACAGTTTAAGTAGATCAAACAGACTCATTGATGTTATCATGTATTTATGTGGGCCGGATCAGGAAATTCCAAGCAGCTCTTGTGTTTTAAGTAATGATAATTATCAACATATTTAGACCTTGGTTTATTAATTGCGTTCTTTCTTTTTCACAAACATCTTAACTTTTCCATGCACGCTAGATATGTGTATATTTAGAATGAAAGGTTGTCTATATGTGGATGGATAGATAAGTTGGAGATCGTTATTTCTACTTTTATGAAGATTATCGACTATTATATTTGCATGTGCAAGACATTTTTGCGTTTATACTATATGCATGTAATAGTTTACACTGGACATAAAACCGTAATACATCATCATCAATTTTTAACAAACTGCAAAGATCTGATGGTATTACTTATTATCTTTGCTTGGTCATTTCTTCACTTGTGGCTCTTGCAGTCCAGAAAGACTTTAAATAAAACACTGTGATGGCATTCTTTATACAAAGTATTCTTTTTTGTGTTTTATAATGGTCATATGATTGGACACATGTAGGTCTTTTCTCTTTTCTTTGAGTTAGTTTCATGTTTTTTGCTTTGTTGACAAATAACATTTTTAGTTCTTACTTTGATAAAATTGCAACAAACTTAAAGCAGTAAAAGTCGACTGGAAATATCAACATACTTTTCAAATATGTTTCTTCTAAACCGTGGGCCATTTGACGTACGTTTACTTCCAGGAAGACATGCGTATATATTCTGACGTTTTTCACATGGAAAATGTACATTTAACCATCCGTCATAACAGCCTTTTACCTATGTTAAACAGTTAAACATGTGTTTGAATACCTTAAAGTTTTTCCGGACAAACAGTTTGATGACGAAAAACATACATTTTGTACAGAGAATGTAATTGATATAAAACAGACGTCCAATGAAAATCGCGCTCAGTGGAACCACGATATCCTAAATGCAAACGACTTCTGTAATACGTATGTTTAACACTTTACAATGTGTAATACATACGTTATACGTACGTTTTATTACAAACGTGAAACAGGCGTTGTTATTTTACCTGTGTAATCTGTATGAGGCTCTGAATAGAGGGGTCTTCATTTCTGCATTTTAATTTTTGGCCGAGTGGTCTAAATAGTTCAACTACTGTATCACTAGCCTGTCAACAGTGAGGTTGTGAGTTGGAGTCCCGCATGTGGCAGGTGCGTTCGACTCCAATTTAAATTGACTAGGATTGTCAGTTTTCCTACCGAAGGTCGATAGAACCTCCCGGCCGTCTGGCTTACCCAACTAATAAAAGATGGTCGCCACGAAGTAGCCAATAGTGCTGAAAGTGGTGTTAAACACCAATTAATCCATTTGTCAATCTCTTTATTTTTTGTCCCATTATTTCTATTTTTTAAATCCAAATGTAGACCCTCCCGTATAACGAAGAGATTTTCTTTATACGTAAGACATGATCAGCTTTTATATGCTCTATTTTAATTATTGATTGATTTTGGTAAAATATCGGTAAGATTTTGCCTCGGAAATTTCGTATGTCAGTGGCGTTACAAGGTTGTAGCGTTCTAATTTCAAATATCTAGTTTAATTCCAAGGTGGTAACATGTTTGCATAGTACTATACATTTGTAAATAAACATTCTATTTATTTTTGCATCTAATCTATGCATATGCAATACGATAATATAGACACCTGTATCATTGTTAGTAAAACCTTTCATCCTTAGCAACCATTTATAATGCCAACGTTTCCTGAGTGTATGTACTAATGTATTGATAAAAGACGTACCTGTGTTTGATAAATGTATTTTGGATAACACAAATTGATTTGCTTGTCTTGTCAGTGAACCACTACGAATGGTTTGATTTTCATTCTAAAATTCGTTTCCTATCAATTTTAGACAACGTTTCTGAAGACAGACAGCTACATCGTATCGTTCTTTAACGTTCAAGGCCCGTTGATAAAACGACTGAATGAAGTTTGTTGTATTTTCCGACTGCTATTGGCAAAAAACACGTGCGCTTAATTTGCTGTTAATTAAATTGATTGACAATACACTTTATATGATTTATAATGACTGCATTTTCAAGATTTTGCCCTTGTGTTTTTTTCCTCGCCTCTGGTGTTATATGAGGTTTCATTGATAAAAAAAAAGGCTTTTGTAGCATTCTTCATGGCTTGTGTTTGGCATAATGTCATGTTTGTATGCGTTTTACCATGAACTAGGAGAAACAACAATGTCAAGCACACTTGTGGTATCTAAAGTACTACCTTTTTTATCTTATCTTTTGTTGATGAATTATCCGATAGCGTCACCAGAGTTGATCGTCAATCTCCCTGCACTAAGTAGTTAGGAGCGAAACTGTTTTGGTTACAGATTTAGCTCGCCTAGCCATCGGTCCTATGATTTTCCCCTACATTATGTAGAAGAACATGCTTGCATCATACGACAATTGCAACATGTAGTTGCCAAACATAGGCTAATCCATCAAGGGAATTTCTCTTGTTCTGAATACAAAACGCGTGAAATTGTCAGAACTATGACTAAAACACGTTTTCCCGGAAATTTACCTATAAAACCCCTTCAAAAATTGCATGCTTTGCTATTGAATGGAACTTCTACTTTTCCACACCTAGCTAGACACTTGATATTCATATATCAGGGTTTTTTATGGGAGTAAAGTTTGTATCATTTGTTAAAGACCATACATGTGAGCAGTTGACATGTCTCCCCCAGTTTTTACCTATAATCTCCTTCCAAAATATGTAATAGGAACCTTCTTATTTTCTACATCCAAAACCGGGATTCGTATGTTTTTTTTTTTGTTAATTTAAAGTTTATTTGTAAAATAAAATGCGATCTATATTCACCTTGCGTTCAAAAGGGTACACATATTTATTCCACTGCGAACCTGGTGACTTTGGTTATTCAAACGACATTGAAACTGTTTGGAGTCTGGCAGGGGAACATACATTAAAAGGGACGGGCTTTTGCAAAATTTGCAAACCATAGGTTGTCCTCGGCTTAATAAAGAATATATCGATAAGTTTACCTCCAAAAAATGTTCGCCTCACTCCGCTCGGCGAAAATATTTAAGTTTGCGCCCCCTAACCTAAAATACATTAATTTTGAAGAAAAAATAAATTGGCTTAAAAGATGCATAAAATAATATTAGTAATATTTCGACTAATTTGCCATCAGAGGTAAATCAAAATACTAACGTGACTTGTTAAGAATGAAAACAAATATCTATTATTATCCTATTGTTTTTTCTCAGGGGCGGGTCCAGGATTTTAGGCTAGGGGGCGCAAACTTAAATATTTTCGCCGAGCGGAGTGAGGCGAATATTTTTTGGAGGTAAACTTATCGATATATTCTTTATTAAGCCGAGGACAACCCATGGTTTGCAAATTTTAGGGGGGCTCACGCCACCGCCTGAATCCGCCCCTGTTTCTGTAGGGTATATGATTTGGTAACATTATTCTCGTAGTTAAATGTAAGCTTTCATAGTATAACTGTCTACATTATACTTTAGTATTTGTCTGACATTTGGTCTGGTCTTCAATTCAACATTCTTTCCTTACACGAATATGCATCTATATTGCTTTGTAAAACGATTTGGTTGTCAGATGGATTTCTTCACTATCTCACCTGGGAACGTTATCACTTTGCACCTTATCTAAGGTAGAAAAAAACATAATTGAGACGATATTGCTGATGTAGTCCAGAACAGCTTTGTCCAGGTACGTTGCAGACTACCTGCCAATTTTTTACCCAAGGATGCATATCTTCTACATGTCTTTTATAGCGCAATACTCATCTAGAATAAAAACTTCAGTCAAGGGTCGGTACAAAGGTCAAATTGAAGGTTATCGGACTAGGTTTGAATTATTAGTAAATAGCCTGATTCTGCAAATAATACCCGTCATTATCCAGTTTGTATACACGTGCTCGAGAAAAAATAACTCATCATTTGGTCATTTGCCATGTTTTAATGTAACCATTTATCACAGACATTGTAATCTAATTAAGTTTATTAAGATGAATGTTGAAATCTTCCTTTTTCAACAAATCAGATGGATGAAAATAACTTTTCATTCAAGTTTTGAGTTTAAGTTCAATGATTCTTCTGTTCGTCAGAGAATCGTCTTTGCATGTTTAATTGTGTTTCAAATCAACAGATGGTTTCACTGAGGATGCAAACGTGTCAGTCATGCATCTCGAATAATACCTGATCGAAGGTTACATTAAATTTTAATTTTATCGGTCAGATTGTTTTTAAGGAAGTTGATCAGAGTTTTTCTTATTGCAATTGATTACAGTTGGTTTGTCAAAGGAATTCATATGACGTTAATGTCGGATCTTACAATAGACTTCATGAATATATTTAAAACTCTCATAATTTCTTTCTTGGTAATTATGGACTATTCGGTGAATTTGAAGGTTAATACATACTAAAATTCTTCTAATTGTATGTAAGAATTGAAATATTTTTTTTCAATGCATCATGATTTTGGGATTTCTAGAATCTGTTGATTTAAGTTTCTCACTAACACATAACCAAATGGACAGAAACCACCATTACTGGAAACACATAAGGACCATTATATATTTATTTGTCTTTAAAACTTTTGGTCTAAGCGTACCTGATGAGAGTTATCCCATAAACAATCAATCACTACAATGTTGTAGCTCCCGTCTTTGTAATTTACACATTCCACGCAGAATATGCCATATTAGCAGTTCTGACATCATCAATTCAAGTCTCACTCTTGCGATGAGCCGATGTTAGCATATCGAATTTCTATTTTCCCCTTATATTACAGTGACACCAACCTATTATTATTATTAATATTATTATTTTGCAATTATTAAACATAAATGTAGACTAAACCGTTAAATTGGTTTCCATCAGTTGTATGCATGGTGGTATGCAAGTTTCAATTTGAAGTCAATGCTGTACTGACATTTCTAGACTGTATACATATATTTATCTTTAAATATATCTCCCTCGTTAAAGCCTCGGCAATTATAAACATCATCTGTTTAGAATATCGATAGTTTTCTCATGTCCTATGCACCATATGATGTAATATTTTACATTATTATCAAACATACTGACGACAAACTTGAGAAGTTCTATAGTGCCGAGGTCAAATTAATGTTATCTGTTATGTTAAGTAAATCTTGGTTATATTTAAATTTCAATGAGAGTCTCTGTTTTATCTTCTTCCTGCATATTGTGCAATTTGTAAAATTGCCAACACTAATTAAATTTGAAATAATAATGTACAAAATATGATCTATAATTGTACGGGGAAGTATGTTTATCATTTTGCAACCAAAATTAATTTGTTAGTCATGTATATTAGACAAGAAAAAAATTACTGCATTGTTACATTTTTTTTAGTTTCCTATTTAGGATGTTATATGTAAAAAGAAAGTAAAAACATGAATCTTATGTATATATTGAATTTTTTTCGCTTAATATTATACAACACTATATATTCAAGGTATTTCTAGTCAATTTGGATGGGACATTTCGTCTGTAACACCATATCAGTATATCCTTATTCAAATGAATAAAGAAACAATAAAAAAAAACAATAGTCGAAGAAAGGTGGACAACACCATGACCCAAAAAGTAAGATTATCAGCCAAGCCCACAAAGCATTACACACGAAACTTAACATAGAGGAGCAAGAACCGCTCCAGAACACCGGGGAGAAAATCCTCTGCTCCTGAAGGGATAACGGTTCCTGAACCACTAGTATCATCAAATATATACTTATCATAATACTTTATTTTAATTCGATATTCGTTTTTTTTATCATTTATATTTAGAAAGTACTTTAGATTACATGTGATCTACTTAATAAAACAAATCAGTATTCTGATTTTGGCATCGGATAAGTAACTCTTGCATTGTGCGTGGTTAAGTTTCTTGTAGTCAACACTAAACCTACTATATATATATATATTGCATTCGGCCTTTTTCCAAAAAAGTACTTGCAAAACCAAATAGTCATACTTAACGATATTGCAAAGTTGACCTCAAAAGAATTTGGCTATTTTTTAGGTCCTTTTTATTATATAGCCCCATGTGTTTAACGTATTTTATACATGCGGCCTGTCTTTAAAATTTTTGGCGTTGAGCGTTACTGATGAAGTTAATTCCAGAAAAGTGCCTCGGACGCATGAACTTTATATAGTGTTATTTTCTTTCACTTAAGTCTTAAAATTTGCAATGTCAATAAACCAATGAGAAGGACTCCCCACAGTCCAATAATTCTGTGAATTCAAATGATCCTATAGATGCAAAAGCAATACAATTTCAATTCAATATCAATATGTTATTGCCATTAAACACCTAATTTTGTTTTGTGACAAGATATCAAATAAGTTTAATAAAAACACTAGCATGTTGAATTTTTTTTTAGAGAAACCGGGCTTATAATTTAGTTCGCAAAATGCACGTGTATACGAGACTTGCAGTGGCGCTCAAATGAAAAAAAGTTCGAAGGCGAAATCAAATACGAATATGAAACTAGTTGACCATATAACTGAAAAAAATAGGTAGTCTTCGGACTTTAGTTCAAAACTGTTTTTAAGGGGAAAATAAATACTTTATTGTCATATAAATCATGGTGATCTGTGACACAATGCCATTAATGAATAATAAACATAAACAAAAACAAAAATGCGATCATCGGAGCCAACTATAAATTTTTTCCCATAAGCCAGTGGTTGCTATAAATTTTCTTGATATTCTCTGCTTGTTCGTGTTACTGAAATTAATGATCTTGTAATTGTTTCTAAAAAGATTATGTTACAGGTGCCGTGCGTGTTTTCAGCTCGTGGTCATTAATGTTGTCATCTAAAATTAGATATAAATTTAATAAAAAGTTTTATGCTTGATGAAAAGATCATTAAACTCGGAGGTTGTACGGTACACGTGTAAGTTGAAGTGGTCATGGTGTTCGTCAAATTTGACATGATAAAAGGTCGTTACTTTCCCCTGTACTTAGCCTGTGTTATAAACACACTGAAACACTTTGGATAAAAGACATTAGTGATAATTAAATAGATAAGTATTTCATCTTTCTAATATTTACTGTCTGATTGCAGTGACCTACAAGGGTGAAGGGAAAGTGAAAATATTAACAGGGAAAAACCTAGCTTTTCTTCCTTAATTTACATGTACATTTATGAGTATATCGAATGTCAACCATTCTTTCAAAGCATTCCGGCATACTTGAAGTTTAATTAGATTAAATGTGGCAAAGTTTCCCTATAGACACTGTTGCACATACACAAATAAACATCTCCCGTTTTTTGGCATTTCCGCCTTTTATATTTCTTATATATAAAATTAAAGTCGCATACAGAAAAGGTTGCTATCAGAGGGAAGTTAATTCTTATGTACCGAATGCCTCAGCACACATTAACAATTATCTTTTAAATACATTCACAATTTTATGTCTTATAAAAGAAGGAAAAGACAAAGTAGAAAAAAAGATTTGAAAAAGAAATTTTAATGTCTTTCATTGCCAATGATAAAATCTGTAATTTTATGTTCCTCATGCTCAGTAAAATGGAAATATATTATGATTTTTTGTCACCCCGTAAAATTTAATTGCGTTAAAAGAAACAAAGGTACTATAAATTTCATCTTCGCGGTGGTTAAAGTGTAACGTTATAGTAAAAACATGATATTTAATTGCAAATAAAAACAAAACAATTTAAATGTAAACATTTTATCTAAACAATCAAGCTGTATCAGTAGAAATTCACCGGTAAATTCTCAACAAAGCGAACATTGTGAAAACTGTAGCACTTTATCTGCTTAAATTTCTTTTCTATATCATTTCTCCAGTCTTTTATCGTTTTGTTTTGTTATAAAAAGTAAACAAAAATCTTTGGTATTTACAGGTCGTTAGGAATCATCTTGATACTCGCTGCTATCAGTATCAAAGTGAAGTTTTATCAGAAGGTCAATATAAAACATCAACAAATCTCTCTTCTATTGTTTCAATTTCAAACTCCCTATCTATTGTTTTAAACAATATAAACTTTACACTTGATGGTTTCCATAATATGAACTCTATACTAAAGTGTTTCTATACCGTTAACGCTATACCAAGTTTTTGTTTTACGTTCGATCTAAGCCAGGTGTACCATCTATCTATCCTTTTGTTGGAAGTAATTAACGTTTCTGTAATCTATACAAAATCTTTACACTCATATTGGAAATTTTTAACGAATTGTAAGAAATTTGTAACTGTTAATTATGGGAGGTCTCAAATTGATCATATTACAAACTGGCGCTATTGTTTTAAAATAAATGCAGATTTTAAATCTCCGAAGAAAAAAAATCAGTTTTATTCAGTAAAGCATTTGATATTTTTAACTTTTTAATTCTTAGCAAGCCTTGAATTGTCGCCCTTTGGTCTGTAAACTGAATATTTAATGACTGCAAATTTAATCGAATGCAGCAAAATTGTACCTGACAAGAAATAAAAAACGCAATTATCGTACTATCAGACTATAAATGTCACTAAGGAAATGAATGCATGCGTAGAATTGTAGTTCCTATACACCAATAAAAAAAAATTGTTACAAGAAAATACGAAACTGAACAAGAACAAATAACAACATGCCGAAAATTAATATGGATTTTTGTTGCCTCAGTAAAATGTCTCGTTGTCATAGAATCACAAAAGAGCCATGAGTTGAGGAACACACTGGCACAGTTAAAGATGAGGGTGTTCATCTAAATATACTGTGGGTAAAATTTGAAAGATATAGATTTCTGTCGGGTTGAAGAAATAAACCAAAATTTAAAAAAAAGCAGTACCTTATATACTTTACAGTTTAGAGCGAGCGAACGTAATTTTAATTTGACCCCACTGAAAATAATTCAAAAAGGATAATAGTATATATTGTTCAGGGATTTATATTTCAAACAAAATTGCTAGTCGGGGTTACAAATTTCGTTGTACTCCTTTAATATTACAGGACGATAAAGGTTGGTCTTATTTTTTTCAAATATTAACAATAGTTGTGAAATTTAGAAGTGAAATGTAAAGAAATGTTGAAAATACTATTTATATATATTTTTTTTAATGATATCAAAAACTTGATTCTATAAAATAGTTGTCCGAAGGACTCCAAAATACTTATGGCGTAAACATGATTATTACATTGTAAAAGCTTATCAAGTATACCATGCATATAATTTGGTACGCCATACGTGCGTTTCGTCTACATAAGGCTCATCAGTGGCGCTCGAATCGAATCTAACACGAAGTTGAAGAGAATGAAAATCCCAGAAGTCCGATAAGATGTACCTATACGTCAATGGTAATCTGTGCATGGGAGGGTTGAGCGCTCACAAACATGTTTAACCTCGCCACATACTTTATGTGCCTGTCCCAATTCAGGAGCCTGTAGTTCAGTGGTTGTCGTTGGTTAATGTCTGTCATATTTGTTTTTCGTTAATTATTTTGTTATAAATTATGCCGTTAGATTTCTCAATTGAATTGTTTCATAATTTTCATGTCGGGGCCTTTTATAGCCGACTATACGGTATGGGTTTTTCTTATTGTTGAAGGCCGTACGGTGGCCTATAATTGCTTACATCCACTTTATTTGACCTTTGGTGCATAGTTGTCTCAGTGGCAATCATACCTCATCTCCTTATTTTTATATGGGGATAGAAAAAACCTTAGTGTTTCGAATAATTCAACATTTTATAAACAGTAATTTTACAGAAAATGAGCACATCAATAATATTTCATGTCAACAAAAAAGTGCTAACTACTGGACTGTAAATAAGTTCCACGATTCCTCTACTTTATTGGGGTATATTGGTAGCAAATCTACTCTTAACATCAAAGTCGGTCTTAATAATCTAATTCTTCTTTGCAGGGTATTGCTTATTCTATTGAAAGTCACGAAATGCTATTCAACGAAAACAAACATCCCGTCTATTTTAGGATCTAAAGTGGCGTCCAGATCAATTTTTAAAAAAATCATTGAACATGCTCAACATGTAGTCAGTGTATTCAAACTTCTCTTTTTACCAATTTGTATGCAAAAGTTTGAAATTAGAAACTAGGGGACATGTTGAATTGAAAAGATAGATAATGCTGTTTAACCGAGTCAAAAGGACAATTGTTGGTTTATTTTTATGGTCGAAGGCTATGATTCCTTGACGGTTCACAATCAATATCGTCAATCTAAATCTCACTAAAGATCAACATGGTTCTGATGTTTTATTCATTTTAATACGTTTTTCTATTATTATGCTCGTAGTTCAAGGATAGGTCGAATTGGACGCCGTACCTTTCGCCAATTCTATCTTTTTCACGCTGGAAAGACTTTCATTGTCGAGTTGTTTATTACGGTCAAGTTGACTCGACCAAGGAAATCGAGAAAATATATGATAATGTGATATTGAAGGGCAGATAATTTACACATGAATTAACAAGGCATGTTTTTGAAAAGCAATGAGTTTTCTGAAAGGAATCAACGATTCATTGTTATATCTAATATGCATATCCCAGGGTGTAATGGTTTATGTCTATACAGCAATTTGGTTTGTTTTGTACAAGTGACAGGGTACTAAGTTCAAAATTCCTGTGCTCATCAGATAAGACTATCTGTCAATAGTATATCTATATATGGTTATAGAATTTCATATTTTACTAATTGTGTATTGACTGTTTCCTGTATTTTAATAAGAGAAATATTAATTATAGTTAGAGGATAGATATCAGCTTTGAAAATTATTAACCACAATGCACACACATTGTATTAGTTTTTGACTTTTAACTTCGACATTCCGGCGCAGATTTATCGATCCAAAACTAACACGTGCTAAGTTCCTGTTCAAAAAAATACTGTATCAGGGAAAAAAATTGGCAATATGAAACTACAATCCTTAATTGTCTTGTGAAATACTATAACTTTACTTGATTATTAAGAAAAACATAAAAGCATAAAAAAAATTTAAAAAAAAATTGAGAATAGGAAGGGGGAATGTGTCAAAGAGACAACAAACCGACCAAAGAGCAGTAAACAGCCCAAGGCCACCAATGGGTCTTCAACACAGCGAGAAAATCTCGCACCTGGAGGCGGGCTTCAGCTGGCCCCTAAACAAAAATGTGTACTAGTTCAGTGAAAATGGACATATAAAATTTATGAACTAAAATTAATGAAAACATATTAGACTTACAAAGGCCAGAGGCTACTGACTTGGGACAGGCGCAAAAATGCGGCGGGGTTAAACATGTTTTACATGATTCCGCATGCACAATACGTATTTCGATCGACAAAAAGCCAATCTCCGGCACATAATATAAGTTATATATGAGTGCACAATATTTAGTGTAGTCTTACGATATATGGAACGGAAGAGAGATCGACGAAAAGCTGGGAAAGCCAAAATGTAAAAACGTTGTAAAAACACCTAAACAAAACAGCAAAAACTATTTAAGACTTAATTTTATGAAATTTACACGTAACTATTTGAATTATGGTCATTACGAAGCACCGTCTGCTCGCCGTAAGATACTCTCCCGTAAATATAGTTCTCCAGCAGCAGTACCAACCCAGGGATCAAACATAATGATACAATTTCTAATAAAAGTATTGGCTACTAAATGAAATTGTAAGAAATTCTCGGCGTCAAAAAGCAATCTCGCGATAGAATAACCACCTATGATGAAAAAGGAGGGGGTGTAATCGACATCGGAGAACAATAGTAGCCTGGGTTCCTGGCTCAACTTGCAACGCGAATCTTGAGATTGGGCCGGGATACCAGGCTAAGAGCAATAGACGAACGAAACAATCAAAAGCGAATGAAACAAGCGTTCGATCAGAAAATAAGATTTTTTGGGGTTTTTTTTGCTGTGTTGTTTGACTTCCGGTCTCATTGATGTATGCCCCATATCTCCTCGGCTTATTCGTGTATTTACAAACATAAAAGTTAAGATTTTAGACAGTTCTAGCTCCTATTGAAATCGGATGTTATATCAAGTGCTTCGTTAGAGTAAGCATATTGTGCTGTCACGTTTTTTAGTGCAATCTATACAAAATCTCTATCAGTCTTTTTTCCCCTTGTTCATATTTTGACACCTTAGATTTAACCGGAGTACCCGAACAGTTGCACGCGAATTGACTCTTAATTTTACTTTGGTATACATTATTTTGCATGTTTGTTACCAAATCTTAAGGGTTTTTTTATTGTTTTATTTGATTTTTTTGTCATTGTATGTTCCTATCAATACCTTCGGATTGATTTTTTTATAACCACAATAAATGTTGTTATATCTATTTATAGCATATGTGTATCTTTCCGTGCACTTCCCAAGTCAGGCTCACCGAATCATCAATATATTTGACCACAAGTTAATTACTGGTTGACATTTCTTTAAAATGTTATATTGACAAGAAGTAAAGTGTCAGCAGGGTTTAGCCACAATTAGTTAAGCATGTTTCCTTAAAGTAGGATAGACACGTAACTCTTTAGTCGCAAGTGAAGTCAGAATCCAGTGAGCCATTTCAAATTCTCGTGCTAATATAAATTGTCCATTTGGTGTTGTAATCAGGGAAGTTATCTTGGTTCAGTCTAACGGTATTTTTACTTCGTCCGTCCTTATATCTGATCCCGTGTCATGTGTCAATGTTTTCACATTAATCTTAAATTATTAATTAGTCCTGATGAATCAGAAACATTGTCTTTCCATCCTATTGATAAAGACATGGCACAGGAACCACATTTGTCTGAAATTGATTAATTGTGGCTTTGTTTCGTTTCTTAAAAAAATTGTGATTATTTGCAAACGACAAAGAGACAACACGGTGCTAGGCAAACACAGCCAACTCCGACTGAGGCAAATTGTTATCCCAATGGTATATTGAGTCTGATACTCTTATTTTTTCGACAAATAATTATACTATGTATAAGTATACCCCGCTAAGTGGTAATTTGAATAATTTATTTTTTGCTCGATTTTTTATTGTTAATATTATTGATATTTACTTCGGTTTGCTCATTTGTTTTTACCGTATTCTTAAATTACTAAAGATATGCATTTTCATATCTAAAGTTATTACTTCAGCAAGCTCCTGTCCCATTGCTAATTAATGCACAAGATTTTTGTATTTAATTTTTTTAATGTCACAAATAGAACACTTCAAACAAAAATTTCAATCACGATTCGATCAATGTCTGTAGCCTTGAAATCATTAATCTTCATTTGACTAACAATTAGATCAAATATGACTCAGAATGGCCGTGTTGATTGGTCCCCATCACCTTAATGTTTATAAACATTATGGATTACAACCGAATTTGTCAATTTGATACCCATTTACATCTTCTATTGTGCCAGATTTTCTTTGTAACATATGACTTGAGATACCGATACAAACCCTTGAATGACGATTGGAATGTCTTAATGATATTAAATTGCTATAATGAGATTTGTTGTTACATTGTTTGACCACTTTCTGTGTTAGAAAGTGTTGGCCTACATTTTATTTCGGACTGACAGAAGTGGGTCTTTATTTTGAATTTGTCAAATTATCTAATTTGTATAAGAATAGCATTCATTTTCAATGAACCGATAGCTT
The DNA here is from genome assembly GCF_021869535.1 of Mytilus californianus. Classification (NCBI taxonomy): domain Eukaryota; kingdom Metazoa; phylum Mollusca; class Bivalvia; order Mytilida; family Mytilidae; genus Mytilus; species Mytilus californianus. The sequence goes on along the minus strand of NW_026262690.1, from coordinate 113,721,615 downwards.
AAACGATCGCAGTCCTAGCACAAATTTAGCGTTATATTTTGGACATATTGTGTGTTTGTTGTTAATCAAAGAATAGGAAATGGACAATAGGAAACTGAATCATCCCATTTGTCATAGATTCTAGGTTTGAGTCCTAACCGTCATCAATTACACAAAACAGTTCTAAGTGTGAAACCGACGTGAAGATAAAATACACGATTATTGTATTAGTTCTATTCAGTCGTACGAGTACAAAAACTAATCAGCTTGCATGGAAGCATATTTGGTATCTTTGGAATTCCTACTGTCCATTTGAGTTAAAAGTATGAAAATTAATGTTCATAACGTTTGGTGCGTCCGAAGCGCTTTTCTAGATTGAAAGGTTAAAAGTCGTACTTTTTGTTTTTTTTTAAAGATTAAATGGGTAAAATCCTGCCTAAGTTGTATCTATAGTTCATAGTGCGTTTGCTGATATTCGATGTATTCTCCATATTATATTCCCATATCCACGTAGTCAAACCTACATGGGGATCTTTCCATGTCTTGATTTAGACAACAATTGTTACATTTCGTTGGACACTTAAATTCGTGGATAAAGCCATCCACGAAAACCACGAAAATTGATACCCCACGAATAAAGGTACTTTCACAGTAACCTTCTTCAGGAACGCTCATAACAAAAAAATTAAGTCGTCGATGTATAAATACTTAAGTAGCTTTATGACCGAACGGGACATAAACAGTATAGCCAAAAATCATCCAAGGTCAACTTGGTCCGGGGGAGGGGGGACTAGAATCCTAATTTCTTAATCATTTCTCAATTTGGTAATGTAAAATTTTATAAATTCATGTTATAAATCATATCAGTGTCAAAGCACTGACTACTGTCCCCCAGCAGCGGTATCCACCTAGTGCTAGACAATGACAAAAAAACTTAATTAATTTGGTGTGTCTGAATCGCTTTAAGTGTTGTAAGTAGATCCCACAGATGTAAAACAAAACACTACAACTTGAAACGTTCACGAATTTGATTTGTCATGCATGTACCCTTGCTTAATCTGTAGTCTTCAAGGACACAAACAACCCAGTTAATTGTTCCTATCTGTTAATTACATAGTTTTTATGTACTGGATAGCCCTTTATGAATGCCGATTCATTAACACAATATTTTTATATCTTATTATGATCACGGTAGATAGTCTTCCACCCACAATAGTCAAAGGTATAAAGACCCTTTGATCTCCGGAGTCTTTTGTTTTAAACGTTTGATTGGCGTGAAACATACATGCAAGTTACTACCAGACCAAAGTATATGCTAATGCCAATGATCTAATGGTTTAAATCCATTACGTCATCCTATATATTGTTTAATTGTCAGACAGGGATAATAGTGTCATATCTTTAATTACTGGTTAATGTAAAATGTCCACATGGTACAGTAATTTATCTTTTTTGGAAAATACTCAACTTCGTATAAACAACGTGCGTGGTATGAGGTTCGAACTACTCATTTACTATATATTTGTTTTGATTAACATATTTTTGTAATGATTCTTGTACCAGTCTCGAAAAGCTTGGCATTTTTTTTAAAGAATAGGGGTGGTCGCACAAAAGTGGCAACACACAGGATGGACAATTTATATTAACTCTGTGTTAGCCCCTTTCATGTCAAATCGCTTTAAACTTCGGTAAAGTGAGACTTTGAAGACACATTTAAAGGAGTGAAAGTGCATTGGATAGTGAAAACTAGATTTTTGTAATGTTAATTGACTTATATTGCGTCGAGCATTATCCCTTTACGAAAAAGGGCACATATAATTACTTATAATAGTTCTGTTATGTCGGTTAACAGCTGTGTATAGCGCGTCATAATTATGTTTTATGTACTTTGCTCTCAACTCACAATGCAAATTAAACTTTTAATATCAAAAACATTGTTATGAACATACTTTATTTACTGGTTGTCCTTTTAGCGGTATGCGTTCAACAAGGTCGGCGTTTGTTCCTGTTTTTAAAGTGTATTTTCGAGACCCGCGTCTATCGTACAGAATGTTTATCCTGGTATCTTTGGTGGGTTTATTCGCACACACTTTGGTATTAACATTATTGGTAAACGCTATATATATATAACTTGTTTATATCCCGGCGAGGGAAGAACAAAAAATTTGCGAAAGCAAATTTAAAGATCTAACATTGTTGGGTTGATGTTTAGACGAGTTGTATATATATATAATTGGCAGTCAGCAGGGTTTAAGAACATCCGTTGTTCGACCTGTTAGTCAAATGCGTTTTGTTAAAATATACTTTTTCACTTTTTTGGTCTTTTGGAAAATGTTGTTTGTGCTGTATTTAGACCCCTTTAACAAGAAATTTGTTTGACATGCACACGTATAAAAATTGCGGTTTTTATCCAACGCAATCATAGGTTTGAACGTTGTTTTCAATTTAGACTTGTTTATATAATATATATATATATAAACAAGTCTAAATTGAAAACAACGTTCAAACCTATGGTTGCATATATATATATTGGATACAGGCTCCTTCGAGTTAACCGGGAGTGACCATGGGTGGAATATAACGACTGCACTACTTGAGTCGGTGTTCATTGAAAAATAAAGAAAAGTCTATCTTTTTATATTCTTTTGTACCCGTGACTCGAACAAGCATCCGACAATGGAAAAGAATCGAGAGATACCAAAAGGACAATCAAATATTATAAATCGTAGAGAAACCGATACTGTGACACCATGGCAAAAAGAAAACCGACGAAAAAGCAACCAACAGTCAAATACACGAAATATAGTAAAACTAAAGATTGAATACCACTAACCCAAATAAAAACCTAGGTGTCATCTATAAGAAACTGCAGATTACAGTTTACATAGAGCAATGGAAGTCGTAAAAGACACGGTCTTGTCTGTGGGACAGTTTGATTTTTTTTAAATTAACTGTAGTATGCCCAAAGACAAATCCCCTGTGGTTGATGAAAGTTCTGTTTTCTTGTATACTGACTTTTTTTGACGAATAAGCTTGAACGAAATAGATGATTAAAGGAAAGATTTCATGTACACGTGAAGAAAACTAGACGAATTATCCTATTGTACAACATGTGTCAGTCACTAATGAGTATATTTACGTCCATTTTATACTGTTCCATTTTACAAATGGCCCTGAATATCTTCCTTGACATTGGCGTTTTAAAACAGTAAACACTCGAGAAAATGATCGAAATTCTATTGTTTATGAAGTACTACGTTATCTTTGTGGTACTTATTGATGTCCTGTATGAGAAGTATATTTATTAGAATAAAAAAGTATTGTATTGAGCCGCATATTGATCAAAGTTAGGAGGGAAAAAGCCTGACTGGTAAAAACTATAGTCTATAGATTGTCGTGGTAGGTCTGAGAACCCATTGTTCTTGTTCCTCTGTGCATTACTATCAGTCTAATAAACTATACCGAACAATACCCATAAAAATAATGGTAATAAAAAACCAAGTAAACACTTAAATTTTCTCTAATTGGTCAAGGGTCATATAATCTTTTACTAGCTAAGTTCGATGTAAAATTATGAGTATTTACCTTTTGACACTTATCCATTTAAACGACAACCGCATTCGGTTCATTTTACGTCACAAAAGAATATTAAAAGCGATACGTAAACATGTTTATTACTAACATTGCACGTATTACAACATTGGGAAATTCTTTCCTTTTGTAAGGTGTATAACGTCATAATTTTTATATTTCAAGGTTAGCCAGTAAGAAATCTCGAGTGCTTTGATGTTTAGGCGAAACGTTGGGGGTCGGTTAATGTAGAATACTAGTATATTAATAGTTCCAGGGAAGTGTTTACCGTATGATAATGAGTATTATGAAAGTTCTGTCAATGGTGATTTTCTTAAGCTTAGCACGTGTCATTGTCTGATGTAAAACTGACAATCGATACTGCTTCAACAAATCGGAAAACGTCGCAACAGTCGCGTCCGTATTAGATAGAATTGTCGATCAAAATACAAAATAACTTCAATAATATCAATTTCAGATACTTGCCACTGGTCGTTAAACAAGCAAGCAAATAATCGATCAATTATATAATGAAATACTTGCCACTGGACGTTAAGCAAACAACAATCAATCAATAATATCAATGAAATACTAACCACTGGACTTTAAGCAAGCAACAACTAATAAATCGATCACATTAATATAAAAGAAATATTTGCCACCGGACGTTAAGCAATTTTAGTTAAAAACTAGACGTTATGCAGACACCAACAAATCAAGAATAATTCATGGAAGCTCTAAAATATTTGTCCAGAGTTTAGTAAAATTATGAATGACTACCAGATATCTTCCATTAACATCGAAATGAAGTGCACACACACACACACAAACACACAGAAATGTGTCATTACAAAAAATACTACTATACCATAAATTTAAAGACAACCTTCTTTTTGATAAAAAGTAATTACTCTTCAATTATGTAAGATTAAAGTGGGAAATCCCCTAAAAAGTTGGCCCTTTAATAAGTGTTGACTAACTCTCGGAGTCTTTCAATAGAATGTATTGACTTACAGCGCTCACAAGTTATAAACACACCGAGATATACAGGAAAATTGCCTTTTATCCCCAACGTCACGTATAACTGCACTGAGTCATTTTTTCAGTGTTCAGAAGTCTTGTATCAAACTGATGTTCTAAAGTGGAGTTTTATTGTTAGGATTTTATTGGTTGTTGTACCCACTGCTTAATATGATACGAAAGAATAAAAACAGACCCCATGTTGAAATAATTTGTTTTTGGTTTCACATATACAAGAATTTTCTTGATTATTTTATGGATATGCGAAGATATAATGCTTTCAGACCAATGCGTTTTCAAGGATAATGTTTATCAGACCAATGATGTCAATGAAAGTGATGTAGCGGTCACTTTCAGAACCATGACATGATTAACGACTGAACACAATAGAAATCCATGACTTATTGCGAACTTTAGTGGCAATTAAAGTAAACGACAATTATCTAAACGGAGAAATTGAACATTTAAATTTGTAACGGTATTTCAAATGATTTTATGAATGATGCTAAACCCAGCAGGGTTGTAAGAACTTTTATGTTTGACACCTGAATGAAATACTTTTATCCGCTTTTCACCTTTCATATCAAACGCTTTTTTTCATAATTTGATTTTAATGTCTGTAACTATTACATTTGAAAATTAGTCAGTAGACAGTAATTAGTTTCACTGCGTGGGTATGCTGTTACTATTTGACTGTCAAAAATATTAACTTTTTAAATGACTTAAATTGTTTCCTGTTATTATCAACACGTACAAAATCAGTACTAGTATGTATATGTATACAATTTCTTCATTTACCAACTATGTCAGTTGCTTGCACAGGATACAATAAACTAAGTATGATAAAACGGCTGAAAATTATACCACAAGACGTTTTATTTTGCTAACAGCTATACAATATATGTATCGGATGTTTTATTGACTCAAAGCCATTTCACAGCTTCGATGCAATCTGTCACAACTAGGTGTTAATCTTTGATTTTTTTCGTTCAATAGTGAGAACAAATATTCCGGTTTAGAGGTTAAGCGTGGTTTAGAGGTTTAGCGCGATTTCCAGTGTCTCTACGGAAACTATACGCTGTTAATTGATCTGTCATGCAGATTGTGTTATGGACATAGTTAGTTTTGGTTTGTTCCAATGGGTTTAATAATCCTTTTATGGTTGCGGAGATTTGGGATAGAGGGGAATGTTGGCTGTAAGGCATCATTACGTATTTCCTTTGCTTTTGTTTCAACATGCCATCACAATTTATCATGTAAAAATGTAAGAACACAGTGAATGACCATACACGACCTTACTACCTCCTGTTTTCTGACACCTTTTTTACTTGTCAAAATTTGTTTGGTCAAACATGGTCAACTTTTGCTGCCCCGTCCACCCCCACCAGTTTAATGTATCTTTCTCAACTTATGTGGTCGACGTATTTCTGTTCGGGATTTGTTTCCTAATTCAATTTTGAAATTCAATGAAAATGACAAACGCGCATCGTAGTAAATTAATAGCTATGACAAATGTCGCCTTAAGGCAGATTACAGGAATTCCATACAAAAAATTGGATTCCATTTTTAAATATTTCTGGTTTTCCCTGAAGCTGGGTTGAAATATGCATAAATTTAATCCGTTCGGTCATAAATTACAAAATATTATACCCTATAATTTGTAGTTAGATAACTGCGAATAAATAACAATGTATAGTACGGTAAGGTTTCTGATCTGTATTGTTTGGTACCTCTCGGGTGTCACCCACAGGATATTAACGGCTCTTCTTTCCAAATTATGACTCATTATATGTTGACAAATAATCAGAGTTTGTAACCGGGTACATCCTTATCGATTGCAATCAGACACTTTGATTATGATTTTTTTAAGGGAAAGGTTTACCGGGTTTCATTAAAGATTTTGTTGACGTTTTGTATTAAAATCACGCCAAGCTACCTTTTCGTTTATTGTGTGGGCTTAGTTTTGTTTCAAAGCATGCATGGTAATAACTGTCTTGTCACGAGGAGTAACTTGAAAAGATTAAACAACATCTTTATAATAATTGTTTAATAGCACGCACATTTATTTTTTCCCTAAACAACCTTGAGGGTCTTCATTTGTGTATTCTTTCATTTTCAGGCCATATTTCTCTATTTTTTTATTTTTCAAGTCAATTACTAGTAGTATACTCTTTTCTTTATATCGAAGCACCCCATTATTTTCTATTTTTGTTTTTTTCCTTGTTTTCACCCATTGTTTGTATTCTGTATACCCTATCCGTGCAGTCTCAATAATACTAACGAAGATCAGAACACCCGCGAAATTATTCAAAAGTAAATTATAAAACGTTTATAAAATACCATTCATCGTCTTGAGCAGCAAGAGTTAACGGAACATATCTAAAAGGTGAAAGTACCCTGGAAATGACAAACTCAAATATAACATTGTGTGTTTGTATTCAGATGGGACGGCAACTAATCAGTGTTAAGATCTTTTAATATTGCCTTTTGTAACAGTTACGCCCCTTAATTAGGCTTTTACACTGATTAAGTCTTCAAATATTGAGTAACATTTTATTTTGTAGGTCGAATTTTGTATTGCAGTAGTAACCCCTTTGTAAAAGGAAGGATGGAATCTTGCTGTTTTGTTCAAACTTCAGAGCCCATCAGTCAAACACAAGACAGTTGGATAATGCTGATTTCTTTGCGTGACATTTTCGTAGGATGTTACTAGTAGCTAAGCTAAATTGAATGAGTTTGGGACAATGGAATTTTCTCTTTATTTAATCAATGTTTGGCTAATAGCAGGTAAAGTGACTGAATTTTGATACGATGCAATTAGTCACACCTGTGTCAATAAGACATTGCTGCTGAGGAATTTATAAAAAAAATTGAAAAAAATTAACTAGGAAATTTCGGCGACTTATTTACTACTTAAAGTACTTCATTTTTGGTCGTAAACATATGGAGGTGGGAAATTCCAATTTTATCATTAGAATTAAATGCCAATCTTCTTGAAATATGTACAAATGAAAACTCCCCGAACTAGATGACGTCGTGTCTTACTTTTTGTTGTCGCAACCTTTTCGGAATGCTTGGAAATTTCGTAATGATGGACATACTATAGTTGTCGTAATATTTATCCGAACTGCGCCAGAAAGTATAGTAGAGCCTTTGAGACCTGTATCTCTATCTGCAGTTAACTTAAAATGCTCGCTATAGTAGTATCGTATTTAAGGTAACCTCTATAGAAGGTAACATTTTACGTCAATGATTTTATGTTTTATTTGTAAAGGACTAAAAAGATATTCATTCAACAAAATTATCAAATCAGCTTATGTTAATAAACAGATTCGGTTGCAGGGTGTTGGTTTTTTTTTCATGTGCCAATATATTTAGACAAGGTACGTCACTGTTTTATGCGTTCTCATTTGTCAAGTCGTCATTTTCGAGGACGCGGAGTCTGCTATCTCAATCTTCTTGGAACATGTACAAATGAAATGTCCCCGCTTCGCATACAAGTTCCAGGCAACCCGTGTCTTACTTTTTGTTGCCGCTTCCTTTTCGGAATCCCTGGGACTTTTTGTAATGCTACATATACTAGTATGCGTAATAATTATCCGAACTGCACCAGAAAGTACAGTAGAGCGTTTGAGACCTGTAGCTTTATCTGCAGTTAACTTAAAATGCTCGCTAGTAGTATCGTATTTAAGGTAACCTCTATAGAAGGTAACATTTTACGTCAATGATTTTATGTTTTATTTAATGGACAATAAAGATATTCATTCACGAAAACTTATTTAATCAGCTTATGTTAGTAAACAGATTCGGTTGCAGGATGTTTTTTTAATTTTATAAGCCAATATATTTAGTCATGGTACGTCACCGTTTTAGGCGTTCTCATTGGTCAAGACGTCATTTTGGAGGATGCTGAGTCTGCATAGCGAAATTTACGATGACGGAAGTTATATTTTTGACTTGGTTCATTCTACAGATATAAATATCGATGATATGCTTTGACGACTGGACTTGCAGTTAAATCACAGAAAATATCAAGAAGTGGATTCATGAGGGAAATACTATGACTCTTTCGAAATTAAAAAAAAAAGCAGACTTGACTTTCATATGTTTCTTGCTCTAGAACTCTACATCTATATAAAACTAGCAATGTTGTAACAGAGGGTTTTCAAAATGAAGAGCTAACGGTTAAACTCTACATGTCCTCTTTTATTTAGTCTCTTTTATCATGAATAGAATGTGGAACTAGAAAAAAAGCTGCGTAATGCTATCTATTATTATTTTGAAATTGAATTTGCAGAACATATTTAAATGAAAGATGGATAAATAAATAAAATGGAACGGGGTTGGGGTTGAGGGGGGTTCAAATTGCATCCAATTTAAGTAATTGCATGAGTTTAACTTGACATTGAGAACGTCTGTATCTAGAGGATGATGTGTTTGTTCATGAAATCGTCTTTATTTCATAGATGTAGCCCGATGTAAGCCAGATCAAAAAAAAAAAAGATTAAAAAAAATCTTATTTTTTTTTCATTATTGTGAACAGAGGAAAAATTGGAAAGTGAAGGGACGATCGATAAGTTTCAGAACAACCGAATTGGCCCCCAAGCAACGAGCGAAAAATCTTTTGGCGGACAAATCTTTAGGTCAAAAGAACACAATAAAACGAGTACACACTTACCCCCTAGAGTTGACAGAAAGTGACATCGAATTTATTTTTTGATGAGAGTACACAATCAAAACACGTAAAATAAACATTAGCTTGACGGTATTTGAGGGTATATTACAACTTCAAAGCATTGACCTACGAGTCCGGGTCTTCTGTGTTAAAATCCCCTTGTCAATAAATGATCTTTATTATTTCATGTCACTAGAAATGACTCTATCATAGTCAAATTATGATATGTAAGGTGCTTATGAAAACAATATTCATTAAGTCGGGTTTTTGCTAATGCACTCTTACACTTGAAACTAGGCCTATCTTTGAGAGTCTATACTTGACATCAAAGAAAATATAACAGTCCCCTGTATATAAGGTTTATGTACAGGTCAAATTCAAGTTGTTCTTACTTTACATATTTTGTGAGTCATTGTAAAAATGCCAAAACATTTTTTTGATAGTATTCGTGTGTTTTTGGTGTCTTGAGTGGTTTTCCCGTAACAAGATGTTTCCTAATCATAGAAAATTTTGCATTTCCAAAGGACAATTTAAATAACTGGAATTTGTATGATTTTATATATGAGGGTCTGGATCGGGTCCCTCAATTCTGTTCTTTAATTTTTTAAGCCATTTTCCTCTATTTTTTACATTTTTTTCCTATTATTCTCTATTCGGTAAACCCTACCCAGACCCTCATATATGAATAGAAACAGGTTTAGGGTATACGTCAATGAGACAGCAACCCAAACGACACATTTTTCGTCAACAATTAAGAAAAACTACTCTATAAATTCACCGAATTATTTTCCTGCTAATCAGTTTTGGTATTGATAAGCAACCTTGAATATGACATTTCTCAAAATAATCTTAAAGATTGTGTTTTTTTAGGAAAAGGGGGGATTCAGGAATAAAAAGAGGCGTCGAATAAAATATTTGTTTTAAAAGATTAAAGTTATAATCAAGAAGTGGAAATCCAAAGCGAATGTGAAATAATGGATGGAAGGAATTAATAAAAAAAAAAACTGGAAACAAGACGGTCATAAGGTTATATATAATCATTTTGGCCATGAAAAGAAAAGACAATTATTTTATAAGGAATGCATATAAGCTAAGAGTGTTTAAGACTACCATAGCAGGTATGGATCCAGCCATTTTAAAAAGGAGGGTTTAAACCCCCGGAATACCATTAAACGTTCATATTTTTTTTTTATAAATCGAAAAGAAAATGGGGGGTTCAACCCCCGGAACACCCACTGGATCCGCCAATGGATAGCCGTTCCTCAAATATCGCTTTGCCAAAAGCTGAATTTTTTTATGCTTTTGCTTTCTCTTGTTCAAGGTTTGATTTTCTTTGTTTCTTCCTTTTTAAATTCATCGCTTTGTTATCTTCCACCTATGATTTATTGACTGCTTTACCGAATTATTAATTTAACTCGTTTAGAACTTTATTCATGTGTTGTATGTTTCTTATGTACATTAACATAGCTTTAATTCATGTAATGTTTGCATTTTAACCCGTTAGGGATTTACCTTTTGCAATACTGAATAAAGTTATTAAAAAATGCAATGAAATCGTTACCTGCAGACGACCCAGTCAACATGCATGTAACACAAAACGTTTTCGCGCCAATTTCGCCGGATCTATAATGCCTATGTGGTAAAAATCATGTAAACATAGTATCGTTCAATGGCAAATAAAGTGGTCTTTGACAAACAAGTTTTAATCAAAACAAAATGCTAAATCGTTGCAGGGAGTATATTCCTTTAATATAAAAATTCCGTCTTTATGCCATTCATACGAAAATTCCAAAGTCAACAATTCGACATTAGAGCTTAGAGTGATTTTGGTTCATAAGAGATACTTTGAAGTTAAGAGAATTGCAGTGATAAGTTTATTCCACCTATCTTGCCATGTTTAATCAGAACTTTTTTGTGTCATTGACGCACATCTAACGTATACCAGAAATGTCAACAAATAAGTGTAAATACTCACCTGGACAGGTGAACTTCAAAGGGTGAAGCAAAGTTTTAATTTGTCACATCATTTGTTTGAGTTCGTTTTAAAGAAATGAAAATTTTAACGTTGTTTTATGGTAAATATTACTGAATTAAATTACCGAGCTGGTCCCTTGCTGAGTTGGGTTTACAAACGAACGGTCGTAGTACTTTGACGTAGATGTCGAAGCATTTAATATGTCCGTAATTATACCTTTACTATAGGTAAGCATTTACCGGATTTTAACCTTGCTCTAATCATTACTTATAGCCAGTACAATGAATTTTTCTCTCTCTCTCTCTCTAATTTTCATATTCTCAATGGGCATTGCTTAATATCAAATATTAAACGAAAGGTTGTTCACCGATGAAATTATTGATATTGACCGTTAGCATCACACTCAAATATACTGCATGGTTTACATTAGAAAGGCTTCTGATCAGAAATGCTTAGAACCAAAAGTCGTTTGGGATGTGAAATATGTATAGATACATGGAGGGTGATGGGATCACAAGAAGATCGAAGGCCATCAAAATTACATTTGTATTAAGGTCTTTGTATTTAATGCTCCTAAACGTCATAATCATTTGGTATCCCAAATTTGTGTCCAACGCATCTGAATGCTTATACTAAAATCTCTTGCAGATCGGTTTGATACATATTTTTTCAGAATTTTTTCAAGTATATTTATTATAAATCGTAGCTTTTCGGATGATGAAACATTTGAGACGATGATTGGTTTGAAAGCAATGTGCATCCAACCTTTATTTCTATCTTATCAACTTACAAAATGATTTCTGCTGTGTCGTGTTCTATTTGATTTTTGTTATTGTGTCATGCTAGATTGTATCTTTGTTATTGAGTCGTGCTCTTTTGTATCTTAGTTATTGAGTCGTGCTCTTTTGTATCTTTGTTATTGAGTCGTGCTCTTTTGTATCTTTGTTATTGAGTCGTGCTCTTTTGTATCTTAGTTATTGAGTCGTGCTCTTTTGTATCTTTGTTATTGAGTCGTGCTCTTTTGTATCTTTGTTATTGAGTCGTGCTCTTTTGTATCTTTGTTATTGAGTCGTGCTCTTTTGTATCTTTGTTATTGAGTCGTGCTCTTTTGTATCTTAGTTATTGAGTCGTGCTCTTTTGTATCTTTGTTATTGAGTCGTGCTCTTTTGTATCTTTGTTATTGAGTCGTGCTCTTTTGTATTAGGTTGTTTTTTCGTCCTCGGTATGTTATTTTGTTGTGTTGTCGTACTCGTGTGATTTTGTTGTTGTTAATTTTGTTGCGTTGTAGAGCTCGTTTATATTTCTGTTGTTGTGTCGCTCTACCCTGTATTTTGTTGTGCTGTGCTGTTTTGTGTTCTTGCATGTTATGTTGCACTGGTTTATGTTTTTTGTTGTGATTTCCTGTTTTGTGTTTTTGTAATGCTTTCTTGGTTTGTATTTTTTAGTTGTCATGTCATTCTCGTTTGTATTTATGTTGTTCTGTTGTGACCGCAGTTATTTATGTTGTTTGATTATCTTGATTATTAGGTGTATATACATATAAAGAACGGCAAGATGGTTTATCCAGTAATACTATGCAACTGAATGTTGGTCAATATTGTGACTTCAAAACAGACAAATTTAATAAAGAATATCACTATAGTGTAGAAGCTTTGAACTAACTGCATCTAGACCATACTTTTGTGTTGTTACGATTACTAGTCCGGTGACTTATAGTTGTTAACTTCTATATCATTTGGTTTTTGGTGGAGAGTTGTCTCATTGGCAATCATACCACATCTTCTTATTTTAATAGTAAGCACTAGATACAGCTAGATTAATTTTCACGGTACTTAAAAATCAAACGCTGGTGAAGAAGGGAACAAAGAATCATACATACACAACTCCTGGTGAAAAAAAGGTACAAAGAACCTATGCACAAACCATGTCTGTATAGATTGATTGATTGATTGGTGTTTAACGCCACTTTCAACACTATTTTGCTATTTCGTGGCGGTCAGTTTTTATTGGTAGAGGAAGCCGGAGTGCCCGGAAAGAACCACCGACATTCGGTAGGAAAACTGACAATCCTAGTCAATTAAGATTGGGATTGGGAGTCGAGTGCACCTGCCCCGTGCGGGAGTCGAACTCACAACCTCAGTGTTGACAGGCTAGTGATGCAGTAGTTCGACTACTTATCCCACTCGGCCACCGAGGCCCCTTCCTGTATAGATAATTCCTTGTGAAACAGGGTACACACTAAGAGAGAACCACCGACCTTCGGTAGGAAAACTGACAATCCTAGTCAATTAAGATTGGAGTCGAGTGCACCTGCCCCGTGCGGGAGTCGAACTCACAACCACAGTGTTGACAGGCTAGTACTACAGTAGTTCGACTACTTAGACCACTCGGCCACCGAGGCCCATTCCTGTATAGATAATTCTTTGTGAAACGGGGTATACATTAAGAAGCATGCACTATCAAGTATACATTTAAATTGCGAATAACCTATCATAAAAGAAAGCTTCGGTACGAATCGACGTACAGTCTGTCTTAAAAGGAAAACCGGAACTGACAGTAAAATTATATACATGACAAAAGACGTCCTTCAAGATATGAGTCGTCTTCCAAGACACTATATGCATAACAATAAAGGAACTGAAAGTTACACTCAGTTCAAATAAACAAGCCAACGCCCCTCTCTGTTGTATTTCAAAAATCGAAGTCCTGTTTCTTTTCAATAAGTAAAACCAACAAAAAAGAGAACAAAAAATTTATTTTGACACTTAATTAAAAATATCTATTGACTTCGAATGACGCTTTACATGACGAATAATCATCACCTACAATAGATCACTCCACATTGGTCTGAAGGAAGAAATAAAATCATATCAATTGTTATAGTATTTATATTATCACTCCGCTTTCGTGTTGACAGTTTCATTTAATAACGATATTACAAACAAAAAAATTGTCATTGAGTATTCCGCACCGATTGACCCCGCGGTATTTACATTTTAAACTATTTTTGAAATGTTGTAGTATTTGATATGTCGCACCTGTCCTATTTAAGAGGTATTGTTGGGCAATTATAATGTTTTTCTTGGGATTTGTTGCTTTCAAATAGTGGTGATTACGTGATGGATACCAAAAAATGCACATTTATTTAAAGGTTTTTATTTCCATACTTTCGCAAGATTAATTGGGGAGACGAATTGCATGGTAGCTGTACATGAAGTAGAGAAAAAAAGAAAGAAAGTTGCATTTAAGAGGGTCTTGATGGAGTTTACAGAATACAAAATAAGGGGGAAAATACAGAATAAAGAATAGCTTAAAATGGGATGCTTAAATATAAAGAATAGAGAAAAATAGCCTGAAAGATAAAAAATACAGAAATGAAGGACTCCCATCCAGACTACGAGGTTGCCTCAGAGTCTTATAAAAATAGCCGATGACAGCTACATAACACCTTAAAGCAAAGTTTAAGACGGAGTAGGATCTGATAACCCTTCCGGAGCACCTGAGATCACACCCAGTTTTTGATGGGGTTTATGTTGCTCAATCTTTGGTTTTCTGTGTTGTGTTTTGTGTACTGTTGTTTGTCTTTTCGTTGTTTTTCGGTTTTTGCCATGGTGTTGTCAGTTTGTTTTCGACTTGTACGTACGAGTGTCCCTTTGGTATCTTTCACCTCTCCTTTGATGCGTCGCATCTAGCGTCGACTTTACTGATAATACATAGAAAGGTGAAACACCAAGCATATTGGGCAGTATAAAACAGACTACAACAATCACCAACAACCGACTCCGTAGAAGAAATATCAGACATACACACACAGTTTTAAGTGCGCACACAAATCTCCTTCTTAGCCTATCTTGATAGAATATAGAATGCATGGAAAAGGGGATTGTGTCAAAGAGACATTATCCTGACCATAGAGCAGAAAACAGCCCAAGGCCACCAATGGGTCTTCAACGCAGCGAGAAAATCCGCACCCGGATGCGGACTTTAGCTGGCCCCTATGTGACAAATAAACATCACCTACCATAGTTCACTCTATGTACATGTACTATAGTATGTCGTAAAACTACAACACACTTTTAACACACATGTAATACATGTTTCTGGCAGCATATGCTGGAGAAAGCAACTAATTGCAAATAATAACCGTGAGGTCTTCCTAAACTGTGAAAACTGTACATTGAGGTGTTCCTGCACAAACCGTTAATTAATGACTTATGACGCTGAATGGCCGTGCGGGTGTTACATGTAGGTGTCGCATCTGATTGTCGTCTTGTGAGATATAAGGCTATATAGGTCGTCGACAAGAAGACCTTCCCATATTTTCTGGTAACTGGTTCCATCTGGTATTTTCAGAAATCAATACTCGTGCTTTTTTTTATTTTTCAAACCGGAAAGAAAAATACAGTGAAGGAGGGAAAATTGTTACGTATTTGGTAAAAAAAGGAGTTTTATTCTATTGTCATTTCTACGATGAAGCAAATGAATTTCGAATGTTTGAGAACGGAAAAAAATAATGAGCTACATGCAGGGGTGAACAGTTCAGAAAATACAGATCAATGTGCCTTATTGTACAGAAATAATTATTAATTGTGAAAGAAATTAACAGTAATCTTTGAGGTCAGATGCAATCAGACTTTATTAAACTGTGCAACAAATATATACAAGTGACATTTTCTTCAATAAAGGACTTTTTATTTACAGAACTAATTGGCTTAAGCTTTCTCTATTCTCAGCACAAACTATGTTTTGTACTGCACTAAACTAGAACTACACACAAAAATTAGTACTTGAACTTGTTGATCTTTGAGATGTATTATTTAATTAAGAAATTAAAGTTTAATTTAGATTTTAATGATAGACTTTTAAATCTTTTATTGTATATTTATTGTGGTGTCAAACCATTTCTATTGTGTAAATGTATGTATCAAAATTTACTTTCATTTCTAGTATATTAAATTGAGTCCACCCCTGTTCATTGAGATAACCAGGTCTTGTCAATATCGTTCAAACATTGGCCATCACTGTGCACCGATTGAACTGGAATTTAATGGCGCACTCGATACTCCCACTGTCCATTTACAATAACCGGAACATTGCTTTTAATATGATTTGAATTATTTTGTACTTTTTCTGTTTTCATTTATTTGAGTTTGAAAGTTTCGGATTGTATGCGGAAACTGCAAATTAATTTGTGGAAAGGATTGTGAATTCCTATACAATCCTTATTATAAAACCGTTTGACTTATCCCTATAACCTATAATATTTATTTGTTTCCTATTGTGTATTGTTATTTGTTTTTATACTGCAACTAGTTGTGTTTATTTCCTAAATATAGTAACAGCTATATTTTGCGCAATGTCAATTGCATCATGGATCACTTTTTCCACAATCAGGGGTTCATTTAGAGATGAAAATAATTTGAAATTTGTGTTACAATTAAAATAGCTATCAATGTATTACTTTAAGTTGCAGTATAAAACAATATTAAGTCAATGTTAGAAAAATATTAACTTTTTTTTGTATTCGGCACAAAACTGGGGAAGGGCTCGGTTAAACCTCGCCTATCCCCAGTTTTCAGCCTCATATAAAAAAGTTTATATTATTCTGACATTGACCTGATATTGTATATTTAGCAAATAACTGACATCTAAAAGATCACATAGTCTATGTTAAAGAATTGCTCACAGAAGACTCACGGAAATAACTGACATTTTTTTTCCTATAAAAAGACAACCTACTCTGATCGTTTATTCCAACAATACTCAATCCCAGAAATCGAATAGACGTATAAATAATCAGAATGAAAAACAGAACGGAAACAAAAAATAAGAATATTAAATTTCAAGATCTAAGTTCCCTATAATATTATAGACTAATATGAATGTAGGCATCACTTGTATATTACAAGACAGATCCATAGACAAACATTCTCCGAAGTCAGCAGATGAAATCTTCAGTCAACCCCTTATAGGAGTTATTGCCCCTGAATTACGATTTGTTTTACAATGCAAATCATGAACATGATAAGAGTTACCAATTCAATGGTCTAGCTTTGTTAAAGTAACTGTTATTTTGATATATCTTTAGCATGATTTACCATGACTACAGTTACCGTTGTATTGATAAAGTAATTTCGGTTATATTGACCTAATCGTTAACATTAGCTACTGTTAAATTGATAGAATCTTAAACATGATAAGTTATTGTTATGTTGATCTTATTGTAAACGTGATAAGTTATTGCTATGTTGATCTTATCATAAACACGATAAGGTACTGGTAGTTGATCTAATCGTAAACATGATTTCATCTGCTGACTTCGGAGAATGTTTGTCTATGGATCTGTCTTGTAATATACAAGTGATGCCTACATTCATCAACTACCAGTAAAGTTGATCTAATCGTAAACATGATAAGTTATTGTTATGTTGATCTAATCATACACATGATAAGTTATTGTTATGTTGATCTAATCGTAAACATGATAAGTTATTGTTAAATTGATAGAATCTTAAACATGATAATTTATTGTTATATTGATCTAATCGTAAAAAAATATGATAAGTTATTGCTATTTTGATCTAATCGTAAATATGATAAGTTATTGTTATGTTGATCTAATCATAAACATGATAAGTTACTGGTAGTTGATCTAATCGTAAACATGCTAAGTTATTGTTATTTTGATTTAATCATAAACATGATAAGTTACTGGTAGTTGATCTATTCGTAACATGACAAATTACTGGTATGTTTTTAATCGTAAACATGATAAGTTATTATTCTGTTGATCTAATCGTAACATGACAAATTGATGGTATGTTTTTTAATCGTAAACATGATAAGTTGATGTTGAATTGCGATACAGAAATCAAAATGATTCAGTAACCACTACATTGATCTTAACATAAGCGGACACTTTCAGTCATTTTTCTATCTTAACGAGCATAATAACAACAGTTACCCTAATTCAATCATAAGCAAAGACGATAAAGTAACTGTGAGCGAGAACAATTTCAGTTTCAGTCAATTTGCTCTTTTGGTGAACATAATTGCAAATTACGGTTACCTTAGTTTAACCATAACAAACATGATTATGTAACCTATCTTAAAGTGAACGAACACAATTTCAAATTCGGTCATTTTGCTCATGCAATGAACATGCTTACAAATTACAGTTACCTTGATTTAATCATAACAAACATGATTATGTTATGTAACCGTTATATTGATACCTTACAGTTACCGTTATTATAAATGCATGATTTTTATCGTTAGTTGGTCGAAATTATCAATTCTTGGCTTTCCGCTTATACCAATAACTTACTGGTTACTATTTCTTTTTATTTAACTGCAAAAATATAATTATATTGAACTTATAAAGTACTTTTAATCGTAACAGCTTTAACTTCGGCTGTTTGATTTTAAGGTTTTTCGTTCAAATACATAAAATAAACTAGATAAATTAGTAATGAAATGAATCGGTAAATAAAACTAATTTATAATTGAATTTTCTTACAATAAAAGGACATTGCGGCTTTATACGGATATTATATTATTTTTTAACATGAAAAATATTGTAGTAACTCAAAAATACATCTATAACCACTAATCAGCTGACTTTTTATTTATGTTAACTTTAAAAGGTGACTGAGTGCAACTCTTACTTTCTGAATCGGGCGTGTCATTCTCCAACATAAAAATCAGAAGGACACTATTTGAAAGTATTGATGTTTTTGCCTCATTTAATACGCAATGTATATTAATTTAATTGTTATGACTTCAGCACACTAACTTGAACTTTTCGGTCATTAGACAGTTTAAGCTTCAAGGAACGCCCGAATTGATTGGTTGCTACTTTGATATATGCGGGTTCAATTTTAATTCTTATTTTATTATTGAATGACTAAAGTCAGTGCGTTCAGATGACCATAATAATATAGGGTGTGTAAGATGGGTATACAGCCGGAGACTGGTTTACAGCTTTTGGGTCTGGTATGCAAGCTCCACTAACAGCAAAGAGGTACCAGATACTAATTTCAGAGTGCGCATGCGCTGAGATAAAACTCTTTACTCCAAAGTTACAATAGATACTGATATGATTTCTGATAAGGGAGCTACAATTTGATTTTTAGGTGGGGGGGGGGGGGGGTGGGGGGGCTAGGATGAAATTTGAAAAAGGCAGGACAGGGGTTTCGAGTTAAAAAAAAAGGCAGGATGACAATTTATGTAAAAATAGTCAGGATAAACGAATAAAAAAGGCAGGACAGAGATTACAACTAAAAAAGATGCAGGACAAAATTTTTCATCCCCCATAAAAATCAAATGGTAGCTCCCTAAACAGATATATCATGTGTCAAGAAATTTAGATTAATTTCTTGCGCCCCTTTTTTAAAAGCACCCTGTATTTGATATAATATATTCTCTTGACCGAAACAGTGAGTCGACATTTAGATGTGTCCAAAAGGACAAGATTTCACCAAAAACGGACATATCATTATGGTCTAGACTCGACCGGACCTTAATTGGTTTTACTCAAAATTAAGTGTGCTGAGTAGAAAGCATCAAATACTAGTTCTAACCAAGTCGCAGATTTAAACCGAACCGCTATGATCGAGCCCAAGACATGTCTCTCTCAATAGACAAATTGCTTTTGGTATCTACTAACTCAGTACATTAATTTGTACTTAGTAAGATGAGCTGATATTGTAACCATGATGAACCTTGACAATCTATATAGACATGAACCTTGGGTTGCTTATATCACTTTCAAGTCAAAATCATACTAATTATTAAAATATTAATTTTAACAAAACATTTCAATTTTTCTTATCTATTTTTAGTATAAAATTAAAAGTTACTTTGATCTGATTGTGAGTTTTTTAAAATGTCATTTCTTTGCTCACGTTTATATGTACCGAAATAATGCGATATAATACAAAAAAAGATTTGAACAATATTATCCAAATATTAGACATATTGTTTACGTAAAAGATAAAACTCTTTATTTGAATATAAACTAATATTTTTCAAGGAGTTTTATTCATTTGATATAGATTAAACAGAACTTAATAATTGTATTTATTAATATTCAGCAATATTGTTAAAATACGACCTTGCTGTCCTTTGATTTTAATGATATGTAAATAAAGGTGAGCGTCATTGACAAAAAGTAACAATTACACTTTTATATTAATAAGCATACCGCCTACTAAATCCTGTCCTTACGGAGTGCGTTTTTCGGAACGACTAATTCACGTTTTTTTGACATTTACCATAATGCAACAGACATCCGTAATTCCTCGCTCATAGTAAACAATCCGTGTAAATATACCACTCTTCGTAATTCATAACAAGTCTTTCTATTTTATTCATCTTGATATGAATTTTTAAAATATAAAAATTCGTCCACACCATCATTATGAAACAATTTTCTATGAATCCATTGTTCATATTTTGGTTTGACCTACAGACCAGGTTATACTATAGTATTAGCATAACACAAAATTTACACTTTAAAAATTCGAAGTCGTTTGTGAGTTTTTCAACGGATGCAGGTTGTTCCGATTCAATTCTACCGTGTTATACCATGTTTGTAGTTTCTATTAAGAAGAAAATTTGACAGATTCTGAATAGCATTTTACAGTAAGCTGACGTATGATCTTTTTCAAAGTCTTGCTTCTTCTAATGATGAGTTAAAACGTCAAGTTTTAATGTAGGATAAACGGGAATGAAGAAGCAACCCAACTACCAAAATAGACATATAAAAGTCACCATATACTGCCTTCACCAAACGACATCTAAAGGTCACAATGTGCTGTCTTCATCAATAGACATCTAGAGGTCACTATATACTGTCGTCACCAATAGATGTCTTGAAGTCACCATATACTGTTGTCACCAAAAGACATCTAGAAGTCACCCTATACTGTCATCACCAATAGATATGTAAAGGTCACCATATACTGTCTTCACCAAAAGACATCTTGAAGACACCATATACTGCTGTCACCAAGACATCTAGAGGTCACCCTATACTGTCTTCACCAATAGACATCTAAAGGTCACCATATACTGTCTTCACCAATAGACATTTAGAAGTCACCATATACTATCGTCACCAATAGACATCTAGAGGTCACCCTATACTGTCATCACCAATAGGTATGTAAAGGTCACCATATACTGTCTTCACCAATAGATATCTTGAAGACACCATATGCTGTCTTCACCAATAGACATCTAGAGGTCACCCTATACTGTCACCACCTTTAGTTATGTAAAGGTCACCATATACTGTCTTCACCAATAGACATCTAGAAGTCACCATATACTGTCTTCACCAATATACATCTAGAAGTCACCATATACTGTCTTCACCAATAGATATCTAGAGGTCGCCATATACTGTCTTCACCAATAGACATGCAGAGGTCACCATATACTGTCTTCACCAATAGACATCTAGAAGTCACAATATACTGTCTTCACCAATAGACATCTAGAGGTCACCATATACTGTCTTCCCCAAAAGACATCTAGAGGTCACCATATACTGTCTTCACCAATAGACATCTAGAGGTCACCATATACTGTCATCACCAAAAGACATCTAGAGGTCACCATATATTGTCTTCACCAATAGAATCTTGAAGTCACTATATTCTGTTGTCACCAATAGACATCTAAAGGTCACCATATACTGTCTTTACCAATGATGTTTCCAAGCCCTAAATCATACCGAATGTATAGAAAAATTATTGATTAATTAAACATAAACAATTAGATAAAAATTATTGACACCAACATAAAATGTTCATTTTTAAAGATATCAAAAAGACAATTACATCAATAAGACGAATTCCCTGAATCAAGAATGGCACATTCTTTATGTGCCTGTCCCAATTCAGAGCCTGATTTCGTAGGTCGTTGTTGGTTGGTTGCTGTCTGCCATTATTGTTTATCGTTATTGTTGTAGTATTAATCAGGCCGTTAGTTTTCTGTTTTGATTTGTGTCTCGTGTTGTCATTTCGGTGCTACTTATAGCTCAGTATAAGATATAGGGTTTGCTCATTGTTAAAAGATCGTAATGTGACCTTTATTTGTTTATATATTTATCCTTCGGTCTTTAATGAATAGTTGTCTCATTTGCAATCATACCACATCTCCTTACTATTGCATAAATATGTGACAGGGTTAAATAACTTAACCGGTATTTTATCTTGATTAAATTGAGAGATGCACTTAAAACGCATTTTAATAATTTGAACCAGAGAGAACCCCATCATAATTAAAATATAACACCAAACAAAACACACAAAAAGATATAAGCAATACTATGTATATAATATCGTATTCCTGAATTTGAATTTTCCCACTTAAAAAAATCGTAGATGGTTTCGAAAAATCAACTGTTAATTCTTATATATCCAAATTATGAAAAAGTTTATTTATATTATTGACCAATTAATCGATTCTGAGGTTGGGATTTAATTCCTAAAATTCCATATGTGTGCAATGTACGGAAAGTACATTACTAGTTGTAGTACAGTACAGTTTCATAGCTTGCTGTGCTCATTGTTGAAGGTCATACGCCAAGTCTCTGATGTATAGTTGTCTCGTTGGTCATCATACCACATCTTCTCATTTCTATATGGTGTCGACCTTAGTACTCGTTATTGAAAAAAATATAACAGCACCCGATAATTTTTCACAGTCTTAGCAGATTTTAGTGACTTTTCTTTTTAAAAACTATTCTCGTTTTGAAAGAGGAATCTATATTTGACAGAAGAAGTCAAACAATCGTTCTTTGGTTTTCATTTTACTGCATAGGTCAAATAAAAGTCAGTCAAACTGCAACTCGTATTTCAATAAAAATTCGGTTGTAGCTTCCTATATAAAGGGATTATTCACAAAAATGATATCTGTCATAAGATGTCCCTTTATCATCAAATAAATAGCTTTATAACATATATAAAATAGGTGTTTAAATTGTCGTTAGTTAAACTTTAGAACCTTGAATTAGTCAAACTTTGCATTGGTCTCGCTTCAAGGTTGCTTAAAAGTCTATCAAACATTACAACTGCCATTCATTGATACTTACTGAACGCTATACAATATTTTCAATAAGTATTAAAACCTCAAATTTGGTGTCTAAATACTATGACTATATACTGTTCATGACGAATTCTACGGAGTATTATATCGGGTAGAAACTTTGCCAATTTATACGTGTATGTTTCAATATAGGATAATACAGCTCGTCTTTGTACAAGTTTATTTAATACAAACCTTGTTTATATACTGTATATTTTGGCCAAAGAACGAGACAGTTTTGTTAACCTTTCAGTTATACAAGTCATACAGTATAAGATACAATAAGTGATCACATGTTCGAAGGACTGATTCAATTTCCATTTAGCCTGTCTCTCGTGGAAGTCAAGCAGAGGGGGTTTTCAGTTGAATTTTTTCACATTTGTTTTATTTTAGGGACTACAATAGCTGACTATACCGTATATGGGTTTTGCTCATTGTTGAAGGCCATACAATGACCTGTATGTAGTTGCTTTTAAAAATCCAAGTCATTTGAACTCGGGCGGACAGTTGTCTCATTAGCAATTATACCATATCTCCTTATATTATAAGTATAACATAAAAAGTCTACATTAATTTTATAATGTGGATTTATTTTAAAGAACAAACGATAGAGTTCATGTTTCCTTCCTTGACAGCACAACAAATGTTTTCGGTCCTGTCTGTATAATAATTCTATCATTCATGTCAGTTAAATATGTCTAGACTGTCTCTCCGAACAGGACATAAAATTGAGAACGGAAATGGGTAATATGTCAAAGAGACAACAACCCGACCAAAGAGCAGACAACAGCCGAAGGTCACCAATGGGTCTTCAACGCAGCGAGAAAATCCCGCACCCGGAGCTAGTTCAGTGAAAATGGACGTCTCACTAAACCCCAAAACATATAAATGAACTAAAAATTAAAAAAACATTTTAAATTAAAATGTCTACTGTTCGGACACGGCAACACATGTCTACTGTTCCGATAGTGCAATACATGTCTACACTGCTCTACTAGTACAATACATGTCTACTGTCCCAGCAATTCGATACATGCCTACTGTTCCGACAGGGCAATACATGTCTACTGTCCCAACAATGCAATAAATGTCTTCTGTTCCAATAATGCAATACATGTCTACACTGCTCTGCTAGTGCAATACATGTCTCCTGTCCCAACAATTCCATAAATGTTTACTCTCCCAAACAATTCAATACATATCTACTGTTCCGACAGTGCACTTCATGTCTACTGCTCTGTTAGTGCAATAAATGTCTACTGTCCCAACAATTCGATACATGCCTACTGTTCCGATAGGGCAATACATGTCTACTGTCCCAACACTGCAATAATTGTCTTCTGTTCCGGCAGAGCAATACGTGTCTACTGTCTTAACAATGCAATATACATCTATACTGGTCAGACAGGACCGACACGGTAATACATGTTGTTTCACTGTTCCGCCAGAGCAATACATGTCTACCGTTCTGACAGGGCAATAGATGTCTTCTGTTCAGATGGCGCAATATATGTCTCCTGTTCTGATGGTCAAATAAATGTCTTCTGTTCCGAGATTTTCGTAAAAAACAGAAATGGAATAACAAATCGAATCTTTGTTGTTTCGCGTTTTTTTTTTCTTTCGTCTCAACTAGTATAATGTGCAAGTGTGTGTGTGTTTTTTTTTATTTGGATGTTCAATATCAAAACTATCAACAGCAATGGTGATATCCAAGTGAATAAAAAAATCAATTCATACTAATAAGTATATGTTTTGAAATTATTGAAGTTACTTTTTAAAATTAATTGTATTGTGAATCGACGAAAGATAATATAAGCCTTATTGAAACACAGTAATTTGGAACTTGAAAAGCCTATTGCGTTTATTTATTACTATGAATTAAAGGATATGTGCCTAAATTCTTTTGAGGATTTTCACTTGATATTTAATTTTGACATTTCTGTCAATTAGTATCATTAACAGGTAAGAGAGAAAACGTGATAATTTGTCATTTGATCATTTAATTACCTGATATTTTCACCTATCTACCTGTCTTGTAAAGGTAGGTAGATGCTAATGGGATTTTGGCTCCATGGCAAGTAATTATCACTTACCCGTTAAAACTGTAATTTAGCGCAATCTATAGAAAAATCTTCGTAAATGGCCTTTCGTTCTGTTTTATTGACTTAATGTCTTACATGACAAAAAGACATCAGTGTCTCTTTATAGAGTTAGCTTCATTGTGTAGTATTATTATTTACTTTAGAAATAGAAGGAAAATGTTTGACCACTGTGGTTTAATTAAGTTTTAATGGGCTAAATAAATCATTTGTCAAACATTGGCATAGACGATCGATCAAACTACATCCAGTTAAAAGAAATAAATATAAACAAAAAACAATCTCTTATAGGTAGTTAACACAATGTTAGTATGTATAAAGATGCTGTTTTTTAGAGGTGGATACAATAATGTAATCCACATCTACCATAACTCGAATAATTCAGCGCCCTCTTTCCACTATTATTTCTGGAGTGATCGTAGTAAGCGAAATATAAAGACTGGATTATTCGGGTTACAAGCACCACTTTCCAGCCTCTTTCATCCACTTCCGTGTTCGAGAGGTTTACGTTATCTTACCCATAATAGGTTTAGAGAAAGTGGAATCACTCATGACCTTAAAACAAATAACATGCAAACCAAAAGAAAAAAGGTTTAAAGTCCCTCCCATCTTGAAACTCATTGATCCACAAATGGATATGGGAGGGTCTGCACGTGGGTTTACAGAATAGGGAGAAATAGGCACCAAAAAAAAATAGAGAATAGAAAATAATGGAGTGCTAAAACAGAGAGAATAGCAAATATTTGGCCAAAAATTTGAAAGAAAAGAGAAAAATGACCTAAAGATTCACGAAAGCATACAGAAATAAAGGACCACTCATCCTGACCCTCATATGGCGGGTATCGTTCCCTAACTAAAACTAGATTATACAACGTTTACAAATCAGTTTGTAAAGATATTTCCTTCAACTATGAGCACTTTCTATAGAATGTATCAAGCTCTAAATAACCTTGAGCCCAGGAAAGTTATACAATAATTTCGAAAACCACAAGCTTTGATATATCAGCTTCTGTTATAAACATGCTCCAAATTTGTACATTCCTATTTAATACATCAATATGTCCATAGAGATCTATAAGTGTTTGCGTTTTATAATGTCCCGGAGACACACTTTTTCGGAAAAAAAAACAAAGGTCATGTGATTTGTTTCTTCACACATAGAATCTGATTTTTTTCCTGCACGGTTCGTTCTATATAAACATGTCTTTACAGTAGAACTGTTGCTCAATTTATAGTCTGGGAGTAACTGTTTAGCAGACGCTGTTCCAGATACAAGACAAAAATTCAGTCAGTTTTTTAAGTCATCTACCTTTTCATCCAGTAAATTAGCATGAAAAAAAAATGTGGTTACTCTCCACCACAAAGTAAACAGGCGACACAGGTCACAGAATGTTGATATCTTCTCTATTTACTTTTGTCAAAAGTACAAATTCCCCATAAAACGGATGTTGCAATGTTATAGGTGAGCAGTTAATATATAGATTTGTCAAGTACCTTTTTTAATACCCGATAAAGATTTTTTTCTGGATATCGGATGCGTTGATCGTTAAACAACCAACACAGAAATAAATGAATACGAGATAACATCTTTAATACGAAAATTCACATTTTGAACAGGTCTCAGTTTATAAACTGAAGATTATTATATAAAAAATTTTTTGAGGAATACCAAAAAAGACTAAATTATCTTACTGCACTTGCACTAGTATTCTTCATTCTAAACTTAAGGACAGAGAGAAAGATTCATTCCAAATTTGTTTCATTAAAGAAGAAGAATGGCCAACGCAAATACAAATATCTTGTTATAGAAAGGGACACATCATAATTTGTGGAAAAAACTACTCTGATTCAGACATAAGGTTGTCTGAGATTAATATAATTAATTTATTGTTCAATTTTATATTTTCAACATATTTGTTACATTCGGGGAACGCCTTTTTCAACAGACAATCTGGATTCCAACGAAAACCAACTGTGCTCCTCCTCATGTCGAATTGTCCCTTTATTCTCAAGGTACAATGCATATCGGAGCTTCTCAACCATTGTAAAAATATACATGACACTTCTGCAATTCTATTAGATTTAAACTATTAAAACTTTAAAAAATGATGCCCAACCCTCGTTAGAGAGATAAAAGAGAGGCGAAAGATACCAAAGGGACATTCAAACTCATAAGTCGAAAATAAACTGACGGCACCATGGCAAAAAAAGAAAAAGACCAAAAGACAAACAAAAGTAAACAAAACACAACATAGAAAACTAAAGACTGAGCAACACGAACCCCACCAAAAAATTCGGGGGTGATCTTTAATTGCACTTTTGGTAAGGATTTATCATTAAACTTTCATGGAAGATATTTTGGACAAAACCATCCTTGCTGATAGGACGATCGCAAAAATCTCCGTTTTATTTCTTATACTAAAATACTATGGCGGTTTTTTTTATAAAATTAATAGTACAGGTGCGCTTGCATAAGAATATACGCTTTGTTTGCAGTTTCGGGGTGCAATTTACTGATTGTTTGCAATACAAATATTCCTCTTAATCGAGTTGATCTTTTACAAAGCACATGACTTATAACCATTTTTATGAAGTCCTATATTTAGCGATAATTTCATAGATAACAATCCAACTATTATCATCGGAAAGATGATTGCTAAAGTTTAATTTGTCTCAAATATTTACTGATACACAATAATAATTATTACTTTAAAAGATCGCACTTCTATAATTGCTTTAGTTTATTATTGATAGAAGGGATAAGGGGGTGAAACGTGCAAATAAAATCACATAAAAGGTTTAGGAAAACTGACTGTGTTTTGTTCTGTTGGATAGTGGAGTTGATTCAGTTACTGAGTAAATTAGCTTTTAATCATCCTAGAGAAGTGGTTAGATATATATTAAAAAAGGTATTGACTTCAGACAGGACGACCACACAAGGTCAATTTGTTAATTATACATAGATTAAAATGAGATACTGATTTGCTTGAGTTTTTATTAATCTATTGTAATTGTTAATACAACATCAAAGTTAAGTTATAATCTAACAATCGATGCATTCAACACTTATTTATAAACATGCTCCTTTCTCCTGCCAAATCTTTATATTTTTTTAACCTGTCAAATTGTTCTTTTGATATTTAAATTGTGTGGTTTCTATTATTTGTAATACCGCATCTTCTATATTAACGTGTTGGTAAATCAGATATTTTTTTAGCGGAAACCATTGGACGTCAAATCACGACATCAAAGGCTAAAATTGCAGATATCTGATGAACTGATCAAAAACTGTTGTTAAAGCAAACATTCTTTCTGTAACATATTCTTAAAATTGATAAAGAAATAGTTTTTGGTCTGATTTTTTTGTTTTGTTTTTTTGTTTTTTTGTTTTTTTTATTTTTGAATGTTTGTAAAGATGCGTAATTTAGTTGCCTCAA
Source organism: Mytilus californianus (assembly GCF_021869535.1). NCBI lineage: Eukaryota > Metazoa > Mollusca > Bivalvia > Mytilida > Mytilidae > Mytilus > Mytilus californianus. Next base: position 113,692,764 of record NW_026262690.1, on the reverse strand, counting down.
TGGAATCCTACCCCACTGGAACAACCCAAGAGGACATTGTGGAATTGCAAGAACTTCGGGACCACAAACTGCATGCGTTACAGATTTTGTATCTTAAATTTTCTGCGCTGCTAATGAGAACTAAGAAAAGTTTACGTTAAATTGTGGGTAGAGTGATAATGAGTTATGTTGTGTTTTGTATTCTGTTTTTTTTGGCGTTGTCAGTTGTTTTCAACTCATGAGTTTTAGTGTTCTTTTGGTATATATATATCTTTCGCCTCTCTTTATAAATGTAAAACACAACTAAATGTCAAATTCAACTGTTTCATGGCATGTTGTAAAACTTGGTTACCAAAAAATGTTTTAATTGATGCTATATATTGTGATCAATCCATTGTTATATATTAAACAGATAATTAAAAATTAACAAGTTTGGTAATCACGCCACGTAATTCAAAATCTCACGAGAGAGTTCGTACTGCACCGTCCCTACCTCGACTCTTTTGTTGGTATTATAAGCCAGAAAAATCCCCAAAAAGCTGCTGAAACTGTCATCAAATTAAAAGGGGAATGAAATTATTTATTATAGAGGATTTTTATGTGTACGTTTAATGAATTCATGCCTGCGGATGTAATTTTAAAGGTAATTTTATACGGCCTTCAAACCACGTGTGTCATAGTTATGATAAATTACTATAAGACGTTCATAAAATATAAACTTGTCCATTAAGCCGTGTACCACTCATGTTTATCACTACAGAAATATAATGTTTTTAATAGTAATGGTAGCTCAAATAAAGTCTTTCATCAGGCAATGATTTAACTGAAAATTATATGGAAAACTTTCACCCGAATATGAAAAGTTAATGCGGTAAAGTAAATTGCGGTACTCGTTTTAAATGCAGATCTTAACCCTAGAAACACACGGTTAAGTTGCTGCCAACTTCGACTGAATGGTAATAAGGGGTTTTCCTTTGATAACAATCTTTTTATGGATTAAGAGATTAAAACGGGTTAATGCAATGACGCATGCACATTATATTTTATAAAATTGTTGCTGTCCTAGGATGTTTGATCTGTGGACGTTGAAGGGACGGAAAAAGACATTTCAACGAGCCGTACATTAACAAATAGTACTTACAAAATATGCAAAGGTTAATGATAAAAGTTCATTTTTTAACCTAAATAGAGTGTTACAAACCTTTCTATCCATAAGTTATATTTGAAAAAAGATCGCCGCTTACTTCATCATTCTTTGCTCATTAAGACAGAAAGGCATTTCAAAATATCTTGTGACTAAAACGCCAAGTTTGTTTTATGACTTAAACCATTCTTTTACATAGGGGGAATTACAGATCCTATTTTCCCATTCTTTTTCACAAAATTACCGTGTGTCACAAAATTAACCAGTACCGGATGTGGCAGGATTTTGATTGGGCACACTCTTTCATGTTGGTCTTTGTAGACTTTTGACTTTTTATATTCGAATATATACGAAATTTGCTTATCGTCCCGAATACGCACAACATATTTTCAACTGGTGGATAAACAGACAATAATTAATTGATCAATCTATCAACAATTTTATAAAAGGAGAGAGATCCCTCGTGTTATTAAAAGCGGACACGTAATAACTCTCAACCCCATTACATGTGAAAAGTGACCATTACACATTTAGTTGTATATATGCATCCCACTGCATTATACAATGAAATATAAAGACTTATTCTGTGTATGCTGATGTCTCAATTAAACTATTAAGTTGAGTTATCATGAAACTATATTTTTTTTTATTAAATATATATATATTTAAAAATTAAGATCCATTTATTACATCGGTGATCCGTTTATTTGGCAATCCCCAATGGCAGTCGGCAGGGTTTAAGAACATTTGTTGTTCGACCTGTTAGTCAAATGCGTTTTGTTAAAATATACTTTTTCACTTTTTTGGTATTTTGGAAAATGTTGTTTGTGTTTTATTTAGACCCCTCTAACACAAAATTTGTTTTGCATGCACCAGTATAAAAATTGCGGTTTTTATCCAACGCAATCATAGATTTGAACGTTGTTTTCAATTTAGACTTTTTATATATATATATATATATTATATATATAAGGTATTGTCTAATTCTATAGAGCATTTCCTTTTCTGACTTTAGTTTAATTCAATGAAAAAAAATATTGAAAATTGATACGATTATTTTGACTTGTAATATAGTCCTATCAAATTACACAACCGTTGGTACTTTAACAGTACCTTTGAATTAACAGTAGGCCCAAACTGTATTTTGAAAATTACACCCAGTGACAAAACTGAATGACAGTATTGTATCGATCTTTAGTGACCCCTATATTATTTGTCTCAATATTGTCATTGTCCATCCATTTGGTAAAAACATGAATGATAATTCTATAATTGCTTTTCCGGTGGTAATTTAGGTTTTAAAGTGGCTCCAAGTCTATAGATAAACACTACCAGTAATTACAGAGCGGGTATACTTAATTGATTTTAAACAGTATTTAAATCTCATTTAAAATCATTTTGACGAAAAAATGGTCTTATAATTAAGTTTTAAGAAAGTTTTAATGTTGTGAATAGTATTAGTTTATTTTGATTATTATTTCCCAGTGGGATTGGGGTAACATAATATTTACGATACTAAAAAAGAAAAGGCAAGCATAATGTGTTGTTACATAAGAATCTGTGAAAAGGTTGACATATTCTTATTCAACAAAGTTTTAATTTAAAAAAAAACTGATAAAAAGGACAAGGTTTCATTTAATTACAATCTCTTCTTTCATATTATTATTTGATCAATACAACGTACTGTCGTGAAAAGTAAGCACACCTTCCAGAAATACAATGTCAGTTGCGGTGTAACAAGCGTTAACTATTTTGACTTGTTTTTTTTTTGGTAACTGTTTACTAAGTCCAACTTGCTAGATTTCTATATGTCGGCCAGTGTAAAGTGCATGCCTTCAAATGGTATATTAAGCAAATGGCGTATGTTCTCAAGTTCCAAAATTACTCATTGACTTTTAAATTAATATTCTACGCATTCATATTGTATTTGTACTGTTTTTTGTTTTTTTGTTTATCGTTAAACACATTGGTATTGATGGCAGGTCTTTGGAAGTCTGTCAAATCAAGGAGGTCTAATATAACCACCGTGGTCAAATCTAATATTAATGATAAATCTGTGTATCTCGATGTACAACTGGTTCCGTCTTAAAATCCATCATACAATATCATATCAATGACCGATATGTCAAATGCTGTCCGTTCACTAAACCTTAAAATCAAATTTGTAGAAAAAGGGGGGTGTATCTACCACACGTGGCAAGGTAGCTGTTCTTTAACACGTGTTTCAAGGTCCTCATTTCTACTGCCTTCACAACAAGAGTATTAAAGGTTAAGTTTGCCTGTCATAATTTTAACCTTAGCCTTATCAAGCCTTGAATTTTAAGAATGAATTTCCTTTCAAAATCAATAAACCACAGTTAGCAAATCTTGAGATTTGAGTAGCTACGCTATTTTTAGTGACAATGCTAAGATACGCTTAAGATGACTCAGATAAGTGCAACTGCATTTATAAGGTGTAAAATTTACAGGTAGTTTAAGTAAATAGATACCATAATATGAACATTTCCATAAATATAATCATCTTTTAAAAGGGTCAGTTTGCAGGTTATGAAATTACTTAATTTATATGCATACTTTAAATTCAGAGCTAAATAAATGACATTATTATATGCAAATTTTAAATTTATTTCTTTAAAAACGACCGGAAGCTTACAATTGAGTTTCTATGCATCTTGAGCTCGTTCAAAATGCCAAGGTGTGCTATTACCAACGCATTGCGTCCGTCTTCTGAAGTCAACTTTCCATCAAACTAGTTATTCCTTCTGAATTTGGACCAAATTAAGGTAATTGTCAGTCTGATGGACATCATCATATATTCTAAAACTGTATCAAACTCTGCCACCAACCAAACTGTATAAAACTCTGCCACCAACCAAACTGTTTCAAAATATGCCACCAACCAACCTGTACCAAAATATGCCACCAACCAAACTGTATCAAACTCTGCCACCAACCAAACTGTATCAAACTATGCCACCAACCAAACTGTATCAAACTCTGCCACCAACCAAACTGTATCAAAATATGCCACCAACCATACTGTTTCAAATTATGCCACCAACCAAACTGTATCAAACTATGCCACCAACCAAACTGTATAAAACTATGCCGCCAACCAAACTGTATCAAATTATGCCACCAACCAAACTGCATCAAATTATGCCACCAACCAAACTGTATCAAGTTATGCCACCAACCAAACTGTATCAAACTATGCCACCAACCAAATTGTATCAAACTATGCCACTAACCAAACTGTATAAAACTATGCCACCAACTAAACTGTATCAAATTATGCCACCAACCAAACTGTATCAAATTATGCCACCAACCAAACTATCAAATTATGCCATCAACCAAACTGTATCAAACTATGCCACCAACCAAACTGTATCAACTTATGCCGCCAACTAAAATATGCCACCAACCAAACTGTATCAAATTATGCCACCAACCAAACTATCAAACTATGCCACCAACCAAAATGTATCAAACTATGCCACCAACCTATCACCATGACTGCCCATAATAATTGATGCAGAGGTGAAGCATCAATGCATTGTATTGTTATCATTTATCTTATCAGGTGATGATGAATATATATTGATAAATATAGAGATGGTTGATTTTCAAATTACCATTTCGGTATCCAAAATCATCGAACCTCCACTACAAACCACACTTTAAGGACCTAATTATATAATATAACAAAATCTTCTCGTTGGACACAATTAAAGTTTGATAAACATAACTACATGTATGTCTTAATTATTTCATTTGTATTTTGCATTCTTCCAAATAAAATCATAGTTCAGCATTGAACCTGGTTCACTTTTATGCATCGGTGCGATGCGAGGTGAGTGAGTTCTTGTTTATCCGTTCGATCTTAATAGTATATATACATATAAAAAAATATATATATGGTTATTAAATGATGATATAAGATTAATGTAATTATAACCGTGCTTAGATTATGCAAGGAAATCAGTAAAGTTTACTTTAATATGATGTATTTTCTATGCATGACTTTTGATTTGTAATAGATCATATTGATCGTATCATCAATGTATTTACCAAGTTTAAGCCGGATGTTTGATTTTCGTCTTTTAGCTCTTTTCTAAATTTAACAGTTCGATGACAAATATTAGCTAAGATTGTAAATTTTATTAAGATACAATCAAATTATGCTTCTGTTTAAAGGATATTCGTGGGAAACACCGAAAGTTAAAAACTATCAAATTTGAAAGATGATTGTATTGTAACTTCTCTCTAGACTATATGTCTGTTCCAAGTTGTTGAATTGTTCCGGATATAACATGATATTATAGCAACTGGACCACCCCAATCAAATTGAATTACTAGTAATACACACATCAATTCAAGTAATACACGTTTTTGATATATAACCAGTTGTAACAGACATGATCATCTGTAAAAGGCACGGATATGTACGCAACACTGTATTGGGTTAAATTACCTTTATTCAAAGGCCTTTTATCATGATGTCCATTGTAATACCGAAAAGAAGAGATCATCCTTGTTTTGAATTGATTTATAAAAATGAAAGGATATGTGTGGGTATACTTCCATGAGATAGCAACCAAACGACATAAGAAAAAAACCCAAAAGGCAACTAGTAATCTTATTTTTATATATAAGTCAACATACGATTTTATATCTTTGTTTTAGCCACAAAATTCTTTCGTTTTAGCAGACAAGTAAAGACTACATTGCAACTGTCGGCAGAACATCGACTCGTCCATTATTTGACAAAATAAATCGAGCCAGCATCGACAGCAATAAAACGTCTCTCTTGGATGTCCTTTTGTTGATTTGTGTCGTTGGTTTAAAAACGGTTATAATTATTTCTCTATTTTCCCATAGTACTTAGAAGACAAACAAACAAATGTTTGTTGGGGAATGAGAATAGATAACAACAGGTACAATAAATACATCCAGGACATCAAGATATATATGAAAAAAATAAGATGAGGTATTATTGCCAATAAGAAAAAAAAAATATCGATCCGAGAACACAGAGGACGAGGATGTAAAAAACTATAGGCAATCCAATAATACTTTACTTACTTACTAAATCGTCTTCTTGTGTTGATGCACATAAGGTCAACCCAGTAATACTTGAGTCATTTATAAGGATCGCAATAAGCTTTAAACGTACAGTTCAAGACTCACTCATTTCAAAACATGACGTATAGTGCAGACACTCTTCTATTGTGACGTCTAGATGTCTTTTTGTTTTGGCTTCGTTCGGTTGCTGTCTCATGGACGTTTATCCATCATATCATTCTACTCAAGTACGTTTTTCATTAATAAGCTTATAACTGATGGCGATAGGAGGTTTGTTGACGAGATCTTACCACTTAAAACATTCAAATACCAAAATTAAAAGTACAAAAAAAAACCCAAATAAACTACTCTACAGTCATACTGTATGGTTATAACATCTCTTATTCAAATGCACTTAGTAGTTGAATAGATAAAAAAAAAAAAGGATTTTAAAAGTGAATTATTACATATTAAGATTAAAACGTTTTAATAAATATTGCTGAAAATATAAAATAGATCGCAATCCCGGGGAGGAACGACTCTCCGGGTTTTCCTTTTCACAAATTACCTAGTGTTAAGATCACTATTTGCCAATAAATTTGTACTGAATGACTTGTTTGGGCCTCATAAATATATCGCTAGACCAAGCGTTTAGCAGTAGCCTTAAATGGTCATCATAAAAAATAGCCTTGACTAGTTCAATGTCGTGCAAACCTATAATACTTTTTAAATTATCATTTTCAAACAAATGTAAATTTTGTCCAGAAAATGTAAATGGTCCTTGCCTTTTGACATATTCTGACATATGTTTTTATCCGTCTGTCACCAAATTTGAAAGCCCACTTTATCATCGTAACATTGATAAGATAAACGATCGACCACCAATTTAGTTGTTTTTTATTTTGTTTTCATAATTTCATAATAAAATAATTATAATTAAGTCTAGCGGCATGTGAAGTAATTTTTTGTTGTTGTTGTTGTTTTTGTTTTCGTTTTGCATTGTTTAGTTTTGTGTTGTTGTTGATGTCGCTTTGTGTGTGAATCGGTTTTCTAATAGGTTTTTGTGCTTTGGACAGGTCAGTTAGTAACCCGAATTATTCAGTCCCTCCCCGTGATCGACTCTCCAACTCGCGAGTAGCCATCGTAGAGCAGTGGAATATAACGACTGAATTATTCGGGTTAGTCAGTGAGCGGGATATCCCATTCATCCCGCTCACAATGTTCATTAGTTAAATTTGGTTTGATTTATCATTCCCACCCCATTTTTTTATCCTTAATCCTATACCATGGAATTGATATTCGGTAACCACTAAAATATCCCTTCTGACATATCCAGAGTTTGTTTGGTCACTCACAATGTTATTATAGCTCAAATATTGCTGTTCATAATCTTGTATCGCTATATTTGATACACATTGTAGCGTTGTAGCCACTGTCTGTTTCGGAATTGTATATCGATGTAATGCTGTTTCAAGTCTTTGTAAGCTCCAACCTTGTCTTTATTTTTTATCCTAAACGCCGAGTGTCCGTTCCTCTGTTGGCTTACTGCAGTCAAGCATATCGCAATAAGGAGTAACCCTTGAAGGCTGATATGATTTACATGTCGGGAACAAACTTATCTTCACCGGAAAAAAAGGAGACATGTCATCAAAAGTTTCTAAAAGAAGGACAGACATCAACATGACCAAACGAGAAAATGGCGAAAAGAGAAATTCGGGAGTTAGCACAGGTGCCCCGGAAAGCAGTTACCGCTCCACTAGCTGCACAAATAAATTCTTTCATGACAAGTAGAAATTCAGAGGTAAGTCATAAACAAGAAGACGGATGGAGATACTAGAAATGGAAATCTTAACAAATATTTCTTCAAGGTCAAATGATTCACACTAGCACAGGTAAAAGCTTGGAACAGATGACTTTAATCTCACTGTTAATAACTTTGATTCGGTAGATGTCTTGTCAGTATCGCTCCTTTTTCAAGAAGCACTTCATTTTAACTGCAATAAACTTTTATTTTCACGAAGATTGAGATTGTGTCACATTGACCTGGTCCCATGACCTCAGCTTGACATTGACCTAGATAGTTAACCCGGTTCTACTATCCTTATTTGGATCTAGTACAATAAGTTTGTATAGTAATAGTATGAGTTTGAGTTTGACCTTAACCTTTAAACATCCAAACTTTGCTCTAGCCCTGAAAATGATCAGGGCAATTATCAAGATATAAACATACTTTCATATTGGCCTTTTATTTAACTTTGAAGATAAATATCATTTTGTCATGATAGTTGTTTACAATAACAACGGCAGCGCAATTGAACAACTAACCAAACCTCAAACCAAACAGGCATCGACCAAGAGGTCTAGGTGTATGTCAAGCTATAAATACATGTAGCATTCAGTCTCACAAGCTGAGACGAATTCTAATGGAGACTAACAATGATCTGGCTTCAACAGCCAATTTTATGAATGACAAAAACACGTTACAATGATTTATGAGGACCGAGTATAAAGAGTTTGGACTGTTGTATTTTGAAAAAAGGTTTTTGGTTACGAAAGGACAACTTCGTTTTGAGGTGATACTTACATGATATGAAGTGTATCAAAACACCAAATCAACCACAAAAACACAACACGGACAGCGCGAACACAATCACACACCTTCATTTCGACGTGATAATAAAATCATAAGAATTAAAACACCAAATTAACACACAATGAAAAAAGACAAGTTAACAAATAAATAAATAAACTTCATTTGAATACATGAAACATAATACTTTTAAGTGCCAATATTCCTACTTCATCAGTGCACATCGGAATACGCACTCAAATTCTTGACAATTACCACATAGTTTATTTTGTATTTTGATCCGGGTATTTTAACGTCTGCTTTATGGAAATTGGGGTATAATTTTTCACCATTACTGTTTATTTCAATATTAAATGATTGCATTTTTATTGTCTTCAGAATATGCATCCATATATTATTGGCTATAAAAAGATTTATATTGGACTTTATTGGAACATAAATAGTACAAAAATTAGCAATTAATAAATACTTAACAAAATGTTGACAAAGTAAACTTGATATGTTTGGAGAAATGATATAGGTCTTTTTTAACAAGCAAGTAAAAATCATTGGTTATTAATTTACATTTTTATGTGATGGAACGCCATAAAATTTGTGAAGCTTTCAGAATTATCTAAGCATATAGCTGGCGTAACTAATAATAGAATCTTATTTAACTTTAAAAAAATGCGTAATTAAAATAATTATATAATAGTCAATTTCAGAGATGGTGTGCATAGAGTCCATATTGATTAATGTCATAGCGTACTTTACAATAATAACTTTTATTTTTGTAGCTGTCCTCTACGGTGATCGGCTGCAAGGTCATTTCGCTTTTTCGCCCTGAAATGTGAAGTTTTATCCCGATGCATATATAAGTTTTGTCAATTTGAGGTGCGTTCCATCCACACTACCGATTGAAATCTGAAACAGAAAACGCTGTTTTTCAAAATTGCATGCGTTTAAAAATGCCCGCAATGTAAGAAGAAAATGCAAACAAACAAACAAAACAAAAAAGCAAAATGTGTGCAGACTTTTTTCGCAGCCTCTGAAACTTTTCACGGTTAATCTCCCCTCTTTGTTGTTGATCTGTATTTCTTTTTATCATAACAGAAATTGAAAGAAAGCTCTCAGATTTCAGATTAAATGCTGTTCGTTCGGATCATAGCATAGCTGTTTTATAGTAATTTAATATTCCGTATATACTAGTATTTCTTATTCTTTCAGTTTATGTCAAACTAAAACTCACTTTACGATGCCGCTCTATCCCACAATGCAATTCGTACAAGTACATGTAGGCATACACAAAACATTGATATTCTTCATTATTAATACGACGGTCGTGTATATTAAACAAATTTATTATTTCAATTAATGGTATTCCCCTGCTGTTATATTGCGTCTTACGTAATTTTTCGATGGCACTTTTTGTTTAATAGCTATCTAAAACGCATAAAATGGTCGTTGAGACATGAAATTAACCATCACTAACACTTCTCTGTTGATAACGGTGTCTGAAGGTCATCTAGAATTCAGGCTGAGACCTTCTTTAAACAATGATTTATAATTGTAGACATGGCAAGCCAATGCGTTAATGGGAGAACCTATAACAGGACAGACACGTCTGCTTCCATAAAATCTTGTGGGTTTAATCGGTCAGCGATTTGTAAAAAAAAAAAAATTAAAAGAAGAACGAATTTTTTTTCTGTCTTGAAAATTCAAATTTGATTTGCTATTAAACTGGCTTTCAAGACAGAAAAGAAACAATTGAGAGAAGAAAAAACAAACAGTTCCAATTAAAATCCAGTTGCCGCGTTATTCACTCGGTTTACCGTGAAACCAAATTATATAAGCTATCGTCGTTTTACCTCCTATACTTTATAAATGACTTACTGTGGTATCAATTTATTTAGTTACTTAATGTGTTAAAGTGTAAAGAAAATAAAATGAAGAAACGGGGCGAAATATTTGGTTTAAAAACTAATGTAAATTCATGACGCCAATGCTGGTATTGACATTACCATATTACTTAATATAATATAAGTAAATGATCATTATTCTACATGTACACTTGACTTCAATGTGTTTTTGTAAAATGGGACCAATGGTTCTTGACGAATATATCTAATTCTAGTATACAAGATATTTAGAAATCTATATATATATATATATATTATTATTTATATATTTAATATATCCTATTACGACTCTTCAAAATTCAAGAGTCTATCCTAGATTGAGGTAAATTATATGGCCTTTCAAATACCGTTTCGATTCCTAACATCACTGAAGAGACATTTATTGTCGAAATCCGGATATGGTGTACTAATTTTTGCACCTTTTGTTTCCGGTATACCATCTTTTCTGCAAGTTTATTGTTTTCTGTTTGGTATTAAATTAATAGTTAAGATCCATTTTGTTACATCTGGTGATCCGTTTATTTGGCAATTGCCAATGGCAGTCAGCAGGGTTTAAGAACATCCGTTGTTCGACCTGCTAGTCAAATGCGTTTTGTTGAAATATACTTTTTCACTTTTTTGGTCTTCTGGAAAATGTTGTTTGTGCTGTATTTCGACCCCTCTACCAATAAATTTGTTTTGCATGCACACGTATAAAAATTGCAGTTTTTATCCAACGCAATCATAGGTTTGAACTTTGTTTTCAAATTAGACTTGTTTATATTTATATATATATATATATATGTATATATATATATATATGTGTGTGTGTGTGTGTGTGTGTGTGTGTGTGTGTGTGTGTGTGTAGGTTTATTATGTTTTAACGCTAATTTCTGTTTGTTAACTTGATTTGCTCTTCCTAATCGATTTACGAGATTTCAACATTGGTAAACTAGAGTCACCTTATTTTGGTACTGTTTCAATCCAAGCACCATTTTAATATGTTTTTTCATTTATGTATAAGTACCGGAAAATACATTACACGGAAATCCTGGACGTGACAGCCTTTAGTGTGTGCGCAGTGCTAAAAACACTGTTACTTACTGGTTTTATGTAATCAAAATGTAGATCAATGCTGATAAAAGTACATGAATTGGTTTAATGAAACATTTTAAATAAAGTTTGACATATGTCATACATTTACACTTTTTTTTCTCACTTTTTTTATTATTGTTAAGATAATGAAAAAAATGACGTTAAATTACGTCAATGAGATAGCACCCAAACAACAATTAAAAAAATAAACCAAACTGAGGATTACGACGTCACAAACAATGCACGATTACAAGGTTTTGTACAATGCCCATTGTTTATGTGTTAAGATTTGATTAATGAAAACAAAAATAACAAAAGAAAATATGTTTATCCTGTTTTGAAACAAGCGAATTTACATTACACCCGAAAATTGCTTTACCTATTGGTTAATACCAACAGGTATAAAAACAACCTTTATTAACACGTCTATGAAGCCAAAAAGAAATATTTGGAGGACACTTCCTAAACTTGATTTCTTTGTAAATAACATTACCATAGAAAACTTGGTGAAATACACATTTTTTTTAATTCCTGCAAGTTGAATCATACAATCACACAAACTTTGATACCATTTATTATTTGACCAATTTATGAAACAAACCAAAGTCCATTGAATCATCTCTTCAAACATGTGCATATCGAACCAACCAAGAAATGTTCACTTAATAGGAAGGAGTCAACGAAGGGTCACAATTAAGGAAAGGGAAAAGCAACAATAGGAAAGGAAAAGGCATCTCGTTCACCATTCATTTGGTTAGAAAATGCTGGGAAAATCAATATCATGCCCAACGATCACTATTAAAGTTGCCTGAATTTTGTAAAAGTAAGTTCACTGAGATATCTTTCATTTGTTTTTTTTTTATTATTATATATCTTCATTATTAAGGTAGAATAAGTCGAAAAAAATAAATGTCCATAGATTTGGTGATCAGTATTTGTATTTTAGTGGTAATTTCGTCATATCCGGTATGTCTTTTGATTTTCGAACAAACTGTCCTTCGTCGTATACAAATTGACAAAAGGGGTAATAAAAGATAGATTTGATATTGTTGTCTTATAAGCATTATTCACATATGTATAGAAGGCGATAGTTATTCATAAAGGGGTACTCTTCTACATTTCCCTATATACGAAAAAGAGAAAGATCATTATCATAATCAATACCAACCCAGGTGCGAATTAAGCCCCCCTCAAATAATAAATTTGTTTTTAAATGTAAATTTACAGACAATTTTTGGTCAAAATATGGTCCTCGAACTCTAAATTCTCAGGTGCGCCCCCTTATATCAAATTCTGGATCCGCGCATGCAACCTTGGTGAACTTATATAGACAACTTTCGTCAATTTGTACTATTATGTACTCAATATATAGATATAGTTCATATGACCTTTTTAAACTTTTTTACCACATATTGATTTAAATGTCTTTAATGTTGATATGATTATTTGCAGCTTCTTGTTAAAGTGTTAGCTCTGTGGCTTTTTAATATGGTTCTCGAACAAAGACTTCCCTGTTTGATAATGGAAGTATTTATTTTATGGTAAAATATTGGCATCGATTAGTTTGGTTGTAAACCTCAAATCGCACTTTTAAGATACCTTTATTTAAATTAACTTTGTGAAGTACAAGAGATAAAAAGAAAAATCTACACTTAATTTATTATTCGTCAAATAAATTGCGTTTGGTTAATTTCTTTATTTAAGATGGGATAAAAGACATGAAGTCTTAACAATTGAAGAAAAATCGAGTGTCTACGTTCCTTTTCATACAAATACAAATCACGTTTATGCACCATGTCCCCTTAGAGTGACTTCAATATGCGGTGCACGCACTTTTAATTTGTACAAGATATACAGTAGAATTGCATGGTAACATAAATGTTTCAGTAAACGGAATATTTAAATCTTATATTCAATTTGCATGTTGCACATATTGAAAATTAAATATATTAATCAATAATTTGTCTACAAAATCACGTCTGGAGTTCAACTGATGTTTGCTTTTACAAGGTTTGTCACCTGTGGGTTAATTCTGTTACTAAACAGCCACTGGGATAGTGGATGCATTGAAAATATTATTGGTAGCTTGCTGTCACTTTGGATCACTAGAATGTCATGTTGATATATCCGTAGAAAATGCCATTGATGGTTAATCCGAAAAATTCAGGTCCTCTCCGTAATTGGTCTCTCCTACTAGCTTTTACTATAAGGTTATCGAGACAGTTGGTATGGTGAACAATATGAATAAAATGAGATATGGGGATACCCCAAAAGACAGCAACCAAACGTAGTCAATAATACAAATATTATTTTTCCAATCTAGACAAGGCTGTTGCTCGTATCGAGGTATGAAACAGACTGTCTAAAAATAAGGAACTTTTTCACTTTAAAGACTTGAACACCTAAATCAAACAAGCAAGACAAATTTCTGACAATCATGTGTCTCGTGATTGTTTTTTGTTGTTGTTGATAGCATAGAACAATGCGCTTTTTCGATTCAATGGTTCAATCGTTTCGGATTGCAGCCGAATCAGTTCCTGAATGGAATATCGGATCATTGGGACTAAACAATTTTGCATCAGAACGTATACAAATTATAGACTATTATTATTGTTGTTGTCACCAATTATGTAAATCAATTGTATCTGATTTTATGCCCTTTATGGGTCCTGTAATTTGGGAAATAAAAATATTCTATTCTATTCTATTCTATACGCTTCTTTCAATTTTATGTACGCAAGCATCTCACGAAGAAGCTTAAAAGTTAGTAAACTCACACTTGCATGTATTGACCCTGGTGACCCACGAGGACTTCCGGTTAAGAAGATGACCGAAATGTCTATGTCTCACAGCAGATAACTTAATGCTTATAACCGACAAAAAATGAAGAGAAGTACTGAATAGTAAATACAAAATCAAACAGAAGTTATAAGCTGTGTTTAATTTCATTTAAGTTCACGTTTCATGCAGTTAAGTTAAAAAAAAATCAAACTGCTGTATTGCTCGAATTGAACCTCGCACAATTACTCAAATTCTGCATTCTTTCTACATAGAAAAAGGTTCTATTTTTTTCTCTCGTCCCTTACTCTATCCCATTAAATATATATTTCATAGTAAAATACAACTTTGGCACCTGTCCAATCCATCAAAGCTTACGAATTATAGACTATTATTATTTGTGTATTTAAAATAGAAAAAGTATCAATCTTTAATGACCTATAAACATGAAATTTACATTTTAATTGTATAATGCACTTTACCTGGTCTTTGTTCTGGAATTTTTACCTGATTCAGGGCAATACACAAACAGGTGGTCCTTGTGGCAATACACATTGACAGGTGCGAACAGCTGATGTTAACAAAAAGTGATGTTTACATATTTATAATACCATATATAGCCCCGAAACAACGTCTTAAAGATGATGGTTTTGTTTCTTGAGATGGATATCAATTATAATTACATTCGTAATTCATAATTGCAAATGAAAAATCTCGTCTGCATACAGATAAATGATATTTTACAAACATTAGGGTTAAAGGGGGATGTCTTATTTGGAATGACCCTACAAAATCTTTGAATATAATGTTCAATTGTTCGATGATAACTAAATAACCATAAACAAACTTTTTCAAGAACAAATTTGAAATTTACAATATTATAAAATTTGAATACGCCGGAAAAGTCATCTTCACTGCAACAGGAAAACTAAGAGGTTTTTTTTACCATTTGTTTCTTTACAACGGTTCACATATAAAGGACGGCAAGCTTTTGGGATGTGAGATGTAGGGGGTAAAAAGTGGGTCGATGTGGGATATTGGGGGTAAAACAAGTGGGGATGTGGGAAATAGGGGTTAAAAAACGTGGGGATGTTGGACATAGGAGGTAAAACAGTTGCATCTGGGAAAAAGAAGGGGAAATAAATTGGGAAAAATACCAACAAAAGCGGGATTTAGGAAATGAGCATCGCGTGTCAACCCCATCCCGTTTAAACCCTCCGATGATGTTGCTTTTACAGAATTTCAGAAAAAATGGTTGTACTACTCTTTAACCCATACCACCCCATTCCCTCCCCCCCCCCCCCCCCCCCCCCCGAATTTATTCACCTTTTACAGACTCGATACGACTTAGCGCTTGACATATTGTATAGACACCGGCCTATTGCAGAGGATCGTATTTATTTACCTCTATGTGTTCTTTTAGATCGCTGGGTTGCTGTCTCATTGATGTTAACCTCAAATATCGTATATTTATATAAATAAGTTGAACTATAATATTGGACGAATCCAGAGAAACATGAATAAGGGGGTCCTTCATTTCTTCATGCTTTATTTTTTATACCATTATTCTCTATTCTTTATATATTGGCATGCCCATTATTCTCTATTTTTTTATTTTTTGGGCCCTTTATTCTGTCGGTACCTTTTGTCCAATATTCTCTATTCTGTAAACCCGATCCAGACCCTCACATATATATATATAGATACATCAGTGCACGTGCACTGCATTCACGTTAATATCTAAACTTATATTCAGTCCTATGTTCGAAATTAATTTACTTATTTAACATTTAGATGATACAATAAAAATATCGATGAAATTCACATCTAACGTCATATTTGATCTGATTTAATGTATACCAAACTCAGCCTTGAGCGCTTTTCATTTTTGTTTGAAAGTGTTGATTTCACAAAATTTTAACAACAAAAAACAATCATCAGCAAAACAGGACTTAAACATAACAGTAGGGTCAATATCGGAAATGGTATGATTCAACTGTTACGGACTTGAACCATTTCAATCTACCCGTTAATCCATCATTGCTAATAATCGAATTTGTCATATTTCAATTACGGTTCTAACCAGGCTTAAGTTTCAACAAAATGAAAAATAAACACTGGTGAAAACTTTTGAATAGAACGAATCGTTACGACTCGTAGGTATCGGAATATTTACATTAAAGTGTTCATTTCTTGTTTTCTTTTATCAATAATCAGATTATATATACATGTCTCACACCTGATTCACTTTTCATTAAATAACCTACCTATCTCAATTAACGGGATATAAATGCCGGTATCACGTCTTTTATATTCTATAAGTTGGTACTATCAGAAAAAGGGATCAACCTAATACATCAATATAAAGGCGACTAGGTGCTGGTCCATTGTGATACTGACAGCTATCAAACAGTCAAATACTAATTAGATTTTGAAAATTACACCCGTCCCTTTCTTCTAAAGCCTTAAAGTACAGTTAAGAGCTATGTTCAATGTACAGAAATTCTCTCTTCGTCCTGTTTTGACAGAAAATACTTCATTCAATGAGTGGCATTGGAACTACTTCTTAACTTTTTAAAACCGATTTGTCTGAAATATACGCAGTGGGAAATCTAGTGAAAAAGAACAAAAGAAAATTACCTCTTCTAATGATAGAGTCGAAAGAGTCAATAATAAAACAATGCCGGTGACGACACTGATCAAAATTTATTTCTAAATAACAATTGTACATTTCAAAGAAATTATTTGTTAATCTGTGTTATTAGAAATATACATTCAAATACACGATTTTTCATGTTTTCAGTATTTATTGAGATAATTGCATTAGAAGCTTGTGAAACTGAAATATAAAAATTGCCAATCTTTGATGCATATTAATTTTTAAAAATGGAAAAAATCATGTGCATACCAAATCTAAAGATCTTTCGGGTCACCAATTTTTGGAGTGTTCCACAAAGTCCTTAGCATGTCACAATTTCCCAAAATATACTTATTTTTCACATTCTAAGTTTTCGAGTACACCGGTCTACTCTTGTCACATGATAATTCAATATAGAAATATTATCTTTTCATGAATATAACAATATAAAAGTGTGTCTGTGCAAGTTAAAAAATTGAAGATAAATATTCTTACAAAAAGGCATCGTTTTACTATTATTTATACAATTTTAAGAAAAGGTCGTCTCTATTTTTGTACATGTATTTGCGGTCTTCTCGATCTATTCACATTTAATGTTTACATCGGGATAAGGTCCGTTTAAATTCTTAGTAACTTAATTTCAAAAGTGCCAATCTTTGCTGCATATCAATCGATTCCTATGGAATTTTTTCCCTGACTCTCTCTGACTCTAGCTGCACATATATATGGATAATTAGCATGTTCCAGAGAGATATGCAGCCAGTAAAAAAATAAATTGAAGTTGGTACTCTTGGAATTTATTCACATAGCAACATTTTAAACCAAATTTACACCAAGCTCCTTTAGTTTGCTATTTAAGGAGGGAAATGAAAACATTAAATGGAAGTTTTGTTTTTATTTCAACTTATTTCTATTTTTATTATTTACCAGAAAGTTTTCCCGTGAATTAATAATTTATAGCGTCCTCGCTAAAATGGGACAAATATTGAAAAGATCTAGTTTTCAGTGTTTACAGGGGAGGTAATATTTTGTCACTAGATTTCCCACTGTACGTGATTTGATACGTTTTCAGGATAGTGCAATGTTTGTCACGTCTCTAGGACATTACAAGGAAAAGACTGTAAATGATATGTAGATATTAATGTGTTTTGGTTTTTATTTTGATGGGTTGCTTTCTAATTGACGTAAATTCGACACCTCCTTTATTCCGATATATATTGTTAGAGGAATAAAAACTGGAATCTCCCATGACAATACACAAATGAAACGTACCAAACGAGACGAAACAAATGCGTATGGACTAGCTAAAACACACACACAGCCCTGCACAACAAGTTTACGCAATACAAAATGATTCCAAAACAGGAAGTGATGTATGTGTTCCGGAATGGTAAACATATCCTTTTTTTATTTGAAGAGTTCTTGTTGAAAACATTATCCAACAATATCCGACAATTCTCCAACTTCTGAAAGGTCACACGCAATTGCTAATAGTAGTCTGTCCTTGATACAGATTGGTTTCTCTCGATATTTATAACAACTGATCTTTATAAAAAAGATGAATTTAGGGAAAATTGAAAATATATTTTGTAAATTCTTTATTTTTTTCTATTTTTTACAGAATTGAACAAACGACAAGTCAAAGATACTAGGATGCTTGTTTTAAACGACCGACAATTGATTGATACCGATATGTCTTCACTTAAATGAAGAATTATGACAAGTTGTTTTACGGTTTATAGGACCGAAACAGATGCTTGTCTATATTTAAAATGTGTCTTTATTCTTAAAATTGGTGTGCATAAATTCACGTCATTTATGAGGTTAAGATTTTAAAAGTTACGTCCAAATATTTGGTTAAGCTACAAGTCTTTAAAATAAAAGTCGAGCATTAGAGTACTGTGGGGTCCCTCATTAAGTAAAGGTTATGTATGTCTAATCCATACATTGCATTTAGTGTCCAAAAATGGAAACTGTGGACCGATTTGTCATAAAAATATGACATAAAGTCGTTAGATTTTGAAAGTTTGTTAAACCAGTATTTAATTTAAGATGAATCTTTATAAGATAGGATTAATTTTACACCCTTTTAGCTGGAAGTGACAAGAGTTTCAATCGTTTTCCAATATTTTCGTCGATACTATAATTTAAATGTTTACTAAAATTACAAAAGCACCAAGACAGAAAGTGTGGTCAAGTTATTAATAAAATTATATAATTTATGCGTTGTGTCATATGAATCATCGGAACGATTCCCCTTATCTCAAACATTGGGTTACGTAACACATATACAAATGTATGAATATCAAAAAGCTTTGTCCCATGGACGTTTAATTATAAACTTACAGAAGCAAAGTTTTTCAACTAAAGATTTAATTAGAATTACAACAATTGTCTGAAAAAGTTAATGAGTTCAGTCAAACAGTATCTTGTATTTAAATTTAGAAGATTATTTCGGGTTGACTTCGGGTTCAAATCGATACGTTTGGTGTCTTCTGACTTCTTGACGTTTTAAAGGTTACGTTCGTGTGCGCCGTTTGATACATCTTGTTTATGAGTTCTTCTGTGTTAGCTTTGTTAATTCTACTGAATTACATATCATTTCGATGATCGCGATATATATGCACTTGATATACCCTGAAAATACCCGTCTACTATCATCGAATTTCAAACGTTCACGCGAGAATGACGACAGTCGTGTATACGTTTACACCTTACTCGCAACATCATACATATGATAAACATCTATGTTATTCAGGATCCGTTTTTGATCCTGATAGTAAACTGCATTATCTTGATTGCACTGGATAATCCAAGATTTATTCAAAAGAAAAAAGTTACAAATAAAGACGTGTCACCTTTTAAATTTGTTTTTATTTCTTTGTTGCATTGCATTAATACAATTTTGAAACAGTTTGTCAACAAAAAATCGGATGGGTGGTTTGTTTCATGCGTAATCAGATTTAAAGAGGTAGTGTTCCGTGGTTCAATAAAACTGACAGGTATTTGGTTGGATAGTTACAACCTGATCAGAAAATAGGAGACAGGATGACGATACAGTGGCTTAATCATCAATCGAATTGAATTGATTTGCTTAATGATGGGGAAAGTTTGGCCAATTTTGAAGGGGTCGACTTGGTACTAGCTGAGTACGTACCCAGTGAATTATTACAAAACTTTCACTGGCTTTAATCAATAACGACGTCTTATCTAAATATGTTTTTGAAGACATCATAAGATATACCTTGTGAATTATTACAAACTTAACATGACTACTGAGCGTATTGATAACTAATTTATTTACTTTTTTCCAACTTTTAAAACACTTCATGCCATTGTACATGTCAAATAAAACTTGTATATGCACCATAACACAAATCCGTGGATAAATAAATTATCTAAAATCAATTAAAAAGCACTTGTAAAAATTTAATAAGACTTCAGTGTTGGGCAATATCTTAAGACCTCATGCCAGTATATGCATTAGGGTGTATTGACGCCTCGTCGTGTAAGAGGTAACCTTTCCAAAAACCGGATGCAAACTAGAACCCATTAAAATTTTTCGTTTTAATTTTAATAGCATTTCAGCCACCGACCATTCAGTAACATTTTTAAAAATCAAAATACATGTTGTTTTTGAAGTTGTTTTTTTTATTTTATTTTTTGTTGTTTCTTTTGCTAGTTTTCTTTAGAAACAAACTATTTTTGTTCACTTCCCTTCTGAAATAATAAAAAAAATATAAAGAAACTTGGAATCAAACAAATTGTTTTAACAATACGCAGGCTACCAAAAAAAAAAAATTCGATGTTTAACCTCTAATCTCTGCCTAGTTGCCGCCCTACAGTGAGCGAGGAATTCGTCCGACTAGATGGAAGATAGTCGAAATGAAAATTATAATACCAGTCATCACAAAGTATTGTTACTTTTATTTCAACCATCTTCCAATAAGAAGTCCATATTGTATTGCATGAAAAAAGCATGCTGTATATAACAAAGATTAAACAATATATATCTTTTTCCGCATTTACAAAGAAATCAAGAAGATACGATATCACTGCATTTCAGATAACAAAAAAACTTGTTGGAATAAAGGAAATCAAGTTAGTATATACTTTTTCTATATTAGAAAGATTAATTGGGTATATTTCCTCGTGCATCAAGTTTCATTTCCTTTATTTTGTGATCTGATGAAAAACTAGGAAATAACCCATATGTCATACGAACAGCATTTTGATTGCTACATGTTCTGATAACTGCATGTCCTCGATAACTGCATGTCTTCGATTACTGCATGTTCTGATAACTGCATGTCCTCGATAACTGCATGTCTTCGATTACTGCATGTTCTGATTACTGCATGTCCTTGATTACTGCATTTTCTGATTGCTGCACGTTCTGGTTACTGCATTTTCTGATTGCTGCACGTTCTGGTTACTGCATGTGTTTGATTACTACATGTTCTGATTTCTGCATGTTCTTGATTACTAAATGTTCTGATTTATGTATGCTTCTGTCTCGATTACTACATGTTCTGATTACTGAATGCTTTCGATTACTGCATGTTCTGTTAACTGAATGCTTTCGATTACTGCATGTTCTGATTACTGAATGCTCTCCTTACTGCATTTTCTGATTTCTGCATCTTCTTTTTTACTAAACGTTTAGATTACTACAAGTTCTTGATAAGTGCATGTTCTTGATTACTTCATGTTCTTGATTACTGCAGGTTCTTGATTACTCCATGTTCTTGATTACTGCAGGTTCTTGATTACTTCATGTTCTTGATTACTGCAGGTTCTTGATTACTCCATGTTCTTGATTACTGCAGGTTCTTGATTTGCTCATGTTCTTGATTACTTCATATTCCTGGTTACTACATGTTCTAATGACTGCATGCTCTTGATTACTGCAGGTTCTTGATTGCTTCATGTTCTTGATTACTGCAGGTTCTTGATTACTCCATGTTCTTGATTACTGCAGGTTCTTGGTTACTTCATGTTTTTGATTACTGCAGGTTCTTGATTACTCCATGTTCTTGATTACTGCAGGTTCTTGATTACTTCATGTTCTTGATTACTGCAGGTTCTTGATTACTCCATGTTCTTGATTACTGCAGGTTCTTGATTTGCTCATGTTCTTGATTACTTCATATTCCTGGTTACTACATGTTCTAATGACTGCATGCTCTTGATTACTGCAGGTTCTTGATTGCTTCATGTTCTTGATTACTGCAGGTTCTTGATTACTCCATGTTCTTGATTACTGCAGGTTCTTGGTTACTTCATGTTCTTGATTACTGCAGGTTCTTGATTACTCCATGTTCTTGATTACTGCAGGTTCTTGATTACCTCATGTTCTTGATTACTGCAGGTTCTTGATTACTCCATGATCTTGATTACTGCAGGTTCTTGATTTGCTCATGTTCTTGATTACTTCATATTCCTCGTTACTACATGTTCTAATGACTGCATGCTCTTGATTGCTTCATGTTCTTGATTACTTCATGTTCTTGGTTACTACATGCTCTAATGACTGCATGCTCTTGATTACTGCAGGTTCTTGATTATTTCATGTTCTTGATTACTTCATATTCTTGGTTACTACATGCTCTAATGACTTCATGCTCTTGATTACTGCAGGTTCTTGATTTCATCATGTTCTTGATTACTTCATATTCTTGGTTCCTGCATGTTCTAATTACGGCATGTTCTTGATTACTGCAGGTTCTTGATTACTTCATATTCTTGATTACTTCATATTCTTGGTTCCTGCATGTTCTAATTACGGCATGTTCTTGATTACTGCATGTTTTTGATTACTGCATGTTCTTAATTATTTAATCTCCTGATAAATGCATGTTCTTGATTACTATATCATCTTGATTACTGCAAGTTCTTGATAACCGTATGTTCTTGATTACTGCATTTTCTTGATAACTGCATGTTCTTGATTACTGCATGTTCTTGATTAATGTATGTTCTTGATTACTGCATGTTCTTGATAACTGCATGTTCTTGATTACTGCATGTTCTTGATAACTGCATGTTCTTGATAACCGTATGTTCTTGATAGCTGCATGTTCTTGATTACTGCATGTTCTTGATAACCGTATGTTCTTGATTACTGCATGTTCTTGATAACTGCATGTTCTTGATAACTGCATGTTCTTGATAACTGCATGTTCTTGATAACCGTATGTTCTTGATAACTGCATGTTCTTGATAACCGTATGTTCTTGATAACTGTATGTTCTTGATAACTGCATGTTCTTGATAACTGTATGTTCTTGATAACTGTATGTTCTTGATAACTGCATGTTCTTGATTACTGCATGTTCTTGATAACTGCATGTTCTCGATAACCGTATGTTCTTGATAACTGCATGTTCTTGATAACCGTATGTTCTTGATAACTGTATGTTCTTGATAACTGCATGTTCTTGATAACTGTATGTTCTTGATAACTGCATGTTCTTGATTACTGCATGTTCTTGATAACTGCATGTTCTTGATAACCGTATGTTCTTGATAACTGTATGTTCTTGATTACTGCATGTTCTTGATAACAGCATGTTCCTGATTACTGCATGTTCTTGATTACTGCATGTTTTTGATAACTGCATGTTCTTGATTACTACATGTTCTTGATAACCGTATGTTCTTGATTACTGCATGTTCTTGATAACTGCATGTTCTTGATTACTGCATGTTCTTGATTACTGCATGTTCTTGATTACTGCAGGTTCTTGATTACTGCATGTTCTTGATTACTGCATGTTCTTGATTACTGCATGTTCCTGATAACTGCATGTTCTTGATAACTGCATGTTCCTGATTACTGCATGTTTTTGATTACTGTATGTTCCTGATAACTGCATGTTCTTGATAACTGCATGTTCCTGATTACTGCATGTTTTTCATTACTGCATGTTCTTCATTATTGAATGTCCTGATAAATGCATGTTCTTGATTACTATATTGTCACAAACATATTGTTAAGAGTTTATATGACAATAAACATTTGAAATCAATTGAAAATATCATCTTGATTACTGCAGGTTCTAATTACTGCATGTTCTTGATATCTACATGTTCTTGATAACTACATGTTCCTGATTACCGCATGTTCTTAATTAATGCATATTCTTTAAATTACTGACACGCAACAGGGAACGATATCAGTGGTAATCATACGAAACGAAAACTTACATGACCACTAAGACGACACCCAGTGTGCCGCTGTACAAGACTAGATGTCGCCGTATTCCTGATCCATTTAAAGACAATTGGTATATATTGCATATTAATACTTTTGTAGGGACTGAACATTGTAGACCTTCCATTTAATGATTAACATTTTCTATTGTCCTCGATCTTGCAAAAACTTTTAACATCTATAAAATAAAAAAGAAATAGGAAAATTTGTTAAAAGCAAAATATATTAATTCGAATTTTGACCAGTTCCGTTTAAGTGGCATTTTTATACAAAACTGACATAAAATAAGCTTATTCTGCGTGTGCCTGTCCCAAGTCAGGAGCCTGTAATTCAGTGGTTGCCGTTTGTTGCTGTATATCATATTTGTTTTTCGTTCATTACGTATTTTGTACTTAAATCAGGCCGTTAGTTTTCTCGTTTGAATTGTTTTACATTTGTCATTTCGGGGCCTTTTATAGCTTACTATGCGGTATGGGTTTTACCCACAAAGGCCGTACGGTGACCAATAGATGATAATTTCTGTGTCATTTGGTCTCTTGTGGAGAGTTGTCTCATTGGCAATCATACCACATCTTCGTATTTTCATATTATATCGAATAGTTTTGAATTACGTATAAATCAAACCAAGCTTTCAAACGTTCAGACAAAGATCAAATTAGAAACTAAGACCACATGATAACACATATCTAAGAATATATTTAAAATATAAGGCCCAAAGGCTCAAAGGTTCAAAACTATCTCGAAGCAGACTTCATAGTAAGCAATGCAAGCTTGCAAGTCACAGCTATACGGACTGTACCAAGTAAGTATCACTGATAGAACAGAGTGTAATTCTCCGAGTATAATTCACTTGTGGTAACTGCCTAGATTTCGGACGAATATAATTTATTTTCAAATATATAAAAAGATCCCTAGTAACACCTCTGATCGGTTGTTATTTAAGTAATATTTAAAACTAAATTTAAGACTATTTTGAACTATTTCACATTTGGTCTCACTATTGTATTATTACGTAACATTTCAGAAATGATTTATTCGTCCTTAAAACCTAGCATTTATTAAAAACTCTCTAAAACCTTTAGTACCCCACCGGAAATCGCCACTAAACAAAATGCAAATATTGTCACTTAAAAAGCAGATAACGACAACGGCCTATTGAACAAACTTCCTCTACGATTCATTTAAATTTTCAAATCATTTGATACTGGGATGGATCGTTCCGTTAGATAAACACAAGTATGATTCTTTCAATATTTAGATTAGTTAATGTACTTCACTTTGAATTCAAGAAGGAAGAATATAAATTTGAAAAGAAATAAATTATCTCGCTACTCTTTCATAATACGTAGAAAATTACTCATTAAAATTAGGAAAAAAAAGTATTTTTGGGGAAAGATGTTTGCACTGGTGTCTTTCTATAACGATATGCTACGAGTCAGGTATATAGATCCTTCATGAACTGTTCTCGTCACTGTGACGGACTAATCTGAATTATTATCTATACCATTTCACACAATAAGACTACCAAGTACAAGATGTACAATCTGACGAACATAATACAAAGTACATGTAAAAATGTAAACTCGCAAACATGTACAGAACGCTTTTAACCAAACTAAATAATCGAAATACAAATGTTGAATCTATATAAACTCTACAGACAATTTTGAAAAAGTGAATCTTAGTTGCCTAACAGTGTGTTTTTGTTGCTATTTATTTTGTTGTGTTTTTGTGGGTTTTTTAAACGTTTTCGTGTTTTTTTTGTGAGTGTTTTTAGGGCGAGTCCAAACTGATTGTTTCAGTCATCTTTATCTCCTTTCCTAGCTGTTGACACTTCTTACGAAATTTGTTCGTAGCCGTTGACGCTTCTTAATTATGTTAATGTTGACGCTTTTAACTTTTGTAGATGTTGACGCTTCTTAATTATGTTAATGTTGACACTTCTTACCTCCTTAGCTATTGACGCTTCTTAATTCTGTAATGTTGGTGCAAAACAAGGCAGGAACCTCTGGACCGTGTAAGCCTTGTGTTTTTTTTTTTAATTTTGGTTCATTTACATGTTTCAGAGTTAAGTGTGACGTCCATTTTCGCTGAACGAGTAATAAGTATACATTATTGCTTAGGGACCAGCTGAAGCCCGCCTCCGGATGCGGGATTTTCTCTCTGTGTTGAAGACCCATTGCGGCCTTGGCTGTTTTCTGCTCTTTGGACGGGTTGGTATCTCTTTGACGCATTCCCCATTTCCATTCTCAATTTTATTTATTAGAGGTTATATTTTGATTTGTTAATGGAAGGAATACCTCGTTGAGGGATCTGGAGAAGGACTGTAACAGAGGTTAAATGTTTTCCTCTATTTGATCACGGTCTCTTTTCTAGTGGCAATCAAAATTAACCCGCCCCTCCTATAGAGGTAGACCTGAGTGTGTGTCCTCCTTTAAAGCACTTACGTTTTTTTTATTTTTTGT
The DNA here is from genome assembly GCF_021869535.1 of Mytilus californianus. Lineage (NCBI taxonomy): Eukaryota > Metazoa > Mollusca > Bivalvia > Mytilida > Mytilidae > Mytilus > Mytilus californianus. The sequence goes on along the minus strand of NW_026262690.1, from coordinate 113,665,915 downwards.
TTAATTTGAAACTGCTGAATGTGTATGAAATATTTCCGACGGACGTTAAGCAAAAAAAACAAAAAAACAAAAAAAAAAACAACAAAAAAAAAACAAGGCAGTGCTTGTGACAATCTCCGACATTTGTATTATTTTCCTTCAAATGAATTAACAGAAACAACCTGCACACTGAGTGTATCTTGCTACAAAAAAATGAGAGAGAAAATCTTAACTGATTGCACACTGACTTTATGAACTGTTACCTATATGTACCTAAAACTGAAAATAATGACACCCCTAATGATCCTCAAAATACCAGTAATAATAAGAAATGTATTTATTCACTATCAAATCACGCACATCTTCCTCTTAAGTTTTTATTTGATATAAATAAGCAAACGAAACAATACTGGAATTTATTTTAAGTAGAAATTAGATTCCCTTGAAGTTGTGGTTCGGTATTGTCGGGTTTGTAAAGTGATAGTTTTTACGATGAAAACATATCCCTACCTTAAGTTAAAGTCAAACATGTGCTTAAGTTTAAAGAAATTAAATAAACATTGGCCTGCAGGTAATAAGGCAGATTTGTGGTGGTTTCTGTCAGGTGAATGAACGGTATTATGCAGGATCTAGTTCTTAAATAAACAACCACAGACTAGCAACCTTGTATACTGCTACAGGCGCTTTGGTGAAATTGATTTCAATTTTTGTAACATTGTTTTCGATTGGTTATATGATCTTTCGGAATTTTTGTTCTAATTTTAAAGAGTTGAATGAGAAATCTCCATAGAAAGGGAGAAATTAAACAGAAAGAAAAAAGTTGAATGAACGTGGAATCTTATTAAAAAAAGAGATAACCGTGACATCCTCTGAGAAGAAGAATTTATATTGAAATCTTCATGGTATCGAGTTGTCCGTGAAATCGCAATGGTAAAAGAGTTGAACGTGAAATCGCAATGGTAAAAGAGTTTAACAAATCGCAATGGTAAAAGAGTTGACTGTGAAATGAATTGAACTTGAAATGTACATGGTAAAAGAGTTGACCTTGAAATCTTCATGGTGAAAGAGTTGACTGCGATGTTTCAATAGTAGAACAGTTGAAAGTGAAATCTTCATTGTATTAGACTTGACAGCGAAATATCAATGGTAATAGAGTTGAACGTGAAATGTAAATGGTAAAAGAGTTGACAGTGAAATTTTCAGGGTAAAAGAGATGACCATGAAATCTACATTGTAATAGAGATTACGGTAAAAGAGTTGATCGTCAAATCATTGTGGTAATACCAGTAAACACGAAATATCAATACAAGAAGTGGTTACCGTGAAATCTCAATGAAGAGTGAACATAAAATAAAAGAGATGATCATAAAATAGCCGTATCAGAAGAATTTGTCGTGATATATTATTTAGAAGAGAGTTGACCTTGACATTTGGGAAGTAGAAGAGTTGATGTAGAAATTTCATTGAAATGAGTTGTCCGTTAAATCTCAGTTGATAAAAATTTGACCTTGAAATCTCAGAAAAAAGACTTGACTGAAAAATCTATATAGGATAGGTGAAAGAAAACCGTGAAATTTCAATAGTAGAAATGAAACTGTGAAATCTGTATAGGGGAGAGGCAATCGAGAAATCTGTATAGGGGAGAGGCAAACCGTGAAATCTAAGTATAGTAGAAGGAATCCGTAAAATTGAAGTATAGTAGAAAAGAAACTGTGAAATCTCAATAGTAGAAAAGTAAATCGTAAAATTTAAATAGTAGAAAAGTAAATCGTGAAATCTTAGTAGCAGAAAAGTAAACCGTGAAATCTTCATAGTAAAAGAGTTGACTGTGAAATCTCAATAGTAGAAAAGTAGATCGTGAAATCTCAATAGCAGAAAAGTAAACCGTGAAATCTTCATAGTATAAAAGAGTTGACTGAAATCTCAGTAGTAGAAAAGTTAACCATAAAATCTAACAGGAAACCGTAAATTTAATAGCAGAAAGGAAAGTGAAATTTCAATAGTAGAAAAGTCAATCGTGAAATCTGAATAGCAGAAAAGTAAACCGTGAAATCCTAATAGTAAAAGAGTCGACCGTGAAATCTCTACAGCAGACAACTAAACCTTGAAATCTCAAATGTAAAATACTTGACCGTGAAATCTCAATAATATAAGAGGAACTGTAAAAACTTAATAATATATAGAAGTAAAACGTGAGATATCTATAGTAGAAAAATAAACAGTGAAATCTAAGTAGTAAAACGATTGACCGTTAAATCCCAATAGTAGAAAAGTAATCCGAAAAATATCAGTGGAAAAAAGAAACCGTAAAATCACAATGTAAAACCTTATTTGAAAAAGCTGACTTTTACATATCCATTAAAGAAGATTTATTGATTGCTGTTTGTTTAGTACCCAGTGTCAAATATTTCATGTATATTCTGTACGAACCACAGCAGAAATTCCCATAATATATATTGAAGAGTTGGCCATAAAAATCTAAAAAGAAGACTTGACCATGAAACCCACAATGAAGAAAATTGATCATAGAACTAAAAAGAAGAACACGAAAACGCGAAGATTTGGACTTCTTCTATTCTATTGTCTTTTCGTTTAAGATTTGTTTTCGACATTTTGTTCTACCATTTACTCTAAATCGATCGTTGTTCTCATGAAAATCGTCCTGGATATTCTGTTATCGTTGTCATTGAACGTTATGACAACAACAAGCCATCAATCACTTTTCTTATAAAAAGGTATTGTGGGGTCTATGATATAATATTCACCCCCTCCCCCCACCAAAAAAATAACGAAGCAAATAGAAAACGGACATTCACACCGAGTAATTAATCAATTAAAAACAAAGTGAAAAAGACAATCACTGTCAAGATTCTGGATCTCTTCATTACAGTTATTGCAACGGTTTACTGTCACGTACAGAGAGCGATCGAACTCACAACATGGATCATAGGACCCTAACTGACACCCCCTTAGCACATGTCTTGCTGATGAACGGGAGAATTGCAGATGATCATACATCTATTCCACGCTCAACCCGTTGGTTCTGTAGCGAAGATAGGCTACACAGGAATAAATTAAACATATACCATTTTTTTTAAAGTTAAAGTTTAACTTAGGGAGCTACCATTTGATTTTTATGGGGGGGGGGGGGGGGGGGGGGGGGCTAGGATGAAATTTGAAAAAAAAGGCAGAACATGAGTTTTGAGTAAAAAAAAAGGCAGGATGAGCAAGTTGGAAAAAAAAACGGCAGGATGACAATTTATGTAAAAGCAGTCAGGATAAACTAATAAAAAAAAATGGCAGGACCTAATAGAGTGGAAAATAAAAAGGCAGGACAGAGATTACAACTAAAAAAAAATGCAGGACCAAATTTTTCATCCTAGCCCCATCCCCCCCCCCCCCCCCCCCCATAAAAATCAAATGGTAGCTCCCTTACTGGAAACGATACATGTTACTCAGAACTGAAAACATGACTCAAATGTAAGAAGAGAAATGAAATAATAGGGGTACAAAAAGACGAAAAGAAAGAAAAATAGAAAGTTGAACTGTACTGGACACGATACATATATTACTCAAAACTGAAGAAATAATGGGGTACAAAAAAGACAAAATTAAATAAAATTTTAACTGTACTGAAAACGATACTTATTACTCAGAATTAAAAACGTGACATAAATGTAAGAAGAGAAATGAAACGTTACAAGTGTATATCTATTACTTTTTACATTAACAAATATAGTGTTGTCATTTGTGCTATACGTTATTTTACAAGGATTGTCATAGCGAATTGCAGCAATAAAAACCCACATACTTAATCAGTTTAACCACAAGCTGAATCTCATTTGAATACATTAACCTGCATAGAACATATCAAGCGAAGAAATACATATACTCGTCTAAAATTAATTTTATGACCATTCTTTATTTACATACATTACATATTCTTTATCAGATTTAAACCGGTTAAATTTGTGGTAGAACTATATATATATATATATAGCTTATATATATAACGCATTTAAAGGAAGACAAAAATATAGAGCAAAAGTTCAAGGTATAAAGGGACAGACATTAAAGCTCTTTTCCTCTCAAATGGTGTTGGAGGGCTCGTTGGAGAGGAGGTATCGAGAGGATAAGGCAGATTTACACCAGTTAAATTTGTCAGGGTAGAATGTATATAGCTTATGTACAACGTATTTACGTAGAAGAAAATATAGAGCAAAATTTCAAGGCATAAAGGGCCAGACGATAAAAGCTCTCTTCTTTTCTCAAGTGGTAGTTTAGAGGACCCGTCCAAAATTGCCAAGAATAGAACAGGTATTGTGAGGATAATGCAACATATACGAGGGTCTGGATTTGCTTTACAGAAGAGAGAATAAAGGGGAAAAGGTGAAAAAAAGAGATAAAAAGGGGAAAAAAAAAACAAATAACACACTGAATAGAGAAATGGCTTAAAAAAAAGAGAAATGAAGACCTCCCTCTAATCTAGACCCTCATATAAAGCCCGCTGAATTTGAAAATAAAAAAATATTGCAAATCTATCGCACACATAATGGAAAAAAAGAAACTTGTGTGTCAAATCACGACACAAAATTACTACCCTCACATGTATAACAAGAAAGTTGTATCAGACCTTCTCATACAACCTCAGTCCTTGCATGTAAAAACGAAAGAAACAATGCCTTTATTGATGTTCTTCATCTTAAAGTTACACAGGTATACCGTTAATATGGAGAAAAAGCTCTCACCAAATATCATTCAAAAGTTCAGTTGGTATTTAATCTTTTGATATTCCAGGTTGTTTCAGGCCTTCATACTTCTTGAATTTTAGGGAGAACATTACTGTTGTTATTATATTATTTATGAATAAAAACAATCTTCCACTATTCTATTTTTATAAAGTTGCTAAAAAAAACCAATAGCCCTGTAAGCGTTAGTCATGACATATATCTAACTTTTTCGAATGAAAATAAGGTGACCATTATTCTCAATCTCGATTTATCTGAGTTTTAGGGATCGTTTGTTTGTCCTTCGATTTATGAATTTAATATATCGCTCCTCCCTTAGCTCTCCATCTTGCACCGCTCTTGTTGTCTTCAATAATTTTGATACACTAACCCTTTTATGAATAGTCAAGTGTACAGTACGGTCAACTGATAGCATGGTGAAAAATATCTTTTTATTGTGAGTATGATAAAATAGTGTTTCCTTATTGTAAGTCAGAAGGGAAGACACTCATATTTCATGTTTCATACTAAAAACTAATTTAATCCATTAAAATTTATATTGAAAACAAACGAGGAAATATTTATTAAGTATATACTCTGTCTTGTTACTCATACTAACGTGTTTATATTTAATTATATTTAATGTTTAATATTTTTTTGTAATAAATAAGGAATGGTGAATTTACATATGAATAATTTTAGAATTCAGAAGAATTTTTTGACAATTATTTGCCGTTTAGCATTTTTCCTGTAATGAATGAGTTTTATATAACCAGGAATGGTAAATTTGCATATGCATAATTTTAGAAAACAGCATTATTTTTGTCGACACAGAAGAATAAATCAAAACTGAAATAGATATTATGATAAATCGAATATTTTTTTTCCAGAATATTGGGAATGAGTGTTGTTCTTAAATCACGTGATTATCCTGACGCTAAAGTGTAAGCATACTTTTTTCTTTTATTTCTTCTCAGATATACTAGATATTATAAAAATATAACAGATATATAACAGAATTCACCGAAATATTGGACAATACAGATCACACATACCACTAACTTAGACTCCCTAAAAATAAAATAAATAAAGGCAAAAAACCAACGAACAATACATGAGCTGCGTCGGATAGAAATCAACCTTATGCAAGTGCAAGTATACATGTACATGTATAAGACTTTGGTTGATTTTGGATTATTCGAATACGAAATGAAAGAAGAATTTTGGTCTTTTTTGTAGGGTTCTTATAACAACTCAATTTTCAAACAGTTACAGACTTTGCATACAGATTTTTTCAACCCTAAATAGGTTAACAGACGTATTGATATTCATTTGCATAAGGTCGATTAAGGTCGATTTCTATCCGACGCAGCTCAGTCATGGTTCAGATAGCCCGACATGATACAGGCACAAACTGTGGTGGGGTTAAAGCCTCGTATTACGCGTGCACCCATTTTTTGCCTATCTAGACCATATGTCGCAATTGATAGCAATTAAAACCGGTCAAACAGGCATACTGACAACAAATCATTATAAGAGAAACTTGTTTGGCCAGTTAAATAGTCCAAATAAAAAAGAATAAGGAACTTTGGTTTCTCTAAAGGACTAGTTTTATAGTATGTACACCATTACTATATTAGATGTTGGTATTCCCTGTTGGACATGTTTTATAGTCCGTACATCAGAACTATATAAGAGATTGGTGTTCCGCACTAGATGACCAGTTTTATAGTCCGTACACCATAACTACATAAGAGATTGGTATTCACTAGATGACCAGTTTTATAGTCCGTACACCATAACTATATAAGAGATTGGTATTCACTAGATGACCAGTTTTATAGACCGTACACCATTACTATTTTCATTATAAGATATGAGTATAGTTCTCGCCTTAAATGACCAAAATTTGGAACAAGTTGTGCGCGAAAAATGAAGCATAGTCTTAAAAAATATACAATCGTTTCTCGCAATGCTTGTGCGGAAAACATCATCCTAGGGGATGACATATCAAATGGTCCTCCCCAACAATATCATATTTTGAAATTGGGTAGCCATAAATGAGAATCCGATGATGTTAACTGTAGCAATAAGTTTGATCACTTTATTGCATATTTTACACAATTAAGGGAAGTACCCAAATAAAAAGTGCTATAATAACATTGTATACTGGAAAAGGCAAACAAAAATTGAAATCAACAAAACTACCATACACCTGAACTATTGCCAATAGCCTTCATATAACATCACAAAATCGGTCTAAACTTTCAAGGATTGTTCGTTTCTGTCCTTTTCCATACTGCAATATCAACGATACATGAAGTAAAAAACAAATAGAGAGAAAAAACTATAAAAAAAAACACCAATTACATAGTGCATACATCTTATAATTGGTATAATTTATCATTTATACATGAGATTAAAGGTCACGACAAAAACCTTTATCTGACCCGTACAATACAGTTATTATTTGTGTTAATTGATAGTTTGTAAGTAGCTGACGATTGCTCGACAATCTCAATGTTCTTCAGAATGCACCACCATGTCTGGCTGAACCGGAAACACCAAGTACGTCTGCTTGTAAGCATAAGTTGTACAGTTTTTCATAATTAGCTATAACAACCCTGAACGGGATCATTTTGTTACACGCCGACCTCTTAAAGTGACAGATTTTTTCTTGATATTCTTTGATACAATATACATATTGTTCTCTAAACCCCTTTGTGAAAGCTTTTTCCACGCTACTCGAGACAATACGGAGAAAAGTTTAAATCTATGTATAAATCCAAGGTTGATTCCTAAACAAAATAAAATGCAACATAGAGTGAATATTAAAGAACAATCGTCTGCTGTGTGTCATTTTTATATTGTTAAAAAGTTAACGGGGATTGTTTGTATAGTGCATTAGTACGGGAGTCGATTAGTGTCTGTGTGTAGTTTTTTGTGACTTAGGGAGCTACCATTGGATTTTTTTTTTGCCAAGTTGCTCATCCTGCCTTTTTTTTTTACTCAAAACTCCTGTCCTGCCTTTTTTCAAATTTCATCCTAGCTACCCAGTATTCTCTATTCTTTTATTTTATTATTTCATTCGTTTAATCTTCTTTTTTTATTCATTCTGCAAACCCCGTCCATACCCTCATACCTTTAAAACTTACAACATATGCCTGTTCTGTGAGTTACTCTATCGCCTATACTAGTGTGCAAGTTTTACTGTTCAGTATGTATACAGTAGTTCAACGTAAAAAATAGTTACCGTCAGTTTTGCAACGTAGGGATACTAGTAAATTCACATGCTTCGTTTACTTGTGACGGAGGCTTACTCCGTAAGTCTACATTAATGAGGGGCCTGATGGGGATGGGGGGGGGGGGGGGTCTCATCACGATTCACGAGTTGATTTTTTTGTCAAACACGATTCACAGAAAATAAATTTCTATGATCACGGATCACGAAAATATAAAAAAAAAATCTGTAGAAAAACGGATCACGATAGCAAAAATGCGCTGATCACGAAGAACGAAAATAACCCATCAGGCCCCTCATTAATAATAGAATATTTAAAAAAATCAAATCACTTTAGAAAAGACATGATTTATCACATATGAATAAAAGTCAATGTGACCACAACCCAACAGCACAGTTAAGGACATGCTGCAATTGATGACCAACGGTAACCACTAAAACACAACGCGCTATAACGTTTAATTGTAAAAGTAGAAAATAGTTCACGCATAATCAGGTCAAGTGTTTTTCGGTGTATATGCCAACCGATTAAATAGATATAAGAAGATGTGGTATGAGTGCCAATGTTTGATTTGTATAAAAGACAGAAGATATGAGATGTGGTATGATTGCCAAGGAGACAACTCTCCACCTGAGACCAAATGACGTAGAAGTTAGCAACTATAGATTACCAAATGGCCTTCAATAAGAGCAAAATTTATACTGCAAAGCAAGCTATTAAAGGCCCCGAAATGACAAATGTAAAACAATTCAAACGAGAAAACTGACGGCTGATTTATGTACAAAACAATAAACGAAAAACAAATATGATATACAGCAACAAACGACAACCACTAAATTACAGGCTGCTGACTTTGGACAGGCACATACAGAATGAGGCGGGGTTCAGCATGTTTGCTGGAGTAGAAACCTCTTCCGAATCTGGGAAAGTGTGGTAACAGCACAACATAAAAACAAACAAAACAAATAAGTTGAAAAGGGCTTTTCGATATACAAAGTAATAAAAACAGATAACAAAAAACAAGACAAAAAGTACAGATCTGAGAGAACTCGCAGTTACTGAAAGCATCATTATTAACTGATGAAACGATACATTGGTGTTCATTTATAGAGTACAACTCAACCATCTTATCATTTAGCAATGTCAAGGTCTACAGAAAGGTTCACAAACCTTTACTTGAACTTATAGATGTGTGTGTCGTAGTACAGGATTGATCCAGTATTTAAAACCACTTTATCAATGAACGAGGGGAAGTTCGAGTAAACCAATGACACACACTCAGTTTCCGTGAAGAAGTGGTTTGTTTCCGGAAATTACGATAAAATGTTATAAATATATTGTTATCATGACTATGTAACACGATGTTTCGTGCGTCAACAAAAAAAAAACAAACTTAAAAATGTCGTAAGCTATACAGAGACAGGAATGAAAACATTCGTAATTTGAATGTTGGTTGACGTAAATTTTATCTGTCCTACGGTAAGTATTTCAATAGACACCTGAATGTTATGCCTCCAGTTCTTACAGACTAACACATACCTTTTCCATTTTCGATAAAGTCCTGAAAGTCTATTGAAAGCTTAGTCTCGGCTGAAAACAAAAGAGCTGCCAAGCAGGGTTGCTAGACAAGAAGCGTGCTTACAATATGGTCGACATCATTAGCTGGTTTATCTCCATGGACTATCTTTGCCAAAGAATACAATAGATTTATTCCAGTTGCCATTTCTTTGATTTCAAGCATTTTAAAAATAAAGATTGAGGCTCAAGTGTAGCTTATCTTTAAAATCAAATGCACGCAGTCGACCGCAGTTGACCGATTGTCGTCGAACGTTGGATTACACTATTTCATGGTTACTTTACACGGTGAAAACTATTACATTTGTTTGCAATGATGGCATTTATGAACAGACCAGAGAAGTAAACAAACTCATGACAAAAATGGAAGGAAAAGAGCAGTGTGAAAAATTAGTTCTTCGTTATATGTATAACCAGATTTCAAAATTACAGAGCTGTATATTTTATACCACAGAGACGAAACTGTTCAAATGATTCCTTGTTGGTAAACAGCCAATTCCATCATGATACTCGACCAGGTAAAAGCTACATGACAATCAGAAAATGATTTATAATTTTAGTCAAAAACCGGGGAAAAAAATGAAGACAAAAACATTTGGCATCATTACAGCAGTCCAGATAAAATTTTCATGTGTTTTAGGTGTATGTATTTTGACGTCCCAATGTATGTCGTCAATAGATACGGGCGTCCCTAAACTATGGACTATCCTCAAGGAAGGGATACAATACAAGTACCAATTCTCCTGTTTATTCCAGCATCCAAGGGTTGCAACTGTTCAAATGTATGTATCTGTACTCTAGTAAATATATGGTAGATCTCAAGTGACAGATTTGACATCTCATGTCAGTCCCACACAACTAAACAATTACCTTATGTATAATATATGTATTGTCTTTTCTTAATTAATACCATTCATGTAAAAACTTTTGACATCAATTTACCATATATGGTAAATCTTTGATATTATTTTTACGCTTTTGTTTACAGTCTTACATTATAATTGACTTCATATTTGTCAAAATTAAACGTCATATTACATTATTACATGTAAATGAACCCGGAAGATCTTATAATTGGAGAGTGGAAATTAATAGTTTGCCAATCAAGGATCTATTAAGTTTATTGATGAAAGGTGATTGACAGCTGAGGGTCTCTGTTCGACATTTATTACATATTTAGTAACGAGTATAGCATGCATTATAACTTTCATAGAACCATCAATTGTTATGTCATTCAAAAATATGTATATATTTCATAACTGATAGATAGTTCTTTTTTAATACTTAATGCAAAAATACAATATAATGTGACAACCAGAAGTATGCACGCATTGAAACTTCCCTATACCATTAGTAAAGTACATACGTAACATTGGCGTCACAGTGTCAGGAATGTATTGTTTTTCTATATATTAGATGCGTGTCTTGAATGAGTTCTTCTATTATTCCATATATGAGGGAATGTTTTGGATACAGAATATTAAGTATAAGGAAACTATAAAAAGAAGATATCAAATACAACTTTTCTTGTAATACTGTTTAAAAAGCTCGTAAATTTAGGTATATACCATTGAAACTTATTCAGCCATAAAACTGTGATTATGACCGTTTGATTAATGTCGGTCTTTGAAAGTATAAATATTGATATATTTTAGTGCATAAAACACATTATATTCCATTTTCACATCTATGTTACGTCATTTTGCCATCATGGGGTCGTTAAATCCGATGCCTCGTGGAAAAATAATGACACGCTCTTTAAACGTTAAGAACACTTGCTTGCAAGGCTCAATTTCTGTCCCTATCAAATATTCCCTCATTTTCCAGTGGCATTCCAAATGTCCCGGCCTTCACCCCGTCGACTACTTTTACAGGACCTACCTATTGTTTTAATTGTAAATTTGTTCTCGCCCTGAAAATGCATAAACTGTTTGCCACTGGACGTTAGGCTAACAACATTCAACCAAGCATCTTGTCACCTACATTTTGAAATGGTCCGTGGAAAAACTTTAATTTGGGCGTTGCAACTAGAGATAAAATGAAATATGGGATATACGTCAATAAGACAGCAACCCAACACACAATCTACACAATCTACTTTATATCAAGTGAGCCATTCGAAAGACGGACACGTCTTTGGTAAAAAGAAAACATCCGAGACGTCCAAGCAAAAAACAACAACAGAGAGAGAGAGAGAGAGAGAAGGCTAAACAACTTATATAGTATTAAAGACTTATAATTATCAAACATATTAAAACACTATATATAGGTAAGATTTATTGATAAGAGGAAAGAAAACTGCTGCTGATTCGATTCGCATTTGGTACATGTTAGTAAAGTATTCTATTCCCAGTACTCAGGCTCTATATCCATTACCCGGCCGCATCTTCTTCCCTTTTCCCGTTTCTCTCTAGATTTAACGTCTACGTGATAAATGATGAGAGCCCAGAGCTTTTAACATTAAAATAAAACAACAACAAAATACACCAATTTCATTTTATGTACTTAATATACCAAGATATACTTTGAATCCAGTTCAACCTTTGACTTGGTCTACTTTAATATAGTCATGTGAGAAAATTACACAGATGTTTTGATTTTGAATAATTTTCGCTGAAACAATTGTTCAGATAAAAACCACAATTTCCTATTGTAATTTTAGTCAATTAAAACAATAAAATTGACTTTCATTTCTGAAATGTCATCGAACAATACACTGATGTGCTGAAATTAAGGTCCATTTCCTTCCTTTTATACATCAGTTTCATATTGGTATTTAAGTAAATTTCAAGTATATGTAATTTATACATGACTGTAAAACCGATATAATTATACTGACTGGTAGAGCATATTAGACTATAAAACATTAAAACATGAAAAATTGCACAAAAAGATAGTTAAAAAGTAATAAAATTATAACTAAGGATAATTAAAAGTAAGTCAAGGGAGACTAGCCACCTACATCTCACCCTGGATATATAATATTTATGCGTTTTATTATATATATTTCATATTTACACTAATCACTCTGTAACTATGAGATTCTATGTTATGAAATCAACATAAGAATTCTCTCTCTCTCTCTCTCTCTCTCTCTCTCTCTCTCTCTCTCTCTCTCTCTCTCTCTCTCTCTCTCTCTCTCTCTCTCTCTCTCTCTCTTTGACAGCAACCTCACTACATAAAATGTATGTTGAGTAAACGTCAGTGAGACATCAACCTCAGTACATATGTTGGTAAACGTCATGCAGTGAGTAACCTCACTACACTTCAGGATGACAGCAACGTCCCTACACATTTTGGGTAAACGTCAGGGAGACAGCAACCTCACTACATATGTCGGTTAACGTCATGCAGTTAGCTACCTCACTACACTTCAGGATGACAGCAACGTCACTACACATTTTGGGTAAACGTCAGGAAGACAGCAACCTCACCGTGCTACATTTATCAATTATGGACTTTTGAGGAGGTCAATACGTTATATATGGACCTGTTCAGATTATATTGACCGAGGACGAAGTCCAAGTGTCAATATCATCTAACAGGTCCATATATAACGTATTGGCTGAGTGAAAGTCCTTAATTCATATTTTACATATGTAAATAATGTATTAGGAAAATGGCGTTCAATGTTCTTTCTGTGTATTTTTAAATTGTATTTTGCAAGAATTTTAACATGTTATTGAAAATATCAATATTCTTTGAAGAACTTCGTAGCTTGTTGCGTTAGTTTTCTTTTATTCTTAGCGTCTGCGTTTAACATAAAAATTCTTGTGATAAACTTTCTTTTCATCTGATGCGGCGCTTCACCATGGTTGTTGTGTGTGACGTCATGACGTCATTAATCTAAATTTAGCAAGATTTTTCATATTGACCGTCAATATACATATAAATAGAAACATAGCGTCAATATACTTAGAAATAGAAACAAGGCTTCGGATACATAAAATAACCTTTCAAACATGTGATCGTGATATCCAATGAAAACAGGAGAATTTCTCTTGTTTTCATTGGATATTACGATCTGAATGCTATACCATATGTAATATATGCATGTCGGTAAACGTCATGCAGTAAGCATTCTTAATAAACGTCAGGATGACAGCAAATTCACTACACATTTCGGGTAAACGCCAGGGAGACTGCATCCCCACTACATATATCGGTAAACGTCAAGGAGACAGCAAACTGACTTGATATCGGATAAATGTAAATGAGATAACAAACTTCAAAGTGCTACGTTTGTCGGGTAAATGTCAATGAGAAAATAACCTTGCTACCTATGTCGGGTTACCCGGTAAATGTCAATGAGATAACAACCTTCATACATATGTCGAGTAAATATCAATTAGACAAAAACCTAACTACATATATCGGATAAGATCCTTCATACCTATGTCGAGTAAATGTCAATGGGACAAGAACCTAACTACAAATATCGGATAACAACTTGTGACCTTCATGAATATGTTGAGTAAATGTCAATGGGACAAGTACCTAACTAAACATATCGGATAAACGTCCGTGAGACAGCATCCTCACTACATATGTCAGGTAAATGCCAATAAGATACCAACCTTCATACATATGTCGGATAAACCTCAGTGAGAAAACAACCTCACTACATATGTAGGGTAAATGTTATTAAGACAGCGTTCTCAATGAATATGTCTGTATTACGTCAGCAATAGAAATACTATAGTAAATATATCGGGTAGAACGACAAAGAGGCAGCAACCCAACTACACATGTTAGATAAACGTTTTAGATACAGAAACCTGAGTACACAATGAAAGTAAAACATTATGATGGAGAGGTAACCATACGGTTTTTAACAATAGATATTTGCACACGTCGTTTGCACAATTCTGTTTAAATCTAGCAGAGACGATCAAATACCTGACACCAATGTACAATGTAACCCGAATAATTCAGTTGTTATATTCCGCTGATCTACGATTACTCCATCGCAAGTAGAAGAGATCGATCACGGAGAGGGACTGAAATATTCGGGTTAGCACCGATGCTAATGTCTTTATTGATAAAAGCATTCACCACTGTCACAAGATACCAGACTAAGGACTGGTACAGAAACGTAAAGCGGGTTCAGACGAGTTTTATGATAACTTAAACCATCCCATTAGGTCTTTTATGTCGATCGTATACTAGTATTAGAAAGGGCGAGAAAAAAAGTTTAAAACATAAAATCAAAAATCAAAAATAGAAATAGAAAAAGCACTTATTTCAATTCGATGGCGAATAGATAAACAAAGTACGAGTATTCAAATATAACAAATTAAATCTTGAAACATTTAAAATCAAATTTAAAATTTATCTGTAAAGCTATTGTAAAGTTACTTTTACTACTCATGCGTTGATATATCTTATATAATATTTCATGAAAAAAAACATTTTCACTCTTTAATTCTGTCTTAAAACATTATAAATTTTGTATATACATTAATGTAACTTTTTGTCGATTTTTAAATTAGCTTTGTCATATTTGTTAATACAATATTCAACACATTAGGGTAATGGTTATTTTTGAAGATAAAGAATACAATACAATGTTTTTACAACAGATAGATTTTCTTTGAAATTCACATTAAAGATCGATAAAAAGGTAAATAATTATTCAATAACTATATAATATATATTTTATTTGTTAAAGGTTCGGATTTTTATTTTTTTTTATTCGTTGTGGCTGTTCGCCTATATATGAAAACAAAAATAATCCAATTTTGTCCTTGAAAACAAATGTACTAATCAAAACCAGTGACCTAATTTTAATTTTAGAATTAAATTAATTATACTTCTACAATGATTCATTTAAATCGATCATTCAACGTCTTAATTCGTTAAAATGCCATCGTTTCAAACGTAAACATAGAATATCAAGTATGCTGTAAAAAAATTTGTGAGGCCATTCCGTTTTGTTCTGTTAGGGCAAACGATGGGCACTGCGTGGGTGGAGTCGACATTCTAGGCCTGTCATGTTAAGATTTCCAAGGGGTGCAAGTCTGGTTCTCCTTCTCCATAATTTGATGTGTTAGCTACTGCTCGTCATTCTGTGCCTTTCTGGTATATCAGTACTTTACAGTATACCTTTCTAGTTGAATGTGTTGTTTTTTTACTTATGTTTTCAGAGACTTCTCCTTACGTCACTTACTATTTATGAGGTCTTTCATAAAAAACTTATTGTTGGTCTGCAAAGTTTTATCATCTTATTGTGTATTTGTTATATATGCTCTCCTGGGGCCATTCTTTGGTGAATAAAATATTATTTTCTATTCTATTCCATATGTCTTGCAAGTCTCTTTTGATTTTAGGTTTATGCTTTATTATTCATAAAGATGATCTTTTTTGTTTTGTTTTGTTTTTGTGTTTTTGCTTTGGAAAGGGGGGGGGGGCTTAACGGTTTTCCCAAGATTCATCTATTCACTGTTTTTTTCGTTATATTCTCGACAAAAACCTTTAGGATACATTGATTGCTTTAACGTTAAGCAGGAAATATTTCAAGCATAAACAAGGCGGGAACCAGGAAACAATCATACATTCGAAGGATCTGAAATCTGAACGGACGCTGAAAATGAAATGAAATCTGAAAGGATCAGGAGAAGAATCTGGAATCAGAGTGGACTAGGAGGAGAATCTGAAATCTGAATGGACTAGGAGGAGGGTCTGAAATCTGAGTGGACCAGGAGACAGATCTGAAATCTGAGTGGACCAGGAGACGGATCTGAAATCTGAGTGGACCAGGAGGAGGGTATGAAATCTGAGTGGACCTGGAGAAGGATCTGAAATCTGAGTGACCAGGAGGAGGGTATGAAATCTGAGTGGACCAGGAGACGGATCTGAAATCTGAGTGGACGCGAAAAAAATCTGAAATCTGATTGTACCATGCAGGAGAAGAATCTGATATCTGAGTAGACCAGGAGAAGAATCTGTAATCTGAGTGGACCAGTAGAAGGACCTTAAATCTGAGTGGACCAGGAGAAGAATCTGAAATCTGATTGTACCAGGAGAAAGATCTAAAATCTGAGTGGCCTAGGAGAAGGATCTAAAATCTGAGTTGACCAGGAGAAGGATCTGAAATCTGAGTGGACCAGGAGAAAGATCTAAAATCTGAGTGGCCTAGGAGAAGGATCTAAAATCTGAGTGGACAAGGAGGTCCCAAACCTTTATCATGTGATCCTTGCTTTACCCTAATTATAATTCATTGAGCTCATCATTTTACCTTTTTATGTTTTTTTGCATTGTGTATATATTTATATTATTCATATGCCTTCAACCCCTCGGGGTATAAATATGCATTTCTTTATTAACATTATTCATTTTAGAAATTAGATCTATCTATATATATATATATATAGTATGTTCTTAAAACAGACAAAATACTTTAAAAATATTGTATTTATGCAAATTTTGTATTTTTTGTCGTTAAATGGCCC
The DNA here is from genome assembly GCF_021869535.1 of Mytilus californianus. Classification (NCBI taxonomy): domain Eukaryota; kingdom Metazoa; phylum Mollusca; class Bivalvia; order Mytilida; family Mytilidae; genus Mytilus; species Mytilus californianus. The sequence goes on along the minus strand of NW_026262690.1, from coordinate 113,648,941 downwards.
AAATTCCTTTATTATTATATTCCAAATTTAAAGATTACATAAATTTAAATAAAATTTGTTTTTATAAACTAACATTGTTTGCATTTTCGTAATTTTAGCTAATTGTTTACCATTTTGTTTACAAAGCTGTGTATTCAGTGATGCAACACTTAAATCTTTGTATCTTACTGTTGATTAATTAAACGCGCACCTGTCAGTTTAAAATGTCCTTGACCTTGGAATCATAAAAAAGCACCAGTTGCACCTTTGTTCTATAGAATAGACACTTGCAAAAGGTTATTGGGTCGGTTTGACCCTTACAGGTCGAACTGACTTGAAAATAATAACAACTTTTCAAAGACAATTTAATTTTAAAAACAGTCAATATCAATTGTTTATATGGCTTTCGAAATAATGAAACTGAGGTTTATTGGAAGACCTGGATAAAAGAGAGATTTGGATTTCAAAAGAGCTTACCAACATTGCATATATTTAGAAATGAAATAAGTAATAGTGATTTATCTGTTATTGAAATGTAACGTGTAAAACCTCACTTAAATACAAATATTTTATGTCAATATTAGACTGTAATTTAAAACTTAATACGTACATTGTACGATAATATCTGTATACCCAATAACACGTGCTTATATTGTCAAATTGTGACTAGCGTTATAATGACAGACTTTCTACAATCCGTCAAATTCACTTAATAAGGATAATCCAAAAATAACTGAATTACGTTTTATTTTCCGTCTGTCTCGCGTATAATTTATCATATCGATGACAGTTTTTCCATAATTCTTTCAATCCAAACAACTAGAAAATTTATATTTTAATATAGAAATTGACTAGGCATTGTGTAAGGTTTATTTTTCATGACAATTTAATGCAATTATAACAAGTTATCTAAACTCAAATCGTGTCGTACGTTTTTCATTTCTTTAATCTTTTTATCACGTTATTTTAAAAATTAGACAAAACTAATGTCAGAGAAAAAAAATTCTTTAAAAATGACTATCTTTTTCATCTGACATGTCTATTTAAATTGTGCATCATCTTTCAATTAAACAGTTCGTGTTGGTATGTTATCGCTCTTTACAACAACCATGAACTATTTGCAAAATCAATTTATTTTATAGTGTGTCTTTCTATGTTGTGATGTTATACTATTGTTTCAGAAAAAGGGAAAAGGTTTGGTACCATTAAAACGTTTAATCCCGCTGCAAATGTTTGCACCTGTCCTATATAAGTCAGGAATCTGATGTACAATAGTTGTCGTCTGTTTATGTATAGTTCATACGTGTTTCTCGTTTCTCGTTTTTATATAGATTAGACCGTTGGTTTTCCCGTTTGAATGGTTTTACACTAGTAATTTTTGGGGTCCTTTATAGCTTGCTGTTCGGTGTGAGCCAATGCTCCGTGTTGAAGGCCGTGCCTTGACCTATAATGGTTTACTTTTATAAATTGTTACTTGGATGGAGAGCTGTCTCATTGGCACTCATACCACATCTTCCTATATCTATTAAATATGTCTTGAAGAATTTAAAGGACACCTTTCCATCCTTTACTTAACGGGAAGTGCCTCTTCTAACTTGAAATCCTGGAAATTCCATAGTATTGCAAAAAAACATCCGCATTTTGATCTGGAAATCGTTAGTTGTAATCTTGGAAAGTGATACATATCTCGCGTTCGTTGGTGCTAAATCGCATATACAGAAAATTTAATGATTGGTTGATTTTCGTAGTATTTCACACAATTAGGACGATAGCAAAGTAATAGAAGTCAAATCGGTATTAATCATGGGTAGGAAACTTGTTACGGAAGACGACATTAATATCAAACTTCAGACGACAATGTTGATATTTGTCATCTATCCGACTTATACTACTTGTATATAATTGGGAAAGATGACAAACTGCGGAAAAGGGGGGGGGGGTCCCAGTTGATGGCGACGTTGTATCCAAGACACCTTTAGAAAAATGCCATGTACTTAGCACATAATGAACTCGGGTCGTACTTGTTACTCTTTCATGGGTCCATTTGTAACATTTTGTTCTCATCGTTTTCAAGCCGAAGTCTATGTTTTCCAGTCCCCGCTAGTAACACATATTTAAGATCATCTAAATTTACATTGTACACGTGTTCTCATTATGAAAATACATGTAGTATTTGCCGCTGGACGTTAAGCAAAAATGAAGAAAAAAAACCTCAAAGGTGGTCAAATTCTTTTAAATCAGTACATGACATTGGTTGCTGAACGTTAGATTTTCGCAAATCAGTAAATGAACAAATATTGTGGAACAAATGTTTTCCAAACTAAACATTATAACTAGAGGTATAGGGGGAGGGTTGAGATCTCACTAAACATGTTTAACCCCGCCGCATTTTTTACGCCTGTCCCAAGTCAGGAACCTCTGGCCTTTGTTTCTCGCTGTGTTGAAGACCCATTGGTGGCCTTGGGCTGTTTTCTGCTCTTTGGTCGGGTTGTTGTCTCTTTGACACATTCCCCGTTTCCACTCTCAATTTTATGAATATATGTGATGTATTTTGTCAATTTTCTAGATGACCTTCAAGTGATTTAAAAGGGGCACTTATTATTGGTAAAATATATCAATGTATATTTAATACTTTCCTTTAGTGTTGTCATTGCATATTTTTTTTGCCCCATATAAATCACATGAATCGTTCGATGTGCAAGACCCTCATGGTTAGCCAAGGTCGTTTAAACCCCCTTTCGTCGTCGCATTGCTTTTACCCCATTCTCTTCCTCATGTACCAAATCCCTTTCGCCCACTGACCGTCTTGTTTCTCCATGGATATTATTATTCAACGGAATAATTAATTTCAAAAAAAGTAATTGACCGCAAATATAAAAACTACTTTACGCAATTTATTGTTATGCGTAATAATTTTGATATATATGGTTTTATATGTGTGTTTGTATGATGAATGGTGGTCGTTTTAATATCATATGTGATTAATTCCAACTTGGGTATTAAACAAGTGTTCGTATTACGTCAAAACCTTACACGATACCACCTTAGAATTGAGATTAATGTTGAACAAGATACTTATTAAAGCTAATATCTTTATAGGAATATCCTATTTTTGTATTAAGATACCCTGAAGTCAAGTACAGTGCACTTGGGAGATGAGATTGACAGAACTATGTTAATAAATGTTTTCTGATATACATTACTGTACATTTCAAAATAATATAATATACATGTACGAGGGTCTTGTTTTTTTTTTGTTTTTTTTTTTGGGGGGGGGGGGGTCTTTAATTTTTAGGTCGTTTTCCTCTTTTCTTTGTACATATATTTAAGCACTCTTATTATTTGCTTTTTGTCGTATTTTTGGCCCATTATTATCTATTTGTTTATCCATCTTTTTTTTTAAAGTAAGTCCAATCATGCAGACCCTCGTGTATTTCATTAGAACGCTCTATTTTACTGTGTAAAATACGCTTCTTTGTATAAAATAAAATGGTCAATTCTATCTTTTAGGATGATGATGGAAGCTTTTAACGACCTTGACTGGCTATACAGCCCTCGCAAGGTCCGTGTAATCTTTTTGGAGGAGCAATCATTCGACTTTTATTGGGAAGGTGAGGAAAAGGTGTATATGTATTGTGTACTGCATAAAAATATATATGGATCACGACTTTTCTTACTAACGGATGTCTTGAACTTTTTTCTTAAAAACTTACTTGTAGACGAAGTTTATTGGAAAACTCAGCCTTCTTAGTTTTTTTTTATTTTGGATTAGGTCCTTGGCCATAAAAAGTGAAAATATCTCAAGTATTTGTTGACTGGATAGTGTCCAAGGCTGGCCTAACAATGGTTATTTATTATGTTACTAGTTAAGTTGAGAATGGAAATGGGGAATGTGTCAAAGAGACAACAACCCGACTAAATAGCAGAAAACAGCCCAAGGCCACCAACGGGTCTTCAACACAGGAGAAAATCCCGCACCCGGAAGCGGGCTTTAGCTGGCCCCTAAACAAAAATGTTCTTATTCTTTAATAAGTTGTTACACTTTTTAGTATAAAATGTACGTGATGTTTTCTTCCTTGTTTCGTATAAAAAATTCCAATACGTAGAAGACTAAATTCGTTGGCGAATGCAATTTGTATTTTCCTTTGAATCGACTGAGCGCTTATATATGAGAGTGATCGAATTGACCGGGAAATAACAACTGGATTATTAAGGTTGTATGTACTCGAAACTATTCGGATAAATTCTCATCAGTGAATCACGTTTTCATCATTCTTCTTTAATAGATATATAGATGCGGGGTCTTTTAAATTTACTAATACTATTAACTCACAGTATAAAAATTAAAAATTTCAAAAGAAAAAAATTGAAAAGAAGGAGAATCGTATAGAAAATTAATAATATTCACAATAAATCAAGTCATTTCAGATAAATATATAAAGTATAAGCCAACTTATCTCCATTTATTTACTTCAGTTGCTATTATTAAAATTGATTTTAGTTTTCAATGACAGTACATTTAACTAAAATTTATTACTATAAGTAAATAATTGCTATTTACTATCTCTATTTCAAGTGTTGGTTGACGATGTCTGGCCGAGAAGACTTAATGCAGACTTGATAGAACCAATATTGTGTTAGTTAAATTACCAGAGTTGCAAATATTGACTAAGACTGGTCAAATATCACTTATACAAAGGACTATCCACATGTTAATAGTATCTCACTGTCATTTGAGTAACAAAAGAAAGGACACCGAGTTTGGCCAATGTTTGAGTGCCAGAGAATTGTATTTAGTTTGGATTTCTGACTAATTATTTAAATCTTGAATTTTACAATTGGATTAGTTACTAAATATAAACTTGCCAGTTTGATTTGTTCAAAATTGAATTCCTACAAATAAGAAAGATCGTTTGTAAAAAAAAGAAAAGGGGTTGTGCACATAATATATATAATAATACGCAAATCAAAGAGCATCTTAAGGTCGAAGCATAATTCTAAATATTGCACTTTCCTTTTTAAAACAAAGTGCACGTGCATATTGGTCCCATGAATATGTAGGTATGGAGATAGCATGATAACAGAAGACACGCAGAAAAAGAGATAAGTGGAGGAATGAAAGACATAAGAGCCGAGACAAAAGAAAGCTACAAGCTATATCTTAATCATATAGCCTGCATCAATAACAAGAATCATTCAGAGCTACAGTATAGTACAAAATACTAATCTGGTCTTTTGAAACTCCGATTCAAATTGGTATATAAGAAGTCTCTGTTCGTTTCGACCTTTCCGTGAAATGTCTGTTTCAACTTATGGCTTTATAGACCCGATTACTGATTAGAATTCCACGACAAATCATTTGTTCGTCCAATTTCTGTGTTGGTAAGTTACTAAATATTTAAAAGACAATTGTTACAGTGGATATATATTAGTATATCCACAGGGTTACTAGCTTCACCTTTAAAAAAACTTATGAATTCGATTATATTCTATGTAGATATAAGAAGATGTGGTAAGAGTGCCAATGAGACAACTCTCCATCCAAGTAAAATTTAAAAAAGTAAACCATTATAGGTCAAAGTACGGTCTTCAACACGGAGCCTTGACTCACACCGAACAGTAAGCTATAAAGGGCCCCCAAAATTACTAGTGTAAACCCATTCAAACGGGAAAACCAACGGTCTAATCTATATAAAAAACGAGAAACGAGAAACACTTATGAACTACATCAACAAACGACAACTACTGAACATCAGATTCCTGACTTAGGACAGGTGCAAACAAATGCAGAGGGTTTAAACGTTTTAATGGCACCAAACCTTCACCCTTCACCTTATGTGTCTATACAAAAATGCGATGCTTCAATCCACTTAAAAAAATTGTAACAATAAGACCTTATACCTAACCCTTTACAGATTATTAAACAAAAACACAACATAATTTGCCTTGACGGCACGAGACAATAATATAAAAAAACTATGTGTCTACGGGTTAATGGAAAGGAACATAGATGGAGACACCATCGGCAAATTCAAAATTTGAAATTGTATCACATGTTGGCAAATTTTCAATTGTATCTTATCTTTAATGTCATTTTTAGTGTCAACGGATCTATTATTGAAGTTACACTTTTGACAAACACACAAAGTACATCTGATATACTAGGGAAGTTTAAAATTTCATTGGCATTGTCACAAAACGACCTTCTCATTGAATGGAATAAACTTATATTTGTTTAAAAAGATTTTAAAAACTTGTCATTAATCATATAACATCTCGGACACGCTATAATCTGCAAACGAACAATCCTTCTCGTTGTTATCATTGCTGAAAACTAAATTTAATCCTCTCCATGTTTGGTATTATCGAGAAACTTGGCAATTGTCCTATATATGATACTGCATGGTCATAAAATCATTGCATGACGCCTAAGCATTTTATCTGACAGTAAAATATGAAAATAACACTTGATGAATTTGGTGCATCCGAACGCTTACCTTACTTATCTTCATCCGGAACTCTCAAACTAAACTTGTATATAATGTATAACCAGTCCTCCGTTTGTTTTTAGTGGTATTTTTTCGGAGGGAGGGGGTTAAAGATGATATCCGAAAACTTAATAAAATGCGAATATTTGTATAACAAGCTCTGCTCAGAAGATCGAATTAGAATTTGTCTTTGCTTTATCAACGAAAACATCTTTGAATTTTCATATATATATATATCCATCGCCCCGTAAGATTTATCGTTGGCTATTATTCAGTCATTTTATATATATATATATATATATATATATATATATAATTCGTCTAAATAACAGCCCAACAATGTTAGATCTGTAAATTTGCGTTAGCAAATTTTTTTTGTTCTTCCCTGGGCGGGATTCGAACTCATGCTACTGAGATATCGTGGCACCAAATCGCCTTGCACTGTGCCCGACGCGCTAGACCACTAGACCACCTAGGCTCTACAATAATAAAGCTTTCGGTGGCCGGGTGTTACCTTTCCTCGTCAGTTTTAATCTAGCGTCGTAACACAGTACATGATATCGAAGGCATGAAGATGGAATTGTTACAGATCAGATGAATTATCTATTGTAAAGGATCCTACAAATTAATGTAAGATGCAATCACAGACATTTTTATATTATAAGTACGTCTGAACCAGTGACTCTACAACAGATTTTATCCATCGGATATATATATATATATATATTAAGTTCAGTCTAGGTGGCCGCGTGGTCTAGAGCGCTGGACACAGTGCAGGCGGTGTTGTCTCGATATCCAAATAGCATGAGTTCGAATTCCTGCGAGGGAAGAACAAAAATTTGCTTCCGCAAATTTGCAGATTTAACATTATATATATAATTACTCTAAATATCAGCACAACAATGTTAAATCTTCAAATTTGCGGAAGCAAATTTTTGTTCTTCCCTCGCCGGGATTCGAACTCATGCTATTGGGATATATAAAGTTTCATTTCAGCTTTCAACCCTTTGTCATTGACCTCCTAACTACATGAAAGTAAGTGATACGAAAGGAATCTCAACTTCCGGTGTGCAAGACAAACGTGCTGGATGAAGAATAGCGGAAACTTTAATCATAGCTTACAGTAACGTGCAGAACAGTTAACCTAAAGTGTCCAAAATACTGGTATAGGTTTTATTACAATATAGAGGGCGAGCTTCTTTACAAAGCACACGCAGAGTTCACTGACAACTGATATCAGACTTAAAATCAAAGGATGCTTTATTTTATTGTTGCTGTGCAAGAGATTCGACAAAGCAAAAAATTCAATGTAGTTTGCGAACAAGCTTACTTGTAGTAATTTTGTAGTCTCACAGTGTTGAAAGGCGCATGTCTGTATAACCCGACAAGACGACATTGGGCAGAACGATTTTTTTACGATTACCAATTTCAACTTATTATTGCTAAAAATATAAAAAAAAATATAAACTGTATTTTTAAGTTGAGCTTTTTCTAATCAAGATACCAGTTCTAATAGATTTTGAAAACCTTGACCGAGCACCAGTTCAGTATATAGAATATGACTATTGACTAGAACAAATATCGAAAAGTTGTAAAGATCATTTGTATTAAAAACATCTTTGATACTTTTTATCACGAGATCTGCACGACTCCAGGTATCAGTAAGATTTTTAAGTACTTTAATGAGAAATCCAATAACAAGTATATCCATCGGATGAATCTATACAGCATACAATTATAGGGACTAAGCTATACAGAGGGGATAGTATTTCCAGCAAACAATTGTTGTTTAGAAAAGTCTTCTAACACGACTTTGTGGAGAAAACTTTTCAAATTCATTATTTAATGATAAAAGATACTCCTGTCATAATAAAAAAAAATGTATGGTCTTCGATTTTATAATTAGAAAAGATTTGATTACTGTTGAGATATTATTCATTTCGAAAAAAAAGTTTTTTAAACCACGAAATCTATCTTTTGAAAAGGAGGATTTCTTTAAGAACTCTCCAATTTACAAATATCACCCAAACGTGACATATATTGGTAATATTAATGTATAATTTTATGGAGTGATTATGCTAATACACCAATTAGACCGATAAATGAGATTCCGTATTTTGTTTAAAAAACGATGTTATCAAAATTAATACGCCATATCCATATTTTAGTTACATATATTAAAAAATCTCCTTCAATATCAATGCGCACTCGACATGATACTAAGTAATAATCCGCACTCTAGATCCGGTTATGGACAGCCCACGGAGGCATTTTTCATTAATAATGAACATTTAGTCTACCTGCTTTTCTAATTTCAGCAAGCATCCATTAAGGAAATAAATTTGAATCATAATCACCACCAGTATATTAATTTCAAATTTTAATGGCCCCATTTGCGTTTAACATTAGGGAACTTGATTTAATACTGACATGGGTGATAAATTGATGTTATAACGAAATAAAAAATATACGATGATATGTGATTTTATCCTCGTCTTTGAAAGTACCGGATTACATGTGTACCCTTAAATTACATGACTTTGAGCGTCCTCTATTCCTCGATTGTGACATTAGCGAATGAGACTTTTCATCGAATTTGTACTTGTCATAAGTAACATGACGAGTGCCACACGTGGAACAGGATCTGCTTACCCTTCCAGATCGCTTGAGTTATCCCCCTTTTTTTTGGCTGGGTTCAGTCTACAGTTTTCTATGTAGTGTTTTGTAGAGTGATGTTTGTCTGTTGGTCGTTTCTTTGCCATGGTATCATAGGTTTTCCTCGACTTATGATTTTTAAGATGGCACAAAACACCTTGACTAAAATTAATTTCGCTCGTTTAATTTTCATAAAATTTTGACAAAATATTTACTTTGACCCTTTGACAAAAATATAAAAATTTCAAAAAACTTGAACCACACACTTTATGGAAAAACTTCATTGGATATATGGCAGTTTAGCAAACACTAATTTTGATCATTGAGAAGCTTAATATTTCCTTAACAATAGAACGTGATTAAAACGTTCAGCTGAGTTATCTCCCTGTAGTGTTATGTCCCTTTTGTATCTTCTGCCTTTTACTTTTAAACAAACATTGAATGCTAAGATTTAAATTTTATTTTTCCCTTCTACATACATGTCCATAAAGATGACCATGAAATCGGTTGTTGTTTACTTAATGCCCAGTGGAAAAATAGTTCACGCAAGTTCAGGACGAGATGACGAAGTAAGGTCTCGTGATGATTCACGAAGTTTAGATCAATTTCGCAATGCTATAGAAACCCCAAGAATCACACTCAATGTTATACAAATCGCTTCCCAGGAAAAGTGGTGAAAATATCAAACACTATTATAGTAGATAAACAAATTATTAATTTGATATTAGTCTATTTATGATGTTGTTGACATTGTTTACTTGTACTTATTTATTGTTTTACATGTAATACTTTGTATGCACCAGAGACGATTACACCCGATCCCCTTTCAGATGAAGAACGCCCATGGGATTATCACATCTTTTCCCATCTCTTTGTTCTAACGTATGTTTGCAACCACATGCGACTTAATTTTTCTTAGCTATATTAACCTCCGGTAAGAATGTTATTATTACATATTTGGATAATATAGTTCATAAATCTGCATGATTAAGTTACAGATTAAAGTTATCTATGCTTTATTTGGTTATGGTTATTTATCTCTTGCACGAAATTAAGTCTGTTTGGTTGACAGAGCGACGTCCGGTAAATTACGGTATTTATTCTCCCTTTCGTTTACTAAATTCTTCATTCACTTAAAAAATAACCGATCTACGTAGGTCTAAGAAATAATGCCTTTGCCGCCTTTTTTATGTCGGCGTCACACTGTAAAGAAGAAAAACTTTTCTAGACGAATTAACTGAAATATTAAAAAAAACAAACAAAATATTCTGGAATTCAAATAAGGCCGTAATAATATCGAGGAAACAAAGGCCGGAATTAGATTGAACAACCGGTTAACAATTATCTTATGTGACCTCTAAATGTGTTGGCCTTCTTTTATTTGAATTGTCACTAACCATAGAGTTATACTAAACTAACCCTAAGCATAAGACGAGCCCTTACCCTTTAACTTCACTTAAACCAAAAGATTTTGGTGGCTTAGTGTGATAGCCGCTAAGGCCACCAAGCTGAGCTGTCCATAATTCTTGTGTATGACAAAATACAGAAAATAAATGTGTGCAAAAGTAAAAATATACGAGACTCGCAAAAGGTGAAGAATACCAAATGGTCGCCCCCTAACACTTGCTGTTTCAAAAAAATGTTGAATAAAGCACTTTTCTCATCAACATGAAATTTGCATCATATTTTTCTGCGTTCAGTGTTTCAATGCGAAGGTAGTTCGTATTACCTGTCCTCCATGCTATCGGGGAAACGATTTATTATACTTATATCTTTCACATTTTACGCTCGTATATATAGATATGTATATATGATTTTATTTATCAATCGCCTATAACTATATTTGATCAGTGTCTGCTATGGTTATATTTGGGATAGTTGTACTTTAATCTAAATTTACTGTGAAAATATCCCATTTACACATAATGCATCTTTCAATATGAAAATTTACATTTTATTGTAAATTGACAAATTCTATAAAAATCTATTTATGAATTTTTATTGAATTTTCTATTTGTGAGATTAAGAATAAAAAATGACATGACATTGAGTCTAGAGTCCTACTGGTACGGTAAAGCTGACTTATGTTTGTGGGTTTGATGGATTGAAGATATCATGTCGTGTTTTCTGATGTTGTTTCGTTTCATTACATTCCGCTATTTGGAATCGCTGTATGAACACTACATTATTACAAATTCATCAAGATCGTAGTACAGTTATGAACAACTTCCATTTTAAAAGACTGCCTCGGGATGAAATGTCCGTCATCTCAACCGTGTACTTTTACGTCACGTGTTTTTACCGATTTGAATTGACACATATTTGAAATCCTTCAGGGGCATGATGATACGGAAAAGATAATTTCTGATTTTAATTATTTTGATTTAGATGTTCGATGTTCAGTACATTTTGTTCAGTAAGCAGTATCCTTTAGTATTAAAAGAAAGATTTGACACAATGTGGTTCGAATCTTGGGATATTACACTCGTTGTCGCTATGGAAAATTTGATTTCTTCAAGTTCTTAGTGAATTTCAGTAAATTCTTCAGACAGGAAACAATTGAAAATTCTCATTCAGTGTCTTAGAATACAAAAACGAATAAGAGCTCATTGAACATATAGAGATAACTCAGTAGCGTTTACGTGTCACCTTCTCGCAGTATAACTGTATATGTAGAAGAGAGTCGGTGGTATTAACTGATTAGGGAGCAACCATTTAACTTCAAAAGGGGGGTTATGGTTTTTTGTCTGAGTCAGTCAGAAATTTTTTTAGTTTTTCGACGCTATCATTCAAATTACTTTTTTCAAAATTTAACATTGTAAGGTATGGGGAAAATCTGGATTCAGAATTTTTTTTTTATCATCTGCTTGACCCGATGACCACAATGCTTTTTTCATCAAATTGTGGATCAGAATATTTTTTTAGGAAAAAATCATAACCCCCTTAAAGTTAAATGGTTGTTCCCTTAGTGGAAAAGAGGATGACAATGCCATGGCAAAAAACGAAAAACGACAAAAGACTAACAATGGTACACCATTCCGAGTTATTAATGGGTAGGGGACAGGTACGTTAACATCTATGGATAGGAAGCCTATCCAACACTCACAGTAAGGACTTTTTTTAAGTAATTGTAGTCGGAAGATAACGGTATCAGAGCCTAGTCGTGTCAACGTCTTCAAGACCGGTATCAGATTGGCAGTTAATAAATACGGTAGCATGGTCAATAGATAATGACAGACAGAAATTAAACTATTTATCAATGTAGAATTTCCGGTGGCCTTGTTAATGTTTAGAATGATATAATGTGTTTTTGTCCTCCGAGGGATAAAATAATCCTTTCTGATACCGGATCACTGTTAGAAATTACAGTTTAAATTTATGGTAGAAATTTACAACATAAATTTGGTTGGAGGGCCAACATTATGGATCGGATGATCCGCCTTCTCTCGGGTTCCATTGTTCTCCCTTACAATGTATAATCATTGTGTCAGAAACTCTAATCGCCTTATTTACATTACTATGGACAAATACACAACCAAAAAATGTAATTCTGTGGTTAGAAACAGTAGGACTCCCCAATGTATCCATAGGGGCATTTTTTTCCTGATTAAAATTTGTGAAAAAAATGTGAAATTGACTGAACGCTGACTATCAATTGACATTAGGAAATTAAAGAAGGGTCAGAGTTTAACTATACCACTATATTATGTTTTTCAACATTTTTAAATCGTTTCTTTTTTTAATATACATCTCATTTCATTTAGTTTCATGTTCCTGCTTTTCAGTGTGTGCCGATAACGGGAAGTGTATAAGAGTTTTATTAATTTTAAATTGACCAAGACAATGTTACAAATACTAGAAAAAAAGATCATACAAATGATGTCTCGCTTACATCCGCCGTAAATAAAATAGCAAAAGTTAAATTTGAAAGAAAATGGAGATATGTGTGTAGAAACTCATTACTTAACTTTTAATATGCACGAAGCAACATTCTAATAGCATGCACCTGCATATGGATTATATATCTCTCAGGTGAAACGATATTCTAGAGCTTGCATTTCATATCAAGATTGTCTTAAAGAGTTACTGCTTAAAAACATGCTTCAGAGCCAGGAAGATTGTCTTAAAGGGTTACTGCTTGTAAACATGCTTCAGAACCAGGAAGATTGTCTTAAAGGGTTACTGCTTGTAAACATGCTTCAGAGCCAGGAAGATTGTCTTAAAGTGTTACTGCTTGTAAAATGCATGCTTCAGAACCAGGAAGATTGTCTTAAAGGGTTACTGCTTGTAAACATGCTTCAGAGCCAGGAAGATTGTCTTAAAGGGTTACTGCTTGTAAACATGCTTCAGAGCCAGGAAGATTGTCTTAAAGGGTTACTGCTGGTAAACATGTTTCAGAGCCAGGAAGATTGTCTTAAAGGTTACTGCTTGTAAACATGCTTCAGAGCCAGGAAGATTGTCTTAAAGGGTTACTGCTGGTAAACATGTTTCAGAGCCAGGAAGATTGTCTTAAAGGGTTACAGCTTATACACATGCTTCAGAGCCAGGGTTTCTAAATGGTAAAGTTAAAGTTATCTCATCTTCAAAAATTTCAATGAGTCTTGCCACTAAAACGGATAAATAGTAAAAGTATCCAATACTTTTAAAAACATTGTTTATTTATATCATTACATATAATAACAGTTGTGAAGTCTCATCATGTAAGATTAGACATTGCCGCAAAAATCTTGTCCAAAAATGTAATTGTCTCGCATTTATATCTCTAGTAGTTAAAAAGATGATTTTGGAGTAAAACTGTTGTTCTTATCTAATTATTAATGTGAAGATATTTAAATAGGGCAGTTTTGGATATTTTCACAGTTTTACTTAAAATAAAGTTTAATGGCCTATGGCAACTGTGTAAGATAAAATTCGTATATTAGTACAAATAAGTGACAGGCTTTTGTCGTGAAAATCTGAAGGAGCTGCCATTTTATAAAACTTTAACAGTGTGATTTTCGAATTCAATGGGCGAAACAAGTGGCCTTGTCGTGCATTCTCATTTAGGTAAATAAAGCTACAAATTTCAATACAATAGTCCAAAAGAACATTTTTTGGGGAGCTTAGTCACGTTGATACAACATAATTTACTTTAATAGGATCATTTCTGGCAGAATTGTATCCACCTGTTTGAAAATACCGTTATCCGTTCTTTGGCATTTCATATTATTCGTTTTGTGTCACAGTCTATAGGAATGCCAACACTGTCACACATGTTTCCTAGTCCATACCGTGTCATATCATACCATCGTATTGACAGCTTTTTTGCCCCCTCTCAGTGAAGATCACATTTCACTTCTCATTATACATGCAAATTTATTCGAAAACCACATTTATATACAGTGAAGCGATAAACTTCATACCCTTTCAATTGACAGGAAATGCAAACCCATTTAAACGAAATTTCTATGGGATTCAATCAATGCACAAAATTTGAAACTGCATAAAAATCGTGTCAAGTATGAAGGCATGTTGGCACGTTTAAATTAAATAATTGTGTATGCTTGTCAGGGTAACATGAATTTGAATTAGGGAAAGAAGTTATTTTAAGAAATTACATTACATTCTGTTTGTTCTTCGGATATTAAAATGTCCTTGGTTAGACTTTTTTTCTTATTATTGAATAATGTTTTAATTATTAAGGTGTGCTCACACAATCAACACGTTTTATAAGACTTTCATCCATTTGATTAAAATATATCTTTCAGAGATAAATGTGAAGTCATTTGTATTAAAATTACTAAGCATATTTCGACCGTCGCTGATACAAACAACTATACTGGTTGTAAAAGCAAGAGTCGTCTTACACCGGATGAAACATATTTTATCTGATATATTGTAAAACAAAAATATCAAAATTTTAAAGAAACGTGTTTGAAAAACTCTAAAGTATATCAAAAATTATAACAGGTTTGAATATACATCGTTAGAAGTTGAGATATCTCAGTTCTCTGTCCATCAACGCCAAAAGAAGTAGAAGGCACAGGGTCCCTAAAAACAGCCATTTGACATGCGGACAATGGACTCTTGATAAATTATTTATATTTTATATGTTTATAGATTTTTTTTGTTTGAGGATCAGTTTACCTTGGGGTGTTTTTTTTCTTTCTGTGTATGTAAATTTTGTCACAAGTCTTTATATTTATGTTTAACATGACACTAAAGTATTTGTATTGTATTGTATTGATGAAATTTTATACAAACTTTCCTGATAACGTTCTAATAAAAGATCCAAACAAATCTATTGACTCTTAGTTGAAACCCATTATGCATTCAAATGATGTTTTGGGATACTTATATGTCTTTTTCAGAGCTAAACAATAATAAAAGACACCATATCACGTGAAACAAATAGATCAGTTTAATTTTATAGATTCTTCTTTAGAAAATCTGCAACTCACATTCTGTACATTTATTCTTGGGACAGGAAAAAATCTTCAGGCAGAATCATTTCTCCTCTTCAAATATCAGAAAAGTCATCTGTGATTTTCACAAGCGTCGTTCTTTCGATACAACAACTCAAATCTCTATAAATATTAGCGTATTATACAAAGTTATAACGAAGTTGAAGATGAACATCATTTCGGCCTTCGTTGTCATTAACAGCTGGAACTATTACATGAATATTGGTTCCAGTTAACAGATAATTTATTTACTGAGTTTTGACACGATCTGTCTTATTTAAATAAAAATTCATGAAATTATTAAAACTATATAATTTTGAACCTTTTCCAACACAAAGCAGTCATTAACATTGAGAAAATAGTGTCACTGTATATCAATAGTATATAAATATTAAACCGTAGTGTACTTTGAAAGTTTGTTTGTTTTATTGTTTTATCGTATACATATGTATAAAGAAGAAGATGTGGTATGATTGCCAATGAGACAACTCTCCACAAGAGACCAAATGACACAGAAATTAACAACTATATGTCACCGTACGGCCTTCAACAATGGGCAAAGCCCATACCGCACAGTCAGCTATAAAAGGCCCCGAAATGACAATGTAAAACAATTCATACGAGAAAACTAACGGCCTAATTTATGTACAGAAAATGAACGAAAAACAAATATGTAACATATAAACAAACGACAACCACTGAATTACAGGCTCCTGATTTGGGACAGGCACATACATACGACTTTTTTACTTGATCCTATGGCTGTGATTCCAGTAGAAAAAATAACTAACAAGATTAATTTGAATGATAAGACTGTAAAAGATAGATAAAAACAATACTCTGGTGTAGAGTTAGTGAGCACTATAGAGCAAAAGTGACGCCTTTCACTTATTTGTAATAATAGTATCGTGTATACTCCAAAATATACTAATCTCTATGATAATAACTAGACAAAGAACAACATTTCTGTTTGTTTTTACATTGTCATGTGCTTATTTGAACAGATAAAATCTCAATTCTGATAATTATGTTCAATAAATGGTCTTATTTCAGAATTTGACACCTGATTACGTCAAATCAAATAAACGGCAGCTAAGTGATTCATTAGTGGGAAAAACAAACATTTTTTTTTGTAAATAATTGATGTAAAATGTAAACTTTTTAGAGAATTATTGCTCGGGGATAGTAGATGACATTTTAAGGCCAGGTGAACTAATGTAAATATAATGACATTACAGGTGTCACAAGTCATGTAAAGTACAACTCTTAACACGGCAATGGTCATTTTACAGGAATTTGACATATCAGTCATTCGGTTCACAGCAATTTTAAGTGATCATACGTAATCTTGAACTTTGTACTTAACAGAGATGGAATAAAGATCCGTTTTGTTATAAATTTTAATACAACTCATTGACATAAGTATCCTCCATTTCCTCAAACAGGAAAAATACTTCACGTTCAAAACTGAAACGATAAACAGAGACTATGATTTTCTAAACCATAAAAACACTGTGTATTTAATATATCTGATGATTCAGCGAAAGAATGTGTATGCACATATATAATATCGGATGTCCAGGTCGAAGCATCTGTACATCGTATCTGGTGCTCCCGGCAGACGAATATCTGTTTGAACAACACAACTCATAACTTAGTGCGGATGGACATCAGATCATAACTCCTTTCTTTGGGCTGATTTTAAAAACCAATGAATATATAGTCGACTTGAAGTGAGATTATTGGTACGGGTACCCGGTAGGAAGACATATCTTCATGCAGATTTTTATCTCGTGAACTAACACATTAAAAATCCGACTCAGCGTCAGTCTAGTAAAAAGCATGTTCATATATTATCCCATTACTACATGTTTTTGTACACATGCATGTAATATTTACCACTGATCGTTAAACGCCTGTCCATCAACATCATCATCATCGTCATTCTCAGCTTGTCTAGTCGGTTCACAATTTACAACTTGCCAAGCCGGTTCACAATTTAAAGCATGCCAAATGATTCGCGCGCGCGCGTGCTTGTTCATCGCCTCAGATCGTTTAACGACAACTTGATGACTGTCAAAAACAAGTTAGGATGGTTTGCTGTCATCGAAAAGTCTCAATAATATCAGTTGTGGGGGAATATCTTATGATATATGGTTTATATAAATACCTTTAAATCACCTTGAGATAGAAAAACATTTGTAACTTAAAGAAGGGCGTCTAAAAACCAAGTGGCTGTTGAGAGTCAAATGGGACCAAGAAAGTGGAACATTTTGACGCTTGTTATACTTAAGCAATTATGAATTTGCCAACTACTTTTGTGCGTACGACCCACACGGATTATTCTCTTACCGTTTCTTTAACAATGGTTAGATATGAACTTATCTATAGCAATAAAATTCCGAATTAACACATGCAGAGTATAATTCTTGATTAAATTTACTAATTTTATACAACGATATTAAAGAATTTTATCTTGCCAAAGTATACTAGATCCTAGTTCTATCATTTCCTTTTGGTTGAAATTATTAATGTGAAAAATATGGAAATAATAGAATAATTGGCGAATCCACTTTCGACCTTTTTTTAGAATATCAAGTAAGAAAATCAAGATAAAACACTACGACTTTACGCGCTGTAAATCAGTTTAATTGTATCAATATTTCTACCATAAAAACGTTTTATAACATCAGAAAAAATACCCCTCTCCCGCTAAGCTTTTGATTTACGATATGTGAAAGGAGAAGAGAAATGAAAATCGATTGATTGTTACAACGTTAGTGTCACTTTAATAGACTAAATAAATATATTTGACCTTGGTTTAATAGTCTGAGATGATATCTTTAGAAGGGTGTGAAATCTTAAATAGATCAATATTGTTTTGCTGTGCTGGGTATCACGAAAGGAATCGTAGTTTTAAATAAAACCATTATAGAAATGGTACACTTTGATTTTCTACAGGCATGGTTTAAACTATTCTTTAGCAAGGTTTTTATAACATCATCTACAAGTTAGATATAAAGATTTAACATATAATTGCTTAGAAGAGGGCTTCACTATCTGGTGTTATCTTCGGTTCTCTGGGAACGACACATTTTAACGAAAACAGTATGTAAAAAGTAAAAGAATCTGTTGTGTTGTTCTGGGTTACTGTCTCATTGTCTCAATTGACCAGAATACAGTTTAAGAAGTTAAGAATTAGTCTATGTACAAGAAAAGGACATGCAGCGTAAGTCAAATTATCTTCAGGTGAGTATAGGTCATCAGAGAATCAAGTCATAAGACTACAGTCTATGCATTTGCCTGACCACAGGAACATTTCTAAAAACATATACAACTTAAAACTCTGTGTATATATTTGCGCGATGTGGATATAATCATACACGAAACAATATCCCAAAATATGAGCATTAGAAATTTTACAAATCTGCTATGTGCAATCGAAATACATAACAAAATTATAACCCGAATAATCCAGTCGTTATTTTCCGCTGATCTCCGATTGCTACATTAAGTAAGTAGGAGAGGTCGATTACGGAGAGGGACAGAATTATTCGGGTTAAGCAATATATAATGGCTTATTTGTACTTGAAAGTAATAATAACTGCTGGTTTCTCCACGGCACATATCCTTGTAAACACGGGAGGTTAAATACCTTCAGTATAACGCAGATGGCGAAATTTAAGATCGGTAAAAAAAAAAGAAACACCTGCACTTGAGCATGTTGCATGTTTACCCTTGACCCTTGGGGTTCTAGAGATTGAATACACATTTCATTGATAGAGGTAATGAATTGTCTTCATGTTGACATCTTTACAGGTAAAAATTCTGAGTAATAAAACAGGTGTATTCAAATTTTAAATCTTTCAACAAATCAAACTTCACGGCATAAATTTTAGGCTTTATAAGCACTTAGCAAACATCATTAATTCTGCATAGATAGTGATTTCATACCTCTTTTGTTGACATTTAAAATACAAATAAGAAAACAAGAACGTAATATAATTCTAATATTAAAAGAGGTTAATCTGTTCCTTCAAAATGTTTTCGTTATTTTCCAGTTTTAGGAAAAACATTCTTGTTTACTATATGAATTTTACCAAAACAGCTGCTTAAAGTATTTCCCAACATCAGATCGCGTTACCTGAATTAATCTATCGTTGGCGACTTTAACGTAAACACGACCACATGTAGGACAGTAAGATAGGACCAATTACAACTATTTCAACTTTTTAAGCAACAACATCAAGACTATACGCATCGATGCCTTTATTCAGTATGATAGACCTGTTAGGAAGCTAACTCTTAATACAATCTGATAAATTTAAGATCTATCGGAACTAGCTAACTCGTCGAAGAGCATGAAATATTTGCCGGTGGACGAATTTTTTAAGCAATCAATCAGCGTCAGCGGTTAAACGTTCGGGATTGTGGCGAGCTGATAAAAAAACACAAAACATAAATTTTGTTAGGCGTTTTTTATGGAGGTTACTGCAGAAAACATTGATTTAATAATCCTGCGCATGCTACAGCTGAAAGAAAACTTTAAGCATGATTTTCAACTTTGAATAATTCGACTGCATATAAACGCAGTCCTTTATAAACTAAGCTGTCATGATATTGTTATGTGTTTTAAAGTATGTTCTCTATACCCTGTCGTGTTCTTCTAATGTGTTTTATAGTGTATTCTCTATATACCCTGTCGTGTTCTTCTAATGTGTTTTACAGCGTGTTCCCTACCCTGTCGTGTTCTTCTTATGTGTTTTATAGTGTGTTCTCTACCTGCATGTCTTGTTCTTCTTATGTGTTTTATAGTATGTTCTCTACCTGTCGTGTTCATCCAGTGTGTTCTCTACCCTGTCTTGTTCTTATGTGTTTTATATAGTATGTTCTCTACCCTGTCGTGTTCTTCCAGTGTGTTTTATTGTGTGTTCTCTACCCTGTCTTGTTCTTATTATGTGTTGTATATAGTGTGTTCTCTACCAAATGAATCCTTGTGGTCAAGTGAAAACAACGCAAAGATGAAGAGGACACCGCCACACTTCGGCACATTTCACAGGGAGTGCTGTAGACACCCTTAAACATACAGAAGGAAACCATATAGTATATCTTCATCCAGTAAGCAAAAACTTCATTTCAGGCGCGGATCCAGATTTTTTAAAGGATTTTTTATGGAGGTTACTGCAGAAAACATTGATTTAATAATCCTGCGCATGCTACAGCTGAAAGAAAGCTTTAAGCATGATTTTCAACTTTGAATATTTCGACTGCATATAAACGCAGTCCTTTATAAACTAAGCTGTCATGATATTGTTATGTGTTTTAAAGTATGTTCTCTATACCCTGTCGTGTTCTTCTAATGTGTTTTATAATGTATTCTCTATATACCCTGTCGTGTTCTTCTAATGTGTTTTACAGCGTGTTCCCTACCTGTCGTGTTCTTCTTATGTGTTTTATAGTGTGTTCTCTACCTGTCTTGTTCTTCTTATGTGTTTTATAGTATGTTCTCTACCTGTCGTGTTCTTCCAGTGTGTTCTCTACCCTGTCTTATCTTTTTATGTGTTTTATATAGTATGTTCTCTACCCTGTCGTGTTCTTCCAGTGTGTTTTATAGTGTGTTCTCTACCCTGTCTTGTTCTTATTATGTGTTGTATATAGTGTGTTCTCTACCAAATGAATCCTTGTGGTCAAGTGAAAACAACGCAAAGATGAAGAGGACACCGCCACATTTCTATGGGAGTGCTTAGACACCCTTAAACATACAGAAGGAAACCATATAGTATATCTTCATCCAGTAAGCAAAAGCTTCATTTCAGGCGCGGATCCAGATTTTTTAAAGGATTTTTAGGTGTAGAAGATTCCAGTGAAATTATCGTCAATTTTCGGGGTTTCAACACACTTTACGAAGAGGTAGGGTAACAAGCACAGACCCCCTCTGGACCCCCTTCCCAATGCATCTGCATCCTGGTATAATTATTGATTTTCTCATCAATAAGTTATGTCGTATATATACTCTTTTAGTACTGAAACAAACCTACAGACGTTTTGTGTCTGGACCCACTTGTTCTTTCTTTTTGTGTTTGGTGTGTTTAAGATTTATTGAACTTTCGTTAATATATTTATTCATTTTCCGTTGATTTTATATGTTCTTGCTATTTTCCGAATACTATTACATTATGCCTACAATATAAACTACAGTAATTGCAAGATTGTATGGACAACAGCAAGAACACATAAAATAAAGGAAAATAAGTTGAGATATAAAAGAAAATTTGATGAAAAAATATTGAACACGAAACAAAGCGAGGTGTCTATGTGCCTGTGTGAAAACATGTTTTTCTCTGTTTTGCTCATTTCAAAAAACGAACTCTAGATGACTTGTGTACTATTAATGTCCTGCATCAATATTCAAGGGCAATGATCGAAGAGAGCTTGTTTATGTAAGCAAAGGTCCTTAAGCTAAGAGCTCTTTTAAATAATGACGTCGACTGTGTATTATGTATACAGATCTAAAATCATAAATGTAGTTATAATAACATATGATAATCCGTGTTGACTTTATTGACTAGAAATACTTCCCTCTTCCCTGTTTTTACATTGTTATCTGTAAATTATAAGTTTAGAATGTAAATAACAGTACACGCTGAACTTTGATAGTCATTCGGGCTCACCTAAGAATACATTAAAGTGTCATTGCAAAAAGACAAAGTCGAGTGTTTGCTCTTCAAACAATCTGATTTCTAATGTATGACATAAAATTCTAATATCAATCAATTAAGTATATAAACAAGAGAAATGTACATATTTATATATAAAATACGTAAGCAGAGAGGTCATTGTCAGTAAAAAATGAAAACAACACTGTATGAATTTATTTCGTGCGTTCGAAGCGCTTTTCTGGGTTTATCTTTACCAGGAACGATCACAGCCGAATATTTGAAATCCAGGGATGAATATATAGGAACCGAAACACTTTCGATTCTTATACCAGTGGCAAATATATCCGAAATCCGAAAATGTATGTAGATTCGATTAAGTGTCTGTTGTGAAATGTTTAAAAATGTAGAAACAAAACACGATTAAAGGTTATATTGCAACATGCAAAATTTTGTCAACGAAAAGCAAGGAATATATGAGACACTACACACATCGTGCCTTATGTAAACGGTTGTGATTTCACGAACACGTATGTCAAAATAAGGATTGTTATGTCTGTTTATAGTCATAACGTTTAATGGAAGTTCTGGTATCGCGCAGCAAGATAGTCGAGTACGCCTTGAATTATTCGAGTGGTTCAAAATATTTTATGAAAAAAGGGAAATGTACCATATTATACAGGAACGCTGCATGTTTACTATATAAAAATAAGAAGATGTGGTATGACTGCCAATGAGACAACTCACCACAAGAGACCAAATGGTACAGAATTTATCCACTATAGGCCACCGTACGGCCTTCAACAATGAGCAAAGCCCATACCGCATAGTCAGCTATAAAAGACCCCGAAATGATAAATGTAAAACAATTCAAACGAAAAAACTAACGGCCTGATTTATGTACAAAATAATGAACAAAAAACAAATATGACATACAGCAACAAACGACAACTATACTGAATTACAGGCTCCTGACTTGAGACAGGCACATACAGAATGTGGCGGGGTTATACATTGGTCAGATCCTGGTAATCTTAATTGAAGCTATGGTTATGCTAATGGAGAAATAGCTCTACCAAAGCTTATACTATATAAGAAAAATGTTTCATTAAAAGTAAACGGCGTGATTCTTCTCGTTTGTTGATTATGTATAATTAACATCGCCTTTTGTTTATATTATATTGATATCAGTCATTGACCTACGAAGCCAAAAAACTCACAAATAACCAAAACAATATACAATCAATATATACATCATGTTCATAGTATGTTCATATTATGGACGTTAATTCGTAAAATAACTGACAGTTATACGACCATGGATGACTATGCACGTTCCCCTTCTCTCGTTTGACACTTAAGATGTCTAAGATCCCCTTATGCGCCTGATCACCGATTTCACTTTCCATGTAGAGCAGGAAATACATACCCTTCCGGAGCACCTGAGTTTACAGCTTGTGTATTGATGGCGTTGCTAATTCTTTAGTATATATATATGGATTGTTGTGGACTGTAATTTGTCTTTTGTCCCCCCCTTTAGTTTGTCATACTGCCTGACCATTGGCATAGGGTATTTCATTCCCCTTTGATTGTTCTTTTTCTCACACATAGACGGGGAAAATGTCTTGAAAATGGATACTAAGACAGGTAGAATACATTTGGTGATAATTGTGGAAATATTTGTCTATCATGTAGGCCATGTGTACAGCTCACGTACGAAGGGTAAAGATATAGTATTTATTGTAATGGGATAGTTATCAATTTCAGTTTTTTTTGTTGGGGTGCTTTTTTAATTCCTCACAACCATTGTGAACAATAAATTTCTCTCTGTTAAACCTGTCAATAAATGTTCTGTTTTAGGGAGATTTTATGATAAAAAAACGAGTTAATTATCCAATAACGAAGTTTTATATAATCTTGACACATACTTTACGCAATATTTAAATCTAACAATACTGCTATGTAAAATCGAAATGTTTCAATCTCTTATCATATTTTTATGAATATAATATTCAATTATGTCATAATTATCTTGGACTTGTCATAAAATCAGGTCAAGTTCATTTATTTGTCGGCAAGACATTTAGAACCAGACCTTTAAGATAAGACTCGAAATCTCTAAAGTTTGGAATTTCATACATGTTGTGTTGGTCATATTTCTTAACAAATGTTCCTCGAACTCAATAATCAATTTAGTAATTCCACCCACAATGATCATGCCATCTATACCACCTTCAAAGACCTTTGGCCCAAAAAGGCACATAATTCTTTAAAAACAGTATGTCGAGTGTATATTTAGTTTAAAAAAGAGTATCGAAAAACAAGTTTGGTAAATGTGCTAATTGTTTAACCAAGAATATCTTAGAATAATATTGAAACGATTGTGACACAAGGACAAATTGAAATGAGAAAATGAATCAATAAATAAAATCAATGCTGTTATCTTTGGCGTTTTTTTTGGATAGTTCAGAGTGTTTTTTTTTTAAGAGGAAGAAGATACCAAACGGGGGGGGGGGGGGGGGGGGGGGGTCAATAAAAAAAAATGTTATTCGAAAAAAATAGACAAATATGATAGGTTGGTATCTTGAATGTTTAACGTTTTGGATTATTTGGGTCCTTTTATAGCTTATTTTAGGGAAAGGGTCTCTGTCCATTGCTTTAATCTGTATGACTTATAGAAGTGTCGAAATAGACTTCGATCCCTTTGATACCGGAAATGTTACCAGTAGGATTTTGATATAAAACTATTTTAATGTAAAAAAAATACTTCGTCATTCTTTTTATCATACCCGGCATAAAAAAGAGAAGCCTGCAGATAGTCTTAATATGTAATGACGTCGGAGTTTATTTAGCTTTTGTGTGAACTATTTCGTGACAAGCATTTTAAGTTTGTTTTACCCTCATTTTGATATCAAACTATCCAATGATATAGTAATCTGATGTCATTACAATTCAAAATATCTACAATACACAAGTTTGTTATGGATGAAATCCCAAACAGATTAGAAATAAATTGAAATTTAGATACATAATCACCATCTTTTTGACGACATTAAGACCTTTCGATCATTCTTTTGATTTTGCCTCATTTCGTACCCGACTGATCACATTATCTAACACGGAATGAGTTTCACATAACAATGTATTACATTTCAACTGGAACAAAGATTTAATAGTGTAAAGGAAACCGTATTATAACACATTAATTTTATTTATGACTAATTATAAGAACATTACCAATGAACTGTATCTTTTGCCAGACCCATCTTCTTATTATTTACCATCAGAACGATTATTACCCAAACTAACTATCATGATCTACGTTTTGTGTTTGGGTGATTTAACGCTAGGCCACTGAGGGCAGAGAATTACGCGAGTCTTTATATTCATCAATTCGAAATATCGATATAAGTATCATTGTGTACTCGTTTGGTGGTTGAAATTACATAAAGATACATAACTGAATAATCCAGTTGTTATATTCCGTTAACTCCTCAAAAAGATAGAGAATCTGAGACGGGCTTGAATTATTTAAGTTCGAGAGATACGGGGTGCCTTCGATCGATGAGAGCGGTTATGTAACAGAAGGTACTAGATGTCTTCGAAGAGGTCCGCGTTATGTTCCTATACGACCAGAATCGTTCGTATTTTTGCTATAACAAGGAGTTGTATAATCCTTGATTATTTCAAATGAAAAAAACACCTTTGTACAAAGTTGAAGGGCAATGATCACATTAGTTTTCCAGTAATTCCGTTTGGTCCCAGTGTAGTCATTTTTGCACTGTTGGTACCTAAGAATTAATAATAAAGCATATTTCGACTGTCTACTATCATAAATAAATAAATTGGTTTAACAACTAGTTTATAGTAATATGGTTCCGGTGACTTCTATCGCACGGCGGTAAGACCCGTGTTAAGGCCTGTGAAAATCCTGGATTTTGCTGTGTAAATCTATCTTTACTTATACGTAGTGGAAGTGACACGCTTTCTGTACATAAAAGAACTATTGTCATTACGTATTGAACGTTCCTTAGTAGGCCTTATACAAGAAGAAAAATTTCAGCCTCTACACAGCATAGACCCTCTTTATAAAAAGGCAGTCTAAAATCCGCTTTCAACCCGATTGACCTGGTCACCTTTCGAAACGATTTATTATTTAGTTTGTTCTCTTCCTGAATATGCATGACATATTTGAAAATTGGACGTCAAGCTGACAACAATGAAGCAACCATTTTACAATATACTTGCAAATGATTGCACTTTTGTTACTCTTTTGTGTTAACTTTCAGTGCATGTGCATACACTGTTCCTTTCCAATTTGACTTAGCTATTCAAAATTTTATGCTTTACATGTTTATTGACACGACTATCAATATATAAGTACATGGTCTACTACGTAGCATTTATGACTTTCATATTTTTCACAGATTGAAATGTGATATACATGTACCTAAATGTTATATAATAACAGGTAATAATAACCTGTTGAAAATAAAGAAACCGACTTCATTCGCTTCTTTATACCACGCAGAATTTTCAGGTTTTCTGAGTACAGAGTTCTAACGCCCAATAAATTGTCAACTTATCACAGCGATCTGTGAAACAACTGTAGAACAAAGCTAATGTAAAATGTCAACCTATACCCTTAACAAATTGTCGTAATGTAATATGTATAGTTATTTTACAATTTAAATTCTGTAAAAAATGTAAATAACATTACAACGTCCGGTTGTAACGAACCATTATATATATTATATATACATGTATGCAATAGAAACAGTTTAAACATGCAAGCATAAAAAAAACTATAGATATATTTTGCCCTATTCAGTTTTCTCTTTTTATTCTAAAGAAATATAGGCTTTGTTTTCTTACTTAAAAATTTGCACAATATTAGTTTTTTGCAATTTGCTATTATAAATCTGAGAAAATCATTTAAAAAAAGGAATTTATCTTCCTCTGGCATATAGCTCGAATTCTTGTACGGGTTTGGTTATATTTTTTGTTTTTTTTTTCGGTTATGTCAGCCCTTTAGTTTGTAATAGGTTTTGGATTTTACAATATTTCGAGCTCGACACTGTGTCTGTGTAGTAAAATTGGTACAGTAAATGTTATATTAGATTTCAAAGGAAATATGCCCCGTTGCGACAGCCATCTAACAAAGAGCCAGAAGACATCAAGATGCCAACATGCGGTCTTCAACAATAGACTAGCAATAAAGTGAAACAATTACTGGATATATGTCACTTTGTTTAAAACATTGATATCTATTACTGAACTATATGAATAATCTACAATTACAAACCATGAAATTGTTTTGGCATAATTTGTTTCACGTAAGATAATTCAATACAGATAAGGACATAACAGACAACATATTTCTCCTGACAAACGACACATTTCACCTGAGCGGACTAAGACGACGGTCGGAACATTTCACCTGACTGGACTAAGACGAGCGACACATTTCAAATGGCAGGACTATGACGGACAGATCATGTTGTGGACCGGACTAAGACGAACGACACATATCACCTGGCAGGACAACGATGGACGACACATTTACCCTGACCCGAGGAACATTTCACCACAGCGGACTAATAAAGGCAACAGTAGTATACCGCTGTTCAATAGTCATAAATCGATTAAGCGAAAACAAATCCGGGTCACAAACCAAAACCGAGGGGAATACATCAAAGAAACACTGCAACAAAAACAAACGCCAACATACATAGAAACGAACTATTTGATAACAACTGCCATATTCCTGACTTGGTGCAGAACATTTTAAGAAAACAATGGTGGGTTGAACCTGGTTTTATGGCTAGCCAAACTTCCCGCTTATATGGCTATGTTAAAAATACCGCTAAAATGACAACATTACGTGACAGGTATACAGTACAAATAAACACAAGAGCACTCAGGACAGAGAAATACATAAATAAATAATATAATAGTACATTACAACATGTAAACCACAGAATAACAACGGACACCTCCCATGAATTTACAACAGTACACCAGGACACCACAATAGAATTATAAACTGTGCGTAACACGAATGTATCAACGCCACAAAAAGTGGCTTATTTGTTGTGATATTTATTTTATCACAGGTAAATTTAAAAAAATAGAATATAAGATTGGGACTAAGACGGACGAAACATTTCACCTGACTGGACTGAGACGAACGACACATTTCACCTGGCAGGACTAAGACGGACGGAGAATTTCACCTGACCGGACTTAGACGAGCCACACATTTCACCTGGCAAGACTAAGATGGACAGAACATTTCACCTGACCGAACTAAGACGAACGACTCATTTCAACTGGCAGGACAACGACGGACGACACATTTCACCTGAGCAGACAAGGACAGACGACACATTTCACCTGGCAGGACTAAGACGGACGACACATCTGACCTGACCGGACTAACCCGGACGACACATTTGACCTGTATGGAATAAGACGGATGGAACATTTCACCTGTCCGGATTAAGACGGACGGAACATTACACATGACCAGACTAAGACGGAGTGCACATTTCACCCGATTGGATTAAGACGGACGAAACTTTTCACCTAACAGGACAAAGACGGACGGCATATTTCACCTGAACGGACTTAGACGGACGGCACATTTCACCTGACTAGACTAAGACGGAAGGCACATTTCACCTGGAAGGACAAAAAAGGACGAAACATTTCACTTAACAGGACTAAGACGGACGGCATATTTCACCTGACCACTGACGGCATATCTCACCTGACCGGACTTAGACGGACGACACATTTTACCTTACCGAACATAGACGAACGACCCTCTGATAAGGCCTAACACGGACAACGCTCGTAATATGACCAGATTCATATAATGACTAATACTATAAACACGACATGACTTACACCGTCGATATGGTTAGCATACTTGACTTGAATTGACTTAAACGGACGATACTGTTAACACGACGACCTATAGCTGACAACGGCAGTGTTGTAAGTTATGGTTTGACTTATGAATACAATAGTATCATCGCATAATCTGACCATCAAGAAGCTCTAGCAGTAACTTTTAGACGAGACTGTGAACAACGTGGGCGGATGATATAGTAACATCACAAATCATTCAAAAGGCAGTAACAAAGTCTGACTTACACGGATGGTACAGATAACATGGACCGATTTACACATACGCATTAATTGATGACATGACTAAACATGGACAATACTGTTAACATATGACCTACCATAGACGGACAATACAGTGAACTATCATAAATACATTGATGATAACATGACTGAAGAACAATGACGACACAAATTACACGAAGTTCATTCCATTGAATCAACAGAACAATACAATTAAGATGACTTTCACTGAACATACAGTTCCTATTACCTGACACGAACAATAATTTATATCACCTGACTAATCCGGTAATACTGTTAACAACCTTGCATAACTGGACGATATAACATTAACAACCTGAAAGCTGGAAGATACTGTTAACAACCTGACATAACTTGACTATAAACTGTTAAAAAATCTGACATAACTTGGCGGTACTGCTAACAACCTGACACATCTGGATGATGATATCTTAACAACCTGTAATCGCTTGACGATACTGTCAACAACCTGACATAGTTGAACGATATACTGTAAACAACCTGACATAGTATGAAGGTACTGTGAACAACATAGCATAGTTAACAACCTGACATAGCTTTACGATACTGTTATCAACCTGACATAGCTGGCCGATATTGTTAAAAACCTTACATAGCTTGACGATAATGTTAACAACCTAACATATCGGAAGGATTAAGTTAACATGACCAAAACATGATTTACAGGAACATTACATTAACAAACCATCTGAGGTAGATGATGCTGTTAATGCAGCCTTCCTATGTTTATATGTTATATTTGTGTATGTTATGTTACTGTCACAAATCTTATGATTTATATGGCAATAAAATCAAATTATAAAAAAAATATAGTAAAAGGTTAAAACAACTCAATTTTTACAGCCAGATCAGGTTTATGTCTAGAAACTTAATATATAATTTATCATCGATTAAATAATATTGCTATTTTTGAAAAGTACATAAGTACTGCCAATACTCAATTATTGACAACTGACTTATTAGCTTTAAATAAATAATGTATTTTGTATCATTTGTTATTCTAAATATAAATATTTCATTTAAAAATATTACACGTTTTGTAGTATTTCAAAATGTCATTTGACAATAGAGTATTCTTCTTCCAGTACAAACCCATTCATCTTTTTTTCAGAAGCTTTTTGTATCGATACCAAAAATAAACTTTTACACCTCTTAAATTCCCGTGAATCATTGAGAACGAGAACTGTAAAGTGACTTCCCGTTACCGTCACCTGTGGAGAAATTATACAATTTCAAATTAAACATTAAACACGCTCAGTGATTATATTTAAATGTAATTTAAATGTTTTGTATTTTATCCTCATCATCTTTCTCTCTAATTAGCATATTAAGGATGGGTTTATATTTACGAGGACTCAACTATAAAAGAATACGCATTAAAATGAGGATCATGCAGATTGTTGCGTGACATTTTGGGTCAGGTCAACCCCGGTTAAATTTCGATTAATTTTTTGTAATTTTGAACTAAAAAGCAGATTTAATCTCATTTAGAACAAACTTAGGAACGGTCAACCAAGCTCTAGGGTTCAAACTACTAAATTATTGCTCTTTAAATTAATTTAATTTAATATTAATTCTTTTTATGATTTGTTGCAGTGTTGTCCCTACTTATCGGATGGACTGTCGCGACAAGAAGACTTGTATATAAACAACCATATCAGCCCTCGGCTTATTTTCATGTGTCGGCACTTTCATTCGACATTTTAGGATCTTTTTCTTTAGATTTACTAAAATGAACCCTGAAAGACGAACGATCGATTTTTTAAAACTCATTTTCGATTGTAATTAAGTGAAAATATTTCATACATTTACGGGAATATTTAAAAGTGACCACATGTGGAGGTCGATGATTATCATCTCCGGACAAAGATTAACCTGTCCATTAAATAAGGAAGATCATTTAAGTGGAAAAGTTATTAACTGTAAGAAACTTCCATATCTATATGGTGTTACTACCTATA
Source organism: Mytilus californianus (assembly GCF_021869535.1). Taxonomy (NCBI): domain Eukaryota; kingdom Metazoa; phylum Mollusca; class Bivalvia; order Mytilida; family Mytilidae; genus Mytilus; species Mytilus californianus. Next base: position 113,617,562 of record NW_026262690.1, on the reverse strand, counting down.
GTTTTTTGACAATTGGTTCATAAGAGGCTTTATCTAAATTTTTGCCGTGTCATCAGACTTTTTTAAAAGATTTTTTCTCTCCCGTGGACATCTTCCCTACTAACTCGCTAATGACCACAGTTTTTGTCAAAATACAATGTGCGATCATTAGGAGTTTTGTTGTTATCTCAAATTACATAAAGAGTTACTCCTATTATACATCACATGTCAACTTCTTATTTTAATCTTAAGTATCGTTAAGAATCATGGTTCTACTGACGTATTGTCTTGTCATGGAAATAAAATTTACAATGTTTCATACTTGTATTGCTTTTTTTAAAAATTTTAAATCGGAAACGAATAAGAAACTACAGTACCAAAACCTATCTTTGCCTTTAAAGGAGTAAAACCTTTTAAGTGTTGAAATTCAAACACAAGATACATCACACCGTGACATTTCTTACCCGAATAATTCATTCCCTCACCGTGATCGACTCTTCCAATCACTCGTTCATGTGCAATCGTAGAGCAGTGGAATTGAACGACTGAATTATTTGGGTTAACCATTTCCGTTCAGTTTTGAATGCCTGTAACGTCTCTGATCGTACTTTTAATAGTTTATACCTATTTCTTTGCTTATGTAGCTGAAATATTCCTTTATATAAATACTCGGACTATATAAAGTGAAATCAGCACAAAAGCGCATCCTAAAGTCGCCCCCTCACACACCTACACATAATTTGCAAACACACACACACACATTCTTTTGCAAATACAGTATAATTATTTTAGAAGATAACGACTAATAATGTCTACATTACGATTTCAAATTACATAACTTTAAAAATAATCTCTTTGATGCACTGCTTATATCCGGTTTTATGTTCAGTTTCGAATAATTATCAATGAAACATTTATTCTAAAATTTAAAGAAACCGAATATAATTTTCTATTATAATTCTGTGAACAGCTATTGTTGTAAGAATATGTTAATGTCAAAAAATTGACATTAAAGACTCACTTTATCATTCAAACCCATGTCCCATGAAACCGAAATTTTAAACATGAAAAGGAATCTTTTACTCCTTCTCACTATCAGGAAAATTTCTCACCATATAATATATTCACGTCTGAATGATACAGTTACACTTTGAACGCAGTTACATTTGACAATTAAATACCTAGTTACATCAAACGATTTATAGCTCTATTTATAGTTAGTAATATATATTTGATTGTAGAAGTTAATATAAGTATTTCTATGTTTTTTGTAATTACAGAAAAGAATCTACTCAATATGTATTATTTTCTTCTTAAACGATTTGAGAAGAGTACATTTTTTCATATTTAATTAAATACTAGTATAGCATTTTGCAGATTAATGAAGGCAGGTTCCTGTTTGACACCTTATTACAAGACCTGAGATTTCATGAATTAAATATTTACTTCAAAAGAAAAGAAAAGTAATTTGAATTTATTACTTGAAGCATTTCTATATATACATGTATGCAATTTCATATTAGAATGGTTGATTGGATTATATGAACTTTTAAAGTTTGTTGTCGAAACATTTTCGGAAAAGGTAACATCTGTGATTTGGAGTTTTCTTGAATATGCATTTAGAGTTACCTCCCCATAACATATTGCATGCAGTGCCTATTGAGAAATTATTTGTAATATTTGTTCCATGCCTTTTTCGCAATGCAATGACTTCAAATATGCTTAGTTCATTCGTAAATTCTAGAAAGCCTAACGTTTAAAAGCGTTTAATATTCAAACAAGTCTAGTGCAGAAAATAAATTTAAATGTTTAGAATTTTGAAGTTTTCTTGAATATGCATTTAGAGTTATCTTCCCATTACATAATGCATGCAGACAAGTTCAGGGATTTCTGTTCAAGGGCATAAAGCATGGAACAAGTTCATGGACTGGATTGTGAATTAAATGAAAATTAAGTGTGAACGATACTCTTGTTATTTTCTAAACTTTATTATTCGTGTTCGTTAAACACTTTAAAACGTCAAACAATTAAAATCACACTTCAAAGGAAAAAAATTAATGTCTTTTTTTCTACTGATTTTTTTTTTCAAACGTACATTATCTATAATTGGGTAATCGACTTGTCTTATTGTTGTCTTTAAAGATGCCGATAATTTAGCCGGAAATATTGCTAGTTGTTTCTAAATTATTACTAATATGTTTGTCGTTAAGATCTACCTGGAGATACCTACCCTTTGAAGTCACAAATAAAGATCGGATTGTAATGACTACCTATATTTGGATAAGATAGGTGTTTTTATCAAATTGCCATCGGCTAAGTCGTTACCCTGGAATTTTTAAAAGAAGAAATACATTAATATTTCACACCTACAGATCCTTTATGAACTTCATTATGAACTGAAATTAAAAATCTGCTATTACTAAAATGACGACCTATAGACAAGATCTTAAATACACTTTCTTTGGAGCTGATAACATCAAATTTAAATATATATGGCCTTCTTCCGCTGAACAGAAAGGAGTACTGGCTTATATTAGAGGTATTTTCCATCAGTTATGTATTTCATGAAATATTTGCTGTTGGACATAAAACACCACAGGAAGAAATTCATTCAACCACGTGATTGGATACAGGTTTAGAGAACTTGAGCAACAACCCTGTCACAAACGCCCTTGTTTTCATTCGATAGTCAAATTTCTGCATCCCCTGCTCCCTGCCAAAACACACCCCTGATATCACAACTAATATATCTTTAACTTCTTATCGTCCAGTCCTACAAGCAGATATATACATTTTAGTAAAGCTGTACTGGCGAGTACTCGTAGTACAAAAAATACTTTAATGGACAATACTTTTTATGTAGCCATATATGAAAATGGGGAAATGTTTTAAAGAAAGTGCAACTGCGCGGATTTCAGAAACCCATTCATCATCACCGTTTTCCTATACCGTATTTAAGATCCCAATGTTTCGTTACTAGTACCCGACGGAATGTCCGCGTCAAGGACTTGTAAAAGGCAATTAACTAGCGTTACGTACTAATTTAACGTCTGAAATACAAATATTTTTATATGTATTTAATTCACACCACCGACTAAGTAAAGCTCCGTTCACTGAGTTTACAAGTATAATTTGTAAGTTTATGACTATTTAACTTTATTGACAAACACAGTAATAAAAAAATGTACTTATTTGTCATTTTGCGATTTTAACACTAAATTAAAACTGGGTTTGTCATTTGGCGTATTCTATAGCAATTTACCATCTTTAGTGATCAAAGAGACGGAGTAAATGATAATGGTACAGATAAAATTACTCAGTTGCATATGATTATCACCTATATTTAAGCCATAACACAGCATAAGTCTATGGCTATAATCCGTCAGTATTGCTGATTAAATATTAACTTCACTTTACAATAACAACAAAACAGGTCCTAATCGTAAAAAATGCACCCATTATCTTTAGCAATGGTTTTCTTTGATTTTTGAAAATATAAAAGATTCTTTTGTCTGCTAAATGTATATATTCACAAAGTATCGGCTGAACCCTGTTTCATGGGTTTACACTAAAAGTGTAAACGTTTGTTCCATAGAGAATGGTTACAACCGCCAATTTGTATAAGTACTGTCATGGAAGGACGTATATGATAAGTCCGTGCTATGGGCAATATCGCAATACGAAAAACGAATCGCCACCGCCATCAATAGCAGATTCAGTTTCAGTCTCAATAAAGAGTCATATATAAAACAAATAGTTGATTAAAGATATATACGAACCGTGCATGTATAAAACAAGTAACAACACAATAATGGTATTGGCAATCCCATGCGTGATGTTCCAAAATTCACCAAAATAGAATGACCTATAGGTCATATTGAAACATTGGATTTTTTGGGGTTAAAAATTGTCTTCGGAGCCAAAATATTTTACTATGTATCCGAAACATACAATTGCTGTTTTGAGCCACCTTTAAAGTTTTATACTTATTTGGTTGAATGTCAAGAAAAAGATACAATGTGGTAAGAAATGTGAAGATGTGATGCTGCAACTTGTATATATAGAAAGATTGAAAGACGTCTTGGAATTGGTCCAGTGGTCAAGTAAATTCAACAAAAACTGACCGTTCTTCTTTCGGTTACATATTTATAATACATGTAAGTTTTGGTTACAATGTGTGACCATTTAGAGGCACAACAGTACAAAAAAACAACGAAAAAAAAATTAACCCCCCCCCCCAAAAAAAACCAACCTCATAACATCGTTTTTTACTCCCCACGGGCTCCGAATACAAACAACCAAACACTGCAACATGCCCCTCAGACAACATGATAAGTTCTTTTCTTAAACAAATAACAGACAGATACATGAAAATCTTTGAATTCTTCATATAAATACACCATACTTTGACTGTACACTGGTTTTTGATGGCTATTTAGATTGTTGACAATAGTGGACAATAGCGGTCAGATGACATTTAGATAACTCTTGCCTGAAAACAATTGGCTCTATTGCAATTGTTGGTGTTAAAATCTACAATAACATGATTTCGGTAAACATCAGATTTTATAATTTAATAAATATAGACGTTTAACATCTGATTAAGGACATCTCGAGGTCACTTATATTGTCATTTTCTGCTTGTTTAGAGGCCTAAAATAGGCATGGGTTTGCGTGGACTAATTGCTTAGTTTTAACCCTAGCTACTTTAGTATGTCGATTGGTTGTGCGCATCGGAATTCATGTAAAAAACTGAATGGCTTTCCATAAAATCCTAACGGCGTGACAAATTTACTTTACTGTTAATTAATTTTCAAACAAAAGGACGCACTGAAAGACACTTTACAGACTATAATCAAACAAATGATCTACCATATTTTAATTTCTGGTGGTAATTTAACAGTTTGTGCACGAATTTACAAGTTCTGAAGAAACACCCGCACGAAAATACAAAACGCGTTCGAAATACCACGCCTGTGGTTAAATGAAGAAACACTCGCACGAAAATACAAAACGCGTTCGAAAAACCACACCTGTGGTTACATGCATTATTAGAGTGACGATTTTTTTCACTGAGTGGGTCATCAATGTTATGTACATAGTTCGTACCCTCTCATAGTTACAACAACATTATGTAAAACTTTGAACCCGGATACATCCATGCTACCGAAGTGATTTCCTATGTAAAATAACTTTCTAGAAATGTATGTTTAAACAGTATGTATGCGTCAGGAATTTTACAACGAACTGAAACATATTTTAGGACACTTATCTTGTCAAATTTGTGGATGACTGAGGCTATTACAATTAAATGTGTAAAAACATGATAGATTTGCCTTGTTTTCCGTTCATTTACATGTCTTTACATTCTTATGAGCAGATTTTATGCACTGAATGTTTGTATCTTAAAACGAAATCAGGCCGTTGGTTTTTTGTTCGTTTGAATTGTTTCACATTTCGTCATGTCGGGGCCTCTTATGGGTAACTATACGGTATGGGTTTTGTTCACTAATAAAAATCTGTACGGTGAACTATAGTTGCTTATACATCAACGTCATTTGGTCTCTGGGGCTCATTGGCCATCATGCAACATCTTCTTATCTTATATCAAAAGATTAATAAAAAAAGTACAATACGCTGAGGAAATACCAAAAATTTGATGTAAAAATGTGTAAAGAGATCAAAAAGACAAAAATGTAATGATAATCTTAAGTATAGATTTTTTTTACATATTTCAATTGAAGAGGCCGCGTCATGCAATTATAAGTAACACAATATTTCTGTTAATCAGTTACAGAAAAATATACACATGAAAAGTGTAACAATGTATAGTAAGTAATGGACATTAACCTCATTTTCGAAGTTTTCAAAAATACTTCATAAAATAACCGACTGCTGACCTCCTAATGCCAATTTCAATATTTAAAAGTTTTTACATGCAGAGTAAGTATTAAAGATAAAAATTCTTATTTTTGTATATTCAAATATTTGATATGTGTTTGTTTATGACCTAAGACCACTAAAACCATCAGCAATCGAAAAACACAACTTTGGCCGGAGTATAAATTCGTATACCATGGAAAACAACATACGATATTATACGTAGTCCTCAATCTAGTACTTATACGAAGTTAAGCCACCTTTTAGTCGAACAATACATGCAAACATCTACTACAAGAAAATAAAGTAGTACTTGTTGTTTAATAACTTCATTAATCTTTGTCCAAATAAACAAAATAAATGTCAATATATATATATATATAAGCCTTATAAAGTGTGACACATTTGAGAACAAGAGGAAAAAAGACAGAGTACTACAAATAAATTGAAACAACCTCCTGGAGATCGGATTATCTTCGGATTAGACCATTGTTTTGTCTTAATCAAGAATTAAATTAACCAATTTTATAGCCCGTTCACTGTTTGTAATAGACTTTAAATATTGAGATAGCTCTTCAATTTTAAACACCACCAATTTACATTAAGTTGGGTAATTTTATGTGGCCTTCCAGACAATCAGTAAACCCGTTGGTCAATAACAGTTGACATTAACGGTTCATACGGTACGTGTAAGTCTATTTATCAATAACGGAAAGAGATCACTGCCCAAGTTGCAATTTCAAGTACGTTTTATTCCACATTAAACAAATGCGGCTATATTTGTATCATTGAACTAAGTAACCCAGTATGTCAATTATGAAATTATGTATCGCATATCCAAATGAAACTTACACAGGGGAAAGTCGGAGAGCAGTCGTAATGTAGTATGTTACATCTTTGACGATTTTAGGCCTGAAAATATATTACATGTGTTTCCGCAAACAAGCGAAAAAAACAGGGTAGGTAGATAGCAAATGATTTTATTTTCAAAAACGTTTTGATTGGTCAAATTAAACAAAGGGAACAGTGGGACTTTTTTATGGCTTGTTAAAAAATGACACAAAAAATGTTATCGGTATACGCACTAAACATTTGGGAAGATAGTGTTAGCGGAAACATAGGACTTTTTTTAAGGCCGTATTCATCTTTTAATTTAACAAACCAAGCCGATAGGCGGAATAGGAACTCACTGAATGATTGCCAATGAGACATGTACTATCCAACAGTCAAAATGAAGCAGATTTAACCAAATATTTGTCACCTTACGACCTTCAACAATGAGCAAAACCCATACCGTTTAGTCAGGTATAAAAGCCCCCCATATAACAAAATGGGAAACATGTCAAAAAAAAACAAAACAAAAAACAACGACCTGCATTTATATGACAAACCAATAAACGAAAAAACAAATATGACTGACAACAACCAACGACAATCAATGATTTACAGGCTCATGACTTGGGTCAGGCACATACATAATATGGCGGGGGTTAACATGTTTGGGGGCACTCAACCTTCCCCTTAACCTTGGACAGTGGTGTAACAGCATTACATAAGAACAAACTGAAAAAATCAGTTGGAAAGACGGACAAACAATATACGGGAATGTACTCAAGTCTTAGATTCAAGTCCTGCATGTGTGATGTACTAGTGTGCCTAAGTACATGATATATACTTAACTGCGAAACTATATATATACAGAGAATGCGGTAAATGTATGTTGGTGTAAACTGGTCAATAAATAGCCCAAGAAAACAGGGGAAAAAAACAAATACATACAAAAACAAAGTACATTTTTTACTATTCATATAATTTAGAAAACGTTCTAACTTGAGTATTTAAAAGAGCTAATAAAAAAGATAAAATAAAAGTCCCTCATTTTAACTTGGACATTCATCAAAGTCGCATATAATTTAAAGGAGACACGTACATATACATACTCAGATTCTATTTTAATATTTCAAGGACCCTTTGCAAATAGATTGATTTCATAAGAACACTTTAATGGGCGACTGTATAAGCGATGAATTTGGATGTCCTCCAAGTATTATCATTTTAGTTGGACATGATAAGAGTGAAACATTATTCGTCCCTCATTAAATACTGAATTAAAACGAGAGAAAAGAGACGCATTGTTCATTTTAAAGTATTCTAACGTAAGATTCTCTACCATATAAAAGTTAAGCACTTTTCTTTTCAAGTTAATTGGAATTTAACTTTACTTACAAACAAAATGTACTCTAATTAACATCTATACATAATGTCCATAATCGAACAGAAAAGAAATAGATCAGTTTTCTCAGTATATTTTATAATCTTGATTTGGGAATGTTAATTTCAAAGCACGTGCTATAAAAATGCAACGCTCACCGCACTGCCATGTGAAGAATCCAAACAACTGTTAGGAGGGGCTCGTTGGGGCTTGGCCAAGTTTTATACCTATCAACAAGGCTTTGTTTCTATTGATGATGGAAAAAAATTTCCCTCCTTTTCAAGGATTTCCATGCATTATCTGAAACTTAAAACTACACATCAATAAATTTAATTCGTTTGTGCCTTATAAATTGTATAATATGTGTCGTTATATGTTTAAAAGTAAAAACAGTAAATCGATTACAATCGATTACATATACATTTTACATAGATTTACATTCAAACTCTGAATTATATTGCGTACATAGATTATATATTATAATATGTTGTGTTATTTTGTGTTTTTGGGGTGTTTTTTATAACATATTTATTGTCTAGATTACATTAGTATTATTCTACAAATGCTTAAAAGGGTATTGATTATGTGTTATATACCCTCCTGGGGTCCTAATTTGGTGAATAAAAATATTCATTCCAATTCTATTCTATTCTTTATATAGTATTGAAACTAAATCGGAAAATCCTGCCACAACAGCATTGAAAAAAGTTTCGTGTGTTACATAATCTTGAAATTACCTTTTATACTCCATCGGGTACTGTATAAAAAAAATCATTTGTGTTTAAAATTGAAGAAGTACATGCTATTGGCCGACATTGTTATACTGAAAAATGCTTGGATCAAGTACCCGATCCGCTGTGGTTTACTTTACTTAATGAGATGGATTTATATTTCAAGAAACCGAAGAAAAAACCCGGGATTCTTCGCTTTCATGGCGGTAATTAGTTCGGTTTAATGTATGAAAACTATAAAAACCGATACGATCGATAAAGTAAGATTTCTGCACTTCTACAGGTGCCTTTTCAACATTTGAAATGATATCAAATTATTATTATTCTATAAGAACACGAAATATACACCTGTGTCTTCTTATTAAAACAAGCATTGTGACAATGGCAATAGTGTATACAGATACGGATGAACCTGAAGTTTCCGTGTTAGAAGGACATTTGCAGTTGCTGAAGATGTATCAGTTCGTTATTATAATGAAATCCATTTGGACTTCTGACAAGTTTTTATAGAATTAATGTTCTGTATTGTAAATTTACCCCAGATTTTTAACTCACCACAAACCTAGTACACTATATCTTACAGATTTTAATTAACATCCGTAACTCTCTTATGCTAGGTCACGTTGCTTAGAATGATCAGGTGTGCTTTGACCATTGTACATTTCATTTCATTTGTAAAACTTTTTCAGTTATAACAATTCAGTTATTCAGAAATCTATAGGTTTTTCCACAATTTTTTATAAACCATGAACAAACAAGAGGATATTTTTTACCCCTTTAGCTATTTCGCTGTGTCAGCAAAAATCCATCATTTATATAAATACCTGTACATTAAGTATATGTATATTATATATATGAAGTAAATACACGGAATGTACCTTATGGTAGATAGATACTTATTCAGGTAAATTATCGAGGTCAATAGCACTGTAAAATGAATTATTTTGGACTGATTACAATTTATATGACATTAGTTTGGCCATGGTCATTTGTAACGTTTGATATCACCGATTATTCCTCGTACAAAAATCTTTTCATTATCCTAGGTGAATATTCCTTAGTAAAGTTTGATAATAGATCTTTTTAAAATCATTATAAAAAAGGATTTATATAGTAAATCTTACTATATAAATCCTTGTTTTAAAGCACATAACTTTAATTGCACTAAAGATGAAAGGTTTGTATGTTTCATCCCCACATAGAGCATTTTATAAGTAATGGTAAGTCTATGAAAAGGTTAGTCCGTGATATTTGGAGTAGGTTCACGAAGGGTTAAAATTGGCCCTAAGAAATTGATGTTTTTTTTAATCTGGCCAAATCACTACAAATTTCACATAGAAATAGTTATGACATTACTATTAATACAAAATAACTTCAGTTTTGTTCAAATTTTCAATAATTCTTAACCGATTTTTGCATACTTTACTTTGGCCACCCTCCATGATTCAGAAAGTTTTTGTGTCTAGAGATTCAATATCATCATTGGCAAGTTTTGATTACAGGACATTAAGTTGGATCCTAGTTTGCGGCCAAGGGTTTTTTCAAGCTTTTAGGTCCGAAAAATGCACAAAATCATCGTATTTTGACAATATATCCAAAATGTGCTGATTCTGAAGCCAAAACTGTACTCTTATGAAAAGATTTATTTTAACGAAGAAGTAAGGCATTTGCAATAGATCCATTTTAGAACCAAATTATAGCAATTTTGAAATTGTATGATAAAGTTGAAATTCAAAGGCCATATTTGGCCTACAGTGAACCTTGTCCACATTTAGAGCGAGAGGTTTGCTTAGAAGGTAAATTCAAGCAAATTGATAGGACGAGAAGTTGTAAGTATGTGCTAATTATTATTTCAAAACAGTTCCTCCGGGGGTTTGGGGGGGGGGGGGGGGGTGAGGGGGAGGGGGTGGTAAATCATATGATCGCATTCATCAGTTTTCTAGTTTTCTACCATGGTATTTACATCTTAAAAAAACATAAGAATCTATTTTATTCTCCTCATCTAATTTGTGATAATTTTCGTAACGGACAATAAGCGAAATGGATGATGTACATCAAGTAATCATTATTTACTCTAGAAAAATGTATAAGAAGATTCGAAGGAAAGAAATCACAAGTGGTATGACAGACAACACCCCCTCCCACCCCCACCATCCCCCCAAAAAATTTAAGACGAAATGGCAACGATCCACAAAACACTGCACAATAAACCGAAATAACAAGCAAAACAACCATCACAAAAATAACCATCACCAAAACTAGGGGATGAAGTAGTGACTTTGACACATTCCCCATTTCCACTCTCTATTTTAGATTATCATTTTCAATTTATAGAACTGGTAATCATATAATCATAAAAAAATGTAATGAGAGGCGCTTAGTCTCTTGTATTGATGATCCTCTTCCTTTGCTCTCTGGGTATATAGTTGTTTTATGGAAACCATACCCCGTTCTCCTTGTAATTTACAGTAAAACTGTTTCTTTAAACGTTCTGATTTTTCCGCTCATTTATGAAACCATCATTATTTGTAATAAATCAATAAAACTTTCGCAGAGCTTTTCTTTTCTCCAAACAAAGTTAATCGTTTATCAATGAAATAATTTGAATGTAACGTTACTTCACTATTTTCACAAGTTCTTTAATCTAACTGTTAGCGGCGTCTCTAATGCTATAACAGTTAATTAACACCTGGAAAGGGAGAGGTATGAAATTTGGAAGGCTTCGAGCAATTTGTAAAATCCCGAGAAAACGAAGAGAATGGTGTCGGAAGAAATATAAAGGAGAGGTGTGGCGAGAGAACCTTGAATATTAATCCTGGGGTGTTACCTGTTAATGTTCTTTCTTTGTGCAATTTCCGACTATATATCTGAGATATCAGACGCGGATCCAGGATTTGATGTAAAAGGCGTGAGGGGGGGGGGGATTTGGGCTGTTCCTGGGAATAAGGAGTTGAAAGCCCATATTTTGGCTGTGATTTTACCTAAGAATACATTTTTGGTTATTTTCTGAATACGCGCCTGGATATGGGTAAGCTTGATTCGGCTACTGTGTGACCACAAGGAAACGTTTGTTAATTTTTCTTATTCATAAACAATTATTCTGTTTGAAAACATGAAAATAAGAATCAAATCATTAAACCGGAGCTTGCGTGTCATTGAATATTCTTAACTATTATATCAGGATCATCGTTTCTGATTTCCCGAAAAATTGTAATCAGTATGAAAATGAGAAGATGGGATATGATTGCCAATGAGACATCTTTCCACTATAGACACCAAATAACGTAGAAATTAGCAAACATGTATCTGAACCAACAACTCACTGTGTGTGCAATGTTAGTTTCCATCTAGAGACTAAGAATTGTTGCGAATTCCCGATTATTTTTGACTCCACAAAATCTGCACCCACAGCTGACTTTGAATGCAGAGTTAGTTTCAGTCTGAATATATAATGAATATGTCTAATGTTAGAGAATTCTCAGTGCAAAAAGTACGATCCACTTTTCGACAAAAGCATTTATTTGTCATCAAAATGCCTAGGGAAATGGAATATTTTAACTAAATGTACCTTATTTTTAGCTGATGTATCATTAAGCACTTGATTGTTTATTTTTCAATTCCATAGAAAGATGTAATGTTTTTTTTCGAGCAAAGTTTCTGAAAAATGTTGATTCATGAATTCAAATTGAATTAAATAAAACGTACAGTTTCTTTGGATTGTTCGTTAAACTATGACAAGCGAAATATCGTTAAATAAAACTGCCTTTGGGGACGATAAAGTGTTGATTAAAGAAAAACATTACAACTTGGATATGTATCACATCATATTATTACTCAATCTGACAATGTGGAATTTTATCTTGTCAATTTTCTTACAATTATTCAAAACAAACATGTACTACATATATTCGAATATGGAATTTGAAGTAGTTCTTTTCTTCTTCATTTCTATGTTTATGTCGGTGTATCAAAAGGCTGAACAGGTCCGACATAAAATGTCTCCAAATCTGGGATACTGTTTCAGTCAAGCTTAACGTAAGCCGTGCAGGATTCATGCGCAGATCCAGCCATTTTGAAAAGGGGGTTTAAACCCCGGAACACCATGAAACGTTCACCATGATAATTTAAAACAAACGGGGGTTCCGATCCCCGGAACACCCCCTGGATCCGTCAATGATATTCAGACTATGTCTTACAATTCTCACAAAATTAGTGATGATAAGTGTTGAATAGTTCGAATACTTGAAGGACCATCCATAAGCCAAAACCAATTTGAAAACTTCTCTGGAAAGCCTCCACTGTTCTTTAAAAGTGAAAATAAAAAGCATGTTTTAAACTTTTCATTTTTTTAAATGCCCCATTGAAAAGAGAAGGAACAAAGTCAATACATCATTACATCACATTGTAATCGAACAGACCTCAAATCGTATTGATACATTACTGTATGATGTATAGATCACGTGCATACGCTGCTGCTTATACTTTGCGGGGGTGGGTTTGGTTCTGTTCATGCCGTGATGGATGTAACACATCAGATAGTTTTTACTGAAAATTTAGCATGTTTGCCTCCGTGACATGTATAAATACACTGGCCAAAATCCCTTGTTCAGCAAACTTTATTACACTGACAAGATAGTAATAAATTTACAAAGATGACATCTCATTTGCATATCTTATTGTCGTGCATTCACCATAGCGTAAACAATATGTTTTGATGGTTGACATTTTTTATGATTACCCAGGGCAACTATTTTTCTTGACCGTTAATTTTATCTGACCGGCCGCCAGTCAAACAAGTTACAGCGTTCAACTTGGAACGTAGTCAAGTTAACCGCCGGATTATTTTTTTATTTTGATTTCATACATAAACATAAAAAATTAGCAGAAACTGAAATGGTGGGGGAGGGAGAGGGGACAACCTACTACTATCAATCGACAAAGATAGACATCACCATGACCAAAGGCAAAGAAAAACAACAAACAACAGTCCCTATAAAACACTTCACATATGTATCTAAAATTTTATCAAAAGAAACCCACCAAAACCAGGGTGAATATGAAATAAAGGTGCTCCGAAAAAGATCAGTGGTTCGTACTTCACTAGTGTGTTTCAAAGAAGAATCTGGGTTCTTTTCACAAAAAAATCTTACGACTAAAATTGATAGTAAGTTATACTGAAATTTTCATGACTTAAGATTGTTTTTAGTACGTAATATATTTTGTGAAATGAGTCTAAACTAAGATATTTCTTTAACCCTTTTCCCGTTTTCCGTGGCATCGGCAAACGCTTTACTTTTGTCATATTCGAATGATTGCTAGGATGAAAAATTTTGTCCTGCATTTTTTTTTAGTTGTAATCTCTGTCCTGCCTTTTTATTTTTCACTCTTTTCAGTCCTGCCTTTTTTTAATAGTTTATCCTGACTTTTTTTACATAAATTGTCATCCTGCCTTTTTTTTTGCCAAGTTGCTCATCCTGCCTTTTGTTTTTACTCAAAACTCCTGTCCTGCCTTTTTTTCAAATTTCATCCTAGCCCCCCCCCCCTCCCATAAAAATCAAATGGTAGCTCCCTAACGGACTCGTAGTCACAGAAATATATAGTTCAAAGCCAATAAAAAATAGTGAAATAAATCCGGTTCCACCAGACTTAACCATAGCCAACAGTACATGTGCATGGCTTTTAGTCCGTCATTTACATAGTACGGATTTAAAGATGATCGTTGTATATATATATATATATAGCGAGTATATGACTTTACAAATACAGTATAACAGGCATATAATATAAAAAATATATACTTGTCATTCAGAAATAAGCATATTTGATGTATTTTCGGTGGTTTTATTTGTTTTTTTTGCGTTTTCGTATATCTATTTCTTGTCGTTTACCCCGCAATTCCATTTATTCGTGATACTAGTAAACTTATCAAGTTAAATATAAGGCACACACATATATTGTATATTGCAAGTTACGTATGAAAAATCCTCAGAGACGAACAAAGATTCATCACATTTTGAACGACCTAACATACGCAGATCCAGGACTTCCAAATAAAGGTTGCATAAGTTGAAAGACAACCGACCAATGTAAAAAATTGGAACAACTAACGTTTTTATGTTGTAGAATTTTTTGTATATGTTTGTTCTATGGAATTTGAATTTTGTTTGTCACATGTTGGTTTGTTAGTTGTTGTCACAAGCTGCTTTCGTGTTTTCAACAATAAAAGAGATTATTATTGTTTTGTTTTAAAGTTTTTTTTTCGATTTTAATCCCCTCCTATGCAGCTGGAGACATGATGAAAAGGGACAATGAAATTTAAAACATTTCATTAAGAAAGACTTTAACATATCAATCACTGCTACACATTATGGTAAATATGCACATTTCATTGCATTGTATCGTAACCCTATAAGGTCATTTACAAGGTATTTATCTACATAGTATATACAAATATACAATTATGGTCATATATTTATTTGTACTTAAGGTCGCGGTCAGGCAGGCGACTATGATGGCACCTATGTAAGTTTTATGAAGTGAGATGACGAACGACTGTCGCTTTACGTCACACATCGTCCAGTTGTGTATTGCAGGATGACATTTCCTACAGTGAAATGATGGATGGATTCCAATACACATCACTTGCCGTAGGTAGAGAGAAAACATGTAAACACATACATATATATATACTTCAAATTGAAAATAAATCATATTTACGAGAGATTGTTTTGTGTTAAAACGGGTTTCCTGCAATATGCATCTGTCATAGTTTTATCCGGGGTTATTGTCAATGTGTATACTAAGTATTACGTCAATTTTACTATTGTTTCCGAATCTCTGTATTTAATTTGCATATTTGGCAGATAGGAAGAAAGTCAATATTCTGCAATACATAAAGCAGGAAATTATTTTGCACAAAAGCTGCTGAAAATAAATTTACATGCAGGTTTCGTTTATTGTTTTTTTCATAAATCTCTGTTGATTTGCTCTTTTGAATTGTTTCACATTTATGATTTCGGGGCTATTTATATAAAATGCTTACTATGCGGGCCCCAGTATGGGTTTTGCTCATTGTTGAATGCCATATGGCGACCTCAGGATAGTAGCTTCATTATTTGGTCTGGTGGAGTTTTCATTGGTTATCATACCACATCTTCTTATTTGTTTTATATAGCAACAAATAAAAATGAATTTTGAATACGCAAAAAATCAGGTCGTCCCTTTAGTGTTTTTATTCACCTTTTGGTCTCTTTACTTGCAAATTTGGCAAGACCTATATTTGAAGCATCTCTTCAACCTTGTAAATGAATGTGTAAACGAATGTCACAAATCTTATGTTGATTTACGAGACAATAAACTTTTTTTTTTAAGTTTGAGTTGAATGCACATGTAACGACATATTTTCTTGGGATTTACATTGAGCTTGCTCGTGTGCTACACACAAGTTTATATTTTCGTTGTGACACGAATTAATGTTTCTTTTTTGTTGTTGTCTTGTTAATGTTGTAGAAAACAATCAGTCGGACAGAAAATATTTTTAAACTAGTTGATAAAATGGATTTCTTCAGAAACTGTTTTTAACCTGAGCAGGAATGTTCACTTTAACACAAACATGACTAACGGAGTACGTGGTGTGTATAACAGTAATAATAATATGGAAGCACTTAAAGACCGACCATTTGCACTGTGAAAGTTTAAGAGTCATCTGTCATGTAAATTATAACTATCTCGCCAGACAATAATCCTAAATCCATAGTGCTTCCATGTTTTCAATTCGGACCAACACTAGTTTGAATGTCGGGGTACAGGTCCAATTTAATATTATTGATGTGATATGATTGCCAGACAACTCTCCACAAATGACGAAAAAGTTAACAACTTTATCAATAGATATAATTTGAACTGGTTATTTGGGTTGCATTGGAACTAGTTTCCACAAGTGTTGTTCTATTTTTCAAACATCGAGCTGCATCCTATTTAAATGTCAATGTGTTGAAACAGTTGTTTATGTTTAGTGCACAACACGGCCATTATATGACAATGCGGCCATAGTTCGTTGATAACTTGATAACTTTGTGAAGATGAGTGATAAGGCCATATCAGATTATTAATTAATCAAAGACCCGACACCACGAATATTGCGAATTCTGTCCCAACTGAACTATTCCACTCCACAATATCTATCTTTAAAACGATGTTTTTTTTTTCTAGTGTGTACTGACATGTGTATAGTGTAACATTATTACGACGACTTTTTAAATGATTTTTTTCAAGCGTGTACATATTTATTGTGTATCATCTATACGATGATTTTTTTAAATGTTTTTTCTAGTGTGTCTTTAGTTAAGTACATGTTCATTTCAGACCTAGTGATAAAAGAAAAGCACACATGTATATCGTTGCTGGTAGTAATTCACATCGGGACAGGGACACGTTTCATTTCCATTAAATATCATTTTCAGAGGAAAATTCCAATTCTTCAAAAAAATATTGCTACTTCTATATCCAAATACCTTTTTCTCTGAAAATTCAATTTCATCAAATATTTTAAAGGATGCGTTACAGGATGGGACTTTTTATGTTTGTTGTTTCAACTCGTAGGATGCAATTCGTGAGATGTTTCAAATTTACTCATTTGTTGAGGTTAACGCTACACAAATCACCAAATTCAAATGACAATGCATTTATTTTGAATTTGGTCAATGTGGAAATCCTGACGAATAAATAAATGAAATTCGATTCTACTAAATACCATTTACAATGATAAATTTCCAACCTCAACCTCTCCCAATTAAAACCCGGACATTTTTGGTCGTTTTTGAAGATGACAAAATAGTCCACTAATATCCCAGCAGAAAACAAAACAATAAAAAAATAAATCCGTCACCTGGGACCAAAATATCTAGTTTATAATTTATTTGTGCAAGTAAAAATGCCAGAACATAAAACCAATATTGACACAAGAAATCAATCTGCCCTACTATCCATAGCCTTTTGTTAAAACCACAAGATTTACGAACAGGTGCATCGAAGCCATTGAAGTGTGACGGGGTTTGGGAGAATTACAATGTAACAAAATTGATGTCAATTATGAATGGGTCGTTATCAATGCTATTACATTGTAATTTTTATTTCCTGTTGACCTACATGCTTTTCTTCAAAGCGTGGGAATGCTGGGGAAGAGTGAATGAATATAGAATAAAAAAATATTCGGTATAAATAACATTTTTAATGTTTTCAAACATCGGCTCTCTTGCCATATAAATACAAAATGATATGAATTATGAACAAGATGGATCTCATGGAAAAGGTGAAAAGTTTAATAATAACGACATCTTTGGTGATTTCATAACTTGTATAAAACAAAAAATATATTCAATTTACTATTATAGCGTGAACGCCAAATTATTGGTCAGTATGAAAATGCATAGTTTCATAAATAACAAATATTAACATCTAAATGAAAAATTTACATCCAAAATGCAAAGTTAATTGGACGAAATGCGGACTTTCTTTCAATAGCTAGCACATTTGTATAAAAACCCGTTTCTTGGGTTGTATAAAAACATAATACTATTATACTCAACAAGAACTGGAATAATTAACTTTAAAAATGCCCTATCAACATGAAGGGACAAAAAGCCTAATTAAAGAACATTCCACTTTCAGTGGCAAAAAAAAATGAAAGTTGTTTTACGAGGCCCCGCAAATAGTCAAGTAAAAAACTCCACTTTTAAAGTGGCACTAATTTACCAAACGCGTAAATCAATGTCAAATTGTCAAATAATAAATAAATAATAAATATAAATTACACGGAACAAAACATAAAAATTAATCGTCCTGGGAAAGCGTGTTAAATATTGGAAGACGAATCTGCAACTGCTTGCTAATGTCTAATGGAGACCCGTAAGTGTTATGAGATGAAGAAAAGCTGCCACTACTACTTAAGCTGCTAGCACTGCCCACACTATCGCCTGAGATACTATCTGGTGGGGATGGGGGTGCTGGTGTCACGTCCCACGAATCCCCGAACACGTTGTGGTTGTTGTTCATATTACGTTGTTGATAAGACAAGTTCAAAATTGCATTTAACTGCTGGCTCAAAGAGTCAATTGAAGAGTTATTTACATTGTTCATTTGAGTTTGAACATTCAAAGGCTGAAGCAATGAAGCTATTGTCTGAAGATCAGCGGAATAATTGAACACAGGGCTGCTGGAAGTTGACGAATTTCCTGACATACTACTTGAACAAGATGAAAGACGGCTGAAGTCGTCACTGGATGCCGGACTAAGACTCGGGCTGTCACTGGACGGAGGGCTGTAATCAGATCCTGCGAATGAAATATTTGAAGGTCGTCTTGCGGAATTGTTTGTTGATGGTGGTGGTGATGATGGCTGGCGACGCTGCGCTAGCATGGCTTCGTGATTCTTTACCATCTCGGCCAGTTTCTGGTCGTCTTCGTTGTGAACGAAATGACACCTAGGTCCATACGGACAAAATCCAATTGTATGGAATGTACGACAGAGTTCTGTTTTATACTTGGGATGACGATTCAATGTACGAAGTTCATGACCACCGTGAGCAAACTGACACTTATCCCCGTATTTACAATGTCCACTTTCCTCGAAGGGTCGGCACAATTCTGTTTTGTAACGACTGGAGTTAACATTATTCCTTTGAATACTCAAACTGCTCAAAGCTCGGTCACCGATCGGTTCACTTATACTCCTATCCAACTTGCGATGTAAATTCTCATTCTGATTAAGATCAGTTACACCATTCTGTTGTGTAATTGTAATGAAAGAACTTGAAGACATATTTCCATTTCTAGACATCATAGCACCAATTGTAGCCCTTCTTTCATTGAACTGTTTCATCTGCTGGTTTCTGCGATTCTACAAATATAAACAAAACAAGATTATAAAATTTGCTTGCTAATTTCATCTTGAACAAGGTGTCTTATCTGCAAGGTGGTTGATAAACACGAGATTAAAGTGTACTTGTGTGTAAGGCGATTTGACGGGATTTTAAATGACCAGATAATAGAACGATATAAAAATCTATAATAATTCCTTTTTAAAATGAAATACTAAAATAAATCAACGGGGATAAAGTTTTAAATGCTAATCCGACATATTCATTTGCATACGGAATAAATAATAACATAACAACAGCGTTAAAATTTACTATTACAATATTTGTGTTTTTATTTATACGAGGAAAAATTGTAAATGAAATTGATTTATTTCATACATTAAAACTAACAATTAACAACATGCTTGCAATAGACATATCGTGTATTGATTTGAATATAGATATAATAATTTCACGATTAGACAATTTTAATATAGCTGTACACAATTTTAAATATGAAGTAAATACTGTACATAATTTATAAATCATGAGACTTTCCATCAGTTAAAATCATTACACTATCAAAGTTTTAAATTATTGTTGCTTACCTGTTGAAGAACATCACCAACATCATAGAATGCAGATATTTGAGCACTAGACATAATGTCCTTTCAATAATATTAATAATACTGTTAATTTAAGTTTATCCACTAGGTACGATTATTTTGACACAACTGTTGAAAACATGCGGTTTCGATGCGTATATATTCCATAGGGGGCGTGGCTAAATGAAGTAATTATTTACAGCAAAGTAGGAGGAGCCATCAGATAATTGAATAAGTCGGTCGATGATTTTGATTGGACAACAGCAAAGTAATTTTATCAGTATTACGAAATTGTTGTAAACAAGTGTGTATAATTTTTTTTCTGTACAGAATTTGAACATTTGAAATTATCAATAAAATTAATGGATTTTTTTAGCATTTTGTTTTCATTTTAGAAACTTTTATGATTTTGTAACGTATGTATGGACTTTATTTCACGAATACTGTTAGAGCTTGATTATTAGGAAAGATTTTTTGAACGTATGGTTGTCACGACCTTGAAAGTCAATGATGTCACAAGATTCTTTAAAGGGGGTGGTGTGTTCAGATGGATTTACAACAATGGGTGTATTCAGTGTAGCGGAGACATTTGACTTCCAATCTATTTGCAGAAAAGTCGATTCATTTTAAATAAAATAATACTGGTTCAATACACATCACATGATATTTGTTATTCCCGCAAATTCCCTCACAATTTGGCGCGAAAAACCACGTGTTTCTAATAGCTAGTTCTGAATAACATTTATGTTATAGTTCGAGTTAATAAATTGTATAAACTAAATCTCAAATGTAGTTTGGATACTTTGATTTTATGAATTTTATGAATGACAAGGATAAAATGTCAGGTGAGAGGGTCAGACAACGGCCAGACGACGTACAAAGTCTGCTGTCTGATGGCGTGATTGTTTGTTTACAATAATTATTAATTATCTTATATATCTGTCGTCCATATCACAATATTTACTTTTAAATATTTCAAAATTTGTTGAACCTTCTTGATAGGTAAAAGATCTATCAATAACTTCATAATTTAAAAATAAAACTGCATGCCGAAGCCTTTATACAGTACATTAAAACACGGATTTCACCAAAGAGGTACATCAACAGTTTTTTAAGCAAAAGGGACAAGGTTGTCAATCCATAATCATGGTAGGTAGAAAATAGTATACGGATCTTAAAAAGACAACTAGTTAAATTTTACAGCAGGATTTGTTGGCTTTTGACCTGTAAATAAGAATTTTTATCATCGGTGTATGCACATTATAAAAAAACATTGAAGGACCAATTCTCTGATATAAAAAAAACTATAATAATAGGATCAAAAAGACCAACAACGGTATACAAAACACAAAACAAATAAAGATTGAACCACAGATCCCACTAAAAACTGTAGAACTAGGGTCATATATACTGATAAAAGATTGAGAGAAAGAAAAAGGGATTCGGAGTCATAAAATCATGATAAAGCTAAAACAGATAAACACCATAAAACTCCAGTGCTCTAGAAGAGTCTGACACCATTTGCAGAAATATCTAGTTCCCTAGCAGGTCCTATGACTTATTTTTCAAAAACTTTCTCAATACATTTCGAACATTATTTTTAATGCATGAATTGTAAATCTTTCTCAATAACTTTCGAACATCATTTTTCAATTCATGTACTCGGAATCCTTCTCAACAACTTTCGAACATTAGTTTTAATTTGGAAACTTTTAAATTATTATCCGATTATTGACGTATTCAGAATCCTTTTAAATATATATTAAAACCATAAAAAAGACCGTAGTAGTAAATTTCAAATTAACAGGACTTTTTAATTAATCATTAAAAGTTAATTATGCGGTTAATTGTGAAGCAAGTAAAAATTCCCCACTGCAATACAATATATGGTTTTACTCGCGGGCTTCCAATTTGTTCTGAGTACAAGTGAGAAAATTTGTCTCATCCGGTCTAATTTTTAATTACTAATGCTCATTTTTCTTTGTTAATTTATGATAATTTATTCTCTGACATACGCCTTGAGGTAGGCTATGTTTATGTTGTAATTACTCATTTTGACTAATTTACCAGCGGACTTATGACTTCACTATATTACACTTTATTTTTGTGTAAAAAAAAATCACATATTATGATATTTTGTGACATTCCTATATCCGGTATCTATTCAGATAATTAAGCTGTAAAATTGTCAATTTCGAAATTAACATCTACCTGATTTGTAAATCTTAATCACGAAAGAAATGTCAAAATCAGATAGGAATTATCGTTAGGTTGATATATTTACGGATAATTTCTGACACCTGAATTCACAGCAGGTAACGGTCTTATCATCGAAGATTACCTGGATTTTCAAAAGGTATTCAGTTGCGTCACACAATACATATTTAATTTCTGATACGAATATGTCATGTTATGAATATCGTTGGATAAATTTTCAAGAATCCCTACGGTGTAAAATTCCTCTCACATGTCATTCTTGTATTACACTGCAGGTAGACTTCTAATATCGCGTTAATCAATGAATACATTACTTGTCATCATTTGAAATAAATTTATGGTGAAGGGGAGTTAATCCTAGAATTATTGTTGACCTTTTTAATAAGATTTTTTTTGCCGAACACGCTTTCTTTTTTTTCAAATTCTTTTCATATTTTATTTCTCTTGTTTTGTTTCTAGGACTTAAATATGTTCTATTTTAGATGTTACATTTTTTCAATTTAATTACAAATATTTTTTTTTATTGTTCATTTGGCTTATAAATAACATAAAATTTATCAATATAGATGAAAAAGATACAAAAAAGATGAAATGAACAAAAATCTGTAGCAGATTGTGAAGCCAATTGTTCTGATCATTTAAAATCTTATTCAGTAGTGAATTATTTATTTTATTCCTTGTTCAATTATTATTTTTTATCTATCCGTATGGGTAAAAATGTACATTTAACCAGAGAATATATTATGTCTCTGATTTAACTCAAAGGCTTTGTGATAAAAATTGCACGACGAGATTAGACTTTTATAATAATGCGTCATAAAAACAAAGTACAACAAGACATTTTTACACAAAAGACAGTGCAGTGCAATGGATCAATTATAAGTTGTCATGTATTACTCTTAAAGGCCTATTTCTAATTAAGAAATGGAAAATTATTGTTAAAACAAACAAAAGGAACAATATAAGTAAAACCCAGTCTGAGAGTCTAGATTTAATGAATAGACATTTTATTTATCAATGACAGTTTCTGCTTCGGTGTGAAAACATTAAAAAAACTACGAAGAACGAGAGAATTGAGAGCTAATCCTGCATTGATTGACTGTTAAAAGATCAAAGTATATCTAAATTGATCTTGTTTGTACTGCTAATTAGGCGGTCTCTATTGGAAAAACAAGCCAATTTACTCAAAAGAAATAATTCCATAATTTCACAGATTTGTTTTGTCTTTTTATAGGATGCTAATAATCGTTATCTACGTGTAAATATTGTAAATACCTTTTATATCTACATGTATACGTCAAATACTTTTTATACGTATGAAAAATCGAATACCGCCATATTTCAAAAGAGAGAATTAATATTTATGGATACATTTCTAGCATTTCTCACGGCAATCGTGTATTTACTATTTGTATTTAATTATTGAGACAAATTAATTTTTTTATAATAAATTTGTAACTACAAAGAAAACCCTAGCATTTCTCATAACAATCGAGTATTAACAATTTGTTTTAATAATTCAGACAAATCAATTTTTCATAATTATTTGTAACTACAAAAGAAACCCTAATCATTTCAATTAACCAATGATATGTACAAATCCTTGCTTAAAACAAAACGAATTTTGTTATTTTATTGCTTGGAAATGAAAAAAACCAAGAAAAATTGATCGCTGACCAATGTACATGTAATTTATTCCAGATAGATGATGCTGATTATCACCGAGATTATCCCCCGTGTCAAGTGCATGTTTTATGCCATACATGTGTCAATCATACATGTACCTGACGTGTCGGTATAACTGATACACACTACATGTCGTATGTATGTGTAGGATCAGTGCCTGTCAAATCTACACGAGTCTGGTGCAGTTATTATTCTATTTGTAATTTAGGCTGATGCAATCGTCCTTATCTGGGACCAAATTAGTTCCAGTCATTTTCGTTGGTTTGTTTTTTTTTTGCGTTTTGGTCTAGAAAAACTTGGGGAACATTGTTTCCCTTTACGGTTGAATCAATCGAAATAAAATTGTGTGTCCCCTAAAGATTTTACCAATCTCAATTAAAAGTAGAATAGTTTATCAATATGTATGCGGGGTCGAAAAATAAAAGGCATACCATCGAACTTCGAAAGTTTAGACTTACGAAACAAATGCAGCCTAATACAGGACCAGAAGTTTCGGATTTTTTCATCCAGCGAACAAATGATTAATTTTGATTCAAAATTTGAACAAATGACTTAAAGAGCAAGTGAGCTGAGTATAAAAAGAAGAGCCCAACCCATATTAATGTGTGTCTTAAGCGGTTGGTATTTTTGTCTATCATTTAGAGTAAACCCCACATCCATACTTTTATACACTAACCCATATCTCATCAACTTTTGATTATTTTTTAGTATATTAAGCATTGGCACGATTTTTTAAATTTCAAATGGATTTTAGTATTATTTCAAAAAAAAATTCAAGGGTTGTTAAAGCAAATGGTTTATTATTCATTTCAGTGTATGTTTGATAAATCGTAAATCGTTATTGTAATCTAATTAACGCGGCAAAATGAGATTTCAACATGAGCATCATTTTGGCAACTTTTGTCATAAAGAATTATCGTATATTTTCCCGCTTATTACTGTTGCATACTGCGATACAGACGTTTAGCATGATGTAGTATCTAGTAGTAAGAAACTCCGTGGCGTGGGAGTGATTTTCTCACGCTACTAAGTTTTCTCTTATCTTTTGTTTTCTGCATAAACATGAAAAATCTGTAGATCTGTTAATTATACCACAACAACAAATATGACATAACACACAGATATGCATACTTTTTAGTCTTGTAAAGCCGAGTGTAGCCAAGCCATTTTAGCTTGCATGTATACCACCAAGGGAAGCAAACTATTCAATATGAAAATAAGAAGATGTGGTATGATCGCCGATGAGACAACTCTCCACAAGAGACCAAATGACACAGAAATTAACAACTATAGGTCACCGTACGGCCTTCAACAATGAGTAAAACCCATACCGCAAAGTCAGCTTTAAAAGGCCCCGAAATGACAAATGTAAAACAATTCAAACAATTCAAACGAGTAAACAAACGGCCTGCTTTATGTACAAAATAATGAACGAAAAACAAACATGATATACAGCAACAAACGACAACCACTGAATTACAGGCTCCTGACTTGGGACAGGCACATACAGAATGTGGCGGGGTTCAACTAGTTTGAGTGGACGTGACAGGGTACTTATACATCCCCACAACAAAAAGACGTGACTAAGTACAGATCTGAGAGTAACCGCAGTTACTGACAGCTAGAAGGCGATTTGTAGTAGAAGAATAGTTGAGGTCCAAACAAAAGGATTACTACCATCAGACATTTTATAACACAAAGCAAAATGAAATCTGACATGTACATATACAATAACATTACAAGCATGTAACAGTGACAATTTAGAAAAAAAATACAATGCTTCCTCCCAAAATAGTACAATAAATATAGTAAGACAAGGAATCTCGAAGCGGCTTATATGAGGAAACACTCCTTTGAAAGGGACGGATAGCAAACTGTTGAGCATTTTGTAAGATCACTGCATGCATTTTGTGGAGAAAACATTTCTTAATAAATTTGGTTTAATAGCATGATCAGGCAAATAAGTATATTTTTTTCAATCTTGTAGGTAAAATACAGAATAATTTCCTTAATATCAACTATGACCAAATTTGTACATATCAATTGGAAATTAAAGTTAAATTTTAAAATCGTCCCATAACCATAAGAGATGAAATGTTTCCATCTCAAATGGGTAAGAACCCGGTTCCATGCGGTTCTCGCAATAATGTGCAGTAAAATAGAGGTATGACTGGATACAACTATGCCAGTAGTGATTAAAGACATTGGGTAGTTTCTAATATTAGATTTTTGTCACTTTTAGTATAATTGGAGAAGACAGACGAAAAGTGTGAGACATTTTCTTGAGTGGTTTATTTTCGTTTATTTCACGATTAAGATAAAATCACAAAAATATGCCATAGCATTCACTTTGATCATTAAGGTATATCATAATCAAGCGCAAGAAAAACGCCAAAAATAAAACCTTGCGAACAGACGAGGTCTTAGAAATCGCGAAATTAAACCATTTTACAGTATGGGATGCAGAAGTAGGAAGCCCATGAATGGAGTGAGAACGGGTACAGCATTAAATTTTGCTATGCATGTACACTCGCCAAGGGATCACAAACTCATTCCTGTGCTAGCAACATGGCAACCCTTAAAGGGAGCCCAGATGGATGGAAGTAGACACGAAGTATCTGTGAGAAGGAAAAAAATATGTATTCAGCAAGTTCAGAATTCAGAATAGAACTAGCTTTCTTGTTCAGACCAAGACACTGTGGTGGCAACTATAGAACTTGTAAAATGCTGAGTTCAGACTTTCTTTTCCATAGCCCTCATAAAGTAGTCGAGAGTATGTATACATTTATGAAATTCCAACCGATGATGCTGTTGCCTATTGTTTTTCACTGAGAGAAGCAAAGATAGTCTTCGACTGATTGTTTGATATACTACTTAAGAATGCAAAGTTGTCCATAAAAGATCTGAAATGGTTGTGTTTATACAAGGTAGTCCCAGATTCCTTTGACGTCTGACGGCTTTTTTTTCAGGGTTTGCTGGAGTCCCACAAAGGCCGTCAGACGTCAGATAAATCTCGAACTAATTCTAGATGGTATATTCTAGAAAAATTATAGTCTCTGTTGTATCCCTTATATTTCATGTATTAAAATTCACTAGGAGACATGAGATGTGAGCAACTTGTTCAGCTGCATACGAATACACAAACAAGTCGGGTGATAGGGAAGCACGATTGCTGCCCACTGGAATGCAAACTTCAAATTGTAAATTTACTAATTTGAAAATACGTTGTCGATTAAAAATTTCCAATATTTAGATAATATAATGTCTACTTCGGTGTTTTAGTTAGTGGAATCGGTGTGAATCTTGACAAGGTAAGACTTCTTTTCTTCACAGGAGAAAACGGTATCTTTACGTTTGCCAATTTTCAGATGGACTATTAAATTCTCTGGATGAGGCATATTAGTGTAAACTCTTAAACTAAAATTTAACAAACTGTAGCTAGCACACAGGGACAACAACTATTTACAATATCTCCATAATATTATATAACCCTTAATATTCCAACGTGATTAATAACTCAATTTAAAAAAAAAACGATAAATCTCGCTGCTCAAATCTTAGAATGTTACATGTCGTTTCCTAACTAAAACAATTAGAGATATTAATATGATTAGGGTTATATGCTGAACAGATATAAGTATTTTAACGACATTCTTTTAGACAAAATTTCCCACGCCAGTCTTTTGATTTTTGCATGAAGTATACGTCTTTTGCAACACATGTCATTCCGACCTTTGCTTGTTATGTGCATTGCAGGTTGGGGTACCTATGGGGGCATTATTAAAACGTCACTGATATGAGTTATTTAATGCATGCGTTTTAATGGTGGGAAAATAGTATGATCGTGGCGAGAACATATGGAAATGTTTTGTAAAATGCTTATTTTTTATATAACAGTAAATGACGTGGGAAAAGATGGCATTTTTCTCAGTATCTAAACAATAAACTATCAATTTTAAGTTGATAAACCACAAGCTGGTTATACATATGAAATTAAACACGCATATAGGGGGTATGCAAGACATGCATCACTTTGAAGGTTTTTTTTAAGTAAAAAATAGAAATGAAATATGGATGATTGAACGTGAGAGAGAAAAGGCGCTTGTAAAAGGTCCGGAGAAACACTTGGAATTAATTATAAACCTATAATTGTTTGTTTACATTCTCATTATTGTTTCTTTTCTTCTTTGCTTTTCCATCTTGATATCAAAGTCACTCCCTGAGTGGTGATAACAAGACGCCTGTGTATTCCAGGATTGTAATAATAACACACCATTATTGTATTGTTCGTTTGAAGTTTGTTGATGTTACTGGTAGCTTTCTCCAGGGACCACTTGGTAAAGGAGCACCACACCAAGGTGTTAATATTGTATCATCAGTAGTCAAAGCAGTGTAACCACGAGGGGTCCTTACACCGTGTTTATATTTTCATCATACAATTCGATTCGGTATGTTTTGGTATACACGGGTGGTACCAAGAGATTAATTGTGTTAATTACGCACTTGTGTTATCATCTCTTTTATCTTTCCCCTTTATTTGCTTCTTAAATCAACTCCTTCCTGAGGGAGCCAAATTTTCCGGTTTTATCTTTTCAATGCACTGGGTGTTCAGTTTTCACGCCAATATTGAATTTTGTTTCCTCGCTAATTGTTTAAGACTAAGGGCGATGAAGGGAAGGTAACGCCAAAAGGGTTCCATCCTCTCCCGCATCAAAAACGTGTTTTGTCTTCTGATGTCTTGAGCATTAATCCCGGATCCAATTTTCTTGAAAATTAAAATAACACTTTAAAAATTTCCAGCATCCGAAGCGATTTTCTTGGTGTGCCTTTGCAGGAACGCTCAAAGCTAAACATTTGAAAACCAGGGATGTGTAAATACGTAGAAACGTTAGAATCTATGCGACACAAGAGTCCTAAAAAGAATACAAGTACCCAATAGTTCAGGGAAAAATGTCCTCTTGCAATATAATAAAAGACTACATCAGTATGGGTTTTGTTAATTGTTGAAGGCCGTACGGTGACCTATACTTGTTAACTTCTATGTCATTTGGTCTCTGTCTCATTGGCAGTCATACCACATCTTATTATTATAGATGGCAATTTTTTATCCGAAATAATATCGAGAACAAAATCTGAAAAGGTAAATTCTTGAAATCTGTGTTTTGGTCGTATAACTTTGTGTACAGACCTGTAACATGTTTCAGCAAAACATGTACATTAATCATGTAGGTATAAATTTCGAACATAAATACGTCTACATCAGTATAGTGAAGCCTAAATTAATAGGAAATGTACCATGAAGACAGGCACATGTATTTTTACCTACGTTGAGTGAAATAATGATTAATTTATTAACGAATTTAGTTCGTAAATCCTAGTTATTGTTCAACTCTTAGACAGAATGAAAAATATCTTCCTTTTTAATATATATACTGCATTAAATGTGATCGTTCGTATATGAAGTAAAATACGTTCTCCTAAAGTAATTGCTGTCAATGGTGGTTTTACCATTTAGTAAAACTGCTGTATTTTCTATTCCATTCCTTGAAGATTGAACGCGTCAGCAAAATACTGATTTACTTGACAAACACATTTCTATGTTACAGAAAGAAATAGATAAGACCAATTTTCCGAGAATTTATGCGCGGTCATTTTTAAAAAAATCGCCAAGTCTCACTTATTATTCTTTACTAAAATCTACAATATCACAGCTTCATGTGTACTTTGAAGTTTTAAGGATGTGATGACTTAACTTTTTACATATGCAAGTTATTATAAAATAGATTAAACTTGCATTTATGCTAGTTTTTGGAAAATTTAGGTATGTATAAAAAAATGATATATCAAGGTAATTCTTAACTAAACCAAAATTATATTGGAATCTATGTATTGTCTTTTTTATATAAATTAATAAAATATTGGTTAACGATGTGTTTCGATGCAAAATTTTACGAAAAAAGTTAAATTATGTAACATATGCATTCAAAATTGTCTTTCACGAAAATATAAACTGCTAAATAACATGGTAATTTAAGGGAAATATGTAAAGTTTTTGAAAAATGTTATAAGTACTGACTCTTTGATATCCAGATTTTCCAGTAAATTTAAAAACAACTTTCTAAATCGGAATCTATGATTTAAAAAATACAAGGAAAATTGGCCCTACCTCTGTAATTGACATACGACGTCTCTCAATGAATTGGCTTGATTCCAGGGAAAGAAGGAATGATCCAAATTCTGTTGTAACAAAAGCACTGACTGGCCTCTCACAAATACCGCCGAAAATTTTTGCGGTAAAATCCTTCATGTCCGCCTATATGTGTTGCTATATTATTCAACAAAAAAAATTGACAGCTATGAATAAAAAAAGAAAATATAGAGATATACGTCAATTATACAGCAACCCAAACGACACACAAAAAATAGAGCTATATACATGGTTCAATAACGGGGACAACAGTTGTAGGCTATGCAAAACTACTTATTATAAGATCAGTAAAAAAAAAAGAAAAAAGGAAAACCTTTAAAACAGCACCATGCTTACAAAACAAGATTTGATAAACCCTAATTAAATTTATGTGTTCGGACCAGATCTGTTAGGTGAAATAAAAAAAAAACAGCAAAAAATCATATTCCACAATAAAATAAAATGCTCCGCTCTTTCATACGACCGCAGAGTTCGAACTCTGAACAGCTGGGGCTAGTATGGACACGAAATTCAAGCCTGATACAGCTTTTTGGATTGTGATTAAATATTTGACACATCAAAGGTTTCTACACAGATTGAATGTGATCTTAGAACTTAAAATGTGAAATTGGACATTTACCTATTATGGTCCAATATCCAAAATCTAACCACATGGTGAGATTCCTCATATCAAAGAACCCCAATAATTCAATTTTTTAAGAAATCAAACAAAGTTTAATTTTGGACCCCGATTTGGAACAACTTGAAAACTAGGTCCAAAATAAAAAATCTCAATACATGTTTAGATTTAGCATTTAAAAAACCACAAGGTTTTGTGAATTGTAGACCCTTTTTACCTTTATTTTTGTGGACCAATTTGAAAACCAAGCCCAAACAAATATTTCGAAGCAGTGAACGTTGTACAAATGCCCTTGATGAATTGTAATTTCTTCATTGACCTACAAATATCTTGCCGGCACCTTACATACACTACATGCAAACCCAAACTAAATTATAAATGTTTTTTTATAATTCTTTTCCATTATCTCTCACCAATTTTGCCAGATGGAGGTTGTACCAATTTTACTTTTATTTTTCAAAAATAAAAAAAATCTAAATACACTGTTAGTTTCAGCATGATTTCATGAGAATTAGCGAAAAACTAGATGTATTAAATGACATACTAGAACTGGTAATGAAAATTCCTTGTCATTGATGGTGAAATGTAATGAAAGTTCCTTGTCATTGATGGTGAAATGATTCAATATATTCGTATTAGATAAGACCAGGTTGATCTTGTTCCGTCTACGAGATCTGACAGACGTACAATAAGGGGAGATAAGCCATGTCAATCAAACCACAGTTGCTATTATCTCTTCATCAACAATCTCTAAATTATTGAGACGTTTCTCCAGTAAAAAATACCTTGCATAATTATTTACATGCAAAACTTGTTATTGCGCTAAATTTGATGCTCTTTTGATCTTTATCTGACTATTTCGAGTGAGATAATGGACTTCCAAACTAGTTAGGCATTGTTTTTCGCGGAGATCCAGTCATAACCTTGGGTCATGATTAAATATTTGCTTTGCGCTAGCATTGCACCGGGATCTGCTCAGCCAGCTTTTCTGTATTATGCTTTAGTCTCCTTTTTTGAACGGCTGGTCTTAGTATATAATCCTGGTTATATTTAAACCTGGTGTCCTTTTTCATCAGGTAAAGTTGACTTCGTTCAGAAAGGTCAGTTGTCCAGTTGCACCATTGTGACCATCTGCTAATTTTCATATTTAGGCACCAGCCATATTGCAAAGTATGGAGTTTTGGTCACGGTTACTTTTTTTTTATCCAGTCATTGAGTTTGAGAAAGATGTCTTAGGCAAAGATTTCCACTTCAATTATTTAAAGAAACATTTCCTCAAAGAGCTACTGATACAAAAATATGTATTGCCCGAAAGAAAGTTATCACTCAAAGCAAAATCCCTCGAAAAATGGTTAATACTTTATACTAAGGATGTATTTTAGTCTTCTACACAACGGGATGAGATTTGTTTTGTGTGTAACAACATAATCGCTTTAATGACACGAAAACGTAACACATGCGTCAATCTCGTGAAATGCACATCGCAGCGTAATTAACAAATAACTAAAAGGACGAAATGACATCTGCATTAAACGATAATGACTTGTGATTGAGTGTGCTATATGCACTATTATTTGTAAACAAGAATACCTAGTACAAGCAAGGTTATCGTCCTATTTTATAACCAGAATTTTAAGTGTGAATAGGTCATTGATTGTGTGAGCACAGATACTCTTTATGCTCCTTTTACTGAATGGCATCTATGGCAAAAAGAAAACTAATGCTTCAATGACATTTTTATCTAGAGAAACTAAATTATAAAACGACTCCCGATTGACGTTATACTCTGTACCTATTCCGGGATCCTGGCCAAATTTCTGCTTCGTGTCGAGCATTGAGCCAAGATCCCATGCTATATATACATTAATGGTATTTTGGAAGTCGTTTGTCCAATATATTTGGAAGTCAATCGCTTTTTAACAAACTATTACAAAGACAACCAGTGTTTTCTCGCCTCGTAAGAAAATAGCGTATAAATGATTTTTTTTTTTGTAATACGACATCGTTTAGATATTCAATGGAATTTTTTGTTTAGTGCCTAGAATCGAAAGCCTTCATTTATTAAAGTAAAGTCGTTTGCCACTGGACGTTAAGCAACCAACAATCAATCAATATCATACAGGTATTAAACAATAGGGGCGATCTCGGAAGAATGTTGAAGCGTATTTTATATAACCATGCGAAATTCCTGTTAATTGGATCTTTAATTAGGATGTGACTAACTAATCAGAATGGAGGTTTCAGTATTTTTAAACCAAATTGTTAGTTTTTATCGGTGTTTACGATAAGTAGTTTATCTTTGGGAAGCAATAGTCCTCATGAATATAGACCCTTTCTCCTCGGTTCTGGTAACCCCCGCTCAGGATTGTTCGGACAATTTCAAACTTTTCGTTTTGGATTATTTTTACTTATGGTGAAAGGTCTGAGCCACTATATTCACTAAAAAGGCCCATGGCTTATCTACAATATTCAAATGATGTAGAAGCAAAAGAAAATTTCGTCACAAGATTGTTTTTTTTTATTGATAAATGGAAGCAGACAACGAAGTGGTTATTATCCGCCGGGACTTTTGGTGATTGAGTTTTGTTTGCTTAACGTCCAGTGGCAAATATTAGCATTCTGCGATATCATCAGTCAGGACGAGAACGGATTAACATTAAAACCAATATTTATATTATGTAAAGTGGGTCGACCGATAGGAGGAAATTTAGATTGCAATTGAAAAATGAGAGCATCTTTTTTGCTAGGGACAGAAACCCCTTAAAGATTGCAATGGTTCTTTTACGTACAGAGAGAGTTGCACTTTCAATACACGAGGCATGAGATTTAACGTCCACACTCCGGCTGGACGTAGAGCTCTAGGCTGGACGTAACTGTGTGTTTACACATCTTGCAGTCAAACGGACACCCATCCATAGTATGCCTTTACATCCGAATGAGAGAAGTACAGGTAATCATATTTCTAGGACCAAATCTACCTTTTGGTTTGACTTTTGTTAAATGAAGTGTGAACTATATATATACATCAGTTATCCATACATATTGTTGGTATATTTGTAAGAAAACAATTTGTGTTATAAAAAACGGTTATCATATTTTAAGAGTAACTGGATGACAATATAATACAAGTAGTTTGCCCTGAGGTTAGTCATCAAAGTTTACACTTGTCTGAACAATTTGTGAAATTACTATTTCGAAGCAGCGAACGTTGTAAAAATGCCCTTGATGAATTGTAATTTCTTCATTGACCTACATATGAAAAAATATGTTCGGTCTATTCGAAAAAAATATCTTGCAGCCACCTTACATAGATGCAAAAGCCAAACCAAATTTATAAATATTTTTTATTACTCTTTTTCATTATCTCGCATCAATGTTTGCCAGATGGAGGTTGTACCAATTTTACTTTTAATTTCAATAATAGACAGTTTTATTTTCATCGAGTTAGAACAATTTGTTTGTTTACAAAACTTTTTTGTGAAGCTAATACGTCTTAGTTGTTTACTTGTTTATTATTTAATTTTATTGATGTATCCTTTATTTTCTGACACGAGGTTATTTTTTTTTGTATGCATGATGTTTTTATATTTTGTTTTTTGAAAAGTAGTATTTTTCTACATCTGCCAAATTCTATAACTATGATCTATTGTATTTTTTTGCCCCGTTAAATGCAAAGAAAATAATTAACGTTACCTTCCACTGAAT
Source organism: Mytilus californianus (assembly GCF_021869535.1). Lineage (NCBI taxonomy): Eukaryota > Metazoa > Mollusca > Bivalvia > Mytilida > Mytilidae > Mytilus > Mytilus californianus. Next base: position 113,582,865 of record NW_026262690.1, on the reverse strand, counting down.
ACACATAACTTCAATCCCTCTTTTTTTTTTAAAGTTGGACAAGAAACATAATAAAAAGTTATCATCCGCTATAATAATCACGCGATTTGCACCAGTTTATTGCGAATATGCATGGAAAATTTAAATCCCATTTAAAATTGAATTTTGGAGAAAAGGAATAAAAGTTATAGATCGCCTTCTTACATCTGTGCTTTACTAAAAAACTTTAAAACCAAATATGAATAGTGTGGCTTAGAATTAAGTGTGTACGTAATCCCCCAACAATAGGCTAAACCTATGCTAACAAAATATTTTTACTATGTAAAATGAAATTACTCGCAATGACATATTTTAGGACACCATTCCCAGTGTGGACTATTTATTTAAATCCACTCTTTTATTGAGGTGATATGCCTTTTTGCCTACAGTGGAAACAATGAACATTTATCCATGGAAATAATATAATACTTCCATGATTTTTCTAACTATAATCTTTCTTTAGTAGGTTACTCTGAATGTCGACAACACTATATGTCAATATAGTACTTCCAAAGTCTGAAAAACCACGGGGTCTGCATGACAGCAACAAAATGCAGATTTTCAATTTCATGCACCCAGAGACGTTGTATTGTATATCTCGGATGCACCCTATAGTCTATTTAATATTAATGGAATAATTTGCGATATACACGACTTAATTACTGTTATAGAAACAAAATCATTGAAAAATTGGGGATATTAATTTGACATCTAATTGATATTATGACATCTCGATAGAAACTTCACGTCATATCATAAAATCAATGAACGTTCTGCAACAGGGAGATCCGTTATCACCACGACTGTACAATATCAGTGTGATAGTGTTATTTCCAATTTGTATTAACAATGAGAAGCGATTAGAGCCACAGGTAGTACAAGTATGATAAAAAGATAATATCGAACGTTGGTCATCTGTGTTTTGTATTTTTTGTAAACAAAGGATGTCACGGAATTTCTATCTTGTCCGGGACATGACATAGGTGACAAGTACAGGGTAGACATAAACAAATCAAAAGGTATAATCATGATATCACTAAAATCAATAATAAACAAACAAATAGCTTTAGTGTTACAATCTGTCACTTTTAAAGTCTCATTGTAAAAAAGTTGCATTTTGTTGTTTTTTCCCGTAACATTCCATAAACATATCATAATAGTTTAAATTGTTGTGGTAATTGTTATTATTGCATATGACAATCAGCGAGCGGCAAAGAAACTACTAAAAATAAGCACTATTCCTGACATTTCAACAAATTTCCTATGAATTTTCAAGATTAAGCCAGAGACAAGTATATGTCTCTGATGAAGCTAAAGATAAACGGTTGAGTACATACATTTTTTAAAAGATGGGATTTATTTGCGAAAAAGAAAGTTCTCGAAAAGATCTCGGACATTTTTCCATATTTTCAAGTCATACAACGAAAATTCGATCTTAATTGCGTTCTAGGCTATGCAGCCTCTAGAAGTTATGCAAATTCCCTTCACATATTCTGTATAGTTAAGAATTACACTCAAGATTCTTAAACCATACTTATCATATAAAAAGTAAACACATATTACACTATTTTAATGCGACTGTGTTGTAAATACATGTAAAGTGTTAAGCAGGTTATACGCTTTGTAAATACATCACTTTGTATCGGAATGTGTAATACATGTAAAGTGTTAACGGGTTATACTTTGTGTAAACTATGAAGTAATATTTAATCAAACCGAAAAGAACACGATGATACTTAATTACATTTTCTAAGTACATCTGTAAATAGAATTATAAGTATCTTTAACAGGAAATTTACTAAGCCAATTTATTAAGTTTTTGAACATGGATTTTCTCAAGTATGCAACCTGTACGGAAGTAAAAGTTCAAGTACTTAAGACAATTATGCGATTAATAATAATACGACTAATTGTTCCCTTTGAAGAAGTACTTATGAATAATGACGAAGCTGTCCGCGGACTCAAATTAAAGGTAACAACTTGAAATTAATCCCAGTTTATAAATAGATCGGAAAGATCACTTCTTCGGCAACGGTTATTCAAACCGGAATAGGATCACAGTTACAGGATACCAGTCCAGTACGAATGAAGTCTTTTAATAAATCCATCATCTTCTAAATGGGATATTGTAACGAGATGAAAATTATGTAAAGATGCTTAAATTTGTAATATATTCAAAGGTTAATCATTAAACTTTCAACTTCTGTTAAATTTTATGTGATTCTGAAATGCATATAGAGTGGATGATTGTCTATTGTCTGAGTAAATGGTCCGAATTTTATTTTCTATTTTAACCAGGAAGTGAATAAAACGACCCTATTAATACTCAAAACAGTAACCGATTGATGAAGGAGGCTACTAGTATGAGAAAGGAATTGAAATTTGACAGTCGAGTATAGGGAAAGGGGGTCCTAATTTCTTAATTTTTATATTCCATTATATTCTCTATTCTTTATATTTTACCACCCCATTAAATCTTTATTTTTGTTGGCATATTTTTCTCTATTCTTCATTTTTTTTGCCCTTTATTCTTCACTTTTTGCCCATTATTCTCAATTCTGTACACTCCATTCAAACCCTCATGCAAAGTCCCAGCTTCGTTAAAAATTGCAGAAAAATTAGACGGGCAATGTTTGCACTCTTTTATAAAACGTTGCCGCCCAATTTATCTACATTTATTTTTGAAGGAAGAAATTATTTACACAGTACAAATTGTATTCCCGGACTTATTGCTGTAAATAAGCACCTAGTGATGGATGCTTATAGCTTCATTAAACATCAAATTATTTACTGGGGTAACATCCAAATGCAGGATTGTCAAGTAGACATATAAAATTCAATACAGTAAAAAACATCAAACAAAGGGACACAATCAACTATGTAAATAAGAATATACATGAAACACAGTACATAAATATATGTTTATGATATATTATATAAAATGTCGAAGAAGGTGATACTCTTGCCAAGTTTATGATGAAAATGTGTACATGATCGAGCACTACAATATTCTTAATATATTAAAAAAAAACCCAAAAAAACACACGCACACAAAAACCACAAAAAAACGTATACATGTAATAGTGTTGTCATAAAGTTGTATAATACCACAACTTTTTATTTTTCTAAGTATATATAGTTCATTAACCCATTAAAAAATATCTTAGTTATGTCATATTCGTAAAATGTAAATGTAAATATTATTTGTTTTCATCAGTCAAACCATGGAAGTATTTTGATTGATAGGACACCCTTTAGTTAAAGAGTAGTTCTCTGCGATTTTTTAAATGTGACATTTTATTGCAAAATGAAGTTCATCTTCCACATCTTTTTTGCAAGGGTCTACATATTTTTCTATAGGGGTAATTTACGGTGTCTCCCTTGTTCAATATTTAAATTACAATTACCATGGAAGTATTATAATGATATATATCAATATAATACTTCCATGCTATCACTTACTAGTAACCTTTTTTGTAATCTATAAAATTAGACAATCGATCTTAGATTATGCTATGCTCATATGAGGAGCACGCGAGTTGCGATAGATCTGAATTTTAATCAGATTGAAAATTAGAGATCTCGTGTATCTGTCTACATCAAACAACAAAATAATGTGATTCACAATCATTTTAAATTATCTGTAAGTTCTAAGTTAAATGATTTTCTTTTAAAATTATTTTTGTCACCAGAAAAACTGTTTTGCTATGCACCCTTCAGTTTAGTGAGTGAGTTAATTTATTTCTTATAGCATTGAGCAGTCGCTTCTACGAGAAAGTCTTTTTATATTCCCATGTATGGCAGAAAATCATTTTTGAAAATAAACTTTTTAATTTAGCAGCTAACCATTCTTTAAACTTTATATTTAAAGGTAAACACAGAAAAGCGCTTCAGTCGCACGAAATTTATCTTGAGTGTTTATTTCATTTACTATAGCACTAGGTCGATATCACTGGTGGTGGACTGTTAGTACCCGAGGGTATCATCAGCTCAGTAGTCGGTGCTTCGATACTAACATGATTTATTGCATATACTTATTTAAAATAACCGTTAGAAAAAGAAACTATTCAGAAACTAAGGTTCTAAGTTCCTCAGGCAAAGTTGACCTTGTAGATGAATTTAGCTTTTTTGTTTAGGTCATTTCTAGTCGTTTAGCTCTAGTAACGTATCAGCGTATTTACTCATCCATGAAAATCCATGGCTTTCAAATGTTTAGGTTTTAGCGCACACGCATGCTGAAGGTAAATCAAGAAAAGCTCTTCGGACGCACGAATTTTGTTTTCATACACTGATGCATTATGTTGATAATTTTATTTGTTTGTCAGTTCTTCTTCTTTTCCACGATAATGACATCACTGAATGTGAATTATCACCGAATTTTTACTTTCCATGATCCACACGACGACGGGTACCACGAGTGGAGCAGGATATGCTTACCCTTCCAGAGCACCTGAGATAACCCCTGGTTTTGGGTTGGGTTGTATTGTTCATGCAGTGTTTAGTTTTCTGTGTAGTGTTATGTGATTTGTTGTTTGTCTTTTCGTCGTTTTTTTTTTGCAGTGGTTTTGTTGTTTTCTCTTCGACCTATTAATTTTGATGGCCCTTTTGGTATCTTCCGCTTCTTTTTTGACACTGGTCCGTTGGAAAACATGATTTTACACCCCCTCCCCGAAATGATCGTCCCTAAGTCTGTTTAAACAAATGAAGTTGCCGAGTTCATAATTTCAATTGTATTTGGTTGTCAAGCTGTTAGCGTGGGTAATACACATAATCTTAGAAACTTTTATTTAGGATAAGATCATGTAGATACAGCATTAATACATGCTTGAGTTTAGTATGATTAGCTATACAGCATTAATACATGCTTGAGTTAAGTATGATTAGGTAACACACCAGACTTTCTTTAGGGATGATAAACAAGAGGCTCATGAGAGCCTGATATCGCTCACCTGTAATTTCAGTTTCAGGCATTTGACTTATTCGTAGATCTTACTTTGCTGAACAATTTTTTCATTTACACTTTCTCTCTTTCTATAATAATATTAAAGATAATACATAACCCAAAAAAATTTCCTAAAAATTAACTATTTCTGGACAGTAACCCAACAATAAGTTGTCCTATTGGTTTGAAGATTACTTGACAGGTAGATCTATACCTGTTTAACACTTTCACCTATGTCAGTTTTGCTCTTACTGCTTTAGTTTTTGAGATGAAAGCCAAAAACTTCATTTGACCCCTATGTTCTATTTTTAGAAACTGTCGCCATGTTTTTGAATGGATCAAATCCCTAATACAATTAATACAATCTATAAACTAGATACCCTAAGGAACATTCAATTAAAGTTTTTAAGTATTTAACCAAGTAGTTTCAGAGAAGAAGATTTTTGAAAAAGTAATTAGACTCACAAAAAATGTAAAATATATAAAACATTTTAAGGGCAATAACTCCTTAAGGGGTCAATTGACTATTTTGATCATGTTGACTTATTTGTAGATCTTACTTAGCGGAACATTTATTGCCATTTATACTTTCTCTCTATCTATTATAATATTAAAGAAAAGAACCAAAAACAGTAAAATTTAGTAAAAATATAAACTATTTCCAACAGTAACCAAACAATGGGTTGTCGAACTTGTCTGAAAATTTCATAACAGATAGATCATGACCCAATTATCACTTTAAATGCCCTTCACTTTTGCTCTAACTGCTGTAGTTTTTGAGCTATAAGCCAAAAACTGCTTTTGTCCCCTATGTTCTATTTTTAGCCATGGCGCCCATGTTTGTTGATGGATCAAAACCTCGGATACAATTTATAAACTAGATACCATAAGGAACATTCAATTAAAGTTTGGAAGTATTTGGCGCAATAGTTTCAGAGAAGAAGATTTTTTAAAAAGTAATAGACTTGCACGAACAAATGTAAAAAATAAATGTTTCAAGGGCAATATCTCCTTAAGGAGTCAATTGACTATTTTGATCATTTGACTTATTTGTATATCCTACTTAGATGAACATTTTTGCCTTTTACACTTTCTCTTTATCTATTATAATATTAAAGATAATAACCAAAAACAGTAAAATTTCATAAAAATAAACTATTTCGGACAATAACCCTACAATGGGTGGTCCAATTAGTCTGAACATTTCAAAGCAGATAGATCTTGACTTATTTGTCATTTTAACTCCATGTCACTTTTGCTCTAACTGCTATAGTTTTTGAGATAAAAGCCAAAAACTGCATTTTACCCCTATGTTCTATTTTTAGCCATGGCGACCATGTTTGTTAATGGATCTAAAGTTCGGATACAATTTATAAACCAGTTACCCTTAGAAACATTCAGTTAAAGTTTAGAAGTATTAGGCCCAGTAGTTTCAGAGAAGATTTATAAATGTTAGCAAACATGATGAACAAATTGTGTAAAATTGTCTCTAAAGGGCAATAACTCCTAAAGGTGTCAATTGACAATTTTGGTCATTAATTTTTTTTGTATATCTTACTTTGCTGAACACTTTTGCTGTTTGCAGTTTATCTTTATCTTCAATAATATTCAAGATAATAACCAAAAACTGCAAAAATTTCCTTAAAATTACCATAGTGGCAGCAACCCAACAATTGGATGTTCGGTTCGTCTGTAAATTTCAGGGCTGGTAGATCTTGACCTAATGAACATTTTTACCCTATCAGATTTGCTCTAAATACTTTAGTTTTTGAGATATAAACCAAAAACTGCATTTGACCCCTAGGTTCTATTTTTAGCCATGGTGGCCATGTTTGTTGACGGATCAAAAGATCTGATACAATTTATAAACTATATACCCTAAGGAACATTCCGTTTAAGTTTGACGGTATTTAGCCCAGTAGTTTCAGAGGAGAAGATTCTTGAAATAGTTTACGACGCTGACGACGACGACAGACGACGACGGACGTCAAGTGATGACATAAACTCACATGAACCTTCGGTCCAGGTGAGCTAAAAATAGAAAATAGAAAATAACTGACAAAAAAAATTAAAGAATATAAAATCATCCCCTTCCATACGAACCAAGAAAACTTTGTCGAACATTTATTTTCCTTGTTCAACAAGGTGAAAATTAAAACTATCAGCAAACCTGAAGTGAATGGCAAATGTAAAAAAATACAATTCATCATCATTATTAAGCTGCAGACCAAATAAAAAATCATTTACTTCAATAGAAGCCAAGAAAACTTGTACGAAATATTTCTTCCCCAGGTCTTTCGGACGGACAGACTCGATCGGTTACTAGACCTGCTCTCGCCTTCGGCGACGGAGGTAAAACGCATATCGTGTAGGCAAAGTTTAATTTGGATGAGCTTTCCAGTTTCACTCATTAGAAATTGTACAATTCTACTAGCATTTGAACCTGTGAAAATTGTAATCATCATGTTTTCCAACTGATCAGTGCCAAATAAAGAGGCGGAATATACCAAAAGGATAATTAAAATTCACAAATCGAAGAGAAAGTTACGAAAGCCTATTAGGGTCACAAAAAAAATTATTTATCTCGTAATTACGAGAAAACTTTCGCGTAATTACGAGATAATCATTTTTTATCTCGTAATTACGAGATAATTATCGCGCAATTACGAGATAACTATCGCGTAATTACGAGAACAGATTTTTATCTCGTAATTACGAGATAATTATTGCGTGATAACGAGATAACTATCGCGTAATTACGAGATAACTATCGCGTAATTACGATATAAGATTTTTATCTGGTAATTACGAGATAATTATCGCGTAATTACGAGAAAACTATCGCGTAATTACGATATAAGGTTTGTTATCTCGTAATTACGAGATAATCATCGCGTAATTACGAGATAATCATTTTTTTTATCTCGTAATTACGATATAATCATCGCGTAATTACGAGAACACTATCGCGTAATTACGAGATATTAAGTTTTTTATCTCGTAATAGCGAGATAATTATCTCATCATTACGCGATTATTATCTCGTAACTACGCGATAATTTTCAAGTAATTACAACTTCTTAGCTCGTAATTACGCGATAGTTTTCTCAAAGTATGATTTATCACTTCCTAAAACAAGATATTTGTATCTACGTTTGCTATTCTCATTTATGAAACAAAGTTGGACTAATTCTTTCAATCTGTATTTAAGTTTAGAACGAGGAACTATTGTAAATTGCATAGAAGTCAAATGTTTTATACTATTGCAAGATAGAAAAAGACTTAGATTGTATGTGCTCCAACATATCTTTAGATGTTTTTAGTATCCACATCTAATTCCCGACGCCCCTAAGAGAAAGTAATTTAACAGCAACTATATGAAGTCGGATTATGATTGCTTATTGAACGGATATAATGATTTGGAAAAAGAATTCGTGGAACATTTGGCAGACCTAGTAACATAGCGTTGTTTTTAAGTACACTTATAAAGGGTATCCAATACAGAGAAGGAACACCCATGCAATTCTTCATATTTGGTTCTAATTCAAAAGGAACCGAATACAGACATATATTAGGATTTTTTGCTCAAGTTGTGAGAGAGCTGTCTAGATATGGTCTCTTGTGGAGAGTTGTCTCATTGGCAATCATACCACATCTTCTTTTTCATATGATTGTTCAGGATCTTTCTATAAGGTAAATGTCTTTGTGGTATATGTTGAGTTTCCAAGTTCATTGGCCATACCTAATTCCTTCAGCAAGCAGTTTATGTAATGTAATTTACAAACGAAATCGATGTTGTTGACCCCGGGCTTTGTCAGCGAGCACAACAACATATTTGTCATCGAGGTAGGACAAGTGTTTAGCAACATTTGGGTCTTTGAAGATAGATGTATAGAATGAGTATTCAAAGACCTATTATTTTTTTTAATTCTAATTTGTATTAATGATCTCAAAGACTTAACCAATTCTGAAAGTATTTACGTCTTCGTTTTCACGTTTATTCTATTGCTTGACATCATCCTCGCCTGAATTCATTAGTATTTTAAAGTTGTTTTTCCAATGCATGTGTTAAGGCTCACGGTATTTTAGTCCGTTGTTTAACACATTTAGCAAGGTAGTTTTGGTGAAAATGCTCACGTCACCAATACTAATTTGGCTAGACAGAATATATATGGATGGGTACTAGCACGGACTGCAAGATTGAAATTCTGCAATACGACGTGTTAGCAGTTGAAAATGTTACTTGCAAAAGGTGAGGCTTGTATAGGGTATATTGGGATATGGGATATTTGTCCTAAAAATAAATGGGATATGGGATATTGATACTTTTTTAGGGATATTGAATTTTGAAAATATAAAAGTTAAGTACAGAAATATTTACATCTCACTTGATAAAATTGCCAAAAATAATTTACTAGAAAAGGTCATTTAAGTGCTTTATTGATTTTCATTGAGTTTTGTTATTATAAAACACCCATGCAACCACGCATCCCATATTGCATGATAGGACCCAACACTATTGATCACTATTTTAGTGTTTCGGCAGTTAAAGCTTGGGATTATAGGCTCTGGCTTAGGCTGGTCATTTTAGATATATTATTTTAATATAATCAAATATGAAAATTATTCATGTATATATTGATATATTTTTAATTTTAATTCTTCATCAATAGATCTAGTTATTTAGACAGATCTGCCATCATCAAGGGCCCAACTGATAATTTTATGTTGAAGTCTTTAACTTTGATCTACTAAGCATATCTCCAACACTTTTATGTTTGCTATACGCAACTATTGGTGCAGCATTGAATATTTGTACAAAATCTTCGTCAAACTGTAATAAATGCCAGTGTATCATGATACGTTTCTTTTTTTTACGTATATATGGGTTATATTTAGTTATTAAAACTAACGGAATATTTTCTTTTTCCTTCGATTTATTTTGCTGTAATAATTCAGTACGGTCAATTGATAAAGCATCAGTAATACTGTCATCTATTTCGACGTTATCATAATCCCTATCTAATAATTTCACTTTAAAATTAGTTAAATTGTTTATTAATTATATCCCCGCTTTAAAAAAGTGGGGGTATACTGTTTTACCTCTGTCTGTCCGTCCGTCCATCCATCCGTCCATACGTCCATCCATCAGTCCGTCAATCCGTCCCATGAATATTTTTCGTCGCATCTTTCACAGGAACTACATCATAAGGATTTCTGAAATTTGGTTTCAGTGTTTATATAAGTCAGCTATACCATCTGATGCGTTTTCAGATTCGTCACTCAACAACTTCCTGTTTACCAAACACTTACATCATTTTACACATGAGTAGCCAAGTTGAAATTTTTCGTCACATTTTTCTCAGGAACTACAATACACGGATTTCTGAAAGTTTGTTTCAGGTTTTATATAAGTCAGCTATACCTTGTGATGTGTTTTCAGATTCATCACTCAACTACTTCCTGTTTACCGAAATATTTGGGCGGGGGTATCATCAGTGAGCAGTAGCTCGCAGTTTCACTTGTTTGTTATGGTCACTTGTGATTCTAATTTTCCGTATTGCTTCATTTTTAATAAATCGTCGGAATACATGCTGTGATTGATAGATATTTCTATGCAGATAGAGATAAGAATTTGTTTCTTTAAAATGTATTTCAAGGTCAAGAATGCCATGTGTTGTAAATCTTTGACCTTTGATTGCATCAACATCCAAGAACGACAATTTGTCGTTTGAGATTTCATAGGTGGACTTCAATAAGGGGTTATAATTATTTGCTAGACGAAAAACTTCTGTATTTTCATCAGATATTCCGTCATATATTATGAATCCATCGTCCCTATATTTTTAACCTATAATATGAAATTAAACGGACCTAGAAAAATCCTATTGCACAAGTTGGCTTATCTATTTATATCTATATTTATGTTTATAAATCGCTTATATGACCGTCGGCAGTCTTCAAAGGTCAACTCGATAGTTAATTTGATGGCGTCTAGACTAAAAACACACGAAACGATGAAACATATTATCGAGCCCATGCCTTGTAATTTTTTTATTTTAGACTTTTTATAATTTGGATATACGTTTTAGTATGTTATAAATCAATTTGAGAATTTGACAGCCATTGCCCCTTTAAATGAATCTAATTGGCAGTAATGTTGAGTATTTAGTTGTCTTGTGACTTCTGTTATGTAGTCTAGTCTGTCTGAAAAAAACACAATCTGATTTTTTATCTGCGTTTTTTATTACTATTGTTTCATAATTTTTCAAATTGCGTAGTGCTATTCTTTCGTCCTTAGTAAGATTGTTTTTTTTTTTACATTTTTTTCTATTGGTAGAAAAGATAATTCAAGCTTTGTTAAATCGATATAATTGTCTAATGTATGGCACGTAGAAGCAGGTTTATTTTCTGTATTGCTACGAAATGGATGAAGGTCATTTTTTCTTCATGACTGAAAATATATCGGCATCGCAGTTGTTAAGCAAATTCATTGTAGTCTTTTAGTATAGACATATTTGCATTTTTGCTTGATGGCGTTGGAATAAATTTCAAGCCTTTCGCCAACAGGATATATTCCTGATTTGAAAATTTGCGTTTTAATAGATTAACTATACATGCTTTTTTTCATGTGCTGCTCTTTTCTGCATATTATATTCATTCCGTTCTTATTTATTGTAGAATCAGATTTTTGCTTTTTATCATTTCTATTAAAACGACGTGCCATCTTTGAGTTCACATTGGGTGATTCTCTTAGCTACATGCCTTTGTTGAGCTCACATTTGGAGGCTCACGCTTATCGCTACAGTAACTTTTTATTTATCCACTGACGTTACAAATGCTTAATTATATATTGGTTATTCCAGAGACATGAAGATTAAAATTTAAAGGTCTCTGGGTAATTCTGAATGATTAACTTTTCTCTGTGAAAAAACCCACATCCCTGACATCCTTACTACAAAGCATACAACATGTATTTACAAATGCTGTATACAAAAATGGGTTTGGGAATGAATTAATGATTTTATGGGATATTTCAAAATAGTTTTAGGGATACGGGATATTTGTAAAAAAAAATTATTGGGATATTAGGGGTAAACATTATAGGGATATGGGATATTGGGACAAAAACTTAATGGGATATGGGATATTGATACCCCCCTAAATAAGCCTCAAAGGTACACAGGATCATAGGAACAAACTGATCTTTGGAGTAGGGAGATATTATCGATTACGCTGACGTATGGTAAAGGTTATTGCCTAAATTGAAGGCATTGAAACCTTTGTTGGTCAAGTAAAGATCTAGAAAGGATAGTTTCTCTCATTACATCTTTTCCAACGCCAACCAGTCTGAAAAATCTGTGAGTGAGGTCAATATCAGACCTGCCAAATAACTAATCAAAACCTTTATGGATTCTGTTCAATTTTGATGAAATCAAACAAATTTTAATTTTGGACCTTTTGGACATCAATGTGGAACAATTAAAATAAAAGAACAGAGTTCCAATGTCCACGCATTGCACATATTTTATAGACTCGTTCTGGTATGGAACCTTATGGTACAACTTCATAGAAATCCATAGACTTATACTCAAGTTATTGTCCGGAAACCAGAAAATCCGTCTTTTTTGCCCTGTAATCCTAAACGGTTTGGGCCATAACCTTCAAAATCCATCCCAACATTCATTTTGAGAAATGGAACCTTGTGGTACAATTTCATAGAGATCCATACACATATACACAAGTTATTGTCCTGAAACAAGAAAAATGATTGTTTTTGGCCCCTTTTTCCTAAACGGTTCGGACATTAACCCCCAAAATCAATCCCAACCTTCCTTTTGTGGTATGGAACTTTGTGGTACAATTCCATAGAGATCAATACACTTGTCTTGAAACCTAATGTTTTCGGACAATGATGACAACAACGACATCATAACATTATACGAACGCTGTCGTATGAAAAACAGCAGAGGTAGTTAAATGTAAATGCAACAGCAGCCCAACAAAAATGAACCTAGACATCTAAAGGGCAAACTACAGACTTCGCCAATAAACAAGAGTCAATACAACATGTCTAGCTTTCTCTCTACTAATCATCCTGAATAAAGAAAAGCGGTGAGTAAATTAAACAGAAGCAACCAAAGACCTACCATTGACACCAAACTCTCCAAATAACAAAATAACATTAAGATATGACATAAGACAACTACCAACAAGGTTTCTGACTTGACTCTATTTTTATATAATAAGTACAGAATAGAGATTTCTAAGAGGCATCTTCACATACTATATGAAGAAATGCCAATAGTTACTTTCTGTATGTATATCTATTGGTACAAGTTTTCTGTAATTTCAAATCTTCATTGTTGCAAGTCAGTCTGTCCTTCATATTTTGGTTTTTAAAATATAGGATCCAGTATTAACCAAACTACCATCTCCACCTGTCTTACTTTCAATTACTAACTAATCTTTCAGTGCTTTTAACTAGTTCTGTAAATACTATCAAAGAACTTATCATTTACTTTTGTAATAAAGCATATGCAAATAGTGGAATAAACTATTTTTGGAGTATAAAAAATTCTTTGTATGTTTTAGATAAATCAAGTACTTTTAATGGTCCTTTGAATTGTTGACATTTTTTAGTTTTCAACTCTTTACACTACACTTCCACACAATCTTTTCAAACAAAAAGTTTTACTATTAAATTATTGCAAAGACAATCAAACCTTTCCCAGAATCAGTTGTTTACTTATCCATTTAAATTTTTGCAAAGTGCACTGCCCCATTGATTAAATACAATATCTATTGTTCTCTGTGAAGTTCATTCAATGGAAACTATAAATTTCTCCTTGAAAAAACAATGGACTGTGATATTCCTTTGGCACCATCTTATGCTGTTTGTATATCCCAACCTATGCCTGTGTCTGGAGTGACATTTTGGATTTCAATGAACGTAATATATGTATTACTTATTAATATTTATATACATAAATTATTATGACTAGGATTTCATTACCACAAATTACTTAAAACCTTTAATTAATTCTTTCATAGATGAAAATATTTGGTTTTGAAGTTTGGCTGTATCTGCAGAAAACTTAATACAAATTACAAACAGAATAGCACATCCTAATTTTTTACGGTGTTGTTGTTTACCAAGCCTGTATATTTTGATACAATCCAGGTAAACCTAGTCATCCTTTAAACAAACTTACTCTAAAAGGTTACCAATTCAACACTGTAATGCTCTTTGAAAATTGTTTTCCTCTGTATAAATCAATAAATTAAAACCCAACTAAATATTATTATTACATTCAAGGTCCTACCATTTCTCAATACCTACATTTTGGCATTGCACAAGGCCATGTTTTTCTATGACTGTTAATGACATCTTTACACTAAAACCATTGGATGTTGGATGTGTACTGATTGATATTTTTGGCTTTGAACTAACTTTCAGCAACTGTGAGTACTCTCAGATCTGTACTTTGTGTCTTTTGTGTGCTTTGTATTGATTTGATGAGTTAAGCCTTTACAACCCTTTGAACACTCGGTCTGCCTTTGAGGACTGTGCTGTGTGAAACAATGCTTTAAACACCGTCTTGGACAGTAAAAAAAAAAAAAAAAAAAACAGAATACCACTTGTTCAGAAATTCTGTTGGAAAGCATCGAGGAAATTTGTATTTTGATGAATACTGAAATTTGCTGTGAACATTACCCTAGAAATCCTTCAAAATTATTCATGGATGGATGCTCACGATCCAGCAGCAAATATTACATGCATATTTGTACAAGACCCACACACTGAGCCAGATTTTTTTTAATGTGCTAGCTCACAGGGTAGTAGCCAGTAGAATTGCATGAGTCCACTAGTCTTTGCTCGAACTCCTAAATGCAGCATGCTTGGTGGAGAAGCAGCAAATACCATTTAAGAAAAAGTTTTTTGTTTGATCTTTGAACCTCCATTTTATGTGTATCACATGCTAGTTAGAGAGCTACCATTTGATTTTTATGGGGGGCTAGGATGAAATTTGAAAAAAAGGCAGGACAGGAGTTTTGAGTAAAAAAAAAGGCAGGATGAGCAACTTGGCAAAAAAAAAAGCCAGGATGACAATTTATGTAAAAAAAAGTCAGGATAAACTAATAAAAAAAAAGGCAGGACCGAATAGAGTGAAAAATAAAAAGGCAAGACAGAGATTACAGCTAAAAAAAAAATGAAGGACAAAATTTTTCTTCCTAGCCCCCCCCCCCCCCCCCCCCCCATTAAAAATCAAATGGTAGCTCCCTTAGATCACTTTCTTTGTTTTATAGTGTTTTATTTTTACATTTAATGGTGTCTGGATGAGGGGGGAGGGGCTGTCTTCATTATTGTACTCTTTAATTATTGAAGTTGTTGTTTTCTATTCTCAAAATGATTGTGCCCATTTTTCTACTTTCTTTTTGTTTTAGTACCCCATTATTTTCCCTCCCATTTTCTCTAATCTTTTTTCCACTATTCTCATTTCTGTAACCCCCATCCAGACACTCTTTAGTGACCATGTATTCATTTTCAAGCAAGATCGTAACAAGGTGGATTCTTTGATGTAAGTTTCCCAAAATGGTCTAATAATGATTGGAATGGATTTTCCAATATTTATCTATAAATTGGATATAACCCTGAACAGACAATGTCTCCACTGATTAATTATCATTCATAGAAATAAATGTAAATAAACAAATATCATATCATTTTGATCTGAGGCCACACAAAATCAACTTTTAGTTCCTTGAAATCACTAGCAAAATGTTTGGGAGAAGAAGTTTTCTATAGAAAAAAATAATTTAACAGCAAAAAAAAAAAAAAAATAAGCACATATTTTATATATTAAACAATAATTACCTTCACCAACATTATAATATTTTTGAGATATTTTTTCTTCTAAATGCTGAATCCCTCATCAAATTTTCCACTTGTTTCTTTTAAAACAGTTTTCAGAAAACGTATTACTTGCTTGCACCTTTTTTTGGGTCTCTTTTATAAACAAAAGAACTAAAACTTAAATTGGTGTGGCCTGCATATTTTATTTCTTTTTCTATTTTCCCTGAAGTAAAGAATTAATCCTTGTATCAGACACACAGTGACATAGCTGCAGCACCAAGTCTACTTTTAACTTATTTATACTACAATGAATATGTTTGTTTACATCTTTAAATGGTCCTAAAGATGTCAGGTCTTCTTTTAATACTAATGTCAAATGACTATATAAACAATCAAGTAGTGTTGACCATTTCTCTGAATGGCCTGATGTTATTGGTTCTAAACTGAATGTTTGACCAACTGGAAATTTGTCCATTAACTCTGCCTGTAGGTGAAGTAATTTCTCTTTATTAAAAATCCTAGAGAAGCTGGTTGAGTCCATACCTAAATTCTCTCCCTTTTGTTCATTGATTATGGTAGAGTTATCTCCCTTGATGTTCACTACTTTTTGGATTTCTGACAAATTCTTTTTAATTCCTGCCATGGATGATGTATTGCATGACAGAATAATTTGTAAAAGATATTTCATCACAATGTTCACAAACTGTATATCTTCTCTCCATGTATTCATCTCATTTTTGTCGAACAGTCGTCCACCAACACCCTTAAAAATATTGAAAAATACAAACTTTTAAATTAAAGTTCAATATTTTATTTATTGCAACCTTTAACAAAATACTTATAGAAACTTCAATTATATAAAGTCAAAATTATTTTGATTTAAAATGAAATTTTCACCTTATACAGTTGATATTAAAATGAAAATGAATTCTCACTTCAAGTATGTTGTATAAATGAGAATGTTATTATCATTTCTTAGAGTTCAAATTCATTTTAGTCATACATGTAATGATTAATCACAGATACAGTCATATCTATAAAATCAGTTTTCCCTGACAAATAAGGCACTTAGAAATATATGTCTGTTTAGAGTTATTTTCACCAATCATTAGATGTTTAGGCCAAATACTACATATAGTATGTAAGATATTTTTAAACAAAGTACCTACGTACATTACTCATGACCAATGTAACCAAGCCTAAACAGATATTCATTAATTTCTTCCAAGCCAAAGCAAGAGGATGATTTTCAAGCACTTCTCTACTTTAAATGGGAGTTATTCCTGATTTGTTTTATGCTATATAGATCATAAAAAATGGTGGAAATGATATCCTCAAATTCTCATGCCCAAAGGATACAAAGTGAAAATTTTTAGCCTTACATTTTTATGGGCGAGGAGAAAATGTTTGAAAGGAAAGTATAAATTTAAAATTTTTTAAAATAACTTTATAACTTAACCGTCCTCTTGAATACCCACTTATCTACTAAACATTAGATCAAGGTCTCTTCGCAAAGGAATTGCAAAGAATATTTAATTAATCAACCCAACACAAGAT
The DNA here is from genome assembly GCF_021869535.1 of Mytilus californianus. Lineage (NCBI taxonomy): Eukaryota > Metazoa > Mollusca > Bivalvia > Mytilida > Mytilidae > Mytilus > Mytilus californianus. Next base: position 113,565,490 of record NW_026262690.1, on the reverse strand, counting down.
CGTAATATTTTTTGTGTGCGTTCTGATAAACATCATTAAGCAACGCTGACATTTATACATAATTACTCTGAAGATGGCACTTGTCACATTCAAAGTGTTTCCTGAGAGATAAACTTGTTGTGTGTCATCAGAAAACCCTGACCTTTGTATGTGATACTGTTTACATGATTTATAACATTGTAAGTGATGACTGATGAACTATATTATGATTTCTCAATATAAAAATTATGTCTGTTGCACACATGGGGCTCTAGTAGATACCCCCTTAAGTGACAAGGTCATGTTTAAAATTGCCTCAGGTCACCAGGTCATGTTTAAAAATTGCCTGATGTCACCAGGTCATGTTTAAAAATTGCCTGATGTCACCAGGACACTATAATGCAAACTGTACTTTCATAAAGGGATCTGATTCTCAGCTTTGAAAATTTATAAAGGTCACAGGTCCTTTAAAATGAGATGTCAGGTCTGAAGGTCGCTCAAAAAAATCCCCAAGATCATAGGTCAGATTTGACAATGTAGGAGTCACACATATACAAGAAGAATTCTTGCATTTCTGAGCTGTGAAAGCCAGTAGATGATTTGAATATTTCACAGTTTCAGAAATAAAGGTAACGTATAAATGAAAACAAGAGTGCACACACTGAAATGTCTCACCTTTTTTACTGACCATTGATTTTATGTTGAAAGTCTTATAGATACAGGTTTTACTAAAAGTATCACATAAACTTAACATTTTTAAAGATCTATGAGAATGAGGTCAAGGTCAGATAAATCCTGTCAGACAAGAAATATACACCTTACAACTTTTTAAAACACCAAATACAATTGACCTATTGCTTCTGGTAATTGAAAAACAGACCAAAACACAAAAACTTAACATTGACCAACGAACCATGAAAATGAGGTCAAGGTCAAACAAAACATTTCAGACTGACATGTACCCATTACAATCATTACATACACCATGTATAGTTGACCTACTGCTTATAGTATTTGAGAAACGGACCTAATCATGTAACTTTAACCTTGATCACTGATCCATGAAATGAGGTTGAGGTCAGTTGAACCCTGTCTGGCTGACATGTAGATGTTGCAAGGAACCCATATACCAAATATAGTTATCCTGTTACTCATAATAAGTGAAAAAATTCACATGACAAAAAACCCCTGTTACCAGTATGGTATTTTATTCTGAATTTTACCCAAATTAGTTTATTCAGGTTATAACTTAGGTAGAGTAAATGTCTAAACCTGGTTAAATTGCCTTGCTATAGTGCATTGTGATATTTTGCTCTAATCTGTCGAAATAAGAATACTGTAAATTCAGAAATTTTTGTGGACTTATTATTGCTATTGTTATTATTACAAATTCGAGATTTATTATTGCGATTTCAGGATATTCTGCACATAAATAATGCTATTAATTAAATTAAAAAAAACTAATCTTAATTTTTGTAACATCTTTCTCATCGCAATTTTCACAAATGATAAAAAAGTTGCAAACATTTCTGAATTTACAGTAGCAAATCATAGTCAACAATTCTTTCTTCTTAAAAAAATTAGAATTTTACAGCAATTTTCCCTTTTGAACAACATCAGAATAAAAGAAAAGTTGAATAGTAATGTTCATTTTGTTATCACAGAAAATGGCTACATTTTTGGTATATTTTCTTCAAAGTTTAATTGACATATGTTCATTAGTGAAGGAGCAATTACGAACACAAAGTGGAAATCAATGAATGAACAACAATTACTGGATGGGGGTTCTTCATTTCTTTAATATTTAGCTAATTTTTCTCCATTCTTCATTTATTTTGACCATTATTCTGTATTCCTTATATTTTAACACCCCATTATTATCTATAATTTTACCACTTCTTCTTTGGTATCAGTTTCCATCCATTTCAACATGGTTTTCAAACATAGCTTCCAGTGTCTGGTATAATGGTGATGTAACATTGATCCAACAGTCAAATCTAAGGCAAGGAATGGGTGAACAGTCACTGAAAAATACAAACAGTCAGATTTAAGGTATGAGATGGATGAACAATCACTGAAAATAAACAGTTAAATCTAATTGTGATGTACCACAATTCCAACAGTCAAATCTAAGAAAAGGAATGTGTGAACAGCCATTGAAAATACAGACAGACAAATCTAAGCCAAGGAATGGGTGAACAGTCACTGAAAATACAAACAGTCAGATTAAAGGTATGAGATAGGTGAACAGTCACAGAAAACAAACAGTTAAATCTAATTGTGATGTAACATGGTTCCAACAGTCAAATCTAAGATAAGGAATAGGTGAACAGTCACTGAAAATACAGTCAAATCTGAGGCAAGGAAAGGGTAAACAGTCACTGGAAATACACACAATTGTATACTATGGTAATTGGTTAACAATTATCCTAAAAACAAAACAAATCCAATCAAAGGCAATGAAAAATCAGTGGAAAGTAATTAAAAATAGAATAAGTCAGATCTAAGTCATAGAATAGGTAAACACCCAAAATATTAGTTGGAGATTGATCTGATTTCTGAAGACCATTTTAGGACATGTTGGGCCATGTTTTTCATACTGCATTCTCTGATTTCCCACAGCTCCAACAAGTCCTTAAAAAGGCCACCAGACTATCAGCCAACAAACATACATTCAGAAACAGGACAAGATTTTGGTGATTTCACTGAAAATACAAACCTTCTAGCTTTATACTTTGTTAAAAATTATATAGATCCACTAAAGCAAACCTAAGTTAGAAGACGTCCTATAAAGATTGTGTTGAATTTTGGAGAATTAAAAAGTCCCATAACTCTGAAACAACGCATCTTAAAATTGTTAAAACCAAAACAGAGATTGTTTTCATATGTGAAAATCTAATAAGAGATTTGCTTAAACAAATAAACAAACAGACAGCTGTAAAACAGACAAGGATAATAGAATACCATATTATGTTCTATCCTTGACAGGCATATACAAATTTGAGTGAGGTCACAGATACAATTTTCATGCTAAGTTTAGTTAGGTTTAGTTCCATCTAGCCTAACAGGGCCATTGTTTATGTTGTGATGGAAAAAAAACAGATTAACCGACATTCTGAACTTTCTAAGGTTTCATAAAAAATGGCTGAAAATCTTTTGATTACAAAATATCAGAAAAAGTCAGGTGATATATCCTATAGAATATTTGAGACAACTTAATTCAATCAAAAATTAATACAAAAGTTTTAATGATTTGTACTTTAGTACAGATAAGACAGTTTAATACCATCTTAAATCAAAATATATACTGTCTGATGTGCTGGCTATAAATTATAAGGTAATGTCTTATGCGTGTTACATAACTGTATTACAAATCAGTTTATAGCTAAAATCCAACAAGTAGCAAGTTTTTATTTAGACTTACAATGGGTGAAGGACACATACGAAAAAAAAGGAGAAATACATAAACAAATCTTTTGTTAGATGCAAACAGCTGCATAAAAGTACTAACAAACAGCTGCCTAAATGTACTAACAAACAGTTGCATAAAAGTATTAAAAATTTGCATTTGTGACAAAACATTTTTTGTAAGATATTTTTCATATCTAAACAGATGTCAGTCAGTAACAAAACTGAATTTATTTTTAATCAAACCTTGAAAATAGTAATACCTTTCCAAAATATAAAATCTTGAACATTGTAAATAAAACAACACACGTACGGTAAGATATATTTTATACCTAAAAAGATATCAGCTGGTAACACAACTGAATTTATTTTCCATTAAACCTTAAATATAGTTTATATCCCTTTCAAAAATATAAAATCTTGAACTTTATAAATAATACTAAATCACTAAAAATTGCCTGGGAAAATATTCAAATGCTATAAATTTTCCATGTAACCTTGTTGCTACTGTTCAGCATTTAAATCTGGTCTCACACAGTCTTTATGGGAGTGAATCAATGGCCCTTATTTCATATTTTAACCTAATTTCTTTTCGTGTCAAGAGGGGACTACTACAAAACACAATGGTGTGATAAATATATAATCAATTCTTGTCACTTGAATTAATTTAATGTATTATTGTGCATTGAACAACTATGAGCTTCTGATTTTTTAAGTCTTAGAGCCTTTATAACTCCATCATTCTCTTTGACATCAAAGTGTCCTTGAAAGAAAATAATCTGGTTTTCCATAAATTATCAATTGTCCTCAATAAAAAATGAATTTTGTTGGCAATTTCTAATGCTTAGAACCCTAATGTGGTTTTCTTCGAAGTAAAGCATAGTCTTTTGACATTTGAATTTCAATAAATGAAAAATATTTTGTTATCCTGGCTAGTAATCTTTGATTGTAAGACATATATGATGGAAATAAATCATTAAAATAGAAATTCTGACATGTAGATTGATAATAAGTGTAAGCATATTTGGCTAAAAAGATAGCTTGAAAATTGTTGGAGTGAGCAGCCCACAAAAAAATGCCAAATTAAAAAAATATGTTGAACTGACAAACTTAAACTGATAGTTGTTAAACATTATCCATCCTAAATTTTTGTTGCAGGGTTGTAATAAATTGTCTTTAAATGCTAATAATGACCTTGAACTTTAACCTCTGATGTCACATTGTCAGCGATCCATTAAATTGCAATATAGCCATCACCTATTCAATTTTGGCTGGTGCATTATCTCTAAGGTAAAAGCTCATTGCTGGAGTAAAACATTAACCTTGAACTTTAAACTTTGCCCTCATAAAGTTTTGGTATATCAAACAACTTTGACCTCCAATTCCTGGTTATAACATTTGGCTGTTTTAGATATGATCTTTGTAATCTAGTTGTGAAGTTCGTTTTTTTGTCGTTTGATAAATGCTTTTTTTGTAAAAAAATATTTGACTTGATTTCAAACTAAGATCTCATAACAAATGACTGTTAACTGACCTTGAACTTCAGGGTTCAATCTACTGACAATCTTTGCAGCCATATCTTTTACTTCTTCATCATCTTCTTGCAACAAACTTACCAGGATTTCCCAGAATGCAAAAGTTGTTTCACCTGTAAAAATAAAAAAGTCCATTGAGTCAAAACCTTTTTTCCCGATCTTCCTATGTAGAGAACATCAAACGGGTAATTATATATGAATTAAAGAAAATCTGTGTCAATAATTATGCAACCTTCCTTTTCATTCATACATTTTTATCATTGACCTCCCATGGGCAATATGGATTTTGATGACCAATCCTAATAAAATGCTCCGCTGGGCGCAGCTTGATACAACCGCAGAGGTCGAACCCTGAACAGTTGGGGCAAGTATGGACACAACATTCAAGCTTGATACAGCCCTGAATTTGGATTGTGATTAAATATTTGACTCAGCATAGGTTTCTGACACAGAATGAATGTGGTCTAAGAACTTAAATTTTTTTAATTTACCTATTCAAACCATATCATTATTATTTGCTTTTATATATAAATCAGAAATAACCAATTTAAAATGGAAAATTTAAAAAAAAAAAAAGAAAAAAAGGAAAAAAAAAAGGAAAAAAAGGAAAAAAAAATCCCTCCCCCAATTTTTTTTAACCCTCTTATGATTCATCATCCCAAACTCAATCCGAGCCTTCCCTTTGTGGTATGGTACCTTGCAGTACAATTTCAGAGAGATCCATACACTTGAACACAAGTTATTGTCTGGAAACTAGAAAAATGGTTGTTTTTAGGCCCCTGTTTGGCCCCAAATTCCTAAATGTTTAGGGCAATTACCCCCAAACTCAAACCCAGCTTTCCTTTTGTGATATGGAACCTTGTAGTACAATTTCATAAAGATTCATACATTTAAACACAAGTTATTGTCCTGAAACTAGAAAAATGCTTGTTTTTTGCCCCTTTTTGGCCCCTAATTCCTAAAATTTTGAGGCAATTACCCCAAAAATCAATCCCAGCCTTCCCTTTGTGGTATGGTACCCTGCAGTACAATTTCAGAGAGATCCATATACTTGAACACAAGTTATTGTCTGGAAACTAGAATAAACTGCTTCGCTAAGCGCAGCTAGATACCCCCGCAGAGGTCCAACCCTGAACAGTTGGGGCAAAAATGGACACATTATTCAAGCTTGATTCAGGTCTGAATTTGGATTGTAATTAAATACTTGACATATTATAGGTTTCTGAATAAATGTAGTCAAAGAATTTGAAATTGGTTATATGAATTGAATTTATATTCAATTAAAGATTTCTTGCTGTTGTGCAATACTATAAAAGCAGAAATTTTCGTGGAGGATTTAATTTCGTTTATTTCGTGGAAAGAATATATCCACGAAATTAAAACCCCCACGAAAATTTAACCTACATATAATATCACTTTCATTTAATGGAAACCACGAAATTAAATCCCCATAAAATTTTATATAGAGACAAAACAACGAAATTTTAACCCCACGAAAATTAATGTTTTTACAGTACTTAGTAAATCTGTTGTCAGACTATAAACAAATAAAGTTCAATTAATTCTCAATGTCATATTAGAAATTTTTGAAAATAAAAAGGGAGCTTACATCAATAGATATAAACAATTCACCAAAGTTTCATGAGAATTGGTGACAGCATTTTTGAGTTATTGTCCGAAAACTGGAAAATCACCCCTTTTTTTAATGAATAAAACCCCATAACTCAGAAATGTAGGATGTAAAATTTATAAAATTCTAAAGGGAGCTTACATCAACACATACAAACAATTCACCAAAGTTTCATAAGAATTGCTGAAAGCATTTTTGAGTTTTTGTCTGAAAACTGGAAAATCCCCCCATTTTTTATGAATAAAACCCTGTAACTTGGAAACGTAAAATCTAAAATTTATAAAAATTGAAAGGGAGCTCATGTCAATAGATATAAACAATTCACCACAATTTCTTGCAAGTTGGTGAAAGCATTCTTGACTTATTGTCCGAAAACGGGAAAATCCCCCTTTTTTTAATGAATAAAACCCCATAACTCGGAAACTTAAAATCTAAATTTTATTAAAAACGAAAGGGAGCTCACGTCAATAGAAATAAACAATTCACCAAAGTTTTATGCAAATTGGTAAAAGCATTTTTGAGTTAATGTCCGACATGTTGACGACGGACGGACAGACGGACGGACTGACAGACGGACAACGGTATACCATAATACGTCCCGTAAACGGGCGTATAAAAATGCTTGTTTTTAGTGGCCCCAAATTCCTAAATGTGTAGGGCAATCACCCCCAAACTCAAACCCAGCTTTCCCTTTGTGATATGAAACCTTGTAGTACAATTTCAGAAAGATCCATACACTTACACACAAGTTATTGTCATGAAACTAGAAAAATGCTTGTTTTTTGCCCCTTTTTTGGCCCCTAATTCCTAAAATTTTGAGGCAATTACCCCAAAAATCAATCCCAGCATTCCCTTTGTGATATGGAACCTTGTGGTACAATGTCCGAGAGATCCATACTCTAACACACAAGTTATGTCAGGAAGTTACAAAAATGCTTATTTTTGGCCCCTTTTTCCTTAACTGTTGGTACCATAACCCCCAAAATCAATCCCAACCTTCCTTTTGTAGTATTGAACCTTATGGTAAAATTTCATAGAGATCCTTTTACTTAAACTAAAGTTAGAGTGCAAAAACCAATGTGTCTTCGGACGACGACGACGATGACGCCAACGTCATACCAATATACGACCGCGAATATAAAAATAGAAACTTTTCCAAAGCAAGGAAGTCATGGGAAGTGATGCAACAAAAGAGATAAAACAGCCAGAAAGTATGGATACCATATGACCATCAAACCTTATAAGAGGGTAAAGTTAAATTAGTTGAAAATTACAACCAACAGATGGACAAAGGTATAATCAGAACATATCCTATCCTTGACTAGCTTATAAAATGTTCGGCTATGAGCATTCCCAATGAATAACTTCAGAAAAGCGCTTCGGACGCATGAAATTTATAAAAGTTTTGTTTTCATTTTATATAAACAAGAGTGCATACTCTGAAATGTCTTGTGTCCCCAGTCTGACATACATGTAGACCTTGCAAGGATCCCATGCATACACCAATTATAATTATCCTACTACTCAATTTAGATGAGAAATTCAGAAAACAAAATGGACATTACAGATGGAAACATCATATAACATAAGGCATCTATATACAAGGTATGAAGCATCCAGGTCTTCTACCAATAGTTTACCCACTGCATGCTGACACTATGTCTCTCATTCAGTGAATTTCATCACAGTTGGGAAAAATTGGAGAATAGAAATGTTATTTGTAGACCTTTGTTTGTCTTTGATACACTTAGGGAGTTACCATTTGATTTTTATGGGGGAATTAGGATGAAAGATTTTGTCCTGCATTTTTTTTAGTTAAAATTTTTATTAGGTTATCCTGACTTTTTTTACATAAATTGTCATCCTGCCTTTTTTTTTGCCAAGTTGCTCATCCTGCCTTTTTTTTTACTCAAAATTCCTGTCCTGCCTTTTTTTTCAAATTTCATCCTAGCCCCCCCCCCCCCCCCCCCCCCCCCATACAAATCAAATGGTAGCTCCCTTAAAAGTCGTCAGAACTTTCATTGCTTTTTGAAAAAGTAGTCTCAGTATATAAAATAAGGCAGCAATTTTCCAGTTAATAATATTTATACAAAGGCGATCAGTTCAGACAGGTCTAAAGATATGCAAGTATGCATGCAACTGTACGACATATAAATCTAGACATATAATTTTTATGTTTCAATATCAATAGCAAAAACCATCTACAATATCTAAGGTCACAATTAAAGCCATGAGCAAGCATAAATTGTCTCACTTTTGCAGCATAGTGCAATAGAATCAATGCAGTTATTTTCAGATAGATTTGTTTCACATAGATAATCTTGTGTCAGATATGATATACAATGGATTGAGTTTTACAACAGATGTGAATCTTTAACAATCACTGAGGGTCACTAGGTGCAGTTTGTCAGTGATCAAACAGGTTGTAGTATGTATGATAAATTATCATGATTATGTTCTGTACTTAAATTGCCTGAAGAGGGTGGAAAAGGTTGAAAAAATGATGTAAAAATGAAGAAAATATCCAACTTATCCAAGGGGATAAATTACGCTCTGTTCTTAAATTGTCTGAAGAGGGTGGAAAAGGTTGAAAAGTTGACGTAAAAAAGTAAAGAATGTACCATTGGGGTAATCTAAAATCATAAGATGTATATAAACAACACACTTCACCGATAAAAGGGGCTGAAATCAGGTGCTCCTAATATTTTCTGACAATTTTCATACTCTCCCTTTTACGTTTAAAATGCAGGTCCCAAATATGATCCATGCATCTTTTTTTTTTAATCCCAGTCTCTTCTTTTTTTAATTCATTCAGGTGCTTTTATTTCTTATTCATTTCCTTCTTAAATAAAAATGTCTTTTCAATGATGGTGAATCCAGGAACCTTTGACAAGGGTTGGGAGAGTCAAGCATTAACTTATTGTAAAAATACTATGAAGGAATGTTAAACGTATAAGTAATGAAGTCACCAGTGTTTCAAATTGACAAATTATTTTCCCCATGCTTGCATGTAGAAAGCTAATTAAAACTAATTTTGTCATGACTTTTATAACTTACTATATGATATGGGTTTTGCTCATTGTTGAGGGCCTATAGTTGCTTACATACACATCCTTTTTTTATTAATATATTATATAATGTCAATATCTCAAACTAGTACCGGTACACAGCAAAGGCAATTGCCAATGAATTTTAGTTTGCTTAAAGGACATGCCAAAATTTGTCAATTTTCTACATCAAATTTTAGATAAATCTCTTTTTTTTATCAGCAATTCTTTTTTTTCCAAAATGAGCCTAATTTGAAATGAATATGGTTTCCAACAAGACAAAATAAAGTCATGCAAAGTATACTAGTACCCCAATAGTAGATGTTGATAAAAATTCTGTGTTCATTGGGAATAATGCAAATTCAAATTACCAGTTTTATTGTCAAACAGAATTTAAGTGACTGTCTGGCATGTCTGGAATGGCTAGCACATTACAAATCAGCATTTTATGATTCCAGACCAAATATAAAATCATTCAATAATATTGGCTGGCATAAAAGAGAGGTGAAAGATACCAAAGGGACATTCAAACTCAAAAGGTGAAAATAATTGACAACGCCATGGCTAAAAAAGAAAAAGACCACCATACAAACAAGAATACACAAAACACAACATAGAAAACTAAAGACTGAGCAACACAAACCCCACCAAAAACCGGGGGTGATCTCAGATGTTTCGGAAGGGTAAGCATTTCCTGATCCACATGTGGCACCCGTCATAATATATGTAACAAAAGTTATGGCTGCATCAACAGAAATATATGATTCTGTCAGTTTGTCTGTTGCTCCATTTATAATGCAGTAAACCATTCACTTTGTAAGTGGGGTATAAAATCTCTCTCCAGTATCAACCCCTCTTAATATTTACCCATAGACTTCATAAAATTTTAGACTAAAACATTTATCTATTGGTCCCAGATAAAATTTCAGAATTTTTTTTCTATACTTTTAATACAGCTAGAAAACTTTCTCAGCATTTTCCAACTAAAATAAACTAGAAAAATTAAATTTAATCTAAAATCAAGTACTTAAGTGTCAGAAAAATTCTTACATGAACCAATATAAACAGGTAAAAATAAGCTGTCAATCAGAACAGGTGTATAATTCCATTATCTGCTTGGGAAATGATCAAAGTTATGTCATAGAGAATGAAAAATCACCAACTTTATACAAACAATCTTTTGATGTGGTATCCTTGGTTTTGATTACTGAATCTGAATCATCAAATCTGAATGTTGATATGATGGCACAGTGTAGAGGGAGCCACTGACTTAAGTTTGATTCAAATCTTGAAGCCAAGGCTGCCTCCTTTCTGGCACAGTGTATAGGGAGCCACCGACTCGTCTCAAGTTTGATTCAAATCTTCAAAGCGAAGGCTGCAACTTTCTCAAGGTAAGGGGATGGCAATTTGATAGTGGGTGGGTGGGGGGGGGGGAGCTATTTATCTATTTATTTAAATAAGGGTATTTATTTTTTTATTTTTAGCTTTAACCAGACCCGAATAATTATTTTCAAAATCCTCTCCCCCCCTCACATTCGAGAAAAAGAGGACAGGTTAGGGTTATTGCAATTGGAACATATATTTCGGCATCTGTAAAACAGATATTCCTTAATGGTCAACCAACTCTTGATGGCGTCCATATAATTTTCTAAGGGATGTTTTCATCTTAACCACTCTGAACTTTTGGTTCAATAGATTCCTTGTTAGCAGCAATCATCTCTATCAAGAAAATCATTACAGGAAATGCAAGCTCTGGAATATCGTATCACTTGGGAGATGTATACTCCATATGCAGGCACTGCTGGAAAGTTGCTGCATACAAATGGAAAATTCACAATTGGGAAGCTGAAATCATCTCTTTTGTCGTAATGTTTTGTTCTCAACAGACCCTCATTGACAATTTTCAATTTTAGATGTAAGTAAAGATAAAATGGAACTTAGCAAAATCCAGTCAATTCAGAAATTTGTGCATGCATTTATTATAAAACAATGGACACAAATTCGAAATTAATTATTGCATTTTCAGGATATACTGCAAGCACATAATGTTTTTAAAATCTTTGACAATAAAACCTATTCCGTTGCAATTTCTGCATAAAAACATGAAATCAAAACAAAACAAAAATCTCTGAATTTACAGTAACAAAATTGTGTTTAAAGCTTGAATTTTATAAATCAATTTGGCCACTCTTTGCACAGTGACTAATCTTATAGCCATTATTGCCACAGTCCTTTCTAATGTGTAGATCTGCACCCTACTGCTTGTACTATGCAGTCACTATACATGTACTCATAAAAATTATGATACATTGCAGGAGTTTACAACAACCATTTGATTTCGCAATCGGTTCAGAAATCTTACAATTACACCCTCCTTTAGCTCCCAAGACACCTCTAAGATATAGATGTTATCTAGGGTTATCTGCCCCTGACAAGATAAAACATTGGTACAAGATAATTACAAATTACTTAAGGTGCATAGGAATCTTTGTAGGTAAATGATATAATTGCCTATAATAAACGTTTTCATGATGTTATTTATCTATTTAACAACAGGAGAAGCATCCAGGTTCACCCTGAATTATTAAATACCATCAATAGCTACAAGATCAAACATAAAGTTGAACATCTTTTTTTATATAATTTATACTTATTTATCACGTTCACCTGTGTAATGACTTATGTATTTGATCAAAGGCAGGTTAATCAGATGTGATATAGTACTTTGAAATAAGCAACAATTCAATTGAGAATGGAAACAGGGAATGTGTCAAAGAGACAACAACCAGACCAAAGAGGAGAAAACAGATCATCATCAAGGCTACAAATGGGTCTTTAACACAGCGAAAAAATCACGGACCCAGAGGCGGCCTTTAGCTGGCCCCTTATATATAGAGAAAATGGATGTAACACTAAACTTCGAAACAATAAGTTTGCTAATTGTGCAATATTGTTATAAAAACCCACCTAAATGGACAGGCATTAGGAAGTAGTTCTTGTTAAAACAAATTATCTCAATTCAACCTGTAATGTTTGAATGCTGGAGACATATTTGCCATTACAAAATTTGTCTCAAATTACTCAAGCATTCCAAATTTGATGTTTTAGAATATAATTGGTTTTTGCATAGACCAAAAAGCAACACAAACATGACAGCAGTAATCAGACTTTACCAATTGGGCCAAAAACTGATAGCTAAGAAATACTTTGAATTTAGCAGCAAAGAGATATAATTTCTAATAAACTGCTTCGCCAAGCGCAGCTGGATACAACCTCAGAGGTCCAACCCTGAACAGTTGGGGCAAAAATGGACACAATATTCAAGCTTGATACAGGTCTGAACGTGATACCAATACATGACCGCAAATTTTTTGCGGTCGTATAAAAAATTAAAAATCCTGAATATTTCTCTCAATTTTTTACCATAAACTCATCATAGATACAAAGATTAATATTTTGTATGCAAGACGTGCATTCTGTTTACAGACTCTTTAGTGACACTCGAATCCAAAAAGATAAAAAGGCCAAGTAAAGTACAAAGTTGAAAAGCAATGAGGACCCAAAATTCCAAGAGGTCCATTTTTCAGTAGTCCTGATTTTCCCCTGAAAAAGTGATAGTCAACATTTCGTGACAGTCTACTGTCAACATTTTCTAAGGAAAGGACAAATTTTGATTGTGGAATGGTCTCTTTTGACAATTCAACACTTGAGGGTCTACAGGGGTGAGCTTAAAAGAACTTACATTTCACAGGAAGATCAAGACAGCCTCTATCACTGACCAGAATATGAATATCAAACTGAGAACTGCAGACTATCCACCCTTGATGTATAAATGAGTATCTTACGTTTATAAACAATAATCATACCGCATCAAGATTGAAACAATGACCTTTTCGCTAATTACTTGTTCAAAGATAGTATCATACCTAAACACTTCCACCTAAAAAGTATAAATATTTTGACTGTTACCCCGGACCTTGAACTTTTGAGATACCAGGGCAATGAACATTTGAAAATAACAAACATCTGTACTGATTTACTATCGTTTTGTATCACAAAATCTTGTGTTTTGTCTTTATAACAGTTTATATTCAGTTATACCACATGCAGTTTTGTTTACTCTTGGTTAAATTTCACTTGAGAACCATTCTATATTGCAAATGCCTTTGATGAACAATTTGAACCCGTCTCAAATTTTAAATAAGTACAAATGGATTTTTCATATTATTTATTTTTATAAATGTCTTCGGAGATACTCAATTTTGGGAACTGCAGATGTGTGTATAAAGATTCCTGAAAGAACATGTAAAACCCATCTAAGGTCAATCAAGTAAGGTCAAAATCAAAAAATTTAAAGTTAGTCTATACTCTATACATTTTGATTTTTAACACTGTCAGCTTATAAGTATAACATGTGGGATGAAACAAAGAATTGTATTACACTCCAATCTGTGGGATGAAACAAAGAAGTGTATTACACTCCAATCTGTGGGATGAAACAAAGAATTGTAGTACACTCCAATCTGTGGGATGAAACAAAGAAGTGTATTACACTCCAATCTGTGGGATGAAACAAAGAATTGTATTACACTCCAATCTGTGGGATGAAACAAAGAATTGTATTACACTCCAATCTGTGGGATGAAACAAAGAAGTGTATTACACTCCAATCTGTGGGATGAAACAAAGAATTGTATTACACTCCAATCTGTGGGATGAAACAGAATTGTATTACACTCCAATCTGTGGGATGAAACAAAGAAGTGTATTACACTCCAATCTGTGGGATGAAACAAAGAATTGTATTACACTCCAATCTGTGGGATGAAACAAAGAATTGTATTACACTCCAATCTGTGGGATGAAACAAAGAAGTGTATTACACTCCATTCTTTAAGATGAAGCACTCTTCCTTTGTGTTAGATTTGTCAAGTTTAGTGAAGAAACTTTTGGACCATATTCATTCACTTTTCAGAATGGATCCAGGATTTTGCATCCAGAAAATAGTCAAGGTGTCTGGGGACTGCTTAAGTTCCCAGCAGCTTTTCCCCCTGAAAGTTCAAGACATTTATTTTCTCTCTGTTAATACTTGAAAATCTGCTCTGACAATTTTTGGGGAGCACTATGCTTGTCAAGCATCCCCCACCAATACCAGCCCAGATTTCATTCAAGGTAGTGTAATAAGAATGGGTAAAATGTACTTCTTACAGTAAAAGTCACAAAACAAAAAGTCACAATTAATTTGTTTACATTTTTTTTTAAATATATTAAGAAAATTCTTGATATATTCTTATTACTTTAGGAATTTGGTAATTGATATTGTCAGATGAAGATAGAATTTTTTACAGACAACGTCTATTTTTCTTGGGCAATTAACAATCCACTCAAATGTTAAAAAAAACAAATCCCAAAACTGAATTTGTGACAATTGTCCTGTGACTTTTTGTTTTGTGTCTTTTTGTCCTGACTTAAGTGTTGATGGCAGATTGATCTATGGTAGTTTCTATCAAATTTATTTAAACAACTAATTAACTTGAGTAAAACTTTATTTAAACTTTAATAATTAATAAATGTCAAATACCACATTAAAAAAAAAACATGCCATCTTCTCAGTCTTGGTGTGCAATTCATGCATTTTTGCAAATTTAAAATTTGTAAACAAAAAATATCCCCTAAAGAGCTTTAAGTGTTAAATGTCACTCACGTTTACACATATGTAAAACAAAAAAAACTTCACAGAAACCACAAAAACTGTTTAGATTTGTTGTATGGCTTAATCAGATAATCTCCCGAATTATAATTAGATAATTATGACTACATCTTATCAAGTCTTGAAGCCCAGTGTAAACAAACAACGGATCAAGATGTCTATTTCTCAAGGCGGAGTCATTAATTACTTTCAGGTAGTGCTAACCATGTGCAACGATTAGAGTTCACCTTTACGCTTTATTTTCACTACTAGTTAATTTGAAGTTTTTGGAAAGAAATCTTAGATTTTATCTTTGTAGCATGTTCCAAGCAAAGAAAATAAACAGCCAATCATCCAATGTACTTAGAGAACTCCAGGTGTTCTGGTCATGTGGTAGAGTTTAATAATCAGTTTCTATAATGCATATTTATTCGTTGTTTCAGATTCTGTTCAAATAATATCCATGCATATCTTTCTGTTATGATAATTAACAAAAATTACCAACAAATGTAGACTAAAAAATTACCATTTGTAATATTCCATCAGACGGCAGGGGTTTTACACTGAGGGACATTAAAAATACACTGCAGCATCGTAAAAACAGTTCTAAATAATCGTTCAAATACTTATACAACCATTTCTCAACAGTATGATTATTGCCAATAATCATTAAAAATATGATTTGTATTGTAAAAGTTTTGTTTTATTGGACTAGGGCAATTTGTATCATATGTCTTAAAAATCATAAAAGAGAAATTTAAGCTCAATGCTATTATAATAATTATGGTTTGTTTTGAGTAATTAATTCAAGACTGGGAGAAATTATCATTAGAATTTTTATATAACATATTTGTCTACTGAGAAGAACAGTATCATTGAGTAAGCAAACCGAACAAGGAACAAAAAAGATAAATGCTAAAAAAATAAGTCACAATTAATAAAATAGAATTAGTTTAAAAAACAATTAAAGCAGTGATCCGTCCCCCCCCCCCCCCCCCAAAACCCAAGAAAAAAAAGAAAATTGCTTTTTAAAAAATCTGCATTAAGGGGAAAAACAGCAATATTGATATTGTAATTTCTTTATATGTTTTGTTTTCTTAATTTTCTCTCCTGTTTGAAAATATATACATGTAAAATAAAACAGTAATGAAATAAAATCAGAAACAAACTAATCAATGTTTGGAATGTTTTCTAAATTTTCCCTCTCTTTATATAAGATAGATGCTTGTAAAATGAATCAGTTATAATATTCAAAACATCAGAAACAAAAATCTGTCACAAAAACAAAGTTAAGGAGCTTTTCTTTCTTATGTCCACATGTTCTACGATCATTGTTTACAATTATGTAATGAAGATGAGCATACTTTTGTTTGAAGATTTATGTTTATCTCTTATAATTGATAAAGATTACCCATAAAACAACATAACAATGTTAACTATTATAAATATTTCTGGCAATTATGATTTATCATAGAAGCTTATCACTCACAACACTTTGATAACCATTGTCAGAGAATTCCAGATTATCCCAAGTATTTTGATAAAGCTCTCATTAACCAGGAATCAGTCAGGAGATTAATTACTGGTTCCTTGTTAATGGACATTCCTGAGATTACTGGCTCTGTGTATTACAATCCCACTGTGAGCCAGGGTGTACATTTCAAAGACATAGCACTCAGATTCCAAGGGGTTATGGAAAATGAAAACAAATAAAGTTTGTTAATTATTACACAGTCAGATCAAACACCTAAAAAAATTACAAATATTCCTCTTCTCTCAGAGATCTATTATGAATAGACGGGGTCAAGGTTCAGCCATTATTGATAGCCTATCTTACATGTGTAACTTTTTAATGCCAAATTAATTACTTTTTACCACCTATAAATTTAAAATAATTGCAGCAAGTGATGAAATATTCTTTGAAACATCATCAGTATAAAAACAACCAGAGCTTTTTTTATGTGGTCACAATACAGAGTTATGTGACCTGTATCAGACCTTCTTGTTTTTATGTGTACCCCCTGCACTGCATCAACTTAGCAATCTCACTTTATCTAATCCTTTTAATTGGTATGGCAACATAAATTTCAAATTGTAAGTAAGGCCTTGTCCAAAGTAATCTGTCAAATCATAAATTATTTCTAAAGAATTTTGGGAAAACCAAACTTTGGTCTTTTAGTGCTATCAGAGTACCTAGTGTTTTAATGGGATAAATCATCCGTTGACCATAGACATATTTAACCTTTTGGGTGTTTAGCTGAATTGTGTCCGAATGACCTTCTGACATCACTCAATAATCACTTTTTAATTATGACATCAAATGTTTAAATTGTAATGCAATAGGCCCAAGACCACAATTAATGATCCCGCTTTTCGTTGTCCACGAATATAGTTCCTTTTAATTAGAGTGTATTTTTTCTTATTTTTTTTCTTTCCCTTCCTCACTCATTTCTTAGTTTTTTTTGGGTGGAAATAAAAGAAGAGAGGTGAAATAAACTTTTGGATGTTGTATTTTAACTGATTTTGATATGGAAAGAGTGATTAGGCCAGGTGCAAAAAGGTGATATTTACAGTTTTCGGAACATCTCTTGACTTGTCCATAGGGGTATGGATGTGTATTGGCTAAATTTGTCAGAGTCATTGGTTCAATCTTTCTGAATTTTGGATATATTTTTAGACTAGTACTATACATTACACACACAAAAGATTTGACAAAAATGCAAGGTGCAATTTTTTTAATGAAACAAAACGTTATAAAGAACTAATAGGGGAATTTAATTGTGGTCTGTGGCCTAAGAGGTGAATTCAGGAAATATTGAATTTGTACTTTGACAACTTCCCTGAATGACCTATTGGTATTAATTTGTCAAACTACATGAGAATAAATGATTTCCACTTTTATTTGATAGAAATTTTGTAAAAAAGTGACATTTCAGCCTACATGCCCAAAATTGAACTTTTTCAGTTGTTTCAATATTTTTACAAAAGTAGCATGCTTACTTTCTCTCTGACAGATTCTTCTGGTTTTCTATTTGTGTTTGTGGTATCTAATGTAAATGTTTAACTCATTTTTGAACACTGAACACAAAAAAAAGTAGATAAAATCAGAATAAGAGTGCAAAATGTGCTGCTTTAATGGTCTTAGTCTAACGGTCAGTATGAAGCAAGTGAAAAATGAGGTTCTATGCACATACAAGTTGAATTCCTTTTAGCAGATTTCACTGAATCTGTATCAAAAGCACTTATTACTGGTTGTTTGACCTTGTCTGTTTCACAGACTACCTTTATTTTCTTTTGTTTGATAGCTAGTGGTTAAAATATTGGCCTTTTGAGGCTGAAATTTCATGCCGGTTTTAAAAAGTGAAGTAAATAACCTTGCATCAAATCATACTATCTACATATATAGTTGAAAGTGACAGTCATGTTACATCCAGGCTCCATGTTTTATCATATCTAAACAAAGATTTGAGCAAAAAGAAGCATATCTCTATCTACCATATCATTTATATGCTTTTTAATATGCAAATGTGGGGAACGACCTAAATTGACAACCTGTTTTTTTAAGCTTGACATTGCTGAAGACCATTTTATTCACATGTGTTATGCTATTTGAAACTTATATTTCCATTAAAAGTACATTTATAACATGTAAAAGGTTTTTTTATAACTTAACAACTTCAGAAAATTGTGGTAAGTGAAAAATATCACATTTCATATAAGGCCTCACTTCATTTGAAAACCTCTATTTTTTGGCACAGGCTCATATAAAATTTACTTCTGGTCATTTTTTATAAGTCTGAAACATGAAGTATGCTATCTGTTGCTTTTAATAGGTGATAACTTATACATAGAAACATTAAAAAATGTAAGTTTTGGTATATTTTGGTTTTTAGAAGCCCAAATTTGATAGTTGAAATTGTTCTAATTCAACGCCACAATTCAGCACCCAAAGTTCAGATATAAAAAATGCCACATTTTTTATAATTGGTATCATATTGCTTTGAAACTTTGTAAACTGTTTTATAATACACTAAGCTTAAATCATGCCAAGTTTTATTAGAATTGGTCAAGTTTTAGACCCCTAATAGGCCCAAGACCACAATTAATGATCCCGCTTTTCGTTGTCCACGAATATAGTTCCTTTTAATTAGAGTGTATTTTTTCTTATTTTTTTTCTTTCCCTTCCTCACTCATTTCTTAGTTTTTTTTGGGTGGAAATAAAAGAAGAGAGGTGAAATAAACTTTTGGATGTTGTATTTTAACTGATTTTGATATGGAAAGAGTGATTAGGCCAGGTGCAAAAAGGTGATATTTACAGTTTTCGGAACATCTCTTGACTTGTCCATAGGGGTATGGATGTGTATTGGCTAAATTTGTCAGAGTCATTGGTTCAATCTTTCTGAATTTTGGATATATTTTTAGACTAGTACTATACATTACACACACAAAAGATTTGACAAAAATGCAAGGTGCAATTTTTTTAATGAAACAAAACGTTATAAAGAACTAATAGGGGAATTTAATTGTGGTCTGTGGCCAATATTTTGTGGGAACTTGTGTGGTTTAAGTAATGGCAGACAAATTTGCATACAACCTTATTAAAATACATCTAGTGAAAGATTCTAAAAGTACTCAAAACAGTCTTTTGCAGTACATTTTATTTCAGCTTGTAGAAGTAAGACACAGTATCTCAAGTTTAGAAACACTGTTGATTCTGTGACTTTTGAAAATTAAGGGGTTGGCACCTAAAGTTAGAAAGAGAGGTTTCAATTTTATATCAATTTTCTAAGATACATTTTGAATTTATTTTTTTTAATATGAGTTGTTCCTTTTCTCAGATCCCTATCTTGATAGTAAATTATTATGAGAACCTTGCAATTTTGGCATAAAAAGTATAAAAGAAATTCTACACCTTTTTGTTCCAGAGCTAAAAAAGAAAATACAAATAATTAAAAAAAAATGTTATGTTTTATCTCTTATTTATTTCAACTTTTAAAACAATACCATCCCATTTTTTTTTATATCAGCTGATAACTGATTGAACTTAACTGAAATTATTGGTCCAATGCCTCAAACGGGCCCTTTTTATACCTCTTTCTTCCAAAGAAAGAAAGAGTATCAACCCAATTATAAAGAATTTTGAATTTGTAACCTTTAACACAAGATAAAAGTTCTTTCCCATTGCACAGAATTAAAAGTCAAATGGTCTTCTGCTTCAAGATCTAAATTAGCAATTTAAATTTTTTTTTTATGTTTTAGGGGCTTAGAACTATTGGGTTCAAGTAAACAAGGATGATTATATGTCATTTA
This sequence comes from Mytilus californianus, assembly GCF_021869535.1. Taxonomy (NCBI): domain Eukaryota; kingdom Metazoa; phylum Mollusca; class Bivalvia; order Mytilida; family Mytilidae; genus Mytilus; species Mytilus californianus. The sequence continues at coordinate 113,544,892 of NW_026262690.1, read as the reverse complement.
GCAAGTGTGGTTTATTATATTTCAATTAATAATCATTTAGCAATCATAAAAAATCAAAAATAAAGATATATAAAATTTCACCAAAATTGGAGAAAAAAATGAGTTCCAAAAATATAGTTTGAAGATTTACAAAGAGATTTAAAATATATTGACTTTTGTCTACATATATATTTCTTTCCTATAAATAATCATCATTTTATCAAATACATATGTCTAAATCCCTATTTATTTCATTTTCCCAAAGATCTAATAAATATTTAATTGATAACATTTATTTCATTATTTTTATCATATCAAGATATGGTTTTATCTGATAATGATCTCTATATCTGATAATCAGTTATCCCCCCCTGTTAAGCATAAATATTTATTGGTAGGTAAAAATTAAAAATATTCATAACAAAGTATTTTCCCATCGGCAGGGATGTTAAATTTCAGTTTACTAATTAATTAGCCATCGCTATAGATAAAAGCTATATGTTTTGTTGCCATGAAAACACTGTGTTGATAACTCACTCTCGCCTTATGACTCAACATGAATCATTAAGAAATACAAGATCTGTGAGAATATTTACCAATTCCACAACAATAAAAACATAAGTATTTAATAAATCAGAGAGTTGTCAGAGATTCTGACATGGGCTTCACCATGGGTAATATTAACCATTTTCATTTTTGACAAGAATTACTCTTCAATCTGGTTGTAGTCTCGGACAATCAGACATGCCAAAAAATATAAATACCTTCATCCAAATATTATCTGTCAATTTGTGACCATGAATAATGATCTTTTACCTTAGAGTAAATAAACAAATTAATAATTCTACTGTGCCTAGCGGTAGCCAGATATAATCTCAGCATGTTACTGGTACTGTTGTGTTTTCTTTAATCCATTTATCAAATAAAATTAGCCTGCTTTTGCTTTTTTTTTCGTTTACTGTTATATAGTTTTCTATTCACATTTTCCCATTTTTCTTCACATTTGTGTTTTTCTATCTTTTCCCTAGGCTATGGGTTACTATCAGTCATCTCTGTATTTTCATCATTTCTAAAATCTTTTGTCTAAATAAATTAATGGTTAAATATTTTGAAATTCTTGTTTTTTTCTAATAAATATTTTAAACATTCATATTTTCCCTGTACATTTAGTTGAACAAATCCTTAGTGAACAAACTGAAACATCATCTTCATGGTAATTTGCTTCTGTTTAGCTATGAGTATTGTGTCTGTCTGTCTGTGCTAACCCAAGAGTGTAAAATATATTCATAACATAGTGCTGTAAAAATGTTGTGCTATGAGTATCATGTCTGCCTGTCTGTACGTACCAAAGAGTGTAAAATGTATTCATAACATAACATAGTGCTTTAAAATGTTGTGCTATGAGTTACATGTCTGTCTGCCTGTACTCACCCCAGTATAGACTTGAATCCCTGAGTAGTAGATCCGTGTTATTGTTCAGGACTTTTATTACAGCTACTTGTAACAGATAATGTTGCTCAGTCCCTTTATAGTAATGTAACATGTCTTTCCAACGAAGCAGTAGAGTTGATACTTCTTTATCATTTGTTGTTTTCCCCTGAAAAAATAAAAACTAAATTAAACCAACTACTTTAGAATAATGGTACATCTTATTCTATGGCAGACAAAAGTCAATGTTTTGTCATTATCATAAAGTTTAAAAAGTTTAGCCCTTTTTGTTTTGGTCCTGTTTCAAGATTGAAAATAGATTTTTTTTTGTATTTAAAAGACAAAAAATCTAAGCATTTGCAGAAGATACTCTAAGAATATATTTCATTACCTCACAACATAATTTTGAATAAAAAACAACGTCAGGGCTTCAAGCAGTTTTCTGAGTTCATAAATGTGGCTTTTTCCCTGTGTTCTATACAACATATATGCTTACAGCATTTATTTCTTTTTCATTGGTGACATATTAGCTGCATTGTCTTTTAATAGATTACAAAAAAGGTGGAAAATAATTATCTTTTTTACCCTTCAACAACAAAGAGTACTAAGGCATTTTGGTCACAAGCTGAGGACTTGTAATTTATAAATTCTACAACAAATTTTTGTTTTCTTTTTAGCTTAATTATTATAACATAAATACTAATAATTATAAGGAGATGTGGTATGATTGCCAATAAGACAACCATCCACCCAAGTTCAAATGAAGTAGATGTAAGCAATTATAGGTAAATGTACAGCCTTCAACAATGAGATAAACCCATACTGTATTCATATCAAGATTCTGTTAGTCATACATCTTCATGATTCAAATAACAATAATTCATTCAATTTGATAGATAAATTTCAAATAAGAATTTTAGCTTGTTTCAAAATTTCAATAGGGAACATATATTACATTATTGTAGTAAAAAAACTGTTAATTTACTACAAGAATTTGATCATCAATATTCTGTGCTTCACATGGATGTGTAAAATTTACATCACATGTATATGATTTCCTTTTCATGGCATTCACCAGTATCTGAGACAAGTTAAATAAATTTATAAAAAGCATGTCATAAAATGATAAATGAGAATGTCTTTTTAATTTCCTTCCATTTGTTTAGGATAAATCATATGTAAATGAGAGTTTACAAAATATAAATTTATTTCCCTTTTTTCCCCCTGATATGTATAAAAATAAATTTAAATATGTATACTTTATCATCTTTGCATTGAATTTCATTATTCAAATGAAAACCAGAGTATGATTGAAAACATAAAGATCAATTTGCACATTTGGGTTCAAAAGTTTATTCGAAATCAATTTAATATATTTTTTGTTATTCCAATGTCACACTGTTTATAATTGGCCATAAACTTAATAAAATCATAAATCAAACATTTTTGATATTTTTTTTACCTGTAACCAGGTGTTAACGAGTTTGGGAAGATGTTGGAGTAGAATGACAGGTGGGGGAGTTTGAATGGAGTACATTTAACAATAATTATGTCACTTATTGAGAATTTTAGTAGGTTTCCACAGGAGGGGGAAATCAGAGAGATGGGCGGAACTGCAATAGGTGTGATAAATTTGACATTTATTATATAACTAAGATATAAGTGTCTTGTCTATTGATAATTAAGGGTAATTAATATCCAATTAACTGCATGAAATGTAAATCAGAGGCAAAACCAATTGTAAGGGAGATCACTCTAAATAAAACGTTAAAAGAATTCTGCAGGTAGTAAAAATAAATACTGGCCAAATCAAAAATTTTATTGACTGTTTAATAGTAAGGGATAAACATATTTACATCTTAAAACAATATATTATTTTTCAAAAGTGCCCAAAATTACAATTATATAATAAAAATGGTGATTCAAAAACAAGAAGAACTTATATAAATCTGTCTCCCTTAACAAGATGACAACATTGGGAAAGCAGTGTAAAGAAACACGCTATAATATACTGGTAATATACAATTTACATTCCATGCTTTTTCTGTGGTTTGCCAGTTATTCAGAAGTCAGTTTGATCGAAAGATGCGATCAAATCATTTCTAATTGTGGTCGTAGCTGTGAATATGACATCCACAAGATATAGTTCAATTACAAAGTTTCAAAATATAAGTTGACATAAAAATCATAAGATTTATAAACCAAATCTACATTTCCAAAATAAAATTTTGTACATTTTTGAAAAACATTTTTGTTTTCCTCATCACTGAGGAGTTTCAACTACATGAAACTAATGTTTGTATAATAACATTTCTTGGTAGTGTGGAAATGGTTTGTGCCCTGATGAGACTATAATAATGACATTCTAGCAGGTAGTGTTTGCTGCTCTCAATTTGTCCATATATACAGAGGCCAGAATGAACAATAATTTTCTGGAAAAGGTGTTCATTTAAGCCACTGCAGTTCAACCAGAGTCTGGCATGAAGTATTTGGCCTTTTCTACAACCAGTATTATAATATGAAGGGATTTTTTTAATATCACAAAGCCTATCAGAAGATGCAAGATGTAATCCATCAATAAAATGCTCCGCTGGGGCACAGCTTGATACAACCTCAGAGGTCGAACCCTGAACAGTTGGGGCAAGTATGGACACAACATTCAAGCTTGATACAGCACTGAATTTGGATTGTAATTAAATATTTGACACAGCATAGGTTTCTCACACAGAATGAAAGTGGTCTAAGAACTTAAAAAATTTTAATTTACCTATTCAAACCATATCATTATTATTTGCTTTTATATATAATCAGAAATAACCAATTTAAAATGGAAAATTTTAAAGAAAAAAAAAGGAAAAAAAAATCCCCCCCCCAATTTTTTGAACCCTCTTATGATTCATCACCCCAAAACTCAATCCAAGCTTTCCCTTTGTGGTATGGTACCTTGCAGTACAATTTCAGAGAGATCCATACACTTGAACACAAGTAATTGTCTGGAAACTAGAAACATGCTTGTTTTTTGGCCCCTTTTTGGCCCCAAATTCCTAAACATTTAGGGCAATTACCCCCATACTCAAACCCAGCTTTCCCTTTGTGATATGGAACCTTGCAGTACAATTTCATAAAGATCCATACACTTACACACAAGTTATTGTCCTGAAACTAGAAAAATGCTTGTTTTTTTGCCCTTTTATGGCCCCTAATTACTTAAATTTTGAGGGAATTACCCCCAAAATCAATCCCAGCCTTCCCTTTGTGGTATGGTACCTTGCAGTACAATTTCAGAGAGATACATACATTTGAACACGAGTTATTGTCTGGAAACTAGAAAAATGCTTATTTTTGGCATCTTTTTGGCCCCTTACTCCTAAACTTTTTGGGCAATTAGCCCCAAACTCAATTCCAGCTTTCCCTTTGTGATATGGAACCTTGTAGTACAATTTCATAAAGATCCATACACTTACACACAAGTTATTGTCATGAAACTAGAAAAATGCTTGTTTTTTGCCCCTTTTTGGCCCCTAATTCCTAAAATTTGGAGGCAATTACCCCAAAAATCAATCCCAGCATTCCCCTTGTGATATGGAACCTTGTGATACAATGTCAGAGAGATCCATACACTTACACACAAGTGATTGTCATGAAACTAGAAAAATGCTAGTTTTTTGCCCCTTTTTGGCCCCTAAATTCTAAAATTTGGAGGCAATTACCCCCAAAATCAATCCCAGCATTCCCTTTAAAATATGGAACCTTGTGGTACAATGTCAGAGAGATCCATACACTTACACACAAGTTATGTTTGGAAGTTACAAAAATGCTTATTTTTGGCCCCTTTTGGCCCCTAATTCCTTAACTGTTGGTACAATAACCCCCAAAATCAATCCCCACCTTCCTTTTGTGGTATTGAACCTTTTGGTAAAATTTCATTGAGATCCATTCACTTAAACTAAAGTTAGAGTGCGAAAACTAATGTGTCCTCGGACAAAGACGACGACGACGCCAACGTCATACCAATATACGACCACAAGTCGTATAAAAATCATACTAAAATTATTAAAAGGATGAATAGTATAAGTAATTATAAATCCTTGGTCGCAACAGTGACATATACATTTAATTACTTTACTTTATTGAAAAAGCACTTTACGCCCACATGGACCAATAATACAACTGTATTATATGTCTCTGGTTGCAATAAAATAAATTATAACTTGTACATAAAAAACAATCAGAATTTCAAATGAAAACTAAACAAATTAATGCATTTGAACTTTCGGGTGTTGAATCACTTTGAATTATATCAATTTTCATTGAATTTGACATTACTAAAATTAAAAATCCATAACCAAGAACCATATGTGTATTTTTTATGTGCCAAACATACTTTTTATTTAATAAGATATTGTTTACAGTAATTTAGAGTGTTGTCAAGTATGAAAAATCATTTCACATATGACCTCCCCAGTCATGCACTTAAAAGCTTAAAAGTATAATTTAGGGTCTTGATTGCACGAGTTCCCATGATCATATTAAAAAATGCACTTTCCCAAAAACCACAAAGATTAATAATTAAATTGTGATATGGTTACTTTTTGACAGTCATTACAAACTTCTTAAAGATCCCAATAAAATCAGAATCTTATGAATGTTTTTAATTTAAAGAAGAAATGGATTTTACATGGTGAACCATCATCATTACATATTAATTACTACATGGAGACAGTTATCCCAAACACCTGTCAACCCCTGCCGATTTTCTGTACAATCTTACAGGTTAACATCTGGACTTGGTTATTTTTGTGTTTTTTAACAGGTAATCAGCTGATGGAAGCCAGAAAATATTTTTTCATGTCAATAAAAATGTGAAGTGTTTCAATATTCACTTAATCATCTGTCATTTCTGTATAGAACCATGAAAGAGAAAAGGTTTCATGCCTTTTATACTTTGATTTAGTAGTTTACTTTGAATGTTGCCATTGATCTGATTGTATATATTCATTGGTAAACATTCTATTTGTCTTGATTCCCATTTAAAATGTTCAATAGTTTAGTGATTAGTAATTTAAGATGATGATGATGATGATGAGTTATTGTTTTAATGTCCAGTGGCAAATATTACATTCATATGTTGTTGAGATATGAATATGCAACCTGCTTTGTATTAAACTGAAATGCAGAGCTGGATTTTTAACATGCTGGTCAAGGTAACCATTTGCAGAAAGACAATTTTTTGTCAACCTATTTTGATCTGTTTTTACTCCTGTAAACAGACAGAAAGTCACAAATTTGATAGGACAAAAAGTCACAGGACAAAAAGTCACAAATTATTTTTTGACAATAAGAGAAAGATCTTGAAATATTTTCTTTTTATTACATATATTCATTTTACAGTTTAGGAAATTGTTCTTTAGTCTTGATAAATGAAAATTTATTAAATTTTAATCATGCAAAGATCTATTTCTTGGCACCATGAAGCCGTTTAAGTACTAAGCCACTTTGACATTTTGTTTTCTCAACAATTATTGATATCTATTAAATAAATTTTAATTACAAAGTTTCTTTATATACAATAGTTCAAGAGAAATACCAAAACTTTTTTTTTAAATAAGTATTTTCTTATTCAAAGAAAAATAATCTCAAAACTGAAGTGTGACTCTTTGTATGTGACTTTTTGTCCTGTGACTTACTGTCCTAAATTCTTTTACTCATACTCCTAAATTCCAATATTTAATAGAAGATAAGCATCAAATACAGTGGGAAAAGTACTAACGTTAATAAAATTTGAAAAACACTGGCCGGTTAAAAATTTACCTATTCTTAAAATTAATTACTTATTTACTTATAACAATACCACTATTTAAAAGTATAAAATTATAATAGAAAATCTACTAATTGAATTCTCTGGTTAAAACTTTTTTAGGGATAAATATATCCACCTGGGAAACCCCCCCCCCCCCCCCCCCCCCCCCCCCCCCCCCCCCCCCGATTAAAAATAAACCAATAATTATTTCTGTTTGTTTTCTGTTGATACAGATGAGAGACCCAGTGTCAACCTGTCAATATTAAACAGATATTTCCCTGTCAATATTAAACAGATATTATCCTCCCTGTCAATCAGTTAATTGTGAAATCAAGTGAATAACCAGACATATCACCTGTTTATAAAATAAATATTAATAATATGATAATGATATATCAATATTACAAGATTTTATGATAAGTCAACAGCACCCATCACCTAATCACTGTCAGAAATATTGACACTACAAATTTAAGGGGGACCTCCTCCTAACTTGGAATGTTATAGGTAATGAGGCAATACTGCAGGTGAAGCATGTCAGAGAGAATACATTTTACCCTTTCCCTAGCTAGAAAGTATTGTCAATAATTTTTTAATAACTAAAAAAAAATGTAAGTTCAAATTAATTACACTCATTAAAGGGAAAATTCATGATTTTTTATTTATAGTTTAAATATGTTCATTATAACATAAAATACATATTCACAAAGTTTTATCATTTAAAGAGGCACTAGCTGTCAAATTCATGTTCACCAATTTGACTCAAATTCTCATATTTGATTTCAAACAATGTAAAACATTTATCCAAACTATTAAAAGTCTAAAATAAACAGTTAACAGGACATGGGCATGATACTGTGGATTCATTTATTTTTGTGGGTACCAATTTTCGTGGATTAAGGAAAACTTGCATGTCTGTGGATATTTAATTTCGTGGTTTTGCCGAAGTCTGCGTACTATCCTATAGAAAACATGTCATTCGTTGAACATTTAATTTCGTGGTTCACCTGTACCCACGAAATCCACGAAAATTGGTATCCAACGAATAATAATGAATCCACAGTAACAGGTAGCTTTGTTTTGTGTGTATTTTAGTTTAGACGCCATCTAATTAACTATCGAGTTGACCTCCAAAGTCATCCGATGACCATATAAGCGAGGTAAACATAAATAAAGATATAAATAGATTAAGCGAACTCATGCTATTGGATTTTTCTAGGTCTGTTTAATTTCATATTATAGATTAAATATATATGTTTATCATCGTTTTTACCTGTATAAGAATGATTTTTTGTGGATCGGATCAGTCAATCAAATGATTTATCTTTGTTTCACTTTCAATGTTGACATTCTTTTCCTTTAAATAACTTTACACATACAATTCACATGTTATCCATCTCTAGCTAAGGGGTTAAATTGAAGTTCACATGAATACATATTCAATGAGGTCGAATTATTCACTTGCAAGTGAATAATTCATTATCAATGTTTCTTAGCTTATTTTGACAAAATTCAACCATACTGGCGGCTAAAAGCGAATAACTATTTCACTTTTTCACTTTCATTAATGATTGAACAAAAAAAAAAATCATATATTAGATTTTTTATATATCTCGTAGCTAGTGCCCCTTTAATGTGCAGTAATAAAGAAGAAAATCAATAATCAATAAATTATTTATTTACTACTTCTTGTAGAAGTGACTTAACTCCTGGTATTGCATGCTGGGATTTAAAGTACAATCATTTAAAGTCTTGGTCTTTAATCATATTTTAACGTAATCATAAGTGCGCCGATGACTAATTTTGATAGCTAATTACCATCCAATAGTAAGAAAATAAAACGAACAGACATGCAACTTTTTACATTCATGAGATAAAATTTTCTATGTTTACCGTATATAATTCAGCAACAATATAACACATAAACACAAAAAATTAAGGAGAACACCATCACCAATACAAAAAAAGATAAAATAACGCCAAAAAAAAGGGAAAAAGTGCCCCTGCCTACATTTCAATGATGTTTGAAAAAAGAAACATGAAGATTTCACTTGCTGGTTAGTCTTTGGATTTGGAAATATAATTCATTTTATGGTCTGAGATATAAAGTCAACTTTTAAAATGTTTTAGGGATCTCTTTATAATATAATTTGCCTTGTTTTCCATTTCAAAAATTTTCCATGGACAACATTTTGTTTTGTTAATAATTTTGAAAATTTATTAAATCGCAATAAAGATGTTACATTGAAACACCATACCCCTATATTCTAACATTAAAATATGTTGAAATATATATCTGAAACACTATCCAGTGGATATGAACTACCATACAATTTAAAATAATTTCCTTGTGATTTTTCCATACATTAGAGTCATATGATACATATATGTATATATATTTCTTCCTACATCTTAATAAAAATCTATTCAAAATTAAATATATATTCAAAAATTTTACATTGTATACCAAATTTACAATCTTTTATATTATTGTGACTTTTTTCCTAGATTTGTGACAACTGGGCTTAGGAGGGGTGAAAATTTGGGTATTTCTTAGTCAGTTTTCCACCTCATATTCATGTCTCATTAACATTGTCCATCTCAATGTATAGGTTTTAAATTTTGTTGTTTTAGGAAAAATGTAAATAAATAAACAAACACAAATTATTCCAATAAATTACTAACTAAATTCTTAAAATAAATAAATTATTGAAAATATATTAAATAAAGCTTATTAGGTTATCAATTCAAAGCATGTAATGTTATTCAGCACAATATTTCTTCCATGAACAAGTCATCTCAAGTTACAACCTTGAAATGCCGGACTGCATGTTAATTAAATCAAAAGTTTGAAAAGTTAATTACGCCAGGCTTTCCAGGACTTCCTGAAAAACTGACCGAAAATAATTTATCTAAATCAGGAAAACCCCATGGATCATTGAAAACTCAGTTCTACTCCAATTCTACTCAAGAACATTACTTTTGATGAAAGACTGGTCAATCAACACCAGGAAGGTCAAGGTAATGGTCAGCTTGACCACAGTAATGAGTTTTACAGATACTAAATGACCACATAAATTCCTTAACTTTAATCAATCTTCTATAAAATTTCTTACTGCTGTAACACACTTAGCCCTGAAATCTAAACTAATTAAGAAAATCTTTATTGCGATTAAAGTTAAAATTCAATATTTTGTCATAATATATGCATAATTTGATTGTTACAAATTATGTGGTTAGTTTTTTTTTTTATTAAATATAGTTTCATATTTTTCATGTCAGGGCCTTTTATAGTCGACAACGTGGTATGGGTTTTTCTCATTGTTGAAGGCCGTACAGTTGCCTATAATTGTTTACATCCACTTCATTTGAACTTAGGTGGATAGTAAATTTGTCTCACTGGCAATCATACCACATCTCCTTATTTTTAAATATTAAAACCCACTGATGGAAGCAGATAAATATTTTAGGAATCCCTCCAATCAAACTGCTATGTTTTTTTCAAGAATTAAATATGGTGAAAGAATATTTGACATTTAGCCAAAAAAAGATTTAGCCAAAAAAAGAATGCAGACAGAAGCAACAAATTTAGATTCTTACTCATTATAATTAAGCTTTCCATAAAACCCAATAGAATCCAGTACTGTGAACAGACTTCAGGATCAAAAACGGCTGCAAAATATAATACAGCTATTAGGGAGCAACCAATTAACTTCAAAGTGGGGGGGGGGGGGGGGGGGGGGGTTATGGTTTTTTTGTCTGAGTCAGAAAAAATTGTTCACGCAAAGCGCATACATTTTTTTTTAGTTTTTCTACGTTATCAATTAAATTATTATTTTTCAAAATTTAACACTTTAAGGTATGGGGAAAATCTAGATTCAGAATAGTTTTTTTGTCATCTGCTTGACCACAATATTTTTTTTCATCAAATTTGGGATCAGAATATTTTTTTAGGAAAAAAACTATAACCCCCCTACCCCCTTGAAGTTAAATGGTCGTTCCCTTAGTTCTTCGATGCACATAGATTATGTTATTGCTATTGTCCCGACAGACAAAGTGGACCTTAACAACTGCATTTGGCTTTTTATCTTAGGTTCCTTTTTGGTCATATAGCTCCTCAAGGTATTACAGTATTTATACAGCTATGGCTTTTAAATTTCTCAGAGTGAGCATTCCTGGATAGTGCTTCAGACACTCAATATATAAAGTGTTATTTTTCATAACTACAACTCTCCAAGGCAAGATGGTTCTGTTTAGACCCCTTTGTTGTTTATGGTCCACAAACTTTTATATTTTTGTCTTTCCAAGCTATTGATCTGAAGTATAGTTACCTGACGAAGTTTATTCCAGGAGCACGTGTTGTTCACACAAAAATTGTATCATACATTTTTTTAATCCTCTCTGCTGATCATTATAACTTATTTTTCATTTAAAAACGGGTGCACCTGCACTAGATTGATTGTCTCTTAGGAAACTGTTTTAAAATGCACTTTGCCTTGATTCAGCAGAGATCAAGACATGCCAACCTGCAATATTATTTACTCATTATCCATGCATCGAAAGATTTATAAATTTTAGAATATTTTACCCAAACCAAAGATGATGCATACGAAATTGCATTATCACTATGCCTGATTTTCATAAAACTGTTTTAACGATTTGTCTGAAATGATCTATATTAAGACCTATGAAACATTGCGTAACAATGCAGAGGTCGTTACAACAGCCCGTTTGTATAATTGTTGTACCACCCAAATACCAGCAGAATTAAAAACTAATAGTGCCATAAGCCTAGTAAATCCTGGTTTTATGGAAATTAAAGTGTTGGATGGTTGGCACTGGAGCATGGGCGATGCCATGAGGCATTACAACAGATGTAAAATTAACAACATAACAAATGTTGACTTAGTAATTTACTAAATATTTTAACCAGGTCTTAATGTCTGATGGAATTAACAAAGGATACCATGAAGAAATGATGATGACGTTGTTGTTACATATCAAATTTACAATTTCTTTTTATTCATATTTTATGAATCACACTGTTTATTTTTCATTATGACATTTCACAATCCTTTTTATTTTCACTTTACCTTTTTTTATTATACTTTTTTTATGATTCCCAATGGTTTTTTTTCCTATTTTTTCAAATAACACATTTGTGATTTATTCATACTTTTACAAATGAAAGCACAATTTGTTTATTTACACTTTTAATAATTCCTAATTATTTATAATTAATACTTTTAATATTACAAATAATTCTATTCCCCTTTGACAATTCCCAACAGTTTTATTTCTTTATTAACAATTCCAAATATTCATACATATTTTATCCACACTTTCAGTTGTTTTTAATTCAGATTTTAACAATTCACAAATTTATGATACACAATGCCCATTTATTATTTTTTTATAATAATTTTCAAGGAATGTATTTTAAAAAGAAATTTATGTTGGAAAGAAAAAAACATTACTTTACTCCATGTATAATTTTTGAATTTGCAGAAGAACGTCCTTAAGTTTTGGATTATACCAATTTTTTTCAAAAACTATATGTTTTGAACTATTCATAGGAATATAAAATAATAGTTGGTCACTTGTTCAGAAATATGCATAATTGTTGTTGCCCTCCCTATTAAAATGGCCCCCTTTGCCAGTTTGAGGTACCGTTTTTTAGTTGCTCAAAATTTCCATTTTTCTCTGTCCTTTCAAAACATGTGGAGTATACCTGATGATAGTTGGGTTATTTTTTTAATTCTAAAAATATATATGTGACATGTGAATTGAAATAGGTGCCACAAATTTATACATGACTCGTGCAACTACTATGTGTTAAAAAAGTCTCATATGACTCTTAATGGTATGAATAAGTCAGAGAAAATTCAAAATGCAAAAAATTCAATATTCATGTTTTTTTTAAATAATCAAAATAATAAAACTTGGGTCGCTTATTTCTAATTAATTATAAGAGGTTTATCATCCTAAAGAAAAATGTCAATGAACTTCAAAGTTTCTGACTTTGTTTTAGAAAGACATCTCATTTTACCCAGCTTACAGCTAATTGACAAATATTCTGACGGCACTGGCGATGACACACTGGGTACCTAACTTGTTGACTGTACAGTTGTTACAATTAATGACTTGCTTACAATTTTAAACTGAAATGCAACATTAATTTCCAACCAATTAACCCACTTCTAATCAATACACAGATTTTGTTTGTCAGTAAAAAGACAGGTGCCTGGGACATCTGGTGGGACAATTATCTCCCTTGCCAATACCATCTAATTGGCAGGAGGTAATTATAATTACCTGTTTGTACCTATCTATAAAATGAATGATGTGGTCAGCTTGACCACAGGTTTTACAGTTTTAATCTATATAACTTCCTTGATAAAACTGACCTATCCTGTTTGTCAATACAATACAATTGATTTCTCTAATGGTCAAGGATAGTTATGGTATCTTGCAATTAAAATCCTTGTTCAAGTGTAAAAAGGTGAAAATTATCATTTTGATATCAATTACTTCCCCCTGAATGGTGTAAATAACATTTCAAGTGTGAAAAATACGACACCTTTACTGATTTGAATTTAATATTTATAATAATATTTTAAACATTTTTAAGAGGTAATGGCAATTATACCTAGAAGTGTTAATTATTTATGTAAATAAGTGCAAATTACTATCAATTATTTATTATCAAACATTACCACTGAGATGCCTTACCTAATTTGAAAGCTAAATGAAAAGGTGTAAATTAATATTTAGAATCAAGGTATCGAAGTAATTGATTCTAGTCATTCACACCATGTAGGTTGAACATAATTTTTACCTTTTTTACCTGATGAAAGGGAGATAATTTGTTTACTAGCATGTTAATTGCCGATCAACAAAGTGTAAATTACTCTTTATTCCACAAAAAATGATTCGTTATTAATGATTCAATGACATCAAATCAATTCCTTAGTGCCACACATAAACTTTGTGAAATAAAAAAGATAAAATATTTTAAACATGTAAAAAGAAATTTTGTATTTGGCATCCATGTAGATTGATTGATTGATTGGTGCTTTAATTCCACTTTTAGCACTATGGACTATTTCATGGCTGTCATTTATTTATTGGTGGAAAAAGCCTGAGTGCCCAGAGAACCACAACCTTTGGTAGGAAAACTGACAATTCTAGTCAATTAAGATTGGAGTTTGAATGCACCTGCCACATGCGGGATTCAAACTCACAACCTCAATGTTAACAGGCTAGTGGTACAGTAGTTAGACTACTTAGACCACTCGGCCACAGAGGTCCCCTGCATCCATGTAGAAAAAAGTCCTTTACTCAAAATATATACTCTTCATATCAAATATAAACTTAACATTCCCAAAATTAAAATTTTCTATTCTCTTTCCTTTTCCACAATATTTAAAAAATTTAATTCCAATTCATTATAACATATGTTATATAATATTCTACAGACTTCTGTAAGTTCTATACATTTATTTTTCCCAAACTTCCCCTATATTCTCACTAATTTATATATTTTTTTCCGTTTCCCACAATTTATAATCAACCTTCCCCCATCTCCCCCTTTTCCTTCCTTCCCCTTTTTTTTGGTCAATTCTTAACATCCATTTTTTTGTTTGGCAGCTTATTTTATTCAGTATCCCCAGTATTCAAGACCAGTATGTACTTCAAAGCTGGACAAATTCCACACCAATATGTTTACAAACAAACTTCCTTTGTTTCAATATGAAACTTCTTTGTTTGTCGTTTACCTTGCAGCTTTGTTTCAGCAAGATGTCTCTTTGTTTATGGTTTACTTTGCAGCTGTTGAAAGAAATCTATTAATTAATTGAAGTAATTAAATATAGATCCACATAGGATGCATCAATAACAGACAGCATTGTATGAACTATATAATGGTCATAAAGTCAAGCAAACATCAAGAAATATGATAATTAACCAAATATTTTATGAAGTGTGCAAACTGCAGGGTGTATGAAATTAACCCTTAATTACCTCCCTTTGCTGATTACCTCCCCTGCTGACACACACAAGGCCAATAATTAGAATTACAGCACCATATCAAAGGAGCTTTCTGAAACCAAAATTTGATAGCAATTTTATGTTGTGGAAAATCAATTTGTGAATATACTTACATGGGACATTAGTCCTAGGGAGAACCTGTTATACTGAAGGGCTTATCATGTAACTCCTTAGGGAGTCACTTATCATTTACTTTCCCTAATTAAAGATAAAAGGTTATCCATTCTATATAAGAAATAACAAAGTTGAGTTAATTAGAGAAATTCCAATGGAAAAATGGAATCTTGTGTAGCATGACTCAGTGCACAAATTATATCTCTGGTTTGACAAATGAATTGTCAACAAGAGTGAGTAATAAATGCACTTAAACCTATGAGATTTTTTAAACTAATAAAACTTAATCTTTCGAAAAGAAAAACTAATGGCACACAATAATTTCAAAATGACTACCAAATTAAATCCTGACTTGTTAAAGGTACATTCTACAAGAGTGGTACTGTTTAAACTAGGTTTTATGGTGACAGCCCTACAGTTTAATGAGTCTTTAAATATTCTTACAGTTGAAACCTTCTTGTCATAATAAAACATAAAGCATTTCAAAAGTGAAAACAAATCAACATGATATCTTGAACCCCCAGAATATTAAACAACAGTGGGAACACATAAAATCTTACCACAGGCTCAGCAGTGTAAACCTAAGGGAGACAACTCATGGAACCATTGCAAAAAAATAAATGGAATAATTCAGTCCCTCACTGTGAATGGCTTAGCCTGGCATCCCGGCCCGATATCTAGCTGCGCATTGTATACTGACAAGATTAGCCAGGACCCCAGGCTATGAATGGCTCTCCCACTTTTGAGGGCCTGAATTCTTTGTGCTATAAAAAGTCATGAATCAAGGATTATGATTGGCGCTCTCTGTACGATTTTTCATTGACTAGACTTTCAGGCGTTAATGTAGCCGTTCTAAAGTAGCAGAATATAAAGACTGAATATTGATTCGGTTTACAAGACATATTATGATCAGTAACATTATTAAATTTTTGTTGATGTAGTGTTATAGCCTGAACCCCCCCCCCCCCCTCCAAAAAAAAACAAAACAAAACAAAAAAAAACAACCAAACCAATAAAAAATAACTCTAGAACGGTTAAAGTGACACCACCAAAATTCAAACTTGAACTGCGTTTTGTGATAATAAGCATTGTGTACAAGTTTTATAACATTTGGTTGAAGCAAACTAAAGTTAGAGAAACAGAATCCAACTCTTTGGGACATACGTACGGATGGACAGACAGACAAGGGTAAAACTTAATGTCCCCTCCGCTACGGCGGGGGCTTAAAAAAAGAAACTTTTCTGTTAATCTAACTCATCCAAGGTAACAATAGATAACAAGAAATACTGAAAATATTAGACAGTTACTACAGACCACACCACTTGTCATCAAGGAGATGTGGGGTATATATGTCAATGAGACAGCAACCCAAGAACAAAAATTACTATAAGACATCTAGAAGGCAAATATAAAAATCTTCAACAATAAAATAGATAATATCTGTTTCTATACAATATGTGTCTATAAAAGTTGTGAATAAATTAAAGATTAAAGAGAAGCAATTGCAGACTAAGATCAACACCAATTCACCATTTCAGAATATAGTGCATTCTGGGTAATATTTTCAAAAGCGTACACCAAAATGATGCGATTGGTTAAAACATCCTAAACAATAGAAATTTGACCTATGACGTGACATTATTTTCATTTTGGGTACGCACAATAAAATTACCCATAGTCCTTTAGATTTGAAACGGCTAATTCTCCAAGAAAAAAAAACTTTCATTTGAGTTTAAATTTAAATACTTGACTGTCATACAGATAATGTAAAATACGACAGATTTGTGACATAATATACAATTAACATAAATATAAAGAAAAAAAAAACAAACCCCAACACATAAGGAAAACACATCCTTAGTAAGTATGACAGCCAAAAAAATCATATTCATATACATGTATAATATAAGTAAATTAAGGGTTCCCTATCCTCAGTTCTAAAGAATGTTTATTAGACTGATAAAGTAAAACTAATTTGGCATAGTTAAAAATAATGAATACGTTTGGATTCCAATTTTACTAACTTTATTTAAAACTGATCAGTGAAAAGTGATATTTGCATGCATTTAGTAACAAAACTTTTTGGCAATCTTTTTATGACTTGTGTTTCAAGTTTAATCACTTTCTCATAAAAACGCCACAATTTTCAAGTAATATTTCAAGTTATTTACACTATAAAGATATGAAATCAATTATAAATATCTAAGAAATATAACTCTTAATATGAATATAAGGAGATGGGGGGGTATAAATGTCAATGAGACAGCAACCCTAAGACAAAAATAACTATACAACATTTTATAATGCCCCTTCAACAATAGACAGGTTTCTAAACATTTTGTCATTCTATAAATCTTCCCCAGTGTCTATAAAAGTTGTGAATATATTAAACTTAAACAATCAGTACCAAATTCTCCAAATGACAAAAAACTTCATTTTTAAGAAAGTTATTTACACTGCAAAAATTTCAACTTTAAAATAATTTGAGATAGTTAAAGTAATTACTTATCCATAATTGGATTCAGATTTTACTGACTTTTTCTTACCAAATTCTGAGAAAAGTGACAACATGCAAAAAGAAAGTTTAAACTTTTTCACAATCATTTATAACTTGTGTTTCAAGTTTACTAATTTTCTCTTAAAAAAAACTCCACAATTATCAAGTAATATTTGAAGTAATTTACACTATAAAGACATGTAATCACTTTTTAATATCTTTATTTATACAGTAAAAGCTTTTTTTATTGGATAAACCAATTTTATTTTACCAAATATTAAATCATTACTTCGCTAAGTACTTTAAAGTACGAAATACAAAGAGCCTAAAAAAAATCTCTTCATCGTAAAACTGCCAAAACTGTCATAACTACGAGTATATAAAAGTATTTGTTTATATTCTAATGATCTTGCAATGCACTCTAGTTGTTTATTTAACAAAGACATTATCTACCAGTTCTCTGCCTCCCGCTGACTTAATTGAGAAAAAGCATTGCTTAATAGGATGACCAGGAATCTTCAATGTTTTGTCTTATTAAAATTTCCAATCAAGCAAAGAATTTTGACGGCTCATTTCCACACGATTGTAAACAAATACATAATGAAAGAAATATTACTAACAGAATGACAAAATTTTAGATAATTGTTTCAACAGTGATAATATAATAAAGTACATAGTCCGTCCCTGGTGTTGATCACGTTGTAGGTGGAGTTAGGGGGGTGGGCATGCAAGAAACTAGATGATAGAGAGTGTGCTTTGGAAAGTTTATTTCATTTGACATCACAATTATTACTTTTAATCAGAAGTTTTGGAGGGGATGGGGCCATCATGGGGCACAAGGTAATGACTTAATAATTGAATAATAATTGAATATAAAATAACTGGATAAAGGTTTACAGAATAGTGAATAATGGGGGAAAAAATAAAAAATACAGAAAAATAGGCAATAAAAAAAATAATGGAGAATAATTGGAGCTTCAATATAATAAAAAAAGAATTATGGAAATACATTTGTAAAAAGAAAAAGAGAAAAATAGACTAAATATTATAAAAATACTAAATTGAAGACCTCCATCCCCCCAAAACCAAGACCCTCATATACCCAACAGAGTAACAATCTTTATATCATAATAGAGGTTTGTTGTTTTGTACCACTTGTGATGAAGTCCAGTCTCTAGGATTGACCATTAAATTGTTGTTTTGTACAACTTGTGACGAAGTCCAGTATCCAGGAGTGACCATTGTTGTTTTGTACAACTTGTGACAAAGTCCAGTCTCCAGGATTGACCATTGTTGTTTTGTACAACTTGTGACGAAGTCCAGTCTCCAGGATTGACCATTGTTGTTTTGTACAACTTGTGACGAAGTCCAGTCTCCAGGATTGACCATTGTTGTTTTGTACAACTTGTGATTAAGTCTAGTCTCCAGGATTGACCATTTTGGCAGATATGGAGATAGGATGAGGCTTCTTAATGAAATTTTCCTTACAATTGATTGATTTTTTTTTACTTAAAGTTCAGTGGCAAGTATTTCATGCATATTCAGGATGAGAAAATCCTAATGATAGTGCTGACTAGGATGAAGAATTGGAAGTTCTGATCGCTAATGTAGAAATAGTGTACATTGGATGGGAGCAGAAATTCTCCCTTTCAACAAGTTACCTACGTATCCTACAATTTTTCTTGCAATTGTTCTTTGATTTGCAGCAAGTGTTGAACTCTCCCTAAAAGGTACATTGATTTAATGTCTTCCTTCTGGTCTAACCTGCATACTAGTATCTATACTTCCAGAACAGCCCCAAGATACCCCTCAATATGGATTCTATATACCAAATATACTGCTGAACAGAGGTCAATACCACTGCAGTCAACCCTTGGGTCACACACAAGTACTTGGATGATAATTAAATATGGGAGGAGAAGGGGTGGGACTGATTAGATGAAGGATAATGAAGTAATAAATGAATGCATGGCCCTATGGAAAAACTACACCCCCCCCTAAAAAAAACAACCAAACAAACAAGTAAAAACATAAAAAATCAAAAACTTTCAGATGACTAATAGAACAATTTTTCTGGTTTTTGAGTTTACACAAATGACAAATATTGTTGTAAATTTGATGATGAAGTTTTCTCATCGTAAATCAGTGTTACACTTAGCTTGCTCCTCATCTATGAGATCTTATCTAATGTTCTCCACTGAGACACATGGGGCGAAAATGTAATGAAAAATGAAATGTACAAAATAAAAAATAAAACAAAAACACTGTCAAATCACCCAGCCCATCCATCAACTATATTGTTTAAAAAAATTCTGATTCAACATGTAAAACTGTCATATTCATTCCATAAAGAACATTGTTTACAGTGCTAAAATACTTAAACAAGTGAAGTCATTCTGAAAATGACATCTATTAGAACGCAGGTCTGTGTGAGAGAAAAAAAATCAAGAGAAACTAGAGATTTAGTGCCAAATGGCAGGGAGATAGGTGAAGATTGCAATGAATAAATAGTTGTCGAGTATGTCACACTTTAAGAATTCTACTCCTAGGTGTCACCATCCGCTCAAATACCATCAACTTGAGCGGTAATGTAGATTTTTAAGAGATAATCTGTACCCTGGATGTCTATTCTAATTAAATACTGCATTTTTAACCCAGTAAGATACTATAAATTACATAACTTTTACTTAAGGAATCATAATAATTTTAGTTTTTTCCCTCCAATTTTTTTTTCAAAACATAAAGACATTTTTTGTATCTTGTTTAAAAATTTCTTTCATTATACAATGTTTAGAAGAATTTCCCAACAAATTAAGGATCCAATAAGAGCAACAGCATTTAGCATGAAGATGATTATGTAGATAAGATATGTTATACAAAAGACTAGAACACACCCGCGACATCCATCCTGTGTCTGTAACTGAATTAAAGTACCTACGCTTTAGTTTTAGCCTGGATTTTTTGTATTCATATTGTCATCTGATAAAGTCATGCTGATTAAAAGGTGCACAGTTTTCTCTGCTTACAAAATCTTTCTGTTTGAACCTGGTTTTCTTACTACAACCGGCAACTACATGAGACATATACTATTGGTATTGGTATCGGATTTGACCTGGGACTTGTTAATTATTGGTAATATCAATTGTGTGGAAAACAAAAGGACCTGAAATGGTATAATTTTTAATCAACACCATTGTCCTATATAAGTTATTTATAAAGTTGAATTCTTTGATTCGTTGTTTTTACATCATGCCAGCTAACAAATTGGACCTCGTTATTTTAGTAGTACAAATGTATAGATGTTTATTATGCTCCACCACACAGTTTCTGCACTAAGTGGTTAACTAACCGAGAAATACCATCTAGATATAAAAATTGCAGGTCTTTTATGAAAAAAGTCAAGGTAAATGGGTTGCTTTCTTAAAGTCATTCACCACTAATTTGTTTTTATTCATATTCATTAATAGAAGATAAGGATATCTTACTTAATATATATGAATTACTAGATAAAATTTTGACACTAAGATTTTGAATTTAAATTTAAATGAAAGATTAATATTTATATTATTAAATCATTCATCTTTAGAGAAGTTAAATTAACAGTGACTATCATAAGCCAGTCATTGGAACTAAAATGAGAGACAAATATTTAATTGGTGAGTATTTTTGTGTTTGTAATAGATGTAATGTACAGCATTCAGTATTTATTTTTTGTCACAATATATCTAATATATGTTTTATTGCTATAAATTTTTGAATTTAACCGATTTGCACTAAATTGGAGAAACATATATCTGTATATTTATAAATTGCATAATTATACTAGTACCACCCACAAAAAAATTTAACAAACAACATGTCTTTTGTTGTAAAAGGGAGATAACTCTCATTATAAAAAAATAAAAATCCAAAAGATTGCAAAAAATTGAATATTATTTCTATATCTAACTTAGTTACTTGCATAATAAGAACTCTACAGCTTTATATTGTCACAACTTTTATACTACCAGTAAATATCACCAAACTCTACTCTAATGTTTAATACTTTTCTTGGCAGTATAAACTTTCCAGATCAAGTTTACAGTGTTTTTTTCTACTCCAGAATATATCTAACTTAGTTGTGTGATTTTATGAAAACAATTTCTACTTTTGTTGTATTGAGATGTCTTTACTCTAAATAATTCAGTTATTTGGCGTCAGTCTGTTTATAAAATGCATTACTTTTATTTCTAATATATAATGTTGTTGATGTAGGGGAAGTAACTCTCATTTAAAAAAAACCACAAAAGTTATTTAAAGTGTTTTCTTGTTCTCTTTCAAGAATATTCTTAACTTAGTTATTTGATTTTATGCCAACACTTTATATTGAAATGTCCCTACTCTCAGATAATTGGTAATTTGGCTTCAATCTGTTTATAAAATGCATTACTTTTATATTTAATATGCAAGTTGTTGATGTAAGGGAGGGAACTCTTTTCAAAACCAATTTTCTCAAATTATTTTTTAAGTGTTTTTTTCCCCCATAGAATATATCTATCTTACTTATTTTATTTTGTGCTAACACTTTCTACTGTTATATTGAGATGTCCATACTCTCAATAATTCAGTTATTTTGCATCAGTTTGGTTATAAAATGCAATTTTTAATGTATAATGTTGTTGATGTAGGGGAAGTAACTCTCATTTAAAAAACCACAAAAGTTATTTTAAGTCTTTTTTTTCTCTCTCAAGAATATTTTTAACTTAGTTATTTGATTTTATGCCAACACTATATAGTGAAATGTCCCTACTCTCAGTTATTTGGTAATTTGACTTTAGTCTGTTTGTGATATGCATTATTTTAATATGAAAATTGTTGATGTAAGGGAGGTAACTCTTATTTAAAAACCAAGTTTCTCAAATTTTTCAAAGTATTTTTTTCCCTACAGAATATATCTTACCTAGTTATTTGATTTTGTGCTATCAATTTCTACTGTTGTATTGAGATGTCTATACTCTAAATAATTTGGTAATTTGGCGTCAGTCTGTTTATAAAATGCATTTCTTTTATTTCTAATATATAATCTCCCTACTTGTATTGTAAGTTGTTGGTGTAGGGGAGATAACTCTCATTTAAAAACCAAGTTTCACAAAAAGTATTTTTTTTCATTATCTCAGAATATATCTAACTTAGTTATTTGATTTTATGCAAACACTTTCTATTGTTGTATTGAGTTATCTCTCCATAATTCGGTAGTTTGGCTTCAGTCTGTTTATAAAATACATTACTTAGTATTTAATACTTTTCTTGACAGTTTGAACTCTCTTCAGGAAACATAAAACATGTAGAAGACATGCTCGTAATATGCTTCATTGAGAACACAGTAAGGACTTTTGTAAACAGATATTGGCAAAGTTTCTTTTTTTAGATTTACCCCTCCGTTTTAATTAAAATGACTTAGAAGATTGTTAAGTGAAGTACCTGCACTAGAGCTGCACCAAGGGTAAAATAATCGGCAGGATAAAATATGACGAGCGTAAGTACTTTCCCATGAAATCTTTCTTAATTTTTACAAATATAATCATCACCAGATACATATAAACATTTGTATCAAGAGGGCAAACTGGTAAATTTTTCGTGTATACATTTAGAGATATCTAATTTCATACAAATGCATCCAGATTGATTTATTTATTCTGTAATATGGTGATGAGGTTCAATAATAATTGACTGAGGATGTATCAAGACAAGTGGTCAGGGTGTTCTGTTTACATAGAGTGAAAGTGATACTTACTGATCACTAGTAGGACCTCCTCAAAGTCAAATTATACTTTGTAGATAAGAATGGTTTATGACACTTAATTTGTAATCATTTACTACAATTTTTTTGTAATTCAGGTTCTAAAATGGGCTATCATCTTATGGTTATGCAGTAAACTTACAGAAAAATGTGCACTTTACCAGACAGAAAAATATTGAGTGACACTTTTATTAGTCAGGGGATCTCTCAGGGGCTGATCCATAATTTTTGAAAGGCCGGTGTAATTGCATGGAACTTCATATATTCTGATGTGCGGAATGAGCAGAATATTTTTTGGATGATTTTATGCCAAAAATAATATTTTTTCCGATCAAAGGAATAAGCCTCGCCATGAATCTGACACTGGGTCTAATAAACATTGGTGGTTAAGATTTTCTTTTACATCTCCAATGGTCTCTATCTGATTGGAAAACAGGTTATATGTCCATGATTTTACAACACTTTGTTCTAGTTTCTGTTCTGACTATTATTCATTATTTTTCTGCATCATGATCGAGAAGGTATTTAACAGTTTGACAAAAACCAAGGATCCAAAAAAATGTTTTTACAAAGTAAAATTTTTGTCCCGGATGGTGGCCGTCTTGTTTGGCAGATCTTTACTGAAATTACACAACACACAACTAGCAACATAACCTCTCCAATGAAAGACTGAAAAGATGCTTCAGGACAAATATCCATCTGAGTTCAAAGGGCATAAATATAAGCACCTAAAGGTCACTGTACACTCTTCAATAATGAGCAAAACCAACATGCATAGCAAACTATAAAACGCCCCAAAATGACAAAATGTTAAACAATTCAAATGAGAAAGCCATCTGCCTGATTTATAAGATATTCAAAAGTATCAAATCGAAACAATAGGATTTTTACTAAATAACACAAATAAACAATAACAATACAAATATGTAACATAGACAAAAAAAGTTTAAAAAAAATGTTTATTTGTTTGTTTGTTTTTTTTCTTCCTTAAATGCCTTTATAAACAAAACAATAAATGAAAAACAAATATGATATACAGCAACAAACAACAACGATATCTATCTGCTCCTTGTAAGGGTGGTATAAATAAACATTGTGACTCTTTGTACAGAGATCATCAAGCATCAAGGGGGCTTTGGTCTGTGGGGGCTTTTGTCATAAACCTTTATTTGGCATAGATTTTAAAATGTCCTTGGACATCCATATGTTGTTAGTTGTAATAACACAAAGCAACGTAGAAAATGACACATATCACAATATTACAGGCGACAACTTTGTTTTAATGTGTGACAACATGTCTCCTCCCAAAATAACATTTTATAATTAAAGTAGATAGAGACAATACCAGTGTTTTATTTGTCAATATAAAGTTTGACACAAACACCACACCTTAAACCAATATCCCCTTCTATAATTTGTAATCTAGATAAACCTGGAAAGACAATACCAGTGTTTTGTTTGTCAACATATAGCATTGCACCCTGATCACACCTAAAATACCAAAACCCACTACAGTTATCTACAATCTGGGTAAACCTGATTGAGACGATTCCAGTGTTGTCTGTCAACATTAAGCATGACCCCATACCACACCTAAACCCCAACCCCACTCCAGTAATCCACAATCTGGATACACCTAAATGACACAATACCAGTGTTTTGTTTGTCAACATTTGGCATGATCCCCAAATCACACCACACCTAAACCCCACTCCTAAAATCCACAATCAGGATACACCTGAAATAGACAATAGCAGTGTTTTGTTTGTTAACCTTTAAGCATGACCCCCACACCACAACACATAAACCCCAAACCCCACTCCTTCAATCCTTAATCTGGATAAACCTGACAAAGATAATAGCAGTGTTTTGTTTGTCAACATTAAGCATGACCCCCTCACCACAACACCTAAACCCCACTCCTTCAATCCTTAATCTGGATAAACCTGACAAAGACAATAGCAGTGCTTTGTTTGTCAACATTAAGCATGACCCCCACAACACCTAAACCCCAAACTCCACTCCTTCAATCCTTAATTTGGATAAACCTGACAAAGACAATAGCAGTGTTTTGTTTGTCAACATTAAGCATGATTGCTCAGGCAACAAAACACAACAAACTTTGATGCATTCTCAGGATAAGTGCTAATCAAAGAAACAGTAAACAATCATGTAAACAATTGTTTCTTTGATGTCTGATGATTGACACTCCCATGGGTGGTCCTACCTTCCCTCAATCACCAATCAAACAGTAGGAAGATTATTAACACCCTTCCATGTGCCATCCATCCATCTACTGTGCACATTAGACACATATTGTAAAAATTATATCTTAGGATGAGAAACATACAGACAAAATTTTCCCACCAGAGTTCAGTTCATTTTCAAAATACAGAAGATCTGCAATTGTAAACATATCTTAGAAGTCATACCACTGCTTTTTCATCATGTTTTTTTTTCTTGGAGTATTTCGTTGATTGATTGGGTAGACAGCTGTTAACAAAATAATTACCCACATTTACTTAAATTTCAACAAGTATGATGCAAGATTACAGTGCTGCCATTGTATAGAGATGTTGTTTTTCTAAAAGAAAGAAGATGCTTGGCTGCCATAACAATTTAAAATAATTTGGTTTAAATAAATTGGATTAAGAGCTCTTTTAAAGTACATCTGACCCCAATGCCAGACTTACACGAATATAATTAAAAACATGTAATAAGAGTCATTTAAAAACATTTTTTAATTGTAATTGATATTTAAGAACAATACCAACAAGTCATGTCTGTTTTGAGGACTGACAAAAATGAATTTTTCATTTGTCCAATGAACATAATAAATCTGAAGCAAGTCAGCTGGACTGAAACTTACACGTAATTTTAATTATCACATATGTCTAATGAATACATTATGATATATATGTTTGTGTCATGTTGTATAAAATCTTTGTTTTGAATTGGTCAACTTGTCAAGGTTTTCTTTTATACATTAAAGTAACTTGTATTGTATACATGTGGTGAATAATTTACTGAAGTAATCATAAAACTACAATTGTGGCAACTTTACCACCAAGGTAATGGTCACAATATTGGTTGGCAAATAACACTATGGACGTGCATGGAAGTATGCTTATTTTCAACTTAATATCCTATAGATGTGATCCTGCTTGGTTTCAATCCAGAGATTTCAGAAATGGAACATCTTTATAAAATTCATATTAGACAAGTAAAACAAGTAAAAAACAATCTATGTAAAGTTACACTTATGGTGAAAACAATGACATCAGAACGGCATCACAGTTACAAGAAAAACTATTCTTATCAATATACTGATTATATTGGAAGCAACTTTGAATGTACATGTTGTCTACATATACTTCCATGTTGTCCAATGTAAAATTGGTTCTATTAAAGCATGTCAACGGTCTTTTGAATATTAATCATCTAGTGAAACTATATTATAGATTTGTATTGTTCCATAAAAATTAAAATCTTTGTAACCTCCGCTCCCCCCCTTCCCCCATAATCACATTTCCTTATTTTCATACTGGATTTGGTTTTTAAAAGTTTTATGTTTGATTAACACCGAAATATATATGTCACTGCAAACAAATAACTTTTACAGTTGACAAATTCCATAAAAAAAATAAAGGTCAATTAAAAAATTCAAGAGTCCCATATGCCTTTATACCAATAACAATTACAAATGTATAACTATGAAACTGCAGGCACTAACGTCAGTCTTAGTGGTAACTTACCACAATCATAAAAGAACATGGCACTTGACCGACAAACTGCCTCACTCATCATAACTAATAAGTAGTATTAATGTTCCTGATCTAACAGGCACCATGACACAAAATCATCCTGACATGTTTTGTTTATATTACCAGGGTGTTTTGACAGATCGGGATTGAGTTTTAATGAATGATGATTATGACTGAAATGTCAAAATTCTCTCTCACACTGACTTGGTTTATCATTTGGAGATACCAGTCATTTAATTTACTTCCTCGTTTCAATATCATAATTAGTAGATAGATTAATTATAAATGATGCGGCTAATGTCATTATACCTGTGGGAATCTATTAAGATTTCTGACATGTTGTATTTGTGTATTCTCTCCGTCATCATAGTTCTGATGTGATAATGTATAATATATAAACAGATTACTCTTCTAATGTAAACTTATTCACAGTAAAAAAAAATCATTTGATAGATAGATTGTTGTTTTGTTCTTGTAATATCATAAAATATAAAATCTCAATTAAAATATACTGTGGAATCATCATTATTTGTGAGATACCAATTTTTCCTGGATTTCATTCGTATATATGAACCATAAATTTAAATGTTCAACAAGTACAAATTTTCTGTAGGCTTGTATGCAGACTTTGGCAAAACAATGAAATGCAGTATCCATGAAAATACAAATTTTCATCAATGCTAAAAAAATTAGTACCCAAGAAAATAAATTTCTTATTATATAATAATTTATATTGTCATATAAACAAATTAATAGATATAGGAAGATGTGGTATGAGTGCCAATGAGACAACTCTCCATCCAAGTTACAATTTATAAAAGTAAACCATTATAGGTCAAGGTACGGCATAGTGTAAAACCATTCAAACGGAAAAACCAACGGTCTAATCTATATAAAAACGAGAAACGAGAAACATGTATGAACTACATAAACAGACAACAACTACTGTAATCTGTAAACATGTTTGTGACAAAAACATACATAATTATAGCTTCCGCAAATTTTAGAGTAATGTGTTTTCAGCTGTGTATCACATTCACTGGTGATCCAATGGATGGATCTGTCGTAGAGTTGTCACTTGTTTAGACATATTTATATATATATATATATCAATGCAATATAAATTGAACATGAATCATTAATCATTAATGCAGTCAAGAAATATTTATATATATGTATATATATAAAAAAAAAATATGAAAAATTAAGCTGCTTCTGTCCTCAGTTCTAATGACTGTTTCAAAAAATAGCCGATTAGTTTCACATGTTCTGTTGGTATAGGGTTTAATAATTTAATAATTTTTTGGTCTTTTGGAAGTGACATAAATTCGTCTTCCCATTTTAATTTTTTAGATAGATCCAATCTTAATTCATTATTTATACTACACTCCAAGAGGAAATGTTCCTCGTTTTCAAGAACATTGCATAGTTTGCAAAGTCTATCTTCTCGATGGATTTTTAAATATCTACCCTTTTCAATTTCAAGATTGTGGTCACTTATACGGAGTTTGGTGAAACACTTTCTTATAATACAAGTAAAATTCTTTATCTTGACCAAGTTTTATGTTTTTGTATAAAAATAACTTACTTTTTTCATCATAACTATTAAATTAATTTTTTTAATTAAAACTTTATATTTGTCCTCTACCTCTTTCTTGATAAGAATCTTGAGATGTTGCACGTCTTTCAGCTTTTTACAATGTTCTATTTTATGTAAGATATCGCTACCAGGTACAATATTCTAAATGAACCCACAGTATCTCTTTTCTTTCAATTGAAATGTGATCTCACTAAATTTTGAAACAATTAAATATCTGCTTAAAGTTAAAATTATGTAATCACCTGACTGACCAAGAATTGAGGGGTCAAACTTCTTATGAACTGACCATTCCCCCTTGGTTGTCAAAATGACAATGTTGATTTATTGTCAATAAGTCTAGTGATTATTTAAACAAATGATTCGTTGATATAATGAAATATAATTTATTTTACAACAAATCTGTTTCAGATTTTTCCAATTTGCGCCATATAATATTATAATTATTCAAATATTTAGACCAATATGAAGATTGTTATCAACACCTGTTACATTTCTTTGGAGGTTGAATTTATGAAAATATGAGCAAAGAAAGATAACTCTAATAATAGATAAATAAAAAAGACTGGAACTATATTAATTTTTTATTTTAAAATTTTTCAGTCTAGCATCATGGTAAATACTCCTTCATATTACTTCAAACAAAGCAGTTTGATCGATCAGTGTGTAATATGGCCTCTATTTTTTAAGCTTTATTTTCAAATTAGGATTTAATGGACATTATCACAATGTATCATAGCTTTAACAATGACTAGAAAGGTATTTTTGTTTGAAAATTTACGTAAAGGCGTTCTTTATATGACGTCAATAGTTAGCATATATCTTAATTTTCCACCAAAATAAATGAAAACATGTATGTTTCAATAGTTTTTTGTTTACTGGAAACCTATAGCCCATGTGATGACTTACAAGATTTTTTTAACATTTTTTTTGTAATAAAATCTGAACTTTTTCTGACTTGAAAATTTAGTTTATGTTTCCTAGGCTTAATTGCAATACAAAATCCAGAAGATTTCATCAACTTACACAAAAATCTCTATATTTTGGACCCCATTGGAGTGTAACTGGCAACGCTATGCCTGAAAAAAACTTGTCAAAAATTGTCCGTTTTAAGTTTCTCACATATATTTGCATCAACTTGAAACACTTTTCATCTGGAAATGGAAAAAAAAATTTTGGGCCAAAAAGGGACCCTACAGATTCTACTTCTTACGATTTTTTATTTTTCTTACAAAACATTGCTTTGATTTGGGATGTGTAACAATTAACAAAAAATAAAAAAATAAATGGAAAATACTTGTCACTTTTGATATCTATTTTATTAAACGTAGAAACATTCAACTTCTGCGGAATGCAACATGTATTACAATATTAATCATAGGCGATTATATAACATATAATATTACATATCAGATACCGCAAAATAAACAATAATTAAATGTCAATTAGGTTTACCTTGTCCAGAATCTAGGTCAGATGACAAGTTTCATCAGCAACATCTCCCCCCTGGCGTAGTAGAATGATGACGCCAGCCTATGACATATTTTACTAAATACATCAGAATTTAAGGTCATGATGTGCACCAGTTTATAATGTCATTGCATCTGTCCCCTCATTAAAATACATGTCATTTTCTGTAAAGTGCTGATGACTAGGTGATTTAATTTCATATACATATGTAATTAAATATACATATGTAATTGGATGCTCATCTTTGATGTACATACATGTACTAGCAATTTTTTAAATATTTTCTAAATGCCTGCAATCTATGTAACTTTTATGAACTTTATGAACTTATTTGGACTTCTGGAAATAAGTACTAAAAGGGCATTTATTGAATAATGCAGTTTGATCGTAATATATATATTAAAATTAAAGGTTCTAATATATATCTGCCTCGAACTAGTGTTTTATTACAGGAATGGATAATGAACAGCTGTAATGTGACGGATGTGATTTGAATTCACATATCCCATGCTTCCCATCCTAAAGCAAAGTCAAAGATGTTTTTTTGTCACCTTGTAACATGTATAAAGTATCCCATCCTAAAGCAAAGTAAAAGATGATTTTTTGTCACCTTGTAACATGTATAAAGTCCCATCCTAAAGCAAAGTCAAAGATTATTTTTTTCACCTTTTATCGTGTATAGAATATCCCGTCCTAAAGCAAAGCCAAAGACAATTTTTTGTCAACTTCCATCATGTAAAAGTTTATTGCAATGCTTTAAATCGTAAAAGATTTGATCGGGCTATTCAGTTTTCTCTGTTGTATTGTTTTACCATTTGTAATCCTAGGCCTTTTATAGCCTAATATTAAGTTTTGGGTTTTGATCATTGTTGAAGGTTGTATGTTTACATCCTCGTCTTTTGGTGGACAGTTGTCTCCTTTGTAATCATTCCATATTTCCCAATGTTATATTGATATAGGGGAAAAGTTTAATGGGACAGCCCAACCCAACAACACCATAAAAGCAAAAGGACATCTAAAGTTCAACAAAGACAAGTGTCAATGTCAAATGTTAGGCTCTTATATATATTACCTATAGTCGAGAAAAATTCCGTAAAAAATCTGTCATCAACAAAAATTTCCGTCATGGGGAACACAATACAGATATAGATGACATCCAATGATATGGTCCCAGAGTCCACTACTATGACAAATACTTAATAGGGGGGAAAAGTGCATTCTGGGGGAAATTTTTCAATAAGAACTTAAATGAATGATGGAACAATTGCAAATTACAGTAATAATCCTTTATAATGAGGATATCTGTGGCAGCTAAGATTTGAAAAAAAAAAAAAATCACATCCAAAGAGGGATAACTCTGTTCTTTTTACATAGATGAGTTTTGAACAGAACTTGACCTTTATGAACAGGATTTACAGATGCTATCACAAGGGCTTAGTTTATATTGTGGTTCTATAGTATATTACAGTATTAAAGTCAAATATTTCAAGCATTTTTGCTTAAACATCGAGATACCAGTAGTAATTAGAAATTAAAGTGCATTTAGATTATACATTTTGTAACTTTAAAAATTGTGTGACTCATTAATGCCTTTTCTGCCCGTTTACTCTGCAATTTTACATAACTAAATATAGTTGATTTTTGAATGCCAGTGCTTAATTATTCAAAAGTTTATTTCATTGCTTTTAGTTTGATAGTTTTGTTAATTTGTCAGTGCATAGACACTTGCCACATGGGCAGTGCCTGTGGAGGTCCAGAAATCAACTTTGATACACTTCGCTTGTATTTGCATGCCCTTTTTATTGTTTGCTTTGCATGAAACTGTGTGAATTTTTAAGTGATAGTCAGCTAAAGAGCTCAGCAGAGCTTGTGATTTGATTTGTTATAATGCACATATATACTGACTTTAAATAAAATGTTCTTACTTAAATTAGATTTATATTAGAAACAAGTATTATGTACTTTGTTTTTAGTAAAAAGCACCAAGATTAGGGAGCTACCATTTGATTTCTATGGGGGGGGGGGGGGGGGGGGGGGGCTAGGATGAAAAATTTTGTCCTGCATTTTTTTTTAGTTGTAATCTTTGTCCTGCCTTTATATTTTTCACTCTATTCGGTCCTGCCTTTTTTTTTTAAAGTTTATCCTGACTTTTTTTTACCTAAATTGTCATCCTGACTTTTTTTTTTACAAGTGTCTCATCCTGCCTTTTTTTTTTACTCAAAACTCCTGTCCTGCCTATTTTTTTCAAATTTCATCCTAGCCCCCATAAAAATCAAATGGTAGCTCCCTTATGTAGCCATTTATGTCTTGCCCATAAAATCAATAAATGGTGTTTTCTTGATCAGATTTTCATTCTTTTGCTTCAATAAAACCAGATAATTTGTTATTTTCAGAATTTCCAATCATTGCATCACAACATACCATATGCCAGCTATCCATTGTTAATGATTTAACCACCAATCACAATGTTTTGTTGGAAGCTTTTTAAAATATTACCCATAATGCATTAGATTCTGAAATGATGAATTACTTATGTCGTATGCTCCAAATAAATAACATACCTTTGCAACATGCTTCACTAATGGTCCAACTAGGAATCCTGTCAACTGTATGACCTCTGACCTAAGTTCATCTCTAAAAAAACAGTATTTTTGTTATATCATAGCTGAGTGAAAACAGAGGATATTTTAATACTTAAAGAAAAAACAATAATAACTATTCATAATTATCCCAAGGAGTAATTTTACTTGAATTGAGATTAGTCTCTCAAGTATATAGGATCTAAGTTGTCTAGTCAACTACTGTTTGGTTGTTTTGCTCAGCCCTAATGTAAGCACGTTTAAGAAAAAAGTTCATGAAATTTTTAACATACAAGACCTATTAAGACAACCTATCTGGAACAAAGTTTTGATTTTGTGGTTTGTGTTCTTGGGTTGCTGTCTCATTTACATATGCCTTCATATATACTCATATTCAAACTGAAACTGTTCACATGAAATTATTTTTTCAGTGATCTGTCTAATTTCTATATTGCAGTAATGTACATGTGAGTGTAATAAGTTTCTGATGAGTTGAACCCTTTTCAAATGGTTTTTATTGTTTGTTTTTATGTTGTACTGTTACACCACTGTGCCAGGTTAGGGGAGGGTTTGGTGCAAGCAAACATGTATAGCCTGCTTGTGATTCAGTGGTAATCGTTTGTTGCTGTATATCATATTTGTGTTTTTCTTATTGTTTTGAACATTATTTTTCTCGTTTGAATTTTTTTTACATTTGTCATTTTAGGGCCTTTTATAGCTGACTATGCGGTTTTGGTTTTGATCATTGTTGAAGGCCTTATGGTGACCTATAGTTGTGAGCTTCTGTGTCATTTGGTCTCTGGTGGAGTGTTGTCTCATTGACAATTATTAAACATTATCTTATTTTTATATCTTTCAACAATTAGATAACTTTGTATGTGATGGCACATTAACTTAAAGTTAAAAAAAGATAAGGAGATGTGGTATGCTTGCCAATGAAACAACTATCCACCAAAGTTCAAATGAAGTGGATGTATCAACTATATGTCACTTCAACAATGAGCAAAACCCATACAATTTAGAAACCTATAAAAGGTTCAGGGATGAGAAAATGTGACAATTTAATATTGTTCACCGGATGATCAAACTGCTGACAAATCTGCAAATATTGTGTTTTTGTCACAAGTGAGATACCAAAATTCTGATTAGGCTAATAAAATGGAAAAATTCTGTGTTTGTTCAGGTCTAGCCCTCTTCCCTTATAACTAAAATATTGCAAAATGTATGGACTAAATTTGTTGTTCAGTAAATTTCTTTTTAACAATTGTTTTGTTTAAATTCCTTTTTTTTTTTTACACTTTTATTAACTTGTCTTTGTAGCTTGTTAGTTGACTTTAAAATGAAAATCAAAATCAGTTTGCCTAATATAGATAAATGCCAATGTAGGAATACTGTAAACCAACTCATTTACGCGGATACTTTATTTCTTGTTCAGCCCTTTCTAGTCTACTTCACTGCTATTTAATCCTACATTTCATTGCAGTAAAAAATTTCTGAGTCATAAACATATATCTTGGGTATTTCAAAGCACCATTCTTTTTTTATTTGGTGTTTCTATAAAATATTTTGGAAACTTGAGGTTACATGGTTACTAAACTTGTAAACAGGAAAGAAAGGGGTGATATTTGATTGGTTAACTTCCAGTGATGATTATTATCTTATATGCAATGAAATGTTTTGTGAAATTTTGTCTATAGTACTGGACAGGATAAAACTTTACTCATGCCAAGTATTCCTTTATTTAACACAATTTTTTAAATAGTGCAAATTTAACAAAGACTTATAGGGGAAAAACAATGGTGGTATTACACCTATTAATATTACTAAATATGCCAAGGAAGATAATTCATGCTGATTAAAAATATTTTCCTATTTTTTTTTAAATATCAGTTTGTCTTCATTAATGATCAATGGTGGATTTTCATAAAAAAAAAAAATCTTCAACAGATCTATTTTTTTGCAGGTACCAAGTCACACTTTTTCACCTTATGTTTTCATGTAAGTTTTTGTGTGTATTTTCTTCCATTTTGGTAGTTTGTTTGATAATAGTGCAAATTTAACAAAGACTTATAGGGGAAAAACAATGGTGGTATTACACCTATTAATATTACTAAATATGCCAAGGAAGATAATTCATGCTGATTAAAAATATTTTCCTATTTTTTTTTAAATATCAGTTTGTCTTCATTAATGATCAATGGTGGATTTTCATAAAAAATGTTGAATTTAGTGCAGGGTGTTTTGCTATCTAAAACTGAAGAATAAATGACAGCAACCCAACAATACAAAATATTTGAGATAAGCACATTTAAATTCATGAAATTTGTATCATAAAAGACAAATAGTCAGACAACATACCTGGAACAAGTTTCAATGAAATTCATACAATGCTGGAAAAGCTGAAAAATTAAATTTAAAACATATTTAAAATCAACAATTTATAAAAATTGCAATGCATGCTCTATATGTGAAAGTTAAGGTTTTGAGGTCAAAAGGTTATTTGATTGTTTGTTGTTTGCTGTTTTATGCTACTTTCAGTGACCCTAGCAGGTGCAGATCCAGCAAGCACCCCTCTTGGTCCACCAATGATATATACAATTGAAAATTGGCAGGAACAATTCTCTCTAAATTTTCTATACATTTAACATTGGCACCTTTTATCGTTCAAAAACTATAAAAAATATAACAAGGTTTTATAAAATTTTCAATAATGGCTTTTACTCTAAATGTAATAAAATTATGAAAAGAAAAGTAGGGTTTAGTAAGCAAATTTTTGATTGGCACCACATAGATAATACTAGAGGATTCCAAATATCTAACAAAAAAGTCAAAAACAAAAGTAATGAACATCCTTAAAGGGAAATCACACTATTTATACTAATAATAATTCATTGAAATTTTGCATGTAGACAGATCATAGTTATTAAAAATTTTAGGCGAAAAAAAAATTGGGGTCACCGATGTTGTTTTCGAGATATGACGTCATCAAAATTTAAAGAATCGCGTTATAACGAAATATAGAAATACCGCTCTAAATTGTTAGAAAAAGACAAACTTATTGAAAAACCATGTTTAACTGGAATAACAAAAACAGTCAAATGTAACTTATACCTTATGAACATTTATTTGTCTTGGTTTCCTTATTTTTGAAGGCATTTGAACATTTCCCGCCATTTTTAATTGCTATTTATAATAGATTTTTCTTGAAATAAAAAAAAATCTACTAATGTTTTTCCCTTCAAACTTCTGCATAAGTTGCAGCTTCAGGGGAGATTTTAAAAGCATAAATAAAAAAGGGGGGTCACCGATGTTTTAAATCCGCTAAAACGGAAATAATCTTTATTATTGAATTTTGGCGGGAACTATAACCTTTTAACGTTATAGAACATTGCTGGCATAACAGCATTTCTTGCAACGCTTAGGTTGAATTAAACCTTTTCACTACAAAATATAATATCATTTTTGAATATTTTTTAAGGTATTTTGATTATTCATTGATATCTTTATCAATCTATCGAATCGTTAACATAGATACAATACTGAACAGTTTATTATAAAGTAATTGTCAAAGTTGAAGTCATCTCATTTTTATACGACCGCAAAAATTTTTGCGGTCGTATATTGGTATGACGTTGGCGTCGTCGTCGTTGTCGTCGTCGTCGTCCGGCGTCGTCCGAAGACACATTGGTTTTCGCACTCTAACTTTAGTTTAAGTAAATAGATCTCTATGAGATTTTACCATAAGGTTCAATACCACAAAAGGAAGGTTGGGATTGATTCTGGGGGTTTTGGTACCAACAGTTAAGGAATTAGGGGCCAAAAAGGGGCCAAAAATAAGCATTTTTGTAACTTCCAGACATAACTTGTGTGTTAGTGTATGGATCTCTCTGACATTGTACCACAACGTTCCATATCACACAGGGAATGCTGGGATTGATTTTGGGGGTAATTGCCTCAAAATATTAGGAATTAGGGGCCAAAAAAGGGGCAAAAAACAAGCATTTTTCTAGTTTCATGACAATAAGTTGTGTGTAAGTGTATGGATCTTTCTGAAATTGTACTACAAGGTTCCATATCACAAAGGGAAAGCTGGAATTGAGTTTGGGGGTAATTGCCCAAAACATTTAGGAAAAAGGGGCCAAAAATAAGCATTTTTCTAGTTTCCAGACAATTACTTGTGTGTTAGTGTATGGATCTCTCTGACATTGTACCACAAGGTTCCATATCACATAGGGAATGGTGGGTTTGAGTTTGGGGGTAATTGCCCTAAAAGTTAAGGAATTTGGGGCCAAAAAGGGGCCAAAAAACACATTTTTCTAGTTTCCAGACAATAACTTGTGTTCAAGCGTATGGATCTCTCTGAAATTGTACTGCAAGGTACCATACCACAAAAGGAAGGCTGGGATTGAGTTTGGGGGTGATGAATCATAAGGGGGTTCAAAAAATTGGGGGGGGGGGGGATTTTATTTTTATCCTTTTTTTTCTTTTTTTTTTTTTTTTTTTCTTTTAAAATTTTCTATTTTAAGTTGGTTATTTCTGATTTATATTTAAAAGCAAATAATAATGATATGGTAGGAGATACACACCAAACAGGATGTGTAAATTATTATATAATAAGTATTGTGCAATAGCAAGAAATTTTCAACTGCACAGTATTGCACAATAGCAAGAAATCTTCAATTGCACAGTATTGCGCAATAGCAAGAAATCTTCAATTGCACAGTATTGCGCAATAGCAAGAAATATCCAATAGCACAATATTGCGCAATAGCAAGAAATTGTCAATTGTACAGTATTGCGCAATAGCAAGAAATATTCAATTGCACAGTATTGTGCAAAAAAAGATACTTCGTATAAATTGCTTATTTCTTGACCAATTTCAATGGGGTTTTTTGGCCCCGTTTTTAAATTGGTCCACATTGAGGTCCAAAGGGTCCAAAATTAAACTTTGTTTGATTTCATCAAAAATTGAATTATTGGGGTTCTTTGATATGCTGAATCTAACCGTGTATTTAGATTCTTAATTTTTGGTTCCGTTTTCAAATTGGTCTACATTAAGGTCCAAAGGGTCCAAAATTAAACTTAGTTTGATTTTAACAAAAATTGAATTCTTAGGGTTCTTTGATATGCTGAATCTAAACATGTATTTAGATTTTTGATTATGGGCCCAGTTTTCAAGTTGGTCCAAATCGGGGTCCAAAATTAAACTTTGTTTGATTTCAACAAAAATTGAATATATGGGGTTCTTTGATATGCTGAATCTAACCATGTATTTAGATTTTTGATTTTTGGGCCCCGTTATCAACTTTGTTCACATTGAGGTCAAAAGGGTCCAAAATTAAATTTTGTTTGATTTCATCAAAAATTGAATTCTTGGGGTTCTTTGATATGCTGAATCTATCCATGTATTTAGATTTTGGATATTGGACCATAATAGGTGAATGTCCAATTTAAAATTTTTAAGTTCTTAGACCACATTCATTCTGTGTCAGAAACCTATGCTGTGTCAAATATTTAATCACAATCCAAATTCAGAGCTGTATCAAGCTTGAATGTTGTGTCCATACTTGCCCCAACTGTTCAGGGTTCGACCTCTGCGGTCGTATCAAGCTGGGCCCTGCGGAGCATTTTATTTAAATTGCATTTGTTGTATGGGGAAAAGGAATGTTTGCCTCATGCCGTATTATAGAAATAATTTTCGGCTTTCAGATAAAGAATCTTCTACCTCGGAAGACTGAGGGTATCTGGGCTGAAAAGTAACACGTTCCTTTTAGACTGCAGGCAGAATAATTTCGTTACCATAATTTCACTAGCTTGTCCATTCGCACCGGGAAGATAAAACCTGAAATGCCGTGTTAAAAAATGCCACAAACTCAGCACGTTAAAACAAACCTATTTTCGGTAGAAATTTAAAATTGGTTCCGTAATTACACAACGCTTCATAATTTATTCGAACTGTGGAAACCAAATTTTTTTCTGAGTTCTATCATCCCGCACCCATTTTTCATACATCGTTGCATGTTCATTGTACATAATATGTTCAATGTTCATCGCCTGTGTATTAAAACTTTATGTATTACGTATATTTTATTACCGTTCGATTAATCGCTCAACGTTGGTATGTTATGAGAAATACAATGCATCTGATAATTTAGAGTTAATTTACAATGAAATACACATCGCCATATTGATATCAGGAACATATAATGTTCCCAGTTGATGTATTTAAAAAAATCTTTTAATTTGTAATAAACGGATCTAGTTTTTTTTTCTTGTTCTGCTACATCTATCCGTGTTTCTGTGGAAATATCGATATATTTTATCTAACTCTAGTTTTTTGTCGAGCCTTCGACTTTAGTCGAAAAAGTGAGACATAGCGATCCTACATTCCGTCAATCGGCGTCGTCGTCGGCGGAGGCAGCAGTGGACGTCCACAAATATTCACTATGTGGTTAAAGTTTTTGAAGTTTTAATAACTTTCTTAAACTATCCTGGATTTCTACCAAACTTGGACAGAAGCTTGTTTATGATCATAAGATAGTATCCAGAAGTAAATTTTGTAAAAATAAAATTCCTGTTTTTCAATATTTGACTTATAAATGGACTTAGTTTTTCTGCCAGGAAACAATACATTTACTCTGTGGTTAGAGTTTTTAAATTTTTAATAACTTTCTTAAACTATCCTGGATGTGTACCAAACTTTGTCAGAAGCTTGTTTATGATCATAAGATAGTATCCAGAAGTAAATTTTGTAAAAAAAAATCTTTTTTTTTCGTATTTTACTTATAAACTGACTTAGTTTTTCTGCAAGGAAACAATACATTCACTCTGTGGTTTAAGTTTTTAAGATTTCCATAACTTTCTTAAACTATCCTGGATATGTACCAAACTTGGACAGAAGCTTGTTTATGATCAAATGCTTGTATCTCGAAGGAAATTTTGTCAAAATTTTGTACCTGTTTATCCGTATTTTACTTATAAATGGACTTAGTTTTTCTTCCAGTTACCATTACATACAGTATGCAGTTAAAGTTTTTAAAACATTTATTAGATTCATAAACTATCCTAGATTTATACCAAACTTGGACAGAAGCTTCTTATAATCAAAAGATAGTATCGAGAGGAATATTTTTATTGATTTTTTTCCTCATTTTTGTTGAGCCTGCGATTAACAGCAAAAGTAGGCGAGACACTAGGTTCCGTGGAACCCTTACAAATTTTTTTATCAGATGACAAATGAGAGTGTGGATAACCTTTGATGTAGAATAAGAATTTGAGTTCCAGCTAAATTTAGAGTTAAAGTTCCAGTTTTATTTTTAGTTCGAATGTTTATTCGAGTAAGAGTTCTAGTTAAAGCTCGAGTTCCACTTAGAAACTTCAGAGTTATACTGTAAGATAGAATAAATTCTGGTAAGATATAAAATTTTGAGATCTGAGATCGGATGAAATTAAAAGAAAGATTGCAGTTTCTATTTTCTGTTGGTGCACCTCTCTTTCTTGAATTGTATATTCTTTTATCACATTTATGTTTCAGTATGGTATAGCCTTTATACTTTTTTTGCCAAAACTGATTAATGATAGGTAATTTGAAAATAACTGATTGATTGTGTGTGCCACTTTCAGCACTCTGCTATATCATGTTGGCCGGTTTTTTCTAAAGAACCAAGGTATCAAGAGTAAATCAGCTACCTTTGTATTAAACAAATGGTTGTCCTTTACAGTCATGATCGGAATCTGACAATCTCCCTATATCACTGTTTGTTGACAGGCAAGTGATCACATTGAGTGATCTGAACACGAACCTACATCTGAATTACTAGTTTTTGTTTTGTTTTTGTTTTCGTTTTTTTCTTGATTTTTGCAAAACTTTCAGTGGCAAATATTACATGAATATCACCACAAATGTATACTCTTTCACAAGACAGACCTTAATGTGATGGTTACAGATTAGCACTCTGAAAGACATGTTACTCTAAATAAATAAATACATGTGTGTGTGTTAAATATTTCTCTTGTTGGAGTCTTGTAAAGCCAAATATACAGTGTGGATTTTTTGTTGTTGTTGTAGGTAGTACGGTCATCAATAGTACAAAAATAACTAGGCATAGTGTTTGATATTGACGTCTAGCGGCCTTATTTTTTAACTTGCTGGTCGTACAGTTCGCTATAATTGACAGTTTGAAGAAATACTACAAAAAATGATTTTTTTTGTGCCCAAATTATGTAACCTGTACCAAGCATTAAAGGAAGATTGCGTATAATGTACTATATAATACGGTGCTAAATTTTCTTTGATTTCGATAGCCAGCAACCGATGTAAAATTTTGTATGCTTCTTTTACGGTGATGTTTAACTGGCGTTATTCTTAAATAACGTTTGATATTTCAACACATATGATTACTCTACGAATCACTCGTGTGCATGTGTTTGTTCCCCCCATACCCCACTTCCCAAAAAAAAAAAAAAGAAACAGAGAGAGAGAGAGAGAGAGAGAGAGAGAGAGAGAGAGAGAGAGAGGCGTTTGATACCAAAGGAACATCGAAACTCATTGTTCGCCGATGTACGCTTTGATTATACTGAAATGATCGACAAAAAGTGTTATAAATATCTCTTTTGTTTTTAAATATTTTTTTTCTTCGTGAAACGAAGAAATCTGCGAGATAAAAAAAATTGTTAATATATGAAAATATAAACTTTACAGTAAATAAAAAAAGTTTTTCTACAAAAAAAAAGTTGAGCTGACGGATTTCGCTACAAATAATAAAGACCAGATCAACAATAAATGTTGATATTTCTCATATCTAACAATATTTTTCGGTGAAATTAATAAACCTTTAAGAAAAATAATTGTATAAATGGTATTGTATGTAGATACTAACTCAATAATAATAATAATAATAATAATATCTTTATTTAAAGAGAGTAACTCATTTGAATTAAACCCAATCGTAAGGTAATTCAAGACCATATCAAGACCACTTTCGGCTACTAGTATTTTTACATTTTGTCCGTTTTGAGTAGCATTTTCATTTTTTGCACTTAAATCAAAACGTCATTTGCTTTCTCTTGCTTTAGTGAACGTCCCTTTGAGCGGGCCGCCATTTTAGAAATTAGCAACCTTTACGACGGACTCAAAACGGCGACGTCATAATACGGTCACGACACTATAGCGGCGCCGAGAGCGATGCGTATAAACAATAGTGTGATTTCCCTTTAAATGGAATATTAGTCTCTAATCCTGTCTGAGACTGTTCAAAACAGGATTGAAATATTGGTTATCTCCCTTTGACCAACCTATTTGTAAGATTTGACTACTCACCTGAAATAAGTTATCTATATCTTTAAACCAAGAGCCTTTCTGCATTAATGGATGGTTCGTTAGTGCTCTGAAAACCTAGCAAATAAAGATAGCCACAATAAAAACTTTGATAATGAATTGATTCAATTTTCTTAAATGAGGAAGATTTTAAATTATCAAGAAGCCACTAGCACTATGTTTTTCAATATAAAAAAAACCCCGTTGTTTAAAGAACTGGGTCTTATTGGCAGATTTTTTAATGTTTCTGTTAAATTAACTCATAACTTTTATAGACTATTGACAATTTAGAGCTTGGTATATTGTGTAAACACCACCTGTCTTTTGTTGACGACTGTATATTGCCTTCTTGGAAGTATTTTTGTTGCTTTGTTGTCTCATTCATGTGTACCCTACATCAGCCCTGGTTTTTTGTGGGGTTCGTGTTGCTCAGTCTTCAGTTTTCTACGTTGTGTTTTGTATGCTGTTATTTGTCTTTTGGTCTTTTTTTGTTATTTTCTATGGCGTTGTCATTTTATATTTGACTTATGAGTTTGAATGTCCCTTTGGTATCTTCGCCATTCTTTTTCATTCATATTCACTTATATTTTTATAAAAAATTTATACACTTGGATCCTTGTTTTTCATACTTATAAAGCAAAGTCTAATAAAGAATTACTGATGACTGAATTGTTTAGGCAAAGTGTCCTGAATTTTGAAATAGGGAGTATAATACATTGATACGACTTTTTAATAAGAAGTATCGATTGTTTGTTTCTATATAATGAACAGGTTTTAAACCTACCAACTTCTGACATTCAAAGTGTGTCTCATCTGATGCCATGTGTATCAATTTCCCCAACACTTCTGTGGAAGACAAAGTCCTCTGAACTGTTTCCTCATTGACAGATGGTAAATCACATTCAAACACAACATGAAAATCATCTCCTGCCTCCTGGTCAATACAGACACTG
The DNA here is from genome assembly GCF_021869535.1 of Mytilus californianus. Lineage (NCBI taxonomy): Eukaryota > Metazoa > Mollusca > Bivalvia > Mytilida > Mytilidae > Mytilus > Mytilus californianus. Next base: position 113,501,567 of record NW_026262690.1, on the reverse strand, counting down.
TGAACATACATCAACCCTATCATCCTGATTTCATAATGACAGCAATTCAATATCAACATTAGTCTAGCTTCAATAGAGTTATCTCCTATACATCCAAGTTCTGAAGAGTTGTCTCCCATTGAATTTTGAACAATTACTCCTCTCAAGTTGCTTTCACCAGAATTGTCTCCCTTCATATTAGAATCTACTAAGTTATCTCCCATATGTCTGATTTCTTTCAAGTTATCTCTCTTAGAACAGTGATATAGCAGCAAATTAGCCAGTGTTGTGAGATATTCTATGAACCCTGGACCAGCCTGTTTATAAGGTTCTGTGAGGAGAATCTTTTCCTCTGATAATGCTGTAAACAAGTTGTGCTGTAGACATTTTGTATTTGAATCAGGTTCTTTATCTTCAGAAATTTCTGTCAGCAATTTTGATGCCAGGTTCAAGGCCTCTTTTTTAATCACATGACAAGCGTTCAACCTATAATAAAGAAGAGAACATTGTATAATTCATAATTATGAATAAAAAAAAATTTCATAAACAGTTGCACAGACCCTGTGTCTTACCTGCAACTTCTGATGTTAGTGTGAATGAGAAATGCTGACTGCCAAAATTCTAAGTAAACCAGAAGCTCTAAAGAGCCTGTGTCACTCACCCACTCTTCAATATTGTAGACTAGAATAAAATTCATGACAAAAATCTCTTTTCTGTTGATCTTAAAATGCTGATTCTGATAATTTTTTTCTGTTTAGTTTCTCTCCATCTTCTTTACTTTTTGACCGAAACACAAAAAGAGAAAGAAAAATCTTCATTTAAGGGCAATCACTCCTTTAAAGAGTTTACTAACTATATCAGAAAAATTTGACTTGCTTGTAGATCTTGCCTTGCTGAACATTTTTTTGATTTAAATTTTCTATCTATCTTTAAAAGTTTTCAAGTTACCCAGTAATAGACAAAAATGCCAAAAATTGTTAAATATTGTCATTTAAGTGCAAGAAGTCCAATTACAAGTTGACTAACGATTTAGACTATGTTTCTCCATTTGTAGATATTGTCTTTATGGTCAAATTAGCTATCTAAAGTGATGTGTCTATCAATCTATTATAGTTTTCAAGATAACAGGTAAAAAACACTAAAAATTGTTAAATATTGTCATTACAGAGCAAGAACTCCAAAAATGAGACCACTGACTATTTCAGCCTTGTTTACTTATTTGTAGATCTTGTCTTGCTGAAATTTTTGCTACCTAAACTGTCTCTCTATCAGAGTTTTCTAGATAACAGGAAAAAAATGGTAAAAACCATCATTAAACTGATTAAAGACAATAACTCCAATAACAATTGAATTTCACAAAGAGTTTTGGCCTTTCGCCTTATTTTTAGATATTGTCTTGCGTTATTGTTTTGTGTGTATAAATGTCATGCTGCTCATCAAGGGCTCTTAATTGGAACAATAAATGCTCTTATTCTTATTTTTATAAGAAGTCGGCTGACAGTTTTGACAATAATGAGCAATAGGTAAGCTCAACATTCTGAACATTTCTGCCCCTGTCAGATTTTTTCTATTTAAAATAGTTTTCAAAATAATAGACAAAACTTGCATTTTACCCATATGTTCTATTTTTAGCCATATTGGCCATCTTGGTTGTCAGGTGTGGTCATCAGACATATTTTTTTCTACTAGCTACCCAATGATGATTGTGGCCATTTTTGTTTCCAATTGGCTCAGTAGTTTCAGAGGAGAAGATATTTGTAAAAGTTAACATATGATGACGAACAATAGACGATGATGCCAAGTGATTGGAAAAGCTCACACTTCGGCAAGGTGGGCTAAAAATAAAAAAAGAAATAAGGAAATTTTAAAATATCCTTATCTCTTGATTATGAAAACATGTATCCAATTCTTGCTCCACTAGTTGCACACATCATGTTATCTATAACAAGTAAAATATTGTGAAAGGGCATTTGTTAATGTCACAACAGAGGAAAATTGGATGGAATTGTTCAACAAGTAGAACATATCTGTGGTCATCGATATTCCATAATGATTTACCAAATCATGATTAATTATGATAGGGTTTGTAAAACTTTTGAAGGAATGAATTAAACTCTACCATTTGAAATCCTTGATGCTAGATTTCTTGTGCAATAACCCTATTTCAATGAAATCATGATAGGAAAGCAAATCCTGGAATATGGTATCAACTTTGAGATATAAGTTCCTAGTTCATATGCTGCTAGAATGTTGTTACACAGAAATGGAAAATTTCACAATACAATTGAAATCATTTTTTTTGCCATGAAGTTTCTTTTTCAACTGACCCATATTAATAGAAAAACAAAGGATATGGGGTATCCATCCATGACACAAAATCAATACATGCACAGTAAAAAACACACAGAAAGCAAAGGAACAATGCTTTTATTGCTGTTCTTCATCTCAAAGTCACAGTGAGGCCTTCACATTGTCTATTTAAGATGTAAGATAAGATATGAAGCAGAGTCAACTTGATCTGTGGTATGCTTTGTTTCTAGTTCATTTTGATAACAGCAGTTAACTTTGAATAATTCAGTGAAAAGATATTATCTATCTAGCTGACAGTGAAGTTAAAGGATAATGACATTCTATGAATTTTTCTCAAGAACCTCTTGTATGAAGTCTGCATCATTATTTTTCAGTAAAATTCCATGCAGGTTTGATAAAGTAATTCTAATTTAAAAAACACTAACAACAAACTGTAATTAAATTCTAACTGCAAAATACTTATAAAAAATCCACAGTAAAGTACAAAAAGAAGAATAAAAAAAAATTAAAAATCATAATTTTTCTTTAGATGCCATGGTATCTCTTGATTATGAAGAAGCTTCTGTATAAAAGATTCCTGAAATTCCATGAAGGTTTGCAAAAGATTATTGATAAAAACTTTATGACTGTGTCTATTAAACAAATAAAAAGAAAAAAAAATTGCTTTCAATATTGTTTCTTGGTCATGAACCTTTGTTTAAAGTTTCATTACACGTCATACAGTTTGGTCAATGTCATTGATGTCTAAAAAACTTTAACCACAGTTAAATGTTGATGACGAACAAAAATATAGAATTATCTTGAATGCACCAGATAACCTGTGTTAAGTTTGTTTAAATATTGCATTTAAATAAAATACCCGACCAAAACTACTACGATACACTAATCAACTTAGGATTCTTAATCATATCCAAGATACTTAACTAAAAATGGCGTCAAAGTCATTCCAAAAGGCTCAGTTGCTCCTCACATGTGAACTATGTGAAACTGACACTAAAATTCAATGGAAATGTACAGACTGCAATCTCTTTCTTTGTGATAAATGTAAAAACAAAGTTCATTCTAAGATTAAAAAGGCAAAAGACCATATAATTATTACAATTAAGGAAGTAGGACTTCACAGAGATGATACAAGACAAAAACTGGACTTCAGTGACATTCAGTGTAAAGGCCATTCTGGACAAGTCTGCTGTTTGTTCTGTAAAACTTGTGATCACTTAGTCTGTCCTACTGGAGTGACTAAAATTCATAAACAGCATGAATTAGTTGAGATTGATGAAGCTTTAAGGTTGAAGATGGATGAGTTGAAAGCAAGGAAGAAAAAGCTTGAAAAACAGCATGATGATTGGATAAATAATATTGAGATATTAAACACAATAAAAGAAATAGAACAGTTGAAGACTGAACGAACACAAAAAAGTATTTTAAAGCAGAAACAAGTTTGGAGAGAAGCAGGAGATCAATATGCTGAAGAGCTTGGTAGTGAAAATAAAAAACAATGGAAAGCTAAGGTGAAAGCCATTGAAACTGAATGTAGGAAAGTGACAAATTTTGAAGATCATCTTCTTGAGGAAATTCAACTTATAGAAGGTATAAGCATGTGTAAGGATGTGTCAAAATTCCTTGAAGATACCAAATCACTAGGTAATTTTAAGGAGATGCCAAAAGTTAATCTGAATTTTAGCCAACTGCCAACTTTTGTCCCCGGGCAGATCCTTCTGACTTGTTTTGGATCAATGCAAGAAGAGATTCATAAAGACATTTAAAATAGAAGCCATTGAAGAGTACACTACAGAACTGCTATAATTTCACAGATACTACAATGTTCTGAGAATACTTTCTGGATACATGATCTCAATGATACAAAAACTATACAGAGAATAACACGACTACCTGACAGTACTATTGAAATACAATTACAAGTCGAGGATTTTGCTTATCGGACAACTCTAACAAGAAATTGTGTTCTCCTTATTTCTGATCGAACTTCAAATCTGAAGATTCTTAAAAAAAAAAAGGAAAAATAAACTGTTAACACAAAGATAAGTCTCACCTTTTTATATTGTTCAAATTAAGTAGCAATACTTAACATGCAAAATATTCAAAGTAAATGAACCATGAATGATAGCACATGGTCAAATAATCTAAATGGAAATGAGATGTGCCAATGCTTATACAACTTCATACCAAATTGTATTGACTTATTATTATTACGTTTTATGTGGTTTCCCTTAATCTGACCTAACCACAATCTTTAACATTTAAACTATGCTAAAGTTTCAAAGTCAATAGACCATGACTGAGGGGACAGGGCCAAATAATCCCCAAGAAAAAGAAATGTGCCAAAGCTTATACAAATGAATATCAAATGTCATTGATTTACCATACTTAGTAAGTGGTTCCCCTCAAACTGACCTAATCACAATTTTAACAAAAAGTAAAATAACAAAAATACCAAACTCCAAAGAAAATTCAAGGAGAGTCCCTTACCAAGAGAGGCGAGAGATACCAAAGGGACATTCAAACTCATAAGTCAAAAATAAACTGACAACGCCACTGCTAAAAAAAAAAAGGCCAACAGACAAACAACAGTACACATAACACAACATAAAAAACCAAAGACTGAGCCACACAAACCCCACCAAAAACTGGGGGTGATCTCAGGTGCTCCGGAAGGGTAAGCAGAACCTGCTCCACATGATACACCTGTTGTGTTGCTCATGTTAGTACAAACCTGGTAGTAAGTCTAATTCGGTAGGTCACATTCGGGTAAAGGGGGACGGGATTATAGTTACGACAATTGGAACATATCCGCTATCATCTGATAACAGTCAACCTACTCGTGATGGCGTCCGTAAAATTTTTGAACAGATGACTTCAACTTCACCACTTGGAACTCTTGGTTTAATAGCTTCCTTGTGCGCAGCTACCCTCTATCAAGGAAATCATGATAGGAAATACAAGCCCTGGAATATCTATCAACTGGGAGATATATACACCGTATGCAGGCGCTGCTAGAATGTTACTACATATAAGTGGAAAGTTCACAATTGGGAAGCTGAAATCATCCCTTTTGTCATAAAGTTTTGTTTTTAACCAGCCCTCATTGTCAATTTCTAGATGTAAGTCAAGATATGAGGCAGACTTAACTGTATCTGGTGTATCCTTTATCTCAAGTTTGATTGGATAGATGCGTTCAACATAGTCACCAAATTTTGAGTTATTAAGTGAGAGAACATCATCTATGTCATTATGTCTCTGGTGGTTAGTTGTCCCATTGGCAATTTTATTACCACATCTCCTTATTTAATATATGGTGGAAATTTTACATATAGTACTACTACTTTGTAATTACAAGATACGACAGGGCATATCATGCATTATATAATGATATGAATGAAAAATGTGGGATGTACATCAATGAGACAGTAACCAAACAAAACAAACAACCCAAACATCAAAAGTGTGGTATTTTTTGAAAATTGTATTACTTATACATTGAGCTCAAAACCAAATATTGTTTAATCTTGAAGTATAAGGTTGAAAAACAAAACATCCACAATAAAATGAATTAAGAAAAATCCAACCATGCAGTTTAGAGTGTTTCTGACAAGGCATATGAACATACAGACAGACTGACAGACAAACAGATGGATGGACAGACAGATTCCTCTGTATCCTTAAAATGTTGTTTGCAGAGGGCATAAATATCAATTGGAATATCAGAAAATTCATAAATTTTGACTGTCTTCGCTAACATGCAAGACAAAATTAAAATAAATTAAAAAACAAAAATCACTGGCTTACAGGGCCAGATTAAAAATTAAGAGAGGAAACAAATTAACTGTAAAGTTATTTGGTTGTCAATGAGGTACAAAATCTAATTATTGCCTTTACAAATATAAAACTATTAGATGCTAATGACAAACAAGAGGCTGTCAGAGTGACAGCAAACCTGATTTTCCTGCAGAGGTTGAACCCTGAACAGTTGAGCAAGTATGGACACTACATTTAAGCTTAAAACAGCTCTGAATTTGGATTGTGAGTGAATATTTGACACAGCATAGGTTTGTGACACAAAATGAATGTGGTCAAAGAACTGAAATGTTTGAAATTGGACATTTAAATACCTATTATGGTCAATATCCAAAATCTAAGTACATATTAGAATCAGCATATCAAAGAACCCCAAGAATTCAATTTTTGATGAAATCAGACAAAAGTTTAATTTAGGACCCTTTGGACCTCAATGTGGACCAATTTGATAAAGGAGCCCACAATCCTAAATCTCTCAATACATGGTTAGATTCAGCATTTCAAAGAACCCCATAAATTCAATTTTTGTTGAATCAAACAAAGTTTAATTTTGGACCCTGATTTGGACCAACTTGAAAACTGGGCCGAAAAATCTAATATTTAAATACAGGTTTAGATTCAGCATTTGAAAGAACCCTATATATATTTAATTTATGTTGAAATGAAAGACAGATTAATTTTATCCATAATATTTTCTGTGCAAAGGGAAATAACTCAAACTGGATAAATAGTTCTCTAAAATAAGATATGATGCAATTTTTCAAATTATAATCAATAATATAATAACAACAACCAGTGATGACTTAGTTCTCTAAAATTAGATATGATTTAACACTCAAACATTGCCAGAATCAGCATATCAAAGAACCAAAGACTCGCCTTATATTACATTTGATTTGTTTAATTGTCCCATACAAGAATATATATGGTTTCGGGGTGGGGATCTTGACCGTTTACAAGTTTTCAAAAAGAAGGGGGGGTGGGGGTTACCCCAGGGGACTTCCCTTCAATTTCATTTGATTTGTTTTATTGTCCCATTCAAGAATATATATGGTTTCGGGGTGGGGATCTTGACCGTTTACAAGTTTTCAAAAAGAAGGGGGGGGGGGGGGGGGGGGGGTTACCCCAGGGGACTTCCCCTCAATTTCATTTGATTTGTTTTATTGTCCCATTCAAGAATATATATGGTTTAGGGGTGAGGATCTCAACCATTTACAAGTTATCAAAAAGAAAGGTGGTGGGGGTTACCCCCATGGACTTCCCCTATATTTCATTTGATTTGTTTTATTGTCCCATACAAGAATATATATGGTTTAGGGGTGGGGATCACGACCGTTTACAAGTTCTCAAACAGTAGGGGGGGGGGGGGGGTTTGACCCCAGGGGACTCCCCTTTTATTTAATTTGATTTGTTTTATTGTCCCGTACAAGAATATACATGGTTTAGGGGTGGGGATCTCGACCGTTTACAAGTTATCAAAAAGAAGGGGGGTGGGGGTTACCCCCATGGACTTCCCCTATATTTCATTTGATTTGTTTTATTGTCCCATACAAGAATATATATGGTTTAGGAGTGGGGATCTCAACCGTTTACAAGTTCTCAAACAGGAGGGGGTGGGGGTGACCCCAGGGGACTCACATTTAATTTAATTTGATTTGTTTTATTGTCCCATACAAGAATATATATGGTTTCAGGGTGGGGATCTTGACCATTTACAAGTTTTCAAAAAGAAGGGGGATGGGGGTTACCCCAGGGGACTTCCCCTCAATTTCATTTGTTTTGTTTTATTGTCCCATTCAAGAATATATATGGTTTCGGGGTGGGGATCTTGACGGTTTGCAAGTTTTCAAAAAGAAGAGGGGTGGGGGTTACCCCAGGGAACTTCCCCTCAATTTCATTTGATTTGTTTTATTGTCCCATTCAAGAATATATATTTCGTATGGGGGTGGGGATCTCGACCGTTTACAAGTTATCAAAAAGAAGGGGGGTGGGGGTTACCCCCATGGACTTCCCCTATAATTCATTTGATTAGTTTTATTGTCCCATACAAGAATATATATATGGTTTAGGGGTAGGGATCTCGGCTGTTTACAAGTTTTCAAACAGGAGGGGGTGGGGGTGACCCCAGGGGACTCGCCTTATATTTCATTTGATTTGTTTTATTGTCCCATACAAGAATATATATGGTTTAGGGGTGGGGATCTCGACCATTTACAAGTTCTCAAACAGGAGGGGGTGGGGGTGACCCCAGGGGACTCGCATTTTATATCATTTTATTTGTTTTATTGTCCCATACAAGGATATATATGGTTTCGGGTTGGGGATCTTGATCGTTTACAAGTTTTCAAAAAGAAGTGGGGTGGGGGTGACCCCCCTGGACTTCCCCTATATTTCATTTGATTTGTGTTATTTTCCCATACAAGAATATATACGGTTTAGGGGTGGGGATCTCGACCGTTTACAAGTTCTCAAACAGGAGGGGGTGGGGGTGACCCAAATTGAAAAATTGAACTAGACCTTCATTAAGTCCCAGGAAACAACATATTTGAATTTGAAAAAAAATTGTTAAAGCGTTTTCATGTTATTGTGGAGACACTGTTTGGCAGCCCCCCGTCCGCCTGCCCACCGTACATCCCCAATTTAATAACCGATATTTCCTTCGAAAATCTGGTTAAAAATTCAAATAAAAATAAACACATGATAACCAGTCAATTTTCAATATAAACAAAAAATGCAGAGTTTAAATCATTATGTCTTTTGTTCTTCAGAAATTGTAAGTTGACAGATATACTTTTTTTGCTTTTAAACTTCAAGGTTGCATATAAATACTTGAATTCTTCAGTCCAGACATTTCATGCATAAATGAATTTGAACGAATTCTATTGTTAGACTTCTCTGTACAAATAGACCACATATTACTTATTTGACATACTAGTATGTCTGATTAGGAGTTCTAAACATGTTTTACAAATAGTCAAAAATGGTATTATCAAAGTCAATTCAGAAAGCACAATTTTCTCTACCTTGTGAATTATGCGAAATTGAGACAAAAATTCAGTGGAAACGTATTGACTGTAATCTTTTAATGTGTGATAAATTTTAAAAACTAAGTTCATTCAAAGATCAAAAAGGCAAAAGACCATAAAATAATAACAATTAAGGGAGTAGGACTTCATGGAGATGATTCACAACAAAAGTTAGACTACAGTGACATTCCGTGTAAAGACCATTCAGGACAAGTCTGCTGTTTGTTCTTTAAAACTTGTAATCACTTAGTCTGTCCTACTGGGGTGACTAAAACCCATAAAAAGCATGAATTAGTAGATTTCAAGAAGCTTTTAAGGTGAAGATGGAACTACTAAAAATTAGGAAAGAAAAGCTAAAAAAACAGCAGGAAAATTGGATAAAGAATAAAGAAAGATTAAATGCACAAAAAGAAACAAACAAATTGAGCATTGATCAAACCCAAAAAGATATCTGTAAACAGAAACAAGTTTGGAAAGAAGCAGGTGATCAATATGCCACTGAGCTGTGTAGTGAATTTATAAACAATGGAGACTAAAAGAGGAAGCAATTAAAACTGAAAGTAGCAAGGTTAAACATTTTGAAGAACATCGTACTAACAAACTACAGCTAATAGAAGATATGAGTATTAGTATGGATGTGACAAAATTCTTTGAAGATACCAAATCACTTGAAGATGTGAAGGAGATGCCATACATTAATCTGAATCACAGTCAACTGCCAAGTTTTGTTCCAGGGAAGATCCTTCATTCTTATTTTGGATCATTTCAAGACAAAATTTATAAAGAAGCAAAATTAATTAGAATAAAAGCCACCAAAGAGTACACTACAGAATTAAATATAATTACAAATATATTGCAATGCTCTGAGAACACTTTCTGGATACACGATCCATTTGATCCAAACACTATACAGAAAATAGCATTAAAGTCTGACAGTACATTTAAAGTATTATCAGGAGTCAATAAGCACGCAATTCAAACAGCACTGACTAGAAATGGTGATCTCCTTATTACAGATCTTACTTCATATCTGAAGATTCTGGAAGGAAAGAGAAATGAACTGACAAATTCAATATATAATTTTAACCCATTCATTGTGGAACCAATCCATATTAATAGAGAAAACCAACTTATAGTAGGAGCCACAGAGAATTTACAAATAAACTTTTCAGTTCCTGGTTGGGGTGTTGTTATTTTGATGGATATGGATGGAAACCATGAAGCCAAGTATGAATTTGACAACAACAATGAACCTTTATTTACAAATCCAATATGTATAACTTCTACAAGCAATGGGAACATTTTCATTATAGACAGGTTTACAGAAGACCAAATACGAAGAATAGTTATACTGGGGAAAGGAACCGTCAGGAATATCTATACAGGCCATCCTGATATTAACTCGAAAAATCATCCATTTAAACCATGCAGTGCAGTGTCTACACCAAATGACAATCTTATTGTATCAGACGTGTTCAATAATACCCTACATTTTCTGGACCATTCAGGACACCTCCTGGCCTACTGTAACACAGTAGAATATGATATCCTACTTCCATTTTCAATGCTATGCAGCAAGCCAGGAAAACTTTTTATTGGAAGTTCAACACCAGAAATTGGCAATCACAAAGCTAAAATCTATGAAGTGGATATACCAAATTATTTGTTATCAAAATCATTGCCATTGTGTACCTTGTTATAACTAATTTCATCTGATACTTCATTTAACCTTAAAAAAAACCAAATTGTCATGCTGTTACAATTTATTGGATTTCAATCTCGATAATTTGAGGACTTTAAGCAAGCAACAATCAATCATTCAATAATCTGAATGCTTAAGTACTATTGCCAATAGGACCAATACAAAAGTTGCCAATTGACAATTCAGTACATGATGCTTATAATACTCTTATAGCAAGGGATTTGGAGGGAAACCATCAAGCCATTCATGAATTTTAAAAGACATCATTTGATTGAATATACATGTATCGGGAACTTTCTCATCTAAGATTTGCTTAATAGAGACCACAAAGTAAGAGTAGTTATAGTGGAGAAAGGAACCGTCAGTAAAATTGATACTGGGACATTGTTAATTACATTCACCTTTACTCAAAGCACTTCATACCTTCAGAAAATAATTGTTGGAACCATTAATTCAGAACTGCTGGTATAGTGGCTACACCCAGGGATAATGCTTTTCATTGTGACATGTTTAATAACACATTGCAAATCTTTGACAATTCTGACCATTCTCTATACAAGTGCAACACTGTGAAAGATAGTGAAAAGGCACTAATATGAACGGTTTTCATTACACTAGGCAAACCTTTCTTTGGATGCTACTTTAGAGATATTCAGTGAACGAGGGTATTAAATTTGACCATATGAACATACTGTGGTAAAATGATGCTTCAAATTTGATTTGTACATGCTAACTTTATTTATGTTGCTTTCAATTAATGGATTACTTCTGTTTTAACAAAACTATAAATAAAATGGGGAATTTTTATTGTGATTTTTTTAAAGTTTTATTGTGATCTCTATTTTAAACTTTATCTTTGCAACTCTGGTGACAATTTATCAAGGAATCTTTTGATAGTAATAATATATTCAAGATATATCTATAGTTTCTTAAATATCTAGAAATAATTTGAAGTTAAACCAAATCAACTTATTTACAGCTGAACATGTAACAAAGAATATGCACATTGCTTTGTTGCATTTTGATAATTTTAAACAAAAGTAATATTCAATCATAGCGTCATGTGTATAACCTACTATTATGGCATCATTTTCCTGTGAAAATTTTAGCATCATGTTTTATATGATCACTAGTCATGTGAAGTTTTTTCAAACTGTGGACGAAATTCAATAATAGTCAACTTATGGTGTACCTATTGTTTGATTAGTTACATAAATGCATGCTTTTCAAGTCTACTACACTTCACCCTGCGTTTCAATAATGTTCTTGATTACAACCTTTAGACTTTGTGTTCTTTTCATTGATTTCTTTGCATGATTTGAAGACAAAAATAATCCACTGACTATGAGGAAATACATACAGTGGTCAAATAATGTCAAGTTTTCATAAGTTAATCAGGAAGTTCTTTGAAAAATGTACCTTTTAATATCAAAAACATATATTATGAGATAATACAATTTTGGGTGTATTCATCAAATCAGTATCCTGGCATGTCTTACATTGATGCTTTGATGAACTTCAAATTACTGAAGGCACATATCAAGGTAGATTGTTAGTTCTAAAGGTTGGAAAATTTCAGCATAGAATATAATTGTCATACATCAATTTAACAACAAGTTACCCTACAACATGTAAATACCAAATGAAACATGTACCCTGTTCAGACATGTAAAGAAATTAATTACAACTAAAATAAAACTAATGAAAACTACAGCTGTCAGGATTTTGAGGTTTTTGGCTTTCAGCCATTCATTTTACATAATCATCGCCCTTGTGTTAGGTAGGCACATGGTTACTTATAGGTCAGCCTAATAGAATCATACCAAGATAAGTCAACTTATGTCTTACAGTTCAAAACTTATGCAAAGGACACAAAGGAAAAGTTTACGAACAAAGAGGTCATAGGTCAAAACAAAGGTCAGAGTGAGCTGACTCTGGTATATGACATACCCTCATATGCTGATACAACTGCATACCAAGTTAACCACACATAAAGTTTGGTTACCTTTATAAAAGTTATGAGCAGGAAAAAAATGGACAAGGATTTAATCAAAAAGTGGTCAAATGTAAAAGTAAAGGCCAGACAGACCCGTATTAAGATGAAGAACATGAAGAACAAATAATTTCAAAAACAACATTTTATATAAACACAGTGATCTTTTCAGCAAAACAAAGTAATTACCTTGCCACGAGATCAAGGTCAAGTGCTCATTTATTCAAACATGTGCATTCATTGTTCGAAATGTGCCTATTAATATGCTATGTAGTATTGATATGCTATGTAGTATTGTTTAATTGCTGCATCATATTTACTATCTGTATACTAGTTGTATGGGCCGTTGCCAATTATTGCAATTGAGTTTGTGCCAATAAAATATTTGTAATTTGTAATTTATTACAACAATTATATACACATCTGATTCTTATAGTCACATTATTCATCAAAACAAATCACAATCAGTGTAATTTTGTCAAATAAGACTAACGAAACTTTAAAGCATCTAGAGTCACTATAAAAATCACTGAATAAATCAACTGTTGACATACTGTGGAAAAGAGAAATGTCAATGCTAAAACAACTAAAGACCAAGTACTATCAAGTGGTGCGATTTAAACTGACGTAAACACACAATTTAACATGTAAACTACGCAAAAGTTTCAAAGTCAATGTACCATGAAGTGAGCATTTAGCCATAAAATTTGAGACCTGCGAATGCTAATACAACTACATACCAAATATCTTAACCTACTATTAGTGGTTGATATCAAACTGACCTAAACACAAACTTTAACATGAAAACTATGAAAATCATTCAAAACGTTTCAATGCCAATAGACTGGATGACTGAGGGAAACGGACGAACAAATTTCCATGGACATGAGTTGTATCAAGGTTAATACAACTGTATATCAATTACCAATAAAATTACTGTTAGTGGTTCCCCTTAAACTGAACTAATCACAAATTTTTAACAAATTGTTGATACCCAGGCTGCCGCCAGAAACTGTATCAACGACCTTATCAAGCTGAGACAAAAAAACAAATATATAAATAATCATTCAAAGGAATTTGATTTGACTGACATTGTGAGAAGTTTAGCTAGCTATAAAACCAGGTTTTATCCACCATTTTCTACATAAGAAAATGCCTGTACCAAGTCAGGAATATGACAGTTGTTATTCAGTCGTTTGATGTGTTTGAGCTTTTGATTTTGCCATTTGATTAGGGACTTTCCGTTTTGAATTTTCTTCTGATTTCATTATTTGTGTGATTTTACTTTTCACTGAACTATAAAAGTAAGGTTATATTATGGTCAACAAAAATTACAGTTTGAATTCATCGCTACAGATCAGGTAAAAAAGTTTAGCTCATAGCTAGTAGGAGGGGTTGTTAGTATGAAGCAGTTGTAATGGAATAAAAAAATTATACTAACAATTCTACCTGATTTGAATTCCAGATCAGCTATTGAAATTATAAAGATGTGACCATATGACTTTGGTAACATATCTAAGCGGTATTATGAAAGGGCAAAGCCTGTAGGATAACCATAGTAAGAATATAGAAATTGAGATAGAAAAACAAATAGTTAGGGAATAACATGAATTCCAAACAGAGCAAGACTGGGTGTTAATAGGGTAAGCTTTTCCTGCATTCAATGTTTAGCAAATTCAAGCTCAGTCAAAATGTCAAATGAGGGAGTAGGGCACAGATCAGACGATTTACATGGTATCTAAAGATCTGTGAGGTGAAAACATGTCTCTTGTGACTTGAGAAACAGATTCCTGTCAGTCATATCAGTCAATCAATTTCTGATTTAAATTGAAGCTGGAATAATAATGAAGTGCAGAAAACAAAGCAAAGAACATGTGTAGTGGGACTAACTACTTCTAATCAATCAATCCACAACTCACGAACAGCAAAAGTGATGGCATATTAGAGAGCCTCAGATACTTCTGATGGGGAAAGAAGATGTATTCAATCTTTTGTCAATGTACTGTAAATACACCTCAGTTAAAATATCACATAAAGGAGTAGGGTACAGATCAGAGGACTTGGCTGGTATCTAAAGATCTTTCAGTGTGAAAAAAATGTCTCTTGCAAATTGAGAAACAGATATCAGTCAGTTGTATCAGTCAATCAATTTGTGATGTAAATTTAAGCTTAAATAATCGTATATACCTAAAACAAGAGTGCACATGCTGAAATGCCTCGCCTTCTTTACTAATCATTTATATTATGTTGATAGTCCTAAAAATAAAGCTTTACTTCAAAAATCACATAAATTGACATGATCCAAGAAAATGAGGTCAAGGTCATATAAACCAAACAATAAATACATGTACACCTTACAATCATTCAATACACTAAATACAGTTGACCTATTGCTTATAGTTTCTAAGAAACAGAGCTAACCAAGATAACTTAACATGGACCAATGGAGCATGAAAATGAAGTCAAGGTCAGATAAACCATGCCACGCAGATATGTACAGCTTACAATTCTTCCATACAACAAATATAGTTGACCTATTGCTTATAGTTTAAGAAAAACAGACCAAAACCCAAAAACTAAAAACACTGAGCAATGAACCGTGAAAATGAGGTCAAGGTCTAATAAAACCAGCAAGACTGACATGAACATCATAAAATATTTCCATATACCAAATGTAGTTTGACCTAGTGCATATAGTATAAGAAAAAAAGACAAAAACTCAAAAACTTAACTTTGACTACTGAACCATAAAAATGAGGTCAAGGTCAGATGTAACCTGCCATCTAGACATGTACACCTTACAATCATTCCATACACCACATATAGTAGACCTATTGCATAAAGTATAAAAAACAGACCAAAACACAAAAACTTAACTATAACCACTGAACCATGAAAATGAGGTCAAGGTCAGATGACACCTGCCAGTTGGACATGTACACCTTACAATCCTTCCATACACCGAATATACTAGACCTATTGCTTATAGTATCTGAGATATGGACTTGACCACCAAAACTTAACCTTGTTCACTGATCCATTAAGTGAGGTCGAGGTTAAGTGAAAACTGTCTGACGGACATAAGGACCTTGAAGGGTACGCACATACCAAATATAGTTATTCTATTACTCATTATAAGACAAAAATTAACATTACAAAAAATCTTGACTTTTTTTTCAAGAAGTCACTGAACCATGAAAATGAATTCAAGGACAATGGACATGTGAAAGACGGAAACTTCATAACATGAGGCATCTATATACATCTATATAAGTATAAAGCAACCAGGTCTTCCACCTTCAAAAATATAAAGCTTAAAAGAAGTTAGCTAATGCCAACGCCTTAGCTGCCGTAGCCGCCACCCAATCACTATTCCTATGTTGAGCTTTCTGCGACAAAAGTCACAGGCTCGACAAAAAACTACCTCTGAACATGTGTAGTGCCGTAAGGCGACCTATAGTTGCAAACCTCTTCATACTCCACTGGATAGTTGTCCAACTGGCAATCATAACAAATCTCATTATTTTATATGAAGTGGAATTTTACTTAAAGTACTTTGTAATTACAAGATATCACAGCTCATTTCATGCATTATCAAAGGATATAAAAGGAAATTGTGGGAATCACATCAAAGAAAAAGTACAAAAACCAACCAACCAAAAAATCAAACGTGTTGTATATCTAATTTTTTTTAACTTATTAGTTAAGCTCAAAACCAAATATTATTGTTTAATCCTGAAGTATCTAAAAGGTTGAAGACCAAAACATCCAAAATAATTCATATTACAGCCGATTTCATTGAGTGTGTAGGAAAAGGCAATACCTTTGGTTAGCTTGCTTGCTAGCTGAACCGTGAAGTTATCATTAGGTTAGGTAAACTACCATCCTTTATGAGTTGACTAGTTCCACAGATAACCAATTCTATTTGTCTGTCAGACTAAACTACTCATAAAGGAGGGTAGTTTACCTAACCTAATAATGACTTCACGGTTCAGCTAGCAAGCAAGCTAACCAAAGATATTACCTTTTCCTACACTCAATGAAATCGGCTGTAAGAGAAATCCTACCTGCTAGGTACACTAACAGACAGACAGAATGATTCCTATACACTAAAAATCTTATTTGCACATGGTATAAATAACAATGGGATGATCTGAAAATGCAAAAAAAAAATGGCAGTCTTTGAGACAGAACACAAGATTTAAATACTAAGAGGAAACAAATTAACTATTAAGTCATTTGGTCATTTGGTTGTCATGAAGTACAAAATCTAATAATGTCTTTACAAATATAAAATTAGAAAACACTAATGACAAGAAATTCGAATAAAAATAAACACACCAAAACAAATCCCTTTTTGAAATCAATAAATGTAGTGTTTAAATTATACGCTTTGTTCTTAAGGAATTGTAAATTGATCAATGAATTCATTTTACCTTTAAATATAGAGGTAGTTTATAAAGTCTTGATTTTAAATGAATTCTATTGATAGACTTCTCTGTACAAATAGATTGTATAAAGGTCTACCTGTGTTTTACATACAATAAAAGAATATGGCGTTATCAAAGTCAATTCAGAAAGCACAAATTCCTCTACCTTGTGAATTATGTGAAATTGAGACGAAAATTCAGTGGAAATGTACAGACTGTAATCTGTTGATGTGTGATAAATGTAAAAACAAAGTTCATTCCAAGTTTAAAAAGGCAAAAGAACATACAATTAAGGAAGAAGGACTTCAAGGAGATGATTCAGGTCAAATATTGGACTTCAGTGACATTCAGTGTAAAGACCATTCAGGACAAGTCTGCTGTTTGTTCTGTAAAACTTGTGATCTCCTAGTTTGTCCTACTGGAGTGACTTAAACCCATAAAATGCATGAATTAGTAGAGATCGAAAAAGCTTTTAGGATGAGGATGGAAGTACTGAAAAATAGGAAAGAAAAGCTTGAAAAACAGCATGAAGATTGGATAAAGAAAAATGATATATTAAAAACACTTAAAGAAAATAACAACTTGAGCATGGATCAAACCCAAAAAGATATCCTTAGGCGGAAACAAATTTGGAAAGAAGTAGGTGATGAGTATGCTATTGAACTGGGTAGTGAAATTAATAAACTATGTAGACTGAAAGAGGAAGCCATTGAAACTGAAAGTAGCAAGGTAAAACATTTTGAACAACATCTAACAAACAAACTACAGCTGATAGAAGATATAAGAATTAGTATGGATATGACAAAATTCTTTGAAGATACGAAAGCACTTGAGGATGTAAAGGAGATGCCAAACGTTAATCTGAATCACAGTCAACTTACAAATTTTGTTCCAGGTCATATCCATCAGTCTTTATTTGGACCAATTCAATATGAGATTCAAAAAGACAAAATAATTAGAATAGAAGCCATCAAAGAGTACACTACAGAATTAGGTCTAGTTACTCAAATATTACGTTGTTCTGAGAATACTTTCTGGATACATGAATCTAATCCAGATACAATACAGAAAGTATCATTACAACATGACAGTACGATTAAAGTACTATCACGAATCAATAAGTATGCACTTCGAACAGCACTGACAAAAAATGGTGATTTCCTTATTTCTGAACGAACTTCAAATCTGAAGATTTTAAAACGAAATGAAAACGAATTGAGAAATTCAATATATAATTTTACACCGTATATTACAACAGCAATCCATATTAATGACGAAAACAAACTGATAGTAGGAGCTGTAAAGAAGTTATATATAGACTACTCAGAACCAGGTGGAGGTGTTGTTATGGTGGTGAATATGGATGGAAACTATGAAGCCAAGTACAAACTTGAAAATAACAATGAACATTTGTTTACAGATCCAAAACATATAACTTCAACAAACAATGGGAACATTTTCATAATAGACAGGATTACAGAGGACTGGAGAGGAAGAGTAGTTATCCTACAGAAAGGAAGTGCTAGTAACATTTATACAGGGCATACTGATATTAACTCTAAGAATCATCCATTTAAACCATGCAATGCAGTGGCTACACCAAATGACAATGTTATTGTATCAGACGTGTTCAATAATACCCTACATTTTCTGGACAATTCGGGACACCTCCTAGCCTACTGTAATACAGTAGAAGATGAAATCCTACTTCCATATTCAATGCTTTGCAGCAAACCAGGAAAACTTTTGATTGGAAGTTCAACACCGGAAATTGGGAATCACAAAGCTAGCATTTATGAAGTAGAAATACGAAATAATTTGTAATTTAAATAACTGTGGTTTGAAGCATTTTTAAATGTAACTCTATCTTACACTTTATTTAACCTGACAATGATTATATCATAATTAATCAAATATTTAATTGGATTTCACTAATATAATATGAGTCAAACAAAAGCTGCCAATAAACTACTAACTGATTGGTACATTGCTAAAGTAGGGGATAAGGAGGAAACCTTCAATCAATGCATAAATTTGAAAAGAAAATAGATATAGGAAGATGAGGTATGAGTGCCAATGAGACAACTCTCCATCCAAGTAACAATTTATAAAAGTGAACCATTATAGGTCAAGGTACGGCCTTCAACAAGGAGCATTGGCTCACACTGAACAGCAAGCTATAAAGGGCCCCAAAAATTACTTGTGTAAAACCATTCAAACGGGAAAACCAACAGTCTAATCTATATAAAAACGAGAAACGAGAAACATGTATGAACTACATGTACATAAACAGACGACAACTACTGTACATCAGATTCCTCCTTTATTTTGAGTTTAACCACTGCAGAATATAACAGAAACCTTTCGCTGAAAGATTTAATTAAGACTTATGAGGAAGATGCTAGAGAGAGGAACTGCAGGTACCATAGCATTAACATTGGCACTCTGTCAGTATCTTAAACCTGTACACATGTACAAAGCAGAGCATCTGAAATATCATTTCTAGGAACAAATCATTTTAAACTGTTGGTATAGTGGCTACATCATGGCATAATGCTTTTGAATATCACATGTTGATCATTTTGTACAATTCTGACCATCTCATATCATATTGTATCATCATGGCTTTTGTCAAAGAAGGCAAATTCTCATTGAAAGCTCTGTACCATTAATTAGTACAAACTAAAAGGCAAAGAAATATTAAAAAAACATTAATTTCTAAAACTTATTCTACATATTTTTATATTTACACCTATGCGTAGGAATTATTTTGTTTTGAATATGTACTACTTTCCAGTACATTCTTTTTTGACCAGGCCCCGTTTTGGTGGTGTTAAATTTTACATCTTCATTGATCTTACTTAGTCTTGCCTTATCCAAATTATTTTTGCAAAGAATTCTGCTCAAGCTGGTGCTACGAGCTGTTTTAATCTTGCAGTTAGGTGAGTCTTTTTTCGCTCTGAGTTGAAGGCCTCATCACTGTGACTTTGAGATGAAGAACAGCAATAAAAGCACTGTTCCTTTGCTTTTTGTTGCGCATGTACTGATTTTGTGTCATGGATAGATACCCCTTATCCTTTGTTTTTCTATTATATATATATATAACTGAGTATGATTGTACTATGAATAACTTGAATTATAATTGAGAACTAATTATAAAACAAGGTTGATTACAATCAATGGATGACTTTTGTGTTCACAAAATTATAATAACAAGAGGCTCATAAGAGCCTGATATCGCTCACCTGTAATTTCAGTTTCAGGCATTTGACTTATTTATAGATCTTACTTTGCTGAACAATGTTGTCATTTACACTTTCCTCTTTCTATAATAATATTAAAGATAATACATAACCCAAAACTGTAAAATTTCCTAAAAATTAACTATTTATGGTCAGTAACCCAACAATAAGTTGTCCTATTGGTTTGAAGATTACTTGGTAGATCTAAACCTGTTTAACACTTTCACCTATGTCAGTTTTGCTCTTACTGCTTTAGTTTTTGAGATAAAAGCCAAAAACTTTATTTGACCCCTATGTTCTATTTTTAGAAACATTTTTGCCATTTACACTTTCTCTCTATATCTATTATAATATTAAAGATAATAACCAAAAACAGTAAAATTTCATAAAAATAAACTATTTCGGAAAGTAATCCTACAAGGGTGGTCCAATTGGTCTGAAAATTTCATAGCAGATAGATCGTGACTTATTCATCACTTTAACTCCAATACTGTCACTTTTGCTCTAACTGCTATAGTTTTTGAGATAAAAGCCAAAAACTGTATTTGACCCCTATGTTCTGGTTTAGAAGTATTAGGCCCAGTAGTTTCAGAGAATATTTTTAAAAGTTAGCAAACATGATGAACAAATTGTGTAAAATTGTCTTTAAAGGGCAATAACTCCTATCAAGGGTCAATTGACAATTTTGGTCATATTAACTTTTTTGTAGATCTTACTTTGCTGAACATTTTTGCTGTTTACAGTTTATCTTTATCTTCAATAATATTCAAGATAATAACCAAAAAATGCAAAATTTCCTTAAAATTACAAATTAAGTGACAGAAACCCAACAATGGGTTGTTTTCGGTTTGTCTAAAAATTTCAGGGCTGATAGATCTTGACCTATTGAACATTTTTACCCTGTCAGATTTGCTCTAAATGCTTTAAATTTTGAGATATAAGCCAAAAACTGCATTTGACCCCTATGATCTACTTTTAGCCATGGCGGCAATGTCGTTGATGGCTCAAAACTTCGGATACAATTTATAAACTAGATACACTAAGGAACATTCAGTTAAAGTTTGAAGAGGAGAAGAGTCTTGAAAAAGTTTAGGACGACCGACAGACGACGACGGACGCCAAGTGATGGCATAAGCTCACCTGGCCTGAAGGCCAGGTGAGCTAAAAATGGGATTGTTTTTCAATGTGATTTTTATAAATTTTATCGTCAGTATCATTTTAAACTTTATACTAGCAACTCATGTGATGATTTATGATGAAAATTAATTACGGAAAGTTCTTATCGAATGGCAAAATCGAAAGATCAAACACATCAAATGATTGGAAAACAACTGTCTTATTCCTGACTTGGTACAGGCATTTCCTTATGTAGAAAATGGTGGATTAAACCTGGTTTTATAGCTACATGTAGCTAAACCTCTCACTTGTATGACAGTCACATAGAATTCCATCATACTGACAACAATGTGTGAGCAAAACAAACAGACATAAATGAAGGTAATAAGTTTATTAAAACGTTTAAACCCACTGCATTTGTTTGCACCTGTCCTAAGTCAGAAACCTGATGTTCAGTGGTTGTCGTTTGTTGATGTGGTTCAATAGAGTTTCTCGTTTCTCATTTTTTATATAGATTAGACCGTTGGTTTTCCTGTTTGAATGGTTTTAACCTAGTCATTTTTGGGGCCCTTTATAGCTTGCTGTTCGATGTGAGCCAAGGCTCCGTGTTGAAGGCGGTACTTTGACCTATAATGGTTTACTTTTACAAATGGTGACTTGGATGGAGAGTTGTCTCATTGGCACTCATACCACATCGTCTTATATCTATATAATAGGTCAAAATGTCAAAAATATGGGTACAGTTGTCAACATTGTGTTATAATCTTAATCACTATAAAAACAAATAACAGTTTCAACAAAGAAAAACAAAATGGCATAAAGGCAATCAATAGACGAAGTACATAAGCAAAAGTGAATGACAAGAATACAAAAATTACCATAGCACAATAACACAATGGCAGGATGTATAAATACCAAGCCACCCCAAAAGTATATTACCAAAGATGGACTCAACAGTAAAGGTTATAAATATTCAAAGACAAATAAAAAGAACAATTTACATTGTAACACTTAATTAAGGTGGCTCACCCCAATAAGGACCCCCGGTAGAATTTTTCACATATTTTGTAGATTTTTTTATGCTGAATCCAAAAATGCAAAGAAAAAAGGGGGTCGCCAGGCTTGTTTTCCCCTCAAATGGAAGCAAAATGTGCGATTTTGACCCTATTTCAAACTTTTCCACCCTTTCAACAATAACGACTTCATCAAATTCAAAGACTTTTAGAACCATGTCAGTATGATAATTATGTGAAAAAACAATTGAATTTGAAATGTAAACATCCCCTTGGTTGTTTTAGATTTAAAAAATTCTTTTATTTTCAGATTTATGTCTAAATTTTGCATTTTCTAATTTCAGTTTAAGGCTAAAAATATTGGTTAAATCGATTTTTCGTAAAATTTCCGCTGTTGATTTTTTTTAAAAACGGATATGTCAAAGCTATGATCTTTTTGAGCATTTTAAGGTAAAATAAAATGGGGGTCACCAGGCTTTAAAAAAAGTTACGAGCTTTTGTTTAACCCCTCTACCCCATGAAAGCCGTAAGGTGACATGAGGGTAGTAATGCCCTTTACCGTCAGGCGTCAAACGGTCATTTTCGGCTACTGTTAGCGTCAAATTGGTTAAAATTTTACCGTGATTCGTCAAAATATCCTTATCGTGATTCATCAGAGGTCTCAAATAATTATCGTTACTGTTATTTTTGGAAAAAATCTAATGTGATTCGTCAAAATCAGTCTATTTTTTTACCGTCGTACATGTCAATATTTATATTTTCTTTTTTTAATGTTATGCTTTAATATATCATGTATAATTCTGTCCTTTTTTTGTGAAAAATGAACAAACCACTCAGTAGTTCTGACCGTACGTATTTCCTGTTTTGTAGAACGTTTTGCATGTGGTTTGTTGACATCGGGAAAGGGTGCTTTCATACACGCCCGCGTTCCAATGTCGTCAAAACTATTTTTGAGAAAACCCCTCAAAGCGACCATTTCCAAGGCGCTCGTTGTTAGAAACATGCCTTAAAATATGCGCACTGTTAAAGGGCCGAGCCACCTTAAGATGACAAATAACGTCTGTACCAAGAATCTATACTTCAAGACAATCATGTATTATTTGTGAAGTTGATACGCAATATTTATCAACAAAGTCTTGGTATCTTACGATGAACTTTTTTAGAAAACGGATAAGATGTTCTTTGACATAACCCTAGTTCATCAACTTTTTGCTCTGTATTAATTTGACATCTTTTTTAATAATCACAGAGTCATGTGTCGTGATTGATTGTTGTTTGCTTAATGTCCAGTGGCGAATGTTTCATGCATGGTCAGAACGAGAACAAATTAACAATCCATATAAAAGGTAGGTGCTGCAAGCTAGGGGTTGACTTGGATGATTGGTTATAGTGACATAAATTTTGACTTGAAAATTTGCTACAGAACCCTCATTCCACCCAGGTGTGTCTGTGTATTTATACATTCCCATAGATAAACAGATGTTAAACTTATTAAGGGGTTTACTTTCTGAAAGGGAAAAGTCCAGGTGACCAATTTATATACCCTAGTCAACCCTTTGGGTATATAAAAATAACAAGAGGCTCTCAAGAGCCTGAATCGCTCACCTGTATTTCAGAGGAGAAGATTTTTAAATGTAAGCAAACTTGATGAACAAATTGTGTAAAATTGTCTTTGAAGGGCAATAACTCCTTAAGGGGTCAATTGACAATTTTGGTCATATTAACTTTTTTGTAGATCTTACTTTGCTGAAAATTATTGCTGCTTACAGTTTACATCTATCTATAATAATATTCAAAATAATAACAAAAAACTGCAAAATTTTGTTAAAACTACCAATTCTGTGGCAGCAACCCAACAATGGGTTGTTCGATTCGTCTGAAAATTTCAGGGCCGATAGATCTTGACCAATTAAACAATTTTACCCCATGTCACATTTGCTCTAAAAGATTTAGTTTTTGAGATATAAGCCAAAAACTGCATTTGACCCTTATGTTCTATTTTTAGCCATGGCGGCCATGTTTGTCGATGGATACAAACTTCGGATACAATTTATAAACAAGATACCCTTTTTTTAAAGAGGGTAAACTCAGTTAGTTACAATAAATTAATCTTCCCTGAGGCCCTCACATACAAATTACAATACAATCAAAAACAGATATTTACACATAGTTGATTTACAGTCAAGTAGTTCAATGTAATATTGTTAACATGATAAGATATAAAGCTGTTCAAGATGTACATGTAGTCAAAAATGAAATAAAAATAAAAAATAACAAAAAATATACAAATACATTGTAGAAAACATAATCTTGTCAGGACTGTGTTAAGTACTTCTTGAAATGCATTAGTATTAAAAAAAACAACATACTATAGATTCTTTATCTACGTATTCTTTAAGAACTTAAATAGTTCTTGTTAAACTTTTTTTTTTTTTTTTTATCTCATTGTTTGTATTGTTATATGAAAAATTATTGATGTTGTAATGTTTATGCCCTTTGGGGCCCATAATTGGAAATAAAATATCTTATCTTATCTTATCTTATCTTATCTTATCTTGATACTTTGTTTAAAAGTATAAGTGTTTTGAGCTTTATGCATTTTGTGTGGTAGTCCATTCCATAACACTGATCCAGAATAAACAAAAGATTTCTTAAATAGCTCAGCTTTTGGCTTAGGAACTATCAGATTACCTTGAGTGACACCTCTCAAGGAGTAAGGATTATTATCTGATTTCAGTTTAAACTTTTGAACTAGGTACATTGGTGCCTCCATACGCATACATTTATATAGAAGTAAATATTTGTGGTATTTGATTCTATTGTCAACTGTCATCCATCCAAGTTTTTTAAATAAGGGGGCTGAGGGGGATAAAGGATCTGCATCTAGATTTAATCTTGCTGCCCTTTTTTGGAGTTTTAAAATTCTTGTTATCCCTTCATTTTTACATTCACCCCAAATAATACAGCAGTAGTCAATTAGGGGCAGAATATACCTATTGTAATATGTTTTCCGTGCATTTATATCTAAAAATTTCTTTATTTTAGAAAGAAGGTATATTCTGGATGATATATTAGCACAAACTTGGTCAATTTGATTTCTCCAGTTAAGTGTGCTGTCAATTTTAACACCTAATAATTTTTCACATGAAGAATTCTGTAATACTTTTGAATTTATTATCAAGTTTGGTTGATAAGTCTAAATTGATAGTTTCTGCTTTGTTCCACTAACCAAACATTTTGTTTTATTTGCATTAATGAACATGTTATTCATTTTGCACCACTCTTCAACCCTGTATAAATCTTCTTGAACATCATCATGTATATTTTCTATGTTTTTCCCAGATTTATGAAGAGTGGTGTCATCAGCATATAGGTCTGTTTCACAATTTTCAATGCATAAGGGAAGGTCGTTTATAAATAGCACAAACAATAGAGGACCAAGTATAGAACCTTGGGGGACACCAAATTTTACATGTTGTTGTTCAGAATAAACATTACAAATGTTTACCTGCTGTTTTCTGTTATTCAGGTATGACTTGAAAAAACTAACAGTAGCCTCCCTAAATCCATAAATTTCAAGCTTTAAACAAAGAATGTCATGATCTACCAAATCAAAAGCTTTTTTAAAATCTAATAAAATTGCTAGGTTTAAATTACCATCATTCATTTCTTGCAACCATTTGTCAACGATATTAATAAGTGCAGTTTAATTGTTCAATTGGTCAAGATCTATCAACTCTGAAATTTTCAGACGAATCGAACAACCCATTGTTGGGTTGCTGCCACCGAATTGGTAGTTTTAACAAAATTTTGCAGTTTTTTGTTATTATTTTGAATATTATTATAGATATATATAAACCTAGCAATTTTATTAGATTTTAAAAAAGCTTTTGATTTGGTAGATCATGACATTCTTTGTTTAAAGCTTGAAATTTATGGATTTAGTGAGGCTACTGTTAGTTTTTTCAAGTCATACCTGAATTACAGAAAACAGCAGGTAAACATTTGTAATGTTTATTCTGAACAACAACATGTAAAATTTGGTGTCCCCCAAGGTTCTATAATTGGCCCAGTAGTTTCAGAGGAGAAGATTTTTAAATGTTAGCAAACTTGATGAACAAATTGTGTAAAATTGTCTTTAAAGGGCAATAACTTCTTAAGGGGTCAATTGACAATTATGGTCATATTAACTTTTTTGTAGTTCTTTTCTTGCTAAACATTATTGCTGCTTACAGTTTATATATATCTATAATAATATTCAAAATAATAACAAAAAACTGCAAAATTTTGTTAAAACTACCAATTCGGTGGCAGCAACCCAACAATGGGTTGTTTGATTTGTCTGAAAATGATAGAGTTTATAGATCTTGACCAATTGAACAATTTTACCCCATGTCAGATTTGCTCTAAAAGCTTTAGTTTTTGAGATATAAGTCAAAAACTGCATTTGACCCCTATGTTCTATTTTTAGCCATGGCGGCCATGTTTGTCGATGGATCGAAACTTTGGATACAATTTATAAACTAGATACCCTAAGGAACATTTAGTTAAAGTTTGAAGGTATTTGGCCCAGTAGTTTCAGAGGAGAAGATTTTTTAAAATAGTTAACGACGAAAGACGACGACGACGACAGACGACGACGGACGCCAAGTGATGGCATAAGCTCACATGAGGCCCTTCGGGCCCCGGTGAGCTAAAAATGAATAATTGAACCATTAAATGGAGTTCAATTTTTGTGTTACCTCATGATGAAAAACATAAGTTGTAACAAATACATAACCGAAAATTAAGAATTGTCACATACACTTTAATACAGACTAGACTAGGTTGGGCGCTCACAAACATGTTTAACCCAGCCACATTCTTTATGTGTCCCAAGTCAGGAGCCTGTAGTTCAGTGGTTGTTGTTGGTTCATGTCTGTCATATTTGTTTTTCTTAAATTTTTTTGTTATTTTAGGCTGTTAGTTTTTTCAATTGAAATGTTTCCTATTTTTCATGTCGGGGCCTTTTATAGTCGACTATAGGATATAGTTTTTCTCATTGTTGAAGGCCATACGGTTGCCTATAATTGCTTACATCCACTTCATTTACACTTGGATGAATAGTTGTCTCATTGGCAATCATACCACATCTCCTTATTTTTATATAGAGAACACATGAGGTAGTCCTTTTCCTTTCAATACTTTATAATTACAAGATACCACAGTAAATAGTATGCATAATCATCAGCTGCACTTACAACTATTTTAATCTTAAATTACCAAAGGTAAAAGAGCAATACCTAAAAAATACACACACACAAAAAATGATTACAAAAAGTTACCTAAAGTGTACCATCACAAAGAGAGGATTACATTATATTTATCAATCTCTATTTTTTTTGTTGACTCAACATTAGTATTATCATAACAGTACAGAATTATTCAACTGAGAAATGGACTTAAACAGGAAAACTGACCAATGAATGAATAAGTGATGAAACTTAGGTCAAGTTAAGGCAACAGTAGTTCAAATCTCGTAAATCTATTAGGAAGAGACAAATCAAGGCAACAAAAAAAAAACACTGAGGGAATCACATGATACTCCAAAAGGAGTGCAACTGGCTGTATCAACAGTGTAAGAGTCTCCTATGCATGCATTAGCTGACATGCCAAAAGGGCAGTTGATAAATGAAAGAAAGGCTTGTAAAAACTACTTTTCTGACTTCAATTAACTGACAGGAAAAATAAGATGACATATAAACTAAATTTACTTTAAATTTACCTAATCATCACTTACTATATTTCTTACCTGGCATCTCCAAAATGTTACTATGTTAGAATGTCATTTACATCCAGTTATTTAAGGCAACATTAGTTTATCAATGTTTAAATCTTATAAATCCACTAAGAAGACCAATCAAGGCATTAATAAACAAAAACTTAGGAAATTGCATGAACTCCATAAGGAGTGAGACTGTGTGTATTTAAAGAGTAAGAGGCTATACAAGCATCACTGGTTATGTGAGTCTACAATCAGTCAAAATGTCACAATCAGGAAACAATTGGTAAATTTACACATACATATACCATGAGGTTTTTTGGCTATATCTAAACATCTGTAGCCCAATCATAGAATAACCATTTTTTATTCCAAATCAAAAAAGAAGTATAAGACAAAACATCTGCTTGGAAAGGAGATAACCTGAAATTTGATGCAACTGTCCTCAAACATTTTGTTGATTTATTCTAATAAATTGATGTAATCCCAAACTTCACAATGTAAATCACTTTAATATTTTATTCACTTAAAGATTAATGAAAATTATGATTGAAACCCATAGGACACTCCTTGAAAAATATATTGATCCACACCCAGGTTAAATGATAAAATTTTATATAAACATAATGATACTGCTTTAAAAATTCATTTCATTACTGATTTAAATTCATCGAATACATCCTACTGTTTATATATGTATGTATAACTTAACTTCAATTAAAACTCCTACAGTGTTTATTTTTTTTTCTTCATTTGAAAAGGAGTATGTTTCCATAAGTATTATGTTCAATAAAGAGAAACTGAAATCACAATTTAAAAATTTTATGAAAATATTCTTCAAAGGATGTAATTATCTGGAGTTCAAGTTTAAAGAACTTAAATTACCAATTTTAAAATATAATTTAAATGTTCAATATGACATTTTTATGATATGTACAAACATCAAACTTTTCTGTTTATACATGTGAAATAATCAATAAAAGTCAAATATACCTGTATTCTGACAACAAAGTTAGGGATTATCTCCTAAAATGGCATCTTCCAAGTCAATTAACAAACGACAGTTTCCCTCACTATGTGAATTATGTAAGTCAGAGACAAAAATTAAATGGAAATGTACAAACTGTGACCTCTTGATGTGTGATCAATGTAAAGACAAAGTGCATCCTAAATTAAAAAAATCCATGGAACATAAAGTAATAAACATTGAGAAAACCAGAACACCGGAGTCAACACAAGATGTGAAAACTGCAAGTAGTTTTAAGATAAAAGCTACCCAGGAATATACAACTGAGTTATCTGTTGTTGTTGCTATCTTACAATGTTCTGAAAACACTTTCTGGATACATGATTTTAGTGCTGAGAAAACTATACAGAAGATATCTTTACAAAATGATAGTACGATCAAAGTTCTCTTAAACTTCAAGGAGTATGCTTTTCGAACTGCACTGATGGGAAATGGTGACCTCCTAATTTCTGATGAAACGTCTAACCTCAAGATTCTGAAAACGAATGCTACTAAACTAACAACATCAGTTTATAATTTAAATCCATACATTGCACTGTCACTGCATTGTAGTTCTGATAAGAAAGTAATTGTTGGAGGAACAAAGAAATTACCAATCGAATATTCTGTTTCTGGCGGTGGGGTTGTCATAGTGATGGATTTGGAGGGTCATCATCAAGTTGTTTATGAATTTGATAAAAACAAGAAACCTCTTTTCACAAACCCAGCTGGTATAATTACAAGTAAAGGTAATATTATGATCATAGATCAAATTACAAGTGATTTTAAAGGGAGAGTGATTACACTAGAGAAAGGAATTGTCAGTCAGATCTATACAGGACACAACGATGTTAACTGCAAGAACCATCCGTTTAAACCAGAACAAATAGCCACTACACAACTGGACAATGTTATCATATCAGACATGTACAATAACACGATACATGTTCTGGACAATTCTGGTCATCTTTTGTTTTACTGCAACACAATGGAGGCTGGTGTAATGGGACCAGCTTCATTGACTTTCATCAAACAGGGTAAACTTCTCATCGGATGCTCTATACCTAAACTAAGTGCAAAACATCCTAATGCTAAAATATATGAGGTTGACATACCCAAATATATTTAACTTAACTAGTGAAGTAGGTTAACAATCCATTTACATTGGAAATCAATATAGACTCTTGATAAGTTTAAGTGAAGGGATTACTTGTATAGTTCACAAATATATAAAGAAACTCATGATTTCATTTAAAGTCTTCAAATTGAAATCCAATGAATAAAATACATGCCTATATTTACTTGGAGATTCTTGTGATGGAAGAATGGATCATTGGTGCAGCAAATACTGGCAACAAATATTATTGAGCAGATATCTGTAATGAACTTAAGCTTTTAGCAGTATCAAACTTAAATTTGATAGATGGATATTGTGTTGGAAGTAGATGTATCTAAAATAATACATTAAAATATGGAGTCACTGTGAAATGTTCTACCTCAGGTCCAACGGTACATAAATTAGATTTTAAATATTTTAAAGATTGTTTTTTTTTCTTTAGAAAAATCCAATATGTTTAGACAACAAAAAGGTTAAAAAGTGGAACAATAGATTGATTCTTTGATTTGTGGTTCAATATTTGACAGCAAATATTTCATTAACATTCAGGACCAACTTTGTATTTGATTATTCAGAAATGTAAGTCAAGCAGACAACCTTAAAATTAAAAAGAACTGTACTTTTTACTTGTTATGAGCAATATGTCATGATTGGTGTCACAGGTGGAACAGAATTTGTTCATTCTTACACAGTACCTTAAATAAAGAGATATGGTGTAGGATTGCCATCGAGACAAGGAGGTAAACAACAAGTGTAGCAATTTGAATGGCCTATTTTAAGTTAATAATCCCTTCGTAAATTTTACAGACGCCATCACGAGTTGGTTGACCGTTATGGAATAACTGTTTCACAGATGATATCGGATATGTTCCTTATGTCGTAATTACAATCAACTTCCTTTTTCGCCACGAATGTGACCTACCGATTTAGACTATTTACCGAATTTGTAATAACATAAGCAATACGACGGGTGCCACATGTGGAGCAAGATCTGCTTACCCTTCCGGAGCACCTGAAAACACCCCCAGTTTTTGGTGGGGTTCGTGTTGCTTAGTCTTTAGTTTTCTATGTTGTGTCTTGTGTACTATTATTTGTCCGTTTGTCTTTTTTATTTTTTAGCCATGGCCTTGTCAGTTTATTTTCAATCTATGAGTTTGACGGTCCCTCTGGTATCTTTCCCCCCTCTTTTAAGCTAATAACATTGAATGAATACCAATAATGACAGATGGTAACGGTAGTTCATCCCTTGCTTTTGATGAGATTTGTATTGCTCAGTCCTCGGTTTCTCTGTAGTGTTTTGATGAGATTTGTATTGCTCAGTCCTCGGTTTCTCTGTAGTGTTTTGATGAGATTTGTATTGCTCAGTCCTCGGTTTCTCTGTAGTGTTTTAATGAGATTTGTATTGCTCAGTCCTCGGTTTCTCTGTAGTGTTTTGATGACTTAGTTTGTTTTTCTTAGCATCAAGTAAAAGAAGAAGGCCAAGTTAATCATATATATCAATAGGTTTAGAATCTCCTATATAAGAAAAGATATAAAAAATATATCAACTTAAAATTTCATTTATTGCTGTTCTCCATCTTGACATTTGTTGAATGTCTTTACCTAGTAACTAAAAAGCTTAACCCTTACAAAAAGATCTTGACATTCCTAAACCTAAACATAACTTTTCTTAGGTAACATACATTTAAATATGCCACACAATAAAAGTATAAATACTGTTCTAGTATCATATGATTTCATAAGGACAGTTATATTCGTCTTTGAAGGATAATATATCATATATTATAGGTATCTCTACATTGTTGCAGAATTGTGTTGCTAAAACAAAGATAAAGTGGTTGAACTCAGGGTTCAACTCTTAGTGATCCTGCAAACTACAGGTTTGTTGTCCTTAACACTAAGAAAATTGCCTTATTAATCAACCAAGAATCTGAAGGTGTTGTTTGTGAATGAGTTACATCAGTTGACTCGAGGTCAATCAGCATACATGACGTCATCAAACAATCTGTTTTTACTGTGACTTAATAACATAAGCAATGTGACATTGGAAATTTACGGAAAGTGCTCAAATTCGAAAGTTGTCTATAGGATCTAGGATGGGGTTATGTGAATGAAACATGAAAATTAAATGATCTTAAATGATGAAAACTGCATCTAAATTTGCTATTGTCAAGCCAATAACATTCCCTTATACATAGTAGATTCAAAGAATAACATATTGATCGTCAATTTATTTTAAACTATGAAAAGAATATGTGAACATGTATCAAACACTTGAACTCTGATTATGACATGAACAAAAAAATGTAATTTCATATAAAATATAAAGGGAAATTTTTCTTTGGGACTTTAATTATTGGTACCAATTAAATATATATCAAAGTAGTATTTTCCAACAAAACAGTAATTTAAATGTCAATTTGAATGCAATAAAATACTTGTTGAATTGTGCAATGAACCCTTTTTCCTATTCTATTGAAATGAAAATCTATAAATTTAAAAACATGTTTACATTAAAACAGTAAAATCTGATCTCAAAAAAATTGTCCATCTCAAGAGTATTATGAGGTCTATCAAATCACACTTTTATTGGAGAAAAGTCTAGTAAACCATGTGCGACTTAAATTTCAAACCCTTTTTTCTATAGGGTTCTTAGAACAATTAAAATTAATTGGTAGATTTTTATCCCCGCCCGCCCCTCTGAAATCATCCAGCACTGATTTTTATTTATTTTTAAAAATTTAAAATTTCCAGATTTTATTCATTTCCGTTACCAATAACCGCTAATTCGTATTTCTTCAAGTAATATAAGTCGACACATTCTGCTGCTCAATGATGACAACGTTATCCTCTGAGAATATAGATTGATTACTATAAGGGCATGAAATATTCGAGTTACGAGTAAAAGGCAGTATGTCACAAATTTCGGTGATTAGAAAACTGTGGATATTTTTACTTATACAATGACTTTGTGTCAGGAAATTTGGGCGGTGATTAATATCCAAAGCTCAAGAATCTTGAAACACATTGGTACAAAAACATGACTGGAATAAAATAATTGACACAAGCACGAACTTGTGAGATTTATTACCGTATATTGAGTACAAAGAGTCGTACAATGTACGAAATGTATTATAGCAAGCCCTTAGATTTACCCCAAGGCTGTCATTTTTGTTGACAAACAGCAAACACCCTCTGTCCCAAGCCCCTCAATAGAGTCATTAAACAACTTCTTCTTTTTGGTTCAGTTCATGTTTTACATTGTAATTTTATTTGCACCTTGCATCTTAAATATAAAAAGCATCAACCCTGGTATTTTCAACACAGTATGAGTTTTCATTTCACTCTGTACTCATAATATTTGTGTTGTATACTAATGGATGCATATGCTTCATTTTATGGGCACTACAAATCAAAGCTTAGAAAGCAAAATAAATTTGATCTAGGTTGTCTAAAAGAGAACATTTCTCCACGTTTTTGCTATTTACTAAAAAAAGGTTTCTAAAGCGCCAATAACATGTAGAAAAGTGGTTACCAATCAGAAATATTAATTTAAGAATTTGAAAAATAATGTAGAATTCCTTATAAATACATGATATAAATTTATTATTACCCTTGTATATGAACAACAAGTCACGAAAGGGTTTAGGAAGAAATAAAAAAAAAAAAAAATCCTCCCACCCCCCATTTTTTTCTCAAAAATCTGGATGAAAATCTACTAATTAATTTTAGTTGGCCTTAATTACATGTGAAATTTTTTTCTGTTTTAAATTCTTTTAGTTTTTGTGTGTTGTAGCTTGATTTGTCTTTTTAATCGAATTATGATGATAATTAGACATCTGTAAACTACTGTTGCCTAAATTTGACATAATTTTGTTAACCCTTTCAACGCTACACAAAAAAATAAAAAAATGGCTGCTGCTGCTGCATTTGTTTTGGGTTCATTCATTAGAACAGTATATTCCTTTTCAGACTGAAGTATCTTTTTTATTATTAGAGATACAGACAAAGTAAGTGCATGAAAAATGCTCAGGAGAGCATGAACTGTAATGTTATGCAATTATTTTAGTAAAATTTTCATCAGGCTACCTGCATTTTCAGGTAATTAACAGGTAAAAGGTGTAAATTATTGTATTTGTGTTGAATTTTGAATAAAAACAACTTTTAATCTTCATTTATTTTGTTGTTCTATCTGCCATATAATAAGGAAGATGTTCTATCTGCCATATAATAAGGAAGACACCAGTTGCTTGATTCTGTAGCGTATTGCACCTTTCACAACGTATAACGTAAACGTGGTGAAAATAATTAGCTCCGTCCTCAAAATTTTCAGTCAACCTCCGTTTTCCCCCTTTTTCTACGTCTCGTAAAGATCAATCAAATCATATTTCCCACACGAATTGAATGTAATAAACACATTGAGATAATGGTGAAACTTTTAACTATTCCTCGTTGTCAGTTTTGCTATAGAAATGCTGAAATAATTCCATATTTACAGGGTCTTTTTCGATTTCCGCCATTTGCATTTGTCAAAATATTTGTTTTTATTTTCCTTCTACTGCATGATTTTACCATGAAAATTCCCCCCGATTTCAAGCCCAAACGGGACCTTGTATATCCTCGATTCATACGAGGAAAAATTAGAGAGGAGCTGAATGAAAACCGAATGGTTTATGAGACTGTTTGAAAAATCCATCGTCATTGCGGCATATGCCGCGAACAGCAGCGGCGGATGGCGTACATCATCGCGGCATATGCCGTGTATAGCGTTGAAAGGGTTAACTGTGGATTCTTTTATTTTTCAAGGGTTCAAATTTTGGTGGATTGAGGAAAAACATATTTTCTTGGATATTTGATTTTGTGCTTTTGCAAAATTCTACATACAAACCTAAAGAAAAGTTGTACTTCATTGAATATTTCAATTCCTATATCTACAAAATCCATCAAATTTAGTATTCGACAAATAATAATATATATCCTCATTTATTATATAGATATAGGAAGATGTGGTATGAGTGTCAATGAGACAACTCTCCATCCAAGTAACAATTTATAAAAGTAAACCATTAGTAGGTTAAGGTACGGCCTTCAACACGGAGCATTGGCTCACACCGAACAGCAAGCTATAAAGGGCCCCAAAAAATACTAGTGTAAAACCATTCAAACGGGAAAACAAACGGTCTAATCTATATAAAATTGAGAAACGAGAAACACGTATGAACTACATAAACAGACGACAACTACAGTATATCAGATTATGCCTTTTTCTCTTAGTTATCGGTTGATTAACATCATGTGTAAAGTCTATGTATGATAGCCAATCAGACAATTATCCAACAGAGACTGAAGGTAGTGAATGCAGAGAAACATTTGGATTTTGGAATTTATATATCGGTTTTGATACTTTTGAAAGAGATTCATATTTTGAAGGATGCTATAGATTTGTCTGAAAAAAGTTGGGACTTTGAAAATCAATGACATCACAAAGCCGTCATGTCACTTAATTTAAAACTTCTATCAGCAGCAGTTAAGATATCAAGCATTTAAAAGAGTAAAGACAGGCTTGCCTTGACATCATATATGGGTAAAAATCAGCTACAGAAGAGAAGCATTTATGGAAGCATGTATATCTTAATTTGTGGCACTCTCAACTGATTTTGCCATTAATAAAGCAAAATGTTTGAACAAAAATCATGGCTTATGACATTTCAAAATATAAGATTTCACAGTACTTGTGTCAATTACTTGTAACACAATCTTTTAATTAAAGCGAAATTAAAAATCCAAGGTCTATATGTTTGAAAGGCGTAAACTTGTATAAAATAGATTTAAAATAAGGTAAATACTCAGTCAATAGAAAATCATCTGACATTCACGATGGAATCCTCTAAGTCTGATCAAATGGCACAGATTCCCATAAGCTGTCAATTATGTGAAACAGATGCCAAAATAGAATGGAAATGTGAAAATTGTGATTTGTTGATGTGTGAAAGATGTAAAATCCGAATCCATCTTAAGATCAAGGAAACAAAGGATCACAGAGTTATTAATATTAAAGAAGTAGGTCAACAAGATGTTCAGCCACAGAATACAAAAACCTCTATGCCAAAGTCTAATACCTGTCAGTTATGTGAAACTAATGGGAACATTAAATGGAAATGTGAAGACTGTGAACTTATGATGTGTGATGGATGTAAAACCAGAGTTCATCTGAAGATAAAGGAATTTAAGGATCATAGATTAATTGCCATAGAGGACATGGACTTAGAGAAAACCATTATTCCATGCAAGATTAAAACTATTAAACAATATACAACAGAATTACGGGTCTTGAATTGTATTTTTATCAGCTCAGATGAGACCATGTGGCTGAGTGATTCAGATACAAAGCGCATTCAGAAAATTCAACTTGAACAAGATAAGGTAAAAGTTCTGTCAAGCTACAGAGGATTTGCGTTTGACATGGAGCTTTTGGCTGATGGCCATCTACTTATGACAGACAACAGTTTAAATCTGAAGTTACTGGGGAGTGATACAAATGGACCTATTCCATCAAAATTCAGCTTTAACTCTTTGCTTCCTGTAGCAGTTCACAGGGATACCAGTAATCGTATATTAATTGCATGTGTAAGGATTGGGTTAGGTTCAATGTGTGGAGCAATCTGTGGAAGTATGCCAAGTGGTGGTGCTGTTGTAGTGATGACCATGGAAGGTCACCCTAAACTTATGTACGAATTTGACAAAAACAACCAACAACTATTCACTTTTCCGATTAGGATAACAGCAACAAAACAAGGAGAGATTTTTGTATTGGACAGGATATCGAAAAATAATCGTGGCCGTGTAGTCATACTGGCAGACGAAGTCCACATCTATAATGGACATCCAGAGGTAAATTCTGGAAAGCACCCCTTTAAACCAATGCAAGCAGAAGTCACTAAGTCTAACAATGTTATCATAGCAGACTCATATAACAATACCCTTCACATCTTGGATCATTCAGGCCACCTTCTGACTTATTGTAAAACTGCAGAGGCTGGAATAATAGGACCGTTAGCCATGGCTTTTATCAAACCAGGAAAACTGGTTATTGGAAATGCGTTGTCATATTTCAACAGAAACACCAATGCTAAATTGTATGAAGTTGAAATTCCAGAAGATTTCTAATGGCATTCTGGAAGATTTGAAGATATGTGATGATTGTTAATTTCTTTAATCTCTTCTTTTAAATGATCAGATAATAATTATAAGATAACAATTACTAGTGAACCCTTTGTAGAAAGTTCAACTCAAGGAACGTATTTTTGAAAAAGTAGTGTAACAAGTTTGATGATTTTGATGAAAAAGAACAAATAAATTGGAAATACAAATTTCCTGAATCATTATTTTTGTACTATATTACACACAGAAGTAAAGAAAAAAACCTGAAAGATTGGAGACAATTCTTTCAATATAAAATAAATCGGTTTAATATTCAAAAACAAATGACAGTAAACTGATAAAAAGCAAGTGGATTGTTTTTAAAAAGACTTGATCAAAATAGACATGACAAAGAAAATGGAAACGACATATTGCTTAAATAATCATGCATGAAAGGTAATGTAGGGGTAAACATCAATGAATCATGATCAGTAACTAAACAACACAAAACAAGAGTAAAATGTTTCATCTGCTGCACAGATCAAATGTTATGTACACAATTTTAAAGATGGAGGTTTTAATCAAACTACCACATAAAGTTTACATTATCAAAAATACATTCACAACTTTGTTATATGGGGAGATAACTCATACAATTTAGTTTAAAAGAATATAAATTAAATTTATCGATTCAGTTGACTCCCATGCATGTAAATAAGTAAAGTATATTTCAATTAGGTTATTCCATGTTCATGTTTATGCAAAGGGGTGTGTCAGTTCAGCTAACTTTTTGATCAAGATAATCTGAATTGATGATAAACTGTACATATCAATGTACACAACAAACCTTCAAGCAGTAGTGAATAATCAAACCAAGTGACACCCCTGAACTCCAAGAAGTTTTAAAATTAGAAAGCGGAAATGAGTTTTGTATATGTGCACAAGGGTGGCTATCTGGGCCAAATCTGTTTAGTGTTTTTCTTCCCTACAATATTACCTTTATACCTTTATGCCAGCTATATCAAAAAGACACAGTTTTTGTTTTCAATTAAACAATAAACCAGACCACCTTAAAGACAAATTTGTGTACATTGTCCTCCTCTGAAAGGTGAAAAGTAAATACTGGTTTGATAACAAGCATGTATAGATACATTTCAAGTACTGTGGATTCATTTATTTTTTAAGATATAAATTTTTCATGGATGGAGCATAAATCATATTTTCATTGATACTAGCAGTTTTAACCATTTCTACAAATATGCATTAAGTATATGCATATGTCATCACTGCAAGCTGTTTACCAGGTATGAAGAAATTCTGTTTAGTATAAAAATGTATGATGAAAATATTACGTTCATTCAACATATTGAAAATTTCAAAGTTATTGACAAACAGAAAGCAGGCGTCTGACAGATCCCAAAAGGGCTCATATGTCATAACTCATTAAAGTGTCAATTTACTGACCAAATATAAAATAATTCTGTTCAGTAAAACCTGAAAAAACATTAGTTAGACAGATGGACGGACAGGCAGATAGAAAAACAGACAAGCACCATACAAGATGATTGCCATGTAGCCCCTACTCCTAGTGTTAGGGGTTATTAATTTTAAACAAAGAAATATAAATGTATTCTACCTTGACACTAGCCAAGTTCTCTTCAACCATTCCTCAACTAAAATCTGTTGTGATTGTTGTCTGATGTTACTCTCCAAAGATGGAAATATCTCTACCACACTATGGATCTGGAATGAAGTAAAAGATCAGGTATGATAAACATACGTAACAATCTTTTATATAACGGAGGGAGTCACAAAGATCAAAATTTGCTTTAATTTTTTATTAATATTCAACTTCTTTTCTAAGATTTGATTTGTATTAAATTACTGATCAACATCCTCAGTGTCAGAGCTCATAATCATTAGATATCTTTGTAATCAAGGTCACACTGCAGGTAACATAAACTAGAGGCTCTAAAGAGCCTGTGTCGCTCACCTATATGCATATTCAACAAAGGACACTCTCCAACATTGTAGACGAGAATAGAATTAATGACAAAAATCTCTGTTTTTTTTTTATCTTATATTGCTGATCATTGAAGTCTGTTTAGTTTCTCTCTATTTTATTTAGCTTTTGCTCCAAAAACAAAAGAGGGTAAAAAAAAATTCCTAATTTAAGGGCAATAACTCCTATAAAGAGTAACAGTCTACTAATTAAATCGGCAAAATTTGACTTGTTAGTAGGTCTTGTCTTGCTTATCATTTTTGATTATTTAAGTTTCTATCTATCTATTATAATTTTTATCATGTAAGGAAAAACGCAAAAAAAATGGTAAAAAATCGTCATTTAATGCCAAAAACTCCAATGAGGATTCTCTGGACAATTTTCGCCATTTGTCTTTATTGTAGATCTTGTCTTGCTGATCATTTTTGTTTATTTAAGTTTCTTTCTATCTATTATAAGTTTTTAGATATAAGACAAAAACGCAAAAAAAATTGATCAAATCGTCATCAAAGGGCAATAACTCTAATAAGGAGTCAACTGACGATTTCAACCATAAGACTTATTTGTAGAACTTGTCCTTCTGATCATTTTTGTAATTTAAAGTTTCTCTATATCTATTATAGTTTTTAAGATAATAGGCAAAAATGAAAAAAAGAAGAAAAATTTGTCATTAAAGGGCAATAACTCCTACAGAAAACCGTCTGACAGTTTTGACGTAAATGGACAATTGGTAGAGCTCAACATTCTGAACAATTTTACCCTTTCAGATTTCCTCTATTTATAACGATTATCAGAATAATAGACAAAACTTGCATTTTCCCCTATGTTCTATTTTTAGCCATGTCGGCCATGTTGGTTGGCAGGCGGGGGTCATCAGACACATTTTTTCAACTAGATGCCCAATGATAATTGTGACCAAGTTTGGTTGAATTTGTCTATGTAGTTTCAGAGGAGAAGATTTTTGTAAAAGATTACAAAAATTATGAAAAATTGTTAAAAATTGACTATAAAGGGCAATAACTCCTTAAGGGGTCAATTGACAAATTTGGTCATGTTGACTTATTTGTAGATCTTACTTTGTTGAACATTATTGCTATTTACAGTTTATCTCTATCTATAATAATATTCAACATAATAACCAAAAACTGCAAAATTTCCTTAAAATTACTAATTCAGGGGCAGCAACCCAACAACAGGTTGTCTGATTTGTCTGAAAATTTCAACACAGATAGAACTAAACCTGATGAACAGTACATCCCTGTCAGATTTACTCTAAATGCTTTAGTTTCAGAGATATAAGCCAAAAACTGCATTTTACCCCTATGTTCTATTTTAAGCCATGGTGGCCATGTTGGTTGGTAAGCGGGGTTGTCAGACACATTTTTTAAACTAGATACCCCAATAATGATTGTGGCCAAGTTTGGTTAAATTTGGACCATTAGCTTCAGAGGAGAAGTTTTTTGTAAAAGTTAACGGATGACGACGATGACGACAGCGGCGACGGACGCCAAGTGATGAGAAAAGCTCACTTGGCCCATAGGGCCAGGTGAGCTAAAAACTTAATTCTGTTTCATGAACCATAAAATGAGATCAAGATCTGATAAATTCTGTCTTATGAAGAAGTTCAACTGATTCTTAAGGGACCAAATTACTAAGATTGTGAAAAAGGTTTAATGCTATCTGCAAAATCATTGGTAAAATGAAATACGTGCTTGCCTGAGTCAGCAGCCTGTAATTTCTGTGGTAGTCATTGGTTGCTGTCTGTCATATTTGTTTTTCGTTTATTATTTCATCAAAAATGACTCTGTTACCTTTCTTTTTCTAAATGTTTTATATTCTGTCATGTTGGGCCTTCTAAAGCTTACTTTTTGATATAGGTTTTGCTCATTGTTGAAGGTTGTATGATGACCTATAGTTGCTTACGTCTTTTTTATTAGGAAAGTCGTCTCATTGCATTGGCAATCATACCCCATCTTCTATATTAAAACACCACAAATATCAGTATCTTTGAAATAAGATAAGAACAACATGAAATTTCTAAGATTTATTTCCATTTGTTTACCTGTAATAAAACTCCATGGACCTGACTATAGTGGACATGGTCTCTATTAACAGGAAGTCTATGAATTAGGTCAGTAAGTACATTGACAACATTACTGCCTATAACTAGAGGTTGTAAAGCTTTAGCAGACATCTGTCTTGTCTTCAGGACTGCACTACTGCTACATCTGGATTATATAGAAAAATGTAGTCAAAGATTGCTCTGACCCCTTATGAACTTTTACAGGACTTAGCTAACAACCCAAATAATCCCTTAAAACACTGTCAGATCTCAGGGCAATCCCAGACTATGAAAATGATTATAAGATAAAAAGTGTGCAGTGTGACTGTAAACTTGTAATTTAAAACTGTTTTTACTCATTTTTGAACATTATTCACCATCTGGGATCATACATACTCAAAATATGTAAGAGTCATATATATGCCCTCTGTATCTGAAAATGCATGTAATATTTGACACTGAACTATAGCCAAACTACAATTAATCAATTATATATGTGCTCCTTTCCTATGTGAAACATATATGTAGTACATATGTTTCAGAAAATTCACACTTTATTAATGTGGTCTGAACCTATTTTTCAACATTTTGTAGGTCTAAATCAACAGCTTAACATTTTAAATACATACCTGTCAATTGTAACAGTCTGTATGTTGTCTTTCAGATGTCTTTTGCTTATCTATGTTGTTGAGTTGCTGTCTCATTGACATACGTTACACTCTTAATGTCTCTTAGTAATTTATGTCGTTGGGTTGTTGTCTCGTTGATGTATACTCCACATCTCCTTTTATTCTATATACCCCAGTGGTGATGGAAACAATCTCTCCTGCTTCATCAGCACAGGATAGAGAGAGAATAAACTGTTGACACAGAGATATGTCTCGCCTGTCAGCATAAAATTCAGAAAAAGACAATCTGATGGACAGCAACATTGCTAATTAATTCAAAGTCGCTGGACCAACTAGTGGGAAGGGCCTACAAATGGTTGACAAACTGAGATGTACAGACAGCAACGTAACTTTATACAAAATATTGTCTGTTGTAAGTAGTTCCTATCAAACTAAATTAATCATAAAACTGAACATTGAAAATTGTTAGTTGATTGAAAGTCACTGGACCCTGACATAGGGGGTAGGGCCTTAAAATAGTTGTAGAACTGATATGTACTGATAGTAATGCAACTTTATACAAAATATCATTGATCTATCACAAGTAGTTCATATCAATTTAACTTAAGCAGAAAACTTAACATTTAAAATTGCTAATTAATTCAGTCACTCTACCATGGGCTTAGGGGGCAGGGCCTCAAAATTGTTGTCAAACTGATATGTGCTGATAGTAATGCATCTTCATACAAAATATGAATGATCTATCACAAGTTGTTCCTATCAAACTAACTTAAGCAGAAAACTTAACAATTGTTGAAGCTGTCATCGCAGCCATCGCCAGAAAAGCAATCCCTCTGTGTTGCTTTCCATGACTTTTGTCTCAGGAAAGACAAAAATGACAGAGATTTCTACCTGAGTATGTATCAAAGCCTTCAAATGGAAAAAAAATATCAAGCCAAAAACTACCAGCAATGGTTAGAAAGAAGGACAAAGAAGACACCTACCTTAATATGTAAGGAATGAAGGCTGACAGATTCAGACTAGTATCTGTTCCCTCCAGTGGAGATGGAAACAGTCTAGCTAGCACCATCAACAATGGATAGAGAGAAGGATGAAGGTGAACTGTACCATGTTCTCTGAAAAAGAAATAAGAGCATATCAATTAAATACTAAATACTTGAATCCAGAAGAAAAAAAATAACTACATTATAAATTTGCTCATCTTTTCAAGGCTTTTATTTTTCAATTCACATTTTTCTTGTACAATTGCAAATTAAATTTGTCGACATTTTACAGACATTCACCCCCGAAATTATAAAATTGAAAGCTTCTAGCTATAATTAATTATTTAGCATAAAATCGTCCAAATTTTTTTTCCACTGTATTTCATTCATTTTATAAGATCCGTCCACCCCTTTCAAAACTATTAGATCTGCCCCTGACACTTGAGGAAAAATGTCAGACTACAATTAAAAAAAAAAATACTCACTCAACATTCTGTGTAGCCTCAGCTAATAAATCAAGCATAAAATTATACAGTCCTGGATACTTGTGGAAAAATGCTTTACCAGTTTGACTAAAAAGAAAAAATTATAAATATTTTTTAAATTAAGGCTATTTGCATGGACAGCTGACATTGTAAAAAACATTTGTATGGTCTCTTGACAATGTACTGTTCACAGCTATTTGTCATTGTTTGTATTGTTTGTATGTCTGTTTTTTTTGGGAATGTCAGGTGTTGGTGTGGTATGTTGTGCTGTCAAATGTTTTTGGTAATTCCTAAAATACTTTTTGTTTAATTATAAATGCTATCTTTTTCATCAGAGAATGTATCTTATATCAAAATTGTGGAAAAAATAATGATAGGGTCCTGTTCTTTTGAATTTTTGGAGGGAAAAAGTCTCAAAACATTTTACCAGAGGTGTTTTTGAGAAGTACGCTTTTGGAAATAGTGAAAAAAAAAAAAAATAGAGGTTGCTTGGTTAAAATTTTCAAGTAAACCATAGGAAAAAGGCAGAGGTTAAA
The DNA here is from genome assembly GCF_021869535.1 of Mytilus californianus. NCBI lineage: Eukaryota > Metazoa > Mollusca > Bivalvia > Mytilida > Mytilidae > Mytilus > Mytilus californianus. The sequence continues at coordinate 113,457,219 of NW_026262690.1, read as the reverse complement.
CAAATTATTCAGAAACGCTGAAAAAAAAAGTATGGAGCTAACATCCTTAAATCATTCAGAAGCCTTATTCTTGTATTTAAGACAAAATTCTCAATAAACATGGCATCTTAATGAAATGTTCTTTCGTGTATGGTTAGAATCTATATATTCCCCTCTAGGTGTCTGATTGGTATTTGTTATTTTTGGAGGAGTGTTGTTTCATTGACCTATACCTTCCATCTTATTTTAGATTCCTCACAATTCACAGATTTTTAACCATTGAATATGTTTAACTTTGAATGCATTAAGATGCCATGTTTGTTGAGAATTTTGTCTTAAATCAAAGAATAAGGAATTATCAAAGAATTTTACTCAATCTACAAACATGCTGTCATTGATTAACTTTATCACCCAGAAGAATTTCGTTCACATTGAATAAAGAAATCCATTTACAGTCCACTTCAAAGTACAAAATATACTAACTAACTTCTGTTCTTGTAAATTATGTCTTGACCAATCAGAAAATCAATAAAGTTAAAGAACCAAAAGGAAAAATTCAGCAATTTTTCCATTTGCAAAGGGGCATAACTCTAGAACGGTAAAAGTGACGCCACCAAAATTCAAACTTGATCTGTGTTTTGTGGTAATAAGCATTGTGTATAAGTTTCATAACATTTGGTTGAGGCGAACTTAAGTTAGAGAACGGAAATTAATTTTGGGACGTACGTACAGACAGACAAGGGTAAAACTTAATGCCCCCTCCGCTACGGCGGAGGCATAAAAACTTCCTTTTAAGCAATGCAACAGAGAAAATATTCCTGCAGTGTTATATATCTTTCCTTTTGATATTAACAAATTATAAAGAAGAAATACACTTCTATGTTTATTTTTATCCTTACCAATTTTTCTTAGACATACTACTTTCATCTTTACTTCGTTTCACACCAAAAACTCTGGTCATCAAAGCACTAAATAACAGCGTAGATGAATTGCAGATCTGAAAATTTAGAAAACATGTATATTCCTGTGGATTCATAATTACCAATTTTCATGGATACAAGTGAACCACAAATTTAAATGTTCGACAAAGTAAAAATTTCTATAGGCTTGTATACTGACATTGTCAAAACCACGAAATCAAAATTATATCCACGAATATACAGTTTTTCTTTAATCCGGGAAAATTGGTTCCCACGAAAATAAATGCATCCATAGTATTTGTAATTTTAACCACTTTACTCTAATAGTATGAGAATTATTTTAAATGTGTATCTCTTCACATCTCAATTATTATCTGTATTCCTCCTTTTATAGAATTGTCCCTTATAAATTAGCCTTGGCTTTCAAATTTTTGGTTTTTTAGCATTCTTGATGAATGTAAATTCAGAAAAGTGTTTCTGACCAAATTTATAAAGTGTTATTATCATTCCATGACATTAAAAATATTAATCAAAATTGATGCTATAAAAATTTCTGGCCAAAAATGCTCAGTGAATATAAAATATTGTGAATAAAATAGTTAGAAATCTCTGCATCGTTTTAATTAAAAATAATTAGGAAGTTTTACAGTATGCAAACTTACTGCCCAAAATTTGGACTTGAAGCCTAGAATAGCTGCCTGCATTCCACCAGCTACAAAGGGTGTTACATCTTCTCCCAACCTTGTGTCTCTGTACATGGCTCTAAGTATATTCAATGAATGAACCTAAATAAAACAAATCAGAAAGTTATATTTCTCCCAACCTTGTGTCTCTATACATGGCTCTAAGTATATTCAATGAATGAACCTAGATAAAACAAATCAGAAAGTTACATCTTCTCCCAACCTTGTGTCTCTATACATGGCTCTCAGTATACTTAATGAATAAACCTACATAAAAAAATCAGCAAGTTTTATAAATCTTTAATGTTTTGTGCATTTAACTAAAACATACATGTAGTCAGTAAAACTTGTTAAACCTCATCACAATTTGTGCTTGTATAAAAAATAGGCTACCTGGACCATGTTTCATTGTTATTTTCGTTCATTCAATTTTTTTTTACGAGGAGTTTGGTGTTAGCATTTGATGTGGTAATCAATTATTATGGTTTATAATTAATTTTTTTCACTATATATTTTCACATGAAATTACCCAGTATATGTTTTCAAAAGATAAATTTGAAGCCATTTATAGTTAGATGTCATCAAATTTTGACCTAATGAGCAAATCAACAATGGAAAATACTGAAATATCTGTGACATTTTCCAAAAATCTGGCAAGAAATGACATTTTATAGCCGACTATGTGGTATGGGTTTTTCTCATTGTTACGGTTGCCTCTAATTACTTACATCAGCTTCAATCAAACTTTGGTGGATAGTTGCCTCATTGGCAATCATACCACATCTCCTTATTTTTATATTAATATAATTTTTTGGGGTAAAAAAATAAAACTTTATATATAATCATAGTGATACCGGAAATGACCACTGACAGTTATCAAAACTTTAAAATTTTTAGATAAACCTCTAGGCTTAATAATTAGTGTTCAGACATGTGACCTACCTTAGATTCTGACAAGTCATGTGACTCCTCTGTCAATGCTAATTTAAGTAAATCAGCCATAGCTTGTTTGAAGCACTGTCTTCCTGTGGTCAATGGTTCTGTGGTCACTAAAGCCTGTCAATAGATTAGTAACTCTAATAATAATAATCAACAATACAGCATATCTATCATTATTTTATTTGAGTCTTTTGATTCAGTGCAAAAATGTAGTATTTAATAAAAAAAAGTTTAATTACACTAATTCAAAAATTGTCTTTAATGCACATCCAAACTTAAATGTCCGCTGAGTAGAGGGTTTGTGGATTTTTTTCAGACATCACATTTTTAAAATTGCTCAAAAAAAGCAAACATTGACAAAGATACAACATGTACAATCTCAATATTTTTATGAAGAAAAATTTAAATCTTTATTTGAATATTAAAAGAGAGAAAATTTTGTAGGCAGAAGTTTCATTGATTAATTATCAAAATAGGAGGAAGAATAAGGGAATGTACCCAGAATTGAGAAAAAACTCTCCATTTTAATAAACCACACAACAATCAATCATGTGATCAAACAAAATTGTATTATTTAATACTAACTTGTACATAGAATGGAACTCCAGCACTTCTCCTTGTAGCACACAGTTTAGAGCTGACAGATTTGATTTCACCCATCAGGTGCGACAGCCATAGCTTTGGACGCTTATACAGGTCTGGTATTGTACTTCTGAAAATCATAAAATGTACTGTCAAGAGTTGACTGCAATTCCAATAATTATTGTGACACAAATAACATCTTTCATCAAAATATGTATGATACCAAAATTTATGATAAAAGAGATGATTTTTCATTCCCTATTGTTAATTATCCATTTTTAGATGGTGACATTCCCTTGTCACCATCTTATGGTGTTTATATATCTCAACTTGTTCGATTCGCTCGTGTTTGTAACAACGTATTTGATTTCAACGAAAGAAATCTCTGTATTACTGAAAAATTATTACACCAGGGTTTTCCATATCACAAACTAGTCAAAACATTTACTAAATTTTATCATCGGTACAAGGACATCATTCGTAAATATAAATCAACATGTAGACATCTTATACGTTCAGGTATTTCACATCCAATATTTTATGGTAATATTCTTTACAAAGCACAAAAATGTTGGCATTCACCTCAAAAGCTAACCAAACCTTTAAACAGACTTATTCGGAAAGGATATAGTTACGATACTGTTGTCAGGTCATTAAGGATTGCATATTTTGTTATTAATATTGATTCACTCATAGGGTCTTTGCATCGGAAATAAACACTATTATTCTAAAACCAGTTGTTGGCATGATACGGGTTATGTTCTTCTCATATATTTTATGATTGTATGATACTAAACCCCTAACGGGAGGGATTGTACTTGATTTTCATATGATGAAGACATAATCTTTCAATCAGTTTAATTGAGGTCTGAAGCTGGCATGTCAGTAACTGCTAGTAGTCCTTTGTTAATTTATGTATCATTGTCTTTTTGCTTAGTGTCTTTTGTTACCTATTCTGACATCGGATTCGGACTTCTTTTAAACTGAGTTTTACTGTGCGTATTGCTATGTGTTTCTTTATTCTACATTGGCTAGAGGTATAGGGGGAGGGTTGAGATCTCACAAAACATGTTTAACCCCGCCGCATTTTTGCGCCTGTCCCAAGTCAGGAGCCTCTGGCCTTTGTTAGTCTTGTATGTTTTTTTAATTTTAGTTCATTTATATGTTTTGGAGTTTAGTGTGACGTCCATTTTCACTGAACTAGTACACAATTTTATTTAGGGGCCAGCTGAGGACTACCTCCGGGTGCGGGATTTTCTCGCTGCGATGAAGACCCATTGGTGGCCTTTGGCTGTCGTCTGCTCTTTGGTTGGGTTGTTGTCTCTTTGACATATTCCCCATTTCCATTCTCAATTCTATGAACAGGATAAAGATGAGAGTTTAAATACGAACCAAGTTACATTTTTTCTAATATTGAACATTGTCTAATTTCAGATTTTACAGAAACCTTTGAAAGAAAATTATTTATAAAAGTATTTATGGAATAATTTTGTTCACTTTACCAACACAATTTTACCAAAATATGATCCTTTTGAAATAGGATTGTTAAAAAATCCGAACTAACCTCCATAACATATCACACATTTTAACAAATCCAGCGTAAGCCAATTCAAATGCTCCTCTATGTATAGATTCTAGAAGTTGAGTCTTAAAATAGCTTCCAATTTCATCTATCTATTGAAATATAAAATATAGTTAATTAATAGAGTAATTACAGCACAAAAAATTATTAATTATGCTAATATATACTGATTATAACAGTTTCTTTCATTTAAGCCACCAATCATGATGTATGATGACAACAGTATAAAGTATGGCAAAAGAAATGAAGGAAAAACAGTATGCTATAAAAACAGCTAAGTATTCTTATAGATCTTGATCTACATTAGTACTTAACAGAAATTGTTGTCCCAAATCCTTTTACAGAAATATGTATAATTACCTGTTCACATGTCATTAGGCCCGCAGAGACCTGGTCCCCTGTGTTCTTCACTGGTACATTAGTACACAACAGACCCAGTAGTAAAGAGACCTCCTTTATACTTCTCCAGCAGCACACTGTCAAATATTCTGGCATTAGACCTTCTGTTGTTTGTGTGATGTCTGTAAAACAACAATAAAGAAGAAATATTTTAACATGATCTGTCAAGGTAGAGATAGAAAAAACCTGAGAAAACATTTTGACCTATACGATCTGGATGTATAATATGTCTAATGTTTCAAACCCACCATTTCCTTCATGACATAAGTTTTGATGCATATATATAAAAACAAAGATAAACTAAGAAAAGTTTTCACAAATAGGTGTACCCAGGTAAAGTGTTTAAGGTCATAAGTTGACCTGTAGATGCCATTTTTTGTGTTTGTTGGGTTGTTGTTAGATTGAGTATACCTTATACAGAACTGAAATATCCATGATAATAGATATGATATCATCTCACACACACATGAAACAATCAAAGGTAAAATATTATTATACTTTACCAAAATTTTATAAACAAGTTGTTCTCTAATGATGGACAGTTAATTAAATATACCCCAAATGAGGCAAAAGTAAAAAGGAAAGAATCTGAAGGCACATCTTCAGATATTGTTCATGTTCTTTTATCACATACAAAGTTGTGTTGATAAATTTTACATTTTTTGTTACTTTATTATCCAAAAATAGAAAACAATTACGTACAGAAGGAGGGATTATTATTGAACCCCTAATATAATAATCAGAGATCGAAACTTTTTGAAATTACATACTACCCATAACTTCTGCAGGAATGTTGCCCTCTGGTGATGAATTCTGAACAACTGGGGAGACAATCTGTGATATCTGTAGACAACATTTGATGAGGTCTGCTACAATTGTTCTCCAAAACGGAATATCTGATGTCAATATTGACCTACAAATACAAGGCTTCAAGGATTTACAAATGCAAAAATAAGAGATTCAGCACCTTTTCTGTATTTCTAGTGATACATTAAAGAAAAAAAAAAAAATGAATTTAAAAAGATTACAACAAAAATGTATTAATTTCACATTAATATGGTGATATTTCATAAAACTGTATATATACCATTGATTTTAGACTATATGTAAAATGCAAACACTATCATTTCTGTCCTTTCCATGAAATCAAATGAAATTTGTCTTTACTGAATGGTAAATTGGGCATGTTGCTATGCTGGAAGTATGCCTGGAGTTTACTTGAAGGCCTTACTTATCGTTGCTTACATCTACATCATTTGGTCTCTGATGGATAGTTGTCACATTGGTAATCATATCATATCTTCTATTTTTGTACTGGTTAAATTTTTTAAGGCATAGTCTAACTAAGAATAAAATTTAAGGAATTTAAACTATACTACCTTTTTTTTTATAAAATTGTACTCACTTAAAGCTGACATCTTGGATGACGTATCGTATGCTATGTAAAGTTGGATACAATGGTTTACTACAAGCAGCAGACATCAAACTCTGTTCTGCCATATTTATCTGATACTTCAGATATTCCATCAACCATGTCAACAGATGTAAAACTCTTCCTGATTGGTTGTCAGAAATTTCTGGTAAAGATGGTTGTCCACAGGAAATAATGAATGACCTTGACTTTGATTCCTTTGTCGTGACTGGGAAGAACTCTGCTTGCAGCAGTAAGATTCTAAACATGTATGCTGCTGTTGTGCTATCTAGGGGACGAGTGCTGCCTGCTAAGTTCAGGGCTGTTTCAAATAATCCATCCACAGAATCAAATGTCTAAAATGGTAAAACAGACTGAATATAATATGAAGAAACTAAAGAAGAATGTATCTGAGGACACAAATGCCCCTGCTCAAGCTTGCTTTTCAAACAAAAAATGGGACGGATGGAATGATAGAATTATAGAAAGACAGAAAGACAGAAGGTCAGACGGTCAAGGGTAACACTTAATGCCTCCTTTGCCTTACGGCAGGGGCATAATAATAACTGATTCTAAAAATAGCAATCTCAAGTTTAAAATGGTTTGCAAACATTTTGATGGTTAGTTCATACAAAAGTTACCACAAGAGAAATGCTAGTTGTAGTAGCCAATTAAGGTGGAATATTACTGGGTTTATTACTTCTAAAAATGATAGTTTGAGACCTGGCCCCTTACAAATATTTGAAAAGTTACTTCAAAAATAAAGATTAAGAAGATGTGGTATATTGCCAATGAGACAACTCTCCACCAGAGACCAAATGACATAGAAGTTAACAACTATAGGTAACTGTACGACCTTCAACAATGAACAAAAACCATCCCTCATAGTAAGCTATAAAGTTCATAATATCAAGTTTAATAACATGTCTTTCTGAAACTATCAAAGCAAATTACTATTTGTGTACCCAGATCATCCTCAATCCTAAAATTTACCATTCCAAAAATATTTACTTAGTTTAACAAAATGAATAAAATGCTCCGCAGGGCGCAGCTTGATACGACCGCAGAGGTCGAACCCTGAACAGTTGGGGCAAGTATGGACACAACATTCAAGCTTGATACAGCTTTGCATTTGGATTGTGATTAAATATTTGACACAGCATAGGTTTCTGACACAGAATGAATGTGGTCTAAGAACTTAAAAAATTTAAATTGGACATTCACCTATTATGGTCCAATATCCAAAATCTAAATACATGGTTAGATTCAGCATATCAAAGAACCCCAAGAATTCAATTTTTGATGAAATGAAACAAAGTTTAATTTTGGACCCTTTGACCTCAATGTGGACAAAGTTGATAACGGGGCCCAAAAATCAAAAATCTAAATACATGGTTAGATTCAGCATATCAAAGAACCCCATATATTCAATTTTTGTTGAAATCAAACAAAGTTTAATTTTGGACCTCGATTTGGACCAACTTGAAAACTGGGCCCATAATCAAAAATCTAAATACATGTTTAGATTTAGCATATCGAAGTTAAAATCAAACAAGTTTAATTTTGGACCTTTTGGACCTTAATGTAATCCAATTTGAAAACGGTACCAAAAATTAAGAATCTAAATACACGGTTAGATTCGGCATATCAAAGAACCCCAATAATTCAATTTTTTATGAAATCAAACAAAGTTTAATTTTGGACCCTTTGGACCTCAATGTGGACCAATTTAAAAACGGGGCCCAAAATCCAAAAACTAAATACATGGTTAGATTCAGCATATTAAAGAACCCCAAGAATTCAAGAATAAAACCCCATTGAAATTGGTCAAGAAATAAGCAATTTATACGAAGTATCTTCTTTTGCACAACACTGTGCAATTAAATATTTCTTGCACAATACTGTACAATTGACAATTTCTTGCTATTGCACAATATTGTGCTATTGGATATTTCTTGCTATTGCGCAATATTGTGCAATTGAAGATTTCTTGCTATTGCGCAATACTGTGCAATTGAAGATTTCTTGCTATTATGCAATACTGTGCAATTGAAAATTTCTTGCTATTGCACAATACTTATTATATAATAATATACACATCCTGTTTGGTGTGTATCTCCTACCATACCATTATTATTTGCTTTTAAATATAAATCAGAAATAACCAACTTAAAATGGAAAATTTTATAAGAAAAAAAAAAGGAAAAAAAAAAAAAAATGGAAAAAGAAAAAAATCCCCCCTCCCAAATTTTTTGAACCCCCTTATGACTCATCACCCCCAAACTCAATCCCAGGCTTCCCTTTGTGGTATGGTACCTTGCAGTACAATTTCAGAGAGATCCATACACTTGAACACAAGTTATTGTCTGGAAACTAGAAAAATGTGTTTTTTGGCCCCTTTTTGGCCCCAAATTCCTAAACGTTTCGGCAATTACCCCCAAACTCAAACCCAGCTTTCCCTTTGTGATATGGAACCTTGTAGTACAATTTCAAAAAGATCCATACACTTACACACAAGTTATTGTCCTGAAACTAGAAAAATGCTTGTTTTTTGCCCCTTTTTTGCCCCTAATTCCTAAAATATTGAGGCAATTACCCCCATCATCAATCCCAGCCTTCCCTTTGTTGTATGGTACCTTGCAGTACAATTTCAGAGAGATCCATACACTTGAACACAAGTTATTGTCTGTAAACTAGAAAAATGCTTATTTTTGACCCCTTATTGGCCCCCAATTCCTAAACGTTTCGGCAATTACCCCCAAACTCAATTCCAGCTTTCTCTTTGTGATATGGAACCTTGTAGTACAATTTCAGAAAGATCCATATACTTACACACAAGTTATTGTCATGAAACTAGAAAAATGCTTGTTTTTTGCCCCTTTTTTGGCCCCTAATTCCTAAAATTTTGAGGCAATTACCCCCAAAATCAATCCCAGCATTCCTTTTGTGATATGGAACCTTGTGGTACAATGTCAGAGAGATCCATACACTAACACACAAGTTATGTCTGGAAGTTACAAAAATGCTTATTTTTGGCCCCTAATTCCTTTACTGTAAGTACCATGACCCCCAAAATCAATCCCAACCTTCCTTTTGTGGTATTGAACCTTGTGGTAAAATTTCATAGAGATCCATTCACTTAAACTAAAGTTAGAGTGCGAAAACCAATGTGTCTTCGGACGACGCCGGACGATGACGACAACGACGCCAACGTCATACCAATATACGACCACAAAATTTTTTTTGCGGTCATATAAAAATATAATATGTATTGTTTTTTTGCCTTAAAATTCAATAAAGGAACACGTTACTGTCTGGTTTTCAGAATTGAAGTAGTTGGTATTTGGATTATACACTCTGGGTACAGTAAAACAGGTGATTTAATGCATCATGAGAAGAACTTAAAACAACGCATTGATTAAAAATAATAAAAATCAACTGGTCAGGATAAGTAATAGGCAGGATGTCTTTGATATTACATAAATTAAAGATTAAAATATTTTTCTTCTGCTGTTCTTGGAAGTGCAAATATCATAAAGAAAGGGGAATACCTGTTTCATGAAGTCTAATGTTGAGAGATATTTGAGAAGTTTGTAAGCCTCCATTTTATTATCTTCAAATGTATCTGTCAGACATTCTATCAAAACATTGAAATCTTCTCCTTCTATCTCATTACAAACACTGAAGCCTGCAAAATTGATAAAATAAACCAATGTTTATAATAAATAGCCTTTAATAAAACTAAAAAAAGCAAAAAAAAGCATTTCATTGAAAAAATTGCTTCTTTGATAAATTTTTTTTCTTTGAAAAAAATCAGCAAAATTAGAGTAATAGTGACTTCTTTAATCACTATCAATTACACTGGGGAAAACACACTTGGGGAAAATTGAATTACAAAAGATCTCTACCTGATCTAAAAAAATATGTCAACCAATAACCATAAGTTATCTCCCCGTTGTCTATTTCATGGAAAATAGAAAACATTAGAGGTGTAATACCACCAAATCATAGTACGTCACATCCGGTTGCATACGAAAATAGGTCGGTTAAAAATATTCCCTTGAATTTGACAGTTGTAGGTAATTGATCCTACATTTCATTGCAGTAAAACATTTCTGGGTCATAAACATATATCTTGGGTATTTCAAAGCACCATTATTTTTTTATTTGGGGTTTCTATAGAATATTTTGGAAACTTGAGGTTACATGGTTACTAAAGCTTGTACACAGGTTAAAAAAGGGGGAAAATTTGATTGGTTAACTTCCAGTGATGGTTATTTTCTTATATGCAATGAAATGTTATGTGAAATTTTTTCTATAGTACTGGACAGGATCAAACTTTACTCATGCCAAGTATTTCTTTATTTGAAACAAAGATAAATTCTGCACAATTTTTTGAAAAGTGCAAATTTAACAAAGACTAATAGGGGAAAATCAATGGTGGTATTACACCTAGAGAGATCAAGAATGACAGATTTTTTTTTTACCTCACAAGTCATTATTTTTAACAAAACGTTGTGATATTTTTTTAAGAAAAATTTAATAACTGAATGTGAAATTTGTTTACAGAAAGAATTAATAAAGAGTGGCACTTCTAACTTTTAATATAAAATTTTGTACATACAAAAAATGGCCAAGAAATTCATGACATATGTCCAATTACAAACTTGCATGGATATAAACTATTTCTTTGAAATTATACACTGGAAGTTACATTTTATAATCTTAAAATACATTTAAATTTCATTGTTGTAGAAATTACCTTCAGCAGACGGTGTACCAAATATATCCACCAGTAAGTTTAAGGCTGTCAGACATGTTGTTTTTCTGGGGAATGAGGATCCTGGATGTAAACAGCTGAATAAATGTCTAGTCAACCAGGATAGAAAATCCTGCAAAATAAATGAAAAAATAAGTTTACAGGATAAGACTTATAATGATTGTATCATTACATTTTACAGAACGACAAGTTGACAAATCTCATATAAGTATTACAGATATACTTGTTAGGGGACTGATTGGGCGCTCTTAACATATTTAAAAACCCTGCCACATTGTGATGTGTATGTCCCAAGTCAGGAGCCTTTTATTCAGTGGCTGACATTTGTTGTTGTGTATCATATTGTTTTTCATTTATTGTGTTCTGTAAGGTGCAGTTCGGTGTATCTGCGCACCTAAGACTTATGACTTCAGTTTATTAAACTGATAAAACTAATAATCAGATAATACTGTGTGAACAAAATCATTACATACTTTTATTTCATAAAATATTCTGTATGTATGGTTTCACCCTTAAGATGTTGAGTAACGTGTGTCAAAAATTAGGGAAACCCTTGTTTTGAAAGTTCTTCAAATGTCCGGTGATTTCGAGCATGACTTCTAAAAATAGATTATTTTGAATAAAGGAAAAATTTTATTGTGAGAAATATAGTTGAATTTGAACCAAACATACTGCCAAGGATGCAGAGCAAAATTTATTTTAATTTGATTAAAATTTTACTTAAATGAAACAAATTTTATCTAATGATGTAATTTTTTTAATAGAAATTGGCTAAATATGGTTAATCATCTGATTGTAGTTATAAATTTACTCTGGAACTTATCAATTTTAATCTTTTCTGTCCCTTCAGAATACTAAAACAATTACAAGAACGATTCTATTGCCAATATGCTGAAATCAGGTAATGCTCGATATCAGGTCATTAGTTTTATCATTTGAATTGTTTTATACAATGGGTCTGGGAAGAGTTAAATTGCCAAAGAATTAGAGAAATGAATATACTGACAAATTTCTTTCTCACAATGTTCAACTTTCTCTTTTTGGTTTTATTGTATTGATGAAGTTTCTTTCAACTGCATATGACTTCATTTATATTTTTCATCAATATAATTGTATAATATCATTATAAAAAGAAGTGGTATAATTGCCAATGAGACAACTGTCCACCAGCTTTCTCACACGCAAAAAAACCTAATTGTAAAAGGGGGATACACCACAGTCAGGGGGACACTAAGACTATTTTTAACAGTCTGTCTTAACCTTGTACTGTTTTAAGCTCTGTCTCTCATTCATAACCTGACAGTCAGCAGTATTATTCATCTTTTTTATCTGACGTAACATCACTGTTTCACTTTCCATCATTCTACATAGCAGCTGTAAAGAAAAATCAGATACAGAATAATTCATTGAGTACTACTTGAAGTAGGTTCTGTGAACCAGAAATTTCAGTGTATGAGAACCTCGTCCATGAAAGAACAATTTACAAAAACTGGTACCGACTAAGATATATAAATCAACAGTACATCAATATTTCTATCTAATATGGTTTTGTCAACTAAGAGGGTGGTAAAGGGTTATTTTCGTGCAACGTATTTTGTCATAAGGGTTTCGTGTTTCGTGAAATTGGTAAAAAGATCAACGCGCAAGAAATTTTTAATTGTTCGTTCATCGTGAAATGGCAATTTTATTTCATGTTCTTCCGTGCAGATACCCCCCCTTTACGCCCCTCAACTAAACTTCATGCCTCTGAACATCATTATTATTACAGATGTATTAAAAACATAGCATTTTCTTAGGTAGAAGCGAAAACTTTTTTTTTTTGTGGAACCCAAGTAAATATATTATGAAGTCACCAGAACCAAGATAGTTTGCATCCTGGGTAAATACTGGTTAGACTACCTGACAAATGCTTTAAGGCTTATGGTAAGATTCAAACTGAAAAGACTATGTGCAAGAAGATTATTTGACAAATTTGGGTATAACTTCCAGTTAAAGAAGTGCAGATAATTCAATCAAAGGGAAAAAAAATAAATAATCTACTACATTGAATATTACAGTTATCCACTTAAAAGAGAAAGAAAATTGTCAATTAAAATAAATCTTTGTCTTGTTGTGAAAAAGGCCTTGTTTCCACAATGAAAAAAATTTGCTTTTTCTCAGTTTCCTAACATATTCTCATTTTCCAATGGTTGTTTAATTTTTTCCTACTTCATCCTGTTTAAACTATTATTTTTTGCATTATTTCTTATTGCGAAACCACACAAACTTTTTGAAATATGTATGTTCAGTAAATAGCTATTGAGTTTATCTTCCTGCACATATGATACACTGCCACTGGTAATAAAATGTAGAAATTTGGAAATTTACCACTTCCAATATATTGTGAGTGTTACGCTTATAAATCAAGATCATGTGATATCAATAGGACAATTTTTTTGGCAGGGCTACATGTTGTAGAGTTGCAATCTAATTTTTGTCAAATCAGCAGGTGTTTAAAACGGCCTTTTCAGAATTTAATGCATTCTTGGTAATATTTTCAAAAGCGTTCACCAAAACTTTGCGGTTGGTTTAAAACGTACTAAACAATGGAAATTCAACCAATGATGTGAGATAATTTTCATTTTAGTGTACAAACAATGAGATTACACATAGGCCTTTAGATTCTGAAGAGGCTAAATTCAGGACATTTTTGCAGTTGACATTTTTTACCTTTTTCAGTTGTGACAATAGAAGTTGTCTAAATCCAGGTGACTGACTATTTAAGTTCCAAGGTAGGAATGTCTTAATGAGCTGTACCTCCCAAGCACAGACCACTGCTGTGGTTTTATTACTTTCACAGATAAAGGCAAAAGCATCAAGTCTAACCTGAAACATATTGAACATTTCTCTTTTAGTGACAAAAGTTTTATCGCACTCAATATTTTCCACATTGATAAAAATATGATAGTTTGCAACATATAAATATAATATGCAAGATTACCATATTCCCCCAAAATAAATTGCAACCATCTAAAAACTTTTGATTTTAATTTTATCAAGAACTGGATACAGGTGCTATTCTACATCATGATCTTTCCTGAATGTATTCAAACATCAGCCAAAGAGTCCATACAGCATAAAAAACATATCAATTCTAAAATGTTCTCCAAGTTTGCCTTCTGTTATTCAAGAAGTTTTCATAGCCTGCTTTAATTTTACAACTTTTAGATCAGCATGCTTCAATATCGTTTTAATTTTTTCTATTTCAGCATGTTTATCTTTCAATAAAAAAAATATCCCTCCCCGTCTTAATATGTATTCCCACATACTGCCCCTGCACTTTAAATTTTCATCACAGCATGTTCTTTTGGTTCTTTTTTTATTGGGTTGCTGTCTCATTGAACCCCATATCTATTTTAAAATAATATCCTAAATTACAAAATACCTGCTCATCTATATGACATAACGCTTGTTGCATAACAGACATATTTATCAGATTGTTGACACTGTCCTCTGATTCCAATTGTTTGTCTAAAAGTCCCATAACTCTGGCTCTACGTAAACAAGTCACCAGCGATGACATTTTTGAAGTATCTACAAAAAGATAACAAAATCTTCACATCAAATTACAAGAATTACCATTTTTACATGGGCAAGTCTAAATACTTTAATGGAATGAAAGAGATGGAGGTAAAAGTCTATGAGTATGGAACTAATTTTTATATCTTAAACACAAATTACTGCTGGTGGACATTTCGTCCATGAGGGTATCACCGACCCATTACAGAAATCAGCCCTTAGGTGTTGAGATGAAATATTATTGAAATGTTTTATTTCTGTAAATTTACTGACTAAATTTCCATACAATTAAAAAATAGAAAAAAGAGGAATAACAAATCATTGGAGACTTACCAGATTGTGTTGACAGTTGTTTCAGAATGTATGGAAGTATTTCTTTATCCTTCTTCAACAGTTTTGTTAAAATATACTGAAAATCAAAAGTCAAAATTATTATGTAGAGATTGAATTTGTACTGAATATTCTTAGATAACTGAAATGCATTAAAAAAGAAGATACAATTTCTACATATCACAGTCCATGTAAATCATTCACAAATCCTATAAATTTTTACATTCTCAGTTTGAAGAACAGTAATAAAATCAGTTGTCCCTTTGGTATGCTTTTTTGTCCACTTTTGTTCATTTAAATGTTGTCTAATAAACATGAAGTCTAATAAATAACCTTCTGTAGTGGTTTATTATATCAAACATGTTAAAGAGTACCCCTCAAAATGATTTTAAGGAATTTTTTACTTTTCAGTGATATCCTCTTGCAATTTAAATTGACAATAAGATAAAAATTCATTGCACACACTTAAGTCCAGTACTAAGCATATAGAACCCTGATACCTGTGATTATTCTTACATCTACCTGTGAATATACGTGATCTTACTTAGCCTTTTTAAACTAATATATAACATATACCTATAATTGCTTCTATCTTTGTCATTTGTAGTTGACTATTTGGCAATCATACCACATAATCTTATTTTAATATCTTTAACAATTATGACAGTGTTTCTGTTGTTCCTTGTCATGTCAATATACGGTACTATGGATTCATTATTCTTCGTTGGATACCAATTTTCGTGGTTTTCGTGGGAACAGGTGAACCACGAATTTAAATGCTCAACGAATTACAAATTTTCTATCAGGTTGTATGCAGACTTTGGCAAAACCACGAAATTACATCTCCACGAAAAGGCAAGTTTTCTGCAATCCACGAAAATTGGTACCCACGAAAATAAATGAATCTACAGTATATCCCACACTGATACATTCTGACATCACTGTGTCATACATGGTCCACTGTAACTCACCTCTATAACATTGTTTATTTGTTGTTTGTTGTCCAGAGCTAGAACTTTCAGCATAGGATCTATCCACATTGACATCCATTTCTCAGGCTTTTCTTTCTGATTTTTAAAAGACAGCTGTATATACAATTCACTGGCCTGTAAAAGAAACACAAATAAAAAACTATACTTAAAAATTAAAAACCAATTGTTCAGAGAACAATTGAAGGTCTTTCCACCGGAAAAGATCTTATTTGATTCAAAAATATTAAAATTAGGTTTAATATGTCATTTCTAGCGTCAAATGATAGCTTATAATATACGCTGATTTCAAAAATATATGGTTTCTGGACTTTTTTTTTAAATAAGGGAGATAATTGTTACTTTCAGTTTGAAAATTTTCACTTCCGGTATTATTTGATAGTGTTGACACTGATTCCAAAAATATATGGTTCTATATACTTGAACATTACACAAGAACAAAAAATAGCTACTTCCGGTTTACACAAGGTCACTTCCGGTTGGCTTTTCTGAGGTCATATGGCTTGCAATCTAATGCAAAAAGTCCCATGGCTTTATCATGTATACTTAGGAAGTAAAAGCAAAGGTCAAAATCTAGAAGGTCAAATTTACCTATGACCTTGAGCTCAATTAGAAGGTCATAAACCAAGGACCTCAAATCAAAAGATACATGTACTAGGTCTTTATTATATATGGTGAATGAGTTATATCCCCATATGCTTAATTTTAAATATAAGAGGCCTTTAAGAGGGGAGAAAACTCCAATTTAATATAAGTGTACCTTTTCAACCAAAATGTATGTGTTACGACATGTCGCAACAAACAATTTAGTAAACATATGTTGTTGGTATCTTATACGGTTTTTTGAAAATAAGCCAAAATCTAATTTTAGAATATGACCTTGACCTCTGACCCTGACCTATTTTTTTTTTTTTTTTTTACCAATGACCTCAAATCAAAAGACCCTAGGTCTCTATCACTTAAAGTTTACCAGTTAGAAATGCATATCAGTTATATCAAATGCATAAGGGGTCATCCATAATTGTCAACCATTTTCCAAAGTGTACAAAACATACACTTTTTCAGACCCCCCACCCTCCCTCAAACAGTGTACATCAACCATTTTCAGATATCAAGACAAGAAGCAATCATTCTTGATAAAAAGAAGATCCTGTCTATTATAGTTTAGTTTAATGTATAAATTTGCATTGAAAATAAACTGAAACATATCTGACATTTTTTTTATATTTGATGACATCTATCTCTGATGCTTGTGTTTTGGAAATAAAAAAAAGTGTACGGTAAAAATGTTGATTTTTAACCCCCTCCCCCCAAGCGTACGTTTTGTACACTTTGAAAAATGGTTGACAATTATGGATGGCCCCTAAGGGGGAATAACTCTCATATGGAGTCTCCGGATAGCTTCGGTCAAAATAAAATGTAACATCCTGAGGATATAATGAGCATTTTGGAAAAATTAATTTGTCGGATTCTTTTATGGATGCGAAGGAGATCTCACAACAAGAAAAACAGTGTTTGGGGAGATACACTTATACAGAAAAGTGTTCAGTTAAACAGGGTCAGTTTCAAAAGCGTATAGACTGTATGATAATATATACAAAAAAAACTAAGCGACATCTTTCGAAACAAAAATACAGCGTAAGAAAAAAATTTGGCGGAAGAAAAAAAAAAAAAAATAATCAGAACAAAACCAATAGGTCTTTCCACGGAAAAGTGGAAAGACCTAATTAAGATACCGGTAATTGATTGATTGATGGCAGGATTGTACTAGATTTACTTGAATAGGCTGAGTCTATTTCTAAACATGCTTATTCAAAACATAATAAACCGTCTGCAGAATACACATATCACCCTTCTGAGACACATTTTTCTGACTTTGTGCAGACCATTTTTTTTCCGTCAAAATATGATAACAATTAATTTTTAATTTTTTGTTAAATATCTAAGCATGCATTAATTTGACTGTACTTTTTTTGCATTAAAAAACAGCTAAATCTTCTTAATTTTTTGTGAAAAAATTAAATTTCTTTTATCATTTTTTTTTGGCATTTAGGCTGCCATCTTGAAAACTACAACAGATTTAGAAGAACTGAAAAAAAGAAATGAAGCTTGAATTGAAAGTTTTTTTGAGAAATTCAGGTTGATAATGATTTAACATAACTTTTGACATTTTCCATCAACACCAAATATACACAGAAAAAAAAGTGTCCATTGAACACCATGCCGCACTCAAAAAACTTATTTGACAATGGAAAATATTATGCTCATACTATGATTGACTGATTGATTGGTGTTTAATGCCACTGTCAGCACTATTGTGCTATTTTCTGGCATAGGTTTTTTTTATTAGTGGAAGAAGCTGGATCCATGGAGTGCCCAAAGAGAACCATGATCTTCGACAGAAAAACTGGCAATCCAAGTAAATTAAGAAAAGAGTCGATCACATCTGCCATGTGCGGGATTTGAACTCACCACCTCGGTATTGACAAGCTAGCGATACAGTATTTTGACTACTTAAACCATTCATTCATCGAGGCACCTCCTACTTTATATGATAGGTCATAAAAAGAAAAGCAAAATTCTATCCTGAATTTTTTTAAGTAATGAAAGAAATCCTCAAATTGACTTATGAAAAGATTTAATATCTGATAGTAAATAAGATAAAATGACAGAATGAATCTACATTAATAAATGATAGAGTTATGATATTTATCTTTATCTATACTATGACCCTGATTTAATTAATAACATCAATAAGTAAATATATGACATTATTTGTACAGTGTACATCAGATAATATTTTTCTATCAATATAGTTCTGTTAGTCTGGATTTTTCATCGCAATGGCATTATCCAAATCGCTCCTGAAGAGCCAAATTCCAATGTCCTGCCAAATGTGCGAGGAATCTAATGAGATCAAATGGAAATGTTTACAGTGTGACTTTCTCTTGTGTACAAAATGTCGGAAACTTCATGAGAAAGTTAAATCCACTGATCAGCACATGATCATTGACATTGCTACATATCAGCTTCAAGCTAAGGAAAAACTAGAATTTAGTAATATTCCATGTGGAATTCATATTGGACTAAACTGTTGTCTCTTTTGCCAATCTTGTGAAGAAGTTGTCTGCCCTTTGTGTATATCAAAAATTCACAATGAACACAAAATGATTAAATTAGATGAAGGTTATGATTTTATCATGAAAGCTATGCAAAATTTGTGTATTGAAGAAAAATTAAGGCAACATTTGAAAATATTAGATGAACAAGGAAATGTGAAAGATTCAGAAGACAAAAAATATGATTTTGAGAAGATTAAAATTATGAGTCGAGACGCAATGTTAAAGGATGAAGTTGGAAAAAATACAAGAAAACTTTTAGAAGAACTTAATCAAAGAAGAAAAAATCTAGTGACATCAGTGAATGAAGCAGAAAATAGATTAAAGGAGATCAATAGGGATTTAGACAACAGAGAAAAGATAAGCCAAGCCTTAAACTCCCATAATGCAATTCAAGTTTATAACATATTTTCAGTGGAGAAAATTTTGGAACAAACAAGTACAGATCCCATTGACACTAGAATTAAAAAGTTGCCAATATTTGTACCAGGAGAACAAGTGATTCAAGATTTTGTCCTTGGATCGTTCATTGATGTTGACCAATGCGAAACAGAGCTTTATAGTAGAGTTAATGTACATGAAAGTTTGTAAAGGAAACAGTTTAGAAAATGTTCACTGTTTTATCATAATTATTGTCATTTAAATCAGGATTGTTTAAGATAAAATTTGCATGCTAAGATTTTAGTTGTAAATAACATGTTTAAAGTAACATTAGTGTAGAAAAGTAATTATTACATTGGTTGCAATGAATGACTCTGATTTCCCAAATTTCACATGTGAAATAAACTTGGTTATTCTACTCCTCTGACGTCATTGAACAAAAGGTGTTGTCAAGATGTTTTTTATGATGTTGCATTAAAACAAATTTTGAATGTGTACAAACAGATGTAGTTCCTTACATTCTTTTTTGATCCTATTAAAAAGCCCATGGTCAATGTAAGTAAAAGAATAATTAATCAAAAATTCAAATATAACAAGCATTCTGAGAGTATTGCATGGCAATACATAGTCCCCTACGGGTAAAAATTCATTTTACTGGAACAAAATGATAACTTGTTCTATAACTTGTCATGGTGTAAACAAAAAGTAAATATCATGTCAATATCTTCAAGCATGACTAAAAACAGTGTAGAAAACTGATTATATGAGTGAAAATAACATTAGATATGATTAAGAGTTCTCTAAAATTAGATATGATGTAATACAGTGTATATCTATTTTCAAATTATAATCAAATATAATCAATAGTTCCAAATATTTTTTCTTTCATTTGTCACAAACTAATATAGATTTGTAACTTATCTATAAAATGTCAACAACTTTTATCTACACAATGTAATGTATTGAAATATATACATCGGCTGTTGTCTGCTCTATGGTCGGGTTGTTGTCTCTTTGACACATTCCCCATTTCCATTCTCAATTTTATTAATAAAAATAGATTATTATCTAATTGAAGGATTTCTCTTCATAATTTTTTTTTTATATATATAGCATTCAGAAAATTAGTTTATACTGAATAACAAACAAACCTGCCAAAAAATTCTTCAAATAATTTAACAAAGAATGTCTTTTAAAAAACGAGTTATCTCCCTTTGTACAGAAATATGGTTTAACATAGTACTCTAACATTAGATATGGTCCAGAGTTATGGTCCATAACTCTGGACTAAATCATCAGACCAGAACAAAATTCGAACTTGATCTACAACTTGTCATGATAAAACTATATACCAAATATCAAATCAATATCTTCAAAACGATGAAAAAAAGTGTGGAAAGCTGATTTGCCGGACTGACGGATGGACAGACGGACAGATGGACAGAGGGACGGAGTGCAAACCTAAAGTCCCCTTCGACTTCGTCGGAAGGGGACTAAAAAAAATGTTCAACTAGGGACTTAGCAACACCTATAATTTACTCATGTGCTACGTGTATTGGTGAATGAATATGTTGTTCTGTCACTCGTTGAATATTTTTCTATATTTGAATTCTTTGATTAGCTATTCATAATTAATTGTTTTTTTCACATGTTATTGACCACTACTTGAGACATTTTAAAGAAAACTTAGATAAAAACTTTTTGTCAACTTAAGCAATTGTATCTAATAAAATTTTCAAATGTCAAGAGTTTGACCTTAAAATAAACAATTATAAATTTTAGATTAGGGTACCGTATTTAGTCATGTATAGTATGCACTTTTAACCTTGGAAAATGAATTTGGTAGAGGGGATGCATATCATACACAACTAAAGACTGCTTTTGATTTTTTTACCTTATTCTTGTATAAGGCAAAGTGCAAAAAAGGAGGCAAATTGTTATTCAAGGGCAATAACTCCAATAAAAAGATGTCAGACAATTTCCTCAATATTGCCTTAGTTCCAGTCTTGTCTTGCTGTTCATTTCTGCGATATAAGTTTCTATCTAACTATTATAATTTTTTGGATATATGGCAAAAAACACAAGAAATTGGTAAAAATTGTCAGAAAAGGGAAATAACTCTTATAAGGAGTCAACTGACAATTTTGATCATGTAGACTTATATGTAGAACTAGTCTTGTTATTCATTTTTGCTTACAAAGTTTCAATTTATCTACCATATATAGTTTTCTGGATAATAGCAAAAATTAAAAGAAATGTGGTAAAATTTGTCATTTAAGGGTAAAAACTCCTATAAGAAGTTGTCTAACAGTTTTGATGTATATAGACAATTGGTAGAGCTCAACATTCTGAACATTTTTGTCGCAGTCAGATTTTCTTCATTTATTACAGTTTTCAAAATAATAGGCAAAGCTTGCATTTTACCCCTATGTTCTTTTTTTAGCCATGTCGACCATCTTGCAGGCAAAGTCATCGGACATATTTTTTAAGACTAGATACCCTAATGATGGTTGTGGTCAAGATTGGTTAATTTATCTAGCCCAGCAGTTTCAATGGAGAAGATTTTTGTAAAAAATTACATTGATGACAACATAGGATGAAGAGTCATGAGAAAAGCTCACCTGGCCAGCAGAGATAAAAATAAAATCTGACAGCTGTTTTCCATTTAAACCCTTCGTTTATAAAGTGTAAAGTTTGATTTTGATCAGTTTTTTTGAATTCACCTTGGAGTATAATGTATTTTTGTTAATACCCTTTTTTATCAAACCAAAACAAACTTTCTCATATCACCAGTTAAGTTGAACCAACACAGCAGTGTGAACTCTATAATAACCATTATAGGTGCAAGAGAGGTCCAACCCAAACCCTTCGGATATAATGGTCTTAAGACTACTTATGCTGAATATTGATGGAATAAAGGAAACAGCGTAACACACAGACAACAAAAAGAAACCTATCTTTACCATTCCTTATAAAATAATTACAGACAATGACAATAACATTTATGTTGCACTTTGTAAATACAGCTGTTTCACAAACCACACTTCTTTTCATCTTCACTAGCCAAGGATTATGATCCAGTCTCATTCTCTCCACTTTGTAATGTGGTGTATAATTAGAGAGTAAGGAAAGTTGCATGCAATTGTTTACTTTTATAAAACGGTGAAAAAAATGTCAATATACTTTAGTTATTGAGAATATAAATAAGCGTATTGAAATGATTTCAAACTTCGTTGGAACTAGCTGTCAGTAACCAGGAGTACACTCAGATATGTACTTCAGGAATCTGATTACAGTAGTTGTCGTCTGTTTATGTAGTTCATACGTGTTTCTCGTTTCTCGTTTTTATATAGATTCGACCGTTGGTTTTTCCGTTTGAATGGTTTTACACTAGTAATTTTTTGGGGCCCTTTATGATTTGCTGTTTGGTGCGAGCCAATGCTCCGTGTTGAAGGCCGTATCTTGACCTATAATGGTTTACTTTTATAAATTGTAACTTGGATGGACAGTTGTCTCATTGGAACTCATACCACATCTTCCTATATCTATTAAGTGTCTTTTTGTTGTTGGGATGTACAAGTTCCCAGCCACGTCCACTGTGTTTTTGTTAGACATATTTCTCTTTGTATTCATCTGAAGAGTTAAGCCTTTTTCAACTGATTTTTATAGTTCGTTCTTATGTTGTACTGTAACACCACTGGACCAGGTTAGGGGGAGGTTTGGGTGCTGGCTAACATGTTTAACCCTGCCACATTCTGTATGTATTGTGCCTGTCCCAAGTCATGAGCCTGTAATTCAGTAGTTGTGGTTTGTTGCTGTGTTACATATTTGTTTTTTGTTCATTATTTTGTACATCAATTAAGCCGTTAGTTTTCTTGTTTGAATTGTTTTACATTTGTTTCGTTTGGAGGCCTTTTATAGCTGACTATGCAGGATGGGCTTTGCTCATTGTTGAAGGCCATACAGTGACCTTTAGTTGTTAATATCTCTGTCTCATTGACAGTCATACCACATCTTCTTTTTTATAAAGTTAGATAGATAAAATTGAAGAGGGAATAGTTCATTTATATAAATAACTATAATCTTATTATAATATATATGCGCAATACCTGTAAAATGACCTTGATTTGATACTTTTTATCTGAAGATAATCAAGTGACTGAATTGATACATTAAATACATCTCTGTATGTTATGTTTATTAATCACAATGGATTTTAGTAACATTTCATGTGGAATTCATATAGGACAAAGCTGTTGTTTATTTTGTCAACCTTGTGAAGAAGTTGTCTGCCCTTTGTGTATATCAGAAACACATAATGGACACACAATGATTGATTTGGCTGAAGGATATAATCTAACAGTAACAAAATTGAAAACTTTAAAATCTAAGATTGACCAGAAATTAGCTAATAATGAGAAATTATTATCTGAATTAAAAATTATTAAATCTTCAGTAGATATAAACTATGAATCAGAGGAGAAGAAAATTCTTGAACGAAAAAAGATTTTAGAGAATGAAGTTGGAGAGCATACTAAAAAACGTTTGAAAGAACTTGATTTGATAAGAGAAATCCAGGTGGAATCAGTGAAAGATGGAGAAGATATATCAGAGAAGATCCAAGAAGATTTATACCTCAAAGAAAAGAATTCTAGACGAGCATCTAAATCCCATAATGCTTCTGAAGTTTTCAGCATATATTCAGAGATAAAAACCCAGGAACAAGTGAATATTCAACCTGTCAACACTATATCTAAAAAGTTGCCAACATTTGTGCCAGGAAAAGAGAAAATTCAAGATTTCTACCTTGGAGCATTTATTGAATCAGATGCATTTAGAGTGATAAATCAATACAAAACAGCTCTATCTTTTATAAAAAATTTAGTCTGTTGTGGTGATGAAACAGTTTGGATAGGTAATGATTTTAGCCATAAACTACATAAAATGAAACTGACAAATGAATCATCACTTCGGATGTCCTGCATTGAGATAAATGCATTTGACATGGCATTTTCACCATCTGGAGACCTACTCCTATCTGCAAAGGAATCTAACCTTAAAATACTTCCCTACAGCACCAGTGAAGTGGAACCAACAAAATACACCGTGAACCCTTTAATAACCATTGCTGTCCATGCAACAGGTGACAATAGAATCGTAGTAGGTGCAAGAGAGGACCAACCCAAACCCTTCCCTGTTAATGGTCCTAGACTACTTGTCGTGCTCAACATTGATGGAATAAAAGAAAAAGCATATCACACAGACAACAAAAAGAAATCTATCTTTACCCTTCCTTACAGAATAACTACAGACAATGAAAATGATATCTATGTCATTGACATCCTAGATGTAGACCGGAGAGGACAGATAGTGGCATTAGATAAAATCAATGGAGTGAGATGGATATATAGTGGTAATCCAGATATCAACAGAGAACAAACATTTCAGCCTAAAGATTTAGTAGTGACAAAATCAAACAATATTATATTAGCAGATGGTAAGAATCACCATCTCTATATCCTCAATACTTCAGGACATTGTATTCATTACATAAGCACTAAGGATCAACTAGGTATTGAGTTACCATCCTGTTTAGACATGGATGAAAGAGGTACATTGTACATTGGCTGTTATACATACCAAGATGAACCTGAGAAGGAAAATATATATACTGTTCAGATTTCAGGATTCTGAAGTCATGAATGTGATTATTTGCCTGTTTTAAGACAAGAACAAATATTACATCATTACATTTGACTGTGACAGGTTGTTTCTATAGGTTAACATTCATTTTAATGAAAAAAATAGGTTACTGTGGACTCATTTATTTTCATGTGTACCAATTTTCGTGGATTGCGGAAAACTTTACTTTTCGTTGATACGTGATTCCATGATTTTGCAAAAGTCTGCATACAACCTGATAGAAATTTGTATTTCGTTGAACATTTAAATTCGTGGTTCACCGATACCATCGAAACCCACGAAAATTGGTATCCAATGAATAATAATGAATCCACAGTATTGTGCATTGATTCATGACATAAAATCCCTATCAACACTCAAACCAAAAGAAACTTAGAAGAGCTTTTATCTGAGCTTTTGATTTTGCGATTTGATAAAGGACTTTCCGTTTTGAATTTTCCTTGGTGTTCAGTATTTTTGTTATACATTGTATCTTTTTTTTTTATAGCTGTTCCCTAGCTCAAAGTCACAGTGAGATCTTCACACAAAGCAAAATTTTATATTCTTTAACCTCATTGAGTTCAAGTTCATGTTATCCTTTTAATTTCTGTATTTGCATGACAAATCACAACAAGAATGTGTCCATAGTACACAGATACCTCACTCACACTTTCATGTTCTATGTTCAGTGGACCTTGAAATTGGGGTCAAAACTCTAATTTGGCATTAAAATTAGAAAGATCATATCATAGCTAGGGTACATGTGTACTAAGTTTCAAGCTGATTGGACTTCAACTTCATCAAAAACTACCTTGACCAATAACTTTAACCTGAAGCGGGACAGAGGGACGAACAAATGTACGGACGCACAGATCAAAAAACATAATGCCCCTCTACTATTGTAGGCGGGGCATAAAAACTTTACATTAATAACAGAAATAATAAAAATAAATATAAATTTTAATTCAATTTTAACATCAGAATGAATAATTGTGTAAAATACTTGAGAGGGTGTTTATCAGCTACAATTTTAATTTTAACGACCATTTATAATCTGTTTATCACTATTTAACCAATGACGTTGTTGATGTTTACATGTGCACCCTTAGTTTCTGACGATAATTTTCTATCTCAAGCAAGTAGCATGATATGAAAAATTATCACAAAAACAGTTCATAGGAAAATATTTATCTTTGTAAATTATTAACCTTTACTGTTTAGTCCATTTTTGGTATTATCCTTTAACAGTGGCTCGGTACTATACATCTTGCCATTGTGTTATTGTGCTATTTTGTATTCCTGTCCTTCATTTTTGTTCATGTACTTTGCATATATGCCATTTGTTTTTCTTTGTTGACATATTTGTTTGTTTTTAAAGTGATTAAAATTATTACACAATGTTGACTACTGTACCCTACCCTATTTTTGACATTTTTACCTATTATGTCTGTTTTGTTCACACATTGTTGACAATATAACAGAATTTCATACACGTCAGAGGTTTTAGTTAGCCATAGAAACAGGTTTAATCCACCATTTTCGACATAGCGAAATGCCTGTAGCAAGTCAGGAATATGACAGTTGATTTCCATTTGTTTGATGTGTTTGAGCTTTTGATTTTTCCATCTGATAAGGGACTTTAGGTGTTGAATTTTCCTTGGAGTTTGATATTTTTGTTATTTTACTTTTTATACACAAAATAGCTGTAATTACTGTTTAGGCATACAAATTGTTCAGAAGTGTTTCTACAATTAAAGTGGAATTAAAACACATTTCCTTTTAATAAATTTTACAGAAATCAATTAATGTTTTATTATTTCGTCATAAAAAATCAGTCAATTTAAACTTACAATTTACATAATTAGAAATATGAAGCAATTTCTTTATAGCATTGGCTAAAAAAACGAAAAACAAGCTGTCTCTTGTTGATATCGGATATTTTCCTTATGTCGTAACTACAATACCCTTCCCTTTTCACGAATGTGACCTACCGAACTATACTATTTACCGGATTTGTAATAACATAAGCAACACGACGGGTGCCACATGTGGAGCAGGATCTGCTTACCCTTCCGGAGCACCTGAGATCACCCCCAGTTTTTGGTGGGGTTTGTGTTGCTTAGTCCTTAGTTTTTTGTATGTTGTGTTATCTGTACTATTATTTGTCTGTTTGTCTTTTTATTTTTGGCCATGGCGTCGTCAGTTTGTTTTCGATCTATGAGTTTGACTGTCCCTCTGGATTTTTCATCCCTCTTTTTGAAGGCAGTACTTTGACCTATAATTGTTTACTTTTCACACATTGTGACTTGGATGGAGAGTTGTCTCATTGGCACTCATTATATGACTCATACCACATCTTCTTATTTCTGTCTCTGTTTATTTATTCATTTATGATTAACTCGGGAAAATCATAGTTTGTTCAAATAAAAAAATAGTGAAAATTTCTTTAATGCATATTATGGAAAAATAGGTGCCAAAAGAATATCTCTTCAATTAAATTTTTTGGTTAAAATTTGGAGATTAGTTTGACAAAAGATACCAATGGGATAGTCAAACGCATGCGTCGCTCACCTGTATCTACTGTGGTTTTGGAAATCATGTAAAATAAGGTTAAAATCATAATAAATAGTATTAGATACCCTAATAATGATTGAGACCAAGTTTGGTTTAATTTGGGCCAGTAGTTAAATTAAAAGCAGGTCATCCCCTTGTAGTCTTACAATAGTTACTGAAGACCCCTTATCATTATTTAAATTAGTTATCAAGTTGTGACCATTTGAAAAAGTTTTTTTACAATATTCCCATAGACTTCTATAGTAAAGCCCTATGTTCTATTTTCAGCCATGGCGTCCATGTTGGTTGGATGGTAGGGTCAACGGATACATTTTTCACTCAATCAAGATACCCTATTGAAAACTGTGGCTAAGTTTAATTATATTTGGCCCAGTAGATTAGGTGGAGAAGATTTTGGTAAAAGATTACAAAAATTTAAGAAAAATTGTTAAAAGTTGACTATAAAGGGCAATAACTCCTTAAAGGGTCAATTGACAACTTTGGTCATATTGACTTATTTGTAGATCATACTTTGCTGAACATTGTTGCTGTTTACTGTTTATCTGTATCTATAATAATATTTAAGATAATAACCAACAAGTATGTGTCCATAGTACACGGATGCCCCACTTGCACTATCATTTTCTATGTTCAGTGTACCGTAAAATTGGGGTCAAAGCTCTGATTTGGCATTAAAATTAGAAAGATAATATCATATGGAACATGCGTACTAAGCTTCAAGTTGATTAGACTTCAACTTCATCAAAAACTACCTTGACCAAAAACTTTAACCTGAAGTGGGCACTATCATTTTCTATGTTCAGTGGACCGTGAAATTGGGGTCAAAACTCTAATTTGGCATTAATATTAGAAAGATCATATCATAGGGAACATGTGTACTAAGTTTCAAGTTGATTGGACTTCAACTTCATCAAAAACTACCTTGACCAAAAACTTTAACATGAAGTGAGACAGACTGATGAACGTACGAACGAACGGACCGAAACAGACCGAAAAACATAATGCCCCTAGGTGGGGCATAAAAACTGAAAATTTCCTTAAAATCACCAATTCAGGGGCAGCAACCCAACAACCGGTTGTCTGATTCGTCTGAAAATTTCTGGGCAGATAGATCTTAACCTGATGAACATTTTCACGCGATAGATTTGCTCTAAATGCTTTAGTTTCATAGATATAAGCCAAAAACTGCATTTTACCCCTAAGTCCTATTTTTAGCCATGTAGGCCATGTTGGTTAGCAGGCAGGGTCATCTGACATATTTTTTTAAACTGATTACCCTAATGATGATTGTGGCCAAGTTTGGTTAAATTTGGCCCAGTAGTTTCATCTTATCCTGAGTGCCACAGGACTGTTATCAATTTTGTATATTTTATTGTATAGATATATATGTTGCTTAAATAGGCACTTATTTGCAATAAAGGTTCTTATCCCAGACAGAAAACCTTAGCCGTATTAGGCACAACTTTTTGGAACTTTTAGTCCTCAATGCTCTTCAACTTTGTACTTGTTTTGGCTTTCGAACTTTTTTGATCTGAGCGTCACTGGTTAGTCTTGTGTGGACGAAACGCGCGTCTTGCGTATTAAATTTTAAACCTGGTACCTTTTGTTAGCTATTATTTGTATGTTTCTCTGTCCTATTTGTTCTCCCATTTATTTGTATTGTAGTCCTGTCATGTAATGTTGTCATTTTAATGTTATATTTAACATTGCCATAAAAGTGGGAGGGTTTGCTAGCCACAAAACCAGGTTCAACCCACCATTTTGTTCTTAAAATGTCCTGTACCAAGTCAGGAAAATGGCCATTGTTATATTATAGTTTGTTTCTGTGTGTATTACATTTTAATGTTGTGTTTCTGTTGTGTCATAGTTCTCCCCTTATATTTGATGTGTTTCCCTCAGTTTTAGTTTGTAACCTGGATTTGTTTGTTTCTCAATCGATTTATGAATTTCGAACAGCGGTATACTACTATTGCATTTACTTATACATAGTTTGATTTCAATTACATCCAGTAGTCATTATTTTAGGATTTCCCAGGATGTTTTGTTTGCTTTCCTATTGAGAAGATACAAATTTATTATCATTTCATAATCAGCTACATGTGAAATTTATCAGGTGTTCTTAGCAGGGGGTTTAATTATCATTTCCAATACAAATATATCTGTCTTGTTAATTAATGACCACTTGTGGCATTTGGCCTTCCGTTGTTTTTTGTTTGTATGTACATAAACTTGGGTGTAGTTTAGCTCCTCCCATTCAGGAATATCTCACAAAGAAGTTGTATATTGAAAACCAGTACATGTTGCCTTTACTGTCTAGTTTTTCAATGCAGATTAAGCAGTTAAAAGAATACGTTTTGCCCAAAACTGGCTTAGCTAAAAACTTGCCACCCACCAATCCCAACCTTACACCTTCAATATTGCCATGACAGGGGTCAAAGTCCTCAGAAATGGTTCTGATTATGTTTACCGGTAACTGTCATTTGATCGATGTTTGACTAGAGTACCAATTCTTTGACTGTAAATATACTATAGGTTCATTTATAATTTGTTATAATGTTGTACTTATATTTGAGTGTCTTGTTTATACTGTAACTATTTCTCCTTTGGTCAGTGGAGGTGTGTTTTGTAATAATGAAAAGTATATAAAGCCTGAGTCAACATCCAGAAAAACAACTACTTCCTTGCAAAAATCATTTTACCCGACATCAAAAACCTGTCCAAGTAAGTCTCTGTCCTTAATTCAAACTTGCCAAAAAATGTGCCCAATGAGTAAAATCCTCAAAGTCACACATAATGAGTTCCTAGTACATTTAATATTCTAATTATCCTGATTATCCTGATTTCCTTCAGAACTCTCCATTTGTACTCATGATATGTAAAATTAAGCATTTAGTACTCATATCAATAATAATCAACAGAATTCAACATCCTGCTCTATCTTATTATGGATAAACTTCTGTGTTAATACATGTATTGTGTAGCAGTGCCAGTGGTAACCAAGTTTGATAAAACATAAATCATAAATGAACTCAAACTTGTATTATTTTATATTCATCACTTGGCCCTTGGGGAAACTACTCAGCTAAAACTAAAATGTTTGCTCCATGCCTAAACCAAGAGCCTATGTGTGTACTGAAAAATAGCAAAGTATAGACCCCAGGCTTGACATCACACCAATCCAATTTGAACAATGGTTCCAAATAAATGTGTGAGGCTATGAGGAAGCCTATGAGGCTATGTTTGAGGAAGCCTATGAGGCTATGAGGAAGCCTATAATGAGGCTATGAGGAAGCCTAGTATGTGGCTATGAGGAAGCCAAGTAGTGTTGATGTTGAAGTAGTGTTTGTTTGTTATCATTGATTCTAATATTTGTGTGAGAATTTAATCTATGTTTTCGTCTGTTACTTAAAAAGTAAAATAACAAAAATACCGAACTCCTAGGGAAATTCAAAATGGAAAGTCCTTTATAAAATGGCAAAATCAAAAGCTCCAACACAAATAACGAATGGAAAACAACTGTCATATTCCTGACTTGGTACAGGCAAATGCTAAATTACTGATTCTCGAAGATTTATTTCTGATCCTGATGTGTTGCCTAACTCATTCTCATTGAAAAAAATCTGACATGTGATATAGTTTATTCTCTTCTTTCTGCCATACTGATGCTTTAACGCAATTTATTTTCCATTGAAATCCTACTTACATATTATTAATTTTCGTTTTTGGACACCCCACTGATGTCTGGTCCAGACTCCTTTTATTCCTTTCAACAGTTTACTTATTTTAACACCATAAATTTCTGTTTCATTTCATTTTATCATTAAATTTTGATGACCTTAATTTTTGCAAACATATGTGGTTGCTTACATCCACTTCATTTAAACTTTGGTGGATAGCTGTCTTCTTGGCAATCATACCACATTTCCTTATTTTCATACTTAGATCTCTTTTCTAACTTATGACTATGAAACCACACTAATCTGTGGTCTTACTTAGTCTGCAGCCATTCTTACTTATATGGTTATAGTTTTGACTACTACATTAATATTACACTGACAATATGGGGTAATAACCAAATTTGATATTACATTTGTACCTGGTATACTCTGGAATGTTCTTTTTCATCTTTCGCTACTGAAAATTGGTCTTACGTACTTATTCATGTTATCCCATACTGAGGTATGGTCTGACCTATCCAGTTTTGACTATATATAAAAATAAGGAGATGTGGTATGAAAGATACAACTATCAGTCAGAGTTCAAATAAGGGGATGTAAGCATAGGTCAACGTACAGCCTTCAACAAATAGATAAACCCATACCTTATAGTTGGCTTTAAAGGGCCCGAACATGAAAAATGTAAAGTTAGAAACGATTCATCCACAGTATATAAATAGGATTAAAGTAACCTTACACGATTTAAGAATTCCCTACATTGTCAAGAATTATTTAAAAAAATGAAAAATGGATCAATTGATTCAATTACATGAGAAATTTTATTAAATTACAGTTTAATAATTACATTAACTTTTTCAAAATACTGTGGATTCATTACTATTCAATGGATATCAATTTTCGTGGGTTTTGTTGGTGCAGGTGAACCCCTAATTTTAATGTTCAGTGATTTACAAATTTTCCATAGGCTTGTATGCAGAGATTGGCAAACCACACAATCAAACATCCACGCAAAATGCAAGTTTGCCTCATTCCTTGAAAACTAGTACCTATGAAAATAAATAAATCCACAGTTCCCAATTCCTGCCTCACTGTAAAATTTTAGCAAAATTCTTTGCTTGATGTCTGTCAAGCTACATCTGTGCATTGAAGAACTCGTGTATATGCATGCATGTACATCTGCAGGATTATATCAACCAATTAACATAAATAAATGATATTGAGCGAATAAGTCACTATAACTAACCACCTGACATTCTCACTGTAACATACAGAAAAAATAAAAATATTTAGAAAACCAAGGTACACATCAAGACATTTATTACATAACTTGGTTGGAAATAGGTATTTGATAGGGCAACTAATAAGGGAGGTGGAATTGCATTTAATTTTCAATAAAAAACCTGGCTGAATGCAAGAACATGCACACATTTGCAAGTGAAAATATCATTATTCTGTTTATATTTTGGGTAATATTAACAAAAAATCTTCTAAGTTTATTTGCATTACACTCAACATATTTTAAGTTTTCCTATTTTCAGAGATGTTATGAAAAAAACTTGGCTCAAAGTACTAATTTCTTATCATGTCAGTTTCCTTATACGATCCTCTTTGTGATTTTTCAAATAGATTTACATTTGACAAATTTTTTAGGTTTCCTGTTTTCACAGATTTTATGATAAAAATCTAAGTTTTTGCCTTGTATAAATACTATTTTCTGGTTTAATGAAACTTTGCCAGGACACCAGGTCACTTTTACAGGGCCAGCTGAAGCCCACTTCCGGTAGCGGGATTTTCTCGCTGTGTTGAAGACCCATTGGTGGCCTTGAGCTGTTTTCTGCTCTTTGGTCAGGTTGTTGCCTCTTTGACCCATTCTCCATTTCCATTCTCAATTTAATATAGTCAATTACTGATCTAATTCTTGGTTTTGAGCATTTAAAGGTCACATGTCCTTTTAAATAAGACTTCAGGTCACAAGTTCACCCACCAACCTCTCCTCATCGTCACAGGTCTGAATTGAACATGAAAAATATATTCTAAACCTACCCATTAAGAAAGAAAGGTAGTATAGAGGCATTCCATGATAAAAGTTCTGTGAGAGGTCATCCATTGTACTGTTTAGATGAATTGTTGGATTGGAATACTGTTGGATTTTACAATGTTGGAGCCACATGAAGCTTGATATCAAATTTAAAAAAGCTCATTTATAGTTTCTGAGAGAAATGTGACCAAAATGTTATGGGATAGATCAACATACCCAGGGGAAAAATTCTCTCATTGGCAATCATACTACACTCTTTCATTTTTATACTGATGGAAACACAGACAGATAATAAAATGCTCCGCTGTGGCGCAGCTTGATACGACCGCAGAGGTCGAACCCTGAACAGTTGGGGCAAGTATGGACACAACATTCAAGATTGATACAGCACTGAATTTGGATTGTAATTAAATATTTGACACAGCATAGGTTTCTGACACAGAATGAATGTGGTCTAAGAACTTAAAATTTTTTAATTTACCTATTCAAACCATATCATTATTATTTGCTTTTATATATAAATCAGAAATAACCAATTTAAAATGGAAAATTTTAAAGAAAAAAAAGGAAAAAAAAATCCCCCCCCAAATTTTTTGAACCCCCTTATAATTCATCACCCCCAAACTCAATCCCAGCCTTCCCTTTGTGGCATGGTACCTTGCAGTACAATTTCAGAGAGATCCATACACTTGAACACAAGTTATTGTCTGGAAACTAGAAAAATGCTTATTTTTGGCCCCGTATTGGCCCCTTATTCCTAAACGTTTTGGGCAATTACCCCCAAACTCAATTCCAGCTTTCCCTTAGTGATATGGAACCTTGTAGTACAATTTCATAAAGATCCGTACACTTACAAACAAGTTATTGTCATGAAACTAGAAAAAAAATGCTTGTTTTTTGCCCCTTTTTGGCCCCTAATTCCTAAAATTTGGAAGCAATTACCCCAAGATCAATCCCAGCATTCCCTTTGTGATATGGAACCTTGTGGTACAATGTCAGAGAGATCCATACACTCACACACAAGTTATGTCTGGAAGTTACAAAAATGCTTATTTTTTGCCCCTTTTGGGCCCCTAATTCCTTAACTGTTGGTACCATAACCCCAAACACCAATCCCCACCTTCCTTTTGTGGTATTGAACCTTATGGTAAAGTTTCATAGAGATCCATTCACTTAAACTAAAGTTAGAGTGCGAAAACCAATGTGTCTTCGGACGACGACGACGACGACGCCAACGTCATACCAATATACGACCACAAATTTTGTTTGCGGTCGTATAAAAACCAGTATACCAATCTTCCTTTCACAAGGTGATACTATTAGAATACTCCAAAAAATAGCCCAACAACTCACATAACAAGAGTGCACAAGCTGAAATGTCTCGCCTTCTTTACTAATCATTGATATTATGTTGATAGTCCTAAATATAAAGCTTTATTACAACTGTCACATAAACTTAACATTAACCAAGTAAACTAAACATTGACCAATGAACCATGAAAATGAGGTCAAGGTCAGATGAACCATGCTAGGCAGGCATGAACAGCTAACAATTCTTCCATACAACAAATATAGTTGACCTATTGCTTATAGTTTAAGAAAAACAGACCAAAACACAACAACTTAACACTGAGCAATAAACCTTGAAAATGAGGTCAAGGTCAAATAAAACCTGCGTGACTGACATATAGATCATAAAATATTTCCATACACCAAATATACCGGTAGTTGAACTATTGCATATAGTATTAGAAAAAAAGACCAAAACTCAAAAACTTAACTTTGACTACTGAACCATGAAAATGAGGTCAAGGTCAGATGACACCTGCCCGCTAGACATGTACACCTTACAATCATTCCATACACCAAATATAGTAGACCTATTGCATACAGTATAAGAAAAACAGACCAAAACACAAAAACTTAACTATAACCACTGAACCATGAAAATGAGGTCAAGGTCAAATAAAACCTGCATGACTGACATATAGATCATAAAATATTTCCATACACCAAATATAGTTGAACCATTGCATATACCCAAATGCCCAAATTTTGTCCGACTTATACGAGGGTCAAGACTAAATCCTTAGAATTTGGAGCTGAAAAGGGCCCCCGACTTATAGTAGGATCGACTATTAGGCGAGTTTATACGGTAGTATTAGAAAAAAAGACCAAAACTCAAAAACTTAACTATAACCACTGAACCATGAAAATGAGGTCAAGGTCAGATGACACCTGCCAGTTGGACATGTACACCTTACAGTCCTTCCATACACCAAATATACTAGACCTATAGCTTATAGTATCTGAGATATGGACTTGACCACCAAAACTTAACCTTGTTCACTGATCCATGAAATGAGGTCGAGGTCAAGTGAAAACTGTCTGACAGGCATGAGGACCTTGCAAGGTACGCACATACCAAATATAGTTATCCTATTACTTATAATAAGAGAGAATTTAACATTACAAAAAATCTGAACTTTTTTTTCAAGTAGTCACTGAACCATGAAAATGAGGTCAAGGACATTGGACATGTGACTGACGGAAACTTCGTAACATGAGGCATCCATATACAAAGTATGAAGCATCCAGCTCTTCCTCCTTCTAAAATATAATGCTTTTAAGAAGTTAGCTAACGCCGCCGCCGCCGCCGGATCACTATCCCTATGTCGAGCTTTCTGCGACAAAAGTCGCAGGCTCGACAAAAATGGTCAAATCAAAATGAAAGTATAATATGGTAAACTAAAAACTAAACACAGAGAAGTTACATTCACAAGGTATTATTGTCACAATATTCCAAAATATAAACAAAGTTTCATAACTCCTGTAGAAATGATCAATTCAGAAGGGTGTACAATATTGTCAACTACACATAACGGCAAACAATTCTAAAAAGTTTGACAGTGAAAATGGTGTCCAAGTTGTCATATCAAATTTTTTTTATCCCCATTGATTTGGTTATAATTATAAATTAACTGTGTACTAAACTTTGAATTTTTCGAAATACTAAGAATTTTCTACCCCAGGAATAAATTATGTTAACTGTATTTGGCAAAACCTTTCAGAATTTTGGGTCATCAATGCTCTTCAACTTCACACTTTTTTACCTCTTATACTTTTAGACTTGAGCGTCACTGATGAGTCTTGTGTAGACGAAACACATGTCTGGCATACAAAATTTGAATCCTGGTATCTATCGTGAGTTTATATTTAATTACAATGTCAAAATTTCTTGCTTTCCTTATAATTTTCTATTTGCACGTCACTATAAAAGATGTCACATAAAAAGAACACATCTTTTTGTAGATCATTGGAAAAGAAAAATTGAACAAGTCTAACCATCGTCTGAAATCATTAGAGAAACAGAGTCCACCACAGAATCCGGTGGAATAGGATATTTCTACACTCTTGACAGTCAAATTCCACACTAAAAACTATTGGCAAACCTCAGGTTTTAAATTTGAATTTGTTAATCCTTTAATAACCCTTGCTGTTCATGTAACAAGTGACCATAGAATCTTAATGGGTGTTAGAGAGAACCAACCAAATTTCTTCCCTGTAAATGGTCCTAGACAAGCTATTATGATGAATATGGATGGAACAAAGGTGAAAGTGTACCACACAGACAATAAAGGGAAATCTATATTTACTAATCCTTACAGAATAACTACAGACAATGTCAATAATATTTATGTCATTGATCTTCTAGATGAAGACTTGAGAGGTAGGATAGTGGCATTAGATAAAACAAATGAAGTGAGATGGATATACAGTGGCAATCTAGATATAGAAGAAGGACACACGCTCACGCCTAAAGATTTAGTGGCTACAAAATCAGACAATATTATAATAACAGACAGTAAGGATCACATGATTCATATCCTGAACACTTCAGAACAGTGCATTCATTACCTGAACACTAAGGATCAGTTAGGTATTGTAATACCATACTCTGTAGACACTTACAATACAAGTACACTGTACATGGGCTGTGGTAAATACAATACTGATCCTGCTGAGGCCAAAATATATACCGTTCAAGTTTGTGGATTCTGATTTATTGATTTAGATTACTGCCTTAGTCTGTAACTATT
Organism: Mytilus californianus; assembly: GCF_021869535.1. Classification (NCBI taxonomy): domain Eukaryota; kingdom Metazoa; phylum Mollusca; class Bivalvia; order Mytilida; family Mytilidae; genus Mytilus; species Mytilus californianus. The sequence goes on along the minus strand of NW_026262690.1, from coordinate 113,419,496 downwards.
TATGTATTTACAAAATTAAAATGTATTTCAAATTCACAAATTATTGTCTGATTTTTAAAGCCACTATTGAACAAGTATATTAAAAAATGACAGAACTTTGAAAGACTTTATTTATTTACAGCTTTTCTAGACTTGGGGCAAGTCAGTGCATTCACTTGTCTGTTTGTTGAAACAATATGTTGACCTGTAGATGCCCTTGATTTTATGTGTTTTAGGGTTGCTGTCTAATTGACATATAACATATTGGTCTTTCTAATTGTAGAATAATGGATGTATTTTAGGAATTGCTGCATACCAATTATGCTTACAAAATTTAAAATTCTGTTCTGTTGTTTGTTTCTGCATTATCTAAACCAGAGCAAACATTTTCAAATTTTTAGTGTATATAGATCACTTCCAAGTTCATGTATGAATATGAAACTATTCTGTGATTATTTGACTTCAGGACAAAACATCTTTAAAAGTGCAGATGACACATTTTTTGCATAATAGTCTAGAGTAAAAATATTCTAGCAATTTAGTAAGTAAAACTAAGTACGTACCCTTCTATCATATCTATGCTGATGTTTCAAAATTATATATCAATGAAAACAATATTGTATTTGTGAAAAGTGCACTTTCACTTTGAAAATCAAAACCACAACAGAAAAAATTTATATTTGCAATATAGGGAGTAGTTATTTCACAACAGCATGTTAACCTATTTATAGATCTTGTCTTGCTGATCTTTTTTGCTGTTTACAGTCTTTCTTTATCCCCAATAACACAACAATGGGCAAACATTAAAGGGCAACTCATATGAAGATTTACTGACTATTTTGGCCATCTTAACATTTTGAATATCTTAACCTGCTGATCATTTTTGATTTTTAAAGTTTCTATCTATCTATTATAATTTTCAAGATAATAGGCAAACATCATCATTTAAGGGCAATAATTTCTACAACAAGGAGTTAACTGATGTTTTGGGCATGTTGACTTATATGTAGATCTCAGTGTCTTGCTGATCATTTTTGCTGTTTAAATTTCTATCTATCTATTATAGTTTCAAGATAATAGGCAAAAAAGCACACTGTAGGTAAAATTTGTCATTTAGGGGAAATATAAAGAGTTGACCAACTATTTTGGCAATATTGACCTATTTGTAGATCTACTGTCTTGTGGATCATTTTTGCTATTCAAAGTTTATCTCTATCTCTTATAGTTTTCCAAATAATAGGCGATAATGCAAAAAATCATTTAGAGACAATTACTCATATAAAAGTCAACTGACAATTTAAGCCATGTTGGCATATTTGTTGATCTTGTCTTGTTGATCATTTTTGCTTTTAAAAGTTGAAAAATCCTTCTGAAAATGTTAACAGCATAGACAAAATAACCCACCAACTATCAAAAATATTTTCAATATATTCTTTGAAGGGGCATTATCTGTCAAATGCATGTTCACGATTTGACTCAAATTCTGATATTTGATTTATAACATACTCAAACATATATCCAAATTACACTAAGTCCGAAATAAACAATTAACAATGCACAGACTCGATAAAATATATCAACATTTCGTGTGTATTTTAGTCTAGACGCCATCTAATTAACCATCAAGATGACCTCCGAAGACTGCCGTCGGTGACATAACCCAATATAAACATAAACATAAATATAAATAGATAGTGTCCTTGTGCAATTGTACTTTTCTAGGGCTGTTTGATTTCATGTTATAGGTTAAAAAAATAATTTAATCATTGTTTTTACCTGAATAAGAATGATTTTTTGTGGATCGAATCTGTCAAAGAAATGGTTCATCCTTGTTTCACTTTCAATGTTGACATTCTTTTCCTTTTAATGGCTGAACATGACTAATACATGCATAACCAATCTCTAGCTAATGGGTTAAATTGAAGGTCACATGAATACGGATTCAATGAGGTCAAATCATTCACTTGCAAGTGAATAATTCATCAGTGGTGTTTCTTAGCTTATTTTAGCTCAAAATTGAACTAAAAGCGAATTATTATTTCACTATTTCACTTTCATTAATGATTGAACAAAAAAAATCATATCTTATTATTTTTCATATCTCGTAGCTAATGCTCCTTTAAGGTTGCATTTTTTATATGTTGTTCAATAAGTATTGCATATTAGGCTTTGCTTATAAAGATGTTGTTTGATTAAATTTTGCAATATCAGAATGAGACATTGGTTATAAAATGACCAAATTAGTTTAACAAATTTTATGTCCTGATAGGCTTAAATTTGAAAAAAAAAAAAAATAATTTAACAAATTTTAGGATAGCAGTATTTTCTGTAAAAAAAAAACAACCTATGGAACTCTGATAAAACAATAATATCCATTATCCATAAAATTATATTCTTGTATTACAAATTCCTTATTCTTAGAAGTGCTGCAAGCTTTCTTCCATGTAAATCTAAAAGAGAGGTTGAAGATACCACAGGGATATTCAAATTCATAAAGTCCCTAACCCACCAAAAACTGAAGGGAAAGCAGACCCTGCTCCACATGTGGCACCCATTGTGTTATTCATTTAAGTTTAAATTCAGTGAAAATCTAATTTGGTGATGTCACATTCCAGGAAAAGCGAACAAAACTTCATGACAAAAGAGATGATTTCTGCTCCCCAATTGTGAGCTTTCCATTTCTATGTAGCAACATTTCATCAACACCTGCATTTTGAGTATATATCTCCTAGTTATTACAATATTCCAGAGCTTACATTTCCATTCAAAATTTCCATGATTGAGGGTTGCTGAAGGAAGCTATTAAACCATCAGTTCCAAGTGGTGAAGTTGAAGTCATCCCTTCAAAAGTTTTATGGACACCATTATGAATTGGTTGACCATTATTGAATATCTGTTTTACAGACGACAACAGATATGTTCCAATTGTCATAACCACATGTCCTCTTTTACATGATTATGAAATCACCCAACTAGACTGATTACTAAATTTGTTCTTACATGAGCAACACAACGGGTGTCACATGTGAAGCAGGATCTGCTGTCCCTTCCAGAACCTGACTTTACCATCATTTTTTAGTTGGGTTTGTATTGCTCAGTCTTTAGTTTTCAATGTTGTGTTTTGTAGACTGTAAAAGACGTCTTAAAGTCATTTTTAGGTTTTTGCCATGTCAGTTTGTCTTCAACTGAAAGAGTTTGAATATCCTTTTTGTATCCTCCTCCTCTTTTGTATAACGATTAGGATTTTATGATACCTTTATCATAAGCTTTCTTGGAACAGTGCTTTTATTGCTGTTCTTCATCACAAAGTCAAAGTGAGGCCTTTAATATGGAGCAAAAACTCACTTTACTAGCTTCCTCCGCCAATAAAAACTGACCACCAGGATATAGCCAATAGTGCTAAAAGTGGTGTTAAATACCAACAATTTATCAATTAATCTTCAATGAACAGAAGTAGCATGATCGACATTGTTAAATACAGAAACAATGCAAATATATAGGGCACATCAAGGATATAAATATAAGTTAACTTTGTAGGAAAATATGTAATAATAGGGCAAATCATATTGGGACTGCAATTCATTTTCAACAAACAAGCTAGCTGAACACAAGAACATACACACATTTGGTGACAGCCACTTTGATTTTCAAGGGGGAGGGGGGTTACCAGTGAAATTACCACTATTCAGTATATATTTTCAGAAACATTGACAATAAATTATTACTCTTAAAAAAAATTGCATTACATTTGACATAATTTCATTTCTTATTTTCAGAAATTTTATGATAACTTTTGGCTCAAAGTACTAATTTCTGGACATAAAATTATGTTAGTTTCCTTATACAAACCCATTTGTGATGTGTCAAAAAGATAACATTTGACAAATTTTTCTGGTTTCCTGATTTCAGAGATTTAATGATAAAAATCTTAGTTTTTTACCGCCTCATAATAATAATTTCTTGTTTCCTTATACAATCTTGTTTGTGATGTTTCAAATCGATTTCCATGTGACATATTTTCTGGTTTCCTGTTTTCAGAGATTTAATGATAAAACTCTTATACAAACGATGTATGTGATATTTCAAATAGACATTGTAGTAAAAAGTAAAATCACAAAAATACTGAACTCCGAGGAAAATTCAAAATCAAATGGCAAAATCGAATGATAAAACACATCAAACGAATGGACAACAGCTGTCATATTCCTGACTTGGTACAGGTATTTTCAAATGTAGAAAATGGTGGATTGAACCTGGTTTTATAGCGCTAAACCTCTCACTTGTATGACAGTCGCATCAAATTCCATTATATTTACAACAGTGTGAACAATAAATAAAGGCAACGGTAGTATACCTCTGTTCGAAATTCATAAATCGACTGAGAAACAAACAAATCCGGGTTACAAACTAAAACTGAGGGAAACACATCAAATATAAGAGGAGAACTACGACACAACAGAAACACAACATTAAAATGTAACATACACAGAAACGAACTATAATATAACAATTGCCATTTTCCGGACTTGGTACAGGACATTTTAAGAAAAAAATGGTGGGTTGAACCTGGTTTTGTGGCTGGCCAAACCTCCCGCTTTTATGGCAATGTTAAAAATAACATTAAAATGACAACATTACATGACAGGACTACAATACAAATAAATGGGAGAACATATAGGACAGAGAAACATACGAATAATAGCTAGCAAAAGGAACCAGGTTTAAAATTTAATACGCAAGACGCGCGCCTCGTCCACACAAGACCAACCAGCGACGCCCAGATAATAAAAAGTACGAAAGCCAAAACAAGCACAAAGCTGGAGAGCATCGAGGACCAAAAGCTCCAAAAAGTTGTGCCAAACACGGCCAAGGTTATATGTCAAGGACAAGAAAATCCTTAGTATTTAGAATAATTCATACTTTTGCAAACAGTAAATTTATAAAAATGACTATATAATAGATATACATGATAACACCGAAGTGGTGACTAATTACAGAATAAAAACGGATACATAAAACAAAATAAACCAGCACATAAAAATTCACAGCTGAGTTAGCCAAAGAGACATAATAACAAAGAAGCACAAAAAGAATCAAGATGTTCCTCCATTCATGACATAAATATTAAAAATTCCAAGTTTTCATTAATTTTTTTTATAAAAAAAAAACCGATGATTTTAACCAAAATCGTCCATTCCCCCCTTTATAATCTCGGTAGACTTAGTAAAACAAATATGACATCCTGGACACAATAACACTCAAGAAGTTAAATTCATAGATGTTAAAGCATGTTCTGCGTAGATTTACTGGGGTATATATAACCCACAGTCATTTAGGCAGGGTCAGATAAATCCTACCAGACAGACATGTGCACCATACAATCATACCATGCACCAAATATAGTAAGCCTATTGCTCATAACATCTGACATAATTACGAAAACTGAACATTGACCAATGAACCATAAAAATAAGGTTACAGTTAGTAAACCATGCCAGCAACATGTACACCATACAATCATTCCATGTACCAAATATAGTTGACATGTTACTTATAGTATCTGAGAAACAGACATAACCATTAAAACTTAACATTGACAAACAAAACATGAAAATGAGGTCGAGGTCATATGATAGACTTACATGTACACATAACAATCATTCCATACACCAAATATAGTTTACCTATTGCTTATAGTATCTGAGATACATAGGTGACCATGAAAACTTAACCTTATACATAAATATGGTTTTTTTGCTTATGTTTATTTTAGTACATCAATTATATTTCTGTTTTTGAAGGCTAATTTCAATGAACATTAATTATAATTTTTATTGCTAATCACATTGTTTTCACTGTTGAAATAAGATCTAAATAGAAAAAAATTGAAAAGCAAACTCTTCCAAAATGGTTATTAAAAACCCCATTTTCAGCACTATTGGCTATATCGTTTTAGCCATCTTTTATTGGCAGAGAAGTCAGAGTGCCCAGAGAACCACTGACCTTTGGCAGGAAAACTGGCATCCTAGTCAATAACGATTGGAGTAAAAAACACCTGGATGCCATGTGTGGGGCTCAAACTCAAAACATCAGTGTTGACAGGCTAGTGATACAGTAGATGAACTAATAAGATCATTTGGCTACCGAGGCCCCTGCAATGCTAACACAATTGTTTATCACCAAAAATTCAACTAGTCAAGTAGAGTTCATTAATGGATGTAAGTAGATGGACTTTAATTTTGAGTTCTGCATCAAGTGAAGGAGATCTGTTCCTTGTTTAAGTGTTGTCTCTTTTTATCATATTTTTATTCTATCTCTCCCCTAGTACATTTTGTACTGTCAATCAAATTATTTTCAAGTTGTGTATTGTTTTTTTTTTTTAAATAATATAATTTTATTCAAATTTCCTGTTATACAATATCCCTAAGCAGCCCAGGGAGCAGACTTAGGGAGCCCTGTTTTATAACATTCTGCATTTGCCTAGCGGGAACAAATGGCATATTTCAATGATAACAAAATTCAAAAATTTAAAAATCAAATTATACTCCAATATTTCACCTTTTTCAAACACAATTGACATAGATACATTATCAAAAAGTAAAATAACAAAAATACCGAACTCTGAGGAAAACTCAAAACGGAAAGTCCCTTATCAAATGGCAAAATCAAAAGCTCAAACACATCAAATGAATGGATAACAACTGTCATATTCCTGACCTGGTACAGTTATTTTCTTATGTAAGAAATGGTTGATTAAACCTGGTTTTATATGTAGCTAAACCTCTCACTTGTAAAAGGACAGTGAGATGTTTTCTTAGGGTTAATTTCGCAGTAAAATGCAAACATAGCAAAAACTAGAAACACACGAAATTTTCCGATATATGGTAAGCTGAATCAGTCTGATCAATCGAGTTTTTCCTTGGAGTACACAATATATATGTATTTTACAAACATCTTTTATCTAAAAGGGTTCAAGATTGAGAAAATTTAACATCAGGAAGACACTCACTCACTGTGTATGTATAGGATATAACACAATGACATGTCTGAGTAGTAATATCCTATTTACAGTAAAGTCATCAAATGTTAATAATTTGTTCCCTGTAAGTATAGTATGTAATATAGATACAATAAATAAGCGTTGATTCTTGAAAAAGAAACCATGAGCCCGGAGGGCGAATGGTTTGTTTTTCATGAATCAACGCTTATTCATTTTATCTATAACTTAAACTATTGTGTTAATGTCTTTTCAAAATTAAAGCCTTTAAAGCCTTAAAGCCTTTTCTTAATTAGAAGGTATTGTAAGTGAGTTTAAATAACCATGTTATCACAGAGATATGTCTCGCCTTTTTGTAATTTTGATAATGCAAATGTTGAAATTAAAATAGCAATACTTTAACATTTAAGTTATGCAAATATTCAAAGTCGATGAACCATGACTGAAGGTACATGGCTAAACAATCTCTATGGAATGAGATGTGCCAATGCTAATACAACTGCATACCAAATACCATTGACTTATTATAAGTCGTTCCCTTTAAACAAACCTAAACACAAACATTAACTTGTAAACTATGTAAAAGTTTCAAAGTCAATGAACCATGATCAGGGGTGGGGCTATATAATCTCCATGGAAACGATACTTGCAAATGCCAATAAATTTGCATACCAAATATCATTGACTTAACATTAGCAGTTCATCTTAAACTGATCTAATCACAAACTAATACATGTAAACTAAGCAAAAGTTTCAAAGTCATTAGACCATGACTGAGGGGGCGGGGCCAAATATTCTCCATGGAAATGAGATGTGCTAATGCTTATACAACTGAACACCAATTAACATTGGCCTACCACTAATGGTTCCCCTTGAACTGACCTAATCACAAACTAATACATGTTAACTTAGCAAAATTTTCAAAGTCTATAGACCATGACTAAGGGGGCAGAGCCAAATAATCTCCATGGAAATGAGATATGCCAATGCTTATACAACTGCATACCAAATATCATTAACCTACCACTAGTGGTTCCCCATAAATTGACCTAACTACAAACTAATACATGTAAACTATGAAAAGTTTCAAAGTCAATAGACCTTGACTGAGGGGGCAGGGCCAAAAATTCTCCATGGTAATGAGATGTGCCAATGCTAATTCAACTGCATACCAAATATCATTGACCTACCACTAGTGGTTCACCATGAACTAGACCTAATCACAAACTAATACATTGTTGACGCCGTCGCCGACGCCGTAAACAGCATACCTATGTCTCGCTTTTTGACTCCGTCAAGGCGAGACAAAAATACAAATATAACACAACACTTCTGCCTAATAAATTATCAGGCATCTGAATATTACCTGTGTTTACATAGTAAGACACATTCGAACTTATTTCTAATAAAATTGAGAATGGAAATGGGGAATGTGTCAAAGAGACAACAACCTGACCAAAGAGCATATATAAAGTATATATAATAAGTATGTTACCGAAATTTTTAACAAGAAGCCTAATTCTAGGCACATCACGATTTACTCACATAGGAATTTGCGAATAAACATTTGTAAAATTATGTAGTAAAACAGATGAAATCTTACTATATTTATAAAACAAAAATGGACAAATTGAATGTAATCATTTTCGTTTCAAATATGTGAAATAACCAATAATAATCCAAAAATAAACGATAAAACTCGCTATTATTACAAAAATATCCACAATAACATACAAAATAAGAAAAAAACAGAAAAACTAAAGAATAGGGACAACAAAGAGAATACAGGGATTCGAACCTAAACCGAAAAGTCCCTACCTTTAAACTTAACTCTTAAACTCATTGATCTTAACCATGCTAACCTCGTGGCTACCAACTTATACTATACGATTGCCTATTATGTATATATAAAGGTACAGGCCCTGTGTGTGCGTTGTACCGATGTATATCATATGTTCATTTATATATATATATCAAATAGACATTTAAATTGTAACCCATTGGTAGCCAAGAGGTTTCGTCGATATGATGATGTCAGTCGCACATAACAGATTTCAAGGACAGGTTCGATTCCCAGTGAAGGCATATAAAAATTACAAAAAAGTTTTTAAATTAATTCCATTAGTGAACAGAAATCAGTAAATTAGCTAATTCAAACTTAATGAAATTAGGCACACAAAGGAAACAATTGAATATAATTTGGTGAATCCATTTCAGCGACAGATTTAGAAAGCGTTGATTCTAGAAAAAAAATCCACGGTAAATGAATAGGCTGACATCACGACAATGGTTTAAATCATATGAACAGTTAAGCTATTGGTAGCCGTTATCATTCATCAAATTTAACAGGAAATCAAATGTCACAGTACTGAGAAAAAATACTTAAATAATTAAATAAAATTTCCCTGAGTGTAATGTGAACAAAATAAAAGTCAAACTGTCAAAATGAACATTTAAAAACTTAAGATCCACGTAATGGCACTATCAAAATCTCTTCAGAGTGGGCAAGTTCCAATGTCCTGTCAGATGTGTGAGGAATCTAATGAAATCAAATGGAAATGCTTGCTGTGCGACTTTCTCTTGTGTACAAAATGTCAGAAACTTCATAAGAAAGTGAAATCTACTGACCAACATACAATCATAGACATTAAGGACATTGCTTCTCATCAGCAACAAACCAATGATAAACTAGATTTTATTAAAATTCCATGTGGGATTCATGCAGGAGAAAACTGTTTCTTATACTGTCAATCTTGTGAAGTAGTTGTCTGTCCTTTGTGTATTATAAAAATACATGATAAACACAAGATGATTGAATTAGCTCAAGGATATGAACTTGCCATAAAATCTGTAAAACATTTCAATTCTGAGATTGACCAGAAATTAGTACAAACTGTGAAAGTATTATCTGAACTGGGAATTTTCAAATCTTCTGAAGATTCAAAAAATGAATTAGAAAAGCAGAAAATTCGGAGTCGAGAAATTTTTTTAAAGAATGAAGTTGAAAAGCAGGCAAATAAACTTTTGAACAAACTTGACCAGAGAGAGGAACTTTTGATGAAATCAGTGAATGATGCAGAAAATAGATCAGAAAAGATCAAGACAGATTTAGACTCCAGAAAGAAGAACTTAAGCCTCGCTTTAAATTCCAATAATGCTAATCAAGTTTTCAGCATACATTCAGAGGAGAAAACTTCAAGAAATCAAAGCAATGATCATGTCAAAACTACATTTAAAAAGTTACCAAAATTTGTATCAGGAAAACAAATAGTTCCTGATTTCGATCTTGGGTCATTAGTTGAAACTGATGAGGACAAAAAGCAATTTGAATTTAAAATGATAAAACAATACAAAACAAAGCATCCACTTGTTGAAAATTTAATCTGGTGTGGTGATGCATCAATGTGGATAAGTCGATTTAAAAGCCATAAACTACAAAAAATGAAACTGACAAATGAAGCATTACACCAGATACATACTTTTAAAGTGAATGTTTATAACATGGTATTTCTACCATCTGGTGACCTCCTCCTATCTACAAATGAATCTAACCTTAAAGTACTTCCCAATAGCAGCAGTAAAGTGGAACCAACAAGGTACATTGTGACTCCATTAATAACCCTCGCTGTACAAGTAACAAATAATCATAGAATACTAGTGGGTACAAGAGAGGTTCAACCCAACGACTTCCCTGTCAATGGTCCTAGACAAGTCATCATGATGAATATGGATGGGAAAAAGGAAAAAGTGTATCACACAAACAAAAAAGGGAAAACTATCTTTACCGTTCCGAGAAGAATAACTACAGACAATGACAATAACATTTATGTCACTGATATTCTGGATGAAAACTGGAGTGGTAGGATAGTTTCATTAAATGAAACCAGTGGAGTGAGATGGATATATAATGGTTATCCAGATATCACAAAAGAACAAACATTCCATCCTAAAGATTTAGTAGCTACAAAATCAGACAAAATTATAGTTGCAAATAACGAGGATCACATGATTCATATCCTTAACACTTCAGGACAGTGTATTCATTATCTGAATACTAAGGATAAGTTAGGTATTAAATTACCATGCTCTTTAGACATTGACAATACAGGTACACTGTACATAGGCTGTAATACGTACAACAGTGAACCTGACGAGGCCAAAATATATACCGTTCAAGTTTCCATATATTGATTTAATTACTTTCTTATCATCCTTCTCTTCATGTTTTTACCAATTAAAATTTTTGTCAAATTCAAAAATTATTGCACGATTTTTTAATGCCTCAAATGAAAAAAAAGACAGATATTTCACAGACATTGTTTTTTCACAGCTTTACTAGACTTGGAGCATGTCAGTGCATTCACTTGTGTATTTTTGAAACCATATGTTGACCTCTAGATGCCTTTGACTTTATGTGTTTTAGGGTTGCTGTCTCATTGACATATAATCTATTGGTCCTTTTATTCATAGAATAATGGGATGTATTTTATGAATTGATGCATACAGGTTATGCTGTTATGCTTGCAGAATTTAAAATCAGAGATATGTTGTTTTTTCTGCATTAACTTAACCAGAGAAAGCATTTTCAAATCAGCAGTACTCAAAGATCAATTCCCAGGACATTTATTCACATTACCTTTCTATTCAAGTTTGAAAACAAATAAACTGTCCATTATGGCTAGTACATACAATAAGTTTTGCATTATAAGTTAAGGCTATTGTACACATGATTTTCCCCAGCTAAATGGTGTCAACAATAGAAGATGAAGTAGTTTTAATTGTGTCTATAATTGTGAAAAATATGTACTGCAATATAAATATTAAAGATAAAAATAAATAAAATGCTCTGCCGGGGCACAGCTTGATAAGACTGCAGAGGTCTAAGAACTTCAGAAGATTTTCCTATTATGGTCCAATATCCAAAATCTAAATATACGGTTAGAATCAGCATATCAAAGAACCACAAAAATTCAATTTTGTTGAAATCAAACAAAAAAGTTTAAATTTGGACCTTTTTTTACCTCAATGCTGACCAATTTGATAATGGGGCCCAAAATCCAAAATCTAAATACACGTATAGATTCAGCATATGAAAGAACCCCACTTTCAATATTCAATTTTTGTTGAAATCAAACAAAATTCAATTTTGGACCTCAATTGGACAAACTTGAAAACTGGGCCCAAAATCAAAAATCTAAATACATGTTCATAATCAGCATATCAAAGAACCCATTGGATTCTATTTTTGTTAAAATCAAACTTAGTTTTGATTTTGGACCCTCTGACCCTTAATGCGGACCCATGTGAAAATCGGTCCAAAAAATAAAAAATCTAAATACACTGTTAGATGCAGCATACCAAAGAACCCCAAAAATTCAATTTAAAAAAAAAATCAAACTATGCTTAATTTTGGACCCATTGGACCTCAAAGTGGACAAATTTGAAAACAGGCCCCAAAAATAAAAATCTTATTACACAGTTAGATTCAGCAAATCAAAGAACCCCAATAATCCAATTTTTGATGAAATCAAATAACATTTCATTTGGACCCTTTGAACCTCAATGTGGACCAATTCAAAAACTGGGCCCAAAATCCAAAACAAACCTAAATACAAGGTAAGATTCAGAATATTAAAGAACCCCAAAAATTCAAGACTTTGAATTACACCACACTGAAATTTGTCAAGAAATAAGCAATTTGTACAGTATTAGAAAAGTATTGTTTTTGAACCCTTTTTCCTAAACGGTTAAGGACATAAACCCCAAAATCAATCTCAACCTTCCTTTTTATGGTATGGAACCTTGTGGTACAATTTTAAGGGCAACAAAAATATGAAAACAACATGTTATGAATTTCATGTGTCCAAAGTGCTTTTCTGGATTTCCCTTCATCAGGGACACTCACAGCTGAATATTTAAAAGCCAAGGATGTATAAAAGAGAAGCCAAAGATACTAGAGGGACATTCAAACTCATAACTCGAAAATAAACTGACAATGCCTTTGCTAAAAAAGAAAAAGACCAACGGAAAAACAATAGAACACAAAACATAACATAGAAAACTAAAGACTGCATGAGCAACACGAACCCCACTAAAAACTAGGGGTGATCTCAGGTGCTCTGGAAGGGTTAGTAGATCCTGCTCCACATGTGGCACCTGTCGTGGTGCTCATGTTTAACAAACCCAGTAATAAGTCTTATTTATTAGGTCACATTCGGGAAAAGGGGTTTGGATTGTAGTTACGACAATAGGAACATATCCATTATCATCTGTGAAACGAATATTCCATAACAACCAACCAACTTACGAAGGGATGATTTCAAATTCACCACTTGGAACTTTTGGTTTAATAGCTTCCTTGTAAGCAGCAACCCTCTATCAAGGAAATCATGATATATCGTATTAATTGGGAGATATATACTCTGTATGCAGGCGCTGCTGGAATGTTGCTATATAGAAATAGAAAGTTCACATTTGGGTACATTGTCAATTTCTAGATGTAAGTCAAGATATGAGGCAGACTTAACTGTATCTGCTGTATCCTTTATCTCAAGTTCGATGGGATAGATGTGTTCAATATAGTCACCAAATTTTGAATTATTTATATAGAGAACATCATCTATATAGCTGAAAGTAAAGTTAAAGGCTACTTCTTTTCTTTCTTCCTAAGAAATTCCTGTATGAAGTCAGCCTCATATGAATAAAGGAACAAGTCGGCAAGAAGAGGGGCAAAGTTTGTTCCCATGGGAATGCCGATTGTTTGTTGAAAAACATGTCCTCCAAAAGTAACAAATATAAGAAACAGTTGAAGAGCTATTTAACCAAATAAGACCTTAAAAAATAGCCAAACCCATCTAAGGTCAACTTTGCCTGAGGGAATTGAAACCTTAGTTTCTTTATAATTTCAAAATTTATAAACGGACATTTTTAGAAAGGTTGGTTATAAATCATATCTTCTGAAGTACTGACTACTGAGCTGATGATACCCTAGGGGACTGATAGTCTACCAGCAGAGGCAATGCCCCAGTGCTTTAAAAAATGAAAACAATAACACATATAAGAAGTTGTCCAACAGTTATGATGTAAATTGACAGTAGGTTGATCTTAACATTATGAACATTTCTGCCTATGTCAGATTTTCTTATATGACAGTTTTCAAAATAATAGAAAAACTTGCATTTTCCCCTATGTTCTATATTGAGCCATGTTGGCCATGTTGATTGGAAGGAATAGGTGTAATACAACCATTGATTTTCCCGTATTAGTCTTTGTTAAATTAGCACTTTTCAAAAATTGTGCAGAATTTATCTTTGTTTCAAATAAAGAAATACTTGGCATGAGTAAAGTTTTATTCTGTCCAGTACTATAGACAAAATTTCACATAACATTTCATTGTATATAAGAAAATAACCATCACTGGAAGTTAACCAATCAAATTTTCACCCCTTTTTTCTGCTGTGTACAAGCTTTAGTAACCATGTAACCTCAAGTTTCCAAAATATTCTATAGAAACACCAAATAAAATAAATGGGAAATGTGTCCATGGGACACAGATGATGCCCCCACTTGCATATCATATAAAGTTATACAGGGACATAACTGAAGAACGGTTAAAGTGACACTACCCAAATTTGTACTTGATCTGAGTTTTGTGGTAATAAGTATTGTGTATAAGTTTTATAACATTTGGTTGAGGCAAACTTAAGTTTAGAGAAACGGAAACGAAAAATTCAGCAATTTTTCCATTTGTAAAGGGGCATAACTCTAGAACAGTAAAAGTGACGCCACCAAAATTCAAACATGATCTGTATTTTGTGGTAATAAGCATTGTGTATAAGTTTCATAACATTTGGTTGCGGCAAACTAAAGTTAGAGAACGGAAACTAAAAATTCAGCAATTTTTCAATTTATAAAGGGCTATAACTCTAGAACGGTTAAAGTGACGCCATCAAAAAAAAATTCAAATTTGATCTGTGTTTTGCGGTAATAAGCATTGTTTCATAAGATTTGGTAGAGGCAAACTAAAGTTAGAGAACGGAAACCAACTTTAGGACGTACAGACGTACGTACAGATGGACAAGGGTAAAACTTAATGCCCCCTCCGCTACAGCGGGGGCATAAAAATAATGGTGGTTTGAAACACCCAAGACATATGTTTATGACTCAGAAATTTTTTACTGCAATGAAATGTAGGATCAATTTCCTACAACTGTCAAATTCAAGGGAATATTTTTAAAACCGGATGTGACGTACTATGATTTGGTGGTATTACACCTAAAGAAGACTTTTTTGTTGAATAAACTGAATGTGATTTTTTTTCCTTTGTAATACTGGTTATTTCAAGCATTACTGTCAAGTTTTGTCATAATCAGTTCAATAGTTTGAGAAAAATCTATTATAATATAAGACGACATCTACTGCGATTTGAGCAAAATTTATTCGAAAAATCCAAATCAAGCTGCATCATGATAGAATATAGTGTGGACCAATAAATGATCAAATATTTATCTCATCTGCATACAAACAGTTGAATATGATACAAAAGATGACTCAAGGATGATTATAAATATCACTAATGGACCTCTTTGTCTTCATTATAAGGTCCCTTTTGGTCCATTTATACCTCTCATTTCCTCAAAATTTCAACTTTTTAGGCCATAAATAAAAAAATTTCACTCATTTATGAAAGAAATGTGATAATAAATGAGTAATTGAAGTATTCAAGCTGAATGAACTATCCATATAAAAGTTTACTGACTCAATGGAGGTTTCAATAAGTCTTTACATAAAACTTAAATTTACGCCGCGTTCCAGAGAGGGACACAAAAAGCTTCCCTTTAAGTGAATAATTTGTTGTAACTGCTTCAAAAATAATTTCATTTACTGATAACTATATATTTATCAAAGTATTACAAATTTCTATTTTAGCAAAATATAAGAAAAAAGGAGAAAAAGTCAGAAAAAGCTCCCCAAAACACTGAGTATGGCTTGCTCTGTAAACTAATATTCATGGTAAAGTCCTATTTCAAGGCAATTTTCTCATAAAATGTGTTTTTAAGACTGAATCCACTCAGAATATTTCATTTTTGTAATATTTCACTTAAATAGCATGAAATTTTAACAAATGAGAGTACACACAATGTCAAAGGTGCATGTGTAGCTTCCCATAATAGGTGTAATACCACCATTGATTCCCCCTATTAGTCTTTGTTAAATTTGCACTTTTCAAAAAATTGTGCAGAATTTATCTTTGTTTCAAATAAAAAAATTCTTGGCATGAGTAAAGTTTTATCCTGTCCAGTATAATCAGATGGACAGCAACATTACTTATTAATTCAAAGTTGCTGGACCATGAACTAGTGATTAGGGCCTCCAAATGGCCAACAAACTGAGATGTACAGACAGTAATGTAACCTTATAGAAAATATAATTGTCTATTGTAAGCAGTTCCTATCAAACTAACTAAAGCAGAAAACTTAACATTGAATATTGCTAATTAATTAAAAGTAACTGGTCTATGCCTTAGGGACAGGGCCTCAAAATAGTTGTCAAACTGATATGTACTGATACTATTGAAAATTCATGCAAAATATCATTAATCTATCAAAAGTAGTTCCTATCAAATTAACTTAAGCAGAAAACTTAACATCACTGTTTACATTGAACAGATTGAAAATATTTTATTGATATGGAATAAATACAACATCACATGCAGTTTTGTGAGTTTTCAAAAACATGTATTTTCATCTTTTAGAAGATAATTGTTTTTACTGGGGTAAATTAATCAAAGAGTGATGGATTTCTCTGAGAAGAAATTTAAAATTAAAATGGTAAACTTTAAAAGAAAAAAAAAGGAAAAAAAGAAAAAAAGAGGAAACCCCCCCCCCCCCCCAAATTTTTTGAACCCCCTTATGATTCATCACCCCCAAACTCAATCCCAGCCTTCCTTTTGTGGTATGGTACCTTGCAGTACAATTTCAGAGAGATCCATACACTTGAACACAAGTTATTTTCTGGAAACTAGAAAAATGTGTTTTTTGGCCCCTTTTTGGCCCCAAATTCCTAAACGTTTAGGGTAATTACCCCCAAACTCAAACCCAGCTTTCCCTTTGTGATATGGAACCTTGTAATACAATTTCAGAAAGATCCATACACTTACACACAAGTTATTGTCCTGAAACTAGAAAAATGCTTGTTTTGTGCCCCTTTTTGGCCCCTAATTCCTAAAATATTGAGGCAATTACCCCCATCATCAATCCCAGCCTTCCCTTTGTGGTATGGTACCTTGCAGTACAATTTCAGAGAGATCCATACACTTGAACACAAGTTATTGTCTGGAAACTAGAAAAATGCTTATTTTTGGCCCCTTTTTGGCCCCCAATTCCTTAACGTTTCGGCAATTACCCCCAAATTCAATTCCAGCTTTCCCTTTGTGATATGGAACCTTGTAGTACAATTTCAGAAAGATCCATACACTTACACACAAGTTATTGTCATGAAACTAGAAAAATGCTTGTTTTTTGCCCCTTTTTTGGCCCCTAATTCCTAAAATTTTGAGGCAATTACCCCCAAAATCAATCCCAGCATTCCTTTTGTGATATGGAACCTTGTGGTACAATGTCAGAGAGATCCATACACTAACACACAAGTTATGTCTGGAAGTTACAAAAATGCTTATTTTTGGCCCCATTTTGGCCCTTAATTCCTTTACTGTTGGTACCATAACTCCCAAAATCAATCCCAACCTTTCTTTTGTGGTATTGAACCTTATGGTAAAATTTCATAGAGATCCATTCACTTAAACTAAAGTTAGAGTGTGAAAATCAATGTGTCTTCGGATGACGACGACGACGCCAATGTCATACCAATATACGACCACAAAAATTTTTTTGCGGTCGTATAAAAACCTGATGATTTTAACCAAAATTATCCATTTCCACCATTATCATCTTGGTAGACTTAGTAAAACAAATATGACATCATGGACACAATAACACTCATGTAGTTCAATTCATTGAAGTTAGGCATGTTCTGAATATATTGACTGGGGTATATATAACCCTGAGTCATTGAGGTAGGGTATAAAAACAAGGCAATTATTATGAAACTATTTGAACTGGATACCCCGCTATAAGTATTCGGTTAAAAGTAAATTGACAAGTGAGTGATATAGCAAGAGTGCACATGCTGAAATGTCTCGCCTGCTATACTTATCACGATTGAACTTATGTTGAAAGTCTGTAATATAAAGTATCACATTACTTTAACATTATTAATATATCAATGAATGATCAATGTAAATGAGGTCAAGGTCAGATTAATCCTACCAGACAAACATGTGCACCTTACAATCATACCATACACCAAATATAGTAAGCCTATTGCTCATAACATCTGAGAAACAGACATAATTAATAAAACTGAACATTGACCAATGAACCATAAAAACAGGATCACAGTCAGTAAACCCTGCCAGACAACATTTACACCACACAATCTATCCATGTACCAAATATAATTGACATATTGCTTATAGTATATGAGAAACAGACACAAGAGTGCACACACTAAAAGGTCTCACCTGCTTTACTGACCATTGATTTTATGTTGATAGTCCTAAATATAAAGCTTTACTACAAGTATCACATAACCTTAACATGATCCAAGAAAATGAGGTCAAGGTCAGATAAACCAAACCAGATAACATGTACACCTTACAAGCATTCCATACACCAAATATAGTTGACCTATTGCTTATAGTTTCTTAGAAACGAACTAAACCAGGAAAACTTAACAGTGACCAATGAACCATGAAAATGAGGTCAAGGTCAGATGATCATGCCAGACAGACATGAACACCTTACAATCAATCTATGCATTAAATACAGTTGACATATTGCTTAAAGTGTCTAAGAAACAAACTTTACCATGAAAACTTACCATTGAAAAATGAACTATGAAAATGAGGTCAAGATCAGATGACACTTGCCAGTTGGACATATACACCTTACAATCATTCCATACACCAAATATAGTTGACTTTTTGCTTATAGTTTAAGAAAAAACAGACCAAAACATAAAAACACTGAGCAATGAACCGTGAAAATGAGGTCAAGGTCAAATAAAACCTGCCAGACTGACATGTACATCATAAAATATTTCCATACACCAAAAATAGTTGACCTATAGAAAAAAAAAGACCAAAACACAAAAACTTCACTTTAACCACTGAACCAGGAAAATGAGGTTGAGGTGTGATGACATGTTGGACATGTACACCTTACAATCATTCCATACACCAAATATAGTAGACCCATTGCTTATAGTATCTGAGATAAATCGACTTGACCACGAAAACTTAACCTTGTTCACTGATCCATGAAATGAGGTCGAGGTCAGATGAAAACTGTCTGACAGGTACGAGGACCTTGCAAGGTACGCTCATACTAAATATAGTTATCCTATTACTCATAATAAGAAGGAAATTAACATTACAAAAAATCTTAACTTTTTTTCAAGTAGTCACTGAACCATGAAAATGAGGTCAAGGACAATGGACATATGACAGAATGAAACTTCATAACATAAGGCATCAATATACAGAGTAGCATCCAGGTCTTCCACCTTCTAAAATATAAAGCTTTTAAGAAGTTAGTTTAACGCCGCCGCCAAATAACTATCCCTATGTCGAGCTTTCTGCGACATAAGTGGCAGGCTCAACAAAAACCATTAAAACTTAACATTGACCAACTAAACATGAAAATGAGGTCAAGGTCATTTAACAGACTTACATGTACACCTAACAATCATTCCATTCACCAAATATAGTTGACCTATTATTTATAGTATCTGAGATACATACTTGACCATGAAAACTTAACCTTATATAATAATATGTTTTTTTTTCTTATGTTTATTTTAGTAGATCAATTAGATTTCTGTTTTTGAAGGTTAAATAAGGAACATTAATTATATTTTTATTGCTGATCACATTGTTTTCACTGTTGAATCAAGATCTAAATAGTTGAAAACTAAAACACAACTCTTCCAAAAAGGTTTTCAAAAACCCATTTACACAAAGACAACAACTACAAACAAAAGTGGACATTTTTTGTGTACATTGAGAGCTAAAAATGAAGGTCTTCCTTTCAAAAAAAAAAATTAAACTGTGTATAAATTGTTCACTTAAAGCGAAAAACAGTTTACCTTTCACCACTGAATTCATTTCATATATTCAACAGTTATGTTCATAGCAAAGGAAAATATTTGTTGATTCATGAATATATCTATAATTCTGGAGTAATTTTTAGATAAGCAATAGTAATTCAATATACATCATTTGTACATTCTTATAATAATGAAATCTTAGTTATTTCAAAATTTGCAAATTGTTAAGGCATTATATGCTGGCTGATTCCATCAGCAACATTTTCAACTTGAACATGCTAAGTTACTAAGTGAAGATCTGTAAATGTTAAATTTAGAATGAGAGGAGGTGTGGCATGGTTGACAATGAGATAACTATCCATAAAGACCAATGGACAATTACAGATCACTGTTTGGCTTTCAACAATAAGCAAATCCCACCTTGTGTACTTAGCTTTAAAAGACCCATGGATGACAAAATGTAAAACAATTCAAAAGAGAAAATCTACAGGCTGATTTATACTATAAAAATACATAAAAACTATTTATAGAAGACAGTAACAACAACCACTGGATGAAAGGCTCCTATACTGAGACTTGCACATAAAGAATTAAGAAGAGGTTAAGGTTGATTGACACTACTACTAGTGAAGGCTATATAATTAGTTCAATTTTTTTTTAATCCTGTATATGTTCCTAAAAGCAAGTAACCATTTTTCATAATTTTTGTCATTGCAAGGTTAACACAATTGTTTATCAAAACAAATTCAACTAGTCCAGTCAAATAAGTAGATGCACTTTAATTTCAATTTTACATCAAGTGAAGGAGGTCTGTTCCTTATTTAAGTGTCGTCATTTAGATCATATTATATCACTGTCAATTAATTAAGTTGAATCAGTCTGATCAGTTAAAAACAGATTTTTCTAAGAGAAGGTAACATAAGTGCATTACAAACACCTTTTATCTGTAAGTGAAAGTGTAGGAGAAAATCTAACATTAGGAAGACAGAATTAGTACAGGATATAACACAAGGACAAATATCTGAGTTGTTTTATCCTATTTCTCTAATTCTTAACCAGTTTATTCTTTCCATTAATGGCTGATTATTTCTTTTGATCAAAGTGAGCATCGTTTGATCTCAGTTCTTTATGGATCAAATTTCAATCATGACATCAAACTTTCTAGCTTTCCTTGGTATTTTCTATTGTGATGTCACAAAAAAAGGCGACCATGATAGATAACAGGGAAAAAAACACATCTTTTTGCAGATCATGAGGATAAGAAACATTAAACCTGTCTACATATCTATGAAACCATAAGAGAAACAGATTCCATCACAGTATCTTGTGCAATAGGATATTTCTCCACTCTCTATACTTAATTTTAAATATTTCAAATGCTTGGAAAGCCTCACATTTAAATTTGAAAAGTTAACTGTCTCAAGTGAAGAAATATTGTATCACACTTGATGCAGTGGTAGAATTTATATTTACAGTTCAGTCCTAAAATTTTTCCCTGTTAGAATATCATATCAAATGAACAGTTATTATATCAATAACCATTATCATCTTTAAGCTATAACAGGAAATCAAATGTCACTATACTGAGAAAAAATACTTAAATAGTCATGTGTATAAAATTTGAGAACAGAATTTAGGCCATATGAACGTTTAAAAACTTAGATCTTCATGATGGCATTATCAAAATCTTTTCAAGTTCCACTGTCCTGCCAGATGTGTGAGGAATCTAACGAGATCAAATGGAAAGGTATATAATGTGACTTTCTCTTGTGTACAAAATGTCAGAAACTTCATAAGAAAGTGAAATCTACCAACCAACACACAATCATAGACATTAGGGACATTGCTTCTCATCAGCGACAAACAACAGATAAGATTTTAAAATAACATTTCATATGGAATTCATGCAGGACAAAATTGTTGCTTATTTTGTCAATCTTTTGACATAGTTGTCTGTCCTTTGTGTATTATAAATATAAAAACACATATTAAACACAATATGATTGAATTAGCTAAAGGATACAAACTAACTGTTAAAACTATGAAATGTTTAATTCTGAGATTGACCACAAATTAGTACAAAGTGTGAAAGAATTATCTGAACTGGGAATTTTGAAATCTTCAGAAGACTAAAAATATGAAATAGAAAAGCAAAACATTCTCAGCCGAGAAAAACTATTAAAGGATGAATTTAAAAGGCATGCAAATAAACTTTTGAAAGAACTTGATCAGAGAAAGGAGATCCTTGTGAAATCAGTGAATGATGCTGAAAATAGATCAGAGAAGATCAATAAAGATTTCGACCTCAAAAAGAAGATTTTAAGCCAAGCCTTAAATTCAAATAATGCCAATCAAGTTTTCAACATATATTCAGAGGAGAAAACTTCAAGACACCAAAGAATTGTTCCAACGTGTCAACACTATATTAATTTTCTAAGTTGCCTAAGTTTGTCCCCGGTAAACTGGTCATTCGAGATTTCTACCTAGGAGAATTAACTGAACCTGATTTTGACCAAAAGCAGTATTAGTTAAAAGTAATAAACCAGTACAAAACAAAGCTTCGACGTGTTCAAAATTTAGTCTGCTTTGAAAATGCAACAGTTTGGGTAGGTCATTTTGGCAGCCATAAAATACAAAAAATGAGACTGACAAATGAATCATTACATCAGATGCACAAGATTAAGATAGCTTCAAATGACATGGCATTACTACCATCTAGTGACCTTCTCTTATCTACAAGGGAATCTAACCTTCAAATAATTTCATGCAGTACCAGTAAAGTGGAACCAACCAAGTACAGTGTTTATCCTTTATTAACCATTGCTGTTCATGTAACAAGTGACCATAGAATCTTAGTGGGTGTAAGAGAGGACCAACCAAAACCTTTCCCTGTTAATGGTCCTACACAAGTCATCATGATTAAATTGATGGGAAAAGGGAAATGGTGTATCAAACAGACAACAAAAGGAAAGTTAAGATAACTACAGAAAATGACAACAACATTTATGTCATTGATGTTCTAGATGAAAACTGGAGTGGTAGAATACTAGCGTTAGATAAAACCAATGGAGTGAGATGGATATACATTGCCTAGCCAGATATAAACAAGGAACAAACATTCAAACCTGATGACGTAGTGGCTACAAATTCAGACAATATTATAATTACAGATATGAGTATTGACATGATTCATATTATCAATATTTCAGGACAGTGAATTCATTACCTGAACACTAAGGATCAGTTAGGTATCCACTGTCCATTATCCTTAGATATTGACAATAAAGGTACATTGTACATAGGCTGTGGTAGATGCAAAAGTGAACCAGAGGAGGTCAAACTATATACTGTTCAAGTTTCTGGATTCTGATTCTGATTACCTCTCTTGTCTGTATTTAGATCATCCTTCTGTTCATGTATTTACATAATTAAACTGTATTTCAAATTCATAATTTATTGCGTGAATCTTTAAAGCCACAATTGAAACAAAAATGGCAGATCTTTGAAAGACTTTGTTTATTCACAGGTTTTCTAGACTTGGGACAAGTCAGCACATTCCCTTGCCTATTGATGAAACATATGTAGACCTCTAAGTGCCTTTTGTTTAGTGTGATTCAGGAGTGTTGTCTCATTGACAAATAACCTTTTGCTCCTTTTATTTTTAGAAAAATGGGATGTATTTTTGTAAATGCTACGTACCAAAAGTGCTTGCAGAATTTAAAATCTGAGTTCTGTTGTTTTCTTCTGCATTAACTTAACCTAATCAACAATATCAAATTTGTAGTATGGATGGATGAATTCCCAGATCATTTCTTTTCTTTACCATAGTAGTCAAGTTTGAAAAAAAAATATTAGTAAACTATACCTAACCACAGGTACTCACTCTAAGATTTGTATTATAAGGCTTTTGTAAATTAAGACTCCTTTGTTTACATGCTTTTTCCTTGCAAAAAGGTGTCAACGGTAGAAAACTATGTAGTTTTAATAGTCTATTTATCTTATATATATATGTAATGCAATGTAAATGTTGAAGAAAAAAAAGTCAAATAAAAAAAATTGACAAAATTAAGGAGATTGAGTAGTTTAAATCTTGTTAATCAATTCTGAAGAGACAAATCAAGGTAACAAAACAAAAATAAAATGCTCCGCTGGAGCGCAGCTTGATACGAACCGCAGAGGTCGAACCCTGAACAGTTGGGGCAAGTATGGAAACATTCAAGCTTGATACAGCACTGAATTTGGATTGTAATTAAATATTTGACACAGCATAGGTTTCTGACACAGAATGAAAGTGGTCTAAGAACTTCAAAATTTTTAATTTACCTATTCAAACCATATCATTATTATTTGCTTTTATATATAAATCAGAAATAACCAATTTAAAATGGAAAATTTTAATAAAAAAAAAGGAAAAAAAAATCCCCCCCCCCAAATTTTTTGAACTCCCTTATGATTCATCACCCCCAAACTCATTCCAGCCTTCCCTTTGTGGTATGGTACCTAGCAGTACAATTTCAGAGAGATCCATACACTTGAACACAAGTTATTGTCTGGAAACTAGAAAAATGCTTGTTTTTTGGCCCCAAATTCCTAAACGTTTAGGGCAATTACCCCCAAACTCAAACCCAGCTTTCCCTTTGTGATATGGAACCTTGCAGTACAATTTCATAAAGATCCATACACTTACACACAAGTTATTGTCCTGAAACTAGAAAAATGCTTGTTTTTTTGCCCTTTTATGGCCCTTAATTCCTAAAATTTTGAGGGAATTACCCCCAAAATCAATCCCAGCCTTCCCTTTGTGGTATGGTACCTTGCAGTACAATATCAGAGAGATCCATACACTTGAACACAAGTTATTGTCTGGAAACTAGAAAAATGCTTATTTTTGGCCCCTTTTTGGCCCTTTATTCCTAAATTTTTTAGGCAATTATCCCCAAACTCAAACCCAGCTCTCCCTTTGTGATATGGAACCTTGTAGTACAATTTCATAAAGATCCATACACTTACACACAAGTTATTGACTGGAAACTAGTAAAATGCTTGTTTTTTTTTCCCTTTTTGGCCCCCAATTCCTAAAATTTGGAGGCAATTACCCCCAAAATCAATCCCAGCATTCCCTTTGTGATATGGAACCATGTGATACAATGTCAGAGAGATCCATACACTTACACACAAGTTATTGTCATGAAACTAGAAAAATGCTTGTTTTTTGCCCCTTTTTGGCCTCTAATTCCTAAAATTTGGAGGCAATTACCCCCAAAATCAATCCAAGCATTCTCTGTGTGATATGGAACCTTGTGGTACAATGTCAGAGAGATCCATACACTTACACACAAGATATGTCTGGAAGTTACAAAAATGCTTATTTTTGGCCCCTTTTTGGCCCCTAATTCCTTAACTGTTGGTACCATAACCCCCAAAATCAATCCCCACCTTCCTTTTGTGGTATTGAACCTTATGGTTAAATTTCATAGAGATCCATTCACTTAAACTTAAGTTAGAGTGCGAAAACTAATGTGTCTTCGGACGACGATGATGCCAACGTCATACCAATATACGACCACAAAAATTTTTTTGCGGTCGTATAACGAGAGAATCACATGAACTCTACAAGGAGCCAGACCAGGTGCGACAACAGAATAAGTGTTAGTCTTGCTATGCATGCATCACCTGAAATGTGAAATTACACAACAGAGAAATATAATTGGTGCACATCATCATGCATCATGCATTACTGGAGGAGTTAAGAAGGATAGATAAAATAAGCTTGAAAAAAGTAACTTAATCAGAAATACTCTACAATTATTTCTATCTTGCATCTAGAAATTGACAATGAGGGTCAGTTGAGAACAAAACTCTATGACAAAAGAGATGATTTCAGCTTCAGTTGTGAACTTTTCATTTCATCAAAAAATAAGATTAATTACTGAATTTGTACTTACATGAGCAACACGACGGTTGCCACATGTGAAGATGCATCTGCTTACCCTTCCTGAACATCTGAGATCATCATTGGATTTTGGTGATTTTAGTGTTGATCAGTCTTTAAGTTTTCTATATTGTGTTTTGTAGACTGTAAAAGACTTCTTTTAGTGATTTCTAGTGTTTTTCCATTGTGTTTTGTCAGTTTGTCTTAACGAATTTGAATATCCCTTTTGTATCTTCCCCCTCTTTTGTATAAAGATTAGTAGGATTTCATATAACCTATATCATGAGCTTTCTTGGAACAGTGATTTTATTGCTGTTCTTCATTTCAAAGTCAAAGTGAAGCCTTTAACATGAAGAAATAAAATGCTCCGCTGAGCGCAGCTTGATACGACCGCAGAGGTCGAACCCTGAACAGTTGGGGCAAGTATGGACATAACATTCAAGCTTGATACAGCACTGAATATGGATTGTGATTAAATATTTGACACAGCATAGGTTTCTGACACAGAATGAATGTGGTCTAAGAACTTAAAATTTTTTAATTTACCTATTCAAACCATATCATTATTATTTGCTTTTATATATAAATCAGAAATAACCAATTTAAAATGGAAAACTTTAAAGATAAAAAAAATCCCTCCCCCAAATTTTTTGAACCCCCTTATGATTCATCACCCCTAAACTCAATCCCAGCCTTCCCTTTGTGGTATGGAACCTTGTGGTACAATGTCAGAGAGATCCATACACTTACACACAAGTTATGTCTGGAAGTTACAAAAATGCTTATTTTTGGCCCCTAATTCCTTAACTGTTGGTACCATAACCCCCAAAATCAATCCCCACCTTCCTTTTGTGGTATTGAACCTTATGGTAAAATTTCATAGAGATCCATTCACTTAAACTTAAGTTAGAGTGCGAAAACTAATGTGTCTTCGGACGACGACGATGCCAACGTCATACCAATATACGACCACAAAAATTTTTTTGCGGTCGTATAACGAGAGAATCACATGAACTCTACAAGGAGCCAGACCAGGTGCGACAACAGAATAAGTGTTAGTCTTGCTATGCATGCATCACCTGAAATGTGAAATTACACAACAGAGAAATATAATTGGTGCACATCATCATGCATCATGCATTACTGGAGGAGTTAAGAAGGATAGATAAAATAAGCTTGAAAAAAGTAACTTAATCAGAAATACTCTACAATTATTTCTATCTTGCATCTAGAAATTGACAACAAGTTAGAGTGCGAAAACCAATGTGTCTTCAGATGACGACGACGATGCCAACGTCATACCAATATACGACCGCAAAATTTTTTTGCGGTGGTATAAAAACTCACCTCACTGGCTTCCTCCACTAATAATAAAGGATATAGCCAATAGTGCTAAAAGTGGTGTTAAACACCAACAATTCATCAATTAATCTTCAATGAACAAATGTCGCATGATTGACATTATAACATACAGAAACAATACAAATATATAGACAACCAAGATGCGCATCACAATATAAATACATTGTTTAAGTTAACTTTATTTGGCAAACCTTTCGGATGCTCTTCAACATCATACTTTATTTGGCCTTTTAGACTCTGATGAGTCTTTTGTAGACTAAACACGCTTCTGGCATACAAAAAATCAATCCTGGTATCTATATTGAGTTTATTTGTAGGAAAACATGTAATAATAGGGCAAATAATTTAGGGACTGGTAGTCATTTTCAATAAACAAGCCAGCTGAAAACAAGCACATGCACACATTAGGGGATGATCACTTTTATCTTCGAGGGGTGGGGTTTGCAAGTGAAATTACAACTTTTCAGTATAAACTTGGGTTAAAATTGACAAATACCCTTGAAAATTAATAAACTGCTTCGCTGAGCGCAGCTAGATACGCCCGCAGAGGTCCAACCCTGAACAGTTGGGGCAAAAATGGACACAATATTCAAGCTTGATTCAGGTCTGAATTTGGATTGTAATTAAATATTTGACATATTATAGGTTTCTGAATAAATGTAGTCAAAGAACTGAAAATTGGTTATATGAATTGAATTTATATTCAATTAAAGATTTCTTGCTGTTGTGCAATACTTAGTAAATCTGTTGTCAGACTATAAACAAATAAAGTTCAATTTCTTCTCAATGTCATATTAGAAATTTATGAAAATAAAAAGGGAGCTTACATCAATAGATATAAACAATTCACCAAAGTTTCATGAGAATTGGTGACAGCATTTTTGAGTTATTGTCAGAAAACTGGAAAATCACCCCTTTTTTTAATGAATAAAACCCCATAACTCAGAAATGTAAAATGTAAAATTTATAAAATTCTAAAGGGACCTTACATCAATACATACATATAATTCACCAAAGTTTCATAAGAATTGCTGAAAGCATTTTTGAGTTTTTGTCTGAAAACTGGAAAATCCCCCCTTTTTTTATGAATAAAACCCTGTAACTCGGAAAAGTAAAATCTAAAATTTAGAAAAATCGAAAGGGAGCTCATGTCAATAGATATAAACAATTCACCACAATTTCTTGCAAGTTGGTGAAAGCATTCTTGGCTTATTGTCTGAAACTGGAAAATCCCCTTTTTTTAATGAATAAAACCCCATAACTCGGAAACCTAAAATCTAAATTTGATAAAAAACTAAAGGGAGCTCACATCAATAGATATAAACAATTCACCAAAGTTTTATGCAAATTGGTTAAACCATTTTTGAGTTAATGTCTGACATGTTGACGACGGACAGACGGACGGACGGTACAACGGACAACGGTTTACCATAATACGTCCCGTAAACGGGCGTATAAAAATAATTTGCATTACATTTGACATATTTCCAGGTTTCATATTTTTAGAGATTTTATGATAATTTTTGGCTCAAAGTACTAATTTCTGGTCATGCAATTATGTTAGTTTCCTTATACAAACCTGTTTGAGATGAGTCAAATAGATAACATTTGACAAATTTTTCTGGTTTCCTGATTTCAGAGATTTTATGACAAAAAACTTCATTTTTGCCTCATAAAACTTCTAGTTTCCTTATACATTCTTGTTTGTGATGTTTGAATAGATTTCAATATGACAAATTTTCTGGTTTTATGATAAAAATCTCATAAAAACCATGTGTGTGATATTTCAAATATACATTGTACTAAAAGATGTTCCACTCATGACATAAATATCAAAAATTTCCAGTTTTCATTGATTCTGTTTTATAAAAAAAACCTATGATTTTAACCAAAATTGTCCATTCCCCCTTTATAATCTTGGTAGACTTAGTAAAACGTATATGACATCATGGACACAATAACACTCAAGTAATTCAATTCATTCATGTTATAGAATTTTCTGCATAGATTGACTTGTCTATATATATCCCTAAGTCATGGAGGCAGGGTATAAATACAAGGCAATTGTGTTTGATTTCACAGAAGGGTATGAAACTTGTTGAACTGGAAAATATTCGGTTAAAAAAAGGTTGACAAGTGAATGATGTAACAAGAGTGCACATGCTGAAATGTCTTGCCTTCTATACTTATCACGATTGAACTTATGTTGTAATATGAAGTTTTACTACAAGTATAACATAAACTTAACATTATCACAGTATGATCAATGTAAATGAGGTCAAGGTCAGATGAATCCTACCAGACAGACATATGCACCTTACAATCATACCATACACCAAATACTCTGCCAGGCAACATCTTCACCATGCAATCATTAAATGTACCAAATATAGTTGACATATTGCTTATAGAATGAGAAACAGAAATAGCCATTAAAACTGAACATTGACCAACGAAACATGAAAATGAGGTCAAGGTCATATGACAGACTTACATGTACAATTAAAGAAAAATTGAAAAACTCTACCAAAATGTTTTTTAAAAAACCCATTTACACACAGACAACTACAAACAAAAGTGGACAGACAAGAGACATCATTTGACAGAAATAGCTTATGGACCAAGAGAGCTAAAATGAAGGCCAACCTTTTTTTCAGAAAAATTTAAACTGTGTATAAATTGTTCCATTATAGTGATAAACTGTTTATCCTTCACCCCTGAATTGAATTCATATATTCAACAAGTATCTAACATAGCAGAGGATCAGATTTGTTGATTCATGTTTGTAAAAATATTTCCTTTCTCTATTGGTACTGTACACGTATACCTAACAACAAAATTATTTTCATTTACCTGTGTTTAAAGTTATTGCAAATGGATGGTATTTTTGTTCGAGCATATTGTTTTTCTTTAATTGTTTAACATTTCTTACCGATATAACATGTTACTTTTATTATTCTTCCCTTAGTTTATTTATTTTGTATTTACATTGTGTCATAGGTAAAATTTATTTGTTCAGTGTATGTTCAATGGTGTTAATATGTCCTTTGATTGAGTTAAGCTATTTCAGTTGATATTTTATAGTGTGTCTTTCTATGTTGTGATGTTACACTATTGTTTCAGGAAAAAGGGTGAAGGTTTGGTACCATTAAAACGTTTAAACCCGCTGCATTTGTTTGCACCTGTCCTAAGTCAGGAATCTGATGTTCAGTAGTTGTCGTTTGTTGATGTGGTTCATAAGTGTTTCTCGTTTTTTATATAGATTAGACCGTTGGTTTTCCCGTTTGAATGGTTTTACACTAATAATATTTTGGGGCCCTTTATAGCTTACTGTTCGGTGTGAGCCAAGGCTCCGTGTTGAAGACCCTACTGTGACCTATAATGGTTTACTTTTATAAATTTTGACTTGGATGGAGAGTTGTCTCATTGGCACTCATACCACATCTTCTTATATCTATATTATGTATATATCTCTAATTCTGATTTTTAGTTAATCAATAGTATTTCCATATATATTTCCAATGATAACAAACTGTCACTTTGTTTTAAAGTTTGTAATTTTTTAGACAAAAATATACCGACTAATACAACCAGTAGTAACATTTTCAACTTGAACATGCTCAGTTACTCAGTGAAGATCTGTAAACTTTCAATTTAGAATAATAGAAGGTGTGGTATGATTGACAATGAGATAACTATCCATAAAGACCAATAGACAATTTCAGGTCACTGTTTGGCTTTCAACAATAAGCAAAACACAACTTGTATATTTAGCTTTAAAAGGCCCCAGAAGAACAAAATGTAAAAGAATACAAAAGAGAAATCCTACAGGCTGCTACTATTGGAGGTCATATATTTCATTTATAATTTTTATACCCTGTATATGTTTCTAAAATCAAGTAACCATTTTTTTCAATTAATTTTTGTCAATGCAATGTTAACATTAATTGTTGATTGATTGTTGGTGTTTAATGCCACTGTTGGCTATATCGTGTCGGCCATCTTTTATTGGCAGAGGAAGCCAGAGTGCCCAGAGAACCACTGACCTTTGGCAGGAAACTGGCAACCTAGTCAATTAAGATTGGAGTAAAAACACCTGGATGCCATGTGTGGGGCTCCAACTCAAAACTTCAGTGCTGACAGGCTAGTGATACAGTAGATGACCTACTTAGACCATTTGGCTACCAAGGCCTATGCAATGCTAACACAATTGTTTATCACAACAAATTCAACTAGTCAAGTAGAGTTCATTAACGGATGTAAGTAGATGCACTTCAATTTTAAAGTGAAGGAGATCTGTCTTTTTTTATCATATTTTTATCCTATCTCCTCTAGTACTTTTTTTATTGTCAATCAAATACCATATATTAAGTTATTTTTGCGTCCTGTATTGTTAATTATTTGAGTCTTAGAAGTGTCAGTTTAATATTCGCCATGTTCATTGTTTGCATTTCATGGTCCTATACAATGCATTTAAAAGGACAGTGAGATGTTGCTTTAGGGTTAATTTCGCAGAAATAGCAAAAATAGCAAAAAATAGAAACACATGAAAATTTTCTGATTTAAGGTAAGGTGAATAGTCTGATCACTTGAAAACAGTTTTTTCATAGGAGTATACAACATATGAACTTTTCAAACATCTTTTATCTAAGAGAAAATTTAACATCAGGAAGACAGTGTCAGTATAGGATATAACACAAGGACATATTTGAGTAGTAAAATTCTATTTTCAGTCAAGTCATCAATTTTCAATACATTGTTCCCTGTTATAATATAATATCATATGAATAGCTATTCTATTGGTAGCCAGTATCATTTATATGATATAACAGGATATCAAATGTCACTGTACTGAGAAAAGATACTTAAATAATCATGTGATATAAAAAAAAATCTTGAGTGTAATGTGAACAAAATTTAAGCCAAATGAACGTTTAAAAACTTAGATCTACATGATGGCATTATCAAAATCTTTTCAGAGAGGACAAGTTCCAATGTCCTGCCAGTTGTGTGAGGAATCTAATGAGATCAAATGGAAATGTCTACTCTGTGACTTTCTCTTGTGTACAAAATGTCAAAATCTTCATAAGAAAGTGAAATCTACTGACCAACATACTATCATAGACATCAAGGACATTGCTTCTCATCAGCAACAAACCAATGATAAACTAGATTTTAGTAACATTCCATGTGGAATTCATGCAGGACAAAACTGTTTCTTATTTTGTAAAACTTGTGACATAGTTGTCTGCCCTTTGTGTATTGTAAAAACACATAGTAAACACAATATGATTGAATTAGCTGAAGGATACAAACTAACTGTTAAAACTATGGACATTTTTAATTCTGAGATTGACCAAAAATTAGTACAAAATGTGAAAGTATTATCTGAACTCAGAATTTTGAAATCTTCAGAAGACTCAAAATATGAAATAGAAAAGCAAAACATTCTCAGCCGAGAAAAACTGTTAACGGATGAAGTTAAAAGGCATGCAAATAAACTTTTGAGAGAACTTGATCAGAGAAAGGAGATCCTTGTGAAATCAGTGAATGATGTAGAAAATAGATCAGAGAAGATCAATAAAGATTTTGACCTCAGAAAGAAGATTTTAAGCCAAGCCTTAAATTTGAATAATGCCAATCAAGTTTTCAACATATATTCAGAGGAGAAAACTTCAAGACACCAAAGAATTGTTCCTGTCAACACTATATTTCCTAAGTTGCCTAAGTTTGTCCCCGGTAAACTGGTCATTCAAGATTCCTACCTTGGAGAATTAACTGAACCTGATTTTGACCAAAAGCAGTATCAATTAAAAGTAATAAACCAATACAAAACAAAGCTTCAACGTGTTCAAAATTTAGTCTGCTTGGAAAATGCAACAGTTTGGGTAGGTCATTTTGGCAGCCATAAAATACAAAAAATGAGACTGACAAATGAATCATTACATCAGATGCACAAGATTAAGATAGATTCAAATGACATGGCATTACTACCATCTGGTGACCTTCTCTTATCTACAAGGGAATCTAACCTTCAAATAATTTCATGCAGTACCAGTAAAGTGGAACCATCCAAGTACAGTGTATATCCTTTATTAACCATTGCTGTTCATGTAACAAGTGACCATAGAATCTTAGTGGGTGTAAGAGAGGACCAACCAAAACCGTTCCCTGTTAATGGTCCTAGACAAGTCATCATGATGAAAATTGATGGGAAAAGGGAAACAGTGTATCAAACAGACAACAAAGGGAAAGCTATCTTTTCACTTCCCTTCAAGATAACTACAGACAATGACAACAACATTTATGTCATTGATGTTCTAGATGAAAACTGGAGTGGTAGAATAGTAGCATTAGATAAAACCAATGGAGTGAGATGGATATACATTGCCTATCCAGATATAGACAAGGAACAAACATTCAAACCTGATGACGCAGTTGCTACAAAATCAGACAATATTATAGTTACAGATCATAGGCATCACATGATTCATATCCTCAATACTTCAGGGCAGTGTATTCATTACCTGAACACCAAGGATCAGTTAGATATTAGGTTACCATGCTCTATAGACATTGACAATACAGGAACAATGTACATAGGCTGTAATACATACAATAGTGAACCTGACGAGGCCAAAATATATACTGTTCAAGTTTCTGGATTCTGATTTACTGATTTTGATTATTTCATGTATTCATATCATCCTTTTATTTATGTACTGGTATTAACAAAAATAAATTGTATTGTTGAACCTCATGTCATCTGATTTTTGGTGTCCAATTGACATATAATCTAAATTGCTTCTTCTTATATTTAGAATTTAGAATTTTTGTATAAAATTATAGAGAGATTAAGGTTCCAACTCCCTCATGGAAAGTTGACATTACATGAATTTGGCTTATTTTAGGTCCAATTTGATTATATAGCTGTTCACATGATTAGGTCTTATACATCCTTGGCTCCCAAATGTATGTGTTTGAGCATTACTGATGAAGGTAAATCCCAAAAAGTGCTTCAGACCTACGAAATTGATTAAGTGTTATTGTTCAAGTTTTCAGGAATTGCTGTATACCAATAATATTATCAGAATTTTATATGTTCTGTTGCATTAACTTAACCAGAGTCGACTGATTGATTGATTATTTGTTGCTTAACCTCCAGTGGCAAATATTTCATGCATGTTCAGGACAAGAACAAATTAACAATAAATACAATAGATAGGCCATGCAATAGAGGCAGTCTGGGATGAAGGTTGGGAAAATTTGGACTGCCATTGGAAAGTAACAGAAATTTTACCTTGCAAAAGGCCACCTACTGACCCCTCAAAGAGTTGTTGCAAGGGATTAAATGTGCAGAAAGCATAGCAATCACTCTACACGAGGCATCAGATTTATCATCCAAATTCTAACAGGACGTGGCTGTGTATTTGTTCATCCTGCACAGCCAAAGGGACAATAAGGTTATTGTTACAGCTTTAGACTAATAAATCAATTATCATAGCCAAAAAAAAACAAAAAAAAAATGTAAAGAATTACTATAGCTCCTAACATATTTCAGTTTTTATACATCTCTGGCTTTCCAATGTTTAGGTTTGAGCATACTTGATCAAGGTAATTAATCTAGAAAAGTGCTTTGGGACACACACAATTTATAAAATGTTACTTCATTTACTAGCACTGGGTCAATACCACTGCATGTGAAATGTTATTCCTTGGTACTGATATGCTTTATAACATACCTTTTTTTTCAAATCCCCTTAAATAAAAGCAAAATTGACCTTAAATGTAAGTGACTATCTTTTTACGTCCCTTTAGGTCATAAAGCTCATAACATTTATTAGATATTTGGTTTGATATGAAGATAAATCCAGAAAAGCACTTCAGACACAGGAAATTCATAGAGTGTTTTTGTTTTCATTATGCAGTACATAAACTGGTATTAACATTACAGTGATAAACAAATTGCTTCTGTTAAATTAAAAAATATATTAGCTACTTCTTCCCTCTACTACTAACAAGTATAAAAGGCCCATGAAGTCATTCATAAAATTACTTCAACTGCTGTTGGTCAGTTTTGCCATTCCTGAAAGTTTTATGATTGATGATTGATTGTTGGTCGATTAACTTCCAGTGGCAAATATTTCATGCATGTTCAGGAAAAAGACAAATTAACTATAAATACAATAGATAGGTCCTGTAACAGAGGCAGACCGGGATGAAGGTTAGGAAAATTTGGACTGCTACAGGAAAATGAGGGTATATTGGATAAGGACCAAACTTTTAGCTTTGCAACATGCCAGCTACAGACCCTTGTTACAAGGGTTCTTCGTGCAAAGAGTGTGGCACTCTCTCTACACAAGGCATCAGATTTATCATTCCCATTCTGAGAGGATGAGGCTGTGTATTTGTTCATCCTGCACAGCTAAATGGACACCCCACTTTGGCAAGGGTTTAACTGCCAAGGCCAATGGTGACCATATTTGTATTCCCAAGTCACCTTTGGGGGGATTTTTTTTTTGAGAAACTCTTATTAAGACATTTACTGTAAAGTACTTTACCATATATGTCATATAGAAAATGTGTAAATACTTCCAAAATACTTATACAAGAGAGGCTGGAGATACCAAAGAGAGGTCAAGGACAAACTGACAATGCCATGGCAAAACACAAAAATGACCAAAAGTATACAAACCCCACCAAACACCAGGGGTGATCTCAGGTGTACCAGAAAGCTGAGCAGATCCTACTCCACATGTACAACTGAAGCCAAAGTATAAAGACACTATTACCTTTGCAATGCAGCTGCCTCTCAAATAAATATATGTGTTTAAGAGAATGACATATTAGTAGCATGAACCACATTGCAGCAAAAAGATGCAGAAATCTAGCCAGAAAATCATTTACGTGTATTCATGATATGTGTACATGCATTTACTAAAACCAAAAGGTGTGGATTTGAAGAATGTTCTCAAAGGATCATAATTTCGAAGCTAAAAATCAATTCCATTGCAGTATGAAACTACAATTGTAATGAAGGCTAAAGACAAATACAACAAAAAACCCTGTCTTAATCACAAATGACAGCCAATATGATAATCTACATGTGACCAAACATGCTAGCATTCTTAAAAGCACATGGCAGAGACTATTAATCCTCTAAGATTAAGGATAAACAAGAAAGCTACTCTGTAGTCAAATGTCCCCCACGCTGAATACTGTGGTCTGTGGATTCATTTACTTTCGTGGGTACTAATTTTTTGCTGGTTGAGGAAAAATTGTATTCCTTTCATGGACATTTGATTTCATGGTTTTGCCAAAGTCTGCATACAAGCATAGAGAATATTTGTACTTCGGTGAAATTTAAATTCATGGATCCCCTATACCAACGAAATCCATAAAAATTGGTATCCCATGAATAATAATGAATCAACAGTCAGTGAGGAATTAAATAATGTGTCACAATGTGTCATTGTGATATGAGAATCATATAAGAATGATGGTATAATATGGTCATCTACATGTGATGGCAACCAATCCTAGAAAGTAGGAAAGCTTTATGTCAAATGCTCTCAAGAGGAGTTGTGTTCACAAGGTGAAACAATAACAATACTCCAAAAAATAGTCTAAGTCCCATAACTTGCATAAATCTAGTAAAAATGGCCCAATCAAAATGACAGTAAAATATGGTCAACGACACATGATTGCATAGAGTAGTACCAAGTATGAGAGCTTTCTGTAAAACAGTCTCAGAGAAGTTGGATTCACTGGGTATTATTGTCACAATACTCCTAAAAAGTCAAAGTCCCATAACTTCCATAATAAACTGTTAACACAGAGATATGTCTTGTCTGTATGCTATTTTGACAGCAAAATGTAAATGTTGAAATGTAAATGGTCAGTTCTCCGAAGATTTTTTTTACATATTTCTTTAGGCTTAAACGTAAAACGTAGTCCAATACAGATGTATTGATGGCATTTAAACATGTTAAACCATTACATTACCCAATCTGAAGATTCCTGTAACATTCATTTTCAATAGAGCTGCATGATACTTGCATGAAATGCTGATGCATGTTCGGGGTTGGTTGTTAGACATCTTCTTGTACTTCAGTTTCCATGTAGCTGCATGTGAATATATTCAATATGGAGCAGATTATTTTTCAATATTCAAATAGTACTTACATGACAGGCTAATGCATGCTCACTCATCTGTGACAGTATGATGCTGGAGAGGTCAGAGGTCTGCTGTAAGATAAGGTCAGTCCCTATAATCTGGACTAGGTTACTTAACATCCCATATTTTCCTTTGCTTGACCAGCTGACATCGAAGATCAGTTTCTTTGTCAGATTCTGTAGGAAGATATCGGTTCTAATGTCTGATGAGTTGGCCATGGTGTGGATTTTAAGAACATTCTCAAAAATTTCTCTGGCAATGATTCTAATGACCTGTAAAATAAGTAAAAGATCCTGACAAAAATAAAACAAAAGCATATGGCTAATTCTGTCCACTTGATTTTTACATTTTAGTACACATCAGGGGGGGGGGGGGGATATTGACAGACATTATTACAAGCAATTTATGCCATCTGATTGGGTCATTGGTGTGTGCAGTACAGATGGAAGTGATATTACAAAGTATATAAAAGTGTATCCTCAATTTAGAAATAGTACATGCTAAGTTTGACAGAATAAGAGTAATCGGGACTCAATCTAAAAAGTAAAGATTGAGGTACATAATACCTATATTTGATGTTTTGAAACATGCATCTGGAAACATTTGCTCATCACCAATTTATACCATAAATGAATAATAAAAACAGAAAACCCAGCAAAATCAAAATTACTACCAACAGATGCTAAAACTCATCTGATTAGAAAACTTGCAATGAACAATGCAATTAATTCATATTAAATGTAGCATGACTGAAAAGAGACGAGATATTCAAATGCATATCAAAAATCACTAAACATCTTGAAAATGTAAAAAATCCTGTAATCATGGTGAAAAGGTTAGGCTACTTTACTGTTTTCAAACATGCTGAAATGCAAGAGCATGGAAGCATTAATGTCATCTTCAAAAACTGAATATGTCAGGAAACCTATAAACATTTGAATTTTAAAAACCCGTTGCTAGAGCATGTCTAAGGAGGTGGAGCCTCATATACTTCATGCAAATAAGAGTCTAAGATACATGGATTATATTGTAACTGTATACCAAATATAAATAATTTTGTCTATCATAAGTACATTTTTTAAAATTGAAATTAAATTATCAAAACTCAAAACTCTCCCCAGATAATAGTATCTATGCCTTACTGACCTATGTTACAGAGAAAACAATAAAAAATAAAATGTGTAGTTATGAGATGGTAAAACTAATTCATAACAATCCAACATCAAGATTCAATGATTTATACAGGTCATCAAGTTATCAATTTGATTCTTAAAATGAGAAGAAGATTGATTGATTAATGTTTACATTATGTCA
Source organism: Mytilus californianus (assembly GCF_021869535.1). Lineage (NCBI taxonomy): Eukaryota > Metazoa > Mollusca > Bivalvia > Mytilida > Mytilidae > Mytilus > Mytilus californianus. The sequence goes on along the minus strand of NW_026262690.1, from coordinate 113,380,568 downwards.
CTTCAGTTAAAAGGACATGTAAGAATTTATTTAGACAAAATGGTCTTCATTATGTTAAAACAAGATGAATTATATACCCAAAAAAATTCAATACTTAAACCATGTTATAAAAAAACATGTTTAACCCCGCCGCATTTTTGCGCCTGTCCCAAGTCAGGAGCCTCTGGCCTTTGTTAGTCTTGTATCATTTTTAATTTTAGTTTCTTGTGTATAATTTGGAGTTTAGTATGACGTCAATTATCACTGAACTAGTATACATATTTGTTTAGGGGCCAGCTGAAGGATGCCTATAGGTGCGGGAGTTTCTCGCTGCATTGAAGACCCATTGGTGGCCTTCGGCTGTTGTCTGCTCTATGGTCGGGTTGTTGTCTCTTTGACACATTCCCAATTTCCATTCTCAATTTTATAAATAAAAATTGATATCACATATTCTGATTTCAGGATATACAGAGAATTCTTTTATTGTCGTGGGTACCAATTTTCCAAGATTGAGGAACAATTGTATCTTTGTGAATACATGATTTCGTGGTTTGGTCAAAGTCTGCAAACAATCCTATAGAAAACGTGTATTTCATTGAACGTTTAAATTCGTGTTTGAATTTTTTAAAACTAGTATCCCAAGAATGATAACGAATCCACAGTATATCATTTATGTAGACAAATATGACTTATAGTGAAAAAAATATGACTTATAGTGAAAAGGAAAAGAACATCAAAGGTGGACAACCACGACTAAATATGGTACATAATTTGATCTGCTAGTAATCATAGTTCTAAATCTGATAACTAATCAGTTGCAAATCTTGTGGAAAACAAATAAATGTGGTAGATGACTGTTTTCATTGAATAGTAGAACATTGGTATTTGGAACCAAAGCAGTATAAAAACGCTATATATGGCAAATGATAATGAGAAGGATGATATAAAATGAATAGTAAATGAAAAAGGGTTGGATAGTACACATAGAAAATTTATTTAGACTACCACAGGAAATACATCAAGAACTTAGTAGGGTAGTAAAGATTAGCCTCAGTATAGGCCCCTGATGTGTGAATTCTCATCTAATGATGCTGGAGGTAAAATTGAAAGGTAAAAAGGTAAAATTCATTTAAGAAACGATATCAACTATATACAAGTGTAGATTTAAAAATATGAAAGAAACAAATATGTTTTTGGGATCTTGATTGTGACAGGAATATGGCACTCTCCAAACAAGGGACACTCATTCATCCTCCATTCCAAATGATGGGTTGAGTATTTGATACATCCCACACAGCTGTGGATATCCCTTAGTTGGGTCAAGATGCACAATTCATCTTAAATAGGCGGTAATGGTAGCCTTTTCCTCAATTCCTGTACCAATATTGTAAACTTGGATATGTATGATGAGTCATTTCAAAGCTGGGCCCATTAGGGACACAACCCTGTTGGGGTTGTACCTCTCTGTAAGAGCACCTAGGTACCACAGAGTTCCCTTGCATGTTGATTGAGTGTACAAAAAAAAAAGAAAATGCATGGCAAGAACCACAGAAAACAATTGGTGATATTAAGTACAAAAGATTTCATTCATGAAATATTTCTTATATCAAATTGTTTTTCTGAAGTCTTCAATCTACCATTTATATACAATGTATATTTGATAAGGAGAAAGGTTTCTTGTTTCCTTACGTTTATATACCTACATCAGTTGTGTCTTCCCAAACTGTCCAAACACATGACATGATGGCCTCTATAATCTGACCTCCACCACATAGCAATGACCTCTGTTTGTCTGATACTACTTCAGATTTTAAACATGAACTGAAAGAAAAAATATAGCATCACAAACTCTTGTAAATTTTGGAAATATCAAAATAAATTTCTCAACCTTACCAAAATACATTTTCAACCAGCCTTACCTAAACTAAGCATAATTCAGAGTTTGGATCAAGCTGCATACATAAAATTGAAGATAATAATCATTACCTTTTAATGTGTAATTCATTTATATATACATACCAAGTTTTAGAAGTCCACATATTGTAGCACTTTGCAGTTAACAATTTACTGATGGAGTTTGGATATCTGAAAAAGAAAAATCATAATTAATTATGTAATAGTTTTAGTAGTTCTAGACATAGGGCAACTATGTACATTAAGTGCAGATGGTACAATGGAAAAGAAAAGATATGGTGAATCAATGCATAATACAAAATCACTTAAATATCTAAAAGACTAAAATGCCATATTAAACTGAAATAATCTAAGAGAATGCACCTCAAGAATTGGAAAACTATTTACGGCCTCCATACTTGTCCTATAGATGTCTTTTTCATATAATAGGTTTTAGGTCTCATTATCCTATATCCCAAAGCTTTCTTTATTTCTAATAAGAATCTTGCACATAATACTAAACTTGGATATTAGTTTAGAAATAAATGAAGAGTTTATATAAAAAAAATGAATTAAAATAATTATTTTTGTTATATATTCTTCATATACTTCAGCCATTTCCAACAAATATTATGAAATCTACAACTCTTTCTTACCAAGAATTTTACCAGCTTCAAAATATCTCAAGAATTCAAACAGAATTTTATTTATTAGTTTTTTTGGCTCTGAACTAGCTGCCAGTAACTGAGAGTACTCTCAGATCTGTACTTAGTGTCTTTTTTGTTGTAGAGATGTATAAATACCCTGCCATGTCAGGTCTGTGTTTTTCTCCTTTGTATAGATCTGACGAGTTAAGCCTTTTTCAATTGATTTTTATAGTTTGTTCTTATGTTGTAATGTTACACCACTGTCCCAGGTATGGGGAGGGTTTGGCGCACCAGCAAACATGTTTAACCCCGTGGTATACTGTAATTGCCTGTTACAAGTCGGGAACTTGTAATTCAGTGGTTGTCGTTTGTTGCTGTATATTATATTTGTTTTTTGTTCATTGTTTTGTACATAATTCAGGCCGTTAGTTCTCCAGTTTGAATGGTTTTAAATTTGTCATTTTGGAGGCCTTTTATAGCTGACTATGCGGTATGGATTTTGCTCATTGTTGAAGGCCGTATGGTGACCTACAGTTGTTTTCTTCTATGACATTTGGTCTCTGGTAGAGAGTGGTCTCATTGGCAATCATACCGCATCTTCTTATTTTTACCATATATTAACCAAGTATCATATTTCATTTTGCCTTATGCTATTAAGTCAAAGTAAATATCTAGACATATCTGTTTAATGTGAGACAAACAAAGTCATTCATACAATATTATTGTAATGGAACATTTGGGAAGTTCAACTTCTATCCTAAATTAATATATTGAAAAGTTTCTTTGTATCAATGTAATGGCACATTTCAGAAGTTTAATTTCTATTCTGAATTATTATATTGCACAATTTCAATTCTTAGTATAAATGTAATGGAACATTTGGGAAATTCAACTTCTATCCTAAAATATTATATTGAAAAGTTTCAAAGTCCTTGTTATATTGTAATGGAACAAGTTCAACTTCTATCCTAAAACTTTACGTTGAACATTTTTGTTGTATTAATATAATAAAAAAATTCAGAAGTTCATCTTCCTTCCTAAAATAATATGTTGAAAATTCTCACCCTCCATGTAAAGTAATCTTTGCCACATAGATCATTCAAAATCTAGACCCATAACGCAACAGCATTTATAAATTGTTAATTGATCGTTATCAAAGCTTACCCATTTTCTGATATTTTTGTCAGGGATGGAAATATATAATCAAATAGCAAACATTTCCCATCATGCACTTCTACAAGTTCTGACAGTTCCATTATTGACATTGTGCCATAAAGTAAACTCAGCTGACAAGATAAGTTATCTTCCCTGGCCAAGGTTGGAAAATCTGAATTATCAGCACAAGTTTTGTTTGTATCCTGAAATATGTACTCCACAACCTGTGAAAATAGATGTGTACTACTGTGAAAGTATAAGAATGTGTTACAAAATCATTTGAAACAGTTTTATACTATCAAAGTTAGAGAAAGTTAAAAGGCATGGTTTATCTAATTCTATTTCTCTTTGTTGTTAATATAGTTATCTTAATGAAAACCTGTTCTATATAAGTTTTCAAGCAAAATTCATTATTTTCTGTAATGGTGAAAGTGCAAGCTTGATTAAAAGTGTATTTAAAAAATATCTGAATAAGCGTCAGATAAAAAAATGTCCTAGGGTTCCAATTCCTTATAATGTCAGTGATTGTAGATTTCACTACACGTTTTTCATCTATAGATGATTCCATGATAAATTTAAATATCTGGATGCTGATCCACATTTCATCTTTTAATGTCTTAACTCAAATAAGGAGACATGATATTCACTGGTGTTAATATGTCTTTTGATTGAGTTAATCCATTTCAATTGATATTTTATAGTGTGTCTTTCTATGTTGTGATGTTACACTATTGTTTCAGATAAGGGTGGGGAAGGTTTGGTACCATTAAAACGTTTAAACCCGCTGCAATTGTTTGCACCTGTCCTAAGTCAGGAATCTGATGTTCAGTAGTTGTCGTTTGTTGATGTGGTTCAAAAGTATTTCTCGTTTTTTTATATAGATTAGACTGTTGGTTTTCCCGTTTGAATGGTTTTACACTAGTAATTTTTGGGGCCCTTTATAGCTTGCTGTTCGGTGTGAGCCAAGGCTCCGTGTTGAAGACCGTACTTTGACCTATAATGGTTTACTTTTATAAATTTTGACTTGGATGGAGAGTTGTCTCATTGGCACTCATACCACATCTTCTTATATCTATGGTATGATTTCCAATGAGACAACTATCTGACAGAGACCAAAGGATGTGGATGCCATGACAGAATGCTGTCAAATATTTGTTTTGGTAATGCCATACCTTTGTAACAATGCTCTTAGGAAATTTCAGCCTGATCAGTAAGATCACATTTATTGCACATGTTGTTTTACAATCCATCAAAAACTCATCTGTAATAAAAAAAAACCAAACACATCATAATTTTAAATGAAAATAATTTCTGAAGTTTTAAAAGTTTGCAAAATTTCATAAATCACAGCTAAATCTGTGACTTTGAGATGTAGAACAGCAATAAAAGCACTGTTTATTTTTGTAAAGTGCATGTAGATATTTTGTGTCATAAATTGATGCTAACATATCTTCTTTCTTATTCAAATTACTGATGATTCATTTTTTTTCATGGATACCAATTTTTGTGAATTGAGGAAAAAATGTGTTTTTATAGATATTTGAATCCATGGTTTTGCCAAGTCTCCATACAAGCCTTTTGAAAAAATTTATTTTGTTAATAACAATTAAATTTGATGTTTGTCTTTCCCCACAAAATCCAGAAAAATTGGTATGCAACAAACAATAATGAATCCACAGTATAACTGTGATTGCTATTGGAATAATGTAAGGGATCTATTCTTCTGATCTTGGGCAGAAAAATATATTTACAATGATATAAAGGAGGAAACACTTAATTCAATTTCTTCTCCCTATAAAAATGTTTATTTTGAATTTGTTTCTAGAAAGATGGGAGAGTTATAATATTTGAAATAGCTCTAGCCGCAATATAGCATTTAGCATTTTGTTAGTGGTTATTGTTTTCTATTGAAAAAAACTTTATCTTTTAAAAATAAATGCAAGAATGTAAAACAAAAATCACATAGTTGTTGCTAATTAGTTTATACCAATATGTAAATTCAATTTACGAATATATTTCAAAAAAACTTTTATTCATGTGAAACTTCCAGTCTTAGTTGATTTTGAGGTTCCATCAGGCTTTACTTATATTAGTAAACAAATTCTGAATGTCTAAGGGATATAACTCTAACTCCAAAATAATTTACCTTCAATAAGTAAAAATCACTTGTATAAGGTTTATCCCTGACTGTCAAGCTAACTGTTTTATTACAAAAAAAAAAAAAAAAAACACAACAAAAAAGAGAGTGAGTGAAAAAGGAACTTTTTTTCCTGTTAACTGTATAATTAAAATTTACAATTCTTGAAATCTGTTTTAACCTTCTGGTTATAAAGTCCACCACTATGGCACTAGTGCAAAATCTGGTAGTCTAATAAAAAAATTTTGAAATCAATTATTTCGATGGCTACACTTAATACCAGAAAGCACCCCCCCCCCCAAAAAAAAAAATATTACCAACACAAACTTTTAGTTTGACATCAGGACCACCTCTACACCCAAAATTGGTAGACATGTCTGAATTTTTGGTGGTCAGTGTCCTGACAGGATTGCCAGTTTTTGAGCATACTAAAAAAAATTCATCCCACAAGAATTTGATCTTGTTTCTATTTTGCATTACCAGGGTACATTACCTGTGTGTAAGATGTTGATATTGTGTTTTATTAATGATGTTGTTACAGTGCCGATTCCCTCCGATTGTTTACTTGATAATGTACAGTGGCTTTTCTGTAAAATTCTGTTCCCTGCCTGGATGCAAGCTAGACAGCTATGCATCAACTCATTTTGTCTAACAGAGGACTGTGTTGAACTATAATGAAAAGAAATTTAATAATGTTGCTAGGTTGCTGTCACATTACATATGCATTGCATCTCCTGCTCTTTATATCGACAGTACTTAGAAAATTACTGGGAATAATGGGGTTCCTCTGTCAAATATCATAGTATTGCATTTAATAATATGAATTGCAAATATATGTTATCTTGTATAAAAGTTTCTGACATTTTTAATTCAAGAGTTATTATTCAAGCCTCTCTGAGGCTTACAGCAGCTAAAAAAATATATCTTGATGCCTGATGGTTAATAGCATAATTACATTTGTACCTTTATAAATATGTTATCTATCAGTACAGTAGAAATAATATCTCATTGCATACTGACATTGGAATCGAAAAAAATAAGGTATTGTGCCTCATCACTGTGAATGTTACAAAAAAGTTATAGGGTTAATGTCAATGTGATAGGAAAGCAACCCAACATAATAAAAAACAAAGAGTTTGCATTTTGCATGTACAAAACCACATAGAAATCATGAAAATATATAAATGAATTGGGAATGTGTCCATGGGACACAGATGATGCCCACGCTTGCATACAACATCATAAAGGGACATAACTCTAGAATGGTAAAGGTGACGCTACCAAAATTCAAATTTGATCTGTGTTTTGTGGTAATAAGCATTGCTCACAAGTTTCATAACATTTGGTGAAGGCACTCTAAAATTGGAGAACAGAAACAAAAAATTCAGCAATTTTTCCATTTGTAAAGGGGCATAACTCTAGAGCGGTAAAAGTGATGCCACCAAAATTCAAACTTTATCTGTTTTTTTTTGTGGTAATAAGCATTGTGTATAAGCTTCATAACATTTGGTTGAGGCAAACTAAAGTTAGAGAATGGAAACGAAAAATTCAGCAATTTTTCCATTTGTAAAGGGGCATAACTCTAAAACAGTAAAAGTGGCACCATCAAAATTTAAACTTGATCTGTTTTTATGTGGTAATAAGCATTGTGTATAAGTCTCATAACATTTGGTTGCGGCAAACTAAAGTTAGAGTATGGAAACCAATTTTGGGATGCAAGTACGGACAGACGGACGAACGTACAGACAGACAAGGGTTAAACTTAATGCCTCCTCCGCTACGGCGGGGGCATAAAAAGTATGATTGATAATCCTTACCTGTTTTCAGCCAGAAACCTTGATAAAATAGAGGATACATTCTGTAGAATTTCTAAGCACTGGTTGTCTATACATTTCTGACCTGTAACACATTCAAATAAACATGTACATGTATCATGTGTGTGTATTAGTATAATGTGTGTGTATAGTATTATGTGTGTGTATATGTATCATGTGTGTGTAAAAAAAATGACAACATACTGCAGCTCAATATTCTTTATAATAATGAAAGAGCAAGAGAGTGTATGTATAAAAAGAAGATGTGAGTTGACATTCTCATTAATATATGAAGAACATTAACTCAAAGACTGCTGTTGGATGCGACAGGATAAGAAGTATTGTATCTAATATTCTTTATAATAACAAAAAAGGAGGACAGTGTATGTGTTTACATTTTCATCAATATATGAAGAACATCAGCTCAAAAGTTGCAACATAATATGACGTATTTGTCGAATTAAAACTTAACCTGCATTGGTGGTCTAATGCCAATTTTTAGTTGCATATTTCATAACATTACTTTGAATAAAAGTCACTTAAACCAGAGACTATAAAATTGCTAATTTCTTCTTTCTATAAAGAATGCAGATATGTTCAAATCTAAAATTAAGAAGATAAGGTATGAATGCCAATGAGACAACTATCTCCCAGTGTCCAATTGACGTGGATGTAAGCAACTATAGGTCACCGTACAACCTTCAACAATGAGAAACACATCATGTATAGTAATCTATTAAAAGCCCAGAATAAGAATAGGCCTGATTAATACTTAAACAATTAATAAAAAACCAATTGTGACAGACAGCAACCCAAGACAACAACTGAATTACAGGCTCCTGACTTGAGACAGGCATATCAAGAATGTGGCAAGATAATACGAATTTGTGAGTGCTTAACCCTCCCCTTAAGCATAACTGTTAACAGTTTATTTCATTTTAGCTCCTGGTATATTAAATAATGACTATTAAATCCAACCACATGTTCATGTGTCTGTAATAAGTCAGGAACCTCATAAAGATGTTGTCTCTATTCATCTCAACGTTTGGTGCTGATGGAATTTCTTTGACAAATTTTCTAGGAGATTTAGACCCAAACATATTGTATCTATAGACACTTGTCTATTGTTGAAGACTAATCATTGGTCTCTAGAATTCTTTTGCTATGTGTACCATTTATAGGCTAGTGCCTCTTTGAAGTATACCTGACATCTCCTTTCATTCGGTGGCCATGGTGGCTGAGTGGTCTAAGTAGTTAATCTACTGTATCACTAGCCTGTCAACACTGATGTTGTGAGTTTGAACACCACACGTGACAGGTATATTTGACTACAATCTTAATTGACTACAATCTTAATTGACTACAATCTTAATTGACTACAATTGCCAGTTTAACTACCGAAGGTTTGTGGTTCTCTATGGGCACTCTGGCTTCCTCCACCAATAAAATCTGGCTGTCTTGAATTAGTCAATAGTGCTACAAGTGGTGTTTATCATAAAAAATCTATTAAAGATATAGTCAGGTCAGTTTTTGAATTTTTGTCAGATGTTCGGACTTCTTTGGTTTTTTCCTAGGATACAGGGTAAAATATTTTGCCCCATATCACCTACTTTTCTTTTCATAGAAGACTTCAATAGCTCATAAAAAGGTCATTACCAAAATTTAAGCAGATTCTAGATTTTTTTCTTATGATTTGAGACCCAAATAATGCCAATGCTAAATATAAGGTAAAAGTCCAAGTCAGCCTTTTCCTGCCATTTTAAAAAATTCAAATATCTCAAACAGGAGACCCATAACCTATCAATATTTTTTTTTTTTAACGTAACAATATCTTTATTGCACATTTGCTGTAACAAATTACTAAGTTTACAGCTTTTAACTTAGTATCCCTCATGTTACTTTACCTAATAGTTAAGGGAAGCACTATTTGGTAAGATATAACTTCTTCATAATATAAGTATCTATAATATAATTCATTCCACAAATGTATTTGATAAATTATTGTGATTACACGTACAGATCTTTCTTTTTTTTCTTCTTTTTTTTTTCTTTTTTTATATAACTTAGTTGTCCGGAATCAACTCCGTTATCAATGTGATCGGTGTTCCATTTAATTTTGGCACAGTGCTGCTTCAGCAAACATGTGCGCTATCGGATAGAGTTATGATATGTGTCATCTAAATATTATTATTATAAACAGGATTTAACTTATTTGATATAAACATTTGGTGAGTATGCAAGCTTTTTTTTAATTATCTACTGATCTTTTCTATGTCGACATGTATGTATATTGCACAAGTTATAACATTCATCTGAGATTACACATTATTTCACTACACTAATTTATAATCGTGCTGATACATGTATATCTATTTTTGTTTAACGTTTGTGAATACACATTTCAAAATCTAAAAATACAGTACGTTACATGTCGTGACTCATGCATGGTTGAACATGCTTACAAACATATCTTGGACACATGCATGGTTGAACCCGTTAATAAATATGACCATATTTGGCTTGTGCACAATTAACAATTTTGCATACAATGTTCTGAATTTAGTTACTATAGAAGTATTGTTTCAAAACATCTAACATAGATTTAATTTTGATTCATTTGATTTTTTGCAATACATCTACTGTGGATTCATTTATTTTCGTGGGTATCAATTTTCGTGGATAGAGAAAAAAAGACGTTTCGTGGTATACGTAAATTCGTGGATCGCTGATTACAAACAAAAAAATCAGATACGTAATTCGTGGATTTCTTTTTAATTTAGATCATATAACCTCCTTGGTTTGATCAATAATAAAACAAACAAAAAAGAAGGAATTCATTGAAAAAGTTTTGAATGATCAAAATCCTGGCTTGGTCATTCTAGGTTAAAGTGCTCATTGAAAACTTCTATTACAATACTGTACAGAGACAACTAATTATTTGTTTGTTTTACAATTTATAAATTCTTGTCGGAATTTTATAAGGCATTCAAAACTTTATGATTGAAAGCTCTTTTCCCTAATCACGATATAATAAATAGTCAAATAAGAAAAAGGTGTGAAAATAAATGTTCCTGTCATAAACAAAATTACATACGGGCAATATCCCCGTACTTAATCCTATTGATTTTTAATCACCAGTAAACCAAACTATGACACGGTAATTAACAACTTGCAGTTATTTTCCATGAACAGTTTTGATAAATTTTAAAAAGTAATTTATCACTGATATTCGATATATTTATTATTGATTTAATCAAAATACTTGTATCTACTTTCAATAAAAACACTTGTTATGTTACAATATTTATCGCTAGTCAACACTATACTAGAACTGCATAACATAACCGGAAATAAACATCCGACTCTATACACATTTCTTGGGATTATATTTCGTTGAATTCTTAAATTCGTGGCTCGCTGTGACCCACGAAACCCACGAAAATTGGTATACCACGAATAAAAATGAATCCACAGTATTTGTTTTTAGAATTATCTTACTATTATTTTTGTTGTTAAAGTTGTTTATTTCAATAATTTCTGAAATTTCTTTCTGAAAAATTTAAAAAATGTTTTTTTTTATTTTCTTCTTTTCTGACTATATGTGCTTTGTATATTGAGAAAGATATTATCGTTAATATGTAATTAATATCAAAGTATGCTGTGCCTTTAATTTTGTACACTGTTACTAAATTTTCAAGGATTATAATGTCTTTGTCAATACCAAGAGATTTCATTAATTTCAATACATGTACTATATTTAGAAAGACAGTATTAAATGAGCAATTGACAAAAAAGTGTTCATAGTTTTCTTTTTCATTACAATGCTTACATAAATTGTCCTCGGTAATTTCCACTTTTTTAAAAGTTCATTACATGGCAGTATATGTAGTGAATAAGTTTCCATCTGAATATTGTCAATCTATTGTTAGTGAGATATTGAAAAATAAAAACAAAATTATTTTTGAACTTCGAATTTAAATTTTTCTCAAATAATTTTTCCCACTAATATATGTATAAATATTTTTTAGTTTATTTTGTTCCTTAACTTATGCTCTTCTGACTAATAGTATTAATTTCAAATTCTAGATTTTTTTAATTTCACCTAACTACATCCTTAATCAATCAATTCATATGTTTTCTTATATGATTCATTACCTAATGGAAAATTGTCCATCAATCCAGCCACTGTATCTATGTAATTCCTGAGATCCCCTGAGACTAGACTTATTTTGAGGATACATTCCAGCTGTCTACTTAATTCTGTAACAACAAAGTCACTGGACTGTGAAGGTAAACTCTGGAAGGCACTGCAAAAATTTTAACAATAATATAGACAGAACAGTAAGCATTCATCATTTTTGAAAACATATAATAATTATTCTTCAAAGTGTAAGAAGATGACATTATGTGCTGTGATTTATATCCTTGTTCATGCTTCTTTTCTTCATATTGGCAGCTGCACTGTGCAGGTTTTTCTTGCATATTACTTTTCGACATATGATCTAGATATAAGGCAAATAGAAAGATTTGTGCACGCGTAAAGCTGGTTTACTACTACGAGTGTTTAACGACCTTTAATACCCATGAGGGTCTCTACCGTCGGCTCAAAAGCTGTTTTGACTCCACCACATGTTATACCTGTACCAAGTCAGGGTATCTGAACCATGTATTGTTCATTTTTGTTTTTATTTGTGTATAATCTTGTCTTATTTCATGAAGGATACTTTTGTTGATGGTTAGTGTGGTCTTATGTACTTTCAAATATGTTTGGTATTTACAGTTATCCTTTTTTATTTGTTAAAAAAAAAAATATTAAAGAAATGTAGAATACGAATTGAGTTAAGTAAATTAAGAATTTTTTTTTTTTCAAGTTTGAAGCCCAAGAATAACAGGATAGGTAGGTAAGGATTTTTATTTTGTTACAAGCCGGAAAAAATAGTTTCTGAACAAAGTCAGGTTCAAGTATTATAAATATCTATTTACAAGATTTTTTTATTGATTGGTGTTTAATGCCACTTTCAGCACTATTGACTATTTCGTGGCAGTCATTTTTTTTTTGTGGTGGAAGTACGAGTGCCTGGAGAAAACCACAGACTCCCGACAGGAAAACTGACAATCTTGGTCGACTAAGATTGGAGTCGAGCGCACCTGCAACTTGCAGGATTCGAACTCACAACCTCAGTGTTGAACTACTTATACCACTTGTCCACCAAGTCCCCTCTATTTACAAGAAGTTTAGCATGTATGTAACTGTCAATATGAATAAAGTGATAACAATAAACTTGGTTTTTACCAATTTTGAGTTGCTTTTTTATATAATAAGTTAGTAGTTACAACTGACAAGATGGTTAAAAGTTTACAGTGAAGAAATCCTCATATATGCATTAGGGTCAAAATTAAGGCTGGACCCAAAAACTTTTCATTTCATTTTCGGCTTAACTTTTAACGGAACAAATTTAATTATTTGGAATTTACAAAATAAATCATTACCTCTGATAGCCTTTTTAATAAATGTAATAATTCAAAGATGGGCTAAAATTATTTCACATAGAGTTGATAGTTAAGATTGAAGGACCTCCATTATTGATACATTGATCTCTGTTAATTACCTGATCAAGACTCTTTTGACTTGATGTTTGGCAGGAAATGTAATGTAAATCTGAACCAGCTTCTGTAAAACATTTGTTACCTCCCCTTCATTGGATTTTAATCCTTTACATACCTTCAAAACAATAATAAATACATATAATTACATTACATGTATGTTTCATTATAATACGTTAATTTGATTGGCTAACAGCAATCTCGCGTCGTTCTGAAATTAACATTCATTTCAAAATGAAATGTAACATTCATGATGACACGAGCTTTCACAATAAAGTGCACAGGTAAATAAAAGAAAAACTATTTATTAATATTGAATGCTTCTTTTAGTAATTTTATAGGGTTGTAAAAGCATTGACCGTGCGCACTTCAGTAAACACTTTTACACCCCAATAAATTTACAAAAAGAAGCATTCAATTCTTAAGTGAATGTAAACCTGTTATATTTATGTCATTACACAAATCTAGATTCTGCAGCAGCATAAACATAAAGAATTTTTTTTGATTGATTGATTGTAAATTGTTTAACATAAAGTGGCAGATATTTGACATGCATATTGAAGAGAGGCGAAAGATACCAACGGGAAGATAAAAACATTTTGGAAAAAAAAGATGCTTTAAAAAAGTTGATAATTGTGAAGGACATAATAGTTATGATAGTAGAATTTCATTTCCCTTCAAAATTTTTTTTTTGTAATGAGTGTTTCTAAAGGCAATATCTATCATGGACCTGATCTGTCCCATTCTATCCCTTTGCTTTTGTGTAAAGAGGCTGTTTGTTGACTCATATCAGGCAAAGTCATATTGAAGCTATCATTGAGAAAAATGGTGATTTGCTTTTAAACTATATACAACTGAGGTGCTCCCTGTACAATTACAGGTAATAATACTGTATTATAAAATCAATTCGTATATGAATTGGAAAATACACCATCAAAGTCTCCTTGGAAACTTAATGCATAAGAAATTAGTTGAATGCTAATTTTCTAAATAACTCTTGAGTCTCTGATATATGAATATCAATATTTAAGTGTGTGTCATATTTCAAATAAACTTGCATAACAAATTAAGAAGATCTAGAGTGTCTCATATTTATAGTTTTTGGTTCCTTAAAGCACAAAAATAATTTACTTATATATGTACACTGTTAGTGGATTAAAAGCTTTACCTCTTTAACAACAACTATCTGGTCTTTGACATTCTGTAAATCTTTCAAACTGTCAAGCTTTTCTGTATGTTTCTCTGCAAATATATTTTTTTCAGATTTACTTGCAGGTTCACAATTCAGGATTACTGGCAATGTACATCAGTCTTCAGAATAACATGCAATTTCATTTGATTTTTGTTGCTTTTGTTGGATTTCTCCCTGATTTCAGTACAATGTTTGCATGATGTCATTTCAGATTTGTTTTGATTGCTGTCTCATTGATGTTCACTGCATGGACACAAGATGAAACTGTGTGATTTTTGTCGGTTTTTGAATTTCAGCTTTAAGGGAGTGTTTTTTTTTAACACCAACAGCAGGAACGAAAAAAAAAATGCCCATCAAAATCCAGAAAAGATTTTATCTTTCGGAAACACAAAATGCATTTAACTTTTATATATCTAGTGGATGCCAGGCCTTAAAATTTTCCAAACTGCACAGGTTAGTCTGTACACAGAGTAGTTTTTGAGGTGTAAATACAGCCATTTTTGTCCATTTCTTATGATGAACCTTAACCATTGACTTGGGACGAATAGACTTGGAGCCAATCGGACTTGGAACGACTTGACTAGCATTCATCAGCTTGCACTGGTAAACGTTTTTAGATTGTATGCAGTCGTTGGTGTTTAATATATGTTTAACATATTTGAACAAAATAAGGAGATCAGATGGTATGATTGCCAATGAGACAATTATCAACAAGAATTCAAATGAAGGGGATGTAGGCAATTATAGGCAACTGTATATGTAATAAAATTATGAAAAAGTGTGGCCGAATCGACTATGGCCGAGACGACTGTGGCCGAAACGACATGTGGCCGAAACGTCTCTGTACCTGTGTACTTTGTTGATTGTTTATATAAATTTCTGTCCTGATAGCCTTTACATGTATGTTGTGACCATAGCGACTTGACTGCAAATCAGATGTATACCCCGTTAATCGTCTACGTGCATTTAAAAAAAAAAGTATACCCCTAGTGCCCTACTATCCAAAACGGTTTTGTGACAGTCTTAGATTATGATACAAACCCATTTTTCAATCTAATTTAGGTAGACTACATGCAAGTTTATTCTTCCTATATTAACTGCAAATTCATAAACACGAGAAACCCAACTTTGTTTTTGCTCGCATTTTGTAACATGGGCGCAGACATCTTTTCATCCCGCAGCAAATTTACTTTAATTAAAGAAAATTGTTTATTTAAGATATACAAAGGTATTTTATATATTTTCTCATGTCTACAGCATCTTTTTATTAACTTTGTATTTCTTGCTGGTCGTTTAAAATAATTTAGCAATGTCCTTGACCGAAACATTCGCCCCGTTAACTCAATTAAATATTTTGTTTCCGGTAAGTTAATTTCGTCTGCAACATTTCTACTTCCACAGCCCCCGGACATTTAAAAAGTAATAGTGAAACCCTTTAGGGGTAAGTTACAATTTCTTGATCTGATTTGAGGTAGGTGTTACGTGTGAGAGAGGACAAATTCCGTATAAGAAGCTATTTTTTATAGCATTACTTATTTTTGTTTAAATTTAAATTTATTTTAAAAGAAATAGAATAAGTTTTGAATCTTATTTCTAGGGCCATCAATTATTTTTACATTAGGTAATGATATAATAGTTTACAAAAAATAATTTGAATTTCAATAGACGACTATCACTTTCGAATAGACCACTTTCGAGTTCGTTGGCGTTGCATTTCTGTCAAAATTTACAAAAACTTTGGTTTTAGTGAACATCATTCGTGCGTTTAGGAGCATCTTCACTTCCTTACCATGTTGAGTGAGAAGTTGAAAAATTATGATGCTATATTGCACGAATTATTTGGCACATTAAATCCTTATAATTTATAATCAGCACTGTTAACGTTGTTATTAGGGAATTGTGATTAAGTACCTATGGAACAAACATTATTTCTAGATTAGCCTGCATAATGACGATCACGAAGACACTTCATGAACTTTAATAGTGCAGGGATACAGGCCATCCCCTCTATCTGGTAAATGACATATAGGGGCACATAATTGACAAACTTTTCCGATGCAGGACATAGCTTGAAAGTGGTCTATTTGTGCACTTTCCCATAAATTTCCTATGTCACAATGCTGAGTATGTTATTACGTCATAGTAAAAACTGATTGTTTGATGAAATCGTTTACGCCTATATAGACCTCGGGTCAGACAGTGTTAATCATTCATAAAAAACTACTTCAGATTGGTGTGTTAAATGCATACTGTGAGTATTCATAAGGCCAAATACAAATATATTTGTGGTTCCAGTTAACCGACTGACCCTTGTTCATGTAGTTTAAACCCCAAGACCTTAGAACTTTTTTTTCCATTTCTGAAAAATAAAATTTGAACAATCCCATTGGAATGTAAATTTCAATTATTAAATTCACAGACTTCTGTCATCTGAATTTCCATAGAAGTATCCACTACGGCTAAAAATGCAACAAATTCTTAACAGAATGCAACAAAATTAACTAAGAACGTAACATGTCTGTTTATTACATATAGAAAATGGTGAACTTCCAGTAAGGGCGAGTATAATACAAGAATCGGACTTGGTGAGAACACAAGATTTTTTCACAATGATTGAAATTTGTATGGAATGTTTTGGATCACTGAGGACAGGTTAAGTTCAATTTTCATCATTTCAATTTTACTGCTCCAGAGTAATAGTACTTGAATGTTGTGAAAATTTAAAAGGCAGTGTCTGCGCGTACCCGCATGCGGGTACGAATAGTCAAATTGCCATTCATAGGCTACGCGTACCCACATCCGGTTTTATAATACGTGAAACATATACCGAAATTATCGATAATATGGGGATTTCGTGTAGAATGAGTGAAGAGTATGAAAAATAATATTTTCAAATTGTATTTATTAGATAATGATACATAATAAACATTGCAAATTAAATGCACACTGATGGAAAATGAAACTGTAGTGTACAGTCCCTGTAAAAGAAAAACATGATAAAAATTAATACTATTATAAAATGTGCCGTTTTCAAGATAGTCAAATAAACATTTATTGATCTCATGATTTTGAGAACTGTGTGATTGCCTCACAATCAGGTTTTGTCCATCTTTAGTTACGCCAAGTTTAAAGCGGAAAGGACATTCCATTTGGAAAGTACTGAAAGTAGACATATCCCTAATATCATGAACGGTTTACAATAGAAAAACTAGAAGTATTCGACATAAAAAAATAAACTTGACTAATGAATGAAACGCGGCAAATTTGATTAAAAACTATAATTTAAAACAATATTAATACCTTGTATTAGGTCTTTTTCCTGTCGAACTTGTTTGGAATTTTTTGCCACCGTGAATACAGGAAAAATTTATTCTTTAACAGAATAAATTCCTCTTTAATTTTTGTGTTTCCAGTTCTTCTTTTCTCTGCAGCTGCAATTGACTCCGAGTTTCTTTTATACAATTGTATAAAATTAATCGACTGATAGTTCTGAACAAATTGTTCCAATTCATGATAACTTTGAAATGTCTTCCCCACATGTATATCACTCTCTTCCATATTTACTAACTGAGAAAAACTGTTCACTTACCTATATATAAATATTTATAAAAATTCTGAGTAGTTTTAATCAATTTATTCACTTTTAATTTATTGCGACAAATTCCGTATATATTTCACGTTTAATTCATGTGGGTACGCGTAGCCTATGAATGGCAATTTGACTATTCGTACCCGCATGCGGGTACGCGCAGACACTTCCAATTTAAAATGCTTTTGGTTTCCTGATAAAAAATGAAGAACCCCTTTTATTAAAACGATTGAAATTTAAATGGAATGTTTTGGACTTAAAGACAGGTCAAAATCTATATATATATAGATTTCACTCTTACTGTTCCAGAGTTATGGTACTTGATTGTTGGAAAAATTCATAATGTCCAAAATGGTGGCTGACTTCTCAATTTAACAGTGTCTATCTGCCTCAAGAAAAAACACAAATCCATATGCTGCCAATAATGATGGCAAGGTACACTTCAAGATTATAAGGGTGATAGTTGAGATCTACAGTAACTTGATGTAGGGTACTAATTTGCTAAAAATCCTTCTCGATCGCATTGTTGATTTTTAGAAATGAATGCAACTATTAAATGGTGGGTTATTTAGTATAAAAAATCTCTCTGTGTATGTCATACCGTAGGTACAAATGTATATAATATGACTGTGTGAAATTAGAATGAAAATTATCACCAGCAATCACCCTGTTTCACAGTGAATCACTCAAAAACCAGTAAAAACTGGTTTTAACTGTATAATAGAAAAGAAAGGATATGGGGTATCAATCCATGATGCAAAATCAGTATGTGCACAGCAAAAAACACAAAAAGCAAAGGAACAGCGCTTTTATTGCTAGTCTTCATCTTGAAGTCACAATGAGGCCTTCAACACGGAGCAAAAAGCTCTCACCTCACTGCAAGTTTAAGACGGCACCTACCACTGGTTTAAGCGGAATTCTTTGCAAACTGACGATCACACCACAACTGTGAATTCAAGAACAATGCCATGGAGTAAAGGCAATGAATCTTTGATTATTTGTTATTATTGAATGCCTTCCAGCAACTATCAAGATGTAGAACATCAATAAAAGCATTGTTGTCTATGTTACATGTATATCGCTTATACAATGTATCTATAATAGGGACGATCTATTTTGCTCAAAATTCCTTGTATCGTAATTTAAAATTGAGAAATGAAATATCTTGATAGGTATTGGTTATATGCTGTACACTGTTATTGCGAACCCAATGAAAGTTTTCCACAGTGCCATCTCTATCTTGACCAGGTATTTAAACTTTTGCAAGTTCACCTGTCCTATTGAATGAATACAATAGCTATTTTTCTCTGTGTAGTTTATTCACTGGGACCTTTAAATTTCTTCTAAGAGAAATCTATCATTCATTGATTAAATTACCTGTGTAAAAAAAAATTCTTATATATAGACAAAAATACTTTTTTTATACTCATTAATTGCATGTGCTGATGTATTTATTCAATATTATTGCGAACCCAATGAAAGTTTTCCACAGTGCCATCTCTATCTTGACCAGGTATTTAAACTTTTGTAAGTTCACCTGTCCTATTGAATGAATACAATAGCTATTTTTCTCTGTGTAGTTTATTCACTGGGACCTTTAAATTTCTTCTAAGCATGCTAAGAGAAATCTATCACTCATTGATTAATTCACCTGAGTAAAAAAAGTTCTTATATATAGACAAAAATACTTTTTTTATACTCATTAACTGCGAGTGATGATGTATTTATTCAATATTAATAATATAGTTTCATTCAGTTTAATATAAACATTGATTCAATCATAAAAAGTTGATTTCAATCAAAAGTTTTATCAATGTTCCTATTGAAATTTGATTTTTTTTTGTCTAGTTATAGAATACATTTAAGAAGATCTTAATTTGAACATCATAATTTTCAAGTTTTTATTCATGTCAAACAAATTTTTTTTTAAAAGGAACAATGTTGAAAGTTTTGTCAGAAATCAACTTTTGAATCAATGTTTCTATTAAACTGAATGAAAATATATTATTAATATAACATAAATCAACGCTAACATGTTTAATCCCGCCACATTCTGTATGTATGTGCCTGTCCCAATTCAGAAGCCTGTAATTCAGTGGTTGTCGTTTGTTTATGTGTTACATATTTGTTTTTCGTTCATTTTTTGTACATAAATTAGGCCGTTAGTTTTCTCGTTTGAATTGTTTTACATTGTCATTTTGGGGCCTTTTATAGCTGAACGTGCGGTATGGGCTTTGCTCATTGTTGAAGGCCGTACGGTGACCTATAATTGTTAATTTCTGTGTCATTTGGTCTCTTGTGAAAAGTTGTCTCATTGGCAATCATACCACATCTTCTTTTTTATATTTTATTAATGTTTCAACTTTGCATCACTGTTTACATTCAACCGATTGAAAATATAATATCAATATTGAATAAATATAACATCACATGAAGTTTTGAGTATAAAACTTGGATGGAGAGTTGTCTCATTGGCACTCATACCACATCTTCCTATATCTATTTTCCTCTATTTACAAGATTTTTTTTTACTCAGGTAAATTAATCAATGAGTGATAGATTTCTCTTAGAAGAAATTTAAAGGTCCCAGTGAAAAAACTACATGGAGAACAATAGCTATTGTATTCATTCAATAGGACAGGTGAACTTACAAAAGTTTAAATACCTGGTCAAGTAGAGATGGCACTGTCATGACTGTGGAAAACTTTCATTGGGTTCGCAATAATAATATATTTTCATTCAGTATAATATAAACATTGATTCAATCATAAAAAGTTGATTTCTAACAAAAGTTTTATCAATGTTCCTATTGAAATTTGATTATTTTTTGGTTTAGTTATAGAATACATTTAAGAAGATCTTGATTTGAAATATCATTATTTTCAAGTTCTTATTCATGTCAAACTATTTTTTTTTTAAAAGGAACAATGTTGAAAGTTTTGTCAGAAATCAACTTTTTATGATTGAATCAATGTTTATATTAAACTGAATGAAAATATATTATTAATATTAAATAACTACATCATCACACGCAGTTAATGAGTATAAAAACAGTATTTTTGTCTATATATAAGATTTTTTTTTTACTCAGGTAATTTAATCAATGAATGATAGATTTCTCTTAGAAGAAATTTAAAGGTCCCAGAGAATAAACTACACAGAGAACAATAGCTATTGTATCTATTCAATAGGACAGGTGAACTTGCAAAAGTTTAAATACCTGGTCAAGATAGAGATGGCACTGTGGAAAACTTTCATTGGGTTTGCAATAATAATATATTTTCATTCAGTTTAATATAAACATTGATTCAATCATAAAAAGTTGATTTCTAACAAAAGTTTTATCAATGTTCCTATTGAAATTTGATTTTTTTTTGTTTAGTTATAGAATACATTTAAGAAGATCTTAATTTGAAACATCATTATTTTCAAGTTCTTTTTCATGTCAAACAATTTTTTTTTTAAAAGGAACAATGTTGAAAGTTTTGTCAGAAATCAAATTTTTATGATTGAATCAATGTTTATATTAAACTGAATGAAAATTTATTATTAATATATATTGAATAACTACATCATCACACGCAGTTAATGAGTATAAAAACAGTATTTTTGTCTATATATAAGAAATTTTTTTTACTCAGGTAATTTAATCAATGAATGATAGATTTCTCTTAGAAGAAATTTAAAGGTCCCAGAGAATAAACTACACAGAGAACAATAGCTATTGTATCTATTCAATAGGACAGGTGAACTTGCAAAAGTTTAAATACCTGGTCAAGATAGAGATGGCACTGTGGAAAACTTTCATTGGGTTCGCAATAATAAGAATAAAAAGTGCAAGCATAAATGAAAAAAAAAAAAAAAATATAATTCAATTCTCATTAGTCTTATAAAAATCATGTTGGACATCACTAGCCTAATGTCCACAATAGTACATGCATATGTATGATATAGACTCACCAAAAAATCCAAGCCTATAATGTTTTACTACTAGTTTTCCATTTAATATTTTTATTTGAGAAAATAAATGAATAATAGAAAATCCATGTTTCAGTTAGATTATAAACATGATAAACTAGGATTAACCAAGTAAAGTGTCTTAGGTGTAGTAATTATCTTGGAATGATCAGTGGAAAGAATCATACATTATGACGACTTCAGTATGTACACTAAAGAGATTTATCCTATTGAACTAACTTTAAATAAAGCTAATACTAACAATGAACACTGCCCTTTCCTGGATCTTGATATCTATATCATTAACAGGAAGCTTAATACCAAAATTTATGATAAAAGAGATGATTTTTCATTTCCTATTGTTAATTATCCATTTTTAGATGGTGACGTTCCCTTGTCACCATCTTATGGTGTTTATATATCTCAACTTGTACGAATCGCTCGTGTATGTAACAATGTATTAGATTTTAGCGAAAGAAATCTATGTATTACTGAAAAATTATTACACCAGGGTTTTCGATATCACAAACTAGTCAAAACATTTACTAAATTTTATCATCTGTACAAGGACATCATTCGTAAATATAAATCAACATGCTGACATCTTATACGTTCAGGTATTTCACATCCAACCTTTTATGGTAATATTCTTTAAAAAGCACAAAAATGTCGGCATTCACCTCTAAAGCTAACAAAACCTTTAAACAGACTTATTAAGAAGGGATATAGTTATGATACTGTTGTCAGGTCATTAAAGATGGCATATTTTGGCTTTAATATTGATTCACTTATATAGGGTCTTTGCATCGGAAATAAACACATTTATTCTAAACCCAGTTGTTGGCATGATACGGGTTATGTTCTTCTCATATATTTTATGATGGTATGATACTAAACCCCTAACGGGAGGGATTGTGCTTGATATTCATATGATCAAGACATAATCTTTCGATCAGTTTAATTGAGGTCTGGAGCTGGCATGTCAGTAACTGCTAGTAGTCCTTTGTTAATTTATATATCATTGTCATTTTGTTTAGTTTCTTTTGTTACCTATTCTGACATCGGACTCGTGCTTCTTTTAAACTGAGTTTTACTGTGCGTATTGCTGTGTGTTTGTTTTTTCTACATTGGCTAGAAGTATAGGGGGAGGGTTGAGATCTCAAAACATGTTTAACCCCACCGCATTTTTGCGCCTGTCCCAAGTCAGGAGCCTCAGGCCTTTGTTAGTCTTGTATGATTTTTAATTTTAGTTTCTTTTATATATTTCGGAGTTTAGTATGACGTCCATTATTACAGAACTAGTACATATTTTTGTTTAGGGGCCAGCTTAAGCACGCCTCCAGGTGCGGGATTTTCTCGCTGTATTGAAGACCAATTGGTGGCCTTCGGCTGTTTTCTGCTCTTTGGTCGGGTTGTTGTCTCTTTGACACATTCCCCATTTCCATTCTCAATTTTATTATGACATATTATTATATACTATTAGTAAAGTCCATTCAAACTTAAAAGTTTCGCTGTTTATACTACTTCTCAACACAGAATTACTGAATGATATATTTTCCCAGAAAGGAGTTTGACCTGTCATTGAACTCCATCAGATTCTATAAGATCCAACTAAAATATATTAAATATTGTAACTCATATTCCATTATAGTTCCCAAAACTATCAGATACAAGAAAATTTAGTCATGTTAAATAAAACTGCGTTGTAAATCAATACCTATTCTGTACATAGTTCCATCTGATTGTAGGCTCTGAAATATCAGTCATTTCTTATAATGAAGACATTTATTCTTAATTATATAGTTTAATGAACAGAAAAATAGACATACGAAAACCAGATAGTATGAAAATTGTTCGAGTTTATATAATTACTTGTATTC
The DNA here is from genome assembly GCF_021869535.1 of Mytilus californianus. Classification (NCBI taxonomy): domain Eukaryota; kingdom Metazoa; phylum Mollusca; class Bivalvia; order Mytilida; family Mytilidae; genus Mytilus; species Mytilus californianus. The sequence goes on along the minus strand of NW_026262690.1, from coordinate 113,356,721 downwards.
TGTTTTTCAAAGCTCTAATATAACATTGTAGTAAATTAGATAATACGGTAATATGCCATCTGGTGCTGTTTTATATCGCTATACTAAGAGGCTATCTGACTTTTGTTAAGTTCCTTTGTGAACTAACTAAGCTAATTAGTAAATATTCAGGTGTTTTTAGTAATTTAAGGAGGATGTTATTCTTGTATTATCCTTGACTAAGAATTGCTGTTTAAAAAGAAATACAAGTTAACAAGACCAACCCAGAGGTCCCAAAATATGCCTGATGGCTTTTTGGTTTTGGTTTGGTCAGACAATTTTATTGCCAATTTTCTGACCAAATTTCAAACAAATCTTTTAAATTTTTTTTATGCGATCTCCATATATCTGCCAGGCAAATTATATGTTGGTAAGGCAAAATTTTTCATTTGCCTGACCAGATGTCAGACACAAATTTCAAACTTTCGAGAAGACTGCTAACCCATGCAGTCACATTTTCATGTGTCTGTTCAAAGGCAGGAGACAATATGTTGACCTCCAGATGATTTTTTTGCCCCGCGTCCGTCCGTGCGTCACGAAATTGGTTTCCATTCTCAAACTTAATATAAATAAGAAGATGTGGTATGAGTGCCAATGAGACAACTCTCCATCCTAGTCACAATGTGTTAAAAGCTAAGTTTGCCTCAACCAAATGTTATGAAAGTTATACACAATGCTAATTACCACAGAACACAGATCAAATTTGAATTTTTGTTTTTTCACTTTTACCGTTCTAGAGTTATGCCCCTTTACATAATACAAATGGAAAAATTGCTGAATTTAAGTTTGCCTTAACCAAATGTTATGTAACTTATACACAATGCTTATTACCACAAAACACAGTTCAAAAAATTCATGCTATATTGTTTGAAAGTGATGCTATCTGAAATGAGTTTCTGATAGATTGGGTTATTTATTGTGATGCTATAATTTCTAGAAACAAGGTGGTATTTCAAAATTCATTATTTATCAGGATGCTGTATGAAGTCATCTGTAACACTTTTCTCTTCGCTTTATTCAAACTTTGCACACTGATACCACACATATTGAAAATGTGCATCTACAATTAAGAATAGATTTCGTCAGTTGTCTCATATACATGGAACTTTAATAGTCTTTTTTGTCAGTGAGTGCTAATGTCATGTATAGTTGGTACATAGTTTCTCTCATCTGTAATTCAACAGTTTTACATTTTTGACTAGTTAATGAAAAAAATAGTGTAAGGTTTACATCATATACTGCATGTTAAGTTCTAAATAGTCTCTGTAAATTAATCCCCCCCACCCCCATCCAAAGTCCTTTGTTCCAGGAAATTATATTGGGAATGTGATTAATATGATATGTTATAATATTGACTATTCTGACCCATACATTCCCGAACCTAATTGTTACGAATGAATCTGATGATCTATGTAAATATTGGAATGTAAAGTTCACTTTACTTTGGTTAATGATTTAATCTTCACTATATCGTAAATGCAGTTTTTCACTGAAGAATACCACTGAAGTACATTTAGAATAAATTGAATTGCCTGTTATGGGTGAGTTTTAATGATAAAGTACATTATCGTATTAAGCTAACTACATCGTATCTCTCGATATAATGGACCACTTCATCATTGACAGAGTTGAAAGTAAAAGTAATTGTATCCGTATTTGTCAATATCGGATAGATATCTGAGAAAACAGAGGATGTTTAACACGTTGTAGTATTGACTTGACTTTCATTGATTTGAATAATTTCACCACAAATGGCACAATTAGTCAAGAATTTCCCAAAAGTTGGATATTATGAATAATAATTTGATGATAAAGTCATTCACTAGGGACCCATAAAGCACAAATTGATTTGTCTTAAGAATATTTTTGGTTAGAAGTAACTTTTTGTAAAGATAAGAGAATAAAACAAGGAACAGGGCTTAACAATCTTTTATAACATAATGGTATATCCTTAGTTTTAAAGTCAATGATACTCACTGTGTGACCTTCTATTAAGAGTTCAGTGACAAAATAAGACTTTCATCTGTTTTAATACTTTTACCATTATCTCCAAAGAATTATTCATTCTAGCACCAATTTTCACAGCCCCTTATTTCACATTTATGTGAGCAGGTCTAATAAAAAATACCTGTGTTTCAGCTAACTTACTGAAAAAAAGTTAGGGTAGGTAGGTAGGCAAATGATATTATTTTTTTAAATGTTTTTTTAAATGTTTTTTTACTGAATTAATCAGGGTTAAGAGTCACAGTGAGACTTTGATAGTGCTTGTTCAAAAATTTAGGGTATGTAGGAATATTGGAAACAAATTTGTTTTATTAGGCATTAAATGGCCTCTGTGGCAGGGTTGAAATTAGTATACACCAATGCAAATTCCATCCTTTCATCCAGGTACATAAAATCTATATCATGGTTGAATGATTGTTGCTTACTCAATGTTCAGTGGCAAATATTTCAGGCATATTCAGGATGAGAACAACTTGATAATTAATACAATAGGCAGGTTCTGCTAGGTACTTTGACCTGGGCATATTACACATATACAACAGGTTTCAGTAAAAAGGAGGGATGATATTCTTACCAACAATCCCACCCTTTAAATCTATTACTAAACTTTAAATGAAATATGCAGGCTGATATTTGGAAGAACTTTTAAATTGAAAAAACTCAGGGAGGTCTGAATGATTATCATTCATCATAAAAAATCCATTTGTATATAGATAAAAATACATTAAATATCATGACTCATAAATTATCCTGTTCATAAATTTGTAAACAAAAACCCTTATTTATAACAGTCATAAATGAAATGAAATATGAAATATAACATTGTAAAATAAAACAATCATAAGTGCAATTAAAGAAAGAGCTCTGTATTTGACAAAGAATTTAATAAATTTGAAGAATGTTGCTGAAGCATGGTGTAAGTTCATACGTGTTTAAATTAACATGATTTTTCCCTCTGCTCAGTAAATCATGGTTGGAAAAAGGGGGGGCTTAACAGCAAAAAGTATACATTTATATTCTCTACACGGGTGTCAACTTTCTCACTGGTTTCACTGGTTAAATTATCTCAATTGTTGTGCCAGTCATGCTATTTCATATTAATGCAATAAACATTTAAAATATTGTGCTATTGTGGAATCATTATTATTTGTGAGATAACAATTTTCATGAAATTCGTTGGTATAAATTTGTTAACCACAAATTTAAATGTTCAACTAAGTACACATTTTATAAAGGCTTGTATTCAGACTTTTGCAAATCCACTATTTCAAATATCCACCAAAACTACAAGTTTTCCTCAATCCAAGAAAAAATTGTATCCAGTGAAAATAAATGAATCAACAGTATTCTACCTCATGGCTGTACATTGGTCATACTATCTCGCTGATTATACTGGTCAAACTATCTCGCTGGTTTTACTGGTTACTGTACTGGTCTGACTATCTCATGACTGTTCATTGGTCATACTATCTCGTTGATTATACTGGTCAAACTATCTCACTGGTTTCACTGGTTACTGTACTGGTCTGACTATCTCATGGCTGTACATTGGCCATACTATCTCTTATATACTCATGTCAAACAGTTAACTATCTCAATTGTTGTATTGGTCAACTATCTATATCTTGCTTTATTGGTCAAACTTTCTTACAAACTGTATTGACTAAACTATCTCAGTGTCTTTTGTCAGTGGCAGTCTTGGTCAAACTATAGATCTGCTGTTGATTTAACTATATGTTCTGTATGTATGAACAATAGATTATTTAATAAACATCAATGACTAGCACTTCTATCTATAGAACTTTTTATCTATAGCAATAATCCATATCTTTATTTTACAGCATGCCCTCCTTAGGATGTGTATTGGTTATGATAGGTGTGGAATTGAAGCTGATGTATTGATGGTCAATCTGCCAGGTAAGGTCACTTCCATATTACTTATACTTTCTTGCTAATTGTACATACATATTGTGTTGTACATGTGGTCTGAAATTAGATTTTTTTTTCAGATTTTTTATAGTTTACAATCAAAACATTTGTAAAATTGAATATACTGAATATACTACAAGTCATAATAACTTTTTAAGTTTTAAAGCTTTTTTGAAGTATTTTTAAAGGTTTATTCTTTTATGTAAGTACATAGGATTATATATTTTTAATGTTTATTGCATTCATATGAAGATTTATGTGAAGAAAGATTTTCCAGTCAGATAAACAAAGTATTGGATTGTAACCATGTTAACAATTAATTAGCACTTGATCATGAAAGATCTTCATCAGATATTGATTTTACTGTCCATTTCTTGACCCACAGAGACAAGGAATATTAAATGCCTTTATAATACATCTATACTGGACATCAACAAATATAAAATCTAAGTGAAAGAGGTAGGGCTAATTTTCAATCATTTTCTAAATTTACTTTCTCTCTCAAAAAAGTATTTCAATTTTTCTATTTATCAGTTTTACCATGTTGAAATGTGTGCTTTTGAGGTTCATACAAAATTGTTGCATTTTTATAAAAAAAATATTTCAATAAATACAAACCAAATCATAAATATGTCTGTGTAGCATAATTAGACTTGCTACTGACTATACCTTCTGAACTAGCTGGCTCAGCATGTGGGTCTTGTACAGAGCAAGGTTCATACTCATGTCACATTAACATGCTCCTGTTCTGATATGCTTGTAATACTTGACACTATTTGTTATTACCAGTTTCCTGATCCAGCAATTTTAACAAACAGTGCATGGATGAACCCTCAAAGAACTTTTATCATTGAATGCTTTCCTCTATTTCAACTTTCTTTCTAGATGGATAGGTCTAGGGCATATCTTTTAGTACTAAAGTACAATAGTAAGTTCACCTTCACCTTCACATTATAAAGTTTTGTCTCCAACATGGTCAAATCTGACCTGTGACCTTGGGGGGTTGGGATTGACAGGCAACTGTGCGACCTGACATCTTTTAAAAGAACCTGTGACCTTTAAAATTTTCAAAAAGAATCAGAACTTTTTAGTTTGCGAACTTTTTAGTTTGCTTAAAAGTGATCTGGTGACCTAAGGCAATTTGTAGACATAACCGTGTGACGTAAGGTGTACCCCACTGGAGCCTCTAAAATGCGAGAAATAAATGGAAATTTAAATCATTTTTTATCCCTCTACTACAAACCTGCTAATAGAAATGAAGATTTGAGCTAGAAAAGAGGGAGAAGTTTTCTACTCTTTGATATCAGCAGTTGTGTTTATATCCAGTCTTTTATTTTATGATTTGAATAATATTTAGTATGATGACTTCCTTAATTGTTATATAGTGTTGAAAGAATTTTGTTGTCATGTAAGCAGGTTGCAGTGTGAATACTTTGAATGATTCGATATGACGTATAAAATCATAGACAAGGTTTTGTATGTCAACCCTCAAGACATGGGTTATCTAGAGTCTCCAAATTTAAAAAAATAAATAACAAGAATGTGTCCATAGTACACGGATGCCCCACTCACACTATCATTTTCTATGTTCAGTGGACCGTGAAATTGGGGTAAAAACTCTAATTTGGCATTAAAATTAGAAAGATCATATCATAGGGAACATGTGTACTTAGTTTCAAGTTGATTGGACTTCAACTTCATCAAAAACTACCTTGACCAAATACTTTAACCTGAAGCAGGACAGACGGACGAACGGATGGATGGACGAACGGAATCGCTCAGACTGAAAAACATAATGCCCCTTTACTATCGTAGGTGGGGCATAAAAACACTATATGTGCATTCACCTGGTCTGTCCATTTTGCTGTTTGTCCAAAAATTATTTTGTTTATATTTTTTCTTAGGTACTACTGAACTGAATGACTTTATATTGAGTCTGCAGCTTGACAATAATGAATTGTATTGTGTGACCTTTTTGATGATCTGTCAGACATCTTCTTCCTGTATGCAGATATTTTGAACTTTTCAATATGTTGAACACGTTGAATGTTATAAAAAAAGTTGTCACAATTCTCTCAAGTACTAATGAACAGAATGACTTTATATTTGTTGCAGTGTGAGCACTTTTCAGATCAGTCAGACACTTCATGTTTTCTGATCCTTTGAATTATGAGTGGAGGTCTTTGTTTAGCAATGACATCCCATGTTATCGTTTTGGAATATCAGTTTAGTTGCTGTCACCTAAATGTACAACCCTTATGATGGCTTATCTGTTTTATGAGAATTTCTCACTGTAAAAATAAAAGATACAATGAATACTATTATAAAATCTTAGGTAGTTTTTTTGTTCATTTGTAGAACGTGAGGAAATCAATTTTTTTTTTGCAGAAATAGTTAATTAAAGTAAAACATACATGAATTTTTATTCAATTATCCAAAGTTTTGACCCATGATTGAAGATGCAACACACATGTGCACATCTTACACAGATAGAAGGGGGTTTGAGTACAACAAGACATATCATCACACGTCAATTATCTGTAATCAGAGATACAATCAGTACTTAATTAACAGTAAACATACTCTGTAACCTGTGTGGTGCAGATCAATTATTCCTTCCTGCTAATCTGATGTCCATATCTTAATAAAATCAACTCTCAACGAATTTTATAGTAGATGATGTTGCTCATTCTCCATATTTCTATACAGTGGTTTGTCTTTTTTTCTGTTTTTGAGTTTTTGTTTGCCAATGGTGGTGGCTACAAAATGGTCAAATTCTACCAGCAACCTTGAACCTTGGGGGGAAAGGGGGGGCAACCTTGCGACCTGATGACATCTCATTTAAAAGAACCGGTGACCTGTTAAACATAAACCTCTCAAATTGGAGACATTTCCCATTTCCCAGTTATTTTTATACGACCGCAAAAAAAATTTTGTGGTCGTATATTGGTATGACGTTGGCGTCGTCGTCGTCGTTGTCGTTGTCGTCGTCGTCCGAAGACACATTGGTTTTCGCACTCTAACTTTAGTTTAAGTGAATGGATCTCTATGAAATTTTACCACAAGGTTCAATACCACTAAAGGAAGGTTGGGATTGATTTTGGGGGTTATGGTACCAACAGTAAAGGAATTAGGGGCCAAAAAGGGGCCAAAAATAAGCATTTTTGTAACTTCCAGACATAACTTGTGTGTTAGTGTATGGATCTCTCTGACATTGTGCCACAAGGTTCCATATCACAAAAGGAATGCTGGGATTGATTTTGGGGGTAATTGCCTCAAAATTGTAGGAATTAGGGGCCAAAAAAGGGGCAAAAAACAAGCATTTTTCTAGTTTCATGACAATAACTTGTGTGTAAGTGTATGGATCTTTCTGAAATTGTACTACAAGGTTCCATATCACAAAGGGAAAGCTGGAATTGAGTTTGGGGGTAATTGCCGAAACGTTTAGGAATTGGGGGCCAAAAAGGGGCCAAAAATAAGCATTTTTCTAGTTTCCAGACAATAACTTGTGTTCAAGTGTATGGATCTCTCTGAAATTGTACTGCAAGGTACCATGTCACAAAGGGAAGGCTGGGATTGATGATGGGGGTAATTGCCTCAATATTTTAGGAATAAGGGGCCAAAAAAGGGGCAAAAAACAAGCATTTTTCTAGTTTCAGGACAATAACTTGTGTGTAAGTGTATGGATCTTTCTGAAATTGTACTACAAGGTTCCATATCACAAAGGGAAAGCTGGGTTTGAGTTTGGGGGTAATTTCCCTAAATGTTTAGGAATTTGGGGCCAAAAAACACATTTTTCTAATTTCCAGACAATAACTTGTGTTCAAGTGTATGGATCTCTCTGAAATTGTACTGCAAGGTACCATACCACAAAGGGAAGGCTGGGATTGAGTTTGGGGGTGATGAATCATAAGGGGGTTCAAAAAATTTGGGGGGGATTTTTTTTTTTTCCTTTTTTTTCTTTTTTTTTTCTTTTTCTTTTAAAATTTTCCATTTTAAGTTGGTTATTTCTGATTTATATTTAAAAGCAAATAATAATGATATGGTAGGAGATACACACCAAACAGGATGTGTAAATAATTATATAATAAGTATTGTGCAATAGCAAGAAATTTTCAATTGCACAGTATTGCACAATAGCAAGAAATCTTCAATTGCACGTACAGTATTGCGCAATAGCAAGAAATCTTCAATTGCACAGTATTGCGCAATAGCAAGAAATATCCAATAGCACAATATTGCGCAATAGCAAGAAATTGTCAATTGTACAGTATTGCGCAATAGCAAGAAATATTTAATTGCACAGTATTGTGCAAAAGAAGATACTTCTTATAAATTGCTTATTTCTTGACCAATTTCAATGGGGTTTTATTCTTTGTTTGATTTCAACAAAAATTGAATATATGGGTTCTTTGATATGCTGAATCTAACAATGTATTTAGATTTTTGATTTTTGGGCCCCGTTATCAACTTTGTCCACATTGAGGTCAAAAGGGTCCAAAATTAAACTTTGTTTGATTTCATCAAAAATTGAATTCTTGGGGTTCTTTGATATGCTGAATCTAACCATGTATTTAGATTTTGGATATTGGACCATAATAGGTGAATGTCCAATTTAAAATTAACCACATTCATTCTGTGTCAGAAACCTATGCTGTGTCAAATATTTAATCACAATCCAAATGCAAAGCTGTATCAAGCTTGAATGTTGTGTCCATACTTGCCCCAACTGTTCAGGGTTCGACCTCTGCGGTCGTATCAAGCTGCGCCCTGCGGAGCATTTTATTGTTATTTCTTTTATTTTGTCTTGCTATTGACACTCTGAATACTAGTCTTGAGATGGCTTTTTTCTCCCATTGCCTGAGCACCATGAGCAAGTCTCCAAAAAGGCTGTCAAATGTCAGAGCAGTCTCGGACAGATGGAACTTAAGGGCATTGCACTATTTGATCATAGTCTCCCTCTACAGAAGACAATATTATTTTAAATCTATTTGAATAAATGTGAACCAAAGTCATTCTTATATTGATATAGTTATAATGATGATTTCAGCTTCTTGATTGTGGACTTTCCATTCTTATGTAGCAACATTCCAGCAGCGCCTGAATATGGAGAATATATCTCCCAGTTGATAAGATATTCCAGGGCTTGCATTTTCTATCATGATTTCCTTGATAGAGGTTTGCTTCTCACAAGGAAGCTATTAAACCAAGAGTTTCAAGTTGTGAAGTTGAAATATTTCATGCTAAAATTTTATGGATGCCATCATGAGTTGGTTAATCGTTATGGAATATCTGTTTCACAGATGACGACGAATATGCTCCAATTGTATCGAGAATCCCTTCCTCTTTCCCTGAATGTGACCTACCAAATTAGACCTGTCACCGGTTTTGTACTTGCATGAGCGACACAACAGGTGCCACATGTGGAGCAGGATCTGCTTACCCTTCCACATTACCTGAGATCACCCCAGTTTTTTGGTGGGGTTTGTGTTTCTCAGTTTTTAGATTTCTATGTTTTGTTTTGTTTACTGTTGTTTGTCTTTTGGTCTTTTTTCGTTTTTTGCCATGGCTTTGTCAGTTTATTTTCAACTTATGAGTTTGAATGTCCCTTTGATATCTTTTGCCTCTCTTTTATCACGAAATTAAAAATGAAAGTATAGGCCTGTATCCTAGACACTAGTTTAGACATAGACAGAGTAAAAGAGCCTCATTTAATAGCTTTAAATCATTATCATGTTGTATGGGATTGCAAGTCAATCATCCAGGTATGACATATTAAAGGTCAAATTGACTGAAACCTTTGAATGAGAATTGAAGAGGGAATTAGCTTTGAATTTTCTTTCATAACAAACTAATGTTGGCTTATTAAACTTAGCATTAAATCCTCCTGTTAATGTAGAGGTTTCATGACATTGCTGCTAACATATCTCCATTGATTTTGGTCAGGTTCTATTTATTATCAATGATTATCAGAGGTATAGATGAGACCTTTAACCGTAGCTATAATTTTAAGTAAGAATTGCGCTCAACTTGTATTTCTGGAGATGTCCTTAGTTTTAGGCAAACCTCTTGTGACTTGTACACCACTGTGTTATCATTCCATAAGTTATGTATTGGCCTAGTAATATTCATAGAGTTTTTTAATTGTTTTTTGTAGGGGGAATGGGCTTATTAAATCATATTAGTTAGCAATATCATAAGAAATGGATGGAGCCTCTAGTTTTATTTCTAACTGTATCCTTAGTGGTCGATGATACATTGATGCTGCCAAACATTCTGACATTATATAGTAACACAGCCATCAGAAGTTCATTAAGATAATTAAGCTAATTAGTTTTAAAGAGAATTCTCCATGGAGGTCTATGGGAGGTATAAATAAAACACTTTAAAATGCCAGAATATAAATATTTAGTCTATTTTTAGTAACAAAACGTGTTAACTTATTTCATTTATAGATCTGTAACGCTGGAGTTCAATTAATCATGAATAGTAAGTTTCTTTGTTTACATCAGCCATGCTTTATATCTCATAGGTTTTGTAATCATTTTTGTAAGCAACAATGTATGAAGGAAAAAATTGGAGATTAAGGGAAGATGGTTCGTTCTGTAGAGTTCTGTTGGAACTTTGTTAGATTTTTATTTGATTTGAAATTTGAGGTTGACATGGTTGAGGGAAGACAATTGCATGAAAAAAAGTAATTTGACAGAAATGTTTCCAGAATTTTTTTTAAAAAGAAAGAAGGGGGTGGGGGTAGAGGTCCAGCCTAGTTTTGATATATTTTTAGGTGATTAAGATTTACAATTTTAAAAAAAGGTGGATTCCAACCTCCACGGACCTCTAGGAATTTGTCAATGTGGCATGCTGCAAGTCCATCATTATTCGGGGATTTGTTGGACCTTAGATAAACTTTCCATCTCACCCCCTTTCACCTAGTACTTTGATATGATCATAAGGAACAGAATTGAAAGGGTTAGTAGTATACCAACCTGTCTTGAAATATCATAAGTCCAGCTATGAATAGACAAATATAGGTGTTAAAGTGTACATGACTTTCTGACAGTGTTAATTTGACCTTGACCTACATACAAAGAGAAAACTTTTTGTAGTATCATTCTTCATAATAAACCTAACTGCAATATAGCCTTTTTGTGCTGATGCCACATAAAGCAATCACCAATCAATCAATCATAATAAACCATTTAAAAAACAAATTTAGTTATTTGCCATGCTCTAGGACTTTTGGACTAGAATTCTCTAATGGCCCTTGTAAAAAATAACTTCATTCTGAATAGAATTGTTTGAATATTTGATTCTATGATCTTAAGTTGTTAAGATAAGTTTATGCATGAAGAAACTAAAACTTTACCAGAGTTCAAATCAATAGGTTGTCTCTGCAAGACTCCCACACTTTCAAAATATTAACAGTGCCAGAGAAAGCACAAAAAATGTATATCAAGTCACTGACAATTGATTGTCTTTGGCATGAAGATTCACAAATGAAATTTGCTGCTTGAAATTAATAATGACGCACCAAAAGTATTTGACAAATACAGTTGTATCATTGGTAATCAATTAAATATTTAATACATTTTTATAAAAATTTGCGGTCTTATAATACTATGGCAATGTCGTCATCGTCAGAAGACATTTGGTTTCCAGACAATAACTTGAGTATAAATGAATTGATCTCTATAAAATTGTACCACAAGGTTCCATACCACAAAAGAAAGGTTGGGATTGATGTTGGTGGGGGGGTTATTGTCCTAACTGTTTAGGAATTAATGGCCAAAAAGCGGCCAAAAAGAAGCATTTTTCTAGTTTCATGACAATAACTTGTGTCTTAAGTGTATTGATCTCTATGAAATTGAGGTTCCATACCTCAAAAGGAAGGTTGAGATTGATATTGGGGGGGTTATGGCCCAAACTGTTTAGGAATAACATGTACAGTGTAGGGGTAAAAAAACAAGGATTTTCTGGTTTCCTGACAATAACTTGAGTATAAGTCTATGGATCTCTATGAAACTATACCACAAGGTTTCATACCAAAAAAGGAAGGTTGGAATTGATTTTGAGGGTTATCATGCCTTAACTGTTTAGTGAAAAGGGGCCAAAAACAATACTTTTCTTATACTTTGTATAAATTGCTTATTTCTTGACCAATTTCAAAGGGCTTGAATTCTAGGGGTTCTTTAATATGCTGAATCTGTATTTAGATTTTGGATTTTGGGTCCCGTTTTTAAATTGGTCCACATTGAGGTCCAAAGGGTCAACAATAATTGAAATCTTGGGGTTCTTTGATATGCTGAATCTAACCGTGTATTTGGATTTTGTGATTTTTGAATAGTCTTTAGGGCATCTAGTGTAAAGTTTGTATTTTTTGTTCCTGACTAGCATAGCCTGACCAGCATGGCCACTATGGCTACAAATAGAACAAAAGGATAGATTACAAGGAAAAATCTAATATCTTGATCACCATATAATGGATGGAAAAAATCTGATAAGGGCAAACAAATTCCAGAATATCAAGATCTACCTTCAAACAGTTTACTCTCAAATGTCAGGTGAGCAATTCAGGATCTTATGAGCCTCTTGTTTTAAATGCAGTTGTCCACTTGATAGGAATAATTTTTCAATTTGCAATTAACCAGCATGTCATTTCCATTATAGATGAAGTGAAAGACAGAATAAATCAGTGACAAAATGGAGGAAGAAGACATTAATTGGAAGGAAAGATGCTTGATATTAGAGACGTCACTACAGAAATTCAGGGAGCAAGTGACCAAAATCAGAGAAACACTTGGATTCAAGGTAAGCTAGACCCTGTGGATTCATTTATTTTCGTGGAGATCCATTTTCGTGTATTAAGGAAAACTAGTAATCTTTTATGCCCCCGCCGTAGTGTAGGGGGCATTAAATTTTACCCTTGTCGATCTGTACGTCCGTACGTCCTGAAATTGGTTTCCATTCTCTAACTTTAGTTTTCCTCAACCAAATCTTATGAAACTTATACACAATCATCGACAATGCTTATTACCACAAAACACAGATCAAGTTTGAATTTTGGTGGCGTCACTTTTACTGTTCTAGAGTTATGCCCTTTACAAATGGAAATATTGCTGAATTTTTCGTCTTGCTTCTCTAACTTAAGTTTGCCTCAGCCAAATGTTATGAAACTTATACACAATGCTAATTACCACACAATTCAGATCAAGTACGAATTTGGGTAGCTTCACTTGTACAGTTCTTGAGTTATGTCCCTTTATGATAATGATGTTATACGGAAGTGGGGGCATCATCTGTGTCCCATGGACACTTACTTTCCCCATTATTTTATATTTGATTTTGTGGATTTGCCAAAGTTTGTATTCAAGCCTTCATAAAATTAATATGCACTGTGTTTAACATTAAATTTTTGGTTAACCTTTTCCAATGAAATCCTTGAAAATTTGGTATCCCATGAATAATAATGAGTAGACAGTAGATATATATAACCAGTAGAGATAAATGAATCTGATCGAGCTGTGTTTCATCTTTTATGGGCAAAGTATATGTACTTGGGTGGTATTTCGGATTTCTTTAAATAAAACTTTGTGGATAGAAATTCGATAACTTACAATTTAGTTTTAAAAAATACATTTTTGTCACAACGAAAGACACATTTTACACATATCCTATGCATTTAAACTTCTGTCTTTCAGAAAATTTTAATTGACTGTTTCTCTTGAAGTTTAAATTTTACATATATATTCTTTTTCCAATATAGTATGATGCAATTTTTTTTTTATGCACCTCTTTTCGTTTTTTTTTGTCATGGAGTTGATAAGTTTTACATCAAGTTGTGAGTTTTGAAAGTTGCCTTGATATCATCTGCCTCTAATTATTTTCTAAATGCATATGAAATTTCACAGACTGAAATACAGACCAATTACATATACTTTCCTTAATATCAAATTGTAATGGTGAAGTGCTTATAATGGTAAATTTTCAAGTAAATTACTCATTCTGTAAATTAAAGATGATCAAAGATGTTTTAGCTTGAGATGAGATTTTTTTTAGTGTCTTCAGTGTTATACACTTGATTTCTGAATGTTGGTTTTCTTTTGATTTTGAAAATTTTCTGTTTTATTATTCTGTTTGTCATTCCAGAGTTATGGGAATTTTAACAGTCATTTTTTTTGCTTTCTAATATCCCATTTCATTTTTGATGCAGTCTTTCTACATGTTCTATGTAGACACAATTGGTTTCCATGTTAGAGTTTACCCATCATTCCAGAAATCTTATTCCATGATATTCAGTTTCCTGCAAACTTGGTTAGGAATTTACTTCATGCACTGCAATTAAAATTTCCTATTTATTTTGTCCAATCAAGCCTAAAGTATTCTATAAAAAGAATATATGTACATTTCCATGTCACTGTCTGCAATCAGTTTTAATTGTAATGCTTGAGCAAATCTCCTCACATCTTTGTGATTAGAAAAAACAAATGAAACTTTTATTGGACATACTTATTATTGTTCAGGGGGTAATCCACCATAGTGGTTGAAAGAAGTGCTAAAATAATCCATAGCTGTCAGTAATTTGTATGAGACCAAGTCATCTACAAACTTATTGTCCATAAGTCTCTCATTATTTAAAGAAAGATAAAAAACAAAGTAGGGTTTGCTTACTGAACATAGAAATCTTGTGTTTCAACATGGGACTCATCAAATTAGAACAAAGGAAATTTTGAAGATAAGCTCTTTGGTCGAATTGTTGTCTCTTTGACACATTTCCGGTTTCCATTCTCTTTCTAGTAATTGTAGTGTGGTCACAGTTTAGCGTCAAATATAAATTTGAATTCTTTTTCTTATTAAGTAATGAGTTTTTTTATTATAAAGTACTTAATGTTTAATACGATGAGCATCATGGTAATACTGGGAAAATTCTATTTGATAATTGATATTTTTTTGATAATTTGCATATTTAACACTAAACTATTTAGTGGAGTGCTTCCTGTAGAGATCACTGCAGCAAAATGATGTGTAAGGATAGGATGTGATAAGGTCTTTATTTGACTTCATTTTTTACTGAAATATAAGATTCCCTTTTGTGTTTGATTTAAAGTTGAGTTGAAGCAAAATTAAAAACAGGTAGTTTTTTTATGGCTTAGGTCGGGGCCATATAGTGTTACCCTTATCGGTCATTCCGTCATTTTGTCATTCTGTCATTCTGCAACGAACACCTTCACATATTGTGCTGATTTTTCAGTATGTGAATCTACTTTGATGAGTTTCAGATCGAGTTTCAACGTTTGGTTCTGCTCCTCTGATTTTTGCTAAAATTATGGGACTTTGAAAATTTTGTGAAAATAACAGTTATACAGACTTTTTTTCTAAACGCCTTGACATATTGTGCTGATTTGTAGTATGTTAGTCTACTATGATGAATTTCAGATCACATTTGGTTATACTCTGCTGATTTTGGATGAAATAACAGGCTTTGGACTTTGAAAATTTCGTGAAAATAATAGTATACAGACTTTTTTCTAAACACCTTCAAAAATTGAGTTGATGTTTAGTATGCCCATTTACTACGATGAGTTACAGATCTAGTTTAAATTTGGTTTTGCTTCGCTGATTTTTGCCCAAAATTACAGGCTTTGGACTTTAAAATTTCCACTCCTTAGAATGGCTTTAAGCTTTTTTGGTGATCGAGTTGTGCTATTCGTTTCAATCTGACACATCTAGGTTAATTATAATGTCACATTTAATGCAGTTGTTATGTCATAGAAAAGGCTGTTTTACATATTTTGTGAAAAAATCATTGTGAATTTTAATAAATTTTCATATAGTTTTTGAACCTGCAAATATAGAACCCATGAACAAATGAATCATTACAATGTTTGTTTATATGAAAAATGAATTTCATGTTAAATTTTTGTGGTACAAATGTAAATGCATGTGCTCATTTTTTTCCACTAACAAATTTGTGTGATAATATGCAAGTTTTGTCACATTTTTATTTTTGTAGAAAAATAGGAATTAAGCCATCTTTTGACTCTAAAATATCTGTGAAATTTCAGATTTCAAAGATCTCATTGTTTAGATTTTGCACATACTTATTAGTTTTGTTAACTGTACTTTTTGCAAAAATCACCTGATTTTGTAGTACTGTGAAAGTACTTATATTTGTAGGTATCAATTTTCATGGTTTGAGCAAAAATTGTATGTTCGTGGGTTCTTAAATTCGTCGATTTTAGTTTTCTGAAATAAATTGAGTTGAAGAATTTGAAACCATCAGAAAGTTCCAAAAAAATTCTTGAAAAATAATCATATGTGGTTTTAAAATAATTTGTGGGACATTGCAAAATAAGGTGTTCATTTTCACTTTCTTGTTCGTCTTTCAGTGCTGACAACGTTCATCATTTTTTTAATCAAATAATTGCTTTTGGAAATAGGCTGATTCATCTATGCTCACAAATTGTCTGAATTGAAGGAAATTGCAAGGTAAACATCTGAATTGTTGCACACGTGTAATCAGAAGTGATGACACTAATTAACCAATGATCAACAGATTAATGATCATCAGAGGTGTTAAAGCCATCCACGAAAACCACAAAAATAGGTACCCCACGAATAAAAGTATGAACAAAATAAACACAAATCATATTGTTTGGAAAATGGACAAAATATTGTGTTTGTTACAATTGTATAGTCAGCTATTCTGATGCTAGACCAATGAACACACAAATTTTGTTTCAGAGGTACATTTTTTCTAGAATGCAGCTTTATTGATGAAATAAGCTTAAAATGTATTTATAATGTCATTTGATGAATTTGTAAGCACTAAAGGATGGCATATTTTTGAGAACATGTACTTTGTCTTTTACAAAATAGACGCATAGTCATGGGTCTGCTGAGTATGGCTCCAAAATTCATTATCGAGGGAGATTATTGCATAATAATAGATGACTAATACAGCCTATTATTCCCAAGAGTCATTGATATCATCATCTGAAACTCAGCCAGCTATCTTACAGTGCTTTAGTGCTATCTTTTTATCCCCAAAATTTCTCAGATATAAATAGTATTAATTTTTTAAACAGATAACAGATGAAAAAGTTGTTACCTCATTAAAAGTTCAAAGCGGTTTTTATATGAGCACCATATTTCTTTTATCTGCCAAGAAGCCATTGTGTATTGGAATGCCAGATAAATGGGTGACAATCAAAGCTTGATTGAAAACTTATGTGAAAACTACTTAAAATATTGTGTATATATTCTTCATCCTATCGGCAATGCTTAATTGTTCTTCATTAAGCTATGTAGCAGATGAAATACCCACTTTCTGGAATTATTCCAGTTAAAAATCGTGGGAAAATATTCTAAATTGTAAAACCTGCATTTCTGCAGAGGTTACGAGATACAGTTTATATCTAAGAATTAGATAAGATTTATGTTTTTATGCTGATAAAAATCATATGTTAGAATTTACAAGGAAATAATCAGTGGGTGTTGACTGAATTTAATTCCGATTTTAGTTCTGATTTAATGAAGGGCAAGGATGTTGATCTATATTCCTGGGCGAGTTACCAGTGATTTAAAGCATCTTTGTAAGTTATGGTTGTGCTGTGCAAAGACCTTAGAACTACCTACCGGTATAGATATTTTCCTTCTTATTTTTTGGTGATTTATTTATTTTTTTTGATTTGTACCAATTCTACTTTTTCTGTCATTTTTCTCTGGAACTTCAAATCAGGGCATCCTAAAATTTGGTATTAAGCTACATGTGAGCATGCTATACTTGGTAGTATATTGCCAGATTCATCGCTCGTCCTCTTTTTGTTTCCAAATACTTATATTTACTTACACATAATGGCCATGTATAAAATTTTGAGCTTTTCTTTTCTCATCACTTGGCGTCCGTCGTCGTTGTCATTAACTTTTACAAAAATCTTTTTCCCTGAAATTACTGATCCAAATTTAACCAAACTTGGCCACAATCATCATTAGGGTATCTAGTTTAAAAAATATGTCTGATGACCACGCCTGACAACCAAGATGGCCAACATGGCTACAAATAGAACATAGGGGTAAAATGCAAGGTTTGTCTATTATCTTGAAAACCACTATAAATAGAGAAAATCTGACAGGGGCAGAAATGTTTAGAATGATGAGATTTACCTATTGTCCATTAACTTCCAAAATGTCAGAGGACTTTTTAATAGGAGTTATTGCCCTTAAATGAAGAATTTTACCAATTTTTTAAATGTTTGCCTATTATTTTGAAAATTATAATAGATAGAGATAAACTTTATATAGCAAAAATGATCAGCAAGATAAGTTCTGCAAATAATTTGGGATGTTTGAAATCGTATGATGACCCCTTTTTGAAGTTATTGCCTTTTAGTGAAGATTTTTACTAATTTTTTTGCGTTTTTGCCTAATATCTGAAAAAGTATAATACATAGAAAGAAACTTAAATAGGCAAAAATTATCAACAAGACAAGATCTACAAATAAGTTGAATAGTTGAAATCGTCTGACGACCTCTTATTGAAGTTATTGCCAGTTAATGACGGTTCTATCCAATTTTTTTGCATTTTTGCCTTATATCTGAAAAACTAAAATAGATAGATATAGAAACTTGAATAAGCAAAAATAATCAGCAATTCAAGATCTTCAATATGTCAACATGGTTTAAAATGTCTGATGACCCCTTCTTGGAGTTGTTCTCTTTAATGACGATTTTTATCATTTTTTTTGCGTAGTTGCCTACTATGTGAAAAAAACTATATTAGATAGACAGAAACTTGAATAAGCAAAAATGATCAGCAAGGCTAGATCAACAAAGAAGAGATTTTTGTCATGATTTCTTTTCTAGTCCACAAAGATGGAGAGTATACATTGTTGAAGATGCACTTAAACCTTGTGAGCGACACTGAGGCTCTTTAGAGCCTCTAGTTAATAATTATTTGGAATAAACTTTATGTGAGCATGCTATGAGTTTTGACATCCATCAATCATCAAATTCCTATTTACCAAATACTTATAGTGGGGTATCATTAGGCATAGCTCACAGATTCAACTTGTTTTGATAATGTAGCTTGTTTTTACAGTAATAAAGCTTGCTTACATAATAAAATGGCTGATTTTGAAAATAGATCCTCAAGAAAAAAAACCAAGATAATTTATTTTAATTCATGTATTATAACAAGGCATTGTTTCTCAAATACATTACAGTACAAAAACTCTTTTCTATACAAATAATATCTTATTTTAAACATTGTTAAAGTAAAGTTCATGTAATCTGACATCAACCATTGAAAGATAGACAACATATTGACCCATTCCACCATTGATCTTGTAGATAGATAAGACAAATATTGACCAATTCCAAAGTCAAACATTTTCTTTAGTTTCTCAATGAAAGAGCCATATATCTTGTTCCAAGTCTGATTAACTACATTGTTTTTTATCCGTCAATAATTTCTTTGACTATATAAATGGTATAATGGACGTACCCATTATACATGTTATTAGACTTCAGTTTATTCTGCTTGGGATGAGAGAGATGTTTGTTTTCATTTGTGTCTAATGGAGAGGAAGGGTTGTTAACACATAAACATGTTACATCAAATCCCTACATGCACTTGGCAAAGCCTAAACCAAAGGAAAAGTACTGTTCCAATACTTTGATTTTTTCTTATAAACACTGAGCTTAGATTATTTTGTCAGTGTCTTGATAACAGGTGGGATATACTTTGCAAGACATCATGTGGAAACAATTATAAGGTACCTATCTTAGATGGATAATGTAAATTTTTTGTTGATTTTTTAAAATTTATTGCATTGCATGATTGCTGTTACGTGACCAGTGTTCTAGTATTGCTGTTATGTGACCAGTGTTCTAGGATTGCTGTTACGTGACCAGTGTTCTAGGATTGCTGTTACGTGACCAGTGTTCTAGTTTGGGGGCTGTTTAAGTACTCATAAAAATGTTTAACCCTGCCAAATAGTCAAGGGGTTGTCATTTTTTCATATAATATATGTGTATTTTATGTATTATTGACTTGGAACTAAGTTTTTGTTTGTCTCCTTTAAATTTTCATATTTAATTTACCTGAAACCCTCTTTCTCCTACCAATCTATTGATGTTTGTCCATTATTGAAACTCAGCACAATAACCTGCAGATGTGTAGTAATTCATTAATAAGGTCTTGGTTCATTGGTGTTTCTCGTTTTTTATATAGATTAGACTGGTGGTTTTCCTGTTTGAATTGTTTTACACTAGTCATTTTGGGGCCCTTTATAGCTTGCTATTCGGTGTGAGCCAAGGCTCTGTGTTGAAGGCCGTATTTTGACCTATAATTGTTAACTTTTTATACATTGTGACTTGGATGGAGAGTTGTCTCATTGGCACTTAAACCACATCTTCTTATTTATCTTGATATTTAAGTGTGATAGCAGAAAGAATTTAGAAAATAATTCTCTCTTTCTTACTTTCCCATTGATAAATGAGCTGCATCAGATAGAAATCAACATTATGCGAATGAATATCAAAACATCTGTTAATATATTCTGGGTTGAAATAATCTACGAAAAGTGTGTAACTGTTTGAAAATTAAGTTGTTATAAAAACCCTACAAAACAGACCAAAATTCCTCTTTTATTTCGTATTTAAATAATCCAAAATCTATCAAAGTCTTATACATACATGCACTTGCATAAGGTCGATTTATATCTGATGCAGCTCAAATTAAGAAATTACTAAGAAACTAAGGTTTGAACTCCCTCAGGCATAGTTTACCTTGTATGGATTTGGCTATTATTTTTATGTCCCTTTGTAGCTCCTAACATTTCTACACATTTATACATCCTTGTCTTTCAAATGTCTTGGTTAGAGCATTCCGGATGAATCTAAATTCAGGATTTATAAAGCGTTATTTTCATTTAAGGCATCTTTTCTTTCCTCCATTTTTCAGGTAAAAGATTTGGAGGGAAAGAAACTAGAAGCAGAACATGAAGCAAAGACAGCAGCAGATAAGGTAATGATAAAGGAATATGACATTTAAAATAAAAAAAATACAAAATTAACTGGAAATGCAGAGGAAAAAGTTGAACCTAAACAGAAGGGGCCTGGTAGAGTAAGTTGTCTAAGGCACTAAAAATGTCCTTAGCTGTTTAATTTTCATGGCATTACATAACATATCTCTGTAAATAAGGTTCTTTACAATAATAAATATTGAGCACTCACAAACATGTTTAACCCCGCCACATTCTTTATGTGCCTGTCCGAAGTCAGGAACCTGTAGTTCAGTGGTTGTCGTTTGTTCATGTCTATCATATTTGTTTTTCGTAAATTGTTTTGTTATAAATTAAGCCGTTAGTTTTCTCTATTGAATTGTTTCATATTTTTCATGTCAGGGCCTTTTAGAGCCGACTATACAGTATGGGTTTTTCTCATTGCTGAGGGCAGGTTGCCTATAATTGCTTACATCCACTTCATTTGAACTTGGGTGGATAGTTGTCTCATTGGCAATCATACCACATCTCCTTATTTTTATACGACCGCAAAAAAAATTTTGTGGTCGTATATTGGTATGACGTTGGCGTCGTCGTTGTCGTCGTCGTCCTGCGTCGTCCGAAGACACATTGGTTTTCGCACTCTAACTTTAGTTTAAGTGAATGGATCTCTATGAAATTTTACCACAAGGTTCAATACCACAAAAGGAAGGTTGGGATTGATTTTTGGGGTTATGGTACCAACAGTAAATGAATAAGGGGCCAAAAAGGGGCCAAAAATAAGCATTTTTGTAACTTCAAGACATAACTTGTGTGTTAGTGTATGGATCTCTCTGACATTGTACCACAAGGTTCCATATCACAAAAGGAATGCTGGGATTGATTTTGGGGGTAATTGCCTCAAAATTTTAGGAATTAGGGGCCAAAAAAGGGGCAAAAAACAAGCATTTTTCTAGTTTCATGACAATAACTTGTGTGTAAGTGTATGGATCTTTCTGAAATTGTACTAAAAGGTTCCATATCACAAAGGGAAAGCTGGAATTGAGTTTGGGGGTAATTGCCGAAACGTTTAGGAATTGGGGGCCAAAAAGGGGCCAAAAATAAGCATTTTTCTAGTTTCCAGACAATAACTTGTGTTCAAGTGTATGGATCTCTCTGAAATTGTACTGCATGGTACCATACCACAAAGGGAAGGCTGGGATTGATGATGGGGGTAATTGCCTCAATATTTTAGGAATTAGGGGCAAAAAAGGGGCAAAAAACAAGCATTTTTCTAGTTTCAGGACAATAACTTGTGTGTAAGTGTATGGATCTTTCTGAAATTGTACTACAAGGTTCCATATTACAAAGGGAAAGCTGGGTTTGAGTTTGGGGGTAATTGCCCTAAACGTTTAGGAATTTGGGGCCAAAAAGGGGCCAAAAAACACATTTTTCTAGTTTCCAGACAATAACTTGTGTTCAAGTGTATGGATCTCTCTGAAATTGTACTGCAAGGTACCATACCACAAAGGGAAGGCTGGGATTGAGTTTGGGGGTGATGAATCATAAGGGGGTTCAAAAAATTTGGGGGGGGGGATTTTTTTTTTTCCTTTTTTTTCTTTTTTTTTCTTTTAAAATTTTCCATTTTAAGTTGGTTATTTCTGATTTATATTTAAAAGCAAATAATAATGATATGGTAGGAGATACACACCAAACAGGATGTGTAAATTATTATATAATAAGTATTGTGCAATAGCAAGAAATTTTCAATTGCACAGTATTGCACAATAGCAAGAAATCTTCAATTGCACAGTATTGCGCAATAGCAAGAAATCTTCAATCGACAGTATTGCGCAATAGCAAGAAATATCCAATAGCACAATATTGCGCAATAGCAAGAAATTGTCAATTGTACAGTATTGCGCAATAGCAAGAAATATTTAATTGCACAGTATTGTGCAAAAGAAGATACTTCGTATAAATTGCTTATTTCTTGACCAATTTCAATGGGGTTTTATTCTTGAATTCTTGGGGTTCTTATGCTGAATCTAACCGTGTATTTAGTTTTTGGATTTTGGGCCCCGTTTTTAAATTGGTCCAAAGGGTCCAAAATTAAACTTTGTTTGATTTCATCAAAAATTGAATTATTGGGGTTCTTTGATATGCCGAATCTAACCGTGTATTTAGATTCTTAATTTTTGGTTCCGTTTTCAAATTGGTCTACATTAAGGTCCAAAGGGTCCAAAATTAAACTTAGTTTGATTTTAACAAAAATTGAATTCTTAGGGTTCTTTGATATGCTGAATCTAAACATGTATTTAGATTTTTGATTATGGGCCCAGTTTTCAAGTTGGTCCAAATCGTGGTCCAAAATTAAACTTTGTTTGATTTCAACAAAAAATTGAATATATGGGGTTCTTTGATATGCTGAATCTAACCATGTATTTAGATTTTTGATCCCCGTTATCAACTTTGTCCACATTGAGGTCAAAAGGGTCCAAAATTAAACTTTGTTTGATTTCATCAAAAATTGAATTCTTGGGGTTCTTAGATATGCTGAATCTAACCATGTATTTAGATTTTGGATATTGGACCATAATAGGTGAATGTCCAATTTAAAATTTTTAAGTTCTTAGACCACATTCATTCTGTGTCAGAAACCTATGCTGTGTCAAATATTTAATCACAATCCAAATGCAAAGCTGTATCAAGCTTGAATGTTGTGTCCATACTTGCCCCAACTGTTCAGGGTTCGACCTCTGCAGTCGTGTCAAGCTGCACCCTGCAGAGCATTTTATTATATTATACCTGTAGCAAAGTTTGGTTTCAATCGACTTTGTGTTTTGTATAGGACAATTGTAATTGTTGTTATCAAATCTTAATGTGAAAAAAGTGAAATACGGAACATTCTTGCCAACCAGGTTCATATTGTAAACCAATTTTTCCATCCACATTCTTCTAATCCATATCTTTTTGTCTATTGTATTTTGGGGATAACCTTTATTTTTAGGTATCTTTCAAATTGGAACATTTTAATGTCAAGAAAGCCCTAGATGAGCTCAGGTTTAAAAAAAGATTAACCAAACTTTGCAGGAGTCTTCTACAAACCATTTTCATGTTATTCTGATTGGCTGAAAAATAGGCTAGCCACTGATCCAGAAAATTTGTATATACAGTTTAATATAAACCTTGGCACCTTTTGGTTACAGATTATTGTGGATCGTAGGTTGTGACCAAGGTTTTCCAAAAGCTTTTAGGTGCGAATAATGAATAGAATCATTGTTTTTTAACAATATCTCCAAACTATTCTGACTTTAGACCCTTATTAAATGTTCTGTAATGTAGAGATTTGTTTTACCTAGCAAGATGGCTTTTGATATAGATACAGTTAAGAACGGCCTTTTTGATATTTTATGATAAACTTGAAATTCAAGGCTATATGTTGCCAAACGTGAACCTTGTCTTTTAACCAAAGGTTTGAATGATGTATGAAAGGTCCTCTATGATGATTAGTTTAATACAATTCCCTGAAATGGTCAAAAAATTTTATGGAAAGCATAATTTATTTTCCGCTAAATAAAGATTATTCTTTTTTTTTTATTTATATATTTGCCAAGCACTATGGCCTGATTAGGCAGTATATTTTGTATTTTAGATCACAGATTTATATCAGTGTTATACATTTGTTGCAAATGAATAGAAAAATTTTAAAATTAAGTTTAAAAATATATTGCTTGAAGAGAAATATGTAATTTATTAAATTCAATTATTATGTCTGTCAACTGACATAAATAAATTCAGTAAATGCAGAATGAATAAGTAACAAGGTGCATTAAAGTGCACCTACTGAATAAAAACCGTCCTTGAAGACCTATAATTATAGAACAATGTCACATTGTTAATTATAAGTCTCTGGAGGTATACTACAAAGTGGGATGTCACCCAAAGATCACAGCAAAAATTTACAATTAAATACAAATATGCAACCTTTGACCTTGAATCTCTCAGCTGTAAACATACAGGCCTTTGTTTAATTTTTTCCTAATTTAATGAGCCCTTCTTCCATTAATTACGATATTTTTTTCTTGCAGTTGATAGTTGTTATGTAATCCTACTGTTATTGTATTGGGGTCTAGACTATCGATGTGTAATTTTTCATTTATTAAAATAACACATCTACAGCTATCGTTTTACAAAGCGGGTCCGTTTGCGATGTTTTGTCAGGAAGTTATACAAAAATGTTCAGCCCACAAGATAGGAGTGCCTTCTTTTACAGAATTAATAAGGTAACATTTTTTGGTTGAATTATTACTAGGAATAGTTGTCAGCTGGTGACTGTGGTTAAAATTTACATTTTATTGTTTTTATAATGTAATGATTTAATGGTATATATTTTTAGTTTTGGTTGTCATTAAAGATTTTTTTTTATTTTCAGAAAAGTTTTTATGTTCAGATAAGCTTGTAAAAATTATGAACCAGAGTGTAGAATAGGATTGGGTTAAATAAGTGTTTTTCATTTTTTTAAACCAAAAGATTTTTTTTAGGGGATATTTTTATGTAAGAATACATAAGTCAGGAATCTGATGTTCAGTAGTTGTCGTTTGTTGATGTGGTTCATAAGTGTTTCTCCTTTCTCGTTTTTTATATAGATTAGACCGTTGGTTTTCCTGTTTGAATGGTTTTACACTAGTAATTTTTGGGGCCCTTTATAGCTTGCTGTTCGGTGTGAGCCAAGGCTCCGTGTTGAAGACCGTACTTTGACCTATAATGGTTTACTTTTATAAATTGTGACTTGGATGGAGAGTTGTCTCATTGGCACTCATACCACATCTTCTTATATCTATTATTAGTCGTACGGTACTAATTTTCATAGGTAAAGGTGAACTGTTAATGTAATGTTTTCACAATTTCTATAGCCTTGTATGCAGACTTTAGCAAAACCATTAATTCAAGAATCCACCAAAATATGATTTCCCCCAAATCCACAAAAATTGGTACCCACGAAAATAAATGAATCCACGGTATAAGCATTAAAACAAAAAATTGTAAAATGGGATATTAAGTACTGATTGCATTACAAATATGGGTACTTTATTTCAAATGGATATTGTTTATAAAAAAAAAGATAAATGCTTAGTGGATGTCATTATTATTTTTTGTGTACTCCATCCTCTATCTATAAGCAGGAAAAGGGACCAAACCTGAGTTACTTATTATCAAACTGTAATGTATGTTAATGTAGCCATCAAACAGAAGCGGAATAAACTATGAATGAATTATTAGGGTTAAATGTCTGCTAGCAATTTTCCATACAGTGCAGTATTTTCCAGAATTGCTGAGGCCACTGAAGTTTAATTTTGTTTCGTTGGCTTTCTTAAAAATTGCCAAAAACTAAAATGTAAGGAATTAAAAAGAATATTAAAGAACAAGGAAGGTGTATTTTATGTTATCTTATCTGCATTTTCCTTGCTATAACATATGAGAAGGAAGTTTCTTATAAATAAGGAAATAAATTTTAAACTATTTTGAAAATATGAACAAGGAAAATCGAAAAATTTTAGAAAGATTTTCCTATGAAAATTTCAGACTGTTACAACTTGCAATAGTTTTAAAAGGATATTAATTATGTATCCTGTTATTTAATATTTAATGGAGACAGAAATATTGTTTAATATGAACATTGTGACACCATATTTGTCAATTTTATGAAAACCACACTTTTATATAAATCGTTAAAATGATAAATGTAGTATTATTGCGAAGTTTCAAATTTACATTATTTAAACATAAGGTATGAATTACTATGTAATACTGATCCAGAAAATAAACACCTGTCACTTTCACACAATGTAATTGTAAAGTTTAATAACCTGTTATTATGTATAAAACCAGCTATAACTTATTTTTTACTAATATGAACTTTTTTTATTATTCACCATGCTAACCAAATTTGTGTCTTGAATTGATCAACCCATGATGTTGTGGTTTAATATTTTTGTAGTTTGGCCAGGGAAACAAAATGTCAAAAATGTCAATGCTTTGAAAAATTCCAATGTTCAATACAGATAGGAAATGACAACTTTCTAATGAGTTATGGAACTTTGGGATTGATATGCGAACAAATTTCACTGAATGATAGATTGATTGATGCTTGCTTAACAGGTATTGGCTGAATTTCACTAAGAAATGCAATTCTTTGCCATTTGTGAAACATCCTAAAATTTTTAAACTTACAACAAACAGGTGCAAAACTTGAACTTTACATTTATTTTTAGGCCAAAGTGCCAATTAAGTGAGCTTTTCTCATCACTTGTTGTCCGTCGTTGTCATCTGTTAACTTTTACAAAAATCTTCTCCTCTGAAACTACTACACCAAATTTAAGCAAACTTGGCCACAATCATCATTGGGATATCTGATGACCCTGCTTGCCAACCAAGATGGCCGACATAGCTAAAAATAGAATATAGGGGAAAAATCAAGTTTTGTCTATTATTTTGAAAACAGTTATAGAAAGAGAAAATCTGACAGTGCCAGAAATGTTTAGAATGTTGAGCTCTATCAATTGTTCATAAACGTCAAAACTGTCAGACGACTTCTTATAGGAGCTATTGTCCTTAAATGACAAATTTTACCATTTTTTTTCATTTTTGCCTATATGCATGAAAACTATAATAGATAGAGAGAAACTTTAAAATGCAAAAATGATCAGCAAGACAAGATCTACAAATAAGTTTTTGGATGGTCGAGTTATTGCCCTTTGATGACGATTTTTACCAATTTTTTGTGTTTTTATACGACTGCAAAAAAATTTTGAGGTCGTATATTGGTATGATGTTGGCGTCGTCGTCGTCCGAAGACACATTAGTTTTCGCACTCTAACTTTAGTTTAAGTGAATGGATCTCTTTGAAATTTTACCATAAGGTTCAATACCACAAAAGGAAGGTTAGAATTGATTTTGGGGGTTATGGTACCAACAGTTAAGGAATTAGGGACCAAAAAGGGGCCAAAAATAAGCATTTTTGTAACTTCCAGACATAACTTGTGTGTTAAGTGTATGGATCTCTCTGACATTGTACCACAAGGTTCCATATCACAAAGGGAATGCTGGGATTGATTTTGGGGGTAAATGCCTCCAAATTTTAGGAATTAGGGGCCAAAAAAGGGGCAAAACACAAGCATTTTTCTAGTTTCATGACAATAACTTGTGTGTAAGTGTATGGATCTTTATGAAATTGTACTACAAGGTTCCATATCACAAAGGGAAAACTGGAATTGAGTTTGCGGGTAATTGCCCAAAACGTTTAGGAATAAGGGGCCAAAAAGGGGCCAAAAATAAGCATTATTTCTAGTTTCCAGACAATAACTTGTGTTCAAGTGTATGGATCTCTCTGAAATTGTACTGCGAGGTACCATACCACAAAGGGAAGGCTAGGATTGATTTTGGGGGTAATTGCCTCAAAATTTTAGGAATTAGGGGCCTAAAAGGGGAAAAAAACATGCATTTTTCTAGTTTCCATACAATAACTTGTGTTCAAGTGTATGGATCTCTCTGAAATTGTACTGCAAGGTACCATACCACAAAGGGAAGGCTGGGATTGATTTTGGGGGTAATTGCCTCAAAATTTTAGGAATTTGGGGCCAAAAAACAAGCATTTTTCTAGTTTCCAGACAATAATTTGTGTTCCAGTGTATGGATCTCTCTGAAATTGTACTGCAAGGTACCATACCACAAAGGGAAGGCTGGGATTGAGTTTGGGGGTGATGAATCATAAGGGGGTTCAAAAAATTTGGGGGGGGGGGATTTTTTTTTCCTTTTTTTTCTTTAAAATTTTCCATTTTGAATTGGTTATTTCTGATTTATATATAAAAGCAAATAATAATGATATGGTTTGAATAGGTAAATTAAAAATTTTTAAGTTCTTAGACCACATTCATTCTGCGTCAGAAACCTATGCTGTGTCAAATATTAAATTATAATCCAAATTCAGTGCTGTATCAAGCTTGAATGTTGTGTCCATACTTGCCCCAACTGTTCAGGGTTCGATCTCTGCGGTTGTATCAAGCTGCGCCCAGCCGAGCATTTTATTGCCTTATACCTTAAAAATTATAATAGATAGATAGAAA
Source organism: Mytilus californianus (assembly GCF_021869535.1). Lineage (NCBI taxonomy): Eukaryota > Metazoa > Mollusca > Bivalvia > Mytilida > Mytilidae > Mytilus > Mytilus californianus. The sequence continues at coordinate 113,327,662 of NW_026262690.1, read as the reverse complement.
CTTAAAAAAGCAAATATAATCAACAAGACAAGATCTACAATAAAGACAATATGGAGGAAATCGTCTGACATCTCCCTATTGGAGTTAATTGCCCTTTAATTATGATTTTTACCATTTTTTTGCGTTTTGCATTAAATGATCAAAATTATAAAAGATATATAGATAAATAGACACTTTAAATCACTAAAATGATCAGCAAGGCAAGATTACTAACAAGTCAAATTTTGCCGATATAGTTTGTATACTGTCAATTTATATAGGAGTGATTGCCCTTATATGTGGATTTTTTTTACCCTCTTTTGTGTTTTGATCAAAAACTAAAGAAGATGGAGAGAAACTAAACAGACTAAATGATCAGTAATACAAGATCAACAAAACAGAGATTTTTGTCATGAAGTCTATTCTCATCTACAATGTTGTAGAGTGTCCTTTTTTGAATATGCACATAGACCAAGGTGAGTGTCCTTTTTTGAATATGCACATAGACCAAGGTGAGTGTCCTTTTTTGAATATGCACATAGACCAAGGTGAGCGACACAGGTCTTTAGAGCCTCTTGTTTGCAATGTCATTATTAGTTTGCAATCATTCAGCAGACTTTTTCTTTCTTAGCTCATGAATTTTGTAGTTTTATGTCATAAGCACACAATTTGATGATGTCACAATATTAAGGATTATTGATATTTGTCTGGGAAATGCTTCAAATGCATACAATTTTTCATTTTCTTTTCAAATATGTATATATATATATACTCTTTCTTAGATGGTTCATTAATTTTAAATTTGATTTTCACACAAAATCATTGTTAAACTAATTTGGATACATAATAATGTATTATTTCTCAGATTCTTAATCTGAGTGATACTGGGTTATTTAGGATATAGTTGCTATGTATAAACCTTCCAATTAATTAACCTCAAAATTCTTGAATCAATTTTTATGACAAGAATTTTAAAGTTGGGAGAAATATTACAAAAAATGTCTAAATGAAAATGTGTCATAGTCAGAGGGGCGATGTAAGAGTAAAATACTTGAAATGTGAGTACATATTATATTCCTATCATTGATTCAAATCAGGGGGTGATGTAACAGTAAAATAATTCAAATGTGAGGACATATCCCAACCATTGATTCAAATCAGAGAGGTGATCTAAGAGTAAAATAATTCAAATGTGAGGACATATCCCAACCATTGATTAAAATCAGAGAGGTGATCTAAGAGTAAAATAATTCAAATGTGAGGACATATCCCAACCATTGATTAAAATCAGAGAGGTGATCTAAGAGTAAAATAATTCAAATGTGAGGACATATCCCAATCATTGATTAATAGGCAGGGGGATGATGTAAGAGAACAGTGACTTAAGTATTTTCAGATTAATGTAAACCTGATGTCTTATTATTGTTATGTAATTTACCTGTCAAAGCTGGTGTAAAATTAATGAACCAGATGGTTAACTTCATCTTAAAAGATGATGTTGTTATCATCATTTGTGTAGAAGTAAGGACTGTCTTCACAAAATAAAAACTCAGGATTATAGATAAGTATTGCAGATTTGTAAGTTAGATTATATATTTAGATAGATTTTAGTAGCCACAATGATACTAGGCATGACATCACTTATTCTCTATGACAGATATACTGGGTGTAGTTCCTGAGAACCTCTGTACAAGATTTTAACATCTTTGTTTTATGTTTTGTTTTTCCATTCCTTCATGAAGCATAAATGCATATTGACTTAGGCTCTACGATGAGATCATGTGTCCTCCTTTTCTTGTTGATAACATCACCAAATGTTTCTTTAATGTTCATTGATTTTTATTTTCCATGAGCAAAATAATGAATGCCACAAGGTAGCTGAGAAACTTCTTACCAATTTTGAAGCCTGAGTCACCATTGTTTTTGATGGGTGCATGTTTTATTGTTTAAATATCATTTAGTTTTCTAAACCAGTTTGAAATTTTTAGCGGATTTCTATATTACAGTACAAGTTAGAATTACTACTAAGTAACCACATGAGGTCAAAGGGGAAATATTTCATATAATAGTTAAACTTAAGGAAATAGCAAATTAATCGTAAAGTTAATTAAATATTGTTTTGTACTCTGCAGATACAGATCATGGAACAACAGTTAGCAGCCATTAACATGCAGCCAGATGAGTTGGAGGATAGAATACATATCTTGGAAAAACAGTGTGTAGAAAAAGAGGAGAAAATTAGATCTTTACAACAATATCTGGAAGAACAGGTATTATATTTAAGCACCTTTTTATACCTTATTCAGTATTCATAATTTTTTGTAAGTTGTGGATCAAGAAATTTTTATGGTTCTAGAGGGTTACAATAAAAAAAGCTGAAAACCGAGGAGTGCAGCACTTTGTCCTTGTCCTGGCCCTTAAATAAAGTAAGGATTATTGCACTAATATTCCTCAATATAAGTGCATTAACTCCTTTATGATTTAATACCAAATATTTAAGCACCATTGATGATAACTCTTACAATTCCTACAGCTCTAGGGACTGCGGGAATGAAGCAATATTCATTTCCGCCATCTTTTTACCTCTCTTCTGCAGGCAAATATTGTTTTACTCTGAACCTCTCTAGTGCCTACCAAACTTTAAGGAATAGAACGCAAATCAGTGATCAAGGTTAAGTTTACAAGGGTCAAGTCTGTTTCACAGATACTATAAGCAATAGGTCAACTATATTTAGTGTATGGAATGATTGTAATGTGTATATGTCTGACTGGCAGTTTTCATCTGACCTTGAACTCATTTTAAGGGTTTATTAGTCTAACTTATTTTTTTCTGATTTGGTCTATTTATTAGATATTATAAGAATAGGTCAACTATATTTGGTGTGTGGAATGATTGTAACGTGTATATGTCCGTATGTCATCATATGGTAAATGTTCATGGTTTTGTCTGTTTATCAAATATTATAAGCAATAAGTCAACTATATTTGGTGCATGGAATGATTGTAAGGAGTACATATCTGTCTTGCAGGGTTTATCTGACCTTGACCTCATTTTTCATGGTTCATCAGTAAAGTTTTCATGGTTATGTTTTTTTAGATAATGTAAGCAATAGGTCAACTATATTTGTTGTATGGAGTGTTTGAATGGTGTCTGGCCTGGTTCATCTGACCTTGACTTCATTTTCATGGTTCCATGGTCAATGTTAGACTTTCATAATTAGGTCTGTTTCTCTGATACCATAAGCGATAGGTTAACTATATTTGGTGTATGGTATGATCGTAAGGTGTACATAAGGTCGTCTGCAGGTTTCATCTAACCTTGACTTCATTTACATTGATCATTGATAATGTTAATTTTATTTGTACTTATAGTAAAACCTTCATATTACACAATTTCAACATAAATTCAATCATGATAAGTAAAGCAGGTGAGACATTTCAGCATTTCACTCTTGGTTTTATTTTAGAAACAACAAAGACAACATGATGCTAAGATGGTGGAAGAAAAAGCTGGTAAAATAAAGGAGTGGGTCACCTCTAAGTTACAACAGGTAAAAATACTGTCAAAATAAATGAGTGGGTTAGCTCTTTATATCAACAGCTAAAAGAATCAGCTAAATGAATGAAATTGTAAGCACTAGATTTTCACAGATAAAAACACTTAACATGATAGAAAAATCAACCAAATCTTTACACTCTGGACTGAATCATAACTGGTGTAAATTGAAAAACAAGTTTAATATAGAAATGGTTCAGCAGTGAAAAAGGTGAAAAAGCTAAAGATGACTATGTGAGCACAAAATTCAAACTTGGACATTATGTAACTGTGTAACTTTGTTCATATTATTTTGCAAAAGAAGATAACAAAAATACCGAACTCCAGGGAAAATTTAAAACGGAAAGTCCCTAAATGGCAAAATCAAAAGCTCATGGACATCAACCGAATGGAATACAACTTCATATTCCCCACTTGGCATTTCCTTATGTAGAAAATGGTGGATTAAACGTGGTTTTATTTCAAGTGGGCAATAAAAAATCAGGAGGATCAGTAGTTTCTGCTCCACTAGTAACTCTTGCACATCAAAAGTTATATGATGAATTCAAAGTTTATGGAACGATTCCTAGTCAAGTTTCAAAATAAATTGTTTCCCTGTATGTTTTTGTTCCCTGTATTTTCTGGTTCCATGAAAGATCTTGTTCCCTGTATGTTCTGGTTTCCTGAATATTCTTATTCCTTGTATGTTCTTGTTCCCTGTATTTTGTTTTTTGTACCGTCTTTTGGTGTGTATAAAACGCACTCATGCATAGTATGCAACCCCCTTTTTCGCCCGTCAAACTTGAGAAAAAAGTTTCTTCTTATGCCTAACACGCAACGACTTTCTGGAAAAATCCCAACTTAAAACTCAGTGAAATGCGTCCATTAAAAAGTGATTTCTTTTTCTGAGACAATTGAACTCCAGTCCTGGTTGATTACAGGATAATGAAAATATTGTTGCAGAATAAATAATTTAGCTAACGATGTTTGATTCTTTATTGTTTCCACGGATGTGTTTGATTGAGAACAACAGGAAGTTGTTTAAATGCAAATCGTAGTCTGTGAATCTTGTACCGAATACAGAATCATTACGAATATTCTTAATTACACAATAAGTAAACAAATTGTAATAATTATGTTGATAAATTAGATCTGAAATAAATATTAATCTCTGCTAATTTTATTTATTGTTAGTTCGTACTCATTGCATCGTTTAATCCGGATTATCAAACGCTTATTGAATATCAATCAGGAAGTCTTATCGTTGTCAAAACAAATCAATTGACAGATTAATTTTGTTCCTTAATCAAATTCGTACAGTTTACAAGATGGCATTGACATGTCTGCAATATTGATTTGTATGAAGGTTTTTAAAAAAAGTTTCAAAGTATTATCGTGTTTAAAATCATCACTTTATTCAACTTTGTAACCGTTAAAAGTCACATGACATGTGATCACCTGATACTTCGATAGTAAAAAACTATGGCGATTGCTATCATCAAACGAGCATGTTTCATTCAATTTTCATACATTTACCTTCTGCATTCCTTGTTAGAACACATATACAAAGTAAGTAATAAACTCAGGAACATCTAAACTAATTTGGCCATTGACAGAATCCTACATCTCTAATTTAGACATGATCAAATGCAACTTCAGGGCGGAAACGGAGAACACAAGAAAATGCAAAAAAAAACGACTAAAGCATTTAAATGATTTTTATTAGCATATAACATTACAAATCAGATACAAGAAGGTACAAAAGAGAGGCGAAAGATACCAAAGGGAACGGTACAAATATACATGTAAAACATAACAACAATCACGTTTATGCTACAAATATATTTTCCTCCATACCACCTGATTTTTGGTCAGAATTCGGCCTGAAAAAGTCTAAAGAACAGTGAAGCCATACATAATATGCAACCCCCTTTTCAGAAATTCATTCCCAGGGTAAAATCCCGCATACTATACACACCTGAAGACAGTATGTTGTTCCCTGAATGTTCTTGTTCCCTGTATGTTCTTGTTCCCTGTATGTTCTTGTTCCCTGTATGTTCTTGTTCCCTGTATGCTCTTGTTCCCTGTATGTTCTTGTTCCCTGTATGCTCTTGTTCCCTGTATATAGTTCCTGGTATGTTCTTGTTCCCTGTATGCTCTTGTTCCCTGTATATAGTTCCTGGTATGTTCTTGTTCCCTGTATGCTCTTGTTCCCTGTATATAGTTCCTGGTATGTTCTTGTTCCCTGTATGCTCTTGTTCCCTGTATATAGTTCCTGGTATGTTCTTGTTCCCTGTATGCTCTTGTTCCCTGTATATAGTTCCTGGTATGTTCTTGTTCCCTGTATATAGTTCCTGGTATGTTCTTGTTCCCTGTATATAGTTCCTCGTATATTCTTGTTCCCTGTATGATCTTGTTCCCTGTATGCTCTTGTTCCCTGTATATAGTTCCTCGTATGTTCTTGTTCCCTGTATGCTCTTGTTCCCTGTATATAGTTCCTGGTATATTTCTTGTTCCATGTATGATCTTGTTCCCTGTATGCTCTTGTTCCCTGTATATAGTTCCTCGTATATTCTTGTTCCCTGTATATAGTTCCTGGTATGTTCTTGTTCTCTGTATGCTCTTGTTCCCTGTATATAGTTCCTGGTATGTTCTTGTTCCCTGTATGCTCTTGTTCCCTGTATATAGTTCCTCGCGTATGTTCTTGTTCCCTGTATGATCTTGTTCCCTGTATATAGTTCCTGGTATGTTCTTGTTCCCTGTATGATCTTGTTCCCTGTATATAGTTCCTGGTATGTTCTTGTTCCCTGTATGATCTTGTTCCCTGTATATAGTTCCTCGTATGTTCTTGTTCCCTGTATGTTCTTGTTCCCTGTATATAGTTCCTCGTATGTTCTTGTTCCCTGTATATAGTTCCTCGTATGTTCTTGTTCCCTGTATATAGTTCCTCGTATGTTCTTGTTCCCTCTACTTTGTTCCCTGTATGTTCTTGTTCCTGAAAGTTCTTGTTCCTGAAAGTTCTTGTTCCCTGTATGTTCTTGTTCCAACAAATTCTTGTTCCCTGTTTGTTCTGATTCCCTGAATGTTCTGATTCCCTGTATGTTCTGGTTCCCTGAATGTTCTTGTTCCCTGTATGTTCTTCCCTGAGTATTACTATAAATTGGCAACCAACAGATTTGCTCACTTCAAAAGCAGATTTTTCAGACAAGAAATTTATTTTGCTTTATATTATAACGGTGTATGTAAATTGGTACTGTATATGTGTATTTACTATGTAATTCTGTGGTTAATGTTATATATTATCTATTGCTTGCCTCTTAGCTGCAATGTCTGATGCATCTATGTATATCTACTTTATAATTCTGCGGTTGAAGTATATAATCTTTTGTTTGCCTCTTATGTAGCTACAGTGTTTGATGTAAGGCATTATACCTCTATGTTTTCAAAGTCAAATTGTTATGTAAAATAAATGACATTTGTTGAAGTACATAATCTTTTGCTTGCCTCTTATGTAGCTGCAGTGTTTAATGTAAGTCATTAAACCTCTATGGTCTCAAAATCAAATTGTTATGTAAAATAAATGACATTTATTGAAGTATATAATCTTTTGCTTGCCTCTTATGTAGCTGCAGTGTTTGATGTAAGGCTTTACACCTCTACATTTTCAAAGTCAAAATGTTATGTAAAATAAATGACATTTGTTGAAGTACACACTACCCTTTCTCGGCAGAATGCATTTGAAAGACTAAATAATTCATGCTGATATTATGCAATATTGACAGAGATGTCATCAAATTAAATATAGTTATCTGATTTGTTTCCTTTTGTTCTTTCATAAAACATAAAGTGGATTTAAAGCTCAAATGGAAATGCAGTACTTTAAATGTCAAACACGTATTTATAACATCTTTGACATTCTTATAACTGGATTTACCATAATATTGATAGAAGCAATTCACAAATGTTAATTGTGACAGGAAGTAGAAGTTTTGGGAATTTTTAAATGCAAAAGATGAAATGATGACACAAATTAAACTTGAATTCAAAATTTTTGGATCTTCAAATATTGTCAAAATGCACATCTTGTGCAGTAAAATTGGTACCTCTAATGTTGTTATGTGTATTAAGAACCTTACCTGGATTTTAACCATATCTTTGTTATACCCTAACTCATACAACTGTTAACAAATTTTCTTGTAATTTGTCTATTGAATTTGATATCTTCATTTACATATTTAAACATGTGTGAGGTTTTGAAATCACTATTGCTAAATTAAAACACTTTTGCCAAACTAAATCACTTTTGCCAAACTAAATCACTATTGCCAAACTAATTTATATGATTCATTTGCCTGAGTTCTCATCAAAGATACCAGGCTTATATTCGGTTCTTCTGACTTCTGTGTTGTTTTGTCCAGGCCATTTTTGTTTCAATACCACCAGTCTGTTTATGGTAGCTTTTGTTGCTGCTGGATAGCCCTGTTTTCTCATCAAGACGTCTTCTAATTTAAACAAAGGTTAATTGCAAAAAATCATTGGTTAAGATTGGCTTATAGAAAAAGCAGAAATCTTTTTAAGGATAAAATCATCACATAGTTATTCTTGTCTTCTTATTTGGGATTGAAAGATTTGCTTGGATGTGTTCAGTATCAGCTAAATCAAAAATAGAATAATGTTGTTTAAAATAGAGTTCAAAGGTCACATGTTAGCAGACCTAAAAAAGTGTTTTGCAGATTTCAAATCGTGTATTAATATTAGAAAATATTTAATTACAATATTTTTATTTCCATTTACTTTGAGCTGTGCAAATATTATCAATTTTCATAATAGCCATGAATGACATCAATAAGGTTCATTCTTGGTAATGATGTCATGTAATTTTAAGCATTATCCAATTAGAATTGATCTTGCAAACAAATCTCATTAGAATTTAAATCCAATTGACAATTTGTATTTTCAGATAGAAACAAAGAATCAAGAATTACAACAAGAAAATGAATCTCTTCAAGATCAGGTTGAAATTTTACGTGAACGTCTCCAAGCTTTGCCAGCCTTTGCTGCTAAAGAGATTTACCGATTAAGTCAACAGGTAATTTTTCTTCCAAGATTTGAAGATAATTAATATATCTTAAGTATATAACTAAAGAAATTCAACTGTAAATTTGCTGGAGATTTTTGGTTATAAATAAGATTGAAAAATGAGCATGTCAGCCAAACTTGTAGTTTTGACCTCTTTTACATGCTCTAGTGGTCAGGTTAAAATTTCAGTATTATTTTTGAGCATAATAAGTATAATTCTCAAGTAAATTTCTATTAATAGTAAGTTAAGGTGCAGTTAATACTGTGTTTTCTTTGATAATTTTTGTTTCAAAATGGTAGAAAAGAATGAGACACAATTTTACTGATCAGCAATAGTAATGACATCTGCAATGTTCTATTTTTATGTACATGGTCGAATAAAAAGCAGTCAGATTTAAAAAAAATTCTAGTCCTAGACTTCTGACCAATGGATTTGAAAGAAATTTTTACACATCTTTTATTCATTTGAGTGATGTAAATTATTAAGAAATTACTCTCATTATAATAATATGTAATAACAGATGAAAAATGCATAAAATCTACACCATACAATTATGTAGAAATTTTAATATCATTTGGAGTAGTTTACTGTTAGGCACTTGAATGGTGCATTTGTTTTTCCATAAAACATCTTCTCTCAAGTAATTTATTCTTGATGTTGAGATCAGTAATATTTTAATTAAACTGTTCTTTTTGTAATAGTGAGGTTGAAAGCAGGTAACATTTATTTCACTCTTAAGCTGAATGCACTTACATTTTATTTTTATTTAATTATTGAATTTTTTTGCAACTGTACTATAAATATGTCTGATTTATGTAATGTACCACATCATTTTTTTTAGTAAATTCAATTGCAATCCAAAGATAATAATAAAAAAAACATATAAAATGTTGTTTTTCTTGTTTCACATTTTGTCATGCTGGCACCTTTTATAACCTTACTATACAGTACATGTATGTGTTATGCTCATTGTTGAAGACCTTTAGTTGTGTACATCCTCATCCTTTGGTCTCTAGTAAATAGTTGTCTTATTGGTATAAATCATACCACTTTTTATTTTTATATGATATATATAACCTAGTTTATCTTTTTTAGAGTTCTGTATCTAGAGCCTCATCTTATATAGAGGAAGAGTCGTCATTTTGTGCTGATTCTAGACCTAATTCTGTGTTCACAGACATCTCTCATCTAGTAGAAAATGCCGTATCAAGGTCCAGTTCTCGACCTCAGTCTGAAACATTTAGCCCTATTGACCTAACAGATACTAAAGGTAGACCTGTATCAGAAGGGGGTTGGTCTGAACCTAGGTCTGAAGTTATCCAACTACGACCTTTGTCACGGACCAGACCTTCTTCAGATTATGCTGAGTCAAGGTCAAGGTCAGATGTCAGTTCAAGTTCTCAGGACATGTCAGAAGATTCAATTCCACCAGCTATTCCTAAACGTCCTTCCCCATCAGTATTACAAGCCATTGAACACGAGTTGGAAGATAAAAGAGAAAACAGTATCAGCCCTCCGTCAGATACGAAAAGCTCGGCCAGTATGAAAAGTGACAAAGATGCAGCATTGGACAGCAACAGCGATGATAGTATGCCTGATATAGAAACAATTCCACTTTATCATGAAGTGGATCAGAATCATGAAAGTACATACGAACTGAAAAAATGTCTACCTCCTCAAGTGGTGATTGGACGAAAAGTGTTCAGCGGTGAAAATAGACTTCTTGATTCTCTTGTTAGTTCTAGTAATGATGATGATGATAAAAATGACGGGAAAAATAATAATAGTTTTTTGTTAAATAATGGAGAGGATAATGACTTTGTTGATGAGGAGGATATTATCATTGAAGATATAATTATAAAAACTGAGAGTTCTCCAGCTGTGACCTTGACCCCTATGTCACCAAGGACACCAATTTCACCATTCTTTCCAAGCACACCATCAGAATCTCCAAGTAGTGTATATAATCATAGTTCAAATAATGTGTCAGCCATTGCAACACTACCTCGTGTGAAAAAGCGACATGATAAATCCACGCCATTGCAATTGATGTATAGTGCTGGAGGGGTTCCAGAGGGGATAGTATCACATGACAAACCACCTCCTGTCTTGGAGCCGCATATAGTCACTGGAAAAACCTCTTCATTTTGGGTATGTATTTAAAATTTCTTTTTTGGTGCAATTAATATTTAAAATTTTTATCATTTCTAATTTGCTCTACACAGCAAATAAATGTGAGGCACAGTTTTCTTTGGTTTTTAGAGCACAAAAAACAACTGAAAGTAAAAAGGTCATCATTTGACTGAAATAAAATTATGAATAAAATTTATTTGATTAAGTATTAAATAATTTTCTTGCAAGTAGTCTGAAAGATGGAATAAAACTTCAGATATTGATACTAAACTTCATCAGGTCAAGCTCAGGCAAAGACACAAAGGCAAGCTGTTTGACCGGAACATAATTGATTTTTGTCTCGCCCTGTTCCAGTAACTTACAATTAATTACCAATTTTTAATGTTAAGTTTTCTGCTTAAGTTACTTTGATAAGAACTACTTATGACTATGATAGACAATGATATTTTCTATAAAGTTAGTATGCATTACTATCAGTAGGTCTCAGTTTGACGTGCACGTGCTGCACTCTATGTCATGGTCCATCAACTTTGAATTAATTGGCAATGTTGCTGTCCATCAGGTTGTCTTTATTTGATTTTTCTGCTGACAAGCAAGACATATATATATCTGTGTCATAAGATTATTACCTACTTAAAGGACACTACAACTTAGGGGGATATTGATGTTTTTACCCCTACCCACACCCATAGCCAGGGGGTAGAGGGGTCAGACTACACCCCCCCCTGAAAACAAAATTCTATTGAAGACTGTTAAATTGGAATCTAGATTGAATTTTTGACTGAGAATAGTCAAATAAACCCCCTCAGAGACATTCTAGCTAAAGGCCTGCCACCATGGACAGCCCTCTCTTACCAACTCAAATATAACCTCAGATTTTTTTTGAAATATTGAACATATTTTCTTGCATATTGCAAGTGCAAGTCATGATACAAGTGATAGACACATGTTTCAACAAACATTGTGTAATCCTATAAAGTGTTTTTCTCACAATAGAATAAAGGTGTTCCATGATGATCACCAATTATAAACACATGTATGAATATCAGAGGTTAACAGATAAATATAATTTTGACAAATATGATCCTTTGAAGTCTAACTTGATGGAGTATGCTAATTGCATTATAATGTATAGAGTCTTTTAGAATTGAAAGGTGTTATTAATTTTTCAGTAAGCTATGATATAAATCTTCTGATTCCGCTTTAATTTCTTAGATTAGATTCTCTTTACAAGAAGGCTATTGTAATTTCTGCACTATTCATTTGTCTCCACCCTTCTTAAAGACTTTTATGTAGTGCCAAAGACATAATGATTACAAACTTTTACAATGAATCACTGTCAGATATTAGGATTCAAATGCAAAATTTAAATTTTGAACTAAATTTTGGATAAGAAAAAGTTTGGTTTTGCTTTGAAATTGTGTAAAACATGTAAGAATGTATAAGGTTTAACCTAGACGAAGAAATGTGCATGAATCACATGAAACATCACCTTATCATTTATACCGCTGTTTTTTTTAATTGTTGGTCTACCAATCAACTAAGTTGAATTGTTTTACATTCAATGAGAAGGAAACTAAACAAATTTTTGATGCTTCTTTATATTTGTTCTTGACCTTGAGAAAATATGTTAAACAAAAAATATAGGTGAATTGACCTTGACCTCAGTTTAATGGTTCAATTGTCAACATTAAATTTATTTGATTAGGTCAATTTTCTTATTGGTTAAAGTTTATGGGGAATAATATAAATTTGGTTTTAAAAAAATGGTTGCCATGTATCCATTTTGAAGAAATTACTTGACCTTGACATCATTTTCAGGGTTCATTGAGCAACATTAAGTTTTAATGGTATATGAAGTAAGATTTTGATCTCATAGACTTTCAAAATATAATTAAGTATAATCAGTTAAGTAGGAGGGTGGGACATTTCAACATATCAGCTCTTATCTATCATGTCTATTAAAGTTATAAATTATATAATGAAACCATTTGAAATTTCCATATGCTGAATTTGTGTATAGTTTATTGTCAAAACAAATGGTTAACAGCAGATATATATCTTGTTTTTTTGTACTTCAGGATAGCAGAACTTATGCCATACCTAAGAAAGTAAAAGACACTAGTCAACAGCATACCTGTAAGTTAACATGTCTGCAAATTTGGCTACCCTTGTTAGTAGCTACAGATAAAAATTCAAAAGAAAGGAACAAATACATTCAATGTAGGGTCATTTATTTCATTTACAAATTAACAGTAACAAATATATCAAGGATAAATTTGTTCATCTTTAAAAATTTTAAAGGAAAAATGATTTTTTTTTCCAACAAAAATGTTTCACTTTCAATTCAATAGATCTCATACGGAAAATTATTTTGTGTTTGGTGTTAAATAACCTACCCTAGTGCATTTTGGGGATTTATTATTATATTATGTATATTTTATCTTATCAGTTTTAGCAAGCAAATCACACTATGTCTATGGTCTTAATTCTAGTTATCTTTTAAATATTTTCTATACAGCCACATCTAAGCCAGCAGTACCACAAACAGTAATTGGTAAACTGTATAAGGAGTTTGATGTTCCTGTCTATGCAACTCTAAAAGGGGTAGGTATTACATTTGTACTATATATGTATATATCAGAGATCAACAAATATACTTGAAATACAGCTTTTATTGATTTATTGATTGGTGTTTTATCGCCACTTTCAACACTATTATGCTATTTTGTTTAAACGTTTTAGTAGGCGCCAACCTTCAGTCACTATATAGAGTTTACCTGTTTCCCACATCTGTATGTATTTGTTTATTGAAATGCCACTCCACCCAAAACTGTTTTATTTATTATCAGTCAAAATGACTTTATTGAATGAAAATATTAAATCTTACTGAAGATATGTGTATATTTAGATGTTTGTTTTTGTTGTTATTATTGTAGAAAGCAGCACAGATCAGGAGTACACCTTTCACTGAAGATTCCTCTACAGATTCTTCTGAGGAAGACTGTTCACTTATTGTAACTCAGGCAGAACCTTCTAAAACAAATAAAGTCCAACAGAGCAGCTCAGGGGCCATCAAAAGGGGTATGTTGATGTATGATCTGTTATTATTTATTGCTTCATAGCCCATGGCAAATATTTAATGAATATTAAGGATGAAGATCGTTAGATGATTAAAGCAGAATTTAGGTACAAAGCATTTTAACTGGAAATTGATGATTCATTGAAATGATTGTGCAATTTAACTTTTATTGATGTCCTCCCACTGAATAAGTTTGGTAGCTATGTTGACTCAATTCATACCATTGAAGAGGGTCGTAATGGGGGTACCTTCATGACAAATAACGGTAAAAATTCTTGCCAAATGACGTTAACGGTAATTTTTGGTGCATGATGATAAAATGTACACTTTCTTTTAGACGATAAAAAATTTGACTGATTTTGACGAATCACGTTAATTTTTTTCCAAAAATAACGGTAACGTTAATGATTTGAGACCCCTGACGAATCACGATAAGGATATTTTGACGAATCACGGTAAAATTTTAACCAATTTGACGCTTACGGTAGCCGAAAATGACCGTTTGACGCCTGACGGTAAAGGGCATTACTACTCTCATTGAACTTTAAGATAAAGAATACCACATGTATAGTTATGTCTACTTATTTTGACTTACATCGAGAAATTGTCAATAAGGGTAGGTTGAGAACTAAACTTTATGACAAAAGAGATATTATTGATTTCCCTTTAGTGAACTTTCCATTTCTTTAGTAACATTCCAACTGTATCTATATAAGGAGTAGATTTGTTCCTGTTGATACAATATTTCTTGATAGAGTGTTGCTGCTTTCATGTATGCCTTAAAACCGAGGTTCAAAACTAGAAAGTTGACGTCAACCCTTCAAACAGACATCATTTAAGAATTGAATGCTTCTTTTTGTAACTTCATTGGGGTGTAAAAGGGTTGACTGAAGTACATTTTGTATGAAGCGCGGAAGTGCTTCATTCTAAAAATGTGCGCACGGTCAACGCTTTTACAACCCTATGAAGTTACAAAAAGAAGCATTCAATACTTATGATTACATTTTTTAGCTAGGATCATGAAAACATGATTTTTATTTATTTTACCTGTGCACTTTATTGTGGGACCTCGTGTCATCATGAATGATACATTTCATTGTGTAATGAATTTGATTAAGGAATAACGCGAGATTGTAGTTAGCCAATCGGAATAACGTATTATAATGAAACATACATCTAATGTAATTATTAAGAATTGGTTGAACACTATGAAATAACTGTATCACTGATGACCACCTGCATCTTCAAATTGTTGAAGACACAATCACCTCCGCTTTTCCGCTATTGTGCTATCACTGAATGTGACTCATTACAAAATTTCATTTTTAATCCAGGTGTAACATGTTACTAATCCTTTAGTTTTGTGATCTAAGTGTATTTAATTATTTGAGCAATTTAATTTGTGTTCCAGGTATTTCATTTTATTTTATATTCCAGGTGTATCAAGTTATTCAGAGTTTTACTTTATATTCCAGGTGTATCAAGTTATTCAGAGTTTTATTTTATATTCCAGCTGTATCGAGTTATTCAGAGTTTTCTTTCATATTCCAGGTGTATCAAGTTATTCACCGTTTTATTTCATATTTCAGGTGTATCGAGTTATTCAGAGTTTTCTTTCATATTACAGGTGTATCAAGTTATTCAGAGTTTTACTTTATATTCCAGGTGTATCAAGTTATTCAGAGTTTTACTTTATATTCCAGGTGTATTGAGTTATTCAGAGTTTTATTTTATATTCCAGGTGTAGTGAGTTATTCAGAGTTTTATTTTATATTCCAGGTGTATCGAGTTATTCAGAGTTTTATTTTATATTCCAGCTGTATCGAGTTATTCAGAGTTTTATTTCATATTCCAGGTGTATCAAGGTATTCAGAGTTTATTTTACATTACAGGTGTATCAAGTTATTCAGTATTTTATTTCATATTCCAGGTGTATCAAGTTATTCAGTATTTATTTTATATTCCAGGTGTATCGAGTTATTTAGAGTTTTATTTTATATTCCAGGTGTATCGAGTTATTCAGAGTTTTATTTTATATTCCAGGTGTATCAAGTTATTCAGTATTTTATTTCATATTCCAGGTGTATCAAGTTATTTAGAGTTTTATTTTATATTCCAGGTGTATCAAGTTATTTAGAGTTTTATTTTATATTCCAGGTGTATCGAGTTATTCAGAGTTTTATTTTACATTACAGGTGTATCAAGTTATTCAGTATTTTATTTCATATTCCAGGTGTATCGAGTTATTCAGCATCATCTGAAGTATCATGTGATTATGTTGATCCACCAGAGGAGAACTCAGGGAAAAGTGATTCTGATACATCTGAACCTGAACAGAAACTACTCAAGTATGCTGCAGACAACTGTAAACATGTAAGTCACCAATACTCAAGTATGCTGCAGATAACTGTAAATATGTAAGTCACCAATACTCAAGTATGCTGCAGACAACTGTAAATATGTAAGTCACCAAGACTCAAGTATGCTGCAGATAACTGTTAACATGTAAGTCACCAATACTCAAGTATGCTGCAGACAACTGTAAATATGTAAGTCACCAAGACTCAAGTATGCTGCAGATAACTGTTAACATGTAAGTCACCAATACTCAAGTATGCTGCAGATAACTGTTAACATGTAAGTCACCAATACTCAAGTATGCTGCAGATAACTGTAAACATGTAAGTCACCAAGATATCTATCATTCTTCTCTGTTTGGACATTTAGTATTGTAGTTTAAACAAAGGCAATCCATTATCGTTAAGTAGCTATTTAGACAATTTCCCATTTTGTTGTTTTAAAAAGATAAATAACAACTACTGAAAAAAGTTAAATCACAAAAATACTGAAATCTGAGGTAAAATCCAAAACGGAAAGTCCCTAATCAAATGGCAAAATCAAAAGCACAAAAACATCAAACTGACTTGGTACAGGCATTTTCTTATGTAGAAAATGGTGGATTGAACCTGGTTTTATAGTGCTAAACCTCTCACTTGTATGACAGTCGCATCAAATTCCAAAATCTCTGAACAGTATGAATTTACCTCATTGATTTATTGTTACCTGCCTAGTCCTTTCTGATTAAAAAAGGCCTCAGGTTCTTTCAAGGGTATTTTCATATAAAAAAAAATTAATTTCAAAATTCATAATAAACAAAAAAAATTTGAAATTAAAGATGAGCCTTTATTGAAATATGGGATGATAACATTAACTTACAATATAAATTATTTCTTTTGCAAGTGGTGTTTAGAATATTTTTGATTTTAGGTGGCAGAAACCAGTTATTTTACAATAAATCTTTAGAATTTCATGGATTTGTGATTTAATTTTCCTAAAAAATCATTCAAGCTTATATGCTAATAAAATTCATGGTTTCGAGTAACTAAGATGTGTGCGTGCTTATGTGAATATATAGAAAACCTGTAAATTTGGGTGTCTGTCCAGCATGGAGATTTTAAAATATATAAATGCATTGCAAATAAGGCAAAAAATGTGATGCTCTGATCAGGGCTTCCAAAACGGTCATATATTCCGGACTTGACCGAAACTTTCATAAAAAGACCGGCTGCTCTCAGCCTCAAACGGTCAAATAGAATTGGTGTGCCACATTTTGTTATTCAAGGCATTTTCATGAAACGGTCATTTTAATTTTTACCAACTATCGATCGATAAAAATGTCCGTTTGGGGCTTTGGGCATGTCCGTTTGGGCATTTTAGTTTATAATTGTGGCAATCTATTTCACAAAGATATTTCGGTCATAATTGGGTTTAATAAAACAGAAGCAGCATATTTTAGATACTTTGAAGTGTCTCAGTTAGTCTAATCCTCTGGGTACATAAATGTACGGCTTGGTCTTTAGCTTGGGTACATCAATAAAAAGTAGAAAAAACACGTTTTCTTTTATTTAAATAACAACAAGCTGTCAAACAATTATCCCTTCAATAAGTTATATTGAAGCCATAAATCATTCACTGATTACAGGTTTGTTACCTTTGATGAGGTGTCCTTAGCTTGTCTCTATCAATAGAATTAATGATGCATAACAATGTACATAAAGGTAATCAGGTAAACGAGGTCAAACATGTAAGCGTGTATGGAACAACATCCTATTTAATTACGCTTTATAGATATTATTTTAAATGAGCATTCAGTTTAAAAAAGTATCCTGATATTTAAAAGTTATTCTTCAAATAAGGATATTTATAAATGAATAAGTATGATATATATTATTTTATTTAACACTGTACATCGTGTTAAATACTGGGGTACTCTCAAAGGGAAAATTTACTAAAATATATAGGAAAAACACCGAGAATAGCTTTGCTTGGGTATACCAAGCTGAGTTGTCCAATAAATAAGGGGGAGTTCTCTATTCTTGTTTTCATATTAAAAACTGTTTTTATAATTAAAATCATAAAGAATAATATCCAATCATGACAATCTCCGACTGTTATAAAGACTTTGTCTCAAATTGAACTTTACAAATCTGCCATCATGGGCAAACGTAAACGTGGCGATTCCGATCAAAATTCGAAATCTGCTAAAAATGCTAGAAGCTTTATTCATAAATGGTTACAACTGTTTTTATGGTTAAGATTTGACAGTATGCTAAATGCCATGTTTTGTGACATTTGTCAAAAACATAAACTTAAAAATAACTTTGTAAAGCCTGGTTCGACAAATTTTCGAAAGTCAGCCGTTGTAGAGCATGCTAATAGCAATGACCACATTCAAGCTCTTAAATTAGAGACAGCTTCCAAAAGTAATCCAATTGTATCAGTATTTGAGAAAGTTCATGAAAAGACTGACAACGCAATGTGCACCTTGTTCCGTAATGCTTACTTTATTGCTAAAGAAAACTTACCAATGGACAATTTCAGTCAATAAATGATTTAACTAAGTTAAATGGTGCCGTGATCACTTCTAAATTATATCAAGAGAACAATGCCTGCTCCGAATTTATTCAGACAATTTCCGATGTTATAGAGAAAGAGGTGATGTCCGACGTAAAGTTAAGTCCCGCCGTGGGAATTATGATCGACGAGTCAACTGATCTGGCTACGCAAAAACATTTAATTTTGTACTTATCATACCTCAAAGCTGGTGAACTGAAAATTAGTTTTACAAAACTTTTGAACTTGTCTTCTGGTTCCGCCGTGTCAATTACTGCACATATAATTGCCTATTTAAAGTCATTTGTTGTAGACTTGTCTAAAATATTCGGCATGGGGTCTGACGGTGCGTCGATTATGATAGGAAAGCATGGAGGTTGGGAAATTGTACAAAGAAAAATGTTATCACTGTTCAGTAGATTTTACACGGTTTAAAACAATATCCTTCATTGGGCCTCCTCAATGTTATCTATAAATACCGCATCAGTTGTAAAAGTCACGTGGTCAGGTAATCAATACACAAAAAGAAATATATCACGTGTATTGATGATCAAGTTGTACTGCAATTAAAGCCAACATCAACAGTTTCAAATAAGATGGCCTTAATTTACAAAGTGTTAAGTACTCACAGAGAGAAGATAGATTATATAAACAGAAACAAAAACATGAGAACAGTCAGGTACTGAAGCTGATTGATGCAATGCTGGTTACTGTATTACGATACACAGAAAAATGACACAATACCGAGGATAATATTTTATTTATTTTTAGAATGAAGAAAACAAAACAGTTATAAATAATTTTATTGCATATAACACTACTAATTATTTAGACACATATATCAATTTATGCATCCTCTCAGTTACATTTAAGTATCCAGCTGATCATTGACCGTCAAAATATTTCTTTGAAAAATGTCCGGCTGTCGTCAGGAAATTTTGGAAGCCCTGGCTCTGATACATATCTAATCCTTACCCTCAGAATCTTGCTAATGTCAGACAAGAATTTTAGGCAAATTTCAAGAGATAAATGATATTCAATGAATTAGAGCCTTGTCCGAACCTATCCTTACCATCAAAATCTCAAGATAATTTTGTTTACATAAAACTGAATTTTTTCCCCACTTTGATTGGATGCTGTCAAGAGAGGAGACCCCAATTTTGACTCCTGATTGGTCCCATATATGAAGGAAATCCCCAACCTGTGTATGCAACTACTTACTTATATAGTACAATAGCCTAGAATTCACATTCATTTGTTTTTTTAGTCCACATGATGCAATTATATACCTCATTGCTTAACCTTAACAAAATTTCTGCGTGGGACACATGTTCTGGTACACCAAAACTGGTACCTGCCACCTTAGCAAGACCTTTTCCAAAATTCGTTTTGTCATGAACCAAAATTGCTCTGATGGAACTCTAAGGTAAAACCATCTGAATTAAGCTGTTTCATTTTGAGTTCTTTTGATGTTTTTTTTATACCAAATAGTTCTTGATCAGCTTTAAAATACTTTAAATTGAACTTACCTATGGGATGAAAAATTATTGCAGTTATAAGCATTCAAAGGTTATTTTATTGCAGGACACATTGGAGAAATTTGGTTACCTGTCGAAGCTTGGTGGCAAAGTTAAAATGTGGAAAAGAAGATGGTTTGTTCTCAGGAATGGAGAGTTGTTTTATTATAAATCTCAGGTGAGTCTTGTATGTTTAATTTTGAGACAATATATTAAGTTTTTCATCCATTTTTAGAGGGTGACAATTGAGTTAATATATAATTTATATAAAGATATCACAAGATTTCAGTATAATTAAGGGCATAATAAGAACTATGAATTCACCTTTGTGTGTTCATCAACAACCGTCATTAAAAATGCATTCAATTATCTCTGAATTTACAGTTTTTATTTAAAAAATGTTCATGGAAAGAAAAGTTCATGGATGTTTTTTATTTACTTTCAGCATGATGTATTAAGAAAACCTCAGGGATCAATTAAACTAGATGACCAGTCTAGAGTTGTGCATACTAAAGGGGAAATGGCATTTCAGGTAAATAGTGAGTGTTTGCAATGTAACTGATGATAGAATCAAATTGGAAAATGTTGCTTCAATTTAATCTTTGCATTAGTTAAGTTAATACTTGACCATTCTAGTTAAGGGTAAGAAAGTTCTCTTTTTTTTGTGCTTCTCACATAGTGCTGGCACAAAAAAAATGGTTCTTCTCAGTATTGCATCAAAAAATGTAAAATGTTTTCAAAACTTTTGCATACACTATAAACTTGTTTTAAATTCAGGATTTATAATGTAGAGTATCCTAAATTCCTTTAAAATTTTCGATTTTGTGTTTATTTCTACTGAGCTGCACTAAATAGCAGATTACAGAGTGTAAATCAGATTTGTGTAGATGGGTTTCTGTATCATTGATGTATACCCCACATCTCGTTTTATTCATATTTATCCTTCATAATTTTCATTTATTTTCAGATCACCTCAGGAAAGAAGACATACTATTTTACAGCAGATACCCTGTTTGAAACAGAGAAATGGATTAGATGTAAATATTACAGAATTTACGAATCCTATGAAATTTCATGGGTTATTTATAGTACTGTAAATTCAGAAATAATTTTGAGGTTTTTATTAATGCGAATAATGCGACTGGGTGAGTATCGCAATAATAAGAACTCATATTCTGATATATGATACAATTGAGAAAGGAAACAGGGATTGTGTCAAAGAGACAACAACCCGATCAAATAGCAGAAAACAACCCAAGGCCACCAATGGGTCTTCAACACAGCGTGAAAAGCCAGCACCCGGAGGCGTATATATACATATATCTGTATGCAGATTTTCCTCAAATCACATTAATTAATCACGCAATAATTTCTGAATTTGCAGTATTTTTAAATAACGATTGTAATAAACGATTGTAATAAACGATTGTTTGACAACGATCTCTGGAAAGTGGTTTTTCTTGATATTTACTCTATTATTTTATCTAAAAAGTGTACTGTACTGTAAATTTCCCAAAGTTATAAATAATAGAACTGTAAAATTAAAGTGGCTGCCACTGTTGCTGAAGGTATAAATGTTGCATTTGTTTGCCAGGTGAGTGATTCAGGCTGGAAGGAGCCTTCTAGTTTATCATAGGAGACTGTTGCTTGAGCTACTTTATAATTTTGATTTGATTATTTCAGTACTACAGAAGGTGTTTAAAAGACAAGCTACAAGTTTTCTATTAGATCACATGGACACTAAAGCTGTACTGAAAGGAACATTGCATAAAGTAAGTGTTGTGTTTATTTGTTAAGCTGTTATTACAAAGCTGATATACACAGTCTTCATGCTTAATCACAGACCCAGCAGCCAAGGCTTCTTAAACTGCTTTAGGGCCTGTTAAAGTCATCTCTATAGGCCAACAGAATTGTACTAAAATTTTCCAAAAATTTAGCTCGGGCCTGTAGATTCAAAAGTTTATCATGAAGACTGCATACAGATTATAAATTTCATTTAATTGTAATAAATCATATTCTTATATATGTAAATGACTAATTTTAATATGTGGCCCCTCCTATGAAAGCTATGTTCTAATTAAAATAGAGCATGGAGTGCATGTGCCTGACATCACAATTAAAATTGCAAGGTCAATTATATTTTTAACAACCCTGGAAAGTAAAATGAACAATTTTGTTGGTGTTTCTTGTAAGGAAAGTAAATAAAATCAATTTAAAGTAAGTTTACATGTTTCAGTTAGTTTTTAATACTGAAATTCTAGAATGTTTTTGCTTCATCAAATCAAAATGGCTGCCTTTTGAACTCGTCTTAACTAAAGGTCTGCTTTAAAGTGCAATAGTTCTGGTTTTTCCTATTAGAATCAAAATAATTCTATCATACCATGCTCTATGCTTAAGCTTACTCTCTGTATAAAGATATTGACAAATATAATACCTACCCATATTGAAATTAGCATAGAGCATGACATGAAAGAATTATTTCTTAAATAATTATTATGTAAATTTATATTATAAAATAGATTTTAATTCTCCAATAATGATTCCAATATTATAGATTCCAATTACATGACCTGCCTTTTTGAGTAGAGGGCATTATGTTTTCTGTTCTGTGCTTCTGTCCGTGCGTCCTGTATTAGGTTAATGTGTTGGTTTGAGGAAGTTTGTAATCGCATCAACTTGAAACTTAAATACACATGTTTATTATGTTTGAAATGTTTAATATATATGCCAAATTGTAGTTTTTATGCCCCACCTAGGGGCATTATGTTTTTCGGTCTGTGCGTAAGTTCGTTCCTCCTTCCTTCTGTCCGTTAGTCTGTTCGTCCGTCTGTCCCGCTTCAGGTTAAAGTTTTTGGTCAAGGTAGTTTTTGATGAAGTTGAAGTCCAATCAACTTGAAACTTAGTACACATGTTCCCTATGATATGATATTTCCGATTTTAATGCCAAATTAGAGTTTTTATCCCAACTTCACGGTCCACTGAACATAGAAAATGATTGTGCGAGTGGGGCATCCGTGCACTATGGACACATTCTTGTTCATTCAGATTTCAGGGTTCCCTGATAAATGGAAATGTAAAAGTGCAAGCAGGGTATGGTGTTCTTTGGACATATATTCTTGTTTGTGTTAATAAGTAATATAACCCTTACCTTTTCATTTTTTCATGTACAATGTTGAAAAAAGTAAGATACTTATGGTTTGACACAGGTTTACAAAGGTAGTTTTAGAGGGTGCAAAATAAAATTTGGGGGAATCCCTGCATTGAGTTTATAATAAAGAATATGTTATGAGAAAGAAATTTAGTTTGTCATTATTTACAGGTAAGGAATGGAGTCACAAGGAAATGTTGGTGTGTTCTGGTTGGTAGATATCTAATCTATCACAGGAATCCATCTGACAAGGTAAGCATTAAATTATTGTTCAATTGTGGTGGTGTCGTGCCATCAGACAATGTAGAAAATGGAAATGGATATGCAAGATATTTAAGAACTTGATTCAAAATATATTACTATACCTCTTATTACTCCCAGGGTGTAATTAGCAGTTTAGAGAACCTTTTAGTGATTTAGTGAATAATAGAAATCATCAATACGTCCATTTTCAAATTTTCTTAAATGGTTTCTAATTTCTGTATTTTTAGCATTGAGACTTAATTCATAAGCTCAACAAACTGTGTTCCCTGTCAATGCAAACCTTAGCATGTTTTAATGTACATAAGCTGTTAAAAAATTTATTCCATAACCACCTATTTTGCAATCCCAGTTATTATAAATGTGTGATGCACTTAAAATTCATAATTATTGTCAAGTGCAGCATAATACGATATGCCCTAGCCACTTGCTTTGTAAAGGCAGGGTTCAGATTTTGTCCTTCATAGGAGTTGTTTCTCTAAAGCAAACAACTTACATTTGTAAACAGTCATTAACCTGGCCTATTTGTATTTATTTTACTAGACACCATTAGGCCAGATTCATTTAAGAGATGCCAGGATAGAAGACATTGATAATAGTAACGATTCTGATGACGAAGCTGATGTTACCAAGGAAACCAAACATGCCATTGCAATATGGCCACCATTCCAAGGACCAACCTATCTTATGTTACCTAGTCAACATGAAAAGGTTTGTATGATGCCACCAAGTTGACTGAAAACAATTCAGAATATAGCCACAGTTCCCATGTACTGCATGGTACTAAGACAGTATGAAAAGTTTTATGTATGGTGTTACCATGGAAACTAAATATTGTTACAGTTCTATTGTTTACCTTGTCTCATTAAATTTAGGCAACCAAACATGTCAAAGTAATGTGTCTAGGGTCCATCCTACGACCTTTGACTGTTTTTCAGTTAATATGAAACGGTATGTTCAATGTTTCTTCAACAACATTTACATATTATATGCAAAATTTTGTAAATTGTACTGTATGGAGGCTGGTGACCTTTCTCAATCTAAATATTACATGAAAGACTTTCTTTTTAAATGATTATTGAGTATCTTGAGTGGATAAATATCATTACCAACAAGGTAATGTTGCAGAATTTATATTTATCAATTAGATATTGTTGATGTATTTTGCAGGATTCCTGGTTGTATCATTTAACAGTGGCTGCAGGGGGAGGGACAGGCAATGTGGGGACAGAATATGAACAGATTATATCTAAAGTGATGGAGTGTAATGCAGATTCTAGTAAGCCTATATATTTTACATATTAGAGACAGATTGGGGAGGGGAGGGACAGGCAATGTAGGAATATCTGAAGTGGTACAGATCTAGTAAATAAGTAGATTGCAAAACAGGATTGGGCAGGTTAATTTGTAAGTCAGTAATTTTTCAGTGGCATTTATTTTTAGTCTATTGTTTTAGCATGTTATATCTTAACACTAGTTTTACAGGTCAGATTTCTATTCAATGAAATTTCCTGCCAAAGTTTACACTTCTGCGACACAATCTTTTTGCTAAATTTGAAATTGATAATATCTGTTGGAAATGCATATAACCAAATTAAGTTTTTGTGTCACTCCCTATGAAATTACGAAGGCTAGACTAAGGCATGCTGTTTCTGATGGCAGTGTCAACAATACATTAGTTTGTGATTAGGTCAGTTTAAATGGAACAACTAGTGGAAGGTCAATTATATTTGGTATGCAGTTGTATTAGCATTGGCAGATCTCATTTCTGTGGACATTATTTGACACCACCCCTCAGTCATGGTCTATTGACCCTGAAAATTTTGCTTAGTTTTCATGTTAAAGTTTGTGATTAGGTCAGTTTAAATGGAACTACTAATGATAAGTCAATGATATTTGGTATGCAGTTGTAATAGCATTTGCATGTCTCATATCCATTGAGATTATTTGGCCCTGCTTCTTCAGTGATGGTTCATTGACCTTAAAACTTTTGCATAGTTTGTATAGTTTGTGTTTAGGTCAGTTTAAGTGGAACGGCTGAGGATAAGTCAAATCATATTTGGTATTAGCACTGGCAGTTCTCATTTCTACAGAGATTAAATGGACCAGTACCTTCAGTCATGGTTTATTAACATTGAATGTTTTGAATGTTTAAAGTATTGCCATTTTAATTTCAACTTTGGCATTATACTATCAAAATTCTTTACAGCAGAGACATATCTCTGTGTCAACAGTTTATTTAATATAATGGTTAACCTTTTATTTCAGATTCTGTATATTGGAAACACCCATTATTATTACACAGTAAGGACCCTATCAGTAAACCTCTTACCACACTCCCCTCTGCTGAACTGGAGTTAAAGGCACTTGAAATATTTAAGGTAAGCCAAATAGACATGGATAAAAAAAGCAAAAGGAAAATACCAAACTACAAAGTAAATTAAAAAAAGGGGACGTCTATAAGAACTTACACAATCAAATGTTATCAACCAACTTTGTCAATCAAAAAGTTGATTCACATTTTTAAAATGTTTTAAAGAACTGTGAACAAAATGTTGATGGTCATATTTAGGAGTACCAACACTTTGGGTAACAATATGTTGCATACACTGGGAGTATACTAAAATTATTTGAATAGTTATTGCTTGTAAAATTTTTGGAATACCGCCAAGGTTTATTATGTTAATATGTTTTTGTTTTGATATGGCATAATGTTGTTTCCTCAATGAAGTATAACTCCTATCTCTTTATTCATATTTATGAAAGTCTCTTCTCTTATATTTAGACATAAAGTGACGTTCATGAAATGTTTTGAATTGAATGTAACACATGAATATGGACAAATAAAAATAAAAAATCTTGATTTCTGTTTCAGCTAATACTCCAGTTTACTTATACACTAATAGAATCAACAAATTTAGAATACCATACCAATTTGTCTCAGAAGTTGTTAGATATCTGTCTGGCATATCCAGAACTACAAAATGAACTTTTTTGTCAACTCATTAAACAAACATCTAGTCATCCAGTCCAACAGAAAACAGCTGTACAGGTCAGTAGCTATTTCACATCTAGTCATAAATAGCTGTACAGGTGAGTAGCTAGTTCACTCGTCATTATGATTGTAATGATTACATTAAAGTTGTGGTCGTTTTTTAAAAAGTTTTAGATATTCAACAAAATATAGGATTTCAGATGATTTTTTAGTCCTTTTAGTAAAAATGGAATATATCATCCTTTTAGATAAAAACAAAATTTTATTCTCAATTATCAAATTAAAGCTACTGTGGATTCATTTATTTTCGTGGGTATCAATTTTCGTGGATTGAGAAAAACTTGCATTTTCGTGGATATCTGATTTCGTGGTTTTGCCGATCTCTGCATACAAAGCCTTTAAAAAATTTGTAATTCGTTGAACATTTGAATTCGTTGTTAACCTATACCCACGAAACCCACGAAAATTGGTATCCAACGAATAATAATGAATCCACAGTATTTTCATGTTATAGACACTTAATACTTAAGCATAGTTCTCAGAAGTTGCATATATGATTTGTACGGAACAGAAATTCATAAAAGATATTAATATCCCTCATTTGAATGTGTACCCTTTTCCTTAGTACCATTTCCAGATGATATTATTTTTTTAAACGGATTGGCCTTAATATAGTTTATTTATTTTTCAGAATTTATTATTATGTGGAAAACATTCCTGGTATTTATGCCATGCTACACCTACCTCACCCACTGGATCATTAATGGACTTGTCCGACTCTAGATTAAACCCTGCAGCTAATGTCATATTACAGGGGTGGCAGCTATTGTCCATGTGTGTTTCATTATTCCTTCCAAAACAGAGCATTATGTGGCATTTAAGAGTACATCTACAGAGACATGCTGACCAAAGGTTGGTCTACCAAAAGTATTGATAAAATAAAAATCATTTTTTGGTATTTTATTCATTGTGTTGCAGCTTTTTATGGGTTTTATCCTGCAATTGAGCATTGCACTATACAAATATAGGTGTTCATAAAAACCGAAACAATATACATATAACAGGTATACCTTAAAGATACATATAGTTTCCAGGTATCTTGCTTCTGTTGTGAGCAAATGGTTATATCCAAAGTACTGTTTACATTACAGTTCACTGTAGGTTCCTTTTTGCTGTCCGCATTTAAATTAGGTCCATTGCATTAAAAATCAAAATCAAAGTTTGGGAGGAAAAATCTATGCATTTGAATGTAGATTCCAAATTACAGGATAAAAAACAATATTGGTGCATTGCAGGAAATTATGTAATTTGTTTGTTTGAGCTTTAGAAACATGAAGAAAAGCGGAGCTCACCAAGCTTTTCTCCTGTTCTGTAGCTAGTACAAGTATTGTATGTATAAAAACTTGTGCATTATGGGAAGTATTTGGATATAAGTTAAATACACTTAAGCTTGCTCAGATGTAATATTGAGGAAGCTGTAATAAATATTTTGGAAGTTGGAAAAATATCTACTGATTTCATTTACGGTAAATTTCAGAAATTAATGTGTTTTTTTTTAATTATTTTGTATCCCTAACAACCATCTAAATCAGAGATTATTGAACGTGATTTAAATGCACGATGTAACAGAAAGTTACAAACATAAATAGAAATAGTACATTTTTTTTTTTTGGGGGGGAGGGGGGAATTAATTTCAAATTCTCTGTAATAAATATACAAATTACATTTAATAAAATATTAGTAGATATTTTTTTCACTAGCCAGATAATAAAGAGGGGATGTTTTTTCTTGAACATTGCTATGTGAAGTAAATCACATTTTCTATTGTTATGTTTTCATTTTTCATAGCTTTAAATGTATAAATTTTGTGATTGTAGGTCAGATATTGGAAAGTATGCCATATTTTGTCAGCGAGCTCTTGAGAGAACCATTCTTAAAGGAATTCGTGAAGTGAGACCTTCACGGATGGAAGTATTGTCCATCTTGTTACGTAATCCATATCATCATTCTCAACCAATCAGTATTCCTGTACATTTCCTCAATAATACATACCAGGTACTGTAATTGTTTGAGGGGGAATGTAGTTTATCATCATTACATAATCCATATCATCATTCTCAACCAATCAGTATTCCTGTACATTTCCTCAATAATACATACCAGGTACTGTCAATTGTTTGAGGGGGAATGTAGTTTATCATCATTACGTAATCCATATCATCATTCTCAACCAATCAGTATTCCTGTACATTTCCTCAATAATACATACCAGGTACTGTCAATTGTTTGACGGGGAATGTAGTTTATCATCATTACGTAATCCATATCATCATTCTCAACCAATCAGTATTCCTGTACATTTCCTCAATAATACATACCACGTACTGTCAATTGTTTGAGGGGGAATGTAGTTTATCATCATTACGTAATCCATATCATCATTCTCAACCAATCAGTATTCCTGTACATTTCCTCAATAATACATACCAGGTACTGTCAATTGTTTGACGGGGAATGTAGTTTATCATCATTACGTAATCCATATCATCATTCTCAACCAATCAGTATTCCTGTACATTTCCTCAATAATACATACCACGTACTGTCAATTGTTTGAGGGGGAATGTAGTTTATCATCATTACGTAATCCATATCATCATTCTCAACCAATCAGTATTCCTGTACATTTCCTCAATAATACATACCAGGTACTGTAATTAGTTTTAAAGAAGATTATACTGGTAATGAGTTTTCATTACATGATCCCTTAAACATTCTCAGTCAATCTGTATTCCTTTATATTAGATATATGCCTTGTTTTATTGGAGAGTTTAGTGGACAACTTTTGTATAATTACTGTAATCTTTCACAATTAATTTCTATGCAGTTTTGATAACCTTTAACAGACAGCTTTGAAACAAAGACTTCACATGAGCATGAATAAAAAGAGATATGGGGTAGACATCAATGAGGGTACCAAATGAAATTTTGTTAGGGTGCCCATTTTGTATAAGCAACTCCACCTAAACCCCTTATTGGAATTTATTGAAACTTCAGAATCTTAACAAAAATGGATACCATTGTGCACCTTTTATTTTGTTTTTCGATCCAAGGTACTTTGAAGCATCCATGGCGGATTAAGATAAAATTTCCGATCCACAAGGTAATGATTTTCATTTGGTTTCAGTTGTAACTTGCTGCCTCCAATCAAAGAGCGCCTTTATTATGATCAAGTGTAAATGTAAATAAACTATTGCCATGTGCTGATTGTGCAACAAGTCTTTACCCCCAAAACATAGGATGATATTTGGTGACAATTTTGAAGTTCTTAATCAACTAATGGAAGGTCCTGGATATGTTTCTAGCACAAATGTTGGAATGTCAATGTATATTTTCTGTTCCTGCTTCACGAAATATGTAAACACTTGCCACAATTATTTTTACACCTCCACACCGAAAAGAGTTCAAATGCTGCCAAGGGATATGATTGTATGAGCTTTGCTTGCACTACATGTAGAGTATTTTCCCAAGTTCCACAAGACCACCCCATGTTGCAACACCTGATATTTTACGCAGTTTTAAAGACATTATTTTCATTCATTTAAACAATTACAATAAAATTGGCTGATAAAAATTGGCTAACACATAGATGGTTTAAGTAAATTTGATAATATTTCAGGTGGTTAGTTTTGATGGATCTACAACAGTAGAAGAACTGTTACATTCACTCACAAAGAAATTATCCATGAGGGATTCTAATCAGTCTGGGTTTGCCCTTTTTAGTGATGACCCATGTATTATAGAGGGGGAACATTTCTTACAGTCACATATCAAGGTAAGTCATATATAGTCATGGTAAATTATAGTCATGATAAATTATATTCAATCAGAATAATTTTTCAATTTTCTCTCATATAATCTTAAAATTTCTAATTGGTGCTGAAAAAATCAAGTGATGCTAGAAATTCAAAGGTGGAGCATCACCTTTTAATAACCTGTGGTGATCCATAAGTCGATAATTGTAGAGACAAAGTTTTGACGTTCTAAGCATTCAAAGTGATCACCCAAAATTACATTTACTGGTGCATCTCTATAACCTTTCTCGTTGATTACTTTTTGTAATGTTTTGGCCCCATTTGTTTATGTATTTTGCACTTTTACAGAAGGAAATAGTAGAATCAACTAATAGATTAGAAAATATAGGCATGTTCTGTTAGCTATTCAGGCTTATTTATAAAAATTACTTTTATGTAAAAGTCTTGATTTTTGGAAAACACATTTTTTATATCTGAACTTGTTTAATTGTATTTTGTGGAATCCTAAGAAACAACTGGAGCATATCTCTTTGGTCTGTTTGGGTCTGTTTGGTGTTGAAATTCCAATGTATTCTAACACACTTTAATATCTTTAACTTAGATTGTTCACTATTTTATTCTATTTTTAACTGCATACAAACAACTTTTTAGATTTCCTCCTTTTCGTCTTATTTTCAACTGTATTTCTGAATACAGGATCATTTACATTAAATATATGAATTGGAATAGCACAAATTCGATACATGCTAGACACATGTGATACATGTTAGACACATGTGTGAAGAAAAGCATGTGAGACATGCATGGCAAGAAATGTCTTTAACACTTAAATGTTACAAATGTGTAAAACACAGGTGCATTGTATTACATATGTGCAAATGTGTGTCATATTACTAGTGTAAACCTATATTGTCATTTTTACAACTGTGTCTCTTCAGCTACAGAGTACTTTCTATTACATATAGGTTTGTGATGTCATATCCAAGTGGGAACATATATTCAAAGAGAATAACTCAGGGAAGCTAGACAGTAGCAGGACGATAAAGTTTCTGTACAAAAATAGGTAAGTTTGACCCAATTTATGACTGATGTAGAAGTCACCTCTGACAGTATGACTCCTGCTGAAAGAGTGCTCTTTGACTGTGAGGGATGTATAGAATTTGCAGCCTTGTCATGATGGAATGGATAATGTAAATTCAAAAAATTTTACATGCACTTATTATTGCGTTTGTTGCACAATAGACAAGAAAAACAAGGTTAATTATTGCTATTTCATG
Source organism: Mytilus californianus (assembly GCF_021869535.1). NCBI lineage: Eukaryota > Metazoa > Mollusca > Bivalvia > Mytilida > Mytilidae > Mytilus > Mytilus californianus. The sequence goes on along the minus strand of NW_026262690.1, from coordinate 113,295,947 downwards.
AAATGATGCATTCAAATAATGCTAATAATATTTAAGAAGGGAGTTTTAATTTTGCAAAACCTTTCCCATCACAATTTTGGAAATAATAAATACATCACAAAAATTTCTGAATTTACAGTCACTGTATAAAATCTGATGTTTTTTGTTGCGTGAAAGACATCATCTCTGCATGTAAAAGAACCATTGCAATAACTTTTTTCGGTATCAATTTTCATGAATCTAGGAAAAGATGTATCTTAAAGGAAGATTTGGTGGGTTTTTTTACAAATTCTGCATCCAGCCTAAAGGAAATTTGTAGTTTTTTTTAACACTTTTAAAAAACTCATGGTTCACCTATGCCCACCAACTCCATGAACATAAGTACCCCAAGAATAACAATAAGCCAGTGAGTGTTTATATCTGTGCAACACAATTTCTGTCACAATTATTCACATGAGTTCAAACATTGCAATAATCTTTTAATTTTCAATAATTGTATTTTTTTTCTGATTTCTTTTAGGTTGTATTTCAAGTCAACATGCAAATCAGAAACAGATAAAGAAAAGTTGTTGTTAGCTTATCAGGTCAATGAGGATATTGTTCAGGGAAGATTTCCTCTCAATAAAGACCTGGCTCTAGAATTAACTTCATTGTTAGCTCAGGTTAGTCTGTATTTAGCTTATCAGGTCAATGAGGATTTTGTTCAGGGAAGATTTCCTCTCAATAAAGACCTGGCTGTAGAATTAACTTCATTGTTAGCTCAGGTTAGTCTGTATTTAGCTTATCAGGTCAATGAGGATATTTTTCATGGAAGATTTCCTCTCAATAAAGACCTGGCTCTAGAATCAACTTCATTGTTAGCTCAGGTTAGTCTGTATTTAGCTTATCAGGTCAATGAGGATATTGTTCAGGGAAGTTTTCCTCTCAATAAAGACCTGGCTCTAGAATCAACTTCATTGTTAGCTCAGGTTAGTCTGTATTTAGCTTATCAGGTCAATGAGGATATTGTTCAGGGAAGATTTCCTCTCAATAAAGACCTGGCTCTAGAATTAACTTCACTGTTAGGTCAGGTTAGTCTGTATTTAGCTTATCAGGTCAATGAGGATATTGTTCAGGGAAGATTTCCTCTCAATAAAGACCTGGCTCTAGAATCAACTTCATTGTTAGCTCAGGTTAGTCTGTATTTAGCTTATCAGGTCAATGAGGATATTGTTCAGGGAAGATTTCCTCTCAATAAAGACCTGGCTCTAGAATTAACTTCATTGTTAGCTCAGGTTAGTCTGTATTTAGCTTATCAGGTCAATGAGGATATTGTTCAGGGAAGATTTCCTCTCAATAAAGACCTGGCTGTAGAATTAACTTCATTGTTAGCTCAGGTTAGTCTGTATTTAGCTTATCAGGTCAATGAGGATATTGTTCAGGGAAGATTTCCTCTCAATAAAGACCTGGCTGTAGAATTAACTTCATTGTTAGCTCAGGTTAGTCTGTAATTAGCTTATCAGGTCAATGAGGATATTGTTCAGGGAAGATTTCCTCTCAATAAAGACCTGGCTCTAGAATTAACTTATTTGTTAGCGCAGGTTAGTCTGTATTTAGCTTATCAGGTCAATGAGAATATTGTTCAGGGAAGATTTCCTCTCAATAAAGACCTGGCTCTTGTTAGCGCAGGTTAGTCGGTCTTTTCTTCTCGTATGTTTTTGATATCACCGAGTGAAGATTTCCTTTAATTATAAAATTGTTATATTTTTTTTTTTTTATATTCTGATCTGAAGCTGTCAATTTTAGAGTTCAGTGAGAATATGTGGTCAGTGTTGCCCATGGCATGTATAATTATATAATAACATAATAAATAGATGTGGTATGATTGCTGATGAAACAACTTTCCACCAGAGACCAAATGACCTAGGTCTTAGCAATTATAGGTCACGGTACAGCTTTCAACAATGAGAAAAAAACCATACCGCAGAGCAAATTTTAAAAAGTAACATAGCAAAATGCAAACAATTCAAACTACGAGAAAACTAACAGCTGGATTTATGTACAAAACAAATTTGAAAAACAGCAACAAACGACAACCACTGAAATACAGGCTCCTGACTTGGGATAGACTCATTCAGAATGTTTCTGGGCACTAAACCCTCCCTTAACCTGGTACAGTTGTGTAAAGGCACAACAAAAGACCAAACTATAAAAATCAGTTGAAAAGGACTTGACTCATCAGATCAATACAAAGCACAAAAAACAACTAGCAAAAACACTGAAACACAAATTACGGATCTGAGAGTACTCACAGTTACTGAAGGTTAGTTCCATGCCACTAACAACTATATATATCCATTATAGGTAGAATATGGTGATCTGAAGCTGTCATCCTCAGACTACAGTGAGAATGGAGATATATGCCAGACAAATGTTGCCCAACAAGTATCAACAGTATTAGATAGATTTTATCCTAAAAAGTTTACCTCTATATCAGAAGAAGAACAAAGGTGAGAGTTTTGTGTAGTGTTTCATCATCATATTCCTAGATTTAATTTTATGCTAAAACAATGTGGCAAACATAAGATAAGAAACTGTTATAGATAATGTAAATTCAGAAATATGCATAATTTAGTGACAAATTAGGCCAAATTTTAGGTGAGGTCACTCATTATTTTGCCATGCATTTTTACTTATTTCTCCATTAATCTATAGTGACCATAAAAAATGTTATATATCACAATCAAAAACAGTAATTTGTGCATTTATATTCTACAATTTCATGCAGATAACACCTAAGTAACATAAATCCCTCCTTTAAGTAATATATATGTGGCCCATCACCGTTTTGGAAATAATTACTTTTGAGACAAAACATTTTTGACTGGGTATAGTTTTGACACATTGGTAGCTTCATCAATTCATTTTAAGTTCTTCTTTGAAAATACTGTTTCTTTCTGTCAGAATTAGGTCTGTATTTTTGCAAATGTTTCAATGACTTCAGTCGGACAAGTCATAAATCTGTAAAAAACTATACAAATTTTTGTGGTCATAAATCATAAAAACCTGTTGTGAAGTACAGACTAGATCATTATATGACCTTACAACTATGCTTTACTATGATTACAGGTCTGTGATAAGTAAGTTGTTAGAGAGATGGTCATCATTACGTGGAAGATCTGCTCAGGATTGTATACGGGTATATTTAGCTGTTGTCAGAAAATGGCAGAACTGTGGTGCTAAACTATTTAGAACAAAGGTAATTTAACCTTATTTTATAAAAATAAGGAGATGTGATATGATTGCCAATGAGACAACTATCCACCAAAGTTCAAATGAAGTGGATGTAAGCAATTTTAGGCAACCGTACGGCCTTGAACAATGAGAAAAACCCATACTGTATAGTCGGCTAATAAAGGCCCCAACATGAAATATATGAAACAATTCAATTTAGAAAACTTACTGCCTATTTTATAACAAAACAATTTACGAATGATATTTAGTATGGTTTTAATTTACTGATAACAAAATCAATATTTATACCAATAAAAACAATATTCAAAGATCTAATTGCAGTGTTGTTTGGTAACCTTTTAGAATAAATTTATTTAAAGGAGTGGTAAGTTTGTTTGCTTTCTCCTTGCCAATAATACAAAAATGTTATTAAAGTATCTGTACACTATTGAAAATTGCCAATATCTTTAATTCTGTACACTAAGTTGAATTATGCCATGTTCTATATGTACACCATTTCTGCTTGAATGTCTTTCTAAAGCATCAATTACTTTTCTCCCTGATTTAAAAAAAAAACAAGAAGTAATTTAGGATCTGAATAGAAAAACTGCATTTTATTTCATTATTTATACATAAACAAACTTTGGACAGAAATCTCAATTGTTAAATAAAATCATCTTCTGACATTGGCAAGTATAATATATTTGTTGTTGATTTCAGACAAAAACGTCTCTAAGTAATACAGAAGATGTATGGTTAGCTGTCCATGAAGAAGGGATTACTGTATTAGAATATTCCACAATGGTAAATTTTGTATTTTAGATCGACTGTGAAAATACAGCACTAACCTTTCAAGGGACTTTTGTGTTACAATCACTGCTTAAAAGAGTATCTCATCTATTAACATAGCTTGCAAAATTAACCTAGCTACCAGTATGTATAAAGGTCATCTACATAAAAAGTAGAATAGCAAAATTACCAAACTCCAAGGAAAATTCAAAATGGAAAGTCCTTTATCAAATGACAAAATCAAAAGCTCTAACACATCAAAGAGGGTGGTAAAGGGTTATTTTCGTGCAACATGTTTTGCCATTTTTATTTCACGTGCAGCCGTGAAAAAGGTTCGTTTTTCACCGTGTTTTGTGAAATCGGTAAAAAGATCAACATGCAAGACATTTTTATTTGTTCATTCATCGTGAAATGGCAATGTTATTTCGCGTTCCTCCGTGCAGATACCCCCCCTTTACACCCCTCATCATACGATAGCTAAAAAAAGGATAACGAGAATCACCAAAAATGTTGGACAGTACAACAAATCACATCAACCACCAACACTAAAGTCCACAGAAAGAAAGACAACAACCAACAACGCATGGTACAGATAGCCTTACTTCTAGGTATTTTATGATATGAATTCATACACTGTATTTGCTTCTTTTTCATAAGGTTCAGCTTCACTATGTATTCTCTTTTTACAGCAACCAATAATTTCCTATGATTACCGGTCGGTAATTACATTCGGCGGTTGGAAAGATGATTTCATGATTGTTGCTACACAGTTAATAGAGTCAGCTCCACATCATTATGAACACAGAACAGAAAAACTGTTATTTACAATGCAAAAATGGAAGGTTGGTTTTATGATATGCTAGGATGAAATTTTGACTGATGTAACAAAATATAGGTACAACAGGCATTTAAATTTCTTAGGGTCCCACAAAGTAATCTGGAGAAGGCTTATGGTAATCAGATTGTCCATCGGTCATAAATGGTTTCAACACTCTACCTTTCATGTCCCCCCCTTGTGCATATGTATAAAAAGTGTTTTTCACTCTCTAACTTTCAAACCTCCTGCAGTTAGATAATGAAACTTGACATGATAATTCACCACTATTAGAAGTTGTTGTGTAGGGTATAAAAAAAAATGTACTGTGAAGGTCATGGTCAAAAGTTCAACTTTGCCATCCCTATGCATATGTACAAAAATTGTTTTAGCTCTCTAACTTTAAAACCCCTTGAAGTAGGAGATGAACTGGATGCATCAAAACATTTCTGCCTTCCATGGTTATGTATAAGATATGGAAAAATGGAAAAAAAAACTCTTATTACTTCTAATTTGCAATATTCACTAAAGCGGGGTCCTCTGGGTTTTATACAGGGATCTGTAAAGACAGGTTTCCATTTTATGCAGGGTTAAGAATCCACAAGTTTCTGTTTAATGAAGGGTTCAGATTCAGTTAAAACAGGTTTAGATTTTATACAGTTTTGTTTTGACAGGTTTATGTTCTGGTTTACACAGGGTTCAGTTAAGATAAGTTTCTGTAACTGCAGGGTTTAGTTAAGACAGGTGTCTGTTACTGCAGGGTTCAGGGTTCAATTTAGACAGGTTTCTGTTACTTCATGGTTCAATTGAGACAGGTTTCTGTTTAATACTGCAGATTTTAGTTTTGATGAATTTTCATTAAAACCAGGGTTTACTATGAGACTGTTTACTGTTTTGTTGAATGTGTATATAATTAAATAATTTAATCTTTTACAGATTTTGGAGATTACTTTACTGATGGCCAGTTATATCAATGTAAGAGTACAAAGACCTTCCAATGATATTAGCCCAGAATCATGACAACCATTTTCAACTAATCAACGAATGCAGATGGAGGTCAAACACCTGATGTTTTCAGACCAGAATCCTGACAACCAAATGAATATGTTTTAAATTGTCAAATTTCAGTTCCTCTATTTTTTGAAAGAAGTGCAAAAAATGGTCTAATTTTAGTAGATAAAAATCCTGATGTCCAATCAGTTTTTAACTCATCGATAAAGACAGAAGGAGCGGAAAGATCATATATAAAGTTCACAGGCAGGAATTCTGACAACAGTGTTCATTTCAATAAATTCAGGAAGACTGGTGAACAGCATATACCTTTTAGTGATATTGATTCAGATTTTTAATGATTTAATCATTAAGTTGTAAATTTCCAACTGATCTGTTTATAAGTGCAAATATCATCTTATGTTGTCAGTCTTAAATCCTGATGACCAATTGACTATGTTGTCCATTTTCGTTCCTGAATTCTGTTTAATACATCTTCATCAGATATTCAAATGATATAAACCAAGGAGTTTGAAATTCCAATTCAGAATACAAAGCCCATCTTGTGTTTGCCAGTCCAAAAACCTAATGACCAATTGATTATGTTGTCAATTTTCAAAACATAATGAATTCTGATGATCATTTACATCTTTACATAATCATTAGATATATATATATAATATCAACCGAGAAGTTTGAAATTCTAATGACCAAAAAAATACTCACATATGAGAAGCTCACCAATGATTAACTATCATGCTTACTCCTCAATTTCCTGATGCATGACCAACAGATATTCTTGTGAACTCTGCATAATTGACCACTTTATTTTTTTTGCCAAGTTACATGGGAATTTTAAGTCATTTTCATTTGTAATTTAACATATGATAAAATGATTCAAGTATTAAAAAAAATCTGTGAGAGAAGATATTACTGACTTTTAAGTCTTATTGAACAGTAAGATCACAAACTATTGTGATTAAATATTGGTATTATTCACATCTGTATCTTTAACACTGAAACTGGATTTCCCTTAAGAAAATAAGGTATTAGATTGAATCTGTTGCTAATTGAACAATTCTGCAACAGATGTTTCACTACAGGACTCCAAAACTCTTTTACCATAATTTTGATGTAAAGCTTCTTTTTCATGCCCTTCTCTCATGACCTGTTGCAAGACAAAATATGTAATCATTTTTCCGACTGCCTCTTAACTAGCAGAAGTCCAAATTAAAAGTCCTTCATCTCTGTTTATCAATTTGGCAGAAACTAATTTTGGATTTATTTTTAATTTGGACTTGTCCTAAAATGCATTGGATGTTAAGGATGTTCGGTCCTCTTTTCAAGATAACAAGCTTTTTAAAAGACTTATAAATTGATAGTATATAAATAATGGAACTTAAAAAGTAGAAAAAAATTACAGGTCCATGTCCTTGTTTTTAAGATACAATCAATTGAAAATTTGGCAGATAATACTTCTCTCTAGATTTTTCATACATTCAACATTGGCACCTTTTTTCTTCAAAAACTATGAAAAAATAACAAGGATTTCATAAGATTTTCAAAAATGGTGTTTTAAACTATATGTAATAAAATTATGAAGGGTCAGCGAACAAAATTTTTATTGGCACTATATGGATAAAACTAGAGGATTCTGAATATCTGACAAATAGTAAAAAAACAAGAGTAGAAAACATCCTAAAAGCAAACATCAATTAATCATTCAAACAATTATGCTTTTTACAAATATATTTGTCAGTTCATTTGTAGTTTCATTGCAAAGTGATACATTTTATTACAATGTTTCTATTTTCAAATGTAACTATGACAATCCTAATTCATTGATATCAGAACTTATCACATTGGTTTCAATGAAATTCTTTGATTTCACAGTTAAAAAAGCGCAGATAATTTGACTCCTATGATGTCAAGACATTGTTGTTGGCATTGCATCAAAACGAATTGGAAATGAGTTAAAAAAGATATAACTCCTTGTATTTTCTACTTTATTTTCATTAAAAAATCCCACAGTCAATGTAATAAAAAGAATAACTAGTCCAAGAATTCAAATATTGAAAAATATTTAACTCGTGACTGAACAACACTGAAAATTAACTCATGGGCTATGCAAATTTGTTAATTTACGTGTTGTTTCCATATTTGAATTATCCGATAATTTATTCTATAAATCTAATTTGTGTCCTAGTGAAGTAGTTTTATGATTCTCCAACTTGATACTAATGTGGTTTGAAATCATGTACTTGAAAGTTGTCTCTAAAAAGTTAAGAGTCGATTCATCTTTTTGTTATTGGTAATCATGTACTTAATGTAAAAAAGAAAAGTTGTTAACATTTTTGAGATTATTTTACAAGTCATAATATCATAGGGCATATTGTGCAATTGTTTTGTTATGTGTCACACCTTTTGTTGTAAGTTTTCTTGTTTCTTTTTATAAAAAGATTTTAAGAATTGATGTTTTTGATATTTGTTATATGCCATGAAGTAATCTCCCTTGACTTTAAAAAAACATATAATTATGGTCAGAATAAAATTAAGAATGGAAATTGGGATTGTGTCAAAGGGACAACAACCCGACTAAAAAGCAGAAAACAGCTGAAGGCCACAAATGGGTCTTCAACACAGCGAGAAAATCCCACACCCGGAGGTGGGCTTCAGCTGGCCCCTAAACAAAAATGTGTACTAGTTCAATGAAAATGGATGTCACACTAAACTCCAAAACATATAAATGAACTAGAATTAAAAAACATACAAGACTTACAAAGGCCAGAAGCTCCTGACTTGGGACAGGCGCAAAAATGCGGCTGGGTTAAACATGTTTTGTGAGATCTCAACCCTCCCCCTATACCTCTAGCCAATGTAGAATAAACAAACAAACAGCAATACGCACAGTAAAACTCAATTTAAAAGAAGTCCGAGTTCAATGTCTGAATAAGAAACAAAATAAAACTAAGCAAAATGACAATGATACATAACTTAATATATATGTTTAGCTTTTAAGATACCACGGTGGCTTTGATGGTCCAGGGGTCTTCGTAGTTTATCTACTGTATCACTAGCCTGCCAACACTGAGGTTGTCAGTTCAAACCCCGCACGTTGCAGGTGTTTTGGACTCCAATCTAAATGGACTATGATTGCCAGTTTTCGTGCTAAAGGTCAGTGGTTCTCTGCGTGCACTTCGACTTCCTCCGCCAATAAAAACTGGACAACAAGAAATGGCTTTAAACACCAAAAAAGCAATCAATCATTTAAGATACCCTTCTTATCTTTTCAAAAGAGAGGCGAAAGATACAAGAGGGACATTCAAACTCATAAGTCGAAAATAAACTGACAATGCCATGGCTTAAAAAGAAAAAGACCAACAGACAAACAAAAGTACAGAAAAGACAACATAGAAAACTAAAGACTAAGCAACACGAACCCCACCAAAAACTGGGGATGATCTCAAAACCATTCTCATAGACTATTGCAAGAATCAGTATATTCTGAGGATGTTTTATTTCGTTTATCCCTTTTGTGATTTAATTTTCCGTTAAAATAAACAGAAAAGAATGTCTGGACTAAAGTTTTGAAAATAACCAGAAAGCTAAGGATTTCGTTTATGTAGAAATAACTATAACTTTAACATTTCTATCCAATTCAAATGTTTATTGCCATATAAACTTTAAACAGTAAGTTTGTGACAAATACAAAAAAGTATACAATATAACTGAAATTCACATATTTATACACAATCATTTAATAACAGTAAATAGTTATAATGACTTTTTGATGTGGGACCCCAATTGATTTCCTTGTGATGGTGTTGATGGATTGAGTATAAAAATCACCTTTTCTTCATCAGACAAATCTTTAACAGAAAAGTTTATTTCCAAATTATCAAAAAAGTTGTTCTCAGTTGCCTTTTAAATTCACAATCTAATAAAAAAAAAGATTTATCATCTTCTAATATGTAACATTTTAAGGCATCATCTCTGCTCTCTAGGATTATTAGAATGTCTTCCTTTTTCTATATTTAAATAATGGTCCCTAATTCTTAGTTTTGTTATTAATTTTCTATATGTAAAGTTTGGTTTTCCTAAATAGTCTTCAAAAAAAAATTTGGTTTGAGGTTTTGGTATAAATAAAGTTTACTTTTTTCATCAATTTTTATTTGACCGCAAATTTATTTGCATTCATTTTATGTTATGGTGTTGTCTGCGTCTGACAACATTTTGGTTCGCAGACAATAACTTGAGTATAAGTACATGGATCTCTATGAAATTTTAGCACAAGGTTCCATACCACTAAAGGATAGTTGGGATTGTTTTTGGGGCTATTGTCCTAGCGGTTTTGTAATTAGAGGCCAAAAAAGGTAAGTTTTACTGGTTCATAGAAAATAAATTGGTTCACAGACAATAACTTTAGTATAAGTGCATGGATGTGTAAGAAATTTTAGCACAAGGTTCCATACCACAATAGGAGGGTTGAGATTGATTTTGGGGGTTGAGCTGTTGTGTAATTAGGGGACAGAAAGGGGCCAAAAACAATTCCTTGTTTGGCTTTTAAAACAAGAACTTGAGTATAAGTGTAAATATCGCTGATAAATTTTAGCACAAGGTTCCAAAGCACAATAGAAAGGTTGGGATTAATTTTAGGGGTTATTGTCATAGCTGTTTAGGAATTAGGGGCCAAAAAAGGCCTAACAAAAACAATTATTTGCCTGGTTCACAGACAGTATCTTGAGTATAAGTGTATGGATCTCTGTGAAATCTAGCACAAGGTTCCATACCACTAAAAGATGGTTGGGATTGTTTTTAGCGGTCTTGTAATTAGAGGCCAAAAAAGGTCAGTTTTACTGGTTCATAGAAAATAAATTGGTTCAGTGACAATAACTTTAGTATAAGTGTATGGATCTGTATGAAACTTTAGCACAGGTTCCATACCACTAGAGGAGGGTTTGGAATTGATTTGGGGGGTTATTGTTGTAGCTGTTTTGTAATTAGGGGCTAGAAAGGGACCAAAAACAATTATTTGTCTAATTTTAAGATAATAACATGACTATAAGTGTATATATCTCTATTAAATTTTAGCACAAGGTTCCACACCACAATAGGAAGGTTGGGATTAATGTTGGGGGTTATTGTCATAGCTGATTAGGAATTAGGGGCCAAGAAGGGCCTAACAAAAACAATAACTTGAGTATAAGTGCATGGATCTCTATTAAATTTTAGAACAAAGTTCTATACCACAAAAGGAAGGTTGGGATTTATTTTGGGGGTTATTGTTGTAGCTGTTTAGTAATAAGGGGCCAAAAACTAGCATTTTCCATATTTCAGGACAATGATTTGTATATAAAGAGCATGGATCTCTATGAAATTTTACCACAAGGTTCCATACTTTATAAGGAAAGTTTTGATTGATTTTTGATTTTGGACACAGTATTCAAGATGGTCCAAATTGGGGTCCAAAATTGAACTTTTGTTTGATTTCATCAAGAATTTTATTGTTGATGTTATTTGATATGGTCAATCCAACAGTAATTTAGATTTTTGATTTTGTGCTTGGATTTCAAAGTTGGTCCAAATTGGGGTCCAAAATTAAACTTTGTTTGATTTCTTCAAAAATTAAATTATTGGTGTTCTTTAATGTGTACAATCTAACAGGGTGTATAAGTTTTTGATTTTGGGCCCGTCTTTCAAACTCAAGGGTCCAATGTATCCAAAATAAATCTTAGTTTGATTTTAACAAAAATTGAATTCTTGTGGTTATTTGATATGCTGAATTTAAGCATATAATTAGATTTTTGTTTTTAGGCACAGTTTTCAAGTTGGTTGAAATTGGGGTCCAAAATTAAACTTTGTTTGATTTTAACAAAAAAATAATATATGGGGTTCTTTGATATGCTGAATTTTAGTGTGTATTTAGATTTTGGATTTTGGGTCCTGTTATCAAATTGGTTCACATTGAGGTCCAAAAGGTCCAATATAAAACTTTGTAGGATTTCTTCTAAAATTGAATTCTTGGGGTTCTTTGATATGCTGATTCCAACCATGTATTTAGAATTTAGAATTTGGATATTGGACCATAATTGGTAAATGTCCAATTTTAAATTATTTAAGAACTTATACCACATTCATTCTGTGTCAGAAATTATGCTATTGTTAAATATTTAATCGGAATCTAAATTAAGAGATGTATTGTGTAATCAACAGAAATTTTAAGTTGAGTCATAGTTGAAATTAGATACAGCATCATATCTAATTTTAGAGAAGAAATTATGTATTGATATAGTATTTATTAATGAGGAATAATATTTTGGAATTGTTTTTTTCTTCATTTCTTTTACAATACTTTTCTAATTACTTTGTATAAATTGCTTATTTCTTGACCAACTTCAATGTGGTTTAATTGGAAGTCATGAATTCATGTGTTTCTTTGATATGCTGTATATAACTGTGTATTTAGATTTAAGATTTTGGGCTCCATATTTTAACTGGTACAAGGGTCCAAAATTCAACTTTGTTTGATTTCATCAAATATTGAATTATTGGTGTTCTTTGATGTGCCGAATCTAAGCATGTATTTATATTTTTTAATTTTGGGGTCTTCTTTCAAATTAGCCCACATTAAGGCCCAAAGGGTCCAATATTATATTTTGTTTGATTTTAGAAAAAATGAATTCTTTGCGTTCTTTGACATACCAAATCTAACTGTGTATTTTAAATTTTTGATTTTGGGACCGGTTTTCAAATTGGTCCACATAGTCCAAAATTAAACTTATTTTGATTTTATGAAAAAGTGAATTCAAGGGGTTCTTTGCTAAACTAAGCATGTATTTAGATTTTTTATTTTGGACCAAGATTTCAGTTGGTGTAAATCAGGATCCAAACAAAAATTGTATATTTGTGGTTCTTTGATATGCTGAATCTAACAATGTATTTAGATTTTGGATTTTGGGCCCCTTAATCAAATTGGTCCACATTGATGTCCAAAGGATCCAAAAGTGAACTTTGTTTGAATTCTTGGGATTCTTTGATATGCTAAATCTAACGTGTATTTAGATTTTGGAAATTGGGCCATGGTAGGTAATAATCCAATTTCAAATTTTTCAGTTTTTCGACCGCAGTCATTCTGTGTCAGAAACCTATGCTATGTCAAATATTTAATCACAATCCAAATCTAGAGCTTAATAAAGCTTGAATGTAGTGTCCATACTTGCCCCAACTGTTCAGGGTTCAACCTCTGCTGTCGTATCAAGCTGCGCCAGTGGAGCATTTTATTTGCATCTTATTATGAATCAAATTTTTAAAGTAGTTTTTAGAGCTTGTTTTTATTTAACCTTTAAATGAATTATTTTACTGGTTTGTGCACCTATGTTCTTACTGTAATTTTACGCAGCTGCTTACAGTACACTTGGTTAATCGTACCTGGTGGTTTTCCAGATGGCAGAAAGAAGAATATAGGGAAGAAGGACCTAAAAAGTATATCCAAAACCATCTAAGTCAACTTTGTCTGAGGGAGTTGGAACCTTAAATTCTGAGAACTTCTAAACTTATAAACAAAATTGTTTAGGAAAGGATGTTATAATCATGGAAGATGTGAAGTACTGACTACTAAGATGCAATACCTTTAGGAACTAACAGTCCACCAGCAGCAGTATTGACCCTGTTGTAGAAAATTTTAAAAAATAACACTTAAAAGATTTGGTGAATCCGAAGGTTTTTCTGGACTACTGTCGGGCGCCCAAATCCTTAAAATTGAAAGCCAGGTATGTTTAGATACTTTACAAGCTCTATGACCGAAAGGAACCTAAAATATATTTCCAAAACCATCGACTGTCAACTTTGCCTTAGGGAGTTCAAACTTAGTTTCTAATATTTCCTTCATTTCAAGTAAGAAAGGGGTAGTACAATTCCCCATGAATGTGTTTCACTCACAAGGACGAAATAAGAAAATTGTTTAATCCTTCTTGAGTTCGAATATATAAGATTCTATATATCATGCTTAAGAAAAATTTCAGCAATTTCACATTTCCATAAAGTTAAATGTATTGCAATAATTGTAAAATTTTGCATCAAAGGATATTTTTAACCAAAATTAATTTATTTGTATCAGAAAGACAATATATATAATTACTTACAATAGAAATTTGGTTTTGTCAAGAATGTCCTTTCTAAATTTTAGGGGGATATTGCTTTAATTTTGCCTAATTCTGTCAAAAATGGAGTTTTAGCTATTTTAGGCATTCATTAAGTGGTCACATGTTTGGAGATACTGCTGTTAAAACATTCAAACCGTATAAATCCGTGTATATGATGATTGTAGTAAAACCTTTATATTACAGACTTGCAACATGCATTCAATCACATGTAAAGCAGGCGAGACATTTCAGCTAGTGCACTCTTGTTTAACTATAGACCTTAACCTCCCACTTTTTAATCTAGATTAGATTGATAAAAAAAGATAAACAGATACATGTTCCTTTACTTTTCGAATGATTTTATTTTAATTTCCTAGCGAGCAGCACCAACAGAAATATCAAAATTGATCTCCGGTGTTGTTCAAAATACAACTGACGTTGAAAATTCTGTCACCATCACGAATCGGTTGGTGAATACAACGTGTCTAGGTTTCTACTCACTAGATACCGATGTTTTCGCGATCTTATATCATAAGATATAAGCTGAGTTGTCTGATATGCTAATTTAAAGATTGTTTCCCATACTCTGAGTCTAAATTGGAGGATGGATGATCAATGCATCGCAGAAGGCGCCTTCTCTCTCGACACATCTGGTCTTATTCTACTTCAAGTTTTTTTTATCTATAGTGATTTTACAAGTTTTCATCACCACACCTTTCTATGACAAATACATATTGGTCGAATGATCTGCCAATTTTTTTGTAGATCGAAATAGTTCTGCTGAATACATTTAGTGTTTGGCAAAACAAAAACAAAAAAACAGAATAATATCACACTTTTGAAGCTACCAAAAACGATCTTCCAAAAGTATGTATTTTAAGAAACCCAGCACAGTATCTCTTTATAATGGTCTACATGTCGAACTTTAAAATCTTAATCAAAGATACCAGGCTTATTTGGTTGCCGGACGGCCATTTCGTCTACATAAGACTCACCAGTGGCAGTCGAATCAAACAATTGGAAAGCCAAACCAAATACGGTAAACAGACAGAAAGTCACAGGACAAACAGTCACAGGACATAAAGTCACAAATTTGATAGGACAAAAAGTCACAAATAATTTTTTGACAATTATTAAAATATATAAGAGAAAGATCTTGAAATATTTTCTTTTTATTAAATATATTCATTTTACAGTTAAGAAAATTGTTCTTTAGCCTTGATAAATGAAAATTTATTAAATTTTAATCATGCAAATGATCTATTTCTTGGCACCATGAAGCCGTTTAAGTACTAAGCCACTTTGACATTTTGTTTTCTTAACAATTATTTGATCATTATTGATTTATATTTAATGAATTTTAATTACAAAGTTGGTTTATATATATAATAGTTCAAGAAAAATACAAAAACGTTTTTTTTTTTAAGTGTTTTCTGATTCAAAGAAAAATAATCTCAAAACTGAATTGTGATTTTTTTGTCCGTGACTTTTTGTCCTGTGACTTTTTGTCCATGACTTTTTGTCTGTGACTTTCTGTCCTATATTGACCAAATACAAGGTGGAAGAGCATTTATAACTGACAATTCCATTAAGTTGTGCCAAATACGGCTAAGGCAATCTATACCTGGGGGTAGAACCTTAGTGTTTTGAATATTAAGTAAGTGGTATGTTAAGTGTTTGTGTTTCTTTTTAATTCTTGAAATGCGCGATTCGTTGTGTTTTCTGTGACCTATTAAAAATATAACTGATAACCGCCCGCCAGTTGATAGAGGATGGCTTACTTTGCCAGGCTCCCTATTCCAATCTGCTGTAGAACAGTAGTTATTTGTGTGTGTGTGGGGGGGGGGGGGGAGGGGGGATTCGGCATTATATCCTAGATAATTTACTTGGCAAAAATGACGATTCTTGACATCCACTATAACTTATTGTCAACAAAAATCTACTTGATAGTAGTATGACGACACAAAACCGTTTCATTGTGCGACCAGGATGCCACAGCAGGCTGCAATAGGTAAACATATGCAACAGATGAGACCGACAAATCCCAAGATAACACATATACTGTTAAGTAAACAGAAATAATAGTAAAATAATGTCCGGTGACAGTAGTTAGCAGCTGTTTCTTCAGTTGAAAAATTACCATACGTTGTATATAACTATAAACTTCCTGCAATCACAATATATAAATAAAAGTAAATAAAAACAAAAAATCATTTTCTCACCATAAATTATACTAGTATGTGATTTAATCTTTAAGATAAATCAACCAACATCTTCAAAATTCCTGAGTTTATCGATGACCACTACGAATCGTTTCGATAATGTTGTTTCGTTTAACAGTTAACTTATCGCGTCCACAACTCCGTCCTTTTTTCCTTATTTGTTTCATTACCTGTGAATTTTCACCGAAATGATACTTGCTCTGAGCCACACGATGGGCGCCACAAGCGTGAGCAAGAACTGCTTATCCTTAGGTAGCGCGTGGATTCATCCCTGTTTATGGCGGGGTTCTTGTTGCTCAATCTTTAGTTCTTTTATTTACTTGGTATTGATAAGTGGCAGTACTGTTGTTTGTCTTTTCGCGGTATTTCTTTTGCTCCTGGTGCTAACCTGTTTTTCTTTTGTTCATGGTGTTGACTGTTTTTCCTTTGCTCATGGTGCTTACTGTTTTTCTTTTATTCATGGTGTTAACTGTATTTCTTTTGTCCATGGTGTTAACTGTATTTTTTTGTCCATGGTGTTAACTGCTTTTCTTTTGTCCATGGTGTCAACTGTTTTTCTTTTGTTCATGGTGTTAACTGTTTTTTCTTTGCTCATGGTGTTAACTGTTTTTCTTTTGTCCATGGTTTTAACTGTTTTTATTTTGCTCATGCTGTTTTTTTTTCGACTTATGGTTTTTGATTGCCCCCTTTTTTTGTATCTTTTTTACTTTTTTTCCTCAGATAAAATCAGATATAATTTAAACAAATTTTCTGAAGTGACGTTCATAAAATGCAACTCATTTCCTAATTTTTGTTATTGTAGTTTTGGCATCAGATGTTACTTGTATTGCTTCAGCACTGTTTATTCTTCTATTTGCCTGTTAATATAATGATATCGTACAAGCCTGTTATAATCCAGGCAAGCAGAAACACTCAATTGATTCCACAACAGCATCCCAGGGCGGCGGGTAATGTTGCGCTTTCTTTGTGTATATGTATATGTATATGGCTCCTAAGGAAAATATAAAACATAACTTTATTTGTATATATTTCACCCAGAAAGGTCAAACAAATACAACACATGATTTGATCCAAATAAATGATAACAGCAAACTGCATATCAAACATCTTCGTGTTTTAAAAGATATAATTCCAGTGGAAACTGAATTTCGAACATATAATTCTACAGTGGAACATTTGATGGTTGTTGATTTCATTTCCAGACTAAAATAACGAAGAGGACACAAAAAATTCATAAAAATGCTGAGTTTTCTAAAGTATTAAATGAATTGTATTAATAGTGCAGCGGCTACAAGCATATTTCAGTCGAATTGTGCACATCCTGCTACAAGCATGAAATTTGGCATAGACCTTCCTCAACTATTACTCTTTTATTTCAGATAGGGAGGCATTTGAAAAAAATGTCTCACTTCCGGTAAAATCCAAAATGGCGGATAGCATACCTAAATCAGCCCAATATCGATGGCTAGTATGTGAAAAGGTGTTATTATCATGCTACTATCATAATATTTGGTACAAACCTTTGTTATGTACTACTTTTGGATATATTATATAGATTAGATGTCTTCAAAAACCCTACTTCCGGTAAAATCCAACATGGCGGACATTGTACTAAAATAAGCTTATTTTTAGGGAGGGTAATTGAAATGTGTTTTAACGTTTTGCTACTATCATTACATTGTGCAGGAACCTTTCTTTGGTGCTTCTCATGGATACAATGTATAAAACAGACAGATGTCTTTAAAACCCTTACATCCGGTAATATCCAAAATGGCGGACATACAAATATCAAATTTGTACTTTAATATTCAACTTTTTTTCAAAATGTAAAGAAAATGTTGTTTTTTTTTGTGCTGGTCCATAAACTTTTGGCTTTTAGTTATCCTCAAAACCACTAATTCTATTCTGTTGTAAATGTTTAAATACAAAGTTAACACTTCCGGTAGAAAAATATCAAAGATGAGTCCTCAATCCATATCGTCGATGTAGAGTTTTGGATAGATTGATTAAAACAAAATAAAATCACTAATAAAAGTACTAAAACATTTCTAAAATTACTACTATTTGGCCAAAAATACATGTTTATTCACAGTCACCACCACATGCACACAAAGCAGTGTACGGGAGACCCGATTTTCTACATTAACAACGACCACGGCATCCTTTCTTACATCCACAATGTACAAGCTTCTGACAAAATGATGAGGCCTCAGAAAGAGTTTTTTTAAAGTGATCCTCTTTGTCCCTTCGCCATCCATTAGCGCCTGGACTGGGTAGCATAAGAGCCAATTTCCAAGCTCGTCCCCCTTAACACCTGCCTTAGTATATTGCACGTTTAACATGCTGGAAAAGACTAGACCAAGTTGAGGGAATAGCCTCAATTAGCCTTCCCTTTTGCGCAAATAGTTATTTTCTTGCTTCGTTAACCATGTTAAACCCATCTGATAAGTTTGTGCGATCTTACAGTTAAACCCCGGTGATGTAATGATCAATCATCATTCCTTATGTCAAAGTCACATCTTCAAATGCCATCAATGTCTCCCACGCAGTCTTTTTTCCTTTTCAAGCGAACATAGAACCGTATCACAACCGGTAAAGGCATGGATCACAATAAGTCTGTGTAATCACTCATTGCCTAGTGCATTTGAAAGGTCGTTGATAGATATTTATCCAAAGCTTTTTGCCCTCCCAAACACAATCTATAGTTCGTCTACCCCTATGTCACGGAAATAGCGAAATAGTAATGACAGCATCATCAGTAACAACTGTTCGAATCATGACTCGTTTGAGTTCGTGTTTCACTGCATCAGACACATGCACCATGATTCGAGTGTCAGCCTCTTAATGCGAACATGGTGCTAAGCTTGAAATACTTCACGTGGTGGATAAGATAGAATATCCTGAGCATTTGTTGCTACAACTACCATACGCATCAAAGACTTCATCCACTCCTGTAACAGTTTTAAGGTATTTTTTAAGGTAAGGACATAATACCCTATCAGCATACTCGTTATGAAACACCCTGCTGTAACAACAGTGGATATAGTCTCGGATGCGTACATAGACAATACCGGTAGTTTACAGGCTGCTACAAGAAGCAGGAGCTACTTTTAGGTGAAAGGGAATACACAGGCGAATCCAGAGTCAAAACAAATTCCTCAAAATTGGAAAAGTTTTCTGAGAGATGACGACAATGATAAAGAACTTTTTAGTTTTCATTCACAGCAGATTGCTCAATAGATTTTGAGGAAAAGGTAGTTGGAGCAACAAATGCTGAGGATGTTCTGTGTTATCCACCACTTGATGATGTTTCAAGTTTAGCACCATGTTCACATAAAGAGGCTGACACTTGAATCAAGATGCATGTGTCTGATGCAGTGAAACACAGACTTAACTGAGTCATGACTCGAACAGTCGATACTGATGTTGTTGTCATTGCTGTTTTACTATTCTGTGACATAGGAGCAGACGAACTTTGGCTTGCATTTGGAAGTGGGAAAAGCTTTAGATATATATCTATCAATGACCTTTCAAATGCACTAGGCATTGAGAGATTACACGTTTGCTGGAAAAGGCACTGCGTTGGTGACATGGATGGCGTTTGAAGATGTGACTTTATCATTTAGAATGATGATTGATCAGCCAACATCACCAGGTATGGATTTGATAATGTCATTGATAAAACGATACGTGGTTTTGTTGTAAGATCGAACAAATTTATCAGATGGGGTTAACGAAGCAAGAAAACATGTGTTTTTGGAAGAGGAAAGACTTATTGAGGCTATTCTCACGACTCGGTCTAGTCTTTTTCAGCATGTAAAACGTGCAATATAGATTAGACCGTTGGTTTTCCCATTTGAATGGTTTTACACTAGTAATTTTTTGGGGCCCTTTATAGCTTACTGTTCGGTGTGAGCCAAGGCTCCATGTTGAAGACCGTATTGTGACCTATAATGGTTTACTTTTATAAATTATGACTTGGATGGAGAGTTGTCTCATTGGCACTCATACCACATCTTCTTATATCAATATACCATGGCGGGTGTGAATGAGTAACAAGCTTTGAATTGGTTCCAATGCTTACTAGTCCAGACGCTTATGAATGGCGAAGGGAAAAATATAATCCATGGGAACCTTTGGACAACTCTTCATCTTATCAGGAGCTTGTACATTGGATGTAAAAAACAATATCACGGTCTTTGTAAATGTGGAAAATCAGCTATCCGATTGTGAATAAACATGTATTTGCGGCCATAAATTAGTAATTCAAAAGATGTTTTAGTACTTAAGTGATTTTATTTTGTTTTAATCAATCTATCCAAAACTCTACATCGAAGATATGGATTGAGGACTCATCTTTGAAATTTACGCCATATTGGTTTTCTTCACCTGAAGTGTTAACTTTATATTTAAACATTTACAGTTGAATAAAATTAGTGGTTTTGAGGATAACTTAAAGCCAAAAATCAAATGACCATCACAAATAAAACATTTTCGTTACATTTTGAAAAAAATTTAATATTAAAATAAAAATTTGATATTTCTATGTCCGCCATATTGGATATCACCGGAAGTAGGGGTTTTAAAGCCATATGTCCTATAAATTGTATCCATGAGAATCACCAAAGAACGGTTCCTGCACAATATAATGATAGAAGCAATACTTTAAAACACATTTCAATTACCCTCCTTAAAAATAAGCTTATTTTAGTACAATGTCCGCCATGGTCGATTTTACCGGAAATAGGGTTTTTGAAGACATCTAAACTATATAATATATCCAAAAGTAGTACATAACAAAGGTTTGTACCAAATATTATGATAATAGCTTGTTAATAAAACCTTTTCACATACTAGCCATCGATATTGGGCTGATTTAAGTATGATGTCCGCCATTTTGGATTTTACCGGAAGTGAGATTTTTTTTTCAAATGCCTCCCTATCTGATATAAAAGAGTAATAGTTGAGGAAGGTCTATGCCAAATTTCATGCTTGTAGCAGGATGTGCACAATTTTTCACAAAGCCGCCGTACTATTAGCTCATAGCCGAAGATTATCTAACGTTTACAAGTCATCAGTCAATTTCACTACATTGAACTCGAGCATTCAAAGCGCTGGTTCTCTTTGTATGAAATCCATATAAGAATTATTCGTTTAGTCTTATTTTTCATAACATTTGCAGTGGCGGATCCAGAACTTTTCATAAGCGGGGGGGGGGGGGGGGGGCGCTGACTGACCTAAGGGGGGCCCGCTCCAGTCATGCTTCAGTGATTCCCTATATAGCAACCAAATTTTTCCCACGAAAGGGGGGGGGGGGGCGGGCCCCCCAAGTCCCCCTCCCCCCTGGA
The DNA here is from genome assembly GCF_021869535.1 of Mytilus californianus. NCBI lineage: Eukaryota > Metazoa > Mollusca > Bivalvia > Mytilida > Mytilidae > Mytilus > Mytilus californianus. The sequence goes on along the minus strand of NW_026262690.1, from coordinate 113,274,451 downwards.
TCCGCCTATGATTTGTAATTACACATATAATTACCGCCTTCATTACAATTAGGTAGAAAAAAGTAAAATAACAAAAATACCGAACTCCAAGGAAAATTCAAAACGGAAAGTCATTTATCAAATGGCATGATCAAAAGCTCAAACACATCAAACGAATAGAAAACAACTGTCATATTCCTAACTTGGTACAGGCATTTCCTTATGTAGAAAATTGTTGATTAAACCTGGTTTCATAGCTAGCTTAACCTCTCACTTGTATAACAGTCGCATAAAATTCCGTTACATTGACAACAATGTGTGAACAGAAAAAACAGACATAATAGGTAAAAATGTCAAAAATAGGGGTACAGTAGTCAACATTGTGTTTTAATTAAATCACTATAAAAACAAACAAATACTTCATAAGAAAAACAAAATGGCATAAAGACAAAGCACATAAGTAAAAATGAAAGACAAGCATACAAAAAATGATCATAGCACAATAACACAATTGCGGGATGTATAGGTACCGAGCCACGACAAAAGGATATTACCAACAATGCACCAAACAGTAAAGGTTAATAATTTACAAAGACAAATAAAAGAACACTATAACACGTAATTAAGATGACAAACAACGTCAGAAGCTAGAATCTATACTTCAAAATCATCATGTATTATTTGTGAAGTTGATACCGAATATTTATCAGCAAGGTCTTGGTATCTTCGATGATCTTTCTTATAAAAAGGACGAGACGTTCTTTGCATTGACATAAGCCTGTCTCATCAACTCTCTGCTCAGACACTGCTGAGTAGCAGCTGCAAGCTCTTGAATACCGAATCAGTTGGGAAATGTATATCCCATATGCAGGTGGAGTTGGTATATTGCTACTAAGGTTGGGGAAATTAATAATTTCAAAATTAAAATCGTCTTGTTTATCATAGATTCTGGTACTGAGATGGCCGCTTATGTCAAATTCGAGGTATAAGTCTAAAAATGAGGCGGAGGAAGCCGTGTCTTTTGTTTCTTTAGTTTCTAGTTCTGGAGGATATATTAACCCAATCAGAAAAGTTTGGATTGTTAATGGAAAGAACACCATCAATATATCTGAATGTGAAATTAAATGATCTGGCTTCTTTGATCTTCTTGTTTTTGAAAAGTGTCTGAAGAAGGAACTCCGACTCAAATGAAAATAAGAAGAGGTCGGCAAGGAGAGACGTACAGTTCGTTCCTATAGGAATGCCGACAATTTGTTGAAAAAGTTTACACCCAAATTCAACAAATATGTTGTCAATAAGCAACTCCAGCATACTGATCACTTGTTCCTCTGTGTAGCATATTTTACCTTTTTTGTTCACTATTAACAAAATATACCGTATGGTATCCCAAAGTAATGAATTTATAGCGTATGCTATTCTTTTTTTTTTATTGAAAAGCATTGTGGATTATTTCTTTTAGACGGTTTTTCAATTTCACATGGGAAATGGTGGTATGCAGGGTTGAAAAATTAAAATTTTTGATAGAATTAATTTAAGATAAAGATCGAGATTTAAATTTGTCCAGAAGTTCTTTAGAGTTTTTTTTTAGAAATAAACTCATCATAGATACCAGGATTAAATTTTGTGTTTGCGCCAGACGCGTGTTTCGTCTACAAAAGACTCATCAGTGACGCTCGAATTCAAAAAAGTTAAAAAGGCCAAATAAAGTACGAAGTTGAAGAGCATTGAGGACCAAAATTTCTAAAAGTTTGGCCAAATACAGCTAAGGTTATCTATTCCTGAGGTAGAAAAACCTTAGTATTTCAAAAATTCAGAAGTTTTGTAAACAGATAATTTATAAATATGACCATATCAATGATAATTCATGTCAGCACAGACGTGCGGACTACTGGGCTGGTGATACTCTAGGGGAATTAAAACTCCACCAGCAGTGGCATCGACCCAGTGGTTGTAAATAAACTCATCATAGATACCAGGATTAAATTTTGTGCAAAATTTAGAATCCACATATTGTTAATACAACTATGCCAGTAAACAGTTTCACAGTATTTCTGAAGATCCTCTTTTAACTGCGGACAAAATTTTTGTCAATCTAATGGACAATTCCTTTATAGAACATGCAGATGAGCCGGCAATGTACCGTTGTTTGTACCGAATTATGCGAAGCTTAGGTATCCAATAAAAAGGTAAGTCCTCAGATTTGCTGTTCAATGTAATGTTCATTGAAGCCATGAAGGACTTATGATTCGCCAAAATCTCATCCTTGTCAAACGATGTTTTTGTATGTGGGATTACCTGAGTGCTCATTTATTCCTAATTCTTTTACAAGACACTCGTAGTAGTATGATTTACTTACAAAGACAATATTATTTGAAACTTTGTCCGCAGCAACAACAACATATTTTATCGTGAACAGAAGATAGACAGTTTACAGCTTCTTTGTCTCTGAAAACGGACTTTGGTCGATCATTCACACAGTTTTTTCAACTTATGAATTCGACGTTTTATCAGAGACCTGATTGTTTTGACCAATTCTGACAAAGTGTCCAGTTCAACTTCTTCTCGTTTAGCCAATGCTCTGGCGTAGTCCTCAATGGAATGACAGTTGTTGTCCATTCGTTTGATGTGTTTGTTTTTTTTTATTTTGCCATTTGATTGGGGACTTTCCTTTTTGAATTTTCCTCGGAGTTCAGTATTTTTGTGATTTTACTTTTTATCCATAGATAGTTTGAAGTTATGGTTCTAATTGATGTGTAGGGTTTCTCTGAACTTAGAACAATGAGATATCAGCTTTCGGAATTTATGTTTAGATCCCCAGTAATAACATGGCCAGAGGGGCGAATATAAGGCGAGTTAGAACAATCACATGTCAGAGGTTATTTTTAGGTTTTCTTCGAAATCAAAGTCCTGCAATGCTTGCTTATAGTTAAATACTTTAGGTGCAAAGGTTTTTGTGTTGCTGTAGGATAAAATAGGAACAGACTGGTTTTGAAAATAAAGTGGAATTTTAGATGTTACCTCCTTATGATGAAGAACGTTGCTGATGTTGATTGCATCAATTCCTTTATTAGAAAACTGAACTGGAAAGAATTTCCTCTTTTCAATCATGTAAATGTTCCGATCTTCCTGGTTTAAAAAGACGGAAAATAGCTAAATCACAAATTATACTGACCAGTCTGTATATTGGAGAAAATGTATTTATGCATCCCTTGTCAAGTGCATAATCTCTCAAACATTTTAGAAAATTAACAGGCAGTGAAAAAAGAATAGTTCTAACGTCATGTAACCCTAGCGGATGATGAAGATGTAAAAGAAGATCATCAAAGCTCCTAGAGGGCGATCTAGATTTGGAAGACTTTTTTACATTGTGCCAATGGTAATGTTTTTGCCCATGACTACGGCGATGTCTTAAAATTAGTATTAAGTAAGTTCATTACATTTACATCACTGCAGGCTGGACTTGACAAATGTCCTACTCATTTGGTGTTATCATTGCAACCATATGGCATTGCAGTACCTTGTTCCCAGAAATTTTCTCTATCTTTTCGGAAAGGAGTACGTAGTATAGGGCTTTTGGTGTGGTGATAAATTTTCTCGATGATGCGTACTTCATAGATAAAGGAGGATTATGGTCCGGTTGATTAAAATGGTTATAAAAAACCCTGAATAGCGGATCTTTGTTATCAGACCGGTGTTGATTCATCCTTTTAGCAAAGTTTGTCGAGTTTCGCCAACACAAAGTGGTCCGCCAAAGTACATTCAATTCCGTAAACGACATAGTCCAGAGGCTCAAAAGATTTTGTATAGAAAGTTTTTGCTGTTAATGTACTATTGAAATCTGGAGGTGTGATTAACATATTACATGTCTTACACGTGTAGAAATGATAGTTGATTCACTTTAAGCAGGTGTCTTTAAACAATCGTACAGATTAACCGTACATGGTTTTAATTTTTGAAAAGTATATGAATTTTTAAAGTAATAATTAACTTCTGGCTGAACATAAGTCAAATTAGGGGTATCCCGAAGGATATTCCGTGGAACACACAAATCAAATACCAAAGTGTTTCGTGAAGCAGAAGAGGACCTTGAAAACCCGGGCGACGTCCTAGTCGGTTTGTTCTTTGTATTCTTTGTATTAATCATGCATTAAGCTACCAAATTAAGGGAAACAATTGTTCCGACGGACTATGTGACTATGTGAGAATTCTACAATTTTTTCTTCCCCCTTTTTTTGTATTATCTTTATTATTAAAGTCTATAAGCACTATTATAGTTTTGCAAATGCAAAAAGTCGAATAGATACACGTGCCCGGGCGAACTAATGAAACATTTGAATCAATGCATGTATATAATTTTAGAATGTTTGTTAATTAACTTACCTATAACGATAGATGCTACTGGCAGAGCTAAGTCCAAAGCTATATTAAATACTATACCAAATCCTAAAAAAAAATAAGATCATCTTGTCTAAGAAAATGAAGATAACTCTTTAAAAATCAGGTGCGTCTGAAGCGTTGTGCTCCTTACACATAAACTGCTCCAACAGAGTTATGAGGAATCACAACTGAAACGTTAACTGAACGTATTACGGTCATCATCACCATTACGCATTGGTTGACTGACACGATGTGTCTTAACCCACTAACGACATTTTTCTCGGTTTTAGATGTTTTAGCGGGTGATGCGTGCATAGCAGGAGACACCCCTCCCCCCCGGTCGACGAACCCGGTCTCGCTCCTTTTGGAGTTCATGCGATTCCTCCAGTTTCTGTTTGTTACCTTGATTTGTCTTTTCCAAATCGATTTACAAGATTTGAACATCATTAATTACTGTCGCTTTAGTTTATGGATTTGCCTGCAGAAGGAACGCTTATTTTTTTTGTATTCTTGTCTTTCATTTTTGCTTATATGCTATGTCTATATGCCATTTTGTTTTTCATTTTTGACATTTTTGTTTGTTTTTATAGTGATTAAGATTAAAGATTATAACACAATGTTGACTGCTGTGCCCCTATTATTGACATTTTTACCTAATATGTCTGTTTGTTTTGTTCACACACTGTTTGTCCATATAATGGAATTTTATGCGACTGTCATACAAGTGACAGGTTTAGCTAGCTATAAAACCAGGTTTAATCCACCATTTTCTACACAGGAAATGCCTGTTCCAAGTCAGTTATATGACAGTTGTTTACCATTCGTTTTATGTGTTTGAGCTTTTGATTTTGCCATTTTATAATGAATTTTCCGATTTCCTTGGAGTTCTGTATTTAGTTTTTTTACTTTTTAAAACCAAATTTTTCAAAGCGAAGGATGTTTCGAATTAAGTAAATAGCCAAATCTAACTAAGATCAACTTTGTCTGAGAGAGATGGAATCATCGTTTATTATAAATTTCTCGTTTTATAAACGGAGAATTAAAAAAAAAGTTTGCTGAAATTCACAGCAAAACTGGGAATTACATATACACCCCATAATCATTCACGAAAGAGGAGATTTTAGAAAATCACAAATCCGTCCTACTATCCTTTGATATTAACATAAAAAAGGATGATGAAAATCTCCCGTCTTTAAACTGGATATCTAAACTTACAAAACACCATATAAGGAACAATATATAGTGAAGTAATCAAGCTGTTCGGCTAAACATGTTTCCAAAGTTCTTACCACCATTCTTTCTACTGTAAAGATGGCCTTTGGATATATTGTGATGAAGCATATTCAACCAGCGGCGTAAATCAGATGTGGATTCTTAAAAGTCAACAGATCGTCTACAAAATCTTATATCACTATCTTTTTAATTTTATAGTAATATCAAAACTTTCGATTTTTCTACGCTTAACACTACTATTTCCCATACTTAATTTAAAGATCAACTACATTTTCTCATTTAATAGAGCCATTTCTACAAAAATGGGAATCGTAGATACAAATTCCTTGTTTAGGTTATGACACATCTTATTTGTGAAATACCACGCTGATTCCAACAACACATACATTTATATTTGTTGAATTAGTTGGGTTGATATTTCAACAGACAGTCGGCATTTCAATAACTATGAAATAAAAAATGTATAATTGTGTATCCTAGCTACTGACTTATGTGCTAGAAAATGAAAATAACGCTTAATGAATTTAATGCGTCCAAAGCTCTTTTCTGGATTTACCTTCACCAGGAACGCTCAAAATAACGCTCTAACATAGATTGAGCTTTTAAACCAGAATAACACACTATATTGCAAATAATCAATCATATTCAAAGGATGCAACACATATACATTAATCATACAAAACACACATAAAACACAAATGCTTGCGAATGTTGTTAACGTGATGAATGTTTTTGGAGCGAGTACCAAATATAATTGTTTCGACAATGTAAGTTCATTTCTAGTGTTTTTATCATGTGAAATTACCCGTGTTTATTTTTTTTCGAAATTGCTTGGAAATGGACTATAAAAGACAAAAAAAAATGAACTGTCGCGTTAACATTTATTTAAATATTACCATTCACTCAAGGATTAGTTATCATCACTTTCATATTGAAACCGACAGATATACAAATATCCCACGAAACCAAAGATTGTGTTATTTTTGTGTTGTTCTCAATGATAAATCCCATTTCTTTTTATTTTGTAAATGAAATAATAAACAAATTAAGGAAAGTTTTTAATGTGACTGAAAAATCCAGTAGATATATTTCCCAGACAATAAAATGAAATGTATGTTTTAAATCTAACCAAAAACCAACAAGCAATAACTTTACATTATTATAGATATATACACAGAAATAAAGTATTTCACTACTCTATGCTTATTTTTTCCCTTTTCAATCACAACCAACTTAAACCTAGTTGATCCTACAGCTAACTCCCCTCGGGTCAGTGAAATATTATCATTATGTTATGCTACTTTCTTTGTATCTTATAATATGTCATTTTCAAGGAATGTACATTTTCTGTAATATCCGCTCGGAAAAGGTCTATTTTTTTTCGAATCGGTTAAGAATTTGGATTCGTAAGTGTTCTCAACATACCTTTGGCCTTTTCACAAAGGACAACATCGCAAGATTTGTTGATTGATTGATTGGCGGTCAGTTTTTATTGGTGGAGGAAGCCTGAATGACCGGAGAGAACCCCGACCTTTGGTAGAAAAGCTCACAATCCAAGTCAATTAAGATCAGTGTTGACAGGTTCGTGACACAGTAGCTCGACTATTTAGACCACTCGAGGCTCCCCAAAATCGCAAGACAAATATCCTTTCCGTAAGAATATTGAAAACTAATTCACTATCAATAACTTACCAGACTGGCAAAATATTCTAAATGTATTGGTCCCAAATTCTTTCATTCCCTGAGAAGTGGCTTTTGCTGCAATAATTTTATGATACAGTGAATCCTGGCGGGAAACCATGGTAGACTTACTGGGAAAAAATAGTATCAAAATCTACAGACAAAAATAAACACGTTACAATATTTAACAATTTGACTAAACTGATTGTGTTTCCAACTTGAAAATTGCTCTTTGATTACATACACACATTTGCAGCTGGAAACTTTTTAAGGCCTAGCATTTGCTAGCACCAGATTTCAACTTAAAAAATTAATTATCATACGGCTGTCAGTCTCTCCTTAGGACAGTAAATAGCGTGTTCTTCATGGAATCGTTTATACTTTTAAAAACTCGCATTTTTTTTCATTTGAAAAAAGTAGTTGACAATTTATCAATTAAATAAGATAATTGTTATAATTATAGACATATAAAAATAAGATTTACCTTATGATATGCATGTTCCATGATATTTGAAATTTGATAAATATTTTACAAGAGATCGTCTTTAAAATCGATATATTCATACACCAAGTTCAGCTATATGACGTTTTATAATTGATTTCAAGTGGAGTGATACCGTTTTCATCTCACTACACTATTTCTGCCAAAGTAATGTGCTTAGAATTTTACTTTCAGATTCAAAAAAATAACACGTATTTTTTATTTTAAAAATCTGCAAATATAGGAAATCCGCGCTTCCTGCAAAATGTGATGGTCATTTGTTTTTATTTCGTCACGTACTAAATTTCCAAAAAGAGCATTCAATTTTAAAGTGAACTTCAAAGTTAAAATTGACGTAATTTTTTTTTTCGCAGACTGAACCTAAATGTTAAAAACGAAATAAAATAATCGCTTTTTTTATGTTTCGTTTTGGCAAATTTTGTCGTAGGCGTGACTAAATAAACCGGGAGTACATGTCATTATTTTAGCTTTTTGCATAACAATTGTGCATTTCAGTGAAATTTTCTGAGCGTTTATTGATACGACACCTACTATTAAGAGAGAAAACAGATACTTTAGATACAGCTTTCCAGAATTAGAGGACTGACGGTTTTATCTGGTTTAATCTGAAAATTAACGATTTAACATGACGTTTATAATATCATACAATGACCTAAGTCCGAGTATACATATCAAATAAGTGGAACTTGACTTTTTAACATTTACCTAGGAAGGTTCGTAGTAAGGGCATCTTTTGCATTTTCATCCATGTTAATTTTTGAACCCTGTAAACACAGTGTGGGTGCATGTTATCACCTCGTTCTTATTACAAAAGTATCTCACTAAGAGGACATTTTTGTTTGTTTCAGTATGTATCGCAAAATCTCTATAAACATGTATACAATAAAATTGAGAATGGAAGTGGGGAATGTGTCAAAGAGACCACAACCCGATCAAAGAGCAGAAATCAGCCCAAGGCCACCAATGGGTCTTCAACACAGCGAGAAAAGCCCTCCGCGACCCGGAGGCGGGCTTCAGCTGGCCCCTAACAAAAATGTGTACTAGTTCAGCGAAAATGGACGTCACACTAAACTCCGAATCATATAAATGAACCAAAATAAAAAAAAAACAACACACAAGACTAACAAAATGTCAAAGGCTCCTGACTTGGGACAGGCGCAAAAATGCGTAGCGTTAAACATGTTTTGTGAGATCTCAACCCTCCCCCTATACCTCTAGTCAATGTAGAATAAACAAACACACAGCAATACGCACAGTAAAACTCAGTTCAAAAGAAGTCCGAGTCCGATGTCAGAATATGTAACAGAAGAAACTAAGCAAAATGACAATGATACATGTACATAAATATACAAATGAACTATATGTTAAAATACCGGCAAAATTTCAATTACCATTGTGTCCTAGCTGGACAATCCTTTCGCAGGGATAGTTTGAATGATTTTTTATGTGTGTCCACCATCGATTAACACGCAAAATCGAGCTGTGAAACAATAACAGACAATATCAATTCGTTCAAGCTTATGTTATTCATGTGTGTCAAAAACTCCAAAACTGTTATCAGATAACCAACTTTCAATAGTATTTTAAAGTGCATTGTAAAATTAAAAAATACAAAGGTTTACCACAATTTTAAGCAGAAAATTAGTTGATGGGAATTATTTAGCTATGAATTAAAAAATGTTCATTCCAGTATCCCCAATATTACAAACACTACACTCTACTGGACAACATACAGAGTCTCCATTAATAGACAAATGTTTATACATAGCATGAGACGCTCACCCTATCGACGCAACCGATCTCGCTTTTTCTTTAGTTATTGTGATTCCCTCAGTTTTTGTTTGTTACTTTGTTTTGTCTTCTTAATCAATTTATGAGATTTGAACATCAATAAACTATTGTTGCCATTGTCAAGCTCTAAATCGCGTCGTCTATAAAATTTGTCAATAAATCTCAAAAAGAAACTAACAGCTATCATCAACAGCTTCTTTATAGAATAAACACGTTTGCAAAAGACCATAATTAACCATCTTCTGAGTCGGGACACTCGCTTTAATCTATTAGTAGTTTTCTGACTACCGACCTCCCTTTTGATTTTTTGATTTTTTGCAATGATTTTTTTACATATTGCATGTGATTTATTCGGTCAGTACTTTTGTCGAGGGAAACAGGAAATTGTATTTTGATTAAGCTATATAAAACTTAGAATGGTATCGATAATGCGATGTTTTTCTATATATGAATAAATGTGAGGATGTGGGGTAAAGTTCAATGAGATAGCAACCCAACAACACAAATACACAAAAGACATACAGTCTATTAAAACATTACACAAGTGTGCCTATGTCAATCCTTTAATCAATAAAGTTGTAACTAGAGAAAACAGATAGATCTGCCATCGTCACAAACATATCCAATGAGAAAAAAACCATAAAGATATGGCATAAGACAGCTGCTGATGAGGTTCCTGTGATGGGACAAACACTACGGTATTGAAAATGGTCATCCGGACTTCCCCCGTTTCGGTAGAAAATTAATTGTTAAAGCTGTGCGGGATATATAAATACACAGTCACGTTCGGTCGGAAAGAGGACATTAAATCCGATGTCTCGTGTAGGGAGAGAGAGATAGTGCCAAACTCTCTGCATTTAAAGAACCAATGCAACAAATGTTTGAGGGGTCAGTAGGTAGCCTGTTGCAAGGGTAACTTTCTGTCTCCTATCTAAAAAAGTATAACAAAAATAACAAACTCCACGGTAAATTCAAAAAGGGGAAGTCCATAGAAACCGACAAAATCAAACGTTATAATTAATCAACCAAACGGAACAAATGGTAAACAACTGTCATTTTCCTAGCTTTGTACAGACATTTTTCGAAGAAAATGATGGGTTGAATCTGGTTTAATAGCTACCTCAACTGCCCACTTGTATGATAGTTGTTTATAGTTCCGTTTTATGGACATGACTAAATTGGGTGAGCAGTTCAAGATAACCTCATTTCCAGTTGCAGTCTAAATTTCATTTAGATGGTTTCTCGTCCTGACTATATAAGGAAAAATTGCCATTGAACGTTATGCAAGCAATCAAAAATCAATATATATTTATATATATTAATTATGAAAAAAACTTTTGTTGATACAATGGTATACAGAAACACATAGACATACATGATAATATATAAGACATATGATGAGGTAACAGCAAATAGAGACTTCTTATAGAGAAGAAAAGAATGCATAGGTTTGAAGGCTTACTTACATTTTATCAGAGAGAATCCATTTTTTTAATTTATGATTCTAATGAACTTACACAACTTTTTAAGTTCAATCCATTAATATATTATGATGTCAAACTAGTTTACAGAGAACTCAACCCTTCCACTCTAATCTCGAACAATGGACCTATAAAATATCTATTAAAGAACATTACTTGAAATTCAGTACAGAAAAAATATTATCTTTTTACTGTAGGTCCTTTTTGAATTGGTCAGCTTTTCAATGTTTGTATTAGATTTTGTAGTTTTCAAATATTTTGGCTTAATTGTCGAAATGTGCATCTCGTGCAGTAAAGTTGGTCCCGTTTGTTATTATTATAACTCTGCTGATGGACTACATGTACTAGTCTCAGAGAGTATCACCATACCAGTAACCGTTACTTCAGTACTGGCATGAAAATACGGATATTGTTTGATAAAAATTTGCTGTTATTGAAGTTTGGAAAATTTTCAATTAAGGAATATACCTCCCTCATGCAAAGCTCTAATTCCTTGTCCGGATTTGTCTATACTTAAAGTCCTTTTTTTGTTTTGATGAGCTATTTAAGGTTTGTATTGAATTTTGATTTTCAAATATTTTGGCTTCGAGCGTATCACTGAAGAGACATTAATTGTTGAAATACCAGCAATCCTCTTGTGCCAATTGCTAATTTCAAGATGTATCATTTGCGCCAGATATTTATTTCCAAAGGTATCAATTGCGCCAATATACGGAATTCAATTGCGCCAATTTACCTGTACTATTATTTATCGTACATGATAATCCTTGATAAAAGATGCAATCATAGATTAATAATTCTTTTTAATTAAATTTTGAATAACAAAACTCCAGAGATTTTAATGTATGATTCAGCGGGAGGTAGACATGAACATTATACAAGACAATGAAGTAATATTTTATTCCAACTATATACAAGACTAAAGAGTTTTATCAATATAAATTGGCGCAATGGCATACTTTGGTGCAACTGATACTAGGCATTTTTAAAACTAGTGGCTCAAACGTAGCATTGGCGCAAATGAGTTGTGGCGCAAAAAGGACACATTTTTGGTGCAAACAGATTTCTCCCGCCGAAATAACGGTTAATCTAAACAAAATTAAATTGAATAACGGTATATGAAATTACAACAACACATTTACAAACAAAATGAATTATGATTATACATACCTTTATCCAAACTCGTTATTTGGTATTCAAATAATGACGAATCTCTCAATCGAAAATGCCAGTCTACTAGATATCTTATGGTAAGTCTTGGTAATAAAGTGAGCTTTAATTGATGCTCTCTGCATTGATATTAGTCATTGCTAATTTGGTTTAAACAATATTTTATTCGATAAGTCAAATCATGCTATATAATATAATACAGTATAAACAATGGGATTCAGAAACAAGCAACATTGCTTATTTTAATCTGTCTCCAATTGCTAATTTTTTATGTTGTAATTAGAAAATAAAAAAATAATACGTCTGGAGATCAATCTTCTTCTTGCAATGACTGATGTGTGAGCTTTTGATGATGACCTCATTGTGAATATGAAGTGATGAAGACAATACATCATAATATGTTGTTACTAAGTTTTAAAAGTGTTGAATATCATTTATCGTTAAAGATGTTTTTTTTAAAAATAAAATAAGGCGTACTAGGGGTATACATTTAGGCTTGATGAGATTGAATGTTTCTTTTTGTAAACGAGGAAGAAGTCAATTATGTATATGTCTGTCAAAATTTAGGGGTTAATATATATATAATATTCCTTTAAACGAACTAGCCTCATCAGGCGCGTACAGCAATCCATGCAGCTGAAAAGTGAAAGCTTGTATGAAACTTTTGCAGCTTATCGTACAAATGGATCTAATTGTGCTATGTATATTGTATGAAGTTCAAGTTTATTCTTGCGGTTTATGATAAAACTCTAATTGAGTCCGTCAGATTTAAGCAGGTGCATCCAAAATCTCTCTCTTCATCTCTCTTTGTTTTTTGTCTTGTGTCTCCTAATTTTGGTTAGTCTCTGTTATTTGAAAGGAGATATTTTTAAAGAATACCCTGTTGTTAAGAGTTGTCTCTTGGTTGGACAGTTTCTCCCTTTTATTCAACATCTGATGTTAAGTATAGTTTCTGTTTCACCAACATATTGTAGCTTGCAAGTTCCACATGTAAGAACATAAAACTATATTCCATTTTGTGTTGCCTATTTGTTGTATCGGTGCGTTGTTACTAGGCTAATGCAAGTGGTTTCGGTGTTGGCGGCTTTAATCTACATCAAGCACAATTGCTTCTTCCGCATGGTTTATAGCACCCGATTTTCGAGATGTCTTGTTTTTTTACCCTATAGATGTAAACAGAATTGATAATGGAAATAGGGAATGTGTCAAAGAAACAACAACCCGACCAAAGATCGAGCAGAAAACAGCCCAAGGCCACCAATGGGGTCTTCAATTACCACAGCGAGAAAATCCCGCACCCGGAGATGGGCTTCAGCTGGCCCCTTAACATAAAATGTGTACCAGAATATCTTTGAGAAATTGGGATCTGTGGTAAGCCATAACAGGAGGTGATGGAAAATTCTCTTTAAAGGATTGGTCATTTTCAATAAGACGCCAGTGTTTGTGGATAGTAGATGATCGGGTTTAAAAGTGACGCCAAACGGAATTATGTTTGTTTGGATCGTCTTATCTTAGTATTCTATGAGGATCTTTTTGTCTTCTTATTGAGCTTTACTAAAAGATTCCGTAATTTTGTTCGTTTTTGTATTATCTTGACTTAAGTTGTATTCTGAGTTGTCCCAAACCGTAGTTGAGTTTGGATATCAAGGATCAAATTCACTTTAGTCTGATGGCTGGACTATAATTGCTCCGGGAGCAGTGTTTCTTGTGACAACTCTTAGACGACAGAATCTGTTGTATATCAGTTTTCTTTGTGCGGAAATCAGTTGTCATGACCCCGTTTTTCATAAATGTGGCGGTGTCCAGAATTTCATTTTTCTCGCTTTAAAATTCAGATGCAAATTTTATAGAATAATGGAAATGAACAATTACCTAAAAAATCTTGTAAATTTTCTGTATTATCATTCCATTAGATATCGATGTCATCAATAAAACGGAGCCAAACAAAAACAAACAAACAAATACTTTATTTGCCAATCACGGCGCACAAAATGAGCAGAATAATTCAAGCATAATATAAAAGTAAATCAAAAATTGGTTAAACAAAGTATATAACATGATTAGTTTTGATTTAATTGATTAACATATAATATCAAAGTAAATGAAATAAGTAATTTGTAAGCCAGAACAAGGTTGTGTATGACACATTCAAAAGGATGCATTCTTTGAGTTCCTCCATACAAATGTTGCCAAAAAAGGTGACAATTGTTAAACAAATCTTAAATTTTTGCACAATGACATTCAAACCCTTGGAAAATAGTAGTGAATGGACGATTTAAGTTAATGTTCTCAAGTTTAAAGTAAAAGTGACAACTATTGATTTGATAATATTGACGAATTGCCCTCAAACAGCTCTACAACAAATTATTATAAGCATAATGAGAAATAATCAAAGATAGAAATAAGAAGATGTGGTATGAGTGCCAACGAGACAACTCTCCATCCAAGTCACAATGTGTAAAAAGTAAACAATTATAGGTCAAAGTACGGCCTTTAACACGGAGCCTTGGCTCACACCGAACAGCAAGCTATAAAGGGCCGTTTACATTAATCCACATTCGTGATGAACTATACTAGATTGAGAGATGATTTTATGTCAAATCACTTGTATCTGCTCTCACTTCTGTTTAAGGTCGTTTAGTTTTTTTATTGCAACGTTTCTTTGCGAAAGAGCTTGTTGCTTCGCTGCTTTTAATTGATCTTTTTCCTTCTCCAATTGTGCCACCTTGGTATCTCTTTCTTCGGACGACTTTTTCTCTCTCTTCAACTCTTGATTTAGGGATGTCACCTCTTTTTTCTTTTCATCAATTTCTTTCTTTAATCTATCAATCTTACTTTGTATTTTATGCCGGTTATCTTCAATGTTACCTTTTAAAGCTCCAAGTTCAACTTCTAAAATCGACTTTTTGTGTAGTAATTCTCTGATCTCCAAATTTTTGTCGCCAATTTCATTTTCTAATCTTTTTACTCTGGCATCATGTTCTTGGAGTGCCTCCGAGACACCAACCTTCACTAACTGTTTAAACAAAGGTTGAAGGTCTTTCCTAAATAATGGAGAGGAAACTATATTGAAAGTTTGCACTTTTAACATATACTTTTTTGTTCCACAAGAGAAAAAGGCACTAAAATTTATTTTCAAAACAACATAAAAACAAGAATGTGTCCATAGTACACGGATGCCCCACTCGCACTCTCATTTTCTATGTTAAGTGGACCGTGAAATTGGGGTCAAAACTCTAATTTGGCATTCAAATTAGAAAGATCATATTATAGGGAACATGTGTACTAAGTTTCAAGTTGATTGGACTTCAACTTCATCAAAAACTACCTTGACAAAAAACTTTAACCTGAAGCGGGACTGACGGGCGGACGAACGAATGGACGCACAGACCAGAAAACATAATGCCCCTACTACTATCGTAGGTGGGGCATAATAAGATGTGGAATGATTGCCAGTGAAACAACTATCCACCAAAGTTCAAATGAAGTGGATGTAAGCAATTATAGGCAACCGTACGAGAAAAAACCCTTAAACCATTGTGATGACGTCAGCCTATTCATTTACCGTGGATTCTTTTTCTAGAATCAACGCTTCCTAAATCTGCCGCTGAAATGGACTCACCAAATTATATTCGATTGTTTCCTTTATGTGTCTAATTTCATTAAGTTTGAATTGGCTAATTTACTGATTTCTGTTCACCAATGGAATTAATTTAAAAACTTACCTTTAATTTTTGTAATTTGTATATGCCTTCACTGGGAATCGAACCCTTCCTTGAAATATGTTATGAATGACTGACATCAACACATCGACGAAACCTCTCGGCTACCAATGGGTTACAACTTAGATGTCTATTTTATATATATAAATGAACATCGGACACACAGGGGTTGTACCTTTATATATACACAATGGGCAGTCGTATAGTATAAGTTGGTAGCCGCGAGGTTAGCATGCTTAAAATCAACGAGTTAAAAGATAGGGATTTGTCGGTTTAGGTTCGAATCCCTGTATTATCTCTGCTGTCCCAATTCTGTTTTTTTTCTAATTTTGCATGTTATAGTGGATATTTTTGTAATAATAGCGTATTTTACCGTTTATTTTTTGGATTATTATTGGCTATTTCACATGTTTGAAACAAAAATGATTACATTCTATTTGTCAATTTTTGTTGTATAAATATAGTATGATTTCATCTGTTTTACTACATAATTTTACAAATATTTGTTCGCAAATTCCTATGCTAGAAAATCGTGATGTGCATAGAGTGCTAGAAATGTCGGTAACATACTTATTATATATACTTTATATATGCTCTTTGGTCGGGTTGTTGTCTCTTTGACACATTCCCCATTTCCATTCTCAATTTTATTAGAAATAAGTTCGAATATGTCTTATTTTGTAAAAACAGATAATATTCAGATGCCTGATAAAATAAAGATCTTTAAAGGTAGAAGTGTTATATTTGTATTTTGTTAACCAATTAATTGTGATCTGAGAATTATCAATGCATCGTTGGACACGATAACATGGTTATTTAAACTCACTTACAATACCTTCTAATTAAGAAAAGGCTTTAATTTTGAAAAGAAATT
The DNA here is from genome assembly GCF_021869535.1 of Mytilus californianus. Classification (NCBI taxonomy): domain Eukaryota; kingdom Metazoa; phylum Mollusca; class Bivalvia; order Mytilida; family Mytilidae; genus Mytilus; species Mytilus californianus. Next base: position 113,257,642 of record NW_026262690.1, on the reverse strand, counting down.
AACACAATAGTTTAAGTTATAGATACAATGGATAAGCGTAGATTCATGAAAAACAAACCATTCGCCCTCCGGGCTCATGGTTTCTTTTTCAAGAATCCACGCTTATCCATTGTATCTATATAACATACCGTATAGTCGGCTACAAAAGGCCCCGACATAAAAAATATGAAACAATTCATTTGAGAAAACTAACGGCATAACTTATAACAAAAAAAAAATATAACAAAAAAAAATATGACAGACATGCACAAAAGCATATATAGAAAACAGTTACTATAGCAAAGGATTAGTGTCCAAAGGATTAACTTGTCATCGTCAGAGTGATTTCCATTACGACAAACATATATTTAACAATAGAATTAATTAAACACAAAGAAATGTAAAAGGTTTGATAAACGGATTAATAAATTGTCACTATAGCACTTAAAATATATTGTCGGAATTAGCTTTATTTCTATTACACATTTGTCCAAATCTTCCTGGTTATATTCGCCACTACTCCACCTAAACTCGGTCTCCGAGTTTGACGAATGAATTTTGTTATCGTCGTGGGTATCCTCCTCCTCGCCGATGACGTTGCTGCGAATTACCTCGCGAGCAAATTGCAAGGGTCGAACGCACATCTCGGTTTGAATGTTTTATATTTAGATGTTGAATCTCGTGTCTTCTGTTTACGTTCTCTTCCTTGAGTCTCTGAATTTCGTCTTCCATATCATTTAAGATGCGATTGTACTGCATGTCAGAATTTTTGAACTCCATTGTTAAGCGTTGTCTGGTGTTCGTTAAATTTAGGTTTTCCTCTTTCAGTTGAACTATTACTCTTTCCAAATGTTCATTTCTATCTGTATAACCACTTATTTCTTTTTCAAAAATTTTAGTTCGACTTGTATGTTCGACTAATTCATGTTCGATCTTTTGAATTATCCGGACATGTTCTAAACGTTCCAAATTTAATTTGTCCAAACTGTCACTCAACATTACATTATCTTTCACTACGGTATCCAATTTAGAATGAATTTTCACACTTCAGCACAGCGATTTCTTTGATGAAGTTTCGGTTAGACACTTTCAACTTGTTAATGTGTAGTTTCGCGGATTCGTCCTGTATGGAGCACGTAAAAGTGGAGAGTTCCTTGTCCTCGAGTTCTTGAAACGGAAATTGAGACATTTGTTTCTTCTCAATAAACGTTTTCATTCGGTCGCTGTCTCTTTGAATTTTTGACTTTGATTTCTTCTTCGGTTTTGGGTTTTCACACGACTTAACGTGAAAACTACACATACGGGCAAAATGTCCATGATGTTTGCACTTGTAACAATAAGCGTTAGCTGCATAACACCGATGGTAGGTGAAAACGTTCAATGTCTTACCGCAATATTTGCACAGAAAGTCCAAATAGGTATCTGCTTTTCTCATCGGAAACGGATGTCTATTTCTGCAAGGCTGGTAATTCCAGGTTCCTTCCATATAGTTGCTTCTAGAGGTTTTCATTACTATTTTGGGGGAATTAGCTCAAGATCGTGCCGCGGGTACCTCAACCAATATATAACCGGGCGTTTTCCGTGTTATAGTAATTCAAAGACGGAATACCAATACTTTAAACTTTATTAGCAAGGTCCGGACAGAACCAGACCTAAGACCTAAACTGACTACAAAATAACATACAAAAGCATATATAGAAAACAGTTACTATAGCAAAGGATTAGTGTCCAAAGGATTAACTTGTCATCGTCAGAGTGATTTCCATTACGACAAACATATATTTAACAATAGAATTAATTAAACACAAAGAAATGTAAAAGGTTTGATAAACGGATTAATAAATTGTCACTATAGCACTTAAAATATATTGTCGGAATTAGCTTTATTTCTATTACACATTTGTCCAAATCTTCCTGGTTATATATTAAAGAGTCGACATGATATGTTTTTCAACATCTTACATTATATATATGTATCCATAAACGCGAAAAAGTTATTCAGCTTTTATACATAATTTTGATAATTTTTTATTAAAGTTTACATGTTTTTTGTTAAATTTTCATGTAAAGGATATCCGTAAAGATTTGGTTTTGCTATTTTATGATTTTGATACGAAATGGTCTTTATATTTATTTTAGGATAAATATTCAAAATTTGCGCACAACCTATCAAAATTGCAGTCTTCAGCATTCATTAACTATTTATATTTTAAAGTTAAAAGTTGAAAATTGCGACATAATGTTTAAGGAAGAAGAATCTGGGGTATTGAAAATATTACTAACGATTGACTATGTTTACCTCTAGATGGTTTTTTGCTATTTTTTTCTTTGGGTTGTTGTCTTAATGCCATCTCTATATATCCATAAGTACAAACACAATTGTTTTATCTCCTTTTTAAATTTTCCACTGCTTCGGAGACCTGCGTCCGCCTATCAACATTTCTCCCCGAGGTAGAAGTTAGATATGACTCTCAAAACTCAATCCTCAATGCTTTTTCCTTAATCGCCCTGAACATGCATGAAATATTTGCTACTGGACGTTAAGCAACCAACGATCAATCAATTCTTAAGGGTAAATGATACGAGTAGGGGCATTAAAGCACATTAACGTCATAATATGCACCATTTTTAGGAAAACACAGAAAACTGCTAATTTTATGCAGTTTTCCGTCAATATTTCCTCTAAGGAAACATTGAGCGCAGGCAACAACAAACAACAAAATAATTTAAGAGAACTTCAAGCTTTGTCATAACCATTGACATATTCTAACCAAATAAAAAGTTGTTTCTTGGGTGCGCACATACTTTTCCAATCTAATATATACTTAAAAGTTAATGTAAAACAAGGAAAATCAAGAAATTTACAAAATATACACATTTTGTCATAGTTTGTTGCCATGGTAACTCGTTTAAAGTGAAATTTGTTTTTGTTTCTGAACACCGTGCACCTTAGTGTAGTTTTGATAAAATCCAGAATATGTATGGTAACTTTTCAATTTGCACGAATATTTTGGCCAAATAAGAGCCTTATTGTCCCTACTCCAACATAGGAAATCCACAATGACAAAGTTTATCTCGTTCCAGTTTTCTTTTAAACACATATCTGTTTTGGAAGTGACAATTTAATTTCTGTCCTACAAGGGTTGAAATATAAAAAGAATATGTGGTATTATTGCCAATTAGACAACTCTCCACAATTGACCAAATGACACAGAAATTAACAACTATAGGTCACTGTACGGCCTTCAACAATGAGCAAAGCCCATGCCGCATAGTCAGCTATAAAAGGCCCCGGAATGACAAGTATAAATCAATTCAAAGGTCTAATTTATGTACAAAATAATGAACGAAAAACAAATATGAAACACAGCAACATACGACAACTGCTGAATTACAGGTTCATGACTTGGGACAGGCACATACATAATGTGGCGAGGTTAAACTAGTTTGAAGGCGCCAATCCTCCCCCTAACCTGGGACAGTGGTGTAACAGTACAATATAAGAACACACTATAAAAATCAGTTGAAAAAGGCTTAACTCATCGGATGGATACAAATAGAAAAACATCCAACAAAGTGTACATCCCAACAACAAAAAGACACTTAGCACAGATCTGAGAGTACTCGCAGTTACTGACAGCTAGTTCAAAGCCAATAACAACTAATAAAAAAAAATCATGCATCTAAGACTAAATTATCAATCAGTACACATCCAACATCCAATGGATTGAGTGTAAAGACGTCATAAACAGTCAGAGAAAAACATGACATTGTGCAATGCCAAGATACAGGTATTGACAGATTGTAGAGCTATGAATGTGCATATGTATATAACGATAATATTTAGTTTGATTTAAATTTACTGATAACAAAATAAATATCAATAACAATAAAAACAATATTCAAAGATCTAATTACAGTGTTGAATTGGTAATCTTTTCGAATAAGTTTATTTAAAGTATCGATACGTTTACCGGGATCGTTTCTAAATTTCCGGGCTCGGAAAACAATATCTCCGTAAAAATGAGGATGTGCTATCCCGTTTGAAATAAGTTACAACCAAACTTCAAAACCAAATCTTTATATCTATGGAAGAATTTAGTAAAGGTTTTAAGTAATTTGTGGTAACGAAATCCCTGACTTAATAATTTACCAGTAATACATAGATTACGTTCATTAAAATCCAAAACGTCACAACAGACACGGGCATAGCGAACGAGTTGTGATATATAAACACCGTAAATTGGTGCCAAAGGAACATCACCATCCAAAAAATGAAAATTAACAATAGGGAACGAAAAATCGTTCCTTTTGTCGTAAATTTTAGTGTAGAGTTTCCCGTGTAAAACTGAAATATCTAAATCTAGTAAAAGGACAGTTATTACCGTTTATATTTGATTTATTCAAAGTAAGTTCCTTTGGGTAAATTTCGGCAGTATATTTAGAAAATTCTTGATTATTTAACGAAAAAATATCATCAAGATAACGGTAAGTGTTGTTGAATTTATCAATTAAATGCAATTTAGACGGGTCTTTACTGAGTTTGGTAATAAACTGTGATTCATAACAGTACAAGAACAAGTCTGCTATTAAAGGGGCGCAATTGGTGCCCATAGGAATACCTACAACCTGTCGATAAACTTTATTGCCGAAACGTACATAAATATTATCAAGGAGAAAAATTAACAGCTTCAATTATCTCATCACACCTCCAGTAAGTATATCTAGCATATTTACCTTTCTCATTAGAGAAGAAGGCTTTAAATGAGTTGCAGCAAATATATTTGCATTCAGATTTACCAAACGACCATTTAATTAAATAGAAAAACTTTGTTTGATAAGATTGTGTGGAAGTGTGGTGTAAAGAGTTGAAAAGTCAACAGAATCAAAAGGACCATCAAAAGCATGTAGTTAATCTAAAACATCCAAAGAATTTTTTACACTTAAAAAATAGTTAATTCCACTTTTTCATATGTTTTATTACAAAAGTTAATGATAAGTTCTTTGATAGTAGTTACGGAACTAGTTAAAAGCACTGAAAGATTAGTTGTAGAACACTTACTAGAGGCCGAGATGAAACGATATTTTACTGTTTTTTTTTTGTAGTTTAGGTAAACAATACATAGTAGGGACCTTCAAATGTCCAGAAGAGACCTTAAGCTGTGATGTGGTTATGATATGTTTGTTCACTATATGACTCTCTGTGGAGCGCACGGACTTGAATGTAGATGAATTTAAAATTTCATTCTTAAGAACGTCCTTGTAGTAATTACGGCATACCACCACCACATTGTTGGCTGCTTTGTCGTCCGGTACAAACACAAACCGTTTTGAAAGTACTTGAAGTTTGTTTCTAATTCTAGAAATAGGCATATTATGTACTCTTTTATTTATTTCTGAAATGTAGGTCTTAATTACTGCATTTTAGGGGTGAATGCTGACAGTGACAAAATAAAACTCAGATATGAAATTTAAACAAAGTAACTGAATCATAAGCAGTTCGACGATGGTTTTCTTCTGATCGAAGTTAAAGTTATAGTCCCATGGACACATCACTATACTAATTTTTATGGAGGTCCTTTGGTGTCTTAGAATTGAGCTTTCTAAAAAGAATAAAACTTTCTAGTGCGACACCGATTTTTACAATAAAAGAGAGGCAAAAGATACCAAAGGGACATTCAAACCCATAAGTCAAACAATAGTACACAAAACACAACATATATAAAGGTGTATATCATTATTACCTAGTAATTGTTTTTGTCTAAATTCTTGCTAATATATCAGAGTGATTTCATGAATCAAACTATTTTAAATTGGCCATTACTTTTTATTAATAATGACTAAATTACACCCAGAGAACAAGGGCATTTACTTCACCACAATCACTTCACCACTTCGGATTGTTACGTGAAGTATTTTCAGTAAGAAAAACATTAAATGTATAAAATTAATAGAGTTACGCGCTAATATACACTTTGAAAAATGCCATGTGAAAAAGATTTTTTTTTAATGTTCTCAGAAGTCAAACAGACTATCAAATTTTAACGATCACATACAGCAGCATAGAGTTGGGAAAGATTTTGCATGAAGAAACATACTAGATTAATTTATTTCACATCACCAACTTGTGCTGATTTAGAATTAACTTAACAGAAAATCTACATACCTTTCAAATATATTTTTAACTTCATTATGAAGATCTGGATTCTCAAAGTCTGAAGAATTAACAGTCCCTGTTGTAGAAAAAGGACGTTGTTCACATATTTTTTTTATCTAATCAACTAAATATAATGCACCAAACAGATTCTCAATACAAAAATAAGGTAGTATGATTGCCAATGAGACAACTATCCACCAGAGTTCAAATGACGAAGAAAAAAAAACAATTATAGGTCTACGTACAACCTTCAACAATGAGAAAAACTAATGCCGTATCGTCAGCAATTAAAGGCCCCGACATGACAAAATGTAAATCAATTCAGGCGAGAAACTAACGGCAAAATACAATTTACGAAAATCAAATATGCCAGACATGAACCAACGACTACCACTGATTTACAGACTCCTGAGTTGGGGTCCAAACAACGTCATCGAAACCAACCTCTATAAAACCGTCAAAGTCATTTTTAAAAGAGACACATTCTTATCTGGGATAAATGATCCGAGTTTGATCAGCATCCTGTAAAAAATATGTTATGAGACAAAACACCTCCCATAAACAAGTGCTTATTGCATCACAAAGAACCAAGTCACATGTTTATAACTGAATTGCAGGGGCTGATCAATAGAAACTCCTTTGCTGGGGACACAAAGGCTGAACAAGATGGGGTTATAGGGAGGATGTTGAGAGGCAGTAGGTGGACTACAAAATATACACCGAGAGCACCACGGTGTATAGCAATAGGTCTAAGTTTCTCTGCGTTAGGGTAGGACTCCCCCACGAAGGTCGTCTGTCAGTTGGCTGAGTGGATGTGTAAATGAAATTAGAATGTAGGACAGAAAGTCACAGGAAAAAAAGTCACAGACAAAAAGTCACTGGACAAAAAGTCACAATTCAGTTTTGAGATTATTTTTCTTTGAATAAGACAACTTTGTAAACAAAATTTATTCTGAAAAAAAAAATAACGAGTATATAATTGTTGAGAAAACAATTTGTTCCAGTGGCCTGGTACTTAAACGGCTTCATTGTGTCAAGAAATGTATCCTTTTGAATCTACATTTATCAAGGCTTATGAACGATTTCCTTAACTGTGAAATTAATATATTTAATAAAAAGAAATTATTTCAAGAGCTTTCTCTTATATATTCAAACAATTCTAAACAAATTATTTGTTAATTTTTGTCCTTGGACTTTTTGTCCTATCAAATTTGTGACTTTCTGGCCTGTGACTTTTTGTCCTATCAAATTTGTGACTTTTTGTCCTGTGACTTTTTGTCCTGTGACTTTCTGTCCTGTGACTTTCTGTCCGTTTACCGTAGAAATACGTATGAACAGCGACGTCAGGTCGAAATTGGAAGGTAAATTTGATGCCTTATTATTATATATGGAAAGGGTCATGGTCTATTCATTGACAAGTTAACATACCCTTTTAACAACTCTTTCAGGGGTTTGTAGTTGACCAGAATGAGATTGCAAGGCGAAATGTGTACCCCTATCCAACATGTCAACATTTTCCAGTGTCAGTTCAAATTACCCGCCCTTCACCTTGTTCAACCCTTGACTTTGCATGCTTGCACGGCTATCTATTTGATGTCTTTGTAATTCGTTAACTTAATATTACTGAAATAAAGACGTAAAGCACACAACAATCAAACAATTAATCAAGACATCTTCACAACTTATATACATGTCTTCGAAACATATAGACATGAGTCAGAAGGTCCCTGAAGGCAAATAAAAAATCATAAGTCGAAGAAAAACTGACATACCATGACGGCAAACGAACGAAATACTGCAACGAAAAGACAAACAATAGTCTACAAAACACTACACAGACAACAATGGCTGAGCAACACGAAACACTACTAAAAACGGGAGAGATATCAGGTGCTCCGGTCGGAAAGTTTAGCAGATCCTACTTCACATGTGGTACCCGTCGTGTTTATCCTGGCAAGTAAAAATACGATGATCAGTTTTTATACGGAGTTTCATCAAGTTCATTTGAATAGTTCTTAATTGAATTGTTCACTATATATATTGACACTTTCAAAATCGTCAAAACATTGGATTTTTTAATTCTTTTTGGTTTACTTTGAACTTAGAAAAACACATCAGACTTTATAGATGAGACCGAACTCTGAACCACCTAAACCAGAAATATCAACCACTGACTTGTTCTCCTGGACTGCAGGTTGTCAAAAAAAAGTCGGCTATATCATTTTGGTGGCCGATTTCTCTAGATTTGTAGTCTCCTGTGATAAATCTGGCAGCTCTCCGTTGAATCCTTCCTAGTTGCCTAATGTCGTCTGTTGTATTTAATCCTATACTAATGCCCTATATTCCATCGTAGATCTTACTAATGAACCATAAGTTGTTTTCTTGCAGTCTTTGAAACAGAATCGTAGATTTCGTCTAAAAAAGCCGAGTTTTTTTAACATGACTAGCCGGTCATAAATCCATGGTTAACTGACGTAAAGTACCCTAGGCTTATATAAGTGTTTTAGCATGTGCTTACAGATACTAGTAATGTGTTCCAGTATTTTACAAGGCACAGATGTTAATGATACTGGTGTTCTGGTGCGTGTTTTCTCTTTTCTTGAATACGCCTAAGATGTTAGCGTTTAATCATTCTCTTGGCAGTGATCCAGTGTTTATGGACTTTTGGTGTATCGTTGTTAGTCCCGGGGCTAGTTGTTTAGAGCACTCATTTGAGATTCTATTTTGTATGCCATCTGGATCTGACGCTTTTAATGGGTTAATTTATTCAAGCTATTTTCAACGCTTGTTTGTCTTATTTCTAAGGATGGTATCGTATTCTTAATATGTTTGGAAGTGTTTTGTCGTTGTCTGTGGTAAAAACCGCTTTGAATTGTTGTATCAGTAAGTCTGCTTTTCCTTTATTGTCGTTAACTACATGGCCGTTGCTTTTCAATAATGTCCGGTTTTCTTGATTTTTGTCATGTTTTTAGAATGGCTTCGGGTTGTTTTCCAGTCCTTTTAAAATTGAAGAGTTTTGTTTATGTATCCCCATTAAGCTTTCCTGATTTAGTTGTCGCTTGCATTGTTTTTGGAAATGCCTATTGTTTGTCCAGATCTTGGTTCTCTTTGCCTGTTTGTATAGCCTTGTTTTCATTTTCCTGATTTTTTGGTTTATCCTTCAGTTAGTAGGCTTGTTTTTAAGCAGATTTTGATGGCATATACTTGTCCAAGATGGGGAACAAGTTCTTTCTTGAATGTGTCCCATAAATATTGTACTGTAGCACCATTTTGTTACACAGCTGTGATTTTGGTTGATAGTATAAATATGTCGGATTTATCTGTTTATAATAAATAATTTCCGGTTTGAGTGATAATTATATTAATTGGATTTTCCTTTTAGGAACCCCAGTCAATAAACAAAGTGTTCTTGTTTTAGCTATGAAATTATAAGGAATTATTGTACCCAATTGTTTATTTAACAGTTTACCTTGATAATTATAGCGGACTAACCTTTTTTTTTACAAATTAAATGTATACTTTTTAAATTTTCAGCTGTTTTGATTAACTTTCGACTATTATATATTTTCTATACCACGGTATTGTTATTGTATAGTAGCGACTAAATTCTTTAGATCTATTCAAAAATGTGAAATAATGCAAGGTCAAATGTATGACTAATGTCTCTGCCAGGGAGGGGGTGCCCAAAGTGCCCTTTCTCCATCTGAATCCGCCCCATTGAATTGTGATGAAGATTTTTTTTCACATAGCTTATACCTATGGTATGTAAGTAGATATCTGACTGTTGTCCCACTTATATAGTTATACACAACTTGAAAATATATGATCCTGTTACAAAGTTTATTATTAAAATATCCAGACATAGCAATGATTTAATTGTTCCTTCCTTTGGGAAAAACCCGACTAAAATTTGCTAGTTAACAAGAATATATGTTTATATGACACAATGTCCCACTTGCGCTTTCACATTTCTATGTTCAGTGAACCGCCCAATTTTGGTCTTAACCCTACTATGGCACATATTCTTTAAAAGTTGACATTATAATAAACACGGCATTGTAAACATTGTTTATCTAATTTTAAGTCTCTATCTCTCTGTCCACGACTTCATACTGAGTTACCCACCTTAAACCAAAACTTTAATCTATCTCAAAACACTGCTTTAACCCGATACTTGTCGACGGACGGACGCACATGGAAACCATAATGCGGATCATTTGCTCCCTACTATCGTAGTCGGGTCATAAAAATGAAAAAAAAAATAGTAATGAAATAGTTTTTCATATCAATGAAAGATTTTTAATACATGCATTAATTAACATATCCAACTATCGCGGTCATCACGTGACTTTTACAATTCAGTTGTATATCATTAATGGCCGATTGATTATCAATGAAAATGAACGGGCTACATAGATTAAACGATCATAACTTTTTTGTTACATTGTATATTTTACCTTCCAACCCCGCGTTTTATAGTATTTTCATTTTCACAATTAAAAATGTTTTAAGTTTCAGTTCAGAAATATGATTTCTTGCTTCAAATTAAGTTTGAAAATGGAGGTGACATAACCAAACAGCCTCCGTTGACTTCTTCGTTAAAACTCAATAAAATTGCAATGGGACCTTCTTATATGATCAATTTTCTCAACTTATAATTTGTTAATAATATCCTTCCAACCCCTAAAAAGATCGACAACACATTCATTTAAATGAAATCGAAACCCAAATCAGTTTAGGTAACAAACTTTTTGCTTCAAAATTTGATTGAAAAGTTTACATTTTGGCATTCGTTAACAATATTTTGAAAATGGCGGCCGATGTCGGAAGTGAACAAAGACACGACATGTATTCATTTAGCAATTAATTAAAAAGTAATTTGTGAAATATTTATTAAAGTGTGTCTTATTGTTTTTAGAAATTTCTTATTTCACCTTTAATTTAATATATTTATTAGAAACAGTCTCTCGCACTCAAAACAAAGATTTATATGCATCAACCATGCATTGTTTACATTGACCATGTTGACAGCGTAGGTCGACTTGTGAAAATATATATTGTAATATTTTTACGATGACAATCAAAAAACTGTTGGATGCATGCGTTTTCAGTTTTTGTCTTACCTTAAAGCAGCATAGAATCAAATATTTTGTCTTTTTGATAATGTGGATACATGCTTTTTGTTTTGATAAAATTTCGAAGTTACGAAACAAAATGGCGACCAAACAATTTTCAAACGTAGACGATGTTCGACACTTATTTTGCCCATGCAAATAACACAATTTAATTTCACTGTTTATATTGCAATCAAATATGACACGTTATTGTCACTCTAATAATACCCAAGGACATAGCTTGATTAAGGAGATATTAAGTCATCAACGTGATCAAAGAAAACAAACACGGCACCTAATCACGATGTAAGATCATGTAAGTTTTGACAAGACTTATGTAGATTAGTATGGTCCGATTCTTATAGAAATTATTTGATGGTATTATTTTATATTAAAAAAAAAAAACTCGAAACCCGAGGTGAAATATCTATATTTTTCAATTTTCTAAATCATTCATCACACGGGTTACCAGTAAATTTTTCATAATCCTAATTAAACCAGTTACATGCAGAGTTATCGAACGTAATTATGACTGGTATAGTTGCATATGAAAAAATAAATCGGTTATCAACAGCAATGCGTTTAGCAAACCGAAAATAAATACACAAGACTTCGAAGAAGAAAAAACAAACAATAATTACAAAAACAAAAAAATTTAAACCAAACAAATTTGTAGCATTGTCATTATAACAAAAACTATATCTTTGATAAACGACTCAATTCTTAATCCAACAATATGTAAAAACAACACATAATTATATATACAATCTTACCACTGAATATAGCATCTGATGCTTTCTCTCTTTTCTTTGACTTTGATTCGGACATTTGTTATTATATTCTCGAACACTTATAAAGTATTCCTTATTAGTACGAAAGAAACTACTTTAGTCGAAATTTTGTCAAAGTTTTATTCAGTTGTGGACCCGGATGACAAAATCTGTACAACTAGCCTGGTTCTCTCCCTTACAACATACGGGTATCTGAGCCAAACAAATAAAGGACAGGGAAACAGTCTACTGTACAAATAGTTAATTTGAAGGCAATTATTGGAATTCAATAGATAATGTGACAATATGTACTAACTTGACAGTCTTCAAATTTAAATGTTCAATATTATGGGAGGTGATTACCACCATTATTCTATATAATTTTATTCTATTCTTGTACTGTACTGTTTGCATATGTTGATATAGCTGAATTATAATTATATCCTTGTCATTGCTCCCCCTTTTTGGAGGGACCTTAATTGGAATACCGTACATTTTGAATTGTATTCTTTTTTGGTTAACTTATTCTATTTCTATCTTTCTTTCAGCTTACATTTTGCTTTTGTCTTCATGACATTTTAACTTCTATTTATCGTGGTGAGTGTTCATCAGTCCATTTTTAATAATATTCTCAAAATATCTTTCTGGTGTGCGCATTTGTTAATGTGCTATTAATAAGGCCCTCTTCACTCCTTACGACTGATTACAGTTATATTGGCATTTACCATTTTTATAACAAAATTCAAAATGTAAAAATGCAGAATACATCAAGGGTGAATAGAATTAGTAAAGGTGAATTATCACGACATATGGCGGTGAATTTACAAGAAGTATTGCTCCCATTCGGCAAATCTCGGCAGATTAAGTACCCTTTATAAAACGTTCGATTAAAGGTGCCGGAATCTACCGAGGTGTACCGAATGCTACAGCTGCATCAGCAAATGTAATTTTGGAACGTCTAATTACAGAGTGGCTGTATTCGAAAAAACAAACCATTACAAATTTCAAAATTTCCCTGGTTCAAATGCTTACGGGTAATTTCAGTAACGTGGTTTTACCTAAATGTTGCATTGAACCTATTCATTCATTCATTCATTCATTCATCCATCCATGCGTTGGCACAGCCTCCAGGATTTTTAAAAAGGAATTTCACTTTGAAATGGGGGGAGGGGGTTAGAAGCTGAATTTTCGTCGATTTTTACTTGATTTAAAAAAATATCCGAGTGTGTGTGTTATCGTGCTATTGAGAGACTGAGATTTTACTTTTTACATGATTGGTCTTCAATTACAATTCTATCTAACATATATATTGACGTTATATATATAGTTAGATATACTGTTCCCAGGCAATACTAATAGAGGAAGCCTGTTTAGTGTGTCGCTTCTTTTACTACAAGAATGTTTTAGTCGGTATGACCCTGTTTCCTGAAGCTATTATGCATTGGATAGTTTGTTATCCTCACTTTTCCTCTATAAATTTGGATTATCATATCTTTCAATAGTTTAGTGAATTTGTGGATGTCTTCTAGTATATATTATCAATTGGTTGGTAGAATAATTACTATTACATTGTTTGGTAGGAACTTGGGCCCTTCTTAAATGATCTTATAGAATTGGGATCTAAATAGGTGGTTTTTTTTAAAGATAAATTGCTTTAACGTGTTAAATACTTAAATAAATGAAATATGTCATATGAAGTAAAGAAGGTCCTAAAATTAAAAAAACGTATTCGTAAACAAGAAAAAAAGAAATATCTTAAATGCACGAAAACAAAATATCAGTTGAATGAAAGACTGTTATAAAGATAAAATGGATTTCGCATGCATATAATTATGGTTGTATTTATCGTCCATTCATAACACAATGGTTATTTTTGAATAGCTTTAAATTGCAAGCAATTGGAGATTTGATCATAGAAGTAGATAGGTATCGAAATATTCATCTGAATAGATTTTAAATAAGTTATATTAGATTTCGGAATATTAAAAAATATATGATTATTTCATTATTATAATTATGAAAAAAAAATACTTTTCAATTATTAATATTTTACTGACATTTTTCTTTCACAGTCATTCGAGAGAAGTAATAATCATATCAATAAAAACAGCAGTAAAAGACAGCAATTTGTATAGAGGAGTATACTGTGTCCACGAATAGCAGTGAAAGTTCATCGTCTAATTATAGACTTCATTTATAGTTGTATGTTTGCTACTTATTCTAATTGCAATCTTGAATATGTTTCAATTTTCCAAAGTTAATGGACATAATTACTTACGACCTCCACACGGAGCTAGGACACCTGTCAATTAATAAACAACAGTAGAGTACTATATGATCTTATCCAGATATTTTCAACGATATTTCTAAACGCCATGTAATCATAGTTTAAATTGTAAAACGGAAAGGATTATTTGTTTGAATTGTAGCTGGTTATCAGCCAGCGACGAATATTACTTACATTTTCAGTAAAATTTCATCTTAAAGAGATATTAATTTAACTTACTTTGTAATCGACGTCCACACAGAGCTTAACATGCAAGCTGACAAGTTATCAGTTCGCCATACATTGCCACATTAGTGTGGCCGAACCAACTTGTATTTATTTGACAAGCAGCATAGACTAATTTTAAAGTGTCTGGTTTACCCAGTTGGGGATCGAAGTAACTACCTACCGCAACTGAAGCAAGCCCTAGCTATCACAAGATCTCCAATGCGTTCGAAACTAGAACTGACATTCCTTGATAAGACCACACTTGAATGTTTGCACGTGTTACTAAATACAAATAAAGGATATTGGTGACAGTTATGTTCATCTTTTATTTAACATTTGCTCTTTTTCAGTTAGTTCTATATCAATTTCAAAATCTAAAGACATGTCTTTTTTATGATTGTCTTTGTTTTGACACAGTGAACTCAACAGTCCAATGAAAGCTCCGCATAGTAGAAGTACACCTAAAAATACATTGGAAAAATAAATTAATTGTAACAGATAGTAAATCAATCCATGTAATGCAAACTGGTAATATATTTTTACTCTTGAGAAATCAATATAAGAGGGTTTTGATGGGGTTTACAGAATAGAGAATATTGAGCAATAAGTGCAGAAAAAGGGCTAAAAAATATAAAGAATAGAGAAAAATAGGCAAAAAATAAAGAATAGAGAATAATGGGATCCTGAAATATAAAGAGAAGAGAAAAAATGGCCTAGAAATATAAAGAATAGAAAAATTGCCTGAAAAGTTAAAGAATACAAAAATTGATGACCCCCCCCCCCCCCCCCAATCAAAACCCTCATATAAGAACAACTACAAGGTGTTTGCTGAAGTAAGACTAAAGTTCATTGTTCCATGATGTTGAGGTTATACCATAATTTTTTTAATGAGAATCGGTTATTTTTTACATCAACAATTTCAAGTTAAACAGTGTAAATATTTAAGAATGTTTGCTTACTATAACACTGATAAACGCTGACGCTAGTCATGATTTTGAAGCCAAAATTTGCAAATATGTATCAAAAGTTTTCGGTGATCATTTAAAAAACAAAGTTCAGCAATATGACATAATGTTATCAATCAGGAGAGTACACACATAAAGCTGTTAGTTGCGTAGGAGATTTGAGTAAATAATAAAAACAATTAAAAAAAATAGTGAAATAATATTTTTTTCTGATTTAGGCGCTGATATAACGATGGTTCGTGAAGAAAAACATGATTTGATGTAACAGTCATATGAGTATCACGTGCACTATATTGGTAGTCGTGTAGTTTCATGACCTATGTGTGTTTCCTGTCTTTCCTTTTCGTCTGATATTATTATTAACAAACCTGCTGCTGTAAAAGAATCACCGTATGTTCCACCAAAGTCAACAATAAATCCTACAAAATAATAATAGATGGAAAATATTTTTGCTGTTTGATTTTTTGTTGTGCTAATGGGTCGTCGACGCCAAGGATTGATTTGGGAATAGGAATTTGGCCACCCGCGACTTCTCCTGTCCGGCTGAAGAATCGTTTCAAAATTCGGATGACCGTTTGGCTGTCTTTGATGTATAAATACACAGCCACGTCGCTCTCTGCGTGTTATTCAATTTGTATTAATTGTTTATTTGTTCTCATTCTAAACTAATCGCCACTACATGGGCATTACACAAGCAAAACTCTACCAATCATAACTTGTAGTCATAACATGACATAAAAATTTTCTCTCACTTTTTAAGAGTTCATATTTGATTCATTAAATCACAAAATGAATTCGCTTTATCATCTGAGTTCACGATTTATCATATGGTTTCACGCTTTATCATCCGAGTTCACGATTTATCATGTGGTTTCACGCTTTATCATGATGGTTCTCCATATTTAATAGATATAGGAAGATGTGGTATGAGTGCCAATGAGACAACTCTCCATCCAAGTTACAATTTATAAAAGTAAACCATTATAGGTCAAGGTATGTTCCTTTTAAAGGTCTTTTCGGTATTTTATCTCAGCATTGTAATATTTAACAGTGTTAATCCTTATCTTCAGTTGATTTGAATTTGATGCTATTAAATTTCGAAATCATTTTAAATTAAGGAATGTATCGCCCTCATGCATAGCTCTGATTCCGTATCCTCGTTTGGATTTTCTTTTCGTACTTTTTTGTTTTATCAGCTCTTCGATGTTTGTAAATGTATTAGGTTTCGACTTTCAAATAGTTTGGCATGACTGTAGAAACAGTAAGAAAAGAATATATTTAACTAAGCGTAAAATTTGCCAATCATGAGATTTGAAAGAGAGGCGAAAGATGCCAAAAGGACATTCAAACTCATAAGTCGAAAATAACTGACATTAAAAAAGATTTTAAAGCAGACTTATGTTTGCTCAAATGAAATTTCATAAAAGTAAAATATTGCTTTTTAATAACTTATTTTGCTTAAAATGAAATTAAAAATGCATTACTTTTCATTATCCTGAAATCTTAAATAGGAACAATATTAATTACCTGCAAGAGGAGGTCCAAAAAGTGTTCCTAGCCCACAATAAAGCATTATGTATCCAATGCCATGAGCAAATCTCTCTCTTCCTATGATGCATATCACTATAGTGTTCAATACAATCCAACAACAACCGGAATAACAGCCAAGAACACTTGCATATATTATTTTAGCATAGAACTCATAACGGAAAAATGGGAAAACTATGGTACCAATGCCTAAAATACCAAAAGTTCCGAAAAGCGTAATAGTTTCATCGATATCGTGACTGTTGTTCGCCATGCCAAAAAGTAATTTGCCTATAGCACTCCATATACCAGCCAAGGACATGAATAGAGATATTTATGTTTTTGTTGAATTCGTCTGCAAACAGTATTTTGGAAAATGTAAATACAGAAGGAAAACGCTTATATCCGCTAAAAAAAGACATGCGCATATGCACGACATTGGTAAATTTTTCATAATGGACAAATACGGTCTACAAGAATTTTGAGGTCTTTGTTTTTGAAGAGGAGTGCGTTCTTTTGATCTTTTTTCTAATTCTGATTCCCAGAAAGTCGAAGCACATACACAATACTGTAAAGAGAGACCTCCAAGAAGGATAAAATATCCTGTTCTACCGTAGGTCTCATAAATAAACTGGAAAATAGGAGTTAGCAGAAACGGGCCTATACCTGATCCTGATATAGCGAATCCACATGCTATGTTTCGCTTTCGTTCAAAGTTGAATCCGAGAACAATTAGGCCAGAGTTATAGCATATGCCTAGACCAGTACCTTAAAAGAGATGAATACATGGATTATGAAATATTTTTATACTGTTTAAAAACTTTATCCAAGATACCGGGCTTTTCTTTATTATGAAGTAATGCTGTTCTACCACTGTCCCAGGTTAGCGGGAGGGTTTGGCGATCGCAAACCTCTTACTCCGCTACATTATTCATGTAGATATAAGAAGATGTGGTATGAGTGCCAATGAGACAACTCTCCATCCAAGTCAAAATTTATAAAAGTAAACCATTATAGGTCAAAGTACGGTCTTCAACACGGAGCTAGCCTTTGCTCACACCGAACAGCAAGCTATAAAGGGCCCCAAAAATTACTTGTGTAAAACCATTCAAACGGGAAAACCAACGGTCTAATCTATATAAAAAACGAGAAACGAGAAACACTTATGGACCACATCAACAAACGACAACTACTGAACATCAGATTCCTGACTAAGGACAGGTACAAACAATTGCAGCGGGTTTAAACGTTTTAATGGTACCAAACCTTCACCCTTATCTGAAACAATAGTGTAACATCACAACATAGAAAGACACACTATAAAATATCAATTGAAATGGCTTAACTCAATCAAAAGACATATTACACCAGTGAACATACACTGAACAAATAAATTTGATCTATGATACAATGTAAATACAAAATAAATAAATTAAGGGAAGAATAATAAAAGTAACATGTTATACCGCTGTGAAATGTTAAACAATTTAAGAAAAACAATATGCTTGAACAAAAATATCAGCCATTTGCAATTACTTTAAACACAGGTAAATGAAAATAATTTTGTTGTTAGGTATACGTGTACAGTTAAAATAGAGAAATGAAATATTTTAACAAAATAAATAATTTTGATGTTCATAGTACGAAGAAGTGAAAATTTATAGTAATGCCAAACACTTATCAAAGCTGGTATATAGACCAGATATAACCCTGAATAACATTAAATAACAAAAAAGCATTACAATTAGTATCAACAGGTAAAATAAACAAGAAAGTACGATTTGAGAGTACTCGCAGTTACTGACAGCTAGTTAAAAGCCAAAAAACAATTAATAATAAAAAATCATGCATCCGAGACTAAAATCAACTAAAACACATCCCAAGGATTTAGTGTTTTAACGTCATGGACAGTCAAAGAAGACATGACTTGTGCAATGCCAAAAATAAATGTATCGACAGGCAGTAGGATAGTTAGGAGTTAACCTCTTTATTGATCAAAATGAACGTGGGTGTGTCTTTATACATCCCGTTTGAAAAGAATACAAATTTAGTTATGTTTGAATTTGCTGATGACAAAATCGATATTAGTGCCAATGTAAACTATATTCAAAGATCTAATTACAACATTGGTAAGATAACCTTTACTAATAAGTTTGTTTAAAGGTTCGATGAGTTTACACGGATCACATAGTGATTTCTGCGCTTTAAGTACAATATTACCGTAAAATTTAGGATGTGAAATACCGTTTTTAATCAGTTTTCTACAGGTACAGCCAAATTTACTAATCATATCTTTGTATCTATGAAAGAATTTAGTAAAAGTTTTACGTAATTTATGGTAACGAAATCCCTGACTTAATAATTTACCAGTGATGCATTGATTATGTTCGTTAAAATCTATGACATCACTACACACACGGGCATAACGAACGAGTTGGGATATATAAACACCGAATGATGGAGCCAAAGGAACATCGCCGTCTAAAAAAGGAAAATTAACAACAGGGAATGAAAAGTCGTCTCTTTTGTCGTAAATTTTAATATGGAGTTTTCCTTTAGAAATTGAAATGTCCAAATCTAGAAAAGGACAACTACTGCTGTTTATGTTAGATTTAGTTAAAGTTAGTTCTTTTGGGTAAATTTCGGTGGTATATTTAGAGAACTCTGGATTATTTAACGAAAAAATATCATCTAGATAACGGAAAGTGTTGTTGAATGTATCAACCAAATGTAACAATGACGTGTCTTTACTGAGTTTGGTCATAAACTGTGAACATACACTGAACAAATAAATTTGATCTATGATACAATGTAAATACAAAATAAATAAATTAAGGGAAGAATAATAAAAGTAACATGTTATACCGCTGTGAAATGTTAAACAATTTAAGAAAAACAATATGCTTGAACAAAAATATCAGCCATTTGCAATTACTTTAAACACAGGTAAATGAAAATAATTTTGTTGTTAGGTATACGTGTACAGTTCAAATAGAGAAATGAAATATTTTAACAAATTAATAATTTTGATGTTCATGGTACGAAGAAGTGAAAATTTATAGTAATGCCAAACACTTATCAAAGCTGGTATATAGACCAGATATAACCCTGAATAACATTAAATAACAAAAAAGCATTACAATTAGTATCAACAGGTAAAATAAACAAGAAAGTACGATTTGAGAGTACTCGCAGTTACTGACAGCTAGTTAAAAGCCAAAAAACAATTAATAATAAAAAATCATGCATCCGAGACTAAAATCAACTAAAACACATCCCAAGGATTTAGTGTTTTAACGTCATGGACAGTCAAAGAAGACATGACTTGTGCAATGCCAAAAATAAATGTATCGACAGGCAGTAGGATAGTTAGGAGTTAACCTCTTTATTGATCAAAATGAACGTGGGTGTGTCTTTATACATCCCGTTTGAAAAGAATACAAATTTAGTTATGTTTGAATTTGCTGATGACAAAATCGATATTAGTGCCAATGTAAACTATATTCAAAGATCTAATTACAACATTGGTAAGATAACCTTTACTAATAAGTTTGTTTAAAGGTTCGATGAGTTTACACGGATCACATAGTGATTTCTGCGCTTTAAGTACAATATTACCGTAAAATTTAGGATGTGAAATACCGTTTTTAATCAGTTTTCTACAGGTACAGCCAAATTTACTAATCATATCTTTGTATCTATGAAAGAATTTAGTAAAAGTTTTACGTAATTTATGGTAACGAAATCCCTGACTTAATAATTTACCAGTGATGCATTGATTACGTTCGTTAAAATCTATGACATCACTACACACACGGGCATAACGAACGAGTTGGGATATATAAACACCGAATGATGGAGCCAAAGGAACATCGCCGTCTAAAAAAGGAAAATTAACAACAGGGAATGAAAAGTCGTCTCTTTTGTCGTAAATTTTAATATGGAGTTTTCCTTTAGAAATTGAAATGTCCAAATCTAGAAAAGGACAACGACTGCTGTTTATGTTAGATTTAGTTAAAGTTAGTTCTTTTGGGTAAATTTCGGTAGTATATTTAGAGAACTCTGGATTATTTAACGAAAAAATATCATCTAGATAACGGAAGGTGTTGTTGAATGTATCAACCAAATGTGTCTTTACTGAGTTTGGTCATAAACTGAGATTCATAGCAATACAGGAATAAATCTGCTATTAAAGGGGCGCAGTTAGTGCCCATAGGAATACCTACTACTTGTCGATACACTTTATTGCCGAAAAGTACATATATGTTGTCCAGGAGAAAATTTAAAGCTTCAATCATATCTTCACATTTCCAGTAAGTGTAACTTTCCTTTTTCGTTACAGAAAAAGGCTTTAAACGAGTTACAACAAATAAATTTGTAATGAGATTGTTCAAAATCCATTTAATTAAATATGAAAACTTTTTCATGATAAGATTGTGTGTGGAAGTGTAGTATAGAGAGTAGAAAAATCATAACTGTCAACACAATTGAAAGGACCATCAAAAGCATGTATTTTATCTAAAACCTCTAAAGAATTTTTAACACTCCAAAAATAATTAATACCATTATTTTCATAAGCTTTATTACAAAAGTTAATAACAAGTTCTTTGATAGTAGTAAGGGAGGTAGTTAGAAGCACTATTAGATTGGTAGTAGAACACTTACTAGATGCGGAGATGAAACGGAATTTAAATGGTTTTTTATGCAATTTAGGTAACAATTACATAATAGGGACTTTCAAATGTTCGGAAGAGGCTTTAAGCTGGGTAGTGGCAGTGATATGCTTGTTTACAATTTGACTCGTGGAGCGTACGGACCTGAATGTAGATGAATTTGTAATTTCGTTTTGGAGAACTTCCGTGTAGTATATGCGTCACACCACCACTACATTATTTGCTGCTTTGTCTGCCGGTACGAACACAAACCGCTTTGCGAGTACTTGGAGTTTATTTTATATTCTAGAAATGGGAATATCATGGACCCTATTACTAATTTCAGAATTGTTTTCAAAATGAGATATACGAATATTAACAGTATTCATAATTTTATTCAAATAACTGTCTAGAGATTTTTTATCAGATTTTTCACGTTTACACCAATTATTACAGTAGACAGACAGAGCGTCTTTATTGACCTGACGACACTGTTTCCAATATATTTTAGATGTATGACGATATTTCGGTCCTTTCTTAAGAAAAGTTATGACCTCACGGTCTTCGACGATGTTGAGGTCTCCTGTAAGGACATGACCATAGGGAACATATCTAAAACTAGATGTTTCACAGTCTCAAGTGGAAGGAACATTATTTTCTATATTGACGTCTGATGTTACTGACGTATAATTAAAAATCAAACTTCTGCTGTTTTTTTTTTATAAGAATACGAAATAATGGGTGGTTCTATATTATCAAAATATGGAGGTATTTGGCTTTGGATGGTAGAGTCATTGAATATACTAGATAAGTTAATAAAATCAATACCTCTATTTATATATTTTAATTTAAGAAAATGCCGTTTATGATTTTCAGGTTTATCGATACTAGGAAATAGCCTATGATGACAAAAGGCTGTAATAATACGGGTGTATTCATACATTGGGCTAAAAAAAGAAATTTTATCACACTCACGAAAAATAGCATATAATTTACTTATTGGTATCTGACCCAGTTTGCATAATACTTGATGTCTGCCATTATTTTTTATTATAGACAACAGATCAGCAAGTGTATAATTTATACGATGTTTAATACGTTGATTACGGTTTTTGCGTTTGCCATTAGACCTTTTATTTTTAAGTCGTTTATCGACAATATTAATGACATCGATTGAAGTTTTAGTTATGTTCCCCTGTCCTAATATTTTGTCATTAAGACCGAGAGGATAAGTGCTGTCATAAATTAGACCATTGGTTTTCTCGTTTGAATTATTTCACATTTGCTCTTAATGTTGTGGCCTTTTAAAGATTACTATATGGTAAGCGTTTTGTTCATTGTTGAAGACGAACGACTGCTTCCTATTTACCGATACGCATGCATTCTTGCTAAGACTATATTAATTTGTTGAGATTTAAAAATCATATAAAGAAATTATTGTTATATTATTGTTGAACCTAAATGAATCATAATCTAACCAGTGAGTAATGATTCAACCTTTAATGTTTTTTTTTTTAATTTATAATTTTAAAACGTACGAAAAAAAACATGCACATTCGACTTATTTCTACTGTGCAAGTTCATTCAATGCGTACTTCGTTAGTTTATTTTACGGTACTGTGCACGTTACTTTATGCGAAAAAATGGGGTATATTTAACTGGTCAATATCGCGAAATCGGTCATTCTATAAGAATATTTATGTATACCACAACAATGGAAAGAAAGCTGAGAAATATGATAAACAAATTGGCATGAATAAGACCGTTGGTATTTCTCGGTTTAATTGTTTCGCATTTTCCTTTGATGACATTGCCTTTTAAAAAGCTTATAAGGGTATAAAAAGTAGCCAATATATGGTACATATGTGTTGTTGGGTTAGTGCCTCCGACGTTCACATTACATTTACTTTTATTTGTATTGACCAATTATTCATTCAAAAATTGTCCTAGTTTATAAATGAGAAGATGTGGTATGATTTTAAAAGACTATAAATATGCTTAAATATGCTAAGTCCACGATAATATACTTGCGCATCACGTGACGCCACGTTCTTCCTCGCGCGTGGATTGCCAATGCATGAGACCACTATCCACCAGTGACCAAATGAAGCGGATGTAAGCAAAAGTCTTCATCATACAACAAAAAGTAAAATAACAAAAATACCGAACTACAAGGAAAATTCAAAACGGAAAGTCCTTTATCAAATGGCAAAATCAAAAGCTCAAACACATTAAACGAATGGAAAACAACTGTCATACCGAAAGTAAGCCTTAAAAGGTCATGGCATGAAGAAAATACAAATAAGAAAAACCAACGGTCTTATTTGTGTTAGGTTGAATGTCATATATATTTATTTAGCTTTCTTTCCATTGTGAGGATATACATAAATCTTCTTCTAGAATGATCGATTTCGTGATTGACCAGTAAAATGTGCCACATTTTTATCATGAAATAACTTGCACCGTACGCATAGAATAAAGTAGCAAACTACGCATTGAATAAACTTGCACATTAAAACATAAAATGAATTTCCATGTTTCGCCATTAGTGGACTAGCATGTTATGAATAAGTATAAATGTTTATATGCTACTGTGTAGATATTTATATGTCTGGGTTAGAACTTTTCGAATCTTGGTAATACAGTATTTAGTACCATTAATACCTCTTTAAGTTACGTAAATCAACTCCTCTGTTATTGTTCATTAATATATAGTAACAAATATATTGGAGTTTTACCCAAATCTCTTTATATAGACTACATGTATTATCATGGGAAACTTAACCAATATATTTGGTAATCAGTATTCCATAGATGATTGATTGTTGGTTGCTTAACGTCCAGTGGCAAATATTTCATGCATGTTCAGGACGAGGGTATTCCATAGAACATCCGTCTCTACTCTTAATTAGAACAATCTAGTGTTGTTGTTTTTTTATCATGTAAAGTACTTTCCTTGGTATTTTCAAACACTTTGTGCCTTAGAAATTATGACGTCTTGAAAGGCTATTGAAGGCGTCAAAGAAAAAAAAAGAAAATAGCCTTTCAAGACGTCATAATTATTTGGACTAGTCAAAGACCACAAGATTTACAGGTATACATATACTAATTTTGACTTTTTTTTAATGAATTAGTTTTTAAAATATTTACCCGATAAAAGTCCCAGTGTCAAAAATGTCCAGTTAATATTGGGAACAAGCGCTGTTGTAACAAGGCCAATGGTAAGCATCAGAGAACCTACCATCAATGATATTCTACAGTTAAATCTGTAAATTAAAACACCGGTCAATGGACCTGAAAGAACAATAATAGTTCACAAGACACATTGATTTTAAAGTAAATATTTAATATTTAACGTCAATTGGTCTCCAGTGAAAAGTTGTCATATGGGCAATCGTATAAACACAAGGAGATGTGGTATGATTGCCAATGAGACAACCATCCACCAAAGTTCGAATGAAGTGGATATAAGCAGTTATATGCGACCGTATGGTCTTCAAGAATGAGAAAAACCCATACCGTATAGTCTTCAAGAATGAGAAAAACCCATACCGTATACCACTTCTCCTAATTTTTATAAAGGCAAAAACTTGTGTGCAAACGTAATAGTTCTCATTATACTGTTTAGTCTGATTGAACATTTTAACGGTTCTTCATTTGTCATTAGTTTCGGAGGTTTATTCTTATTTTTTTATTCTGACTATTTCTACAAAGTTTCGGAATATAAAAACTACACAGATTCGTAACAAGTGCATTTGAGTTGCCCCCCTTTCTCCATAAAAATGTGTAAATGCCACTGAAAAAAAAGACAGTATTTGCTTAAGTTAAATAGCACGTGATATTACCTACTGATACATGTAGCAATAAAAAATAAAAATAAAAAAAAAAAAACTCTCATCCAAATATTTACCTGCTAATGATATTAAGGACAAAAAGCAAAGCACTGACCCATGACGTTTTCAACAAACTATCATCGAAGGTCTCCAACCATACCACTAGCCCATTGGAAATAACCACTTATACAATGTGCAAAAAACGAGGATGCAGCTACTACCCATACCCAGCCACGGTCTGGCTTTGTCATAGCTCAATTTGAAGAAACTTCACTATCCAATCTTAAATCATTTCTGAAATCTATCTTTTATCAATAGAGAAATACGGTACGAGTCTTCCATGATTTCTTCTTTAATAACCAAATATGCTAATATCCTATCGGTTTACAGTCGTTACGCATCCTAATAGTTTTCACGCACACATCCTAATACTTTTCACGCACTAATCCTAATAGTTTTCACGCTCACATACCAGCGTATTTGTGTGTTCTTATATCAAACTTAATACAATATTCCATAAGGTTATATCTCACACATATATTGTTCTAATTATAGAAACATTTTGAAAAATTTTCACATAGAATTAGTCCTTGAAACTTTACGGATTTAAATATTTTCCTTCGTCAATTAAGTATTGACATATACATTAGAAATGTGATGAAGTATGTTGGTTTAAAACATATCCAGTCATGCTATCTATGCATTCATTATCCAAGGTCATGCATAAGTTCATTCTTGCGTCACACTGTGTGCTCACATTTCTTCAATAAAACGAGAATAAAAATACTTCATCGATACATTTATATTATGCAATTGTTCAGAGACACAGAGAAAGCATTTGACAAAATTAAACGGATTAAATATTATTTTAGGATTTAAACATATTTTATACTTATTATACCTCAGTTATCATTTCATGTCTATATAAAATAAGTACACAATATTTTGACTATTTTTCAAATTGCAAGCGTTGAACTATTTGACCGGTCAATAGTTTCCAACTATTGGACCTCGATGAAACTATTTGACCGCAAGCGTCATTATATTTCGCGGAATTTCAAATGCAGCTACGGGATTGGAGGATGTTGAGGATACCGCGGGATTCGCGACGTCGCGTTTTACCTATTGTATCTAGGGTTGACGTCAGTGCAGGTCGTAGCCTTAACATTCAGAATATATATGATGAAGTAAACGTTAAACAGTATGGTTGTGTTTCTGCTTTTTATATTACGATAATTGATTTCGCCCCGACATTTATTGTCTGCTCTTTCGGTATAATAAAACACTTACTGACTGGATATTCGTGGAATAGTAAGTTTATTTTCACCTCGGATACAACTATTGCCCTCGGCTACGCCTCAGGGCAATAGTTGCACCTCGGGGGACAATAAATTTACTATTCCACTCATACCCAGTCAATAAGTATAAAATATGTACAGGATTTAAAATAATCTAAACGACAGCTTCTGTCAAAATATGTATATAGTTTTGTAATGCACAAATTAATACTCTAAATACATATTAGCTGCATCCACACATTATTTAAAATTCTTTTGTTAAATAGTTAACGAAATTGTCTGAAATCTTGAATAGGAGTAATGGGGTAAATAAATAAAGAATACAGAAAAATGGCTTCAAAATTAAAGGTTACAGAAATGAAAACACTCTATTTCAGACCCTCATAATTGGAATTGCCGAATTGTGTGACGACGATTACATACATTGTACCTGCCAGTGTTTCCAAGATTTTGATCCTAGCCTTATATTTTAAAGACTTCGGAAAAGGATTCCTGTTCTTGTTTTATGTATGAAATAAGGAGATTTGGTAGGATTCCAGATGAGACAACTACTAGTATCCAAAACAGTCAATAGCCCCACTCTCCTCAGGTCACCGTACGTCCTTTAACGATGAGCAATCTTAAATCATTTCTGAAATCTATCTTTTATCAATAGAGAAATACGGTACGAGTCTTCCATGATTTCTTCTTTAATAACCAAATATGCTAATATCCTATCGGTTTACAGTCGTTACGCATCCTAATAGTTTTCACGCACACATCCTAATACTTTTCACGCACACATCCTAATAGTTTTCACGCACACATCCTAATAGTTTTCACGCTCACATACCAGCGTATTTGTGTGTTCTTATATCAAACTAAATACAATATTCCATAAGGTTATATCTCACACATATATTGTTCTAATTATAGAAACATTTTGAAAATTTTCACATAGAATTAGTCCTTGAAACTTTACGGATTTAAATATTTTCCTTCGTCAATTAAGTATTGACATATACATTAGAAATGTGATGAAGTATGTTTGTTTAAAACATATCCAGTCATGTTATCTATGCATTCATTATCCAAGGTCATGCATTAGTTCATTCTTGCGTCACACTGTGTGCTCACATTTCTTCAATAAAACGACAATAAAAATACTACATCGAAACATTTATATTATGCAATTGTTCAGAGACACAGAGAAAGCATTTGACAAAATTAAACGGATTAAATATTATTTTAGGATTTAAACATATTTTATACTTATTATACCTCAGTTATCATTTTCTATATAAAATAAGTACACAATATTTTGACTATTTTTCAAATTGCAAGCGTTGAACTATTTGACCGGTCAATAGTTTCCAACTATTGGACCTCGATGAAACTATTTGACCGCAAGCGTCATTATATTTCGCGGAATTTCAAATGCAGCTACGGGATTGGAGGATGTTGAGGATACCGCGGGATTCGCGACGTCGCGTTTTACCTATTGTATCTAGGGTTGACGTCAGTGCAGGTCGTAGCCTTAACATTCAGAATATATATGATGAAGTAAACGTTAAACAGTTATATATGGTTGTGTTTCTGCTTTTTATATTACGATAGTTGATTTCGCCCCGACATTTATTGTCTACTCTTTCGGTATAATAAAACACTAACTGACTGGATATTCGTGGAATAGTAAGTTTATTTTCACCTCGGATATAACTATTGCCCTCGGCTACGCCTCAGGGCAATAGTTGCACCTCGGGGGACAATAAATTTACTATTCCACTCATACCCAGTCAATAAGTATAAAATATGTACAGGATTTAAAATAATCTAAACGACAGCTTCTGTCAAAATATGTATATAGTTTTGTAATGCACAAATTAATACTCTAAATACATATCTCCATCGGATAACACGTGGTTATACAGGACTAACACCATAATTTATATATAATTCGTCTCAAATTTAGCCTAACAATGTTAGTTCTTCAAATGTGCTTACTTGTTCTTCCCTCAGCGGGATTCGAACCCTTGCTTCGGTGTTTCCACGATGTCACAGAAGCAAGGGTTCGAATACCGATGAGGGAAGAACAAAAATACCTCTAACAAAATTGTGCTCAACTACCAGCCCCCCTCCCCCCAAAAAAAAATACAAAAATGATAAAAACAAAATTAGTTCTTTGCATTATTTGACCAAATAAAATACCAATACAAATATTAAACCCCACCGCCAATAAAATAATACAAAAAGTACTTCCTAAATTGTAAATTTTGAACCCTCCAAAAATAGTAAAATTGAAAAAAATGACACAAAAATTATATTACGGGACTCTCTTAATCATTCAGATGTTCAAATGTGTAACAAATGTAAATAAACAAAACTAGATCCATAATTAGTTGATCTATAATCAGAGCCCAAAGGCGGATTCAGGAGTGGGGTGCACCTGATGTGTCAGTAGTCTACTCGGCAGACAATTCCTAGCCTCTTATTCTGACATTGGTCCATTTATATGAACAACTAAGCAAGAGAAAGAGACGATTTAACATTCTGCAACAAGTTTTCCTTTTTTTTCAGTATAA
Source organism: Mytilus californianus (assembly GCF_021869535.1). NCBI lineage: Eukaryota > Metazoa > Mollusca > Bivalvia > Mytilida > Mytilidae > Mytilus > Mytilus californianus. Next base: position 113,228,292 of record NW_026262690.1, on the reverse strand, counting down.
CTTGTTGCTTGATTTTTTTTTTTTGGTTTTTTTTTTCCATTTAATGTTTGTTATACATTGTGGACTATATAACGTTCATATTGAACTCTATTTGCATTGATGTAGATGATCATCTATTTGTTGCTTGATTATTGTCTCAGCTGGTTGTGAGGGTATGTGTGTGTGTTAAATGTTCCCCTGGATCTCAAAGATTTATTTTTTCATAATTTCTTCCAATCATTGTATTTTCTTCGGCTGGCAAATCTTGATGATGCACGTTGAAAATTGTTTGAGTGTATACTCATTAATAAATTAAATAGTTAAAAAAATATTGTGAATTTTGTCTTTAATTTAGAGAATCATACTCAAATCAAATCAAATAATTTTATTGCCATATAAATCATTTTAAAAAGATTTGTGACATTAACATTCAAAAAGATAACATACATTATATGATTGCAAACATACACAAAAAGACAAAAATAAACCTAAAGGAAAACATATCCCATAAAACATGTACAAGTAAAAAAGCAAAACAATCTATTTATATATTTATATAAATAAATCAAGAGTCCCCTGTCCTCAGTTCTAATGCCTGTTTAAAAAAAGACCCTACGCCTTCTACTTCTTTTGAGGTTGATGGGCAAAGAAGATATTTAATTTTCTCATTTTCTTGGCATGACATAAAATCTGGCATATGTTTAACTACATTTCCTAAAAAGTTATCTCTTAGTTTAGATTTTTTTTTACAGTATAAAATAAAATGAGCTTCATTCTCCAATGTATTACAGGATGGTCATAGTCTTTTTTCTCTAGGTATTTTTAAATGTCTTCCTTTTTCTATCAATAAATTATGGTCGATAAAATTCTCATTTTTGTTATGTTACTTCTCTTTTCAAAAGATTTACAGTTCAAGTAATTTTCCATTTCTAAATTTTGCTTCAAACTTTTATATAAATATAATTTACTTTTTTTATCTATTTTTTCAAATTTTTGTTCAAATATGTTGTTGTAGAAATTTAAAAATTGGTGTTTTAAGGTTTTATTTAACAACTTTGAGTAATTTTTTCCTTTGTTTCCCTTCAAGAATGGGTAATCATATGTTTACCTCTTTCAAAATATTTTTAACATATGTAAACCACGTGTAGCAACCTGATTCATCCAAACTTTTAGAATGTAAAAAGGATTCATATAATAATGGATTAATTTCAGAATTTAGTAATCTTGTTAGGTAAAGTATACTCTGAGTTTTTATATGCATCTTTAGTGGGTATCTTCCTAGCTCTGTTCTCACGACTATGTTTGATGAAGATTTTCTTGTTCCGAGGATATACTTACAGAAAGACAAATGTAATTTTTCTAAACATGATTTATCAGTAAAATTAAGGAGGTCTATATTTGTTTTGGAGATATTTGCACGTTTTTCTGCTCTAAATTTTGAAACATATGTATCCATATAAGTAATTTCTGAATTGTAAATGGCTATTG